>NC_134585.1:123045149-124365149 GCF_037038515.1 Microtus pennsylvanicus | reverse complement strand
TTTATTTTGAGACAGGGTCTCTCTGTGTAGCCCTGTCTGTCCCAAAACTCATTATGTAGACTAGGCTAGCCTTGAACTCACAGACATCCTGCCTTTTCCTCCCAACCACTGGGATTCAAGTTGTGTGCCACCATTTTCAGTTTCAACTTTGTTTTTGTTCTTGTTTGTTAGTTTTGTTTTTTTGAGACAAGCTTTCTCGTGTGTGTGTGTGTGTGTGTGTGTGTGTGTGTGTGTGTGTGTGTGTGTGTATAAAATCAGCCCTGGCTGTCCTGGAACTCACTCTGTAGACCAGAAGGCTAGATTTGTACTCACAGAGATCCACCTGCCTCTGCCTGCTGAGTGCTGGGATTAAAGACGTGCGTTTCCCCCATCACCCGACTTTGAATACTTGTTTTTAAGCAGGGTGATCTGCCTTATCTCGAGACTCTTTGGAATCACCAGGAAGGCCTTCACCAGCCCCTTGACCTTAAGGGTTAGGACCATGAGCTAAAAACACCTTAATTCTTTATAAACTACCCAGTCCGAAATATTCAGTTATAGCAAAAGAAAACAGATGAAGAGAGCTAACTAGGCCAGAGGCCAGAGGATGGAACACAGACATTTCTAGGCTTGTGAGTTCTTCCAAACACCCATGGCACTATGTATCTTTTTTCCCCTCAGGCTGTCTCACATAGCCCAGGTTGGCCTCAAATTTTCTACAAAGTTGAGGATGAATTTGAAGTTTCTATTACATTTATTTGTTTATTGATTGAGGATTGGTTTGTTTGTTTGTTTTTTCTCAAGATAGGGTTTCTTTGTGTAGCCATGTCTGTGCTGAACTATCTCATAGTCCAGGCTGGCCTCAAACTCAGAGATTCATCCGCTTCTGCCTCGCAGGTGCTGGGATTGAAGGTGTGTGTCACCACAGTCCAGCTTCTTTATTTCTCGTTGCTTTTGTTTTGTTTTATTTTTGAAGACAGGATTTCTCTGTGTAGCTTTGGAGCCTGTCCTGGAATTCACACTGTAGGCCAGGCTGGCCTTGAACTCATAGAGATTTACCTGCCTCTGCCTCTCAAGTTCTGGGATTAAAGGTGTGTGACACCACTGCCTGGCTCAATCCAACTGTTTTAAATTTAAATTTATCTTATTGTATATGAGTTTTTTGCCTCCATGGCACCATGTTAATTCTGGGTGCTTGCAAAGGCAGAAGAAGGCATTAGAGCCCTTGGAACTGGAGTTACAGTTGGCTGTAAGATGCAGTGTGGGTGCTGGAAACCAAGTCTGGGTCCTCTGTGAGAGTAGCAAATGCTCTTTAGCACCGAGCCATTTCTCCAGCATCAACTTTGAATGTCTGCTCCTCTGTCCTCCACCTCCTAAGGGCAGAATGACAGGCGGACAAAAGAACACTCAGTTATGTAGCGCTGGAACCATGGGCTCAAGACCGCCTGCATGCATTGAGCCGCGCGCAATGGTGATTCACACTTTTAATCCCAGCAGTGGCAGGCAGATCTCTCTGAGTCCATGGCTAACCTGAGCTAGAGAGTGAGTTCTAGGACAAGCTCCAAAGCTATACAGAGAAACCCTGTCTTGAAAAATAAACAAAACAAAATGAAAATAATAACACATCTCCAGTCCTAAGCAACGTTTTTTAGCAAATGATTTTTACTAATTTATTTTTATTTTTGAGTATGCCTGCCTTGTGTGTGCTCATCTATGTGTCCACCACTCATGCAGAGCTCAAGGAGACCAGATGAAGGCATCAGATCCTCGGAAGCTGGAGTTGTAAGCAGTCATGTTCCATGTAGTGTGGACTCTGAGAAACAAATCTCCACCTCCTTCAAGAACAACAATACTCTTACCTACAGAGCTGATTCTAGAGCCTCTAAGTATTGTTGTTTGTTTGATAATTGGAGAGAAGTTCTCACTATATGGTTCTGGCTGGCCTGGAACATACTATGTAGAGCAGGCTGGCTTTGAACTCACAGAGATCCACCTGCCTCTGCCTCCTAAGTGTTGGGATTAAAAGCGTGTTTCCATTCTCATCCCTAAGTGTAAACAGATATTTCCATCCCAAATAATCACGCAGACACTTGTATTAATTGTAAATGCTTGGCCAATAGTTTCGGCCTATTACTAACTAGCTTTTCCATTTAAATTAACCCATTTCTGTTCATCTGTGCTTTGCCATGTGGTTCATGGCCTTACTTGTTCTCTCACACATCTCGTTCTCTGGGTGGCTGGCTGCCATCTCCGTTGTCTCAGCCCTCCTTCCTTCCCACTTCTTGCCCAGCTACCAACCTGTCCGTTTTTATTAACCAATGAGAGTAATACATATTCATAGTGTAGAAAATTATTGTCTCACAGCAGCTAAGTATCATTTTTAAAGAAGCAACTAACAGATGTGCTTAGAAACTGGTTGAGGCTGGGATGGAGCTTAGCATAAGATACAGTGCCTACTCTATGAGAAATCCTGGGCTCCAGCCCCAGTAATGACAAAGAAAGAGGACTGAACTATGAAAGAGAAAGACCTAGAATTTAGAAAATACAGTCCCCATGCTGGTGAGGACTATTACTTTAACTAGGCAAAGATGTGTTAAATTTGTTTATGCTGCATTTGTTTAATGATGTAAAGATGTGTTGCTTTGCCTGCCTAAGACACTTGACTGGTCTAATAAAAAGCTGAGCATCCAATAGCTAAGTAGTAAAGGGATAGGTGGGGCTGGCGGACAGAGAGAATAAATAGGAGGAGGAAGCTAGGTTCAAGAGGAGAGAATGAGGCCAGGCGGTGGTAGTGCATGCTTTTATTCCCAGCACTCAGGAGGCAGAGGCAGGTGGATCTCTGTGAGTTTGAGTCCAGCCTGGTCTACAGAGCTAGTTCCAGGACAGACTCCAAAAGCTACAGAGAAACCAATAAAAACGAGAGAGGGGGAGGAGAGAATGAGGAAGAGAGAGAAAGAGAAGAGATGAGGAAGAAAGAGGAGGCCACCCAGGGTCAGGGTCAGTCAGACAGAGGTAGAGTAGGACATACAGAATGAAAAAAGGCAAAAGGCCCTGATACAAAACGTAGATGAAGAGAAACAGGTTAAGCTATCGGAGCTAATAGGACAAGCATAAGATAAGGCCGAGCATTCCTAACTAAAAGTCTCCATGTTATGATTTGGGGGCTGGCAGTCAAAGAAAGTCTGCTACAACAAGCTATAAAGAAGTCAAAGTGAACCCAAGGGCAATGGGGGAAAAGACTGGAAGACAGAAAGTTCAAATGCAGTTTGAACTAGATTAAAATAGGTCAGTGACTTTGGGAAGGATAGCTGCAAAAACTGAAGTAGGCAGGGTTTCTAGTCTAAGCATTTTTGGATTGAAATGGTGAGGTCACACCAGATCAGAGCCTGGAAAAGTGAGCAAAAGGAAAACAAAAGGTTCTGGTCAAACAAAATGTGTATAAAAGAATCAGACATGGCTGTGCACTCAGGAGACAGAGAAAGGACAATCATGAGTTCAAGACCACACTAGCCAGCTGGGCTGTCTGTGGTGGCGCACGCCTTTAATCCCAGCACTTGGGAGGCAGAGGCAGGCAGATCTTTGTGAGTTCAAGGCCAGTCTGGTCTACAAGAGCTAGTTCCAGGACGGGCTCCAAAGCCTCAGAGAAATCCTGTCCAAAAAAAAAAAAAAACAAAAAACAAAAAACTTGCCCATCAAAATCCCAGCAAAATTCTTCAAAGACCTCGAAAGAACGGTACTCAACATCATTTGAAAAAGCAAAAAAACCAGGATAGCCAAGACAATCCTGGGCAATATAAGAACTTCTGGAGGAATCACAATCCCTGACTTCAAACTCTACTACAGAGCTACAGTACTGAAAACAGCCTGGTATTGGCATAAGAACAGACAGGAAGGCTGAAGATATTGGCTCAGTGGTTAAGAGCACTGGTTGCCCTTCCAGAAGTCCTGCCTGAGTTCAATTCTCAGCAACCACGTGGTGGCTCACAACTGTCTGTAATGAGATCTGGTTCCCTCCTCTGCTGTGCGGGCGTACATAGAGGCAGAATGTTGTATACATAATACATAAATAAATTTAAAAAAAAAGAACAGACAGGAGGACCAATGGAACCAAATATCAATCCACATATCTTCAAACACCTGATATTTGATAAAGAAGCAAAAAAATATCAAATGGAAAAAAGAAAGCATATTTAACAAGTGGTGCTGGCATAACTGGATATCAACATGCAGAAAAATGAAAATAGACCCATATCTATCACCATGCACAAAACTCAAGTCCAAATGGATCAAAGACCTCAACATAATGCCAGCCACACTGAACCTTATAAAAGAGAAAGTGGGAAGTACACTTGAACGCATTGGCACAGGGAACCACTTCCTAAATATAATCCCAGCAGCACAGACACTGAGAGAAACAATTAATAAATGGGACCTCGTGGAACTGAAAAGCTTCTGTATAGCAAAGGACACAATCAACAAGACAAAATGACAGACTACAGAATGGGAAAAGATCTTTACTAACCTTATATCAGACAGAGGTCTGATCTCCAAAATATACAAAGAACTCAAGCAATTGGACACCAAAAGATCACATAATCCAATAAAAAAAAAATGGAGTACAGACCCAAACAGAGAACTCTCAACAGAGGAATCTAAAATGGCTAAAAGACACTTATGGAAATGTTCAACATCCTTAGTCATCAAAAAATGCAAATCAAAACAACTCTGAGATTTCAACTCTGAGAATGGCCAAGATCAAAAACACTGATGACAGCTTATGCTGGAGAGGTTGTGGGGAAAAGGGAACACTTCTGCACTGCAGGTGGGAATGCAAGCTGGTACAGCCCCTTTGGATGTCAGTGTGGCGATTTCTCAGAAAATTAGGAAACAACTTTCCTCAAGACCCAGTAACACCACTCTTGGGTATGTATCCAAAGGATGCTCAATCGTGCCACAAGGACATGTGCTCAACTATGTTCACAGCAGCTTTGTTTGTCATAGCCAGAACCTGAAAACAACCTAAATGCCCCTCGACTGAAGAATGAATTAGAAAAATGTGGTACATTTACACAATGGAGTACTACACAGCAGAAAAAAAACGACATCTTGAATTTTGCAGGAAAATGAATGGAGCTAGAAAACATTATTTTGAGTGAGGTAACCCAGACATAGAAAGACAATTATCACATGTACTCACTCATAGGTGGTTTTTAAACATAAAGCAAAGAAAGCCAGCCTACAAACCACAATCCCAGAGAACTTAGATAACAATGTAGACACTAAGAGAGACTTACATAGATCTAATCTACATGGGAAGTAGAAAGTAGAAAAAGACAAGATCTCCTGAATAAATTGGGAGCATGGGGACTTTGGGGGAGGATTGAAGAGGGGAAGGGAGAGGCAGGGAGGGGAGCAGAGAAAAACGTAGAGCTCAATAAATATCAATTTAAAAATGTACAAAAACCTGTCTCAAAAAAACAAACAAAAAATAAATAGTATCTTTATATCTGTAACTACCTGCACCATCCCTATATACTGCCAGTTTCATATTTCTTTTCTTTTCTTTTTTTTTGATTTTTCAAGACAGGGTTTCTCTGTAGCTTTTGGTTCCTGTTCTGGAACTAGCTCTTGTAGACCAGGCTGGCCTTGAACTCACAGAGATCCACCTGCCTCTGCCTCCCGAGTGCTGGGATTAAAGGCATGCTGCGCCACCACCGCCCGGCTAGTTTCATATTTCTTTTCTTTTTTTCTGAGATTTATTTTTATTATTATGTATACAGTATTCTGTCTGCATGTGCACCTGCAGGGCAGAAGAGGGCGCCAGATCTCATTATAAAAGGTTGTGAGCCACCATGTGGTTGCTGGGAATTGAACTCAGGACCTCTGGAAAAACAGCCAGTGCTCTTAAACACTGAGCCATCTCTCCAGCCCCCAGTTTCGTATTTCTTATTTATTTATTTATTTTGGTTTTTCAAGACAGGGTTTCTCTGAGTAACAGCCCTGGCTGTCCTGAAACTCACTCTGTAGACCATGCTGGCCTTGAACTCAGAGAGATCTGCCTGCCTCTGCCTCCCAAGATTAAAGGCATGTACCACTACTGCCTGGCTCTTTTTTTTTCTTAATTAAATGTTCTCTAGTGACATAAATAAATAAATGTAATAATAAATAATGTAAACTTTTTAAAAAATATATTTATTTATTTATTTAGTATACAGTATTCTGTCTGCTTGTATGCCTGCAGGCCAGAAGAGGGCGCCAGACCTCATTACAGATGGTTGTGAGCCACCATGTAGTTGCTGGGAATTGAACTCAGGACCTTTGGAAGAGCAGGCAAATGCTCTTAACCACTGAGCCATCTCTCCAGCCCCATAATGTAAACTTTTAAAAGTTAAATATATATATATACACACACACAGATGTCATAAGTAGAAGATGAGATTTGGAGAGAACCATAAGCTTCCGAACTGGCTCGTTGAGGCCAGGGTAAAAACAGAGTGTGCCCAAGTGACTAGCAGAATGAGGCTGAAAAGCATTCTATTCTTGCTCTTTATAGTTCTAGCAGTCTGCTAGCTCTTTAATCCTTCCATGTTCGTTTGTTTCAGAGAAAGTTCTCACTGTGAAGCCCTGGCTGGCCTGAAGTTCGCATTGTAGACCAGGCTGGCCTGGACTCACAAAGATCTATCTGCTTCTGCTTCCCAAGTGCTTAATTGTAATAAATGTTCATGCTACCATGCCCTGATGTCCCCTTCCATGGGGACAGCATGCGCTAGCATTGACCCAGGGTCTGCTGTCCAGCAGGCCAAGAATAGTTGTGAAAGGAATGAATGATTGACCAAGTGAATAAACAAAGCCCTGAGCTCACAGCAAGATATACTAACAGAAATGGCCTTTCAGTCCCCACCACTGCCACTTGTCCTCAACAAAAACTACAATCAGACTCTTGCAGCAACACCAGAATATTGGCCTGACGTTAGAGAGGTTATCATCCCGGAGAAGGAGACAGAGCCCTGCCCCCCAGGGCTCAGTATTATCAGTCCAGAAGAGGAGACAGTCCCTGTGCCTCTCACTTCCTGTCCCCAGTATCTCTGCAGCAATACCCTGTAGCAGGCTTTCTTCTGAGCCACCAACCAGCTCCCAAGTCATGAACTGGAGACTTATTACTTATGAATACAGCATAAACAAATAATATCCCATAACACCCTGGGATGGAGAGTGTAAGGTGTAACCAGACATGTCAAAACAAGTCCTCCTGACTCACTGCTGTAGTCTCCAGTAGCACACGGAAAGCAGAGGAACTTGAGGCTTGTGACTGAGTGGTGGTATTCCAGCCACTCCGGCTCATCCTTGTCAGCTAGCTCCTGTACACAGTGCTACTGGGAATGACCTCAAACCTTGTCTAGCTTGAAAACAGAAAGAAAAGTGGCAGGAAATCTCACCCCTGAGGGAGAGATGTGCGGTATTATTGACATTCACAGAATTTGTTATGTAAAAAAAATAAACCATTTAGTCCTAAACAACTGGGGCTGGGAAACAGCCTACACCAGACACATGGTGTGAACCACTGCTACTAAGTGAGAACAGCCTTCACGTCATCACAGGAAGGAGTCTCACCCTTCACATCACAGGAAGGAGTCTCACCCTTCACATCACCACAGGAAGGAGTCTCACCCTTCACATCACCACAGGAAGGAGTCTCACCCTTCACGTCATCACAGGAAGGAGTCTCACTCTTTACATCACAGGAAGGAGTCTCACCCTTCACATCACAGGAAGGAGTCTCACCCTTCACATCACAGGAAGGAGTCTCACTCTTTACACCACAGGAAGGAGTCTCACCCTTCACATCACCACAGGAAGGAGTCTCACCCTTCACATCACCACAGGAAGGAGTCTCACCCTTCACATCACAGGAAGGAGTCTCACCCTTCACATCACAGGAAGGAGTCTCACCCTTCACATCACCACAGGAAGGAGTCTCACCCTTCACATCACAGGAAGGAGTCTCACCCTTCACATCACCACAGGAAGGAGTCTCACCCTTCACATCACCACAGGAAGGAGTCTCACCCTTCACATCACAGGAAGGAGTCTCACCCTTCACGTCATCACAGGAAGGAGTCTCACCCTTCACATCACCACAGGAAGGAGTCTCACCCTTCACACCACAGGAAGGAGTCTCACCCTTCACATCACAGGAAGGAGTCTCACCCTTCACGTCATCACAGGAAGGAGTCTCACTCTTTACATCACAGGAAGGAGTCTCACCCTTCACATCACCACAGGAAGGAGTCTCACCCTTCACATCACAGGAAGGAGTCTCACCCTTCACATCACAGGAAGGAGTCTCACCCTTCACATCACCACAGGAAGGAGTCTCACCCTTCACATCACAGGAAGGAGTCTCACCCTTCACATCACCACAGGAAGGAGTCTCACTCTTTACACCACAGGAAGGAGTCTCACCCTTCACATCACCACAGGAAGGAGTCTCACCCTTCACGTCATCACAGGAAGGAGTCTCACCCTTCACATCACAGGAAGGAGTCTCACCCTTCACATCACCACAGGAAGGAGTCTCACCCTTCACATCACCACAGGAAGGAGTCTCACCCTTCACATCACAGGAAGGAGTCTCACCCTTCACATCACAGGAAGGAGTCTCACCCTTCACATCACCACAGGAAGGAGTCTCACCCTTCACATCACAGGAAGGAGTCTCACCCTTCACATCACCACAGGAAGGAGTCTCACTCTTTACACCACAGGAAGGAGTCTCACCCTTCACATCACCACAGGAAGGAGTCTCACCCTTCACGTCATCACAGGAAGGAGTCTCACCCTTCACATCACAGGAAGGAGTCTCACCCTTCACATCACCACAGGAAGGAGTCTCACCCTTCACATCACCACAGGAAGGAGTCTCACCCTTCACATCACAGGAAGGAGTCTCACCCTTCACATCACAGGAAGGAGTCTCACCCTTCACATCACCACAGGAAGGAGTCTCACCCTTCACATCACAGGAAGGAGTCTCACCCTTCACATCACCACAGGAAGGAGTCTCACCCTTCACATCACCACAGGAAGGAGTCTCACCCTTCACATCACAGGAAGGAGTCTCACCCTTCACGTCATCACAGGAAGGAGTCTCACCCTTCACATCACCACAGGAAGGAGTCTCACCCTTCACACCACAGGAAGGAGTCTCACCCTTCACATCACAGGAAGGAGTCTCACCCTTCACGTCATCACAGGAAGGAGTCTCACTCTTTACATCACAGGAAGGAGTCTCACCCTTCACATCACCACAGGAAGGAGTCTCACCCTTCACATCACAGGAAGGAGTCTCACCCTTCACATCACAGGAAGGAGTCTCACCCTTCACATCACCACAGGAAGGAGTCTCACCCTTCACATCACAGGAAGGAGTCTCACCCTTCACATCACCACAGGAAGGAGTCTCACTCTTTACACCACAGGAAGGAGTCTCACCCTTCACATCACCACAGGAAGGAGTCTCACCCTTCACATCACAGGAAGGAGTCTCACCCTTCACATCACCACAGGAAGGAGTCTCACCCTTCACATCACCACAGGAAGGAGTCTCACCCTTCACATCACAGGAAGGAGTCTCACCCTTCACATCACCACAGGAAGGAGTCTCACCCTTCACATCACAGGAAGGAGTCTCACCCTTCACATCACCACAGGAAGGAGTCTCACTCTTTACACCACAGGAAGGAGTCTCACCCTTCACGTCATCACAGGAAGGAGTCTCACCCTTCACATCACCACAGGAAGGAGTCTCACTCTTTACACCACAGGAAGGAGTCTCACCCTTCACATCACCACAGGAAGGAGTCTCACCCTTCACATCACAGGAAGGAGTCTCACCCTTCACATCACCACAGGAAGGAGTCTCACCCTTCACATCACAGGAAGGAGTCTCACCCTTCACATCACAGGAAGGAGTCTCACCCTTCACATCACAGGAAGGAGTCTCACTCTTTACACCACAGGAAGGAGTCTCACCCTTCACATCACCACAGGAAGGAGTCTCACCCTTCACATCATCACAGGAAGGAGTCTCACTCTTTACATCACAGGAAGGAGTCTCACCCTTCACATCACCACAGGAAGGAGTCTCACCCTTCACATCACCACAGGAAGGAGTCTCACCCTTCACATCACCACAGGAAGGAGTCTCACCCTTCACATCACCACAGGAAGGAGTCTCACCCTTCACGTCATCACAGGAAGGAGTCTCACTCTTTACATCACCACAGGAAGGAGTCTCACTCTTTACATCACCACAGGAAGGAGTCTCACCCTTCACGTCATCACAGGAAGGAGTCTCACCCTTCACATCACCACAGGAAGGAGTCTCACCCTTCACGTCATCACAGGAAGGAGTCTCACTCTTTACATCACCACAGGAAGGAGTCTCACCCTTCACATCACCACAGGAAGGAGTCTCACCCTTCACATCACCACAGGAAGGAGTCTCACCCTTCACATCACAGGAAGGAGTCTCACCCTTCACATCACCACAGGAAGGAGTCTCACTCTTTACACCACAGGAAGGAGTCTCACCCTTCACATCACAGGAAGGAGTCTCACTCTTTACACCACAGGAAGGAGTCTCACCCTTCACATCACAGGAAGGAGTCTCACCCTTCACATCACAGGAAGGAGTCTCACCCTTCACATCACCACAGGAAGGAGTCTCACTCTTTACACCACAGGAAGGAGTCTCACCCTTCACATCACAGGAAGGAGTCTCACCCTTCACGTCATCACAGGAAGGAGTCTCACATGCATTGTTAAGAGGAAAAAAGGAAATGCAATGAATGTGTTGTAGTGAAAATTGTGCGAAAGAGTTCAACCCCAGCCTGGTCTACAGAGCAAGCTCCAGGACAGCCAGCACTACACAGAGAAACCTCGTCTCAAAAACAAGAGCACCACCACCAGGCCAGATTTAGCTTTTTTTAGTGACTCTAGAAGCTAATTTAAATAACTTAAATATGTATGTCCACAGTAAAAGCCAGTTTATCAACATAATACATCAAATTGTAACATTCTCCAAATGAAACTGACAAGTTTATATCAGGTAAAATGATCTTAGAGGTATGTCTAAGCACAGTCCTTGAATGGCAAAGATTTAGCCTTGCTATATTGATTTATTCTTTTATGTGCATTGGTGTTTTGCTTGTGTGTGTATGCCTGTGTAGGAGTGTCAGGCGAGCCGGGCGGTGGTGGCGCACGCCTTTAATCCCAGCACTTGGGAGGCAGAGGCAGGCAGATCTCTGTGAGTTCAAGACCAGCCTGGTCTACAAGAGCTAGTTCCAGGACAGGCTCCAAAACCACAGAGAAACCCTGTCTCGAAAAACCAAAAAAAAAAAAAAAAAAAAAAAAAGAAAGAAAGAAAGAAAGAAAAGGAAAAAAGAGTGTCAGGAACAGACAGTTGTGATCTGCCATGTGGGAGCTACAAATTGACCCTGGGTCCTCTATAAGAACAGTCAGTGCTCTTAACCTCTGAGCATCTCTCCCACCCCTAGCCTTGCTTTTTTACTTGACATATTAATTTAAAAGCATACTTTAAGATTTCTGGGAAAATAATCAACATTTTTTAAGACTTATTTATTTATTATGTATACAACATTCTGCCTCCATTTATGCCTGCACGCCAGAAGAGGGCGACAGATCTCATTACAGATGGTTGTGAGCCACCATGTGGTTGCTGGGAATTGAACTCAGGACCTCTAGAAGAGCAGGCAATGCTCTTAACCACTGAGCCATCTCTCCAGCCCAATAATCAACATTTTGTATATTTACACTTCTTTTTTTTTTTTTTTTTTTTTTTGGTTTTTCGAGACAGGGTTTCTCTGTGGTTTTGGAGCCTGTCCTGGAACTAGCTCTGTAGACCAGGCTGGTCTCGAACTCACAGAGACCCGCCTGCCTCTGCCTCCCAAGTGCTGGGATTAAAGGCGTGCGCCACCACCGCCCGGCATATTTACACTTCTTATTCATGAGCTGTAGCCTGGCTTCAACCTAAACATTTCATATTTCTTTACTAGACATTCTTTTAAAGTTTCTTCTTGTTGTTGTCTGGTTGGTTTTTTGTTTTGTCTTTTTGTTTTTCAAGACAGGGTTTCTCACAGATTCAATGCAATGCCCATCATAATCCCAGCAAAATTCTTCACAGACCTCGAAAGAACAGTACTCAACTTCATATGGAAAAGCAAAAACCCAGGATAGCCAAAACAATCCTGTACAATAAATGAACTTCTGGAGGCATCACAATCCCTGACTTCAAACTCTACTACAGAGCTACAGTACTGAAAACAGCCTGGTATTGGCATAAGAACAGATGGGAGGACCAATGGAACCAAATAGAAGACCTGGATATTAATAATTTGCTCTTGAAGAAAATTCCCAGTCTTAAAGAACAACAGGAAGCCGGAACCCCAAAAGGCCCAGGCTTCTGCTGGTGTTGTAACTGAGCCGCTAAGGTTTATGGCTTGAGGTAGGACAGCTGCGGGAGTTGATCTAAGAACTTGGATATTAAATTGCAACAAAAGCAGGGAAGGTTACTGCAACAAAGGAGCACTGCTTGGCATGTTGTCTGCATGGGTGGGTGAGGGAGAGGCCAAGGAGGCTGCTGCCATGACAACGTTTTCTTTGTTTTTATGTGAGATGCTGGGGATCAAGTCCCAGATATCTTTTCTGTTCTACCACGGAGCTCTATTCTCAACCCCACGAAGAATTTAGAAATCTTGGCCGGGCGGGGTGGCGCATGCCTTTAACCCAGCACTCAGAACCCAGCACTCGGGAGGCAGAGCAGGCGGATCTCTGTGAGTTTGAAGCCTGTCTGGTCTACAGAGCGAGTTCCAGGACAGAAAAAAAAAAAAAAAAAAAAAACTCTGTCTCAAAAAGAACAAAAAAGAAGGAAAGAAAGAAAAGACCTGTTGCATTTGTTTCACCTTGCCTGCCTAACACACCTAATTGGTCTAATAAAGAGCTGACTGGTCAATATATAGGTAGAGAGAATAAATAGGAGAAATCTAGGTTAAAAAAGAAGAGAAAGTAGAACACACCCAGGGCAAGAAGTCAGGCAGCTACTAGCCAACCAAACATAGAGACAACAAGAAAGTAAGTAAAGCTAAAAAGTCCCGAGGCAAAAGGTAGATAAAGAGAAATATGTTAGTGTCAAGTTGGGAGCATAGGCCCCTGGCCCTCACATCTATCCCAGCCACTGGCCTGGTCTGGACTCCAAATCCCAGCAGGCCAGGTCCTGACCCCTCCCTGGGGGTGGGGACAGGGCCACTTTTTCCCCAGGGTATTTAAGTGATTCCCCGCCCCCCCCCCCAGAGGAACACGTGGTCTCCCTTTCTTCCTCCTGGGTTCCTGGGCTTCCTGGTTCCCCCTCAGGGCAACCCGAGAGTGCAGAACTACCATTAAACCTGGATTAGGCTTGTTTTGATTTGACTTGATTGGGAATTTTGCTTTGGCAGGGAGCTTGTGTTAGTAAATATTCCTAACAGCACACACCTTTAATTCTAGCACTTGGGAGGCAGAGACAGGCGGATCACTCTGTATACCCATGTACAGAGTGAGTTCCAGGACAACCAGGACTGTGACACAGAGAAACCTTGTCTGGAAAAACAAAACAAAAAACAAATGAAAAAGAAACAGGTTATTTTAAGTTAAAAGAGCTAGCCAGAAATATGCCTAAACTAGGCCAGTTACTCAAAACTAATAATAAGTCTTTGTGTCATGATTTGGGAGCTGGTTCGTGCCCCCCCCCAAAAAAAACCTGTTTACACTGGACTCACTCAAGAAACTCCTGTCTTGAAAAACAAACAAACAAACAAAAAAGGGCTGGAGAGGTGGCTCAGTGGTTAAGGACACTTGCTGCTCCTCTAGAAGATGCAAGTTCAGCCCCCAGGCCCCCCCCCCCCCCCCCCCCGCGTTAATGGGCTCACAATAGTCTGCAGCTCCAGTTTCAGGGGTCGGAAGCCCTCCTCTGCACACTTAGAAGCACAAATTAAAAAAAAAAAACTTCAAATCTCTTTGAAACAAACAATATGACAATAGGGATGCATATCTTTAATTCCAGCACTCAGGAAGAAGAGGCAAGCTGGTCTGTGAGTTCCAGGCAGGCCAAGGCTATAAGTAAGACTGTCTCAAAACAAAACAAAAAAGAACCCAAATAACAACAAAGAACCCATTCCAACAAATAGAAATGTAAGTACAACAAAATTCTTGTTTGGGTTGTGATCTGAGAGCAGGTTTTGGGTCCATCATTCCCATCATAATCTAAGAAGATAACCCAGGCCATGCAGTGGTGGTGCTCAACTTTAATCTCAGTACTCAGGAGTCAGAGGCTGGAGTACCTAAATTCAAGACCAGCCTGGTCTGCAGCATGAGTTCCAGGACAGCCAGGGCTACACGGAGAAGCCCTGACTCAAGGACTCCCCACCACCAATATCTATATCTATATATATCTCAGGACAGTATTCCAGAATTTGATAAAGTCATATTCATTCTCAAAGACATGGCTTTGGCAAAGTCCTCTCAGATTACCAGGATTATAAATCTCCACACCGGATTTAGTGATAGTCCAGTCTTCACCCTTTAGGACCTTCTCATTTTGTGAGGTTAGCTGGTGTTAGGGAATATTATTTTAAGATGTGTTACATTTGTTTATGCTGTGGAACATTTGTTTACTGATGCAAAGATGTGTCACATTCTTTTATGTTGCATTTGTTTAACTCTGTGTTAAAGCTGTGTTACTTTGTCTAAAACACCTGACTGGACTATTATAGAGCTGAACCGCCAATAGCAAGGCAGGAGAAACGATAGGCGGGACAGGCAGGTACAGAGAATAAATAAAAGGAGAAAGAGGGAGGGGCAGGAGCATGGAAAGGAAAATGTTAGGGCTCTACTACCTCAGCCAGTCAAAGGGTAAGCGTGGAAGTAAGATTAAGAAAGAGGAAAATCTCAGAGACAAAATGTAGTCAGGATAATTTAAAAAGGAAAGCTGGCTAGAAATAAACCAAGCTAAGGCCAGGCATTCATTAATAAGAAAGTCTCCATATGTGTTTATTTGGCAGCCCGGTAGCAGCCCCCCCCCCCCCCCAAAGAGTCCAAAGAATAAAAAAAGAACCAACAAGCAGGTGGAAGTCCAGATAATTTACTAAGCAGCAGCATAGATTATGAGCACCTACTGTACCCCGAAAATGCCCGCAATCTCTTGGGCACCATGGGACTACCAGTTTCAAGCCTTTCCTCCGCTGTTTAGGCTGCCCTACTAAGATTCGAACTCTTATCACCCCGACTCCATCCCCAAAAGAAGCACGTGGAAGCCCAGGGTGGCCCGTACACCGTTCTGCGTTACCCACGCCTCTCGCCTTGGCCGTCTTGCTAGAAGCCAGCGGCGAACCAGATACGTGGGTAGGGGGACACTGTGCAACAGTAGGCCCCGCGTGGCTGGCTGGCAGCGCCCCGTGGAGCAGGAGGGAGGGGCACGTGCAGCTTGTCCAGCAGGCGCCCGCACCTCGGGAGCTGGCACTCACCACCCTCCCGCACACAAAGCCCGCTCGGCGAGCTCGGCGCTCGGCTCCTCGGGCCTGTGCCGCCGCTCTCAACCTGAGGCCTCCAGGTTGGGCGCCGGGCCCGGGCAGGCATCAGGCGTCGAGCCTCGGCGCGCATCGAACCGCCGCGGGCGGGAGTGCAAGGGGAGGAGTGGGCCGCGGGGGGTGGGGTGGAGGAAGCGGCTCGCGCTGAGGAGGGAGCAATTGAATTTCAAACACAAACAAGCGCACGAGCGCGCCCCGAGCCGAGCGTTGCCCACCGCGCCCGCCCCGTCCGAGCGGCGCGCGGGCGCAGACGCCGTGGCTGCTCCGGAGCTCGCGCCAGGGGCCACCATCGAGGCGGGGGCCGCGCGAGGGCCGGAGCGCAGCGGCGCCACAACCGCCGCACGCGCAAACTTGGGCTCGCGCTTCCCGGCTCGGCGCGGAGCCCGGGGCGCCCGCGGCCCCGCCATGTCGCGATCCAACCGGCAGAAGGAGTACAAATGCGGGGACCTGGTGTTCGCGAAGATGAAGGGTTACCCACACTGGCCGGCCCGGGTGAGCAGTGGGGCCATCGCGGGCCCTGATGCGGTTGCATAACGATCGGGAGGGCTCGGTCGCCAAGCGCAGAGCGGGCGGAGGGGCAGGGGCCCCGGGCCTGCTCGCCCTGGTGGGAGTCCTCCACCGCTTACATAACGGAGATGGCGGGGGCCAGCACCTGGCCGGCGGCGCCGCGTGCTCAGTCCGCCCGCAACTCTGCTACCGGCCGAGGCTTTGGGCGCACGGTCGGGGAGTGGCCCGGTGGTGAGTCGCTTCTTCTGGCGCGATTCCTAACCCCTTCGGGGATCCCCGAGTCTCTATTGATAGTTGCCTTCAGTTCGGATTTCTCTTCCTGGGCAAACGGTTGCGAAGGGTCCCAGTCCACAGAGGGTTAAGTGGAGGTAGAGCTGTAGTCTAGCAAACTTTCTTCGAGTATTTTGTAGGAAATCTGAAGTTGGGAGGTCGTGGAGTGATTGAGGGGGACTTAAGAAATGGTCTGCCTATGTGCCACTCTGCTACAACCCGTTAGCCTTCAGCTTTACGAGAACATCCCTCCATATGCCGCCAGCTCCGATTTGGAACTGTAGGCAGCAGGGCCTCGTGTGCTTGGGAAGACCTGTACAGATCACCTTGGTGAGGCGGGGAATTGCCTCCGCAGCACACCAGCGAGCCTTTCCCAGAGGCCCGTGTCGGCCGGCCATGTGGTTGTTTCAACCCGCCAGCCGAAGGGCCTTCCCCATTCCAGCACCTGGCCAGGTGGGAGGGTGGGGCCGAAAGTCTGCTGTGTTGATCACCTTTCCTCCAAGGGAAAGGTTAAGTGAGTGTGTGGGTGCTTCTGGCAACTTCAAAGTGAATGTGGAGGGGCCCTTGGTACTGGCTGAAGGCATGACTCAGCCCCTAGGGTGTGGGGTTTGTGTAAAGCAAAATCCTAGGGCAGAAAGGCCTGAAGGAGGGGTCCCGAAGCAGGATTGCTTTGAGGCTTTTGCTTTTCCAGCATGGCTGACTGTTCATCTGGCTCAGGAAGTTCCTCCATGCTCTCTTGGTTACTATTCAGGGTGTTGGGCCAGCTTGATGATTGAGAAAACCCAAGTGGTCCTCCATACTCTTTCCCCCTCGCAAAGAGTGTGTGTGTCCAATCCCATTTGCCTGAGCTCCTTGCTCTCTGAAACTTTCAAGTGGGTCAAATAAGGCCTGGCCTCTGGCTTGGGAGTAAAGTGCAGAGAGAAACCAGACTCGGTTCCAGAGCCTTAGAAGGGCTTGACTGAAGCTAGGCTCGCTCTCTCTCTCTCTCTCTCTCTCTCTCTCTCTCTCTCTCTCTCTCTCTCTCTCTCTCTCTCTCTCTCTGTGTGTGTGTGTGTGTGTGTGTGAGAGAGAGAGAGAGAGAGAGAGAGAGAGAGAGAGAGAGAGAGAGAGAGAGAGATGTGAACAGTCAGGTACTTTACCCTGCACTGGCTTCTTGGGCAGGGCAAGAATTGAACCCAGGTCTCTACTACTGCTTCCCCTTCTTGCTGGCTGTTCAGTGGTAAGCTATGCCTGAGAAAGGAGAAATACTTATGAAGTGTAGGGGTAGGAATCTTGTGGTATGTCTTATTCCTTGAGACCTATTGCCCTATGAGAAGGCCCCTCTGATTTCTGGTGACCTTTGGCTAGAAGACACCATGGAGCAGGGATACCATCCGTACCATCCGTTTCTTTTCAGTATGAACTCCAGGACCGAAGGGTAGGACAGAGAGGCAATTTCTTTCTCTATTGAGGCCTCAACCTCAATAGAGATAGAGTTGTAAGTGGATCTCAGAGATAGGCACCCTAACACTTGGCTGGCTTGGTTGTGACACTTAAGGGGCTCCCAAAAGGAGAAAACAGTCTGTCTCCCAAATCCCAGTTCCTTAGAACCTGTCTTAGCTCTTCCTGAGGTGTAGCCAGAATCTTCAGCCCTGATGCAGGTCCCCTCTTGCACCTTGCTTCCCTCATTTCTGCTTCTGGGAAAAGACTAAAACAGCTTGAGATTGAAGTCATAGGGGCCACATGGTAGCAGGCCTGACTGGAAGAATGCCTGATGACTCCATCTTACCCTCTTCCCTCTTCTTCCTGCCTGACTTCCTGGAGGATCTCCAGGCACTTAACAAACGAGTTTCCCTCTCGTCCAGTCTACCCAGGGTGCCTTTCTCCTCTCCCAATCCTGGAGACGCACGCTCCCGAGCAGTCTAGAGCCTCCCTCCTGACTCTTTTCTCTTTTCTGCCCTTGGCCTTGCCACACTGAGGTGCCTCCTGTCCTGGACATTCTGGTTCCCTAGGTCAAGTCAGCCAGATGAGCTAGTGTGTTCCTAGCTTTCCTCAGCCTTCCTAAATGCCCAGTGATCTTGGACCAGCTCTGAGTGCTGTGGGCATGGTGTTCAGTTCTCCCTGCTCCTGTGAACACTGCAAATGGCTTCAGAGGCCTCTGGCCTGTTTGGGGCCTGTCTGATGGAAATGCAGAGGAGTTTCAGAATCTCCTTCCAGGTGGCTAGAGGAGGAAGTGTGGTAGGGTCCCCCGCACATCTGGCCCCACCCTGGTTTACTCTCCTTTGACTCACGGAGTTTAGTCACCACCTGGGAGGCAGATTCAGGACAGACTTCTTTGAGACTGACATGGAAGAGCTGCCGTGCACATCCAAGCCCCAGGAAAGACAGTTGCTTCTTTGTAGCTGGAGGGTGGGGGTGCTGCCACAAAAGTGACTTCTCCTCTTTTGGGGGGGGGGGATTGGAAAAGCTTTTGAGCGGAAAGCATTCCCATCCCCCAATCCTACCTGCTACACCTACGTATAATAGTTAGGGTTGTTGGGAAATGAGCCTCTTAAGGAAGAGGCCTAGCTGCTCTCATTCCTCCACACCCAACCTTTATGTAGCTGGAAGCTGGCAGGACTGGTGGAGTTGGTGTGTCCAATTCCATCCAGCCTTGTGTCTAGGACTGGGCGGCTAGAGGCCTCCTGGGTCCCCTGCCACACGATTAGATTCTGCTTGTTGTTTGCTCTCCATGGAAAGATGAGGCGTTTCAGTCGGTGTTCTTGGAGTCTCCTAACCCTTCCTCCACCCTCTTTCTTTTAGAGTCTCCTCTCTTCCCTTTCATTACACTGGATTACCAGGCTGAAAGCACAGTGATGCCCTGACGTGGGTGTGGGCTCTCCAGCACTTCAGCCTGGATCCCCACTCCCGCTTAGGTGTGTGAGAGAGCCTTGCTACCGTTGTCCTTTACTTGTCTCCTGGGATTTCTTAAGCCCTGGAGGCCCCCCCCCCCCGTGTGTGTGTGTGTGTGTGTGTGTGTGTGTGTGTGTGTGTGTGTGTGGCGCCCGCAAACCTCTGAGAAGAGAGGGGGGCTAGCTGATAACTTGAGTCAGGTATCCTGTCCAGCTCCTCCCCGTCCCCACCCCTTAGAGCATGTCCCCCTCCCCCTTTGCTTTCCAGTCCTAGTTTAGTTTCACGTACAGCCCCAGACTTGCGTGCCAGATTACGGGCTTTAGTGTCCCCTCCTCCCCAATCCTGGATGGCAGGCCTGGGGGGAGGGGTGGTCACATTCCTGGTGGCTGAGTGGCCCCGGAGGGGCGGAGTTGAGTTGTCATAGTGATGGGGATCACGGTTGTGGGGGAACTGCGTGCCTTTCGCCTTTCCACCAGGTTCCCACACCCCAGCATCTCCTGATTCTTGGGCTGGGCCTAGTTTGACTTGTGCTTTCCTAGGGGGAGGGGCTGGCCGAAGTCCCCAGAGGCCACGGGGCAAGGGGGAGGGGCCCAGAAGCCTAAAGACTTCCAAGTCTGGGGCAAGATGACCTTCCGTGTCATACCCACTCAGCTCATTCTAGTCACATCCTCCCTGTCTCCTCAGTGTTTCCAGTGGGCCGTCTTTCTCTAACCACTGCCTTGGCCTGCCTTTTAGGTTTGTGTCTGCAGCCTCAGCCAACATGGCCACCTGGCCTCTGGAGGAGGGCGGGCATTTGGGAGTGTTGCAAGGATTGCTGGGAGTTGTAGTCCCTGCCCCAACAGCTTGGCTTGGTCTGAACTTCAGGACAATCCGAGGCTAAGCTGGCCAACTGTTCTATCGTGATTTCAAACTTTAACCTCAGCACTTACTACCTTTACTGCAGAATTCCTCCTGGGTCATCGGGCAAGCAATCTCAAGAAATTAGGTCTAGATTGAAAAGATGCCTTGGTGGTTAAGAGCACTGGCTGCTCTTCCATAGGACCTGGGATTATATTCTCAGCGTCTACGTGGCAGCTCACAAAAAAACCTGTCCCAGGGGATCTGACACCCTCTTCTGGCTTCCTCAGGCATTCATGAGGTATACAGGAATAACATTGTGGAAAACGTGTGTGTGTGTGTGTGTGTGTGTGTGTGTGTGTGTGTGTGTGTGTGTTGAAAGAAAATTAGAACCTGGTGGTGGTGCAGACATTTAATTCTAACACTCTGGAGGCAGAGGCAGGCGGATCTCTGAGTTCAAGGCTAGCGTGATCTAATTAGTTCCAGGATAGCCAAAACTATACAAAGAAACACTCTCTCAAAAAAGGGGGGGGTCAGGCTTTAAGTCTGGTCCTTATTATAATGTGTCGTTTTTTTTCCTTGGGAAGGGCATGTCTTTCTTGACTCAGCATCCCTATCTGTAAAAAAGATTTTACTTATTTTAGTGACTTTCAAAGTTTTCAGAATTATTTTAGCTGGCTTTCAAGGCCAACCTAGTCTGTAGAGTGAGTTCCAGGACAACCAAGGCTACACAGAGAAACCCTGCCTGGAAAATAACCTGATTGATAGATAGATAGATAGATAGATAGATAGATAGATAGATAGATAGATGTAATAAATAGATAAATAAATGTAAATAAAAATAAAATAAAACTTTTATATTTATTTGTTTTGGTGGTTTGTTTATGTTTGATGCAGAGTCTCACTATGTAGCTTTGACTGTCCTGGAACTCAATATATATACAAGACTGGCTTTGAACTCAGAGATCTGCCTTCCACTGCCTCCCAGAGTGCTGTGATTAAAGGTGATTAAATCAGGATTTCAGAACTGTATCACCAGGCCTGACTCATGTGTGCTGGAGGTGCAAGCCAACCTGATCTGGGTGTGGTGGGTACTACTTTGGACAGCAGAATCATGAGTTCCAGCCTGAGCTATATATGGTGAGATCTTGTCACCAAAAAAAAAAAAAAGAAGAAGAAGAACAGATAGCTCACCAAAATATCCACCAAGTAATGAGTGTGTTTGTAAAATTGGAACTGTACAGGGTGTGTCCTAGGGGTCCCCTGGTCAGAGATGAAGCTTTCTGGGGGGCATGATGGTGGGGTTGAAGCTGCTCAGAAAGAATTTTGTAAACCTGACAGGCCGACAGGAAGGGCACCCCCAACCCTGTGACTTAAGAGCTGTGACTCAATATTTTACAGATGGGAAACAGGCAGAGGCTCACCAACCTATCTAAGGCCAATCTCTAAATGTAGTGGAGCAGACATTCAGATTTACCTGGATATGGTGGCACACACCTTTAATCCCAACACTCGGGAGACAGGCAGGTGGATCTCTGTGAATTTGAGGCCAGCCTGGGCTACACAGAGGAAACCCTGGTAGTGGGGAGTTCCGACTTTGCATTGAGGAGTGGGCAGTGATCATGAAAGAGTTGAGATTCTTTGACATTTTATAATTGGAGATGGGTATGTGATTGAGGCAGGAGGATCAGGCTGGGATGCATAGCAAGAAAGACACTGTCTCAAAATACAAAGAAGTAACAGTATTGGTCTTAGGAGTGGCAGAGAGAATGGCACTTTGGCCAGGATTGGACACTGGAGATGTTCTCTGAAGGAGAGTGGAGTCGCCCTGGATTTGTTAGACTTTCCTATTAGTTTAATTTGGACAAGTTGTACTACTAGCCATGTTTTGCAAATTGAGTATTCTCTGGAGTCCTGTTCTGTCTGGCTTTATACAAACGTCACGTTGCCCAGAATGAGGCCTTGGGACTCAAACTCACATCTTCTCTTCCTTTCTTGCCCTAGATTGATGAGATGCCTGAGGCTGCTGTGAAATCAACAGCCAACAAATACCAAGTCTTTTTTTTTGGAACCCACGAGACGTGAGTGAGGGGACAGTGGGGTGCAGGTGGGACACTGTGGGAATACCATGGTGGGGAAAGGGGGGGTGATGATATCTGTCCGTGTCTGGCACTTAGCTTGGTGGCAGCTTGGGGCTTGAGAGCACAGTCTCCCATCTCTCCCCAGGGCATTCCTGGGCCCCAAAGACCTCTTCCCTTATGAGGAATCCAAGGAGAAGTTTGGCAAGCCCAACAAGAGGAAAGGGTTCAGCGAGGGGCTGTGGGAGATCGAGAACAACCCTACAGTCAAGGCTTCTGGCTACCAGGTGAGCAGAGCCCTGGAAGGCAGGTGTATGTGGGTCCAGGAGCCTTGCCTAGAATCTCAAGGCCTTTGGGGTGGTCGTGATAGGACTTCTCGAGAGAGGGACCTGGAGGGTGTGGGGTTACTTGTAGTTAGAGGCCACTGCCGATGGCATTGAGGACAAGAATAGGATGGACACGGTAAGTGGGGTAAGCCTTTGTTGGGCCCATCGTTAGTAAGAGGACACAACCTTCCAAGAGGAGGTTCTTGTGAGCCGGGCAGGACAAGGCGGGAGGGCAGGGGGAGCGGGGTCGTGGGGAACGGGTCCCAGATCCCTTTGGGAGAAGTTGACCCGAGGTTTTGCCTCCTGCTCCAGCCCTCCCCCCTCCTGCACAGAGCCCTGCCTGCCCGGCCTGTGGGTTAACCCCAGGGCTAACCAACAGAGGTGGGTCTCAAATCACTTGTGAGACTGGGCACCTGGGTGGGGGTGGGGGAGAGGTGGGCAGAAGAAGGAGTGAGTGTCTAGGGGGTGGTTGGGGAGGGACTAGTCTCTGGTGCCACTCCGCCTCTGATGTCTTCACAGTCCTCCCAGAAAAAGAGCTGTGTGGAAGAGGCTGAGCTGGAGCCTGGAGGCCCCGAGGGCGACGGTGACAAGAAAGGTGGCGCAGAGGGCAGCAGCGATGAGGAAGGGAAACTGGTCATCGATGAGCCGGCCAAGGAGAAGAACGAGAAGGGTGTGCTGAAGAGGAGAGCAGGGGACATGCTAGAGGTGACTGTCAGGATGTGCCTGCAGCATTTTCTGGGGATCCAACTGAAGAGTGGGGCACAGGTTTTCTGGGTAGCAGAGGGTAGCTGGACAGTGGGTAGCACTCTGGAAAGAGGCCCTGAGGAGGGGTGTAGGCACAGGGAGATTAACTGTTTCTAGTCTCAGTTGATGTCCTCTGACAATCTGTCCTAGGACTCCCCTAAACGTCCCAAGGAGTCAGGAGACCATGAAGAGGAAGAAAAGGAGGTGGCTACCTTGGAGGGTGAGAGGCCCCTACCCGTAGAGATGGAGAAGAACAGCACCCCCTCTGAGCCAGACTCTGGCCGGGGACCTCCTCCAGAGGAAGAGGAAGATGAAGACGAGGAGGAGGCTACCAAGGAAGAGGCTGAAGCCCAGGGTGCCAGAGACCATGAGAGGTGGGTGAGCTAGCTTGGCGGTGGGCTGGGAGGGCGCAGCCACACCTGGAGAGGAGGACATAGAAGAGGGTGTGCAGTAGTCAGGCTGTCTGGAGGCTGGGAGGGCGCAGCTACACCTGGAGAGGAGGACATAGAAGAGGGTGTGCAGTAGTCAGGCTGTCTGGAGGCTGGGGGGGCTCTTCCGGAAGACCTGCACTGGCTGGGGCAAGGCCAGGCCAAGGCCATACCATTAACCCTTCTCCCTCCAACCCTCCCCTGCAGCCTGTAGCCACCAATGTTTCAAGAGGAGCCCCTGCCCCGTTCCTGCTGCTGTCTGGGTGCTACTGGGGAAACTGGCCATGGCCTACAAACTGGGAACCCTTTTCCCACCCAACCCACTCTCCTCCTTCACTCAGTTTCTCCTTTTTTAAGCCCATCTCCTGGAGACTGGCTTGATCTTCACCTCCAGTTCCCTGTACCCTGTGACCTGAGTCAGGGCCATGTGCTCTGGAATGAGATGAGGCCGTTATCTCCTTAGATTTGTCTCCTAGGACTTGCGTTGGGGTCTGGGCCGCTGTTTCCGCCTCTTGACACCTTTGCCCTCCTTGCAGGTACTCTAGACCTTTGGGCTGGGCGGGGCAGGAGAGGGGTAATGGAATATTAACTTGAGTATGGGTTCTTGGGTGGCACCTCCTGAGCTCATGCTCTTACACCTATTTTCCCATCTGCCCAAATTCAATAAAAGGGGACACTGGGAAAGAGGCTCCCATCCATACATCCTTTGATGGTTTTGAGAACTTTTTTTTTTTTCCTGAACCCTAGAGTTCAAGGAAGTATAGTTTAACATCAAGACTTTGGGGTTTCCACATGGTTAGGGTCCAGGACCTGGAGAGCTGATAATCTGAAAGATTGACTCATCGTTTGTATTGTCTCTCTAGATCTCAGGTCAGAGATGGGTAACGGGGAGGGGAGGGGGGGGAGCCCTGCTGCCTTCTTCCCCCTGAGCTCCAGGTCAGCCTCTAGTCAGATACATCACCCAGACAGAAAGGAAAAGATACATTTTTTAGGAAATGTTTTTAATAAAAGAAAATTACAAAAAGGAAAAAAAAATCCAACCTGTTAATCCCAACCCTTTGTGTGCCCCCCACTACTGACCCGTTTCTGGGGTGCACTGGGAGGCTCCCTTTCTGTTCGAGTTGATAACTCCTTGGAGCTGGTCCTCTGGTGTTGGCACACATCCAGCTTGTAGCCCACTGAATACCGGGGAAAGTGCTCTCTCCCAGCCTCTTAAGGGGTTCTTACACCCCCTTCCTTCTTTTGTTCCTATCCCTCCCTTGGGCTCTGAAGAAAAATTGCTGACTGTAGCTTTGGAAGTGTAGCTCTGAGAACCATAGACAATTTGAATTCTAGGAAAATAAAGCCGTTGATTACTATCCTGGATCCTGACTAATTGTTTTTGAGTGTCTGAGTTAACTGGAGAGGGGAAGGGAGACAAGTCGACCTCTTCCTTGCTGTCCATTCCCACACGAGACTACACAAACCGACACCATCCGTTCTACCCTTGCAAGTGTCTGGGAGGGTCAAAAACATCTATATAATTTTTTTAGGTATATTTTATGGGTGTTTTGCCCACATTTACGTATATGCATCACATGGAAGCCTGGTACCCAAGGAGGTCAGAAGAAGCCATTGAGTCCTCTGGTACTGGAGTTGTGGCAACCAAACCCAAGTCCTCTGCAAGAACAGCAACTGCTTGTTGAGCCTTTTCTTCAGCAACTAGCCTAACATTTTTGAGCCAGGTGTGATAGCACAAATCTGTGTTCTCACCAGTGGGAAAGCAGGAGGATCATGAGTTTAGTGCCAGCCTGGGCTGTACAAAAAGCCCATGTTCAAACCACACCCCATGTACACATTAAAAAATGGCATAAGAAATAGGTTTTAAGGGGCTAAGGATATATACATAAAGACACACATACCTCAGTTGGTAAATTGCCTAGTATTCACAAATCAGAAGCCCTGGATTTGGCCCCCAGCCACAGCAAAAAGCAGGTGTGATGGATACATGGCCATAATCCCCAGCACACTGAAGATGGAGGAGGGGTCAGAAGTTTATGCTTTCTACACAAGCCAGATGACCTGACTTTTCTTCTGGAGACCATCTGTCACCTGCCTCAACAGTCTGGAAGATGTCCTCTGACCTCCACAGGGGTGTGGTGGCACAGGCCTTCCTGCACTAATGCAGCCAGGGCCTTGCTAAGTTAAATCTCTAATCTCACTAAGTAAAACTTTAAAAGACAATTTGTAAGAAAGTAGAAAAAATAACAAAGAACCCATACTATATGGTAATTGTAGAGTTGGTTTAACAGTTAAAGAGTAGTTGTTCTTCCAGAGGACCTAGATTCAGTTACCAGCACCTGTACTGACCCAGAACCATCCATAACTTCAGCTCCAAGGGATCCAGTACCCTTTTCTGACTTCCCCTGTACCAGTCACACATGTGGTACATACAATACATGGAGGCAAAATGTTCATACACATAAATCTAAATTTTTATTACATTTTACTTTGTGTGCCTTTGTGAAGGTTAAAGACAATTTCCAGGAATCAGTCTCTCTACCATGTGAGACCCAGGTCATCATGCAGGTAGGTGCCTTTACCCACTGAGCTATCTGACCAGCCCAATAAATTTAAAAATTATTTTAAAGTCAAGCCAGGCGGTGGTGGTGCACACCTTTAATCCCAGCACTCGGGAGGCAGAGGCAGGTGGATCTCCCAGTTCAAGGCCAGCCTGGTCTACAGAACTGAGTACTAGGACAGGCTCCAAAGCCACACAGAGAAACCCTGTCTCAAAAAGCAAGATCATCTGCAGGTGTGCAGCAAGCTTTTGTGCGGGTATTCATGAGGTTGGTTATATAGAGACGCTTGAGGACTCAAAAAAGAGAAAGTGAAGAGGATCCACAAATGGTCATGGAAAGTGTGTGACTTGTCTGAGTCAGGGTCTCACGTAACCCAGGATACATTTTAACTATGGATGAGGATGACCTTAAAGTGATCTCTAAGTGCTGAGATTTCAGGTCTGCTTAGCCATCTCTGGTTTTTGTTTTTGAAAGAGGGTCTCCCTGTTGGTCTCAAACTCATGATCCTCTTGTCTTAGTCTCTAAAGTCTGGGAGAAAGTGAGTGGTTTGGTTCTAGAAAAGTCTTGGACCACAGTTTAGGGAGGATAAGTTAACCATTTGACGCTAGTTAGGTTGCTAACCATGCGTCAGCTTGGATTAGTTAGGTGTGGTGGTGTACACCTGGGATCTCAGCACAAGGCCAGCCTGGTCTACATAGTGAGTTCTGGAACAGCCAGGGCTACATCATGAGACCCTGTCTCAATAATAAAACAAGGCTTCTAGGCAAGAATTACCACTTTCTTTTTTCCCAAAAAGGTTGATAGTTTCCTCTGTAACAGCCCTGGCTGTCCTGGAACTCACTTGACCAGCTAGCTGGCTCCAAACTCAAGAATCAATGACTTATTTTTCCCTTGGATATTTGAGACAGGGTTTCTCTGTGTAGCTTTGGAGCCTTCCTGGTAAAGGTGTGTGCCACCACTGCCAGACTGAATTCATGACTTTTAATTTCAGCGTTCACTTGAAGGTCTGCAGATGGCTTGGCAGTTGCAAAGGAAGCTGGTTGGGCTCCCAGCACTCACATCAGGCAGCTCACAACTACCTGTAACTCCAGTTTAAGGGCACCCAATACCTTCACCTGGCTGCCACGGGCACCAGCGCACATTTCCTGCACTTAAGCCGTGGTGGGGAGTGCTGGGTCTTTCAGAGTTCAAGGCCAGCCTGGTCTATAGAATGAGTTCCAAAATATCCAGGGCTAGGGCAGTTGAAGAGATGGTTCAGCACTGACTGCTTCTTCAAAGGATGCAGGTTTGATTCCCAGCATCCACATGGCAGCTCACAACTGTAACTCCAGTACCAGGGGACCTGACACCCTCACACAGACATACATGCAGGCAAAGAACCAAAGCATGTGAAAAAAAAAAAACGAAGCGGAAGGGGCTATACAGAGAAATCCTGTCTCAGGAAAAAATTAGGAAGGTACATAAACATAAATAAAATCTTGAGAAGAAAGGTGCAGTGAACACTAGGGGTCGGGTCAGTCTGGAGCATCACATAAACCAGGCTTGATTATGAATCCCAGCACCTAGGAAGTGAGGGCAGAAACTAGCAAGTTTGAGGTGAGCCTGGGCTCCATGAGACTCAGAAAACAGTTGAGAGGACGGACGCCAAGTCCAGCTTGCCGAGAGGCTGGTTTATTGGTTGGGCTAGGCAGGCCTACCTTCATCTCAGGCCTAAAATGACCAAACTGCTTTCTCAGAGGTGGAGTTTGAGGTCAATGACAAATCTGGTGCTGATGGCCTCAGTTATACACATCCTAAGAACAAAGGACATTTCTTCAGGCTCTCCTAAACACTGACTAATTCAAGTTCCTGGTGTTAAAAACCAGACTGGTTACAGGGGATAGCCGACCCAAAGCTCTCTTGGTCACTAGACTTGCTGTGATCAGGACAGGCAGGTGAGTGGCCAAAGAGCGAGTTGCTCAAGGTCTCACTGCTAGGTTTCGCTAGAGAAGCCTGCCAGTCCACTGATGGTGGAAGAGAGGGCAGGTAGGGGTGGACACGATGGATACTTTCCAGTATCTCTATCTAGATTGTTCAGCTCACTTAATATTGAAAGGACCCACGATTACCCATTCCTCTACAAAGGTGGGGCGGTTTTATAATATGCTCTTTAAGCAGAGAAGAGCCAGTACACAATGGCAGTAATCTCACCTAGAAATGGATCCCTTTGCTTTGAATAGGAAGTCATAACCACCTAGAAAATGGAGCCTTGTTCTCTGTGAACTACAACTCCCAGTGGCCTCCACGCAAAGCACTTACAGGAAAGTACCCAGCAAATCCGCCCATCTTTCGCCTTCAATTCCCGACATGCTTTTCACACCCGGGATTTCCTACTTTTGTCCAGATTTTCCGTTTCAGGCCATTTTGTAGCGACGGACTACAGATCCCAGCAAGCTGAGAGGCTCGCTTCGTTTTTAAGCGTCCTCTCTGCAATTAGACTACACCTCCCAGACTGCCCGTGTATAGCACCCACGTGCAAAGAAAGGTTGGGAAAAGTGAGGCTGCTGGCCACCGGTGGTCGTCGCGAAGGAAGGGACTTCCTTTTCCTAGTCTTAAACTGAGGGGCAGTCCCCTCCTTGGATTTCTCTTTACTAGGAGGTTGGAGTTGTCGTCGGATCTGGGTGAGTCTGACAGGGGAAGTGCTTGAAGGGCTTGACCTGAGGGCTTGACCTGAGGGCTTGCATTGAGAAGAAAGCCTACGGCGGAAGTGGCACCAGTATCCTATTGTGTGGGGAACCGAAGGGAAAAATGGAGGGGGGCGTGCCCGGTTCTCCTTCTTTCTCATCCCAGAGCCACATTCTCTCTCTCTCTCTCTCTCTCTCTCTCTCTCTCTCTCTCTCTCTCTCTCTCTCTCTCTCTCTCTCTCTCCCTCCCTCCCTCCCTCCCTCCCCTCCCTCCCCCCTCCCTCTCTTTTTCTCTCATCCTCTCCCCCCCTCGCCTCTCTTTCCCCCCTCTGTCCTCTCCTCTCTCCCCCCTCCCTCCCCCCTCTCTCTCTCCCCCCCCCCTCTCTCTCGCCCCCCTTCTCCCTCTCAGCTCCTCTCTGCCTCAGGCCCGTTTTTCGTACTAGTGAACAGGATCTTAATGAGAATTGCAGCACATCCTGGATACCGAGAAGACCAAATACGTTGAAATCCTCAGTTTTCGACTTGGTCAGGTGCTTAGAATCAGTATGTTGGATCTGAATAGAAATATTTAAGCCCTTGTATTCATCTAGCATCATGGATAACACTGGGCTCCTCAACCCCCGCGTCTCCTATCCTGAGGTGTATAAAAAAGGGAAGAGTACCCCACTTATACAGAATTACTTGCCCATTACATGTGAATCCCCGAGTTTGATCACCAGTACTCACTCCCCTCCCCCACCACAAAAACAAACAAAAAAACGAGATTAGGAGCAATTTCATCGCTGCCCTTAGGCTTCTGTGAGATGCTACTTAATATGGTACCAGGCTAGCAGCTGCTATTTAGAAAGCTCACTGCAGGCTAGGCTAGCATTCTGCATTGGGCCTTTTGACTTGGTTGTTTTGATTCGAGCAGGTCCCACCTTGTAGCTCGGACTGTTCCGTAGCTGCTGTGTGGGACAGGCTGACCTTGAACTCAGAGTAATTACGAGCTCCTGACTTCAAGGCGCGAGTCAGCTTCACTTAGCAGTTTGGTTTTGTTTGTTGAGACGATCTCTCTGTGTAGTCTTTTTTTTTTTTTTTTTTTGGTTTTTCGAGACAGGGTTTCTCTGTGGTTTTGGAGCCTGTCCTGGAACTAGCTCTTGTAGACCAGGCTGGTCTCGAACTCACAGAGATCCGCCTGCCTCTGCCTCCCAAGTGCTGGGATTAAAGGTAGTCTTGACTGGCCCAGAACTGCTGTGTAGACTAGGCTCGCCTTGAACTCGCTGAGATCTGCCACCCGAGTGCTGGGATAAAGGGTTTGTACTATTGCACTCATCATTGATCCTTTATTTTTAGTTTTTTAGATTTTTTTTAAATATGTAGAAGTGTTTTTGGGCATGTATGTATGTACACCATGTATGTTCTTGGTACCCACTAAGGTCAAAATAGGGTATGGAATTGGAGTTATGGATGGTCCTCTGTAAGAGCAACACATGCTCTTAACTGCAGAGCCTTGTCCCTCCCTCTACCATTAAAAATATTTAAAAGTTGAGAGCTGGAGAGATGGCTCAGCAGTTAAGAGCACTGGCTTATGACCATCTAAAGTGGCACCTTTCAGACACAAAGTGTAGATAGAGCACTCATATATATAAAATAAATCTTTTAAAAAAAAATTCAAAGTCAGGGTTTTTCTATGTAGCCCAGCCCCAAGTCTCACTTAGTCTTTTTGTTCTTACTTGCCAAGTGTTAGCATTACAGATGTGCACAGTCACATCTGGCTCCTTTTACCATTTTTTCAAATTGGATTTATTAATTTTTTTCTTTTTTTTAAGATTTATTTATTTATTATATATGCTGTATTCTGCTTCATGTATGCCTGCAGGCCAGAAGAGGGCACCAGATCTCATTACAGAAGGGTGTGAGCTACCATGTGGTTGCTGGGAATTGAACTCAGGACCTTCAGAAGAACAGGCAGTGCTCCTAACCTCTGAGCCATTGCTGCAGCCTGATTTATTAATTTTTTTAAATGTGTGTTTTGCCTACATGTATGTATATGCATTTCCTTGCATGCCTGATTCCTAGAGAAGCCAGATGAGGGCATTGGATCCCCTGCAACTGGCATTCTGGGTGGTGTGAAACACCATGAAGGTGCTGGGAATCAAATGCAGGTTCTCCTGAAAAGGAGCAAGTGCTCTTAAGTGCTGAGCCTTCTCTTTAGCTCCCCCCCCCCTTCTACCACAGTCTCCCAAGGAGCTGGAATGCCTGGCTTAAAGCACTTCTTATCAGTTAATTCGGTAATCTGTTAATTTAGTCTACTGCCCAAGTTGGGAGTCTAGGAGTCTTGGGGTCCTTAAGTCTTAGAGGAAAAGCCATTCTTAGGGAGGAGTGGGTTGTTGACAGTCTGTTGACAGAGGTTTCTGTTCCACTCGGTCCCCCCACAGCCATTCAGTCCCAAAAAAACACACAGAGGCCTACATTAATTATAAACTGGTTGCCTTATTAGCTCAGGCTTATTAACTTACTCTTACATCTTAAATTAACCCATAATTCTTGTCTGTGTTAGCCACATGGCTTGGTACCTTTTTCCAGAAAGGCATTCTCATCTTGCTTCCTCTGCATCTGGGTGATGACTGCAGACTCAGCCTTTCTTCTTCCCAGAATTCTCCTGTTCTGGTTGCCCTGCCTATACTTCCTGCCTGACTCTGGCAGTACAGTGACATGTCTTTACAGGGCACAGGACCATTGTCCCACAGCAGCGAGTCTTTCCTGTGTGAGGTTAGAAGACAGAACATGGGTTCAAGCCAATAAAATGGCCTTATTAGCTGGCTGGCGACTGCATTGGGTATTGGGGATCCCAGTGTATCCGCAAGCATTTCTCAAGGGGAGGTTTTAGGCACAAAAAACACACCCTGGGTTGACACACAGCCAAAAGCAGAACTATAAAACCAAAAAGCAAGATTATAATACATGTAGAGACTTTCTCAGAACCGCAGACTTTGATAGATTGGGTTTTTGTTTTCACTGGAGGTGCTGTCTATGTGGTGAGTTTTATGGCCTGAATGGAGTCAGTTGTGTGAAGGTCTGGGGCCTGTTACATGGGCACACTGTAAGCTGTTTTTATCCTTGCTACGCTCTTTACTGCCTTGTGACTGCTTGCCTTCGGGCTCTGTCCTTTTCTTTCATTACCTGCTTCTCCCCTGTCCTGCTGTTCATGCATTCACTAAATAACTGTCTTAAGTATCTCAAGTGCCGAGTTCTCTTGAGACAGCAGTGCAAGAAGCAAGATAGTGTGGCTCCTGGACTCAGGGAATTTTTTTTTTTTTGAAACATAGTTTTTCTGTTGCCCTGCCTGGCTGTCCTGGAATTTGCTCAGTAGACCAGGCTGGCCTCGAACTCAGAGATCCGCCTGCCTCTGCCTTCCAAGTGCTGAGATTTAAAGACATGCGCCACTATTGTCTGGCGGCCTCAAGTGAATTTTTTACTTCAAAGTCAGTTGGTGGGGTTGAATGCTGATACTGCCCCCATAGTAGCTTTATCACTGCAGATAATACATAACTCCATTGTTTTCTCATTTGTAAAGACAACTTGTGAGAAGAGATGAAGTCCACTGCGCAAGAGAGTCTATGTATGCTTTAATAACATTCCTGTGTTGTGAGTGGTGGTACTAGGGAAGCAGATGAACTTGAGAGTTCAAGGCCAGCTTGGTCGACATAGTGGATTCTAGGTCAGCCAGAGCTACATAGTGAGACCCTGCCTCAAAAAACAAACAAGGGGCTGGAGAGATGGCCCAGTGGTTAAGAACATTGACTGCTCATCCAGAGGACCTGGGTTTATTTCCCGGCACACATATGGTGTCTCACAACTGTTTGTAACTCCAGTTCCACGGGACCCAACATCATCACCTAGCTATACATGCATGCAAAACACCAATGCTCATAAAACAGAAATAGATTAAAAACAAACAAAAGTTCCTTCCTTAGTTCAACTTTTTATTGTTTCTCTTGACTCATAGTTGATGAAGAAACTTTTTGAGTCTTTCACTGGTGAGATTTCTTACATCTGACCATGCGACTTTCGGCCCTGCTGGCCTTGGCATCCAAAGCCACCCTCCCTCCCCACTACCGCTATGGGATGAGCCGTCCAGGCTCCCTCTCAGACAAGAGGAAGAATCCTCCATGGAGCAGGCGGCGCCCAGTGGTGGTAGAGCCCATCTCTGATGAAGACTGGCACCTATTCTGTGGAGACATGGTGAGAACATCAAGACAGAGTGACGGGAAGGCTTGTGGGCAACAATCTCCTGCCTCTGTCCTCTCATCATCTTACAGGTGGAAATCTTAGAAGGCAAAGATGCTGGGAAGCAGGGCAAAGTGGTCCAAGTCATTCGGCAGCGGAACTGGGTTGTCCTCGAGGGGTTGAACACGGTGAGCAAAAGGATGACGAAGGCTGGGAAGTCTTCCCCATCTGTCTCTCTTTTCTTAAGAGCGGCATGGGGAGACAGGAAACTGGCTGAGGGGCAGGCTGTACCAGCGGGCTTGGGCTGAATATGCTAAGTAGTAGTAGGTAAATCCCTTCACACACTTTGCTTTCTGATAATGCCTTCTCCCGGACAGCATTACCGTTATGTTGGCAGAACCACGGATCACCGAGGGACCATGATCCCTAGTGAAGCCCCCTTGCTTCACCACCAGGTCAAGCTAGTGGACCCTGTGGACAGGCAAGCACACAGGCCTCTGGTCAAGGGGTTTCTAACTCGAGTTATTTATCACATGGGAATGGTTTGCTGGATATGCTAGAACTCAGGGGAATCCATTTCCTTTTTTGGGCGAGGGGAGGGGTTCGAGACAGGGTTTCTCTGTGTAGTCCTGGCTGTCCTGGCTACAATGCTGGCCTGGAACTCAGAGATCTGCCTGCCTCTGCCTCCCGAGTGCTGGGATCGAAAGTGCACCACCACTGCCCAGTGGGTCTGTTTCTTGCATACAATTGTCAGTAACTATGACAGAAACAAAAGTGGTAACCCAAGTCACCATTGCCTTCAATTTTGGGTTGGAGGGTGGCACAAGGATCTGGCTCTAGACTCATTTTTTTTCTCTTTACCAGGAAACCCACTGAGATCCAGTGGAGATTTACTGAGGCAGGAGAGCGGGTTCGAGTCTCTACAAGATCTGGGAGAATTATCCCCAAGCCTGAATTTCCTCGAGCAGACGGCATTGTCCCTGAAACATGGACTGGTAAGCTGGGGTGGGCAGGAAGAAGGCAGGGATATGAGGTGTGAGAGGAAAAGCAAAGTTGATAGGGCTAGGGATGTAGCGTGGTGGAGCGCTCGCCTAGCTGTGTGCAAGGTCATGGCTTCCATCCCCACACTGCAAGAAATAAACAGTCGGCAAATTATCCTTTCTTCTGACTCAACAGATGGCCCCAAGGACACATCAGTGGAAGACGCTCTAGAAAAAACGTATGTGCCCCGGCTAAAGACATTAGAAGAAGATGTGATGGAGGCTATGGGGATCCAGGAGACTCGAAGACACAAGAAGGTTTATTGGTACTGAGACTGAGCTGCTGCCTGCTCTGTCTTCACCTTGAGAGTGGAGGCCCCTCTTCTCCAGCACTAATAAAGAGCCATGAGAGTAGCTGCTGCCCCACCTCTCTTCCTTCCTCAAGTGTTTGCATTTTGTGGAGGCCACACATAGTGCAGCTTTTCCTCTTGTCAGGACAGACCAGGTAGATGCAGCCTTTCCAGGGGCAGGTTTGTAGGAGGAAGAGGCCCCTGTCCTTTTCCCTATTTATAGAAACAGGAGTTTTTTTGTTTGTTTGAGATAGGGTTTCTCTGTAGCTTTCGGGCCTGTCCTGCAACTCACTCTATAATTCAGGCTGGCCTCGAACTCAGAGGTCTGCCTGCCTCTGCCTCCCAGGTGCTGGGGTTAAAGGCGTGGCCACTACTTCACAGCAGGAGTTAAATATGAAAAGTTTTAATAAGGGCTGGAGAGATGGCTCAGTGGTTAAGAGCATTGCCTGCTCTTCCAAAGGTCCTGAGTTCAATTCCCGGCAACCATATGGTGGCTCACAACCATCTGTAAAGAGATCTGGTGCCCTCTTCTGGCCTGCAGATATGCACACAGACAGAATATTGTATACATAATAAATAAATAAATATTTAAAAAAAAAGTTTTAATAAATAAAAATGACACAGAACATTACATATGAAAGGAGAGAAAGGGTATAAATCTGAAGTTTCAGAGGGCCAGAATTCCGGCAGGATGCAGGCACTCTAAATGGGAAGATGCACTGGCCATACGGTCATTTTGTAGTTTTGGTCTGTCAGTTGTCTTCAGTCTCAAGAACAGAGAAGGCCTGACCCAGGGGTGTCTTGGTGGCCACCAGAACCAGATTTCTGGGAGAGAGTTCAGGGCTGAAGATGGGTAACAGCTCAGCATAGAAGCCTAGGAGAAAGTTTTGGTTAGAAGGGAAACAGAAGTTCACCCCAGCATCTTATTCCAAAGGGGGAGACACTAGCTTGAGAACAGTCCATGGACTTTATAGTCTACCTCCCAGGTGCTGGAGAGGGATCAGGGTTAAGAACTTGCTGCTCTTCCAGTATACTCAAGTTTGGTTCCTAATACCTACATTGGGTGGTTCACAACTGCTTGCAACTCCAGTACCAGGGAATTAAACACCCAAAAAAACATGTATAAACACACAAATCTTAAAACTCAAACCAGTCTAGTGGGAGGCGCTGCTAGGAACCCACAACTGCTAACAAATGCCCCCCACATCAGGTGGTGTCCAGGCCAAACAAATTGGACAAGAACTCACCTTGCTCCTGGAGATAGAGCAGCCGGTCTAGCAGAATCAGCGTCTCCACTAGTGGGGCCAGCAGGAGGGCCAAGCTGAAGAAGGCCACCACACGATTCTCTTGGGCCTGCTGGGCCCAAAGGGCAGCCAGATCCAGTGGCAGCTGGGGGTCCAGACCTACTCGTTGTAACCCTTGTTGCACGTATCTGTGAGACCAGCCATAAGACAAGTTAGTTCTAGAAACTTCCACCTGCCACTTAACCGTTTTGTCTAGAAGCTAATTCCTCCTTTAATTTGCTTAGACATTTTGTTTTTATTTTTTCCAGACATGGTTATTCTATAGTCTTGACTGGGAACTCACTCTGAAGACCAGGCTGGCCTTGAATTTAAGAGGTCCGCCTGCCTCTGCTTCCCAAGTGCTTGAATTAAAGGTATGAGCCACTATGCCTGTGTTTTTGAGACAAAGTAGCCTAGACTACATGGAAGCAGTCCTCAGCTCCAGAGCCAGAAAGCTGTCACACAGTACCACTACCCATTCTAATGTTCCTAGGCTGTGAGCTATCTGTTCAATAGCAAACAGTCCCAAAATTTATCTTCATTTAGTTTTATACAACTTAGCCGTACTTTATTAGTAATTAGAGACTATTGGACTGATATTTATCTTAGTGGTAGACGTACTTGCTAATCTAGCATATACAAAGCCCTAGATTTGATGATTTCCAGAGTTAAAAAAAAAAAAATGGAACTTGGGCAATGGGCAGTGGTGGTGCCCACCTTTAATTCCAGCACTCCAGAGGTAGAGGCAGGTGGATCTCTGAGTTAATGGGGGGAGGGAGAGATGTCTACAGAACTAGTTTCCAGGACAGCCAAGCCAGTTAGTTACACAGTGAAACCCTGGCTCAAAAAACAAACAAAAGAACTTGGGATAATCTTGAACTCCCGATCTGCCATCTCCCCAAGCTAAGGTTGCAGATGTGTGTTCATCACCTTCAATTTATACGGTGCTGGGAACTGAACCTAGGCTCATGGACATAGAGAATAAAGTATTCTACCAACTGAGTTACATTCCTAGTCCTAGGAGGACAAATTCTTTCAGAGAAATTTGGAGCAGTGTCCCTGGTTAGCGAAGTTTATGCCATTTCTTTGGGCTCACACATTTTCTCTGGCTGTGTTAAAGGTGGGAATATGTGGGGAGCCTCCCCAGACCTCACTCTTCAATCTTGAGTTCGTGGACCCTGGGGATTCCTTGCACGCCAGGCCTCCGAAGTTCAGGGCAGGCACGTCGGATGACTGTCTCCAGCGCTGCACGAAAGCAGTGTGTTTGCAGGCCAGGGTCTGCTTTCTGTAGCCTCTTTGCATAGTCCTCAAGAGCATGGCAGGCCCCCTCCCGGAGCCTGTAAGGTAGTTCATGGCCGGGCAGCCCAGCCACCCACTGACTCAGTGGGTAGCTGCCAGGCTCACTGAGTTTCATGTAGCAGCAGCCCACTGAGGCCAAGGCTACCACTTCAGAACAGCAGCAGAAGTGTCTCAGCAAGGAAACACTTAGATCCCCACAAGCATGGAGGCCCGTGAGTAGTAGGCGGGTACTACCCTGGCATGGTGTCTCCAAAGGCAGCAGAAGCTCGTCACACAGGGCTGTGGGGCTGACCCACTGAACCACGTGGTGGGGAGAGTGGCGGGAGCCTCTTTGTACCACCTGTGGGGAGAGCAAAAACAAAGGCAGATGCAAAGCTGGGTGGCATCCTCGGAGTTATGAGTCAGAAGCCAGGCATTAGAGAACCCGACTCTGAACCAGGAGATGAGACCATCATTTCAGACAGTACACCTTTTCGTTTCTTTTGTTTGTTTGTTTTTTGAGACAGGGTTTCTCTGAAGCTTTTGGAGCCTGTCCTGGAACTAGCTCTTGTGGACCAGGCTGGCCTCGAAATCTGCCTGCCTCTGCCCCCAAGTGCTGGGATTACAGGTGTGTGCCCGGTTCACCTTTTCATTTCTATCATTTTTCTTTCAGGTGGGGCAGGGGGAGACACAAGGTCTTTGCAGCCTTTTCTGACCTAAAGCTCAGTATGCTGAACAAGCCAGCAAATCTGCATGGATCCTGTCCATGTTTCCCTAGTGCTGGGATTACAGGCATGTACCTGAGGATGGAACCCAGGCCTAATGAATGCTTAGGCAACTGTCCTACCACTGAGCTGTATCCTAGCTCTATCATTTCATTTCTTTTTTAAAAAGATTTATTTATTTATTGTATATACAGTGTTCTGCATGAATGTATGCCTGTAGGCCAGAAGAGGGCACCAGATTTCATTACAGATGGTTGTGAGTCAACATGTGGTTGAACTCAGGACCTTTAAGAAGAGCAGGTAGTGCTCTTAACCACTGAGCCATCTCTCCAGCCCAAGCCTGATGGAGGAAGGTCATTGGCTAATAAAGGAACTGCCTTGGCCCATTTCATTGGTTAGAAGATAGGTGGGAGGAGTAAACAGAACAAAACGCTGAGAGGAAGAGGAAGTGAGCTCAGACTCCACAGCTCTCCTCTCCGGAGCAGATGCCTCAGAGAGACGCCATGCCCCAGCTCCGACCCAGGATGGACTTAGGCTAGAATCTTCCCGGTAAGACCGATGCTCACAGATTATTAGAGATGGGTTGATCGAGATATCAGAATTAGTCAGTAAGGGCTAGAGCTAAAGGGCCAAGCAGTGATTAAAAGAATACAGTGTCCGTGTAATTATTTCGGGGCAAAAGCTAGCTGAGCAGGCGGCTGGGGTGTTGGGGACGCAGCCCCGCCGCTCCTTATTACTACACAAGCCCTTTCATTTCTTGTTGATAATGAGTCTAATACCTGGGTGTGGGTTAGGGATATAGCTCAGTGGCTATGGGCTCCATCCCTAGTACAGCAAATAATAGTACCCACCTGGCCACATCATAGTTTACTGTGAGAACATACTGGTGTGGAAATCACTTATACAAACTAAAAATGCCTTTGAGATGTGGGGATGCTTTGGGGAAGGGGCAAAACGTAGCAGAAATAAATAGGAACCATTTCTAACCGAGAAACTTGGAAGTAGAAAATGAATTTTAATATGCAGTTCCAGCCAAGCACACTGCTCCTGTAGTACAGGCTGCAAGAAGGGCAGCTTACATTTGGGTGCCTCTTCTCCATTTTGTCTAGAGCCTGCAGGAGCTCCTGGTCGAGGCGCTGGGCTCTCTCTACCAGCCTCTGATTTCCTTCAAGGCTCTTCACCATCAGCCCCAGCCCGAGAGACATGAAACGGGAGAGATGGCCCTGGAGTCATGAGGGAAGACAGCATTGTTCAGTGCCCTCAAGACTGACACCCTACCAGTGGTGTAGACAACTGGGTCTGGGCTCCACTAAAGTCTCACTCTCCCACCCCCACTTCTCAGCACCTGCTTCCGTGGGCATTTGGCCTGCTAATCTGCCTTCCCCAGTGGCCTATTCTCATAACTCAAATAGACAATATGTTGAGAGTCTGGCTTACCTGGCCTGAGCCCACATCCACAACCTGGGTGCATAACTCAAATAGACAACATGCTGAGAGTCTGGCTTACCTGGCCTGAGCCCACATCCACAACCTGGGTGCAGCCAGTGAGATCACTCAGCTTCTTCACCAACTGAAAGGAGACAAAAGTCTCTTCTTAGCATTGGCTCCTGATTCCTGAAGTCATAAGGATGGTAGAGAAGCCAAGGTGACAGAGAAGCACTGAGGTTGCCACAGAGATATCAGATGTCAAACCAGAGCTGAGGTAATGGTGTCTAGCCTAGTCCGCTTGCCCCTTAAGTCAATGATGCAGGACCAAGAACCCTGTAGGCTGTGAAACTGAAAACTGACCGCAGTGAATAGAAGTAGTCACCCCACACAGCTGCTGGTCAACTTCAGAAACACGCGGGAAAGTATCCCAGCACCAAGACAGGATGCTAGTATGTCTGCTAAGGAAGGGGCTTCTGTACTTGCTGGTTCCTACAGTATGGGCTACACATGGCTCTCAGACTGTCTCACCTCTCCCAGCCTCCGGATCTCATGCTGCTTTTTGGGCTTGACATGTTTCCGAAAAGGCGCTGCTAGTCGGGAGCTTTGGCTGGGGTTCTCCAGGAACTCTGAGGGGGTCTGAAAGCCAGGTGTCCGGGTAAAGGCGAGGGCACAGGCTGTGGACTTCAGGGCCAGCAGGGTCAGTGGCCACACGGACCTGTACCTGAGACAGTCCAGCCCAGGCTGCCAGTGAATAGCCCACAATCACATGCTGAGTGTATAAGCCCAGAAAGATGCAACGAGACTGTCTACATAAGGTTCAGTACATGGCTCCGGGCTCATTCCCCAGCAAAGGGCTCCTCTGTTTGTACATACCTAATCTCCTCCCCTTCCCTGGGCATCCCCAGCAGCAGGGTGGCCAGCTGTGGTGGCTTTAGTCCATCCAGTGCTTCTTGCCATGAGCTGGGGAGTGTGCCCCACAGGCTGTCGGTGAAAAATTCCTGCAGAAGGAGCCAAACAGTCATTTTCTCAGCCCCATCTTAACTTTCTACCTCATCTCCTGCTTTCTTCTGGCACTAGTGCCCAAGGCCACCAAATGCCACCAGCAGGTCTCTCCTGTTCATGTGTATCAGCTCAAGTCTGCTCCCAGCCTCCACCAGTGCCAAGGTGGCACAGACATGCTTTGTGAACACACTTCATTTTATTAATGTCCCCCTTCTCCAATTTCTTTTTCAAGGTTAGCCTGGTCTATATAGTGTTCCAGGATAGCCAAAGTTCATCTAGAAAATAAATTTGGAGGTTTTATTTATTCATCAAAATCTATTCTAAACTCAGAGAGACAAGAGTCTTGTACATGTAGAGTTTACTTTGCAAAATAAAATTCAGTAACAGAGGTTTAACTCAATGTTAAAAATGCTTGATGAGCCAGGCCGTGCTGGCACGAGCCTTTAATCCCAGCACTCAGGAGGCAGAGGCAGGTGTGTCTCTATGAGTTCAAGGCCAGCCTGGTCCACAGAGCAAGTTCCAGGACAGCCTGGGCTACAGCAAACAAACAACAAAAAACGAGTGCTTGATGAGCATGCAGGAGATCTTGGGTTCCATCCCCAGCACTGCAAATAATGATCAGCTAACATAAACACTACATTTGATAAAATGCTCATGAAAACCATTTAACAGAGAGCTTAAAGGACAACTAAACTCCACAGAGAAAAAAAATGTGTGAGGGACACTCCAGATTTGTCAGAGAAAATGTGTGAGGGACACTCCAGATTTGTCACACAGAGAAAATGTGTGAGGGACACTCCAGAGTTGTCACATAGAGAAAACACAAGCAAAAGTAAACACTCATATTTGCACTATCCTGAAAACACTTAAACAAGCATTTATTTACTTTTTTAGTTTGGAGGATCTTCTTTGCTGTTGTTTTTGAGACATGTCTCACTATGTAGCTTTCACTAGCTTGGGACTCAAGAGACTGCCCGCCTCTGCAATCCAAGCGCTGCAATTACAGTGGTGCAACCACAACACCCTCCAGTTAAAAAAAATGTTGGCAGTACTTAGGGATTTAACCCAGGGTTTCATACAAGCTAGACAAAATTTTTACAAAGTACTTTCACTATTAACTTGTATGTGTGTCCTCTGTGGACGGGTCTGTGCATGTGAATGCTGCTGCCCGCAGCACATCAATCCCTGCACGTGGAATTAAAAATGGCTGTGAGCACCGTTATGTGAGTGCTGGCTGCAGAACTGGCTTGGAAAAAGCACTACATGACTTATTTTTTTCCCTTTGGTTTTTCAAGACAGGGTTTCTCTGTGTAGTCCTGGTAGTCCTGGAACTCATTGTGTACACCAGGCTGGTCTCGAACTCACAGAGATCCACCTGCCTCTGCCTCCTGAGTGCTGGGATTAAAGGCGTGCGCCACCACCGCCCAACACAGTATCTAGCTCTAGACAAGCATTTACCACAGAGCAGCGGTACTGAACCTGTGGGTTGCGACCCCCTTGGGGTCACGTATCAGATGTCCTGCATATCCTATATTCACATTACCATTCCGAACAAGAGCAAAAGTTGTTATGAAGTAGTAAGGAAATAATTTTATGGCTGGGACCACAGCATGAGGAACTGTACTGACGAGTCATAGCATTAAAGGGTGAACGCAGCACAAATTTTAATTGTTCTGAATAATAAAAACCCAGAGTCAGATATCAGGGTAAATGCTGAAAGGTCAGAGAAGTAAAGGAGCCAGCGACTAGAGAGACTTTTTACCTCTATCCAATTCTCAGATCAAAGGCCAACTGACGGTAGCTGAGATCCCATCTCCACCCACTTTATAACCCTGTCTCCACCTCCCTAGCTCTGGGATTAAAGGCCTGTACCTCCCAAGTACTAGGAGGTATCAAAAGCATGAGAGCCAAGGTGTTGGGTTCAAAGGTGTGTGTCACCACTACCTGGCCTCCACCCTCTGATCTTCAGGCAAGTTTTGTTAGAGCACAAAGTATCACCACAGCTGAGAACCACTGCTCTAAAGTTACAGCTCCCCACCACCCCATCACCCAAGGTGATTTTCTCTGTGTGTGGGGTGGGGGATGAAATGAGAGGAATCTCAGCACTAGTCTGAGCTGGCTGCAAATCAGGGCAATTCATCTGCCTGTCTTCTGAGGTAGGATTTTTTTTTTTTTTGGTTTTTTGAGACAGGGTTTCTCTGTGGTTTTTTGGAGCCTGTCCTGGAACTAGCTCTTGTAGACCAGGCTGGTCTCGAACTCACAGAGATCCGCCTGCCTCTGCCTCCCGAGTGCTGGGATTAAAGGCGTGCGCCACCACCGCCCGGCCTGAGGTAGGATTACAGGCAGGCACCATTACCCATGCCTGGCCTGCTTTTTCATTTTTAAGGTAATATAGTCCAGTCCAGGCTAGTCTGAGGTGCTGGGATTACAGGTCTGCACCACAGCTGGCCAAGCACTTCCTCTTTACCAATATGTTCCTTATTACTGCCTTTTAGTGGAGAGATAAAAGCTGTCTCCAGAATTCCTCTACAGTAGCCTCTAACCATCCTACCCCCAGAAGCACCCCGCCCTCAGCCCAGTGGCCTCACGATGATGTAGGCGTCCAGGATGGAACGGTAGAGCGCTAGGACGCGGGTGAGGTTCACAGCCAGTTGCCTTCTCTTCTCACGCGAGAGGCCACGGACTGAGACGCCCGGCATCTTGCGGCCAGACTGGCGGTGCAAGCGTGGGGAGGAGGTGTAGCGATCCAAGGTCGCTACCACGAGGGTGTGAGATCCGAGCTGGGCTCAACTCTGTTGGCCCAACGCGAAGCAAGCTCTCCGAGCTCGCCAGACAACACCTCTTTCCGCAGTCTCGTCCAGGATGAAATGACCGGGCGCACTTGTCAAATGTCACAGCTTCCGCAGAGTAAAGCCGTGACCATCGAAGACGCAAGGGGTCTTGGTGACGTCACAGATGCGCGCCCAGTAATCGGTCAACGCCGGGCGGCCAGCTGCAGGTCCCGCCTTCCCTCCCGGAAGTGGGGCCACGGTTCCGGCGCACGCTGCTCCGCTTCCGGCGGCCCACCCCCTTCGAGTTGTACCTCCACGGCGCCCGAGGGGCCGGGGAGCGCATCCCGCCCCCGCCCCCACCCACGCCACCGCCGCCGCCGCCGCCGCCGCCGCTGCCGCTGCTCACGCACTCCGAGTCTCTGGCCTCGCTGCCTGAGGCGGGGGCGCTGCGGGCGCGTGTGCGCCGGCCGCCTTCGCGCTGCCACCCTCGCTCCTGCCGTCCCGGTGTACGTCGGCGCGCACCTGCGTCCGCATCCGGCTCCGGACACTTGCGATCTTAGTGCGACCCAACCTGGAGGTAGGTGGATGGGTGTTCGGGGGATGGCCTGCGCCTCGTGGACCGTCAGAGTGTGCCGGACTTGTTGAGTTTCCTCCACTCACATCCTCTGGTGCTGTCTGGAGTCCCAGGTCCTTGCTAGGCGGGAGGGGGACAACGACGCCACAGGTGAGGTGTTTGAGAAGACTGCCCCCCCCCACACGTGGAGCCGAGGGAGAGCGGTGCCTGGATTTGCTCTTCATTTCTGGCGCCACGCTGAGGATGCCTGGGTAATCCTACGGACATCTGTGCTGTGTCCTCCCACCGCTAGCAAACGTTTAGTACTTAGGAATGCTATTTCTCTGCTGTTCTCACAACACTTTTGTTTTGACTTAATAGACTTGTTAGAACTCCGTGGTCTCCACAACTCCTTTTTACCCCAGCTTCAGCCTTTTCACGTATTTGTGCGAGTACTTTGCCTGCGTGTATATATGTGTGCACAATGTAAGTGCCTGAGGCCTGCAGAGATCAGAAGGCGTCCGATCCCCCTGAAACGAGTTACACATGTGAGCTGCCACATGCGTGCTGGGAACTGAACCCTGGGCCTCTGCAAGAGCAACAGGTGCTCTTAATTAAGACATCTCTCCAGCCTCTGTATCATTTTTTAAGAAGACACTGAATCTGGAGAGTGGAAACATCCTTTTTAAGATCCACCCAAAGGTGAATTCTAAGACTTAGTACCCAGGCTTTGGGCTTGTAGACTTCTAGAATTGGTCTTACTTTACCCCGCCCCCAGGCCGATGATGCAGATATCAGGATTACTTTTGTCCCCAGGGCCAATTGCAGACCTCCACACGTTGGACCATGGGATTCCACAGAGAATGAGCCTCCCAATCTTCTTTCATCAGTAAGCCGTTCTGCCCAGCTGCTCTCCTACCATCCGCTGCCCTCATGTCTACCATACTCCTGAATTTGGACTTTGGGGAACCTCCAAAAAAGGCGTTTGGAGGAAATGCCAAGCACCAACGTTTTGTTAAGAAGCGACGGTTCTTGGAACAGAGAGGATTTCTGAAGAGAAATAACCAACTTCCTAGCAAGGTGTCTAAATTGCACTCAGAACCTCTAAAGAAAAGGGAAGCGTCTTCAAAAGTAGATGGCATTTTGAAGATCCTTCCATGCCCAAAAAAGAAGGAGGAAGCTGCCTCCAAAAGGGAGTCAGAGCAGTCCACAGACAAGAAAGCATCATTGTCTTGGCTGACTCCTGCTCCTTCAAAGAACACTGATTCTGTTGTGGCTAAAATCGATTTGCTAGGGGAGTTTCAGAGTGCCCTTCCAAAGATTAAGAGCCGTCCAGCTCACGCTCAGAAGAAGGGCTCCAAGAAGAAGCCCTTGAAGAAAGGTGCCACAGAGAATTCCACCCAAACTCCTTCAGAGAGTAAGGGCTCCAAGAAGCCCGCACAGAAGAGTGCTGCACAGAACTCCACCCAAGCTCCTTTGGAGAACAAAGCCTCCAAGAAGAAGAAGAAGAAGTCCTCAAAGAAAAATGCTGTGCAAAGATCCACTGACGTGCATTCAGAGGATAAGTGCCTTAAAGTCTCCCAAAACTTGCCAGGGAAGATGGTGGCAGTCGACTGTGAAATGGTGGGCACAGGACCCAAGGGGCGTGTTAGTTCCTTGGCCCGGTGCAGCATTGTGAACTACAATGGAGATGTGCTTTATGATGACTACGTCCTCCCCCCCTGCCACATCGTGGACTACCGGACCAGATGGAGCGGCATCCGAAAGTGCCACATGGCTAAAGCTACACCCTTTAAGATTGCTCGGAGTCAGGTGAGGAGCATGGGGCAGAGAGGGTCAGGAGAGGACTTTGAGTGTGTGCTGTTCTGGGGAGTTGTCAAAGGGCTGTGAAGGGAGGGAGAATGATGTCACATGAGAAGAAGGCTGTCTATGCAGTAAGGAATTGTTTTTCTGTTTGCTGCGACAAAATGCCTGACCAAGGGAATTTAACAGATTGGTTTGCCAGTTTGAGGATACTTCCATCATGGTGCAGAAACCGTGGCAGCAAGAGCAGAATGTGGCTGCTGAGGAATCAGGGAGCAGAGAGAAATGAATGCTGGTTCTCTGATTTCCTTTTTCAGTCCAGGACTCTGGCTAATGGAATGAATAGGTTATTTTTGCTTTGTTTTGCTTTACTATGGGTCTTCCCACCTCATTTCACCCAACATAAAAGCTCACAGACACACTCATAAATTTGTCTTCTCGATAATTCTAGGTCCTTTCAAATAGACAGTTCTATCATGAGTCCACCTCTAGTCAATTTGATGCCCAAACATAACGCTTTTTAGCCATAACCTTCTATCTGTGGTCCTCATAAGCTCATAGCTGTCTCATAATACAAAATGAATTTAGTTCAACTTCAAAAGTCTCCATAGTCTGTTACAGTCCAAACACTGTCCAAAAATATAAGGCCAGAGTGTCTCTGAAACATAGGCAGACTCTTAACTGTGAGCCCTGCCACATCAAAAGCAAAGGCTGAGTGTGGCAGAGCACACTTTATTCCCAGTACTAACGAGGCAGAGATAGGTAGTCTCTGTGTGTTCCAGGCCAGCTAGAGTTTAGAGCTGGAGAGGGGGTTTATTGTGTAAAGTACTTGCTGCACAAGGACTGGATTCTGATTTTCCAGAACCTACCTGTCTGAGGGTTTCTTTGAGATAAAAGCAGCTCGAAGAGGAAAGTGTTTACTTCATCTTAAAGTTATAATCTAACATGAGGGATTTCAGAGCTGGAAGTCAAGGCAGAAACTGAAGCAGAGTCCGTGGAGGAACGCTGCTTACCCCCCCTGGCCTGCTAGCCTGCTTTCTTACAACATCCAGGCACCTGCGGGGGGGGGCAATCCAGTGGAGACATTTTCTCAAATAAGAGTCCCTCTTCCCGGATATATGTCTCAAGATGACATAAAACTAGTTAGCACAACTGACTCCTTGTCAACTTTGACATAAAAACATATCATTGTTAAATTATAACTTTTTCTTTATTGTTGTCCCCAAGATGTCATATTGATAGCAACATCACAATATAAAACATATTCTAAACATTAGAAGCCCCGTAGTCTTTAAAAATTCCAACTTTAAAAGTTTAATCTCTTTAAAATACCTAAAGTCTCTTTAGAATTCCAAAGTTTCTCTGAGGTCTCATAACTATGGATTCCTGTAAAAATCAAAACCAAGTTTAAATACTTTATTATTTCAAGAGGAAAGAGACATGACACAGTTACAACCAAAGGAAAACAGAGCTGAAATCCAATGGTATGAAGCTGAAGTGTCACATTCTGAGACTCAGGATCTTCCAGGCTCCAGAAGGCTTGTCACAGCACACACAGCTTTTCTCCTAGGCTCGGGCTTTCTCCATCCCACGATTGCCACTCTCCACGGCCATCCCATGGTACTGGCATCTCCAAAATGCTGGGGGCTCCACTTCAACTGGGCACCTTCACCAATGCCTCTCCATGGTCCCATCATGACTTTAACAGCAGTACCACATGGGTGGATTACTCTTACATGGTAGCAAGTTTGGCTGCCAATATGAGATGCAGCCTTGGCCCACTCTGGAGCACATCTTCTGTGTGCTGACCCTGGGGAAGCAAGAAGAGTTTATCCGAGTGGTGCTTCTCCCTCCCCCCCCCCGCCATTCCCCCATCACAAGGTAGGATCTCACTATCTCACTATATAGCTCTGGCTGTCCTGGAAATCACTATGTAGATCAGGCTGAGCATGAACTCAGAGATCCTCCTGCCTCTTCCTCCTGAGTGCTGAGAGTAAAGGCACATGCCACCAATATCCAACAACCTGGTATCAATTTCTGGCTTAAAGTTTCTATTGCTGTGATAAAACACCTTGACTAACTGGGCAGTGGTGGTGCATACCTTTAATCCCAGCACTTGGGAAGCAGAGGCAGGTGGATCTCTGAGTTCGAGGCCAGCCTGGTCTGCAAAGTGAGTTCCAGGACTACACAGAGAAACCCTGTCTCGAAAAACCAAGGTCATGGGGGAAGCTTGACTGAAACTTGGGGAGCAAAGGGTTATAATGCGAGAAGGGAAGTCAGAGCAGGAATTCAAGACAAGAAGTGAAGAAGAGACCTTGGAATTGCTTACTGCCTTGCTCCCTCCTGGCTTGCTTATATAAAGCCCCTGGAACCAGCTGCTCAGGGCATGGCAAGGAAAGACTAAACCAGAGGGAGAGGGAAACAGCAGGGCAGACACCAGGGCCATAGGTAGCCCAGCCCTTACAGGGCCGCTGCCTGTAGCACACAGAGCCCTTTGTTGGGGTAGCTTTACTCTGTGCCTGTAGCTTTTCTTGACTATAACATGGTTTTGGCATTTCCAAAATCCCAGATCGTCCATTATAACTTAGGTTTCACCTTCACAGCTTTGTGTAGGGGCCTCCTTGAAGGAACACCAATCCTAACACATATAACCTGGCCCCTAAATGGCCTTCAGGAATTTTTTATTATTATTTAATTTTTTATTGATATTTATTGAACTCTACATTTTTCTCTGCTCCCCTTCCTGCCTCTCCCCTCCCTTCAACCCTTCCCCAAGGTCCCCATACTCCCAATTTACTCAGGAGATCTTGTCTTTTTCTACTTTCTACTTCCCTTGTAGATTAGATCTGTGTAAGTCTCTCTTAGTGTCCGCATTGTTGTCTAAATTCTCTGGGATTGTGGTTTGCAGGCTGACTTTCTTTATGTTTAAAAACCACCTATGAGTGAGTACATGTGATAATTGTCTTTCTGTGTCTGGGTTACCTCACTCAAAATAATGTTTTCTAGCTCTATCCATTTTCCTGCAAAATTCAAGCTGCCGTTATTTTTTCTGCTGTGTAGTACTCCATTGTGTAAATGTACCACATTTTTCTAATTCATTCTTCGATTGAGGGGCATTTAGGTTGTTTCCAGGTTCTGGCTATGACAAACAAAGCTACTATGAACATAGGTGAGCACATGTCCTTGTGGCACAACTGAGCATCCTTTGGATATATACCCAAAAGTGATATGACCGGGTCTTGAGGAAGGTTGTTTCCTAATTTTCTGAGAAATCACCACGCTGACATCCAAAGGGGTTGTACCAGCTTTTCTTCACATAAAATGACATAAGCTGTCATCAGTGTTTTTGATTTTGGCCATTCTTACAGGTGTAAGATGGAATCTCAGAGTTGTTTTGATTTGTATTTCTCTGATGACTAAGGATGATGAACATTTCCTTAATTTCAGCCATTTTAGATTCCTCTGTTGAGAGTTCTCTGTTTAGGTCTGTACTCCATTTTTTTATTGGATTATGTGATCTTTTGGTGTCCAATTTCTTGAGTTCTTTGTATATTTTGGAGATTAGACCTCTGTCTGATGTGGGGTTAGTGAAGATCTTTTCCCATTCTGTAGGCTGTCATTTTGTCTTGTTTACCGTGTCCTTTACTTTACAGAAGCTTTTCAGTTCCAGGAGGTCCCATTTATTAATTGTTTCTCTCAGTGTCTGTGCTGCTGGGATTATATTTAGGAAGTGGTTCCCTGTGCCAATGCATTCAAGTGTACTTTCCACTTTCTCTTTTATAAGGTTCAGTGTGGCTGGCTTTATGTTGAGGTCTTTGATCCATTTGGACTTGAGTTTTGTGCATGGTGATAGATATGGGTCTATTTTCATTTTTCTACATACTGATATTCAGTTATGCCAGCACCACTTGTTAAATATACTTTCTTTTTTTCATTTGATATTTTTTGCTTCCTTGTCAAACATCAGGTATTTGAAGATGTGTGGATTAATATCCGGGTCTTCTGTTCAGTTCCATTGGTCTTCCTTTCTGTTCTTATGCCAATACCAGGCTGTTTTCAGTACATAATTGCAAAGTTTCTGCTTCCAGCTCAAAATGTAGTCTAGTTCCCTTAAAGCTGTATGCTTTGATGAGAGCTTAGTTGAAAACTGTAAGTGGATTACTTGTTTGTTTCCTGCCACCCAGACTTGAGTAATCACACAGAAACTGTTAATTACAACACTGTTTGGCCAATAGTTTAGGCGTATTTCTGGCTAGCTCTTATATCTTAAATTAACCTGTTTCTATTAATATGTGTATTACTGTGAGACTGTGGCCTACCAGTAAGGTTCCAGCAGTGTCTTTCTCCTTCATCAGCTGCATGGCCTCTCCCTGACTCCGCCTACTCTTTCTCTACATGTCTGTTCAGATATCCTGCTTGGCTTTACTCTGGTAAGCCACTGGCCGAAAGAGCTTTTATTCATCGGCCAATAAAAGCAACACATATACAGAAGGACATTCCACATCACAGAACTCTTTCCTAAGTGCTGTTTTCTAGCAGCTTTTTCCATTCAAATGAATGTGTATTTTCACAGTTTGGAGCTTTCTGTGGATGGGGCCTTGCTCTTAACTTTCCCCTTATCCCAATGCAAGTATCATATTTTGTAGCCTGTAACTTTAAATGTATGGTCCTTTCCCCTGCTAAACTGTATTTTTTTTTCATATTTTAATGTCCTATTTGCTGTCTTTCATGGTAGACTTGGATAAGAACAGTGAGCAGTCACCTTCACACAACCTTTGTAGGAAAATCCTCTGCCATACAAATTAGACCATTACCTTTTAATTCAGCCTCACTTAAGTTCTCTGGATTCTTTTTATCCAGGCTTCCATAGCTGGCATTTGTTTTGCATTCTCTTCTAGGAGCCCACCAGAACAGTTTATTGAGCTCTGTGTAGCATCTAGGGCTCTGTAACCCTCAGTTCTGTACTCCCACTTTTAAAGGCCTGAGAATCACATGGTGAGTGGTTAGTTACTGTTCTGTTGCTTTGAAGAGACCATGACCAAGGCAGCTCATAAAAGAAAGCCTTTAACTGGGAACTTGCTTACAGTTTTAGAGTGCGTCTATGACCATCATGGCCGGAAGCAGACAGGCATGGTACTGGAGCAGTAGCTGAGAGCTTTACATCTCGATCCACAGACAGCAGGCAGAGACAGACACTGGGTTTGGCATGGGGCTTTTGAAACCTCAGAGCCCAACCACCCTAATCTTTTCTATATAGCCCACACCTCCTAATCCTTTCTATATAGCCCACTAACTAGGGACTAAGCACTTAAACCTATGGGCAAATGGTGGCCACCACAGTCAGGTTTATCACAGCAAAGCCACCACCTCGTTACCGTTCTTCTGTCTTAGGTACTTATCGCGGTGACAAAACAGTTTGAGGAAGAAAGGGTTTATTTGGGGTAAGTGTGAAGGTTTACTACATCATGGCATGGAGCGTGAGGTAGCTGGTTACTACCATTTAAGGTGGATCTTCTACCTCAGTTAACTAGTCTAGAACCTCCCTCCCTCACAGTTATGGCCAGAAGTTTGTCTCTGTGATTCTAGATCTTGTCAGATTGACAAGATTAACCCCGTAGGAATGCTAAAGACAGGTAGCCACAACTAGGTGGCGAAGGTAATTTTACTAGTTGAGATCCACTTAGTGTGTGGTGGAGTTGCCCTCAAGAATTAACAGCCAGCCTGGGATAGAAGTGGGCTGAACAGCAGGTGTGAAAGTCGCTTAGGGCAAGTGCTGAGTGTTGGAGCAGGAGACAGAACTTTTACAAAAACAAAATAAAAGTGGCGTGGAGAGATGGCTCAGCAGTAAAGAACACTTGCTGTTCTTAAAGAGGACCTGGTGGGTTCCATTCCAAGTACCTATGTGACAATTCTTCAACTGTAACTTTAGTTCCAGGGATGTTCTTCTGGTCTCTTTGGGCATCAAGCATACATGTGGTATACATACATATAAAATAAAAACAATTTGTTTTAAAGCTGTATTGGTTGGGGGGTATCCAGGTAGCCTGTAGTAAAAGGCATAAAAGATACATGATTGTAAGGGGTTCTCATCCCTCCCTTAACAAACCTACTCGTTCTAGGCCCAAGCTAGAGAGCACAACTAATAATAAACTGGAGTAGAGGGCAGGGTAAGAGAAATGAAGGGAGGAAATTGAAGAGCCCTCTGGTGTTGGGAGGCCACCAGAGGGCACCCTTGATCTGCTTTGCAGTTTGAGGTCTGTCTGCCTCCCAAGTGCTGGAATTAAAGGCATACACTGCCACCACCACCTGGCGGTCTTGAAGGTTTTAAATGCTGAGACATTAGTTGGTATCAAGATGAGTATGCAGAAAACCCATCTTCAACTTTTAAGTGTTTTTTTTTTTCTCATTTATTCTGTGAAGATAGTGGTGTGTCATGGCGTGTGTGAAGAGGAGTTGGTTCTTACCTCCCCTGTGGGTCTCGGGGATCAAACTCAGATCATCAAGCTTGATGACAAGACCTTTACCTTCTGAGTCGTCTCAGCTCAGTGTCATCATCGTCCACACACGAGGCAGGGTGTCATCCCAGTCTAACCTCAGAATTGCTGTGGAGCCAAGGACGACCTTTAACTTTGGTTCTTCCTGCCTTCACCTTCCAAGTATGGGGATTACAGGCCTTTGCCAACATGCCCAATTATTGTAGTGCTGGGTTCCAACCCAGGTTTTGTGCCTGCTGGGCAAGCACTGTGAGCCAAGCCCCTAGCTCCAGCACTGTTCGTTAAGACAGGGTCTCCTGTGGCTCAGTCTCTGCTGTGCCTTACAGTTCACCTGCCTCAGCTTTCTGTGTGTTGGGATTGTAGGTTTATACAACCTTGCCTAGTAACTAATTTTTTGGTAAAGATTTATTTTTAATTATGTGTATATGCATTTTTATGTGTGAGTACAGTGACTGCAGAGACCAGAAGAGGGTGTCAAATCCTCTGAAACTGGGAACTTAGGCATTGGTGAGTCACCCTACAAGGAAGGGTACCAGGAGCCAAACACTGGTTCTTTGGACCAGTACACTCTTAACTGCTGAGTCATCTCTTCAGCCCCATGAGCAGCATTTTGTGCTATCCAAGACTGAAGGAAGCAACTGGGGTAGAGGCCAGTGTTAGAGCATTTGCCTGGCATATACAAGGCCTCAGGTTTTGGAGGCGGGGGAGAATACTGAAGACCACGGTTGGGGTAGAAATTAATAAACATGAGGAGGCTATGGTGATGTAGTTCCAAATGGGATTCCACATAGCAGTTCTGTAGGGAAAGGAGGAAGGTTTCTGAAAGAGGAACACTTGTAGAAGAGGGGATTTCAAAAGGGTGGGGTGGGATGCTGATGATGGCCATGTTGGGCTTGCCGTGTGTAAGGAGCTCCATCTTGAACATCCCTCTCATTACCTTCTGCGTGCTCATTCCAGATCTTGAAGATACTCAAGGGGAAGATAGTGATCGGACATGCCATCCACAATGACTACAAAGCCCTACAGTACTTTCATCCCAAGTCCCTCACCCGAGACACTTCCCAAATACCACTCCTCAACCGGAAGGCTGACTGCCCAGAGAATGTCACTTTGTCATTGAAGCATCTCACCAAGAAACTGCTGCATCGGGACATCCAGGTAACTTCTCTCCAAGTGCGCCCAGCACACACAGTTCAGGTCCCAGTAGTCTCTGTCAATGAGGAGAAATAATAATTTCTGTGTACCTCATAGACTACCAGATGGTACAGTGAGAACAGAAGACTGCTCAAGCTACATGCTTGGCAGTCAAGGACAGTGGCCACAGAATACAGAGTTGTGGGTACATGTCACATGGAGAGTATCTAAGAAACAAGACTCAGCAGGCCTATCTGTGACCTGGAATGTCCTGCCTCTGCAGAATATGATACATATACATTGCTACAGGAATGAGTGGATTAGCCAGGCAGTGGTGGCACACCTTTAATCCCAGCACTTGGGAGGCAGAGGCAGACTGATCTCTGTGAGTTTGAGGCCATCCTTGTCTACAGAGCAAGTTTCTTGTCGAGAGAGAGAGAGAGAAAGAGAGAGAGAGAGAGGGAGGAGAGAGGAGAGAGAGTTGACTGGGAAAAGAAAAAGTAGTTCTTATTTTCTTCATATTCTTTTCCCTTTTAGGCTGGAACAAGTGGACATTCCTCAGTGGAAGATGCCCAGGCCACCATGGAGCTGTACAAGTTGGTTGAAGTTGAATGGGAACAGCACCTGGCCCAGAATCCTCCAGAAAATTAGCAATCCCGGGGAGACACACGCAGTAGCCCAAACCACAGTTCTGCCAGCTGCACATCTGCAGAAGTTAGAATTGTTGAAGAGAGGGACTTCACCAGAGACTTAATACCCATTGAAATTTCATCTCCACTGCTGTGGTCACTGTGTGGTTAAGTGCCTGATGGAAGGGGAAACTCACCTCTAGGCCAGTCGGGTGGCACAGGCCTGTCATCTCAGACACTGGGAGGTTGAGACAGGTTTTAAATTTAAGGTCAGCCTGGGCTACAGAATTAGTTCAAGATGTCCTGACATAAAAAAGAGGGTCAGGAGTAAAGCTTGGTGCTAGAGCGTGTACCTAGCATACACAAGGGGAGTAGGAGAAGGGGGGAAGGATGGACTGCCATGTGATGTGTTACCGATGGCTTACTTTCTTAATAGTGCTAACTGCATGTCCCAGAGTGCTTGTGCCCATCAGCTTTCTTGACTTTGAGGAAGCAAGGCACACCATGGAGTACAGATTCTCACATTATTTTATCCATGGGACACATAACACAGATGTGTCTCTCTTTGGTGGGGAGCGGACTAAAGGGGTTCTTGTATTGCCGAGGTTGGCCTCTGTGTGCTCAAAGGACTTCTTCCTCAGCCCCTGAGTAACTGGGGACATGAGTGTCTGTTCACCTCTGTGCCTGGGTCTTTGAATTTTATGTTTTTTGTTATAAAGTAATTAATAGTATCCTTTCACTTCAGAAGTGTCCTATGGAGGTAGGCATGGTGGGCTGTAATCCCAGGACTCTGGAAGCCAAGGCAAAAAGATCAAGAGTTGAAGGCCAGTCTGAATACATAGAAAAGCTCTGGCTCATAGAAGTAGAGAAGAAATGGATTGTGTGGCTGGACGCTAAATTGTATAGCCACGTTTACTTGATTTAGGTTCTGTTTAGTTGACAGAATTTACATTGTTTTAATAGTCTTTCAATCTTTCACCTTGCAAATGGAACCTTTTAAAAATTCAAATGATTCTTTTTATGAATTTTTATAATAGAAAACTAGTGGGTTTTTTCATAAAGATTATTTTTATTTTATTCATGTTTATGTGTAGCAGACTTTCTTGGACCACCAGCCAGCTCCAAAAATCAATACAGAGACTTACTAAGTTATGAATGGTTGGCCTTAGAGCTCTTACAACTTAATTTAACCTGTTCGTCTGTTTTGCCTTGGAACTTTTTACCTCTTTCATTCTGTATGCCCTACTTTCCTGCTTCCTTCATGTCTGTCTGCTTGGCTGGCCCCAGGCGCCACCTTCTCTTTCTCCCTCCTTCTCTCTTTTTCTCTCTGCCCACCAGCCTGCCGCCTATCCCTATTCTGCCTAGCTATTGGCCATTCAGCTTTTTATTAGATCAGTCAGGTGCCTTGGACAGGAAAGGTAAAACAGCAACATATCTTTCATAGTTAAACAATTATTCTGCAACATTAACAAATGTTAAATAATTTTAACACATCTTTATTCTTCTTTTTTTTTTCTCAGTTTGTGACATAAGTCACCTCCCATTGTTTTGTTTTATTTTTAAAAAATTCTATTCCACAACACGTATGTGTGGCCTTTAAGGGTTCAGGAGAGGGTGTCAGAGCCTCTAGAACTGAAGTTCTAGATATTGTGAGTTTCTGGAAAATGGGTACTGGAAATCAAGCTGGAATCCTCTGAAAAGAGCCATTTCTCCAGCTCTTTTTGTCTTCACATTAAATAACTTCACAAGGTGTAGAGGGTTATATAGTTGTATAAGAGGATTTCTAGGGTCACTGGAGACCTTGTTTGTTGGGTTGTCTGAAGCTCTAGTTAGGCTTTGTGACACAGACAGTGCCTTGTGTTTGCTATCAATCCAGCAGTCACACCTGAAGTGACAACCTAAGCCAGGCAGGCACCCTCATGGAGAGGGTGTGTGACCAGAGTGAGGTAGAATGAATCTGGGGGCATAAAGGAGGACAGTGGGGGAGGAAGGGTGCTTGGTGATGCCAGCCAGGCAGCTGCTACCAGCTCTTCCTTAGTGGTACACACCCTCATCTCATGTGAGTCATGTGTCTGTCCAGCCTTACTGTCCCTAATCTTCAGAACCATCTCTCCATATCGTTTGGTTCTTCGAGACAGGGTTTCTCTGTAGCTTTGGAGCCTGTCCTGGAACTAGCTCTTGTAGACCAGGCTGACCTCAAACTCAGAGATCCGCCTGCCTCTGCCTTCTGAGTGTTGGAATTAAAGGCGTGCACCACAACCGCCCGGCATCTCTCCGTATCTTCATGGTTTCATTTTGCCATTTATTTGTGGCAATGAAGTTACTTTGATTCTTGGCGTTTTAATGGTTTTTGTCCCACATCCTGAGTTCTACTCTTGACTTTTAAGGGGTGGTATTTGTAGTTACAGTACAACCGCACCGCGATATGCACTATACTGAGCCCTTGAGGTACACCGTGTCACTGGAAGCTGGGTGTTTGCCTCCATGTATGTTTGTGCACTGCTTATGTGCCTGGTGAGCTCATAAACTATAAAAGAAAATATGGGGTGGCTGACAGGTGCAGGAGGCCATTAGAGTGTGTCAGCTCTCCTGGAACCAGGTTTACAGATAGTTGAGAGTTGTCATGTGGGTGCTGGGACTCAAACCCTGGTTCTCTGTAAGAGCAGCCAGGGCTAACTGCTCTGCCATCACAACAGTCTCAACGGTTGAGACTGAGGTTAACCAAGAAGGTAAGAAATTTCCCTAGGCCAAATGTTAGAGGATGGTAGCCTTGGCTCCAGATTTGCTGAGTATGCCTGAAGGCCCTGCCATTGTAGCATCTGAGTGGTATCTGACAGGACATCCTTGGCTGGGGTCTGTTCTGTACCAGACAGTGTGTTAGACACTGGGAATGGTTTTGTCTTTGGCTAAGAAGAGCCAGGAATCCTCAGTGTACCATGCTGGTTAGTAATGTGAACAGATCTGGGTTTCTGGAAGACTATGCTGGCTGCTGTGTGGAAAGGCCAAGAGGTGAGTATCTGAAGAGGGAGGAGCCTGTGAGTACTACAGTAAGTGACAACAGGGCCAGGCCATTGGGCTTATTAGAGACATTGTCATCCATGCCCTTTTTAGGTGCACAGAATCCAAGGACTTCCAGAGAGGGTCCATAAGCACATTGGTGAGACACATGCCGTACAAGGACTTCCAGAGAGGGTCCATAAGCACATTGGTGAGACACATGCCGTACTAGGACTTCCAGAGAGGGTCCATAAGCACATTGGTGAGACACATGCCGTACTAGGACTTCCAGAGAGGGTCCATAAGCACATTGGTGAGACACATGCCGTACAAGGACTTCCAGAGAGGGTCCATAAGCACATTGGTAAGACACATGCCGTACAAGGACTTCCAGAGAGGGTCCATAAGCACATTGGTGAGACACATGCCGTACAAGGACTTCCAGAGAGGGTCCATAAGCACATTGGTAAGACACATGCCGTACAAGGACTTCCAGAGAGGGTCCATAAGCACATTGGTGAGACACATGCCGTACAAGCATTGGGACCTGAGCTTGGATCTCTGGCACCAATGAAAAGATAGCTGTGGCAGCATATGCCTGTAGTCAGTGTTGGCAGAGACAGTACAGTCAGTCTGCCTCGCTGAATCAGTGAGAGTCAGTTTCAGTGTGAGATCCTGTCTCAAAAATAAGGTAAAGCTGGGTGTGGTAGCACATGCTCAGGAAGCAGAGCAGGCAGATCTGAGTTCGAGGCCAGTCTGATCTACACAGTTCAGAACAGGGCTATGTAGAGACAGACCCTTGTCTCAAAAACAGAAATACCCACGATTGACCTGTGGCTCCCAAACATGGGCAGGCATATACACCATGAACATGTACATGCACACACACAAGTGCATAGAAGTTCAGTGTCGAGGCCCCACATACCCTTCAGCACTCCAGAATGATGCTGTTGTGAAGATAAATCACTCTGGTTTAATAAAAAGCTAGGCAGGATTCCTGGGCATGGAGGATGCTGAGAAGAAAGGGAGACACTGAGGACACAGAGAAAGAAGTATAGGCAATGTTGGGATGAGGAATCCTATTTGGGAGGCAGAGGCAGGTAGATCTCTGTGAGTTCGAGGTCAGCCTGGCCTGCAAGAGCTAGTTCCAGGACAGGAACCAAAAGCTACACAGAGAAACCCTGTCCCAGGAAACAAAGCAAACAAAAAAAAAAACTTGTCAGAAACAAGTGTAAGCTATTGTGTAAGCTATTAGTTAAGCTTTCGTAATTAGTAAAAGTCTCTGTCATTATTGGGGAGCCAACAAATAAAGTCTGACTATACTTTAGGGTAGACAGATCCATGACATTTTCTGGAAGACTTGTGTGCACTGTCTACCCTAGAGTAAGAGCTCTCAGAATAGGACCCAACCCTTCTGAGTAGCAAGCAGCACAGTGCACCTGGGCCAGAGTGTCTAGTTCCCCAAAGGCATGCTTTACTCTGCACCATGTGGAACCCTGCTGTCTGACCTCACAGTGAATGTGCTTTAAACTACCAGCGGCAAGGCTGCTCAGGCTATAGCCTGAGGAGTACTGTTCCCTCACAGTGGTTCAGTTGCTGCTACTAAAGGTAGGCCTTTACCTTCTATATTAACTAAAGAAAACTTAACTATAACTATCTAGTTTCTAGTCTTCAACTCCATCAGAGACCTGAGTCAGATATATTACCTGAGTAAACAGGAAGTGCAGAGCAAGCAACTTCCAAAACTGTAGAAATGACAAAGACATCTATCTAGCTGCTTGGATAGTTACCCAAGATTCCTCTGCAACATTGGGGCATCCATCTTTGGCCTACAGGCTTAGAATATCTGTCAGACTTTATGAAGCAGGAATTTTGAAGGACTATCCCATCTTGGCAAAATTCAGTGGTCTTTTTCCTCTGTGTCCTACATGTCCAGTTTGTACAGCATATTGTCAGTAGTTAAGACGAGCAGCTTCGGCTGGAGAGATGGCTCAGTGATTAAGAGCACTGACTGCTCTTCCAAAGGATCTGGGTTCAATTCCCAGCACCCACATGGCAGCTCACAACTGTCTGAAAATGCAGTTGCAGGGGATCCGACACCTTCACACCAATGCACATTAAATAAACCATAAAAAAATGAAAAAAAGACGAGCGGCTTCTTGCTCAGATGGCTAGCTTTGCCACAATGCAAGCAAGCTCCCTATGGAGGTTCTTTGATCTCCATCCATCATTCTTTTATGAAATAAGTTGGTGCCAGGAACAGACATGTCTCACTGTTATGAAAAGCCTTAGATTATCAAACATCTAAAAGGCCATATTCTATAGGTCTCTGAAGTGTTTAAAGATCAATCTAAAATATATCTGTTTAACCTTGAAAACATGGGCTGGAGGGATGGCTCAGAGGTTAGGAGCATTGCCTGCTATTCCAAAGGTCCTGAGTTCGGTTCCCGGCAACCACATGGTGGCTCACGGCCATCTGTGGTGGGGTCTGGTGCCCTCTTTTGGCCTGCAGTCATACACACGGACAGAGTATTGTATGCATAATAAATAAATATTAAAAAAAAAAAAACCTTGAAAACATACCTAACATGACTACAAGCTTGATTATTATAGATGGCTACTAACCTACATTCAATTGTACATTCCATTTTTAAGTGAGCTTCAAAAGCACAATACCATAAACAAAAGAAACATACAATATAACAAAAAGAACTTTAAATAAATATCAATATATCAAAATCCATACCAATATAAATATTTGAGGTTAATAGTTGTCTTTTTATCTTGTATTCCTATATCCCCCTAAATAATGATAAATATATATAACCCATTAAATGATAAAAAACCACCCACCCCATGTCTTGGGAATGTGGGCCTTGTGTTCTCTAGACTGCTTTTTGTTTTCTGAGGGCTATACCATCTCCAGGAGACCCTGAGAAAATTGAGACAATGGTGAAGTCCTGGGAAAACTAGTTGTAACATTGTCAGTCTCCGAATCGTTCCCATGCAGAGGGAACAGTGTATATGTCACCTGTCTTGTAGTTCTTGCTTTATTTCTTATGTCTGCAGCCAAGACTTAGGAGGTCTCTCCGATCAAACTGATCTCTGTTAATCTTGAAGGACTCCACGGCCTTTCATTTTCTGTGCAAACAAAAACCACCTCTCCCCCAATGCAATACATTTTCTGAATTCCATTTTGCATATTATGAAATGACTGCTTCCTTAAATCTTTTCAAATCTAGCATTTCTACAGGATTCCAATTAACTTCTACATAGCCTTGAGGGTTCCTATCACCTGGTGGTGGTTCTTGTACAATATATCCAGTTATATTCAGGTTGGTATTCTAATACCCTTAGGCCACTCCTCTTCAATTTCATAATGTTGTGGTATGTTCTACTCTAAATTCCTGTCTGTGTGAATATTTTTATTTTTTTCATTAGTAGGTCTTTCTAAGGCTTGTATCTTATCAATCAAATATTTGACAGTCATCAAACCACTTTTTTAAGGAGAAAATATTAATGACTAAACTGATAGTAATTCCAGTCAATATTAGGTGAACCTAAGCCAGTACTCTGAAAACCTCTCTTTTCAGGGTACTGTCACCTTGCATTGTGATGGTCGTCATTCTTAATGTGGGAAGGATCTCCTAAAGGATTTCCCAGATATCTCACCAAGGAGTCCTGGCAAGTGGCATCCACCCGCTGTGGATGCTGCAACAGTTTGTCTCAGTGGCTGCGCTTTAAACTGCTAGTGGACTGGCTCTAAGGCCAGTATAGCCTGGGGTTTTCTGTTCCCCAGACAGTGGCTCTGACTCAAAGGCTAGGGTGAAAACTTGCTAGCTCAAAGAGTTAAAGTAGCCGGGCAGTGGTGCATGCCTTTAATACCGGCACTCAGAAGGCAGAGACAGGCAGATCTCAGTGACTTCGAGGCCAGCCTGGTCTACAAAGAAACCCTGTCTCAAAAAAAAAAAAAAAATAAATGAAAGCCTCTCTCCTTCCACACTGCCCCAACTAAAAAAACCTAAGCTCCTCCCTGCTATTTACTGACCCGCATCTCTGAGCTCAGTTTAATTTTACTAGCTCAAATGCAACACATCTTTGCCTAGTTAAATATTCCACAACAGAATCCTGCGCGTTGCTGTCTCAGTTTGAGTTATTACTGCTAAGATAAAACACCACAGCCAAAAGCAAATTGGGGAGGAAAGGGTTTGACTTTCACTCCCCCCCCCTCCCTGCAGGGTTTCTCTGTAGCTTTGGAGCTGTTGGGGACCAGCCATGACAAAAATACGTTTCCCCAGGATAAGGGCATAGGGATTTAGAAATATAGTAAAGGATATGAAGACATGAATGAAGATAAAACAGAGAAACACACAGGATAGTATCGGGACGGAGTTCCAGTGAGTACTGAAAATTTGCCTGTGTTTAATTTCACACCGCATAAAATACCCCTGACCCCAAAAGGTAGGAGTAAGGCAAAAAACTGCATTAACACGACAAAAGGAAATAAACATACCAATTTAAGGTCACGGGCTACATTCACAGTTAAACATTCTGTTTTCTAGAACAAAACAAGTCACACTCACACCCTAGACCAAAACATTCTGTAGGCAAACCACTCCCTGAGTGGAAGTAAAGGAACTGGAACTTAGTTGGATCCTTAGACTTTTGTTTGAGGTAGGAACATATCTACTCTATTCCTGGAGCATAAAATCTGGCAATTAGCCACACTTGTTGACAATAACCTTGAGAGAACTGAACTCTGGCCAACACTAGGTGGGACCTTTTAGAGGTAAAAGCACACTAACCTTAAAGGAACTAGAAAGTTCCAAACTCTGACCTTTGGTCGGTCAGCGTGGAAACAGGCTCACATTTCTGTGCCTCCACAAGGTTCCCCGTCCGAGAACTCATTCTGTAGACCAGGCTGGCCTTGAACTCACAGAGATCCGCCCGCCTCTGCCTCCTGAGTGCCAGGATTAAAGGCAGCGCCGCCACCGCCCAGCTTATTTGCATTATATTTCTATATCCATAGTCCACCACTGAAGGAAGTTAGGACCAGAACCTGGAAGAGCTGATGCAGAAGCCATGAAGGGGTGCTGCTTCCTGACTTCCTCTTCGTGACTTGCTCAGCCTGCTTGTTTTGTTGTTTTTTGAGACAGGATTTCTCTGTGTAGCCCTGGCTGTCCTGAACTCACTCTGTAAACTAATCTGGCCTAGAACTTGGAAATCCTCCTGCCTCTGCCTCCCAATTGCTTAGATCAAGTGCATGTCCTACCACTGCCTGACCACAGTCTGCTTTTTTATAGAACACAGGGCAACCAGGCCTGGCCCCATTAACAATGGGCTGGGCCTTCCACTGTCAACCATTAGTTAAGAAAATGCTTTACAGGCTTTGTAATGGACTGATTAAAAATGCCGTGGATCCCCCGCGGCTGCAGCAGCAGAAACGCTGCATGTAAAGCGACAGTGGGCAGCAGGTCCTGAGAGCAGGGACTGGTGCAGGTCCCCGAGCAAGGGCAAGCAGCAGGCAGGCGAGAGGACAGATCATTACACCCCCTTCTCTCTCTCTGCCTCTCTCTCTGCTCTTCTCCCCTTCGGAGACCTGCGGCACGGTCTCGTTGCGTGGCCCATCAGTCTCTCCTCGTGGGACTGGCTGCCCCATCGAGGTCTCTCATCCACCGTGCAGCTCCCTGCTTGGGACTCCCTGCCTCTCGTGGACCACTGCAGCCATTTGGGGAACTGCGCTATCCCTTTCTGGGACTGGCGGCTCTAGGGACCCGCAGCCTGCCGCCCCTTCGGGTACCTGCAGCATTTTGCTTAACCCATAACTGCTAGCAACCATGAAATCCAGAAAATACTGGCCTCTCTGATTCCCCAGGGACATGTTCTTGCCAATCCCCAAGCTCCAGAGCTCCCGCTATGGCTTGGCCCAGGTCAGTTGGGGAGTGGCAGACAGGAGAAAGTTGGGAACATCATTTGGACAGCATACTGCACTGCTAGGCTAACAAGTTCACAGGCCTCAGGCCCATGCCCTCTGGGAGTGAGGGACCAGAGGAGGTACGGCTGGTTCTGGCACAGTTTCGTTTTTCTTTGACAGCTGGCATTTCCAAAACTGGTACCCACAGAGAGGAAAATCAGAACTTGCCACTTCAAACATCTTTCCCCCATTTTGTTCATGCTGCCCAGAACAAACTATTAGATGTAGGTCAGTATGGAGCCTCCTCGCCCACCCCTGCCTACTTACCAGCTCTCTGACTTTTCTCTCAGAAGGGATAGGAGTGCAGGTGAAGAACAAGGCCCTGGCCTGGCTAAGGAACCAGACTCTGAATTCTATTTTTTTTAATCTGAACCTTTATTATTACTTATTTGTTGTGTCTGTGCTTGGCTGCATGTATACTGTGCATGCCTGGTGCCCAGGAAGGTCAGAAGAGGATATCAGATCCACTAGACCTAGAGTTAGAACAGTTTGTGAGCCACCATGTGGGTGTTCTTAGCCATCTCCATGCCCAGACTAAAGTCGGCTAACCCTGCTAATCTCTGCTTGTCCAAGATTACAGGGTGGGAGGAGGAGCCTCCAGGAACCAGATAATTTCAGGGTCCCGGTCCGGTCCCAGCTCTTTTTCTGTTTTCTACTTTCAGAGGGCAGGAAAGCAGCACCAGGGAAGTGACAGGATTGGGGTTCTCTTGGGCACAGTGGCAGAGTTGTGTGTCCTTTTCAGAACAGGCCCATGGCTATAGCCCATCCCCCTACCCTGGCTGCTAGGACTGGGTGTCAGACAGTGTTAGTGCAGATGGATACAGTACTAGGAACCAGCCCTCAGGGCCAACCCAAGTGTAACTGCAGGTCAGTCTCCATGCAGGGGACCGAGACTCAGTCTGGACATGTCCTCAGCCAGTGCATCCCTACCCCACCCTCTTGTCTTCCTGGCTCAGCCAGCCCAACCCAGCCCAGCCCTGAGGAGAGCGTTGGCAGCTGGAGCTGGGAAAAGCACGGCAGAGCCAAGAACAATAGAGGCCCCGCCTGGGTGCAGCACAGACCCTCTTCTGGCTCAGGGTAGCCCCTCCTTCTGCCCGAGCCCTTCCTATTGTTTCCTCTCAGGCCCTACTTTCCTCCCTTTGCCAGACCCCAGGCTAGCCCCGCAAGTCATTGCATCCTCTGCCTTTGGGCAGGACCTTCCCTTAACCTCAGTTTCCTCAGGGTCCTCTGTCCTCTGTTCCTAGCTCTCAGGGAGTTCCCTCCTGATCCCAAATGTTTCTGGGAGGTGAATTGCTTCCTTCCTAGGTTTCTGACCCTGTCTTTCAGCTTTGGGGCTGTATTGCCCTCCATTCTGCTACAATGACAAAGGCTTGGTGTCTAAGCCAGGAGACAGAAGGCACAAGAGTCCCTTTTGCGTGGAGGACTCTAATGGAACAGAGAATGCTGGATCTAAGCTCTCTGTGCAGCAGTGGAGTCCTGAAGGTGCGAGGACTCAGGAGACACAGCCTCTCTTCTGGCACAGAACCCCACCACCACCGCTGTACAAGTGCCCAGCCCAGCCCGGCTGACTTTCGTTTTGGATGTCCAAGTGGACAAACACTGACCTAATAGAGGCTCTGAGTGAAGTCATCCGCCAGTACTAACCTTGGCAGAGAATCTCTGTAGTCCTGGTTGGGGGTGAGTGTAGGGACTTTGTGACTTTCCTATTCCACCCCCCAGTCAGCCATGGCCCCATCCATGATGGCCTGGGTGGTTCCTTTCTTCCACACAGCCTCATGAGAAGACATGTAGCAGACAGAGGTGTCTCCTGTTCCAAGCCCCCCCCCCCCCCCGCACTGCAATCCTTCAGCACACTCTACGCGACCTATACTCGTTCCTGCTGCCATTCAGCCCATCTCCGCTCCTTCCTCCTAGCCGCACAATGGAACAAAGCACCAGAATGTTCCTTCACTCTTCTGAGCTTGCCTGTTTCTTCCCCCACTTCACCCTCAGCTTGCTCCTGCTTTCCTAGTATATCTCCAAACTCCTGGAGGGAGAGGGAGCCCCAAGAGGGGTGTAATCATGAGAATGGGGTCACCTGGGGGCAGAGCTGCAGCAGATTTGGCTATAATTGAAAAGCCAGAGGCACTGGGAAATTCCTTTCCTTATTGATCCCAGTGGGAAATTAAAGCCAGTAGTGGGGCATAGAACTCTTATTGGTTGCAGCTCCTCCCATCCAACCGCTCTGGAGCCCTAGCCCCTGCCCCTTGTCGGTTGCATCCCCCATCCATCTCTGCCAGCCCTCCTAGTGCCTTCCAGACCCCCTCATTCCCCAGCTGCTCGCTTGAGCACCCCAGCTATTCCCCTGGAATAAAGGGCTGTTGGAGACTGAAACCCCCAGCCCTAGTTACTCGGCATATGTCCCCACCCTCACTCTCCTTCAGCAAAGTTGGGGTGCTTGGAGCTCTGGCCCTAAGCTGCCAAACCACAAACACATCTGGAAAGAATTCCCCGCCCAGTCCCACTTCCCTTTGTCTTACTTCTGTCTCTGGAAATCCTAGCCAGTTGCTAGAGGAGGGGGTGGTGGGGAAGAAGTATAGGGAGTGGGCCCAGGGCTCCCACTCCCAAGCTCCAGCTTCTGTGGCTCTTCATCTGGCCTGTGATCCTCAGAACTATCCCAGGCCTCCTTCCTAGGCTACCTAGGTGTCTTGACCCTGGTGGCCAGCAGTAAGGTTCTCAAGGCTCCTGGAAAGAGCGAGGGCTTGCCCTGCCCTTTTCTTTTGCATGAGGGAGAATGCCACCCAAGTAAGAGAATGGGCTCTCCTGCCTATGGGATCCAGGAGTCTGGAGATGAACACAATGACCAGTTGAAGAGGTAGGGACACTGGAGGGGAGGGCAACAGGCTCCTGTTTTCTGCCTTGTTCTCTCCTCATTTCTTGGGTTAGAAGCCATATTTCACTGTCAGAACTTAAAATTCCTTCATTGTACCTACAGCAAGGCGACACTGGGGGCAAGGCACGCGCGGGGGGGGGGGGGGGTTGTGATCCAGCCTGCACTCAGAACGTCCCCTTTTCTCTCCAGCTCTGCAGCTGTCTGCGGTGAAACTGCTCGACCTGGAGTCCTCTTTCTTCCAGAAGCCTATGCCCCCTATATCGTCCCCTCTGTCCCCAATGAGCTCTCCCTTTTAAAATCTGTAGCCTGAGACTCAGGCCAAAGTGTCCCACTCCCTTCTGGGTGGTGGAGAATTCGGGGGCGGGGGCGGTCTAGAAGCCCTTCTGATAGGCAACCTCTCTTCTTCATCCTCCCAAGTTTTCAACACACCATTATTAGGGGATTGCCTCGACGTGGGCCTGAGTGGCTGGACACCGTCTGGCCTGGCTTTGAGGTTAATCCTCCAGGCCCAGTCCACAGCTCAATTTGATTCCCTCGAAAGCCTGCTAGTCTCCGGTTCACCGGGTCCAACCTTGGCCACGCTGACGAGGAGGGGCCAGGCAGGGACCTTGTTTAGGATTCTGGGGGCGGGGAGGGGGGGCATGTAGGAAGGATCCCGGGAGGCTAGTGGTGGATCTGAAGCAAGGGCGAGAGCTTCCCGCGTGCCTCCAGGCCCTGCCTGTCGTCTCTGCTTCCTGATTTCTAGGCCTTTCCACTGGAGCTTCACCCACTTAATAACCACCCGCAGAGGGGCCAGGCCCGCCTGGCTTTCTGTTCAGTGTGGGGACGTCGCACACCGAGACCCACCCCCTTCCCTGCGCAGCCAGCCTTCCCCCAACCCCAGTGGCATCTCCGCGCACAGGAGCCTCCACGTCCTCCTCCGCCTCCTTGTGGCCCAGGGGGCCGGGGGAGCGGAGCCGTTGAGAAAGCTCCTTAATAAAAAGTCGTGTCAAGTGATTGGCTGTGACCTCTGCCCTCCTAGCCTCGCGCCCGGGGGCTCCAGTTTAACCCTTCGTTGTCCGTCCAGTGCTTGAGGAGGAATGAATGAGTTGCCTTGTGCTCACTTCAGGCGTTACCAGGTACTACTCGAACCCAGAGCTAAGTCGGGGTGGAGGAGAGAGCGGCACCTCCCAGTCACCCAAAGGAACGCCTGAATTCTAAGCCTGATCCAGTTCAGGCTCCAATGGGGTCCGAGTTTGACTGCCAGTTGCCGGGCCCTAGTTCCTGCTCAAGTGGGGTCTCCAGATGTCTGGCGCCGAGCTGTCCAGAGCACCGAGTTTGTAGAGGGCTCATAGGAACTGGCGAAACGGGACCTGTGTTTGTCCTTCAGGCCGTGAGAGCGGAGCATCCATGACTAGGCGAGGCGTGCCCTATTCTTGCCATAGCATAAACCCTGTGCTTGTCTTCTGGCGCTTCCCTGTCCGCCTACTGATGCGGGAGAAGGGTATCTTGGCCCTTAGAGAACCACAGACCCACCCACAGTTCTAGAAACAGGCGGATTCGGGAATGGATGGGGATGAGGTGGCCACAGAGCAGGGCCCCCAGGTGGGGTGGAGGGCGGGGCGGGGGCGGGGGCGGGGCCGCCTTATGCACCAGCTGGGTATAAAAGGCTAGAGCGCCCGCGCCCAGCGGCTGTGCGATTGTCTTCCGCGCGGCTCGGACCCCGGGTGGAAGGATTAATTTTGTAAAGGGGACAGAGAAGTAGTTTTGGGCTAAAGAACGCAGCGTCCAGTGCCCCAGCTGAAGATCTAAAGAGAAAGCCACCTTGCTGCCACTATGCCTAACTTTTCTGGCAACTGGAAGATCATCCGATCGGAAAACTTTGAGGAATTACTCAAAGCTCTGGGTAAGGAGGTTTTCGAGAGTTGGGAAGGGGGCAAGAAGGGCGTTGGAGTCCTTGAAGCTGAGGAAGTGAAGGCCTCAAAGAAAAGGAGGACTAATCAGGGGTGGGTGCCTGGGAGTCTGCGTCCCAGAAAAGGGGCGTGTCGGATACCCAGGGTCTGGGGCATCAGGCCCGGGACTCTGAAATCCTATTTTCTGAGGCTGGGCGCCCACCAGTGCCAGCTTCAACAGTGACTCAGAGGCTGTGAATCAAGTAGAAACCAGAAGCACGAGATTAGACTGTGTGTAGGGGTTGGGGAGGGGCGTTGGCTAGCCTCGCCGCCTTGACCTGCTGACCAGGGAGGGCACCTGGCCCAGCTCTGAGAATCCGGTATACAGGCAGGGAGCCCTAGGAGACATTCCAAGCTCTTTCCACGTACTCTAACAGTAACCCAATCCCCGCGACAGGTCCCTGACTCCCAACACTTGGCCCCGCCCACCAGGTGGTCCACCGCTCTAGCTCCCTGACCCTCCCCCACTTGCTTGCACTTTCCACTCTGTTTTCCCGACCCCACCCCCACCTGTGAGACAAATATTTTCTTACAGCAAACGGCTCCAAAGCCCTAAAATCGCTCTGGACAATTACCACTTTCTTAGATTTTAACAAATGTTATCGTGTGAAACACCAATGCCCATTTCCGAAAGTTCCTTAGTCAGGGACCAGCTGCACCCCGAGCAGCTGGGCTGTTAGCCAAGGGTGGGAACACAGACTCCACTAGACGGGCCCTTCGGACCTAACCTGCCCACTTCTGCTGCCCTTCCAGGACTGGCCTGGAAGGTGAAGGAAAGGAGAGACTTCTGAGGGGAGATGGAGTTAGCCACCCCAGGGAGTGGAAACAGCTCCAGAGCCTTCCATTTCTGGACTGACTGGAGAGGAACCCCGGTTGGGCTGGGAAGCAGGGGGGGTACCCTTTGAAGAGCTAGGGACTGTACAAGAGCAAGTCTGGGGCTCAAAGGAATGTCGCGAGGGGAGGGCAGCAGGGCCTCAGTTCTCGTCTTTCCTTACTGTTAGTCAGCTCTTTGTGTCAGCTAACCGCAATGTGTCTTAGAGTCATACCCATTTTTCTTGCTCCTCCCTTGCTGGAATTAAAGATCAAAGGACAGAAATTTTCTTTTCAGAAAATCTATTGCCATTTCCTCCCCATTTGCTTTGAATTCTGGACCCCCTCCCTGGTGGATGTGGGAGCCTGGCGTCACCCCCAGGTTCCAGCAGAGAGAAAGGCCCAACCCTGTTATCTGCCTTCAGATTGTTTGTCCTCCCTGTAGGGTCTCTTAGAGCCACGCGACTTGCTAGGGGGCAGATTGAAAACAGACCTGTTATACAAACTGTCCTGTGTCAGCCCAGGTCATCTGAGTCAGGCCCCCAGCTCTGCAGGCACCAAGGATTGGGTGGAAGGCGGTGTCTTCTGAACCCAGGCTCTGCAGACTCCTTAGTCCCTGCTCTTTTGTTCCCTGCTTTGGTTTTTCCAGACAGGGTTTCTCAGCAGCTATTGAGCCTGTCCTGGAACTCGCTATGCAGACCAGGCTGGCCTCGAACTCATAGAGATCCAACTGCCTCTGCCTCCCAGTGCTGGGATTAAAGATGTGTGCCACCACCACCTGGCAATGCTATTCAATGGTCGATATTATGGAGGACGCTCCTGGTTCACCATGGTAGTCAGGGCAACACAGCAGGTCTTGTGTTGGGTCTTGTGTTGAGACTCATGAGTCGGCCTTGGGACTGAGTGCAGTGTCAGCTTTCCACTCAGAAACTGTTGCAGAGCTATGGAATGTGTGTGTGATAGCAATGGCAGTTTGAGTGTCTTGCCCCCTGATGTACCCTTGAAGGGTTGGTTCTTCTTCACCAACAGACTTGGAGAGGTTGGGGTAGAGCCTTGTTTTGGTGCCCCTACCTTCTGGTTGTGTCCGCAGAAGGGTGTTCTCCATCTACATAGGCCTCTTCATAACTGGGGACAAGGAAGGGACAGTATATGAAGACACAGAGACCCGGAATATACAGAAGCCAAGTGGGAAGGCCTAGAGGATAGGTGGGGCTTGAGACCTCAGAGTGAGGAAGGGGACACTACCCTTTTCTTCCCCCTTGCTCTTCTCGGGACAACAGAGCATTCCTTTGAAGACCTCCTGGAAAGGTCGCAGAAACCCCACAGGCTGTCTGGCACAGGGACCCTTGTCCAAGCCTAGTTTCGACTTTTTGTTTGTTTGCATATATTACTTGCACAAAATAATGGGTTTCACTATGTTCTGGTTTCTTTCTTTCTTTCTTTCTTTCTTTCTTTCTTTCTTTCAGAACAGGGTTTCTCTGTATAGCCTTGGCTGTCTTCTTGCTCTGGAGACCAGGCTGGTCTCAATCTCAGAGATCTGCCTTGCTCTGCCTCCCGAGTGCCGGGATCAAAGGCATGTGTCATCACTACCTTTGTACCTGACCTTGTGAATCCTAAGTTCTTAAACACAGAGCCATAGGACCATTTGAAGAAGCTACTGTCCATTTGATAGTTAAGGGGTGTGAAGCTGAAGAAAGTTAAGCTTTCTGCTCAGAGTCACTCAGCTTGGAGCGGGGAGTATCTCAGCTTCTGGAACTTACTCCCCAAGCCTCTGGCTTTCTACAGAGAGATTCTCATTTGAGAATCTGTTCCTCATTTTTGGGAGGGGTAGAGGCTGCAAATGAGGACCTAACCTCATACCAAACAGGGTGGACAGCTGGGACAGAGAGGAAAGTAACCTTGCTTGCCTAGTTTACTGCATGTGGGCACAGCGCATTTAGTAACTCTGATAAGACTACCTCGGCCGGTCTCTGGAGCCAGGTGTTGAAAGGCCAGAGTGCGGTAAATTGAATTCTTGTCAGGAAGCCCATGGGGGAAGCTGCCCTAAGGATGCTAGAAGTGAGGTGCTGAGACTTGGTAAGTCCCATCCACTACTGGCCGTAGCCCAGGTAGTATTCTCTACCTCTCCTCTCTCTCTTCTCTCTCCTCCCTCAACCTCTAGCCTTTCACCACTGCCGCCTCTATCACCATCCCCAACCCCCTCACCTACCCCCCCACACCATCAGGGCTCACTGTCTCAGGCAGGGTGCGACAGGGCCACTCTTCTCTCCCTGCAGGGGTGAACGTGATGCTGCGGAAGATCGCCGTGGCTGCAGCATCCAAGCCAACAGTAGAAATCAAACAGGAGGGCGACTCTTTCTACATCAAAACTTCCACCACTGTACGAACCACAGAGATTAACTTCAAGATTGGGGAGGAATTCGAGGAGCAGACTGTGGATGGGAGAGCCTGTAAGGTGAGGAAGAGGGAGCCCCGCCCCCATCCCAGCACCTACTTATGCTTCTCAGTGTCCAGTTTCCCTAGACTCTGTCAGAGAGTCTCTAGGAAGTGTAGGGTGCTGGAAAGGGGTCTCTAGTCTCCCTTCCATTTGCATTAACCCTTACTGTGAGCTCAACTCATTTGGCCTCTGATCCCTTCCAGAGTTTGGTAAAATGGGAGAGTGAAAACAAAATGGTGTGTGATCAGAGACTTCTGAAGGGAGAGGGCCCCAAGACCTCCTGGACCAGAGAACTGACCAATGATGGAGAGCTGATCCTGGTGAGCCCCGCCCCACCCATCCCCTAGAAGACCCCTGCTGCCTTCAGCCTTCTCTGTCAGGCCCCAGACTGCAGCAGGTTCAAAAGTGACTGTGGTCACTTTCCTCAGCCTCCTGATGGGGCTGTTTGGAAATGCTAACCCTTTCTGTGCAACAAAGGTGTGCCCAGGGGAGTTCACAGTTTCCCAACAGGCTGTTCCTGACTGCCTCTGGACTCCAGGAGGAAGTGGGTTTCTGCTTGATCCCTAGCAATGATGCCCAAGCAGTCTTGCATCTGCTCTTACCTATTTGGGCTTGGAAGTAAAGCTGTCTACTTCTCAACCCTCCCTTACAAAACCAAGGCTCCAGGTGCCTCACCAGCTAACTACCTCTATCCTTCCAGACCATGGTGGCAGGAGACGTCGTGTGCACCAGGGTCTACGTCCGAGAGTGAGTGCCTATCGTTCCAAGAGCTGCGAGAAAAAACTTCTTCCCCTCCCTTTACGGGCTAAGCTCCCTCCCTGGTCTATCTCACCAGCTAGCTCTCCCCTTACTCCTGAAGGTCACTCTTCCTCCCTTCCTCCAGCCTTTTGTTCTTTGCCTCCTCTGTGCCAGAGAGGAGTTGACTACAAAAGCCCGAAACCCCTTCCACCGCTTGAGCCCTCCCAGGTCAGCAGGCTCAGTTCCATCCAGGGTCCTTCCTGGAGAAGACTGTCTCTCTGGCCTCAGCTCTTTATCCTTGTAGTCCATATGGTTTAGAATATTTATTTGTTGATTTTATTAAAATGTTTTAAAAAGTAAAATCCCGTGGTTCCCTGGGCAGTGGCAACAAGGGGCCCTGTTTCCCTTTCTGAAGCGCAGTGGGAGAGGGCGCTGTCCCAGCAGGTCAGCTATGTGCAGTGTGCCTCACTTGCCTGCCATGAGTGTCTCCTCTGTTCTCTTCCCCAGCCCTGGCCCCCTAATCAGACTTCTAGGGCAGTGACTCCCACTCTCTCCACCTGTTTTTCATAGTGGCGACATGCACTGGCTTCCCACACGGTTTCAGATGAGCCATTACCATTCGCAGGCTGACCTTGCTCTTATCTAGTCTCTCAGAGAGGGCTCTCCTGCCAGTCAGCACCCTGTATCTGCCAGTGTCCTTCCTCTACACCTCCAGACATCTCACATACCCTTTCCGCTCCTGGCTTCCCCATCTCCCAAGCTCCTTAGGTGCTCCTGAGCCTGCAGAGTACATATTCAGGTGTTCCAAAGGTGTGGTCACAGGCAAGTTACTCAAACATCTGTGGGCCTCTTTTGTTTTTAGAACACAAAACTATCTTAAAGCATAGTAGCTTATACTTTTAATCCCAGCATGCGGGAGACTGTAGCAGTCAGTGAGTTCAAAACCAGCCTAGTACAGTGTGACTCCCATCTCAAAAGAACAATGACAGAGCTGGGGAGATGGCTTAGCGAGTAAGTGCGTGTTATGCAAGCATGAGTACTCAAGTTTGGATCCTTAGAACTCACATGGCATAGCTGGGGATGGTATAGCTAGATGTAGTAGCATTCTTTCAGGGAGGTAGGAGGCAGACAAAGGCTTCCCTGGGGGCTCATGGGCTAGACGGGTGGACAGAGTGATGAACAAGAGAACCTATTTCAAACAAAGCGGAAGGCAAGAACTGACACCTGAGGTTATCCTCTGACCTCCACTTGTGACATGGTATGTGTCTGTTTTCATACCCACGTGTGCGGACACACACGCTCAAACACAAACAAACATACATCACCACCGCCACCAAAGACAAAAACAACTCAGGACTGGACACAGCTTGCATAGTACTAGAATACTTGCCTAGTAGTATGCCCTGAGTTTTATCCCTAGTACAGTTGAGGTTTGCACTGTAGTTTAGTGGCAGAACACTTGCCTAGCATGTTCCACCCCCCCCCCACCACAAAGCCCAAACCAAACCCCACAAACTTGCATGATGTCTGGCTTATGTACTAGTAAATTCTCCCTGGGTCCAAAGTCTCAAAGACTGTCGCTGCCCTCCTTATTCCTCTATCTTGAGTATTTGCTCTGTCCACACTCAACCTTGACCTCATCAAAATGAGCTCCAGATGCAGCCAAGCTTACAGAGTCACAGCCTGGGACACGGACAGAGACATTCTCTACCCGGTTCATCTCTTCACATCGGAAGCCTTGATTAGGCTCTGATTAGACTGCAGGACTGTCCTGGGGTCAGTCGCTATCAACAGGGCACAGGTCTAGTGGTGGGTCATAGCTGGACATGAATCACACACGGCCAAGGAACAGGTGGGATACTGATCATTCCTCAGAAACCCAAAGGGTAGAAAGGCATTTTTTTTCCAATGAAGAAGGTCACTATGATTCCACAGTTTCTAATCCACAAAGCAGTGTTTATAAACACTCACAAGGTGCTAGAGTTAAAGAAAATCTCATGAGAAATGCAAATCAAAACAACTCTGAGATTCCATCTTACATCTGTAAAAATGGACAAAATCAAAAACACTGATGACAACTTATGCTGGAGAGGTTGTGGGGGAAAGGGAACACTTCTGCATTGCTGGTGGGAATGCAAGCTGTTACAGCCCCTTTGGATATCAGTATGGCAATTTCTCAGAAAATAAGAAAACAACCTTCCTCAAGACCCAGCAGTATCACTTTTGGGTATATATCCAAAGGATGCTCAATTGTGTCACAAGGACATGTGCTCAACTATGTTCATAGCAGCATTGTTTGTCATAGCCAGAACCTGGAAACAACCTAAATGCCCCTCAGCCAGAGAATGGATAAGGAAAATGTGGTACATTTACCCAATGGAGTACTACACAGCAGAAAAAAAAACAACAATTTGAATTTTGCAGGAAAATGGATGGAGCTAGAAAACATGATATTGGCCAGGCGGTGGTGGCGCACGCCTTTAATCCCAGCACTCGGGAGGCAGAGGCAGGAGGATCTCTGTGAGTTGGAGGCCAGCCTGGTCTAGAAGAGCTAGTTCCAGGACAGGAACCAAAAGCTATGGAGAAACCCTGTCTCGAAAATAAAAATAAAAAAAAACAAAAAACAAACAAACAAACAAAACCCCATGATATTGATTGAGGTAATCCAGACCCAGAAAGACAATTATCACATGTACTCACTCATAGGTGATTTTAAAACATAAAGCAAAGAAAGCCAGCCTACAAACCACAATCCCAGAGAACCTAGACAACAATGAGGACACTAAGAGAGACTTACATAGATCTAATCTACATGGGAAGTAGAAAGTAGAAAAAGACAAGATCTCCTGAGTAAACTGGGAGCATGGGGACCTTAGGGTAGGGCTGAAGGGGGGAGGGGAGAGGCAGGGAGAGGAACAGAGGAAAATGTAGAGCTCAATAAATATCAATAAAAAAACGTATAAAAGAATCTCATGAAGCGCTTAGCAATGGGAAGTTTTCAAAAAATAATGGTTTAGAGCCGGACCTGATGGTGCTGGGGGTGCCGGCAGGAGGATCAGGGGTTCGAAGCCAGCTTAGGATACTTGAAACTCGGCCATAATAAAACTAAACCAAAAATGATGAGTTCAACTAAGCTTAACAATGCACAGCTGAGTTCCTGGTGTATGGGACGCTAAGGCAGAAGCAATGACTCCAAGTCAGAGGCTATCCTGCTCTACACAGGGAATTCCAGGACAGCCAGGGCTACACAGAATGACTCTGTCTCAAAAACATTTGAAAAAAAGCAGTGTGGAGGTTTCTCAGGAAATTTGGGATCAACCTACCCCTGGACCCAGCAATACCACTCTTGGGAATATACCCAAGAGATGCCCTATTATACAACAAAAGTATATGCTCTACTATGTTCATAGCAGCATTCTTTGTTATAGCCAGAACCTGGAAACAACCTAGATGCCCTTCAATGGAAGAATGGATGAAGAAAGTATGGAATATATACATATTAGAGTATTACTCAGCAGTAAAAAACAATGACTTCTTTAATTTTGCATGCAAATGGACGGAAATAGAAAACACTATCCTGAGTGAAGTAAGCCAGACCCAAAAAGAGGAAGATGGGATGTACTCACTCATATTTGGTTTCTAGCCATAAATAAAGGACATTGAGCCTATAATTCGTGATCCTAGAGAAGCTAAATAAGAAGGTGAACCCAAAGAAAAACATATAGTCATCCTCCTGGATATTAATCTTCATCAGGCGATGAAAGGAGACAGAGACCCACATTGGAGCACAGGACTGAAATCTCAAGGTCCAAATCAGGAGCAGAAGGAGAGAAAGCACAAGCAAGGAACTCAGGACCGCGAGGGGTGCACCCACACACTGAGGCAATGGGGATGTTCTATTGGGAACTCACCAAGGCCAGCTGGCCTGGGTCTGAAAAAGCATGGGATAAAACCGGACTCACTGAACATAGTGGACAATGAGGACTACTGAGAACTCAAGAACAATGGCAATGGGTTTTTGATCCTACTGCACGTATTGGCTTTGTGGGAGCCTAGGCAGCTTGGATGTTCACCTTAATAGATCTGGATGGAGGTGGGTGGTCCTTGGACTTCCCACAGGGCAGGGAACCCTGATTGCTCTTCAGGCTGATGAGGGAGGGGGACTTGATTGGGGGAAGGGGGGAAATGGGAGGCGGTGGAGGGAAGGAGGCAGAAATCTTTAATAAATAAATTTTAAAAAGTTCCAAAACAAAAAAGGCTAATGAAAAAGCTCAACAGGTGAAAACAATCGCCGCGAAGACTTGGCAACCCGAGTTTGGTCCCTGGAATCCACAGTGGAAGAACCAGCTTCTGAATGTTGTCCTCTGACATTGTGTGCCATGGGATGCTCAAACCTTGCTCACACCACACACTAATAAATACACGAAACACTGCTCTTTTGGCCAACCCATACACTAACACTGAATGAAGCATATCATATTTCTCAGAACGTCAAAAGAGGGGGTTTCTACTTCTCTGATTCACTCTGCATAATTCTATGGAAATCTTCAAAATGTTATTATTTTAGCAAGGGGTTGCAGGTCGGCAACAGAGCACATATTCAATATGTACAAAGCCTAGGTTCCATCACCCGCATTCCAAAACCAGAAACAAATCAGACTAAATAAAACAATAATTACCGTAGCTACCTCTTCATGTCCAAAAGGAAATATAAACCAGTATTAGATGACCTTTAAGTGGCCCTTACCCTTTCTGCATTCAGCTCCTTTAAGAAGGCTTGTAATCTTATCCACCTGTAGTCCCTCTGTGTGTCTCCCTAGCTTGGTTCTGGGTAGTGCAACAGCCTTCTTCTCAGTTGGTATTGTCATTTTAATCTCCATTGCTTCCTTTCCTAGAAGGTCAGGGTGATTTGGGGCCAGGTACAGGCTTTGAAACGGGTTTTAGGTGTTTGATTTTGCTCCTAGGAGGAATTGGAGGTTAGAGAAATGGAAGAGCCTGGTGCAATGTTTGGGTCCAAGGTAGAGAAAAGTATAGTAGAGAATGTGGATTCTCTCTGCAGATGGGATGAATTGGAGAGGTGTGTTTACTGAGGATGGCCTTGGGACACCTGTCTTTTACGTTTTCCCAAATTAAAAAAAAAATTCTGTTGAGAACTGGCTGCAAAAAGGATCTTTCTCTCCCAGCACTCAGATGCAGGGGAATCTCTGTGAGCTCGAGGCCAGCTTGGTCTACAGAGTGAGTTCCAGGACAGCAAGGACTGTACAGAGAAACCCTGTCTCAAAAACCAAACAAACAAAACAAAACAAACAAACAAATAGGGTCCTTCTCCCTCTGGCTTCTTGCTGGAGTTCACAGCTCAGCTCCAAGCTTTAGTTTCTTTCTTTCTTCCTACCTTGTCCTCAGCCTTCAATATGGCCTCTCCTCTGCCTGCCATTGGTTCTGGGGTCTGGAGCTCAGTGGTCTGATTATAGGCTCCTCAGGGTCATGCACTTCCTGAGAGCTATGCGGTTTGTCCCTCTGGCCCTTTCCCGGGGCTCTGTGAGAGCTAGGGACACAGGGACGGTACAGTCCTGGTTAGGGTGTTCCCCCTGACACTCCAGCTTCCTGCCCTGCTGCAGCAGCAGAGCCTCTTTTCCCCACCTTACCTGAGTAAGTCTTCCTTACTCAACAGAGCTGCTGGGAACAAGGCCCTCAAAGGGGCCCTCCACTACCACTTCCCTGAGATGAGATTCTGGTACGGCCTTTTTCTCTCTGAAACCCAAATTTCCAAGACTTCAATCATAGGAGGACCAAGACGGCAGAGTGCCTCAAACAAAATGGCATCCAGGAAGCCAGAAAGAGAAAGGACAGAGACAAGGGAAGGGAAAGAGGCCTGTGTGAGGAGATGGCAAGGATACTGCCGGGCACTGGCAGTCAGGCGAGAAGTGGAGCCAAACCCTTCTGTTTCTGCCCTTCAAGAGACAGGAGCTTGAAATTAAGGAAGGGCTCCATTAATGACAAAACTTAGAGATCGTGGGGCACAGATGAAGAGCTCAGAGAAGATCCAGAACAGGGCTTGGTGGACCTCTTAGGTCCCCAGAATCATACAACACCAGACAGCAGTATCACGTGTGATGTTGATGACCAAGGTAGATGAGCCCACAGGCCGGAAAGCGGAGCTAGAGTCAGGAAGTCATGAGAAATAAAGAGTGGCAGGCTGCCGGGCGGTGGTGGCGCACGCCTTTAACCCCAGCACTCGGGAGGCAGAGGCAGGCGGAGCTCTGTGAGTTCGAGACCAGCCTGGTCTACAAGAGCTAGTTCCAGGACAGGCTCCAAAGCTACAGAGAAACCCTGTCTAGAAAAACCGAAAAAAAAAAAAAGTGGTAGGGTGGGGGAAGTATGGGAAGAATTGCGCGCGCCCGCGCACACATACACATGCACATATACACACACATACATGTACACATGACCTAGAAGGAGAAGCAGAAAATAGAAGGAGAGGGAGAAAAAGTCAAAGAATAAGAGAAAACTTGACAGGAAGATGAGGGTAAGAGAAAGTAAGGGGATCTGGCCTGCAGAGGACTGAGATTTTCCAGAGGGGCAGGCGGGGGAAGGAAGGGCCAGGTCCTATGACCCCAGGGCCTGACAAAGAGCTTATGGCCAAGATGGATGGGACTGGATGTCAGAGCCTTTGTGGTTTAGAAAAAAGGGCACTGCTCTCAGGAGGTCCAGAAGGGGTGGAGGTGTTCTTTCCTTCTCTGAAGGCGCTTTAGTGTTGGTGAGAATTGGGGAATGGGCTGAGTCCAACCAGGTGTTTCTCCAGGCTGGGCCATCTGTCCTGCTTGAGCAGGACAGGGGACAGGGTGGGGGTGTGGCTACAGAGAAAGTGTTCAGTTATAGGAAGCAGGGGCCAGTAAGGCAGAGAGAAGCCCCTGCAGAAGCTACTGGAAAGGGTGCCCTGTGCAGGTCTTCTCATCCTCCTTTGGGCCTGGCACTGCCCTTCTGACCTCCTGGCTTCCTCTTGGTTTTTCCCTGTTGGCGCTGCTAGTCGAGAAACCAGTTCTGTTCCTGCCTGGATAAGGATCTTAGGCTCTTTCCAGGCCACCACAGAAACCAGTCAGGTCAACTGCACCTGTGACAGCACCCTACAGCTGTGAGAACTCCCACCACACTCCACCCAACAGTGGCCTTACTTACTTCACCTTACCCATAGTGCCCTGCCCAGGGTAAGCCCTTTTCTCTACTACCGAAGTACCTGCTGGTGTCTACCTCACCTCTTCCTGGAACCCATATTCTCTTTAGAGCAGGTGGGAAGAGGCAGCGCCCTCCCTCGGCTTTCCCTTGAATGCCCAGAAGCTGCTTCTGGCTCTGCTTCTGGCTACCCCTGTCCTCATTAGCTGCTTGACCTCCTTATAGCCCCTTCCCAGCTTCCCACAGCTGCTCCAATCAACTGCTCCCCTGAGCAGGCAGGGCACCCTTGCACAGCCGCTGGCCTGAAGAGCTGACCTCACTTAACCCCAGCCCCCTTGGTCTCTTCATGAGCCATTCATTTCCCATGACACCCTGGCCTCTTTCTTAGCCTTTGAACACCATCCCTCACTCCTCAGGGAAAAGGTCAGCTCCGGGTTTTCTTCTTCCTCGTCAAAAATCTCTCCAGCCTGGGAGCCTAGCCAGTTGGGATGTTCACCTTCCTAGACCTGGATGGAGGGGGGAGGACCTTGGACTTTCTACAGGGCAGGGAACTCTGACTGCTCTTCGGACTGGAGAGGGAGGGAAATGGGAGGCTGGGAGGAGGCAGAATTTTTTTTTCAATAAAAAAAAAAATCTCTCCAGCCCCTGACTTTGTCAGGCACCTAAAACCTCAGGACCCCCCTCCTTGTTCCTCTCTCAAATTCTCCTAGGGATCTGGCCATGGTGGGGGAGTACTAGAGCAGCAGACAGAGGATGCTCTAGAAGCATCTGGGGGTGTTAGGTGTTGAGCAGTGACTAGCCAGGTCCCAACTCCACCCCTTGAGGTAAGCCAGTGTGTCAGGCTAGGCTGGGGCTCCAGCTGGTGACTCAGATCCCAGCAGCCCAGATTCTGTTCCCAGCAGTGCGGTCAGAGAACCAGAGAACAGCGTCCCAGAAGAAAGGGATCCCAGGATTCTGCTTTTCCTTTATGTTGAAAAAAAAAAAAAAAGAGAGAGTAAGGACTTAAGGACACAGCCAGTGTGTGGTGGGGTCACTCAGATGTCAGGAAAACCCTGGGTCACGTGGGTGATATTACATGGTCCAGAATAAACCAGCTTGGTTCCAAAGATGCAGTAGACACCCCCCTCCATCTCCTTCCCCTCCAACAAGGGGAGGACTTTTTTGGGGTGGAAAGGCATGTTGGTCATTCTCAGCAAGTCCCTGACTGTGGACGCCACACCCGTGCAGTCCCGTGCTGAAGGGGGAATCACCCAGCTGATGATTCAGGAGGAATCTGAAGCTGGCACTGACTTCTGCTAAGCAAAAGCCACCTTTCCCTGGCCCTGCCTGAGAGGGACGACTGGGGAAGGCTAGCCTGATGCACTGGTGTCAGAGCGGGCACTTGCTGACTCGACTTCCCCTCTACCCTGTGAAATAATGGCTCCCGAGGGCCTGGCAAAGACGTCCACCCTCTCCTCTCCCGGGGGGCCTGCTGGGCGCGCACCTGGTGCTGCTGAACGGTGAGCCCCCTCTCTGCTCTGCCAGCCTCTGGTAAGTTCCCCGTGCCATGCCTGACTCTCGTTTTGCCCCTTCCTCGGAGCGGCGGATAGAGGCTAAAGTCTTTCACTGAGACCATTCTTCAGGCATCTTTCTCATTAACAGACCCCGACTCTCCGAGATCAGCAAGAACTGTGGAAACAGACGGAAAGGCCCAGTCAGGCCTAGCACTCCATCTTGGGGCAAGAACAAGCCCCATAGCTCAGCCGATGCCTAGGACTTTCCACCGCCTTCCAAAGTGTTTGAAATTTCCAAAACATTTGCAGTCCTTTCTAAAGGCTAACTTTAGTTCAAAGGTTCAGCTCCTCAGTGGGATGAAACTGGGAGGACCGGGAAGAAAGGCGTGCAGACGATTAGATATTTTCTCCACTTTCCCTTTTCTCTTTGTCTTCTCTTTCCCAGCCCTACTCTTTACTTAATCCCCATTCAATTCACTGCTCCTGGCAGGGAGCCAGCATTGTTCCTGCCGACTCCGGTCTTCCCTCCTTCTTCCCACCCCGCGGTGGGGACCCACAACAGCCCCTGCGGGTTAGGGCACAGTCCCCACTCCTGGCCCCGCCCAGGCCTGGAAAGTCGTGAGTTTAGGTTTCTCTAGGGAAGTAACTGGGACGCCCCCTCCCCTCAGCTGCTCGGCACCCAGCGGCCCTCGGGTCTCCCTGCTAGTTGAGCGAGGCTCTGCAGGCCAGCAGAGTAAGCCACCGGGCTTGGCTGCAGCCCTAGGCTCATCCCTCGCTATTCGCCCGCTTTTTTTCTGCAGCTTCCGGTCTTGCTGGGGTCTAAAGCCCGTTCTGAGGATTGCCCGGGGCGGGACCAGGACGGGGAGAGAGAATAGAGGGTCTCCAGTCTCCCGGCGAGGTAGATGCCTGCTCCCTGAACCGATTTCCAAACAGGCTTCTCTCTCCCTCTGGCGGCAGCTCTCTAAAACACAGCTGGGGTTTTTGTTTGTTGGTTTTTAAAAATTTGTTAGTATACAAAGAAATAGGTTTCATTGAGAATTTTGACACAGATATATCGTTATACTTTGTTCTCATTTGTCGTGCCCCCACCTCCACTGCTCCCTCTTGCCAGCCCAATTCCTTAACTTCATTACCTCGAGAGATGCTTGGGAGTTAACTAAAGCACACTTCCAGGCGCGTCTGTCTGGAAGGAGGCACTATCCAAAAAGCTGGGAGCTAGATGTAGTCTGGCTGCCCTGAAACTCACAGAGATCCTGTCTCAAAATACAAACAAACAAACAAGCCTAAGAACAAACAAAAGCCAGTAAGAGAGGGCCTGTATCAATGCTTCATTGGTTAAGAGCACTTGTTGCTCTTCCGGAAGACTTGAGTTTCAAAACCATCTGTAAGTCCAGTTTCAGGGGATTTAATGCCTTCTTCTGGCCTCTTCAGATATCAGGCGTACTTACAGTTCACAGACATACATACAGGCAAAACACTCATACACATGAAAAAGTCACACACACACACACACACACAGAGAGAGAGAGAGAGAGAGAGAGAGAGAGAAAGAGAGAGAGAGAGAGAGAGAGCAACGATAGGTATAGGTTCAGTCCAGGATGAACGGTAGAAGGAGCTAGGCTGATGTACTTGAGTGACAGCTGTAGCCAAGGCACCCACACAGGATAGAATTTAGTGCTCAGTAGGCTTCCTTCCCCTTCCCATTTTGTCCCATCTAGCTCCCAGTCTTTTTGTTTTGTTTTTTGTTTTTCAAGACAGCTTTGTTATTCTGTAGCTTTGGAGCCTGTACTGGAACGAGCTATTGTAGACATGGCTGGCCTCGAACTCACAGAGATCCACCTGCCTCTGCCTCCCGAGTGCTGGGTTTAAAGGTGTGCACCACCACCTGGCCTTTTCTTATAGATGCCTCTTCCCAGACACACCTAGAAGAGTGCTTTAGTTAACTCCCAAGCATCTATCAAGCTAATGAAGTTAGCACTGGCAAGAGGGAGAAGAGAACAGTGTGTGTGTGTGTGTGTGTGTGTGTGTGTGTGTGTGTGTATCACACAAATGAGAACAAAATATAATGATATATATTTTTCAAAATCTCTCAACAAAACCTATGTCTTTGTATACTAACAAATTAAAAAAGATCAGCTGGGATGGAGCTATCAAGAGCCCTGGCTGCTCTTCCTGGGTTCTGCTCCCAGCACCCCATATAGTGACTGGCTCACAACTACCTGCAAGTCAAATTCTAGGGGCACTGGAGTTACAGGTAGTTGTGAATTACATGGGTGCTGAGAGCTGAATCCAAGCAGCAAGTGCTCTTACGAACCAGCCACCTCTCCTGAGCCCCCAGCCCTATAACTTCTAGGTGAAGAGACGGAGCACTGGGTAGGGGAAAGGTCATACCAGGTTCAGACATCTCTGCCCACTGCCTGCAATAATGCCCTGCTATTTTGCCTTCTCTTGTCTCATGATATCATTCTTGGCATTTTTCAGAATGTTCTGGACATTTTGGGATATAGAAAAGTAATGTGTAGTGGTTTAGCATGTGTGGGCCCCCGTACTACAAATGTAGAGGACACTGTGGTCTCCAGTCCCATTCAGAAGCACTTTCCCCAGAGTCAGGTGTGATGTGCACCCTTGTAATTCCAGCCCTAGGGACGCTGAGGCAGGAGGACAGTGAGTTAGAGGTTAGTTTGTCTCAAAAATAAAACAAATAGTCTATGGCCATACCACCCTGAACGCGCCTGATCTCATCTGATCTCGGAAGCTAAGCAGGGTCGGGCCTTGTTAGTACTTGGATGGGAGACCGCCTGGGAATACCGGGTGCTGTATAGGCTTTTTAAAATAAATAAATAAAACAAATAAAAGAAAGTTCTTTATTTGCTAGTCAAGGCTTGGGCCCTGGGAGAGAGGCAGCAGAATGAATGTTGGCTTCACTCTGTGAAAGGGTTCTCCTGCCTTTTGACTACCCTTTGGTGGTCCCCCTCCTGACACTGTGGTTGGTCTCTCTTGGCTGCGGTCTTCCTGGGATGAGGCTCAGGGGGCAGGGAAGCAAGCCTGTGCCTTTGAGTCCTCCAGACCAGCCTGCCCCAGCCAAAGGAGATTGCCCACTCTCTTTGGAGGGTGGTACCCCTATGGGCAGGTGTTGAAAGCAATAGCTGGCCTACCCTTGACCCAGCAGTCACTCTGTGCCCCAGCACCACTACTGTGCCCCCTTCACGCTTCCAGTCTTCCCTCGTGTGCCTGGTGGGGGAAGCCTGGAAACCTCTTTGAGGATGTTCATCCTAGTGAGGTTTCTGTTGTTATGATACACACCATGACCGTCTTAGTTAGGGTCTCTGTTGCTGTGACGAGACACTATGACCACAGCAACTTTTATAAAGGAAAACATTTATTGGGGCTGGCTTACAGTTCAGAGGTTTAGTCCATTGTTTTCATGGTGGCATGCAGGCAGACATGGTGCTGGAGAAGAAACTGACCCACAGGCAACAGAAGCAATTGCGTACTGGATGTGAGCAGAAGTGAGGCCTCAAAGCCCACCCCACAGTGACACACTTCTTCCAACAGGGCCGTATCTACTCCAACAAAGTCACACCTCCTGATAAGGCCACTCTCTTTGGGGGCCATTTGCTTTCAAACCATCACAGTGACCAAAAGCAACTTGGAAGGGAAAGGGTTATTTCATCTTATAACTCCCAGGTCTTGCTCCATTACTGAGGAAAGTCAGGGCAGAAATTCAAAGCAGGAATTGAAGCAGAGGCCATGGAGGACCACTGCTTACTGGCTTGCTTCCTCATGGCTCACTTAGCTGCCTTTTTATACAACGCAGGATCACCTGCCCAGGTGTGGCACTCTCCTCTGTGGTCTGACCTCCCCCACATCGATCATTAATCAAGAAAATGTGGTCTGGGAATGGGGGCCACACTTCAAATCCTAGCACTTGGCAGAGGCAGTTGGATCCTGGACTACATGGTGAGTTCCAGCTCAAACATGGCTCTATAGCAAGATCTGTCTCAAAAATAAAACAAAGAAAGAAGAGAAACTGCCCTCACAGAATTGCCTACAGGCCAATCGGATGGAGGTAATTCCTCAATCCTTCTCACTAGAAGATCCTTAGCTTGTGTCAACTTAGCCAAATAAAACCAACAATAAAAACAAACAACCCCCAAACAAACAAACAATCTAATCAGACAGTATATGTGGTACTTGGTGGCCACCATATTCAGGTCTAGAGTTTGGCCACAGCCGTGACACACTTGATTCAGCCATTGAACATTATTCCAAGTTGTAACGGCGTAAACGAATGCAGACAGATTGTAAAAATATATATACAGCTTTAATGGCTAAATAGACTTGCAGAACCACCGTTCCCGCGGAGACCAGGAAAGCAGAAGTAACGGCTGGGAGCACGCTAGCCAAATTTATAGGCAAACATTAGCCCGAGGCGAACACGCCCCCTAAGGGGCGGGACTTATCCCTACATCTCCCTTTTTGTCTAAATAAGACAGAACTAAACCAAATACAACTATATACAATAATAACAAATAATAAATATAACAAACAATATTGAGAACAAAAGTTTTGCTAAACATTCTATCTCAAGGAGTCTAAATAATGTAGAGAGTAACTACAATTATATAATCTTCAACTCCGTCAAAGATCTGAGAAGGGAATAAATATTACTTAACAAACGAGATATATCCAAAAATGTGCAACAATTGACAGAGACAACTGACTACCTGGGCAATCACCCAAAGTCTCGTTTGCAATGTTGAGTCAACCAACTTTGGCTAAGGCCTAACATAACTGACATACCATTATTAAAGGCAAGGAACTTTTCAAAACTATCTTACCCTGTCTTGGCAGGATATGACAGTCCTGTTTTATCCATTGATGCACACTCTGTATCTCTGTCAGTGGTTCAGGTATGGGCATTTCTTTGCCCAAAGGCCAGTTCTGCCAAATAGAAAGGCTCCAGGTGGAGTGTCTTTGGTGCTCAACATTCTCTCGGGAATAGAGCGGTGTTGCCAGGAGCAATTGTGTCTCCCTATCACAAAACTCTGAGTTAGATTAAAGGCCATTTTCTACAGCTCTTTGAAGAGGTTGAAGATTATCTATCTATACTGAGTATAATCTCTATATATCTAGGGAACCTGATTAGTCTAATTATAAATGACAAACTTAGATGACTATTTATCTATATAATTCTCAATATCTATCTAACTTAAAGACTAAGACAATAAACAACTGTGTAACAAATGAGGATAATGATGGCCAAATATAAACACTGTACAAATATACATTGCAATATGGTAAATATATATCAATACACAAACATTATATAAGTATCTTAATCAGAGGTAGAAATGTACACTGCAATATGGTAAATATATACAATATATATTTATCAATACAATATATGTCAATACATAAAAAATGTTTTAAACAGAGATAGAAACATGCATGCATACAATAGTCAATATAATTAAACTTTGTATCAATATACAAGAATCGATACCAATATATTTGTCTAAGAGCAGTAACTCACAATTATAAATCTATTATCCCATCATTCCCTCTTTTTTTTTTCAAAATGATCCCTGAGCTTATAAAATTCCTCCCCCAACCTCCCAACCCCTAAATGATGTCCCTAAACCCCGGGGTAAACTTTACTGGGAGAGGGGACGTCGTCCTCTAGAATTACTTCCAGCTGTCACGGGGGTGACGTTCTTTCTGGGGGATCCTGTGAAAGTAAAATGATGGTTAAATTTCAAGATCAATGTCTTTTAAAATTGCAAATAGTCTCTGAGTATTTTGTGGAGGTCTGGCCAGAATGTTGTACAAGATGTGCACCATTTCAGCTAACCAAGTTGGGATCGTCTTGTGCAGCTAGTATCCAAAACAGGTCTTGTAGTAGTGCTATCAGTATCATGACGTCATATCAACCAGGTAGAGTTGTTTTTGTGGGGCCCCATCTTCTTCCTGGAAACTTCAAATGTCACTTCAGGAAAAATTCATTGTTCATTGTGAAAAACTTAAACATTAATCATATAGACATATATAGACATACATATATATATTCAATGAAAGACATGATAGATATATTCAATGAAAAGTATGATAGATATGAAGAAAAGCAAAGATGTTTTCTAAACTCATATTTCTTTATGTCCCATATCATGGCTCTTGACATGAGACAGAAACTCCAGAAACTCTGGGTTTTTCTCTTACTAACAGGCTTGGAATTGGAGAGGGACTGAGCCGGAGTCCAACTTCAAAACCAGCTCTACATATTTATAAAGAAATGTTTAATAAGACATATATATATATATAAATTAATACTTACAAAATGTGTCCATCCATCAGTAATTAAATATTCAGGGTCCCTTAAATTCTTTGAAGATGAGTATTTTCCTGTGGAGATAAGAAAAGAACCCTGCCTCCAACCTATCTGTATTTCTTACCATCAGTATGTTCGCCATCCTTATGAAAGAATTGTTATTTATCTTTTCCAAGTGGCTTCTCTTCTTCAAACTGAACCTTTATTAATTTTGACGGTATCCACAATTTTTCCTCACCTGTGGAGATAAGAGCAAAACCCCTTCCCCAACGCAGCACATCTCCTGGCTTCCACTGTGAGGTCAGCACATCCTTGAAATAAACTGGTTGATTTAGTTCAGTAGACTTTTCCATTATCCAATGTCTTTCTGTAGCCGTTGTTCCCTTCTCATTAGCGTTGAGAAAATTCAAGGTTAACAAAGCATTATGTAACCTATTTCTGGGGGTGTTTTCCACCCCTTTCTGTTTGTTCAACATATCCTTTATAGTTCGATTTGATCTTTCTATGACTGCTTGACCTGTAAGATTGTATGGTATACCTGTAACATGCTTGATATTGTAATAATCAAAAAACCGTTTCATTTTCCTAGAGACATAAGCAGGACCATTATCCGTCTTTATTTGTGCAGGTATACCCATGATAGCCATGACTTCTAATAAATGAGTGATTACTGAATCAGCTTTTTCTGAACTTAAAGCAGTTGCCCACTGAAAGCCTGAATAAGTGTCAATGGCCTGATGAACATATTTTAATTTGCCAAATTCTGCAAAGTGGAACACATCCATCTGCCAGATTTCATTCCTTTGGGTGCCCTTTGGATTAGCCCCTGCAGGCAGTGGCGTTTGGATATAGAAAGAGCAAGTAGGGCATTTCTTTACAATCTCCTTAGCTTGTTATCATGTAAGTGAAAACTCTTTCTTCAAACCTTTGCTATTAACATGATGTCTTTTATGAAATTCAGAGGCTTGTAGCACACTACCAATCAATAATTGATCAATTTCTGCATTACCTTGTGCTAAAGGTCCTGGCAGACCCGTATGGGATCGGATGTGTGTTATGTACATAGGGCAAAGCCTATTCCTGTGCGGTGGACTTCTAGACCGGCGACGGAAGAACGACCACCACACCAGGATTCCACTCAGATCACGCTTTACTGGAGTGCCCTTGATTGATGGGGAGCAGGAAAGGAGGGGGCAGGAAAACGAGGGACAGGGAGCGAAGGGGAGAGGCAGCAGGAAGCGAAGGGGAGCAGGAAGCGAAGGGGAGCAGGAAGCAAAGGGGGAGTAGGAAGCGAAGGGGAGCAGGAAGCGAAGGGAAGGGGGTGCACTTAGGCAGCCGTTTAAATAGGGAACTGGCATGCGGGTTGCCCTGTGATTGGCTGCCACCAACAGCTGCCACCAGACCGCATCGGGATAGGCTCAAGAATCCACATCCTCCGCGCATGCGGGAAGCGGGGACACGCAGCTCTCAGTGAATAGCCAAATATGGAGTTGTTTGTAACAAACAAGACAGGATGTCGGCGCCATCTTGTAATGGTGGTCCTGTCCAGCTCACTACATTCCTGATCAAATCTTGAACCTGGATAAACAATGAGGTTACTTCTGTATCATCAGGTATAAATTCAGCAGTTTCAATATGTAAAATAACTCTTTCTGTGTATTGTGAATCAGTGACTATATTAATAGATTCTTTAAAATCCCTTAGCACCATAAGAATGGCATATAATTCCGCCTTCTGAACAGAATTATAAGGACTTTGTTCCACCTTACCCAAGTCTTCTGATTTGTAACCTGCCTTCCCTGATTTATTGGCATCAGTATAGAATGTACGGGCTCCAGTTATTGGAGCATCACGGACGATTCGAGGAAGGATCCAAGAAGTTCTCTTTATGAAGTTAAGCCTCTTGCTTTTTGGATAGTTGTTATTAATGTCTCCCAAAAAATTAGCACAAGCTCTTTGCCATGGTTCATTATCTTCCCATAATTTCTTTAGTTCATCAGCAGTGAAAGGCACTGTAATTTCTGCTGGGTCTATGCCTGCTAGTTGACGAAGTCTCAGCTTGACTTTTATAATTAACTCAGAGACTTTTTCCACATAAGTTTTCAGTATCTTACTTGGTTTATGTGGTAAAAAGATCCATTCCAAGATAATATCATCTCTCTGCATTAAAATTCCTGTAGGAGAAATTTTTGATGGTAGTATGATGAGAATACAATCGAGCTCTGGATTCACCCTGTCCACATGTGCCTGTTGTAATTTTTCCTCAATCATTGCCAGTTCCTTTTCTGCTTCAGCTGTTAATTCTCTGGGACTGTTTAAATCTTTATCACCATCCAAGGTTTTGTTCAAATGAATTATTAGATCAGGTGTAGACTGGAAATGTCTCCTAACAGTCTTTGAAAGTCATTAAGAGTCCATAGGCGATCTCTCCGAATTTGTGCCTTTTGTGTCTTAATTTTTTGCAAACCTATTCTATAACCTAAATAATTAACAGAATCTCCCTTCTGAATCTTTTCAGGAGCAATTTGCAATCCCCATTTGGGTAAAAGTATCTGTATTTCTTCAAACAGTCTGTTCAAGGTATCCATGTTTGAATCGGATAACAAAATGTCGTCCATGTAATGGTATACTATAGATTTGGGAAATTTCTTGCGTATTATTTGCAATGGTTGGTTCACAAAATATTGGCACAGGGAGGGGCTATTTAACATACCCTTGGGGAGGATGGTCCAGTTGTACCTCCTCAAAGGCTGAGAATTGTTATAAGTAGGCACTGTGAAGGCAAATTTTTCTCTATCTTCTTTTTGCAAAGGTATAGTGAAAAAACAATCCTTTAAATCAATAACTATGAGAGGCCATCCTTTTGGTAATAAAGAGGGCAAAGGGATTCCAGATTGCAAGAGGGCCCATAGGTTGAATAACCTTGTTGATGGCCCTGAGATCTGTCACCATTCTCCATTTACCTGGATTTTTTCTTAACCACAAATACAGGAGAATTCCAAGGGCTGGTAGATTCTTCTATATGTCCAGCATCTAATTGTTCTTGTACCAGCTGTTCTAAAGCCTGTAACTTTTCCTCAGCTAAAGGCCATTGCTTTGTCCATATTGGTTTCTCAGTCAACCATTTTAGAGGCAAAGCTGTTGGTATCTCTGAAGGAACATCAATTGCTTGTTCTTGTACAGCCCGAATGGTCCGTTTCTGGTGACTAGACTCCTTCCTGATTGTGCAGAGGGCTGTTGTCTGGGACGGTGCAGGAAGCAAAGAGAGTGTGAGGAGGGAAGTGGCCGCTTTTTTAAAGAGAGAGACCATGCCCCAATGGGCTGGTATCTCAGCGGCTATTGGCTGGAGGAGCGGAAGGACCTCCCGCAACATCTGTCTCTTACTGTCTTAGATTCTATGTGTCCCTGTCTTTCTTAATCTCTGTTCCTCTCTGTTGTCTCTGTCTCTCTCTCAATGGCTGCTGACCTGTTTTGTACTTAACTACTGTAGTGGTATGTGGTCCGTATTCTGTGGTCTCAGCCCCCGGGCCACTGGGTCCTTGGAGGACTGGTGTCCCCGACAGTGAATAATGGCTACTTCTGCAGGGAGCTGGAGGGCCTCCAAGAGGTTGGCTATAAAGGGTCCATTAACTATGGGAGTGCCCTTGGTAGTAAGGAAGCCACTTTCCTTCCAGAGTGCAGAATGGGTATGGGCTATTAAGAAGGCATATTTAGAGTCAGTGTAGATATTAGCCCATTGGCCCTTGGCTATTTGGAGTGCCCTAATCAAGGCAATTAATTCGGCCTTTTGTGAGGAGGTTCCCATTGGCAGGCGGGTCGCTTCAATGAGTTATTGGAAGTGACCACTGCCTGCACTGTCTGGAGGTTTCCTGATTTGTCTTTAAGGGAACTTCCATCAAAAACCAGAGTGAGTGGGGATTTGTAAGTGGCTGGTCTAGAAGACCGGCCTGCAGGCCGAGGTGAACTTAAAGCCTCTACAGCCTCTGGACAAGAGTGAGAGGAGGTATGGGGGGGGGGACAGGAAGAAGGAGACTTGTGGGGTTTAGGGAGGGACTGGAGGCCTAAGTAATTTGGGGGTTTTCTAAAACAGTAAGTGAAAAACATAGATTTGTGAAGGCCTAAGGAGAGAGAGAGGCATGACTCAGAAGAGCTGAGAGGTGGAATATACCGTGATTGGCCTGGACAGGGTGATCTCCAGAGTCCGCCGAGTGAGTTCAGCTGCTGCTGCCATCCACAGACAGTGAGGTCCAGCTGTTTGGATAAAAAGACGACAGCCTGATTCGAAGGCCCAGCCTGTTGGGTTAGAACTCCCATGGCCACTCCTGACCTCTCATCTGTATAGGGATGGTAAGGCTTTGTGGGGTCTGGAAGAGCAAGAGCAGGGTCTGTTAGAAGGGCCTCTCGCAGTAGAGAGAAGAGGTGGTAGATGATAGCCGAGTGGGTGAGAGGCCTGGTGGGAATCTCTCTGGCTGCCTGGTACAGAGGCTTGGCTGTAATGGCAAAGCTAGTGATCCAATGATGGGAGAACCCTAGCAGGCCCCAAAATGAGAAGATCTGAGCCCTACGGTTGGGGGCTGTAAATCCCGCAGGGCCTGGACTCTGTCAGAGGGGAGGGTCTTAGACCCCGGGCTGAGTTGAACACCCAAATATACCACTGTAGAAGAGCACAGCTGAGCCTTAGCTGGTGAGACTCGATATCCCAGGGATCCGAGGAAGTTCAGGAGCACAGAGTTGGCCTTTTGGGACAGAGACAATGTAGGACTACAGAGAAGGAGATCATCAATGCACTGGAGGGGGTGCCAGGACCTGGGCCAAAGTTAGAGAGAACTCAAGCCAGAGCTTGGCCAAAGAAATGGAGGCTGTCCTGAAAACCTTGAGGGAGAACAGTCCACGTGAGCTGTCTGGAGGACCGGGACTCAGGGTCGTCCCAGGTGAAGGCAAAAAGGAAGTATGAGTCAGGGTGTAAAGGGACAGTAAAGAAGGCATCTTTTGGGTCTAGAACTGTAGAGTAGGAGGTGGCAGAAAGGATGTTAGACAGGAGATTTTATGGGTTGCTAACCAGTGGGTACATTGGAATAAACGCCTCATTTATGAGGGGAAGTCTTGAACCAAGGGGTAAGCAGGAAGGATGGGAGTGTCGCAGGGGCGAGTGGGTAGGAGTTTAAAGTCCTTGAGATAGGAGGTGGGTGATGATATGTTGTAGTTGGAGCGGCAGGGCTGCGTCCCCGGCACCCGGCCGCCCACATGGCTAGCTCTAGCTTATGCCCTGAAATAATTACACCGAAACTGTATTCTTTTAAACACCGCTTGGCCCATTTCTATCTAGCCTCTTCTAGGCTAGCTCTTGCACCTGGACTAGCCCATTTCTAATAATCTGCTGTAGCCCACGAGCTGGCTTACCAGGAATGATCTTAACCTGCGCCTGTCTGGAGTGGGAGAATCATGGCGACTCCTGACTCAGCTTCTTTCTCCCAGCCTTCTGTTCTGTTTACTCCTCCCACCTATGTTTTAACCTATGAGGGCCAAGCAGTTTCTTTATTGCTTAACCAATGAGATCAACAGATTGATATATGACACTTCCACATCAGTAATATGCTTAAGACCTTGGTGGTGGGTTTCAGGGATGGGAATCTGGGGTCTGGAACGGAAGGATGAAGGGTTGTTAAGGTGAACTAGCAATGGCTGGTGGTGAGTAGCAGCCACAGGAGTGGAAGTGTCCCATACTTGGGGATCTACTGGGTAAGGGGGAGTAGGGACAGAACAGTCTGGGATAGGAACCTGTGGCACTGTTAAAGTGAGAAGAAAGTGTGACTCAGGAGGGTGTGTGGGGGCCAAAGTGAGTGTGTCCCCGAAATGGCTGAGAATATCTCAACCAAACAGAGGTGCAGGGCAAGCAGGTATGACTAGGAAAGAATGAGAGAAGAATCGCCTGCAAGAATGCAGGGCAGTGGCAGGGTCTTAAGTGGGAAGGAGCGGGTCCCGTCTACCATCATGACTGAAAGTGGTGAGGGGAACGTAGGGTCCGAGTGAGATGTTAAAACAGAGTAGGTAGCTCCCATGTCCAAAGGAAAAGTAATGGACTTACCAGATACCTGCAGCGTTACCCTAGGCTTGGAGAAGGTGATGGGAGTCACCACGTCTGGGCCGCGTCAATCCTCTGCAAGGTGAGTAGTTCGAAGGCTGGCACAGTCTCCCTTGCCGATGTTGGTGAGGCTGAACCTCCATGGCGTGGCATAGAGGATGAGCCCACACGGGGGCATTGTGATTTCCAGTGTCCAGGTTGCTGGAAGATAGGGCATGGCCTCATAGGTGGCAGAGGGCCAGGGCAATATCGTGCCAAATGGTCATTTAGGAGGATGGAAAAGTCAAGAGTTCCCTCTGGTGACCACTGTGTCCCACTGTCAAGGTCATACTGAGGCCAACTCAGTGCATAGAGAAAGCCATTTGAGACAGACTGTACGGGACATCCCAATTCATAAAGATTTTGTAAAAGGCAGCCCAGGGCGATAGAGGATCTGGCTTTGAATTGCAGAAGCCCATTTAAAAGTCTATGCCAGGGCTGGAGAGATGGCTCAGTGGTTAAGAGCACTGTCTGCTCTTCCAGAGGTCCTGAGTTCAATTCCCAGCAACCACATGGTGATTCACAACCATCTGTAATGAGATCTGGTGCCCTCTTCTGGTGTGTGGGCATACATGGAGGCAGAATGTTGTATACATAATAAATAAATAAATAAATGAAAAAAAAAAATAAAAGTCTATGCCAAATCTTGGGACTCAAGTCTGTCACAATGCATCCACTGGGACATGGTTCTTGATTCAAAAACGGGGGGGGGGGGGGGGCGGGTGTCGTGAGAAGTGAATGGCAGACGTCTGTGTCCCCTCGGTCCCACCTCAGCGAGATCTCACTTGCTGCTTAAATCAGGCACATGGCATGATCCTGATTCTCACAGGAAAGCCTGAAAATCAACAAAGATAAATAAACGTAAATGGGTCCCGGGCCCTAGTGGCATGTACTCAAAAGGGGAACTCGAAATTCGAAGCTGATCTTAGCCTGGCGAAGAAGAGCTGGCTCAAGAAGGGTGTTTTCCAACACGTGGCCCTGGGCCCGTGGGAAAAACAGCCCCCACCCACCGTCGGACCTCCAAATGTTAAGTAAGGTTTTGCCAACAAACCTCTCCACTGACACAAATAATCCCAATCAGACCAAATCAAACCGAATTAAAAGATACCCAGGTTAATTGGATGCCTGAGCTCTAAGGTGGTCTCCCCTTTTCCTCTCCAGTAGTTGTTTTGGCTTCCCCCACCCCACCCCATGTTTTCCTGGGACCACTTAATGGAGAAGGACATAAAGAATGAACAGTAAGTAAAAAACCCTGAGGCAAAACGTAGATGAAGAAAAGCAGGTTAACTTAAGTTAAAGAAAAAAAAACTAGCCAGAAACAAGCATAAACTGAGGCTGGGCATTCACACCTAAGGTCACGATATGGGAGCTGGTTGGTGGTACTTCAGGACCATGACAGAACATTTTCAGCATTTTCAGAGTTGATCCATACTTTGATTTGGAAAATGTTTAGCATTGTTTCTTATGTGTACATGTCTATGCGTGGGTATGTGTGGATGCATGCAGAGGCTTTGATGACCCTAAAGCTGGCTGTGGGTCTTTTAACTACTAAGCCATCTCTCCAGCCCAGATATTTTGATTTTGTAATTGTCCACGCTGAGAATGCCAATTTGTATGAATGACTCTGCCCATAGCATAAGTAAGCTTAGGACCATTTCAGAAATTGTTGGCAATTTTGTCCTAAGCTAAAATTCACTGAAGGAATTTTTCTTTTGCTACAGGGTCTATGTAATCCTGGTTGGCCTAAAACTTTCTCGCTATGTAGATCAGGCTGGCCTCAAATTCAGAGACAGGTCTGCTCTGTCTCTTAAGTGCCAGGATTAAAGGCATTTGCCCCCAACTTCCTGGCTGAAAATGAGTTTTTATAAAAATCACGACAATAACTCAAACAGCTATTTAGAAAATTACATTTTTTATTCTGTGTGTGTATGTACAGGTACATGTATGCCACAGTATGCTTGTGGAGGCCAGAGGACAATTGCGTGGGTCCTGACCATCATGGCAGGAGACATGAGCTGAGGGTACACATCTCAATTACAAGCACTAGGCAGAGAGAGGGGGCTAACCTCAATTTCTCACCTGTTCCCAGCGACTCACCCTCTCCAAAAAGGCCGTACCTCCCAATCCTTCTCAAACAGGTCCATCAACTAGGGCAAAAGTTCAAACATTTGAGCCTAAGGGTCTCTTGTAATTAAGTTCGTTATCTTTATTTCCTTTGTCTCCAGACTTCATTGTTAGCCACCAGGGGGCACCTCTGAGAGCTTCGTAACTTCCTACTCTAGTAATGACAACCGTAGGATCGACATAAGAGAAAAACTTTCTTGAGCCTATGGTGTCCCTTCCCATTCTCCTTTTCCTGATTCAGGGGGAGGCAACAGGACGTCCCTCTGTCCCTGTGAGGGTAAGAAATGGACACTCTGTCTGTTAACATCAGCTGGCCTGGCTGGGCGGGGGGGGGAGGGGGGGGGCGGGTTGCTGGCGCAGGCAGCTGCAGTGGCTAAGGCAGGAGGATCTCCATGATTTCCAGACCAGCTTGATCTACATAGCGAGACCGACCATCTTAAAAAAATGTGAGGAGAGGGGTGTCGATAGCCCAGGCTAGCCTCAATCCCACCTCCACCTTCGGACCTCAGGGAGGCTACTCCTAGTAGTGGGTTCTTTCTGCGTTGGGTGTGTATCTCGGCAGTGTTGCCTCTATGGGGGTGAGTGTTCACTGTTTTACACAGAACACTGTATTGTCCGTTTTTCAACAGTTCACGAGGTTCCCAACACTAAAGTCATTTTGTAGAAGAGAAGTTGTGTCTCAGAGGATTTGAGTGTGTGTGGAGAAAGGAAGTCCGCAAGCCCAGTTCTGTGTATCCAGGCTGTTCAAGTAGAGTCTGGCTGTTCCTCCTCAAGCCTCCCTCAGAAAATCACCCACATCGGAAGGGATCTCTCAGGGCCGGGCGGCTTCCTTGGTTCCATTCTCATGTACCCCAGTGAAGCAAGGGCTTGGTCTGCATGTCGCACTGAACCCTAAAGGGTTAAGACCCGGGTGCCGCCCCCTTTCCCGCCCGACTGGCGGGAGTATGAATACCCTCGCTCCAGCTCCCTCCGGGAGTCCTCCACTTCCGCTGGGTCACTGTTGTCGCCACTCTCTCCCCCTAAAAGCTCCGAAGGCCGCTCCCTTCTCCAGTGCTGCACGTCCGCCCGCACTCGGTGGGCCAGACCAGCGACATGGAGGGTTGTGTAGGGGAGGAATCTTTCCAGCTGTGGGAGCTCAATCGCCGCCTGGAGGCCTACCTGACCCGGGTAAAGACGCTGGAGGAGCAGAACCAGCTGCTCGGCGCGGAGCTTGGGGGACTCCGGGCGCAGTCCGGGGATGCCTCCTGGCGGGCCCGAGCCGACGACGAGCTGGCAGCGCTGCGGGTCCTCGTCGATCAGCGCTGGCGGGAGAAGCACGAGGTCGAGGTGCAGCGCGACAACCTGGCTGAAGAGCTGGAGGGCGTGGCGGGCCGGTGCCAGCAGGTGCGGCTCGCCCGGGACCGGACCAGCGAGGAGGTAGCCTGCAGCCGGCGTGCGCTCGAGGCGGAGAAGAGTGCGCAGGGCTGGCTGAGCACCCGGGTTGCGGAGCTGGAGCGAGAGTTAGAGGCTGTGCGGGCGGCGCACGAGGAAGAGCGCGCGCACCTGAACGCGCAGGCGGCCTGTGTGCCACTCCGGCTCGCCGCGCCGCCCCACGGACCGCCCGCTCGGGCCCCCGAGGTGGAGGAGCTGGCCAGACGGCTAGGCGAAGCGTGGCGCGGGGCGGTGCGCGACTACCAGGAACGCGTGGCTCACATGGAGAGCTCCCTGGGCCAAGCCCGCGAGCGACTGGCCCGAGCCATGCAGGGTGCTCGAGAGGGTCGCCTTGAGCTGCTGCAGCTGCAGGCTGAACGCGACGGCCTCCAGGAGCGCAGAGAGGCTCTGGAACAGAGGTTGGAGGGCCGCTGGCACGACCGGCTGCAAGCCACTGAAAAGTTCCAGGTAAGGAGGTCACCAACCCGAGTAAGACTAAGCTGTAGGAAGTGTTTACGATGCTAAGAAACTTTCAGGAAGGGAGTGGAGCAAGGGCAGTTGTATTCAGGAGCCCCTGCCCAGAACACATAGACCCTAGACTTTCCTGTCCAGGCAGGGAGGATGGAATTCTGAGACCTTCTGGCACAACCCACTTGTAAGGCCTGGAGGGCAAGACCCACTCTAGCGGCTCATCACTCTTTGAACGGCAACTCCCCTATAGGCTGGTTCCGTGCGCGCTTCCCTATGCTATTGTCAATCAGAAGGTTTCAAACACATGCTCCCTCAGCTCCAGAAGGTTCCTAGCAACCAAGGTGTTATGACTTCTCAGCTGCCTGGAACACGTCCCAGAGGCCTGGGGCCCCCTCCCCCTCATACTGCACAGATGTGACCAACAGCTGAGAAAGCAGCCTCTTGCCTGGCCCAGACAGAAGTCCCGACAGTGGCCACCTTCCCCCTCCTCTTGGAGGAGAGAGATTCCAGAACACGTGGAAAGTAGAGGAACCAGGGCTGCTCTGAGGAGCTGGGACAGTGAGGGCCCAACTGCTTTCCTTGCAAGCCCTTCCAAGCCAACTCTTGATAAATTGTTTTTCCTTCTGTTTCCACTTTATCCCCTTTCTTCCTCTGTAACCCATCTCCTCTCCCATGGGAACTGGATTCTCAACATGTGCTACCATTTAGGCAACATTCTCAAGAGAAGCCTAGTGTAGGAGAGGCTTCAGTGTCCCCTGCCCTTGTCTGGGTTACCCAGTCTAGTGCTCTGGGAGGGAGGATGTAGGCAGAGGAACAGGAGAGTGGAGGCCCCTTCACTCACCCTGGCTTGTTTTGCAGCTGGCTGTGGATGCCCTGGAGCAGGAGAAGCAGGGCCTACAGAGCCAAATTGCTCAGATCCTGGAAGGTGGGCAGCAACTGGCACACCTCAAGATGTCACTTAGTCTGGAGGTGGCTACATACAGGTACATAGATGCACACACAGCGCTGACTCCTTGCCTGGAGGGCCCAGGAACTTGGCTTTGTCCTTTCTGTGAACCTCAGCTGCTGCTCTATAAAAATATCTATCTATGTGTATTTATGTATATGTAGCATTGGGCAGGTGTCCTAAGAGGCCAGAAGACAACACTGGGCCCCCTGGAGCTGGAGTTACAGGGGTTGTGAGCAGCTCCACATCGCTGCTGTGAGCAGTTCTCTGCGAGAGAACTCACCATTCGTACCACTGCCCAGCCCTCAAATTCACCTGCATTTTCGTATTACATTTATTTATGTATGCATTTTCTGTGATGGGGGCCTCTGAGTCCCAGGGATCAAACAGGTTGTTGTCGAACTTGGCGGGTACTTTAGCCCACTGAACCATCTCACTGGCCACCTCAGCTTAGACTTCCACCTGAGCCCCTCTGCTGCCCCTTCAGCTCAGGACCAGAAGAGGTGGCAATGCTTAAAGGGACAGCTCAGTCTTCAGGGAGGAAACTGGAGGGCACAGGCATCTGCATCTGACTTCTCTCGAAGACAGGCACTCTACAGTTTCTGTGCACGCATCCTGGAGATACCTGGGCAGACTCAGAAAAGAGATCTTGCAGGTGGGGCTGTTCATACTGACCTGCTGTCTGAGCTAGGCTCAACTGTGTCCAGGGTAAGCGCTAGCCTCCCAGCCTTCCTTTAAGCCCTAGAGTTCCTGACCCTGCCCAGTTCCTTACCCTCCCCCCTTTTCTTTTTGCTTGCCTCGGAGAGGCTGAGCGGATTGGCTCTGTGGGTATAGACTCTATATATGTAACTTGTATGGAAAGACCCCATCTGGGAGCCCCACTGCGGAGGGTTGGGGATATCACTCACTCTAGAGTACCAGGCCAGAGCAGTGTCCCACTTCTCCAGAATCCATCGGTCAAGTGGTAGGACTGAGACAGGTGTAGGAGTGGAGGTGGAAGTGGGGCCCAGAGGAGAGCCAATGAGTATTTCAGGACCACTTGTACAAGGCAGGAGGCAGGATGCTGTGTGAGGACAGAACCAAGTGTCGTAGGTCATGGACAGAAACAAGAGACTAGCTCGGAATCCCCTGTGAATTGATTTCTCCTCCAATCAGCTCCACAGGCCACTGAGGCAGGGGCATGAATGTAAAGACTTCTGCCCTGAAGAGTTTGAAGTCCTAAGATGAGGGCCTTAACCCTAGTCAGCGCTCTGAGGGAAGGGTCTAGGCAGCACAGAAGAATGTAACCGCCGCTGTTTGAAGTCTGAAAAGGATTTGGAGAGGGGGAGCTGAATTCATTTGTTCTTGTCTGTCACCAGCTCTGGGGGCACAGCGGAGGAGGGAGCCATCCCACGGGAACAGCCTGAGAATTCCACTTCCCCTGAGGAGCCCCCCTTCTCAGGCCCTCCAGATGGTGGTGTGGACAAAAGGCAATAATTAGCATGAGAATCGGCCTCCCTCGCAGAGGATGAGGTCATCATTCTCGGCCGTGGGTGGGGAGCCAGAGACTGGTCTGAGGAGGTTGATCTAAGCTTTAGCCATTCAGTGGCTGGTGTCTGACTGTGGGAATCTGCATGTGGGGTCTTCCTGTGACCAAGTCTGTGCTATCTGTCCTGACTGTGTAGCTTTTGTATGATAATAGTCATAGAGAGTGAGCCTGCTGTATCAGGACGTGGCACCTCAGCTGAAACTGACCCCATACCCTCCTCTCCCCGCAAGGACTCTGCTGGAGGCTGAGAATTCCCGGTTGCAAACACCTGCCCGAAGTTCCCAGGCTTCCCGTGGCTTTCACGGTAAGAGGCGGAACCAACTGCTCCTGGAAGCTCTACTTCCGCTTACTTAGGAAGATCCTTCCTAAGCGCACCAGTCTAAGTCTTCACTGGGTAACCCCAGCTGTGCTGTGTTCCCATTCTCTCGCCAGCGGGGGTCAGGCAACGGTGTGAGGGCTGCTCCACGGCGAGGTCGGGGCATACTTAAAACATTTCTTACTCTGCTTTCCAGACCCCAAGCTGAAGCTGCATTTCCTTCGGACACCAGAGGATCAGCACCTGGGATCTGTGCTCCCTGTCCTCAGTCCGACACCCCTCCCTTCCCCTATGCCCAATACCCTTGAGATGCCAGTGACAGCCTTTCTGAAGACCCAGGAATTCCTTCAGGCCCAAACCCCCACCTTGGCCAGCACACCCATCCCACCCATGCCTGAGGCTCCCTGTCCTACAAAAGCAGAAGTCAGAGCCCAGGATGCCCATCTTTCCCTGCTCCAGACACAGGGTGGGAGGCAACAGGGTCCAGAGCTTCTCTGGACCGAAGCCACGGTGTCTGTTTCCACCAGTGAGGAGCCTGGGGGCAAGCAGCTCTGCCACTTAGCCAAGGATCTGACCTCCTCAGCCCACCCTGTGTTAGAGACTAAAGATGAAGAATCCAGTGAGTCTAGAGTGTCTAGCATATTCCAGGAAGATGAAGGGCAAATCTGGGAGCTAGTAGAGAAAGAAGCTGCCATAGAGGTAAAAGGAGAGCGTAGCTCGGCACAGGAGACACAAGAAGATGGTCTGGACATGGAAGAAATGCAGGATTCCCAGGGTCCTTTGCAAAAGGAAACCCTAGAGGCTCCAGAAGAGGAGCCACTGATGTCTCTGAAAATCCAGAACCACGAGACACCAGGGAAGGAGAATTGCAATTTTTTGAGGTCTATAGACCAGACCCTGGGAACTCTAAAAAGCTCAGAAGAAAAACAAACACTGCTGAAGTCTTTAGAAGAAAAGGATGTAGAGTCAGAGAAAACTCTAGAAAGAGGGCTTCCTGAGCTGTCTAAGCCTTTAGGAAAAGAAGAACCAGGAATTGAGGATGATCAAGAATTAATATCTCCTGAAGGTACACTAGAGACGGTTTCATCTATAGGAAAAGAAAATCAAGACGTAGTGAGATTTTCAGAAGAGAACTTAGAGCCATCGACAGCTTTTGAAAAGAAAAGCCATCATCCACTGGGATGTCCAGAAGAAAACCAGATAGTTGAGAGGCTAATAGAAAAGGAGGGTCAGGAGTCCCTGAGGTCTCTGGAAGAGGAGGACCAGGAGACCTATAGATGTCTGGAGAAAGAGAATGGGGAGCTGTTAAAGTCTGTAGAAAAAGAGGACCAGTTGGTTGACAGGCTGATAGAAAAGGAGGGTCAGGAGTCCCTGAGGTCTCTGGAAGAGGAGGACCAGAGTATTGTGAAGCCTCTAGAAAGAGAGAATCAGGAATCTCTGAGGTCTCTTGATGAAATCCAGGAGACCATTATACCACCAGGAAGCAAGAATCAGAAGCAACTGAAATCTCTAGAAATAGAAGAGGAGCAGAGAATTGTGAATCCTCTAGTAAAAGAAGTGGAGCTCCTGAGGTCTCTGGAAGACAATGACCGGATGACTGGGGACCTGGTGCAGAATGAGACTCAGGAGTCCCTGCGGTCTCGTAAAGACAGAGACCAGGAGACCCAGGACCCACAGAGGTCTCTGGAAGAAGAGGGCCAGGGGATTGTGAACTATCTAGAAAAAGAAGATCAGGAGTCCCTGTGGTCTCATAAAGACAGAGACCAGGAGACCCAGGACCCACAGAGGTCTCTGGAAGAAGAGGGCCAGGGGATTGTGAACTATCTAGAAAAAGAAGATCAGGAGTCCCTGCCGTCTCGTAAAGACAGAGACCAGGAGACCCAGGACCCACAGAGGTCTCTGGAAGAAGAGGGCCGGGGGATTGTGAACTATCTAGAAAAAGAAGATCAGGAGTCCCTGCGGTCTCGTAAAGGCAGAGACCAGGAGACCCAGGACCCACAGAGGTCTCTGGAAGAAGAGGGCCAGGGGATTGTGAACTATCTAGAAAAAGAAGATCAGGAGTTCCTGGGGTCTTTAGACGAAGAGCAGATGGTCAAGCAATCTCTAGAAAGGGAGAGCCATAAACCACTGAGTTCTGTTGAAAAAAAGGACTGGGTGACTGAGAACCTAGACACAGAGAGTCAGGACTCGGGGAGGTCTTTTGAAGAGGAAAACCAGCAGATCTTTAGATCTCTGGGAAAAGAGACTCCAGAGTCCCTGCAGTCTCCTGAAGAGTGGGACCAAGAGATACAGAGATCTCTTCAACAAGAGACTGGACAGATAGTGAGGGATGTAGGGGATGAGCAGCTGGTGGTGAGACAACCAGAGTTAGAGACGCCTTTTGGAAGACAGAGCCCAGTGTCACGGGAAGGAAGAGTGGAGACAGTGAAGTCTTCAGACACAGAGAACACAGAACCACTGAAGAGTGCTGAGGCAGGCCTGCAGACAGTGAACACTGTGCAAGGGCAGGAGCCATTGTGGCCTCCAGAAAATGAAATTCAGGAATCACTGGGGTATATGTATGGGAACCAAGAGACCCTGAGACCCCTTGAAAAGGAGAATCAAGAATTGAGATCTCTGGGCAAGTGGAACCTAGAGACTGAGGACTCTCTAGAAGGGATGGGGGCAGCTGGGCAGCAGCTGGAAGCGGAAGGCTGCCTAGATAGGAATGAGCAGCAAGAATCAGCGAGGTCTCTGGCAGAGGTGGGGCAGGAGCTGCCTGGCTCTGGAAAGCGACAGAGGTGGGAGGACATGGTGGAGGACGGAGCAGTGAATCAGGACCCAGTCCTAGGGAGGACAGGTGTGGAAAGCGAGGAAGAGGCAGAGCTGCCCCTGACTGGGCAAAGTGGGAAGGAAGAAGTTGCTAAGGACAGGGAGCTGCGGCTACAGGTCACAGGGGAGGCCTGTAGCCTGGGGAGCTCTGAGCCCAAGGAACAGAGGGTCCCCAGTGAGGAAGACAGCAGGAAGGGGAGCGCTGAGGCCTTCCAGGACATGGAGGGACCACCAGAGCAGGTGGAGACCTTAGAGGTCCCAGTTGCCCAGGGAATGCCAGAAGTGACAGAGCCCCTGTTGCAAGATGAGGCTATAGCCCTAACAGGTGAACAAGACTCCAAAGAGCTTGCCCTGGGCTCAGAGGCTGCTACCAGAGATGGACTGGAGCAGGAAGTGATAGGGTTAGGGGAGCCAAAGCATCTGGCCAGGGAGGAGGCCATTCACCCATCCCTGGGGGAGCAAAGTGTGGAGGTAAAAATAGCTCAGGACTTGGAAGGGCCTGAAAAAGAACCATTGGAGGCAGGCGCTCTGGAGTCAGAGATCTTTGAATTGCCCAAGACTAGCAGGGATGCTCTAGAACCCAAGAGCTTCAAGGAGTCAGAGCCTGCGGTGGGCTGGAGAGTAGAGGAGGCCTCAGTGGAGACCTCAGACCACGAGGGCAGTGCTGTCCCTCAGCCCAGGCTCTCAGAGACAGAGGAAGATGAGAGTACACAGGCTGTACCGGCACTCCCTGGTCCCAAGTTCATGGAACCTTCTTCATACATCCCAGCCCTGGAAGATGCCTGTGAGCTGCAGCCCCAGGCAGAGGAAATTCAGGAAGCTGGGTGGCAGCTAGAAGGTGGGTCTGAAGCTCTGAGGAAAATAGGAGATGAGCAAGAGTTTGGTCTGGGGGAAACCCCCGAGGGCCTCCAGGATTGGGAGGAGAGCAGAGAAGAGAGTGAGGCGGATGAGTTAGGGGAAACTCTCCCGGACTCTACTCCTTTGGGCCTCTACCTGAGGTCACCTACCTCCCCAAAGTGGGACCTAGCTGGAGAGAAGAGGCTCTCCCCTCAAGGAGAGGCCAGGGAGGAAGGCTGGGGTCCTCCTGTCCTCAGCAACCCACCTGGGGAGGAGGAACAAGGTCCTGACTCTGACCTGTCATCTGAGGAATTTGAGGACCTGGGGACTGAGGCCTCTTTTCTTCCAGGGATTCCCAAGGGGGCGGCAGATCATCTAGGCCAGGTTCCTTCAGTACGGGAGCCTGAATGCTGGGATCAGGGCGGGGAGTCTGACGGCTTTGCTGATGAAGAGGGGAGTGGGGAGGAGGGAGAAGAGCGTGAGGAAGAGGCTGAGTCAGGGGCTCAGTGGTGGGGGCCAGGGCCCTCTGGTGGGGGTTTCAAGGTCCAGGATATCACCCAAAGAGGGGACCTCCTGGAACAAGGATCTGTGGGTGTCAGTGGTCCTTGGGATGATGGCTTGAGAGGTGTTGCAGCTAATAGCTCTGTGACTGCCCTGGACACTGAGTCTCAGGACAGCGCTGAACCTTCTGGGTCAGAGGGGTCTGAGTCTGTTTCCTTGGAGGGAGAGGACCATTTGGATGCCCCCCAAGAGGTGACTAGCACGGTCCCAGGGGTTGGAGATACCCAGAGCCCCAACTCGGAGTTAGAGCACATGAATGGGAGGGTGGAGAATGGATTAGAGCAGTCTGAGGGGCAGGAAGGTCTGGATGGGGACCAGGACCAGGGACGCCTTTTACAGGAACAGGAAGTGGGTGCCCTAAAGGCCCCTTTGGTAGTTTCTCCTGTGCACCTAGGCCCAAGTCAGTCCCTGGAATTCCCCCTGAGTGGAGTAGATGGAGATTCCTGGTCCTCAGAGGAAGACTAGGGAATGCTTCTCTGGCTCTGAAGACTTAATGGTAGAGGGATGTTCTTCCTGATCTGGGCCAGAACCCTTAGCTTTGATAGCTCGACCTGTGGTGTCCTGAAGAGGGGGCTGGCTGATGGAGATGAGGTCCTGTCAGGGCATCCTGAAGGCTCAAGCCAGGTGAGCCCCTGTAGTTCTAGGCTGCCTTTCTTCTGCATCTCACCTGCTGGAAGAAGCCTGGGCTCAGAGCTTTCGCAGGGGCTGCTCTGGCCAGGTCTTGTGAGCCCCACCTGTCTACAGTAGTGCCATCACCACAAGGTCAGGCCTGGCCTATGCCCAGAGGAGCTGAGGGCAGCAATTATGACTGACCTTTCACCTCATCTCAGCCTGCTGAGACTTTTTTCTGCTCTTTCTTGATTAAATAAAGTTGCATCCCTCCCTATACAGTCTGGTGGCTTCCATCTAGGTTTCAGGGGGGGTCCTTCTGGTTGAGAAGCAGTGTAATAGAGGGGCTGCCTCTGGGGGAGGCCGGGTTGTCCTCTCCACCAACAGCACTGATTACAAGGCCCTCCCCACTGGATGTCCTCCTAACCCCTCAGTGTCTCCTGCATAATTAGCCCCCTGGTTTCCAACAACCTAAACAGTTGTCTAGCCTGTGATGACTGACTGGTTGGAGTTGGGGAGGGAGGAGAGAGGCCTGGCCTGCTCTAGTCTGCCTGTGCGCCTGTGCAGCCTCGGGTCAACAGTTTCTCCAGACCCGGTCACACATGAGGGGAAGCTGAATTGCCCTATGCTCTGGGTGGTCTCCTGAGGCTGGGAGAACAGGAGAGAGGCCAGGGGAAGCCTCTGCAGTCCTCAGCGGAGCTCTCCTGGCATTTTCCTCATGTGCTGCAGCAGGAGACCAAGAGGAAAGGCTAGAAGGCCCAGGGGAATGTGAGGGAGCTGTCCAGGTGAGCGCGTGAAGGGTGTGGCACACTGCAATGTTAGGAGTGGCACAGAACCAGGTTCTGCTAGTGGGCTCTTTCTCAACATCTGTGCAGGGCAAGATGTACCCACAGGCTCAAAGGTGGGATACCCAGATAGAAAGTACCTGCCAGTTACGCTCTGCAGGGAGGAAGCCCAGTGCCCAGATGTTCATTTAGATGCCATGATGGAGATGGTACTGGCTGCCCACACTGATGCCATCATAAGCCCAGAGTAGGCTCCTTCTCCCCTTGGGAGGGTAGACAAAGGCTGTGCTAGCCAACTGTCACTGTGGGCTCCTCTGTGGGCTCCTCTTCCTCTAAACTGCTCTGGTTCCAGCTCATTTCATCCACACCCTTGCCCTGGGGGTCCAGGATCCTGATTCTCCTACCCCACCCTCCTGGCAGCCCAAGCATCCGCTCTCTCCTTTCTGTACACTAATAACAAGGTTCTCCTGTCTGGTTTGCCAGCTGATGGGCAGAGACCAGCATGTTGGCATCAGGCAAGCAAAACCTGCCCCTCTAATTGGACAAGACATCCTGTGCTTCCTCTTTCCAAGCCTTTGGGTACCACTGCTTGGATGGACACCAAGGACAGAACTAAGTCAACTAGCCCTCCCCTGTACCAGATTCCCATCCTGTACCCCCACAAGCTTATTGTCCTCTACAGTTATCCCAGCTGGGCACTGATGCTAGAACTCCACACAGGGCTCAGGATGAAGTGAGGACTTCCCTAAGGGGCATACATACAGTAGGAGGCACAGTGTGTATGGAAATGGTTCTATGTCCAAACAGCAAGAGAGGCAAGAGCTAGACAATGCCAGGGACACCCCTGGTTGTGATGATCAGTGTGGTTGTCATTTTAACCGACCATCTACACAGTGTGGGCTCTGAGAACTCAAGCTCTTTGTACAGGAAGCTTTAGCAGCTCCTGAGCAAAGGTTACCAAGTGGAAATTGTGTCAGAAGACAGACACATGCTGGGTAGGGGCATAGGGCAGGGCAGGCCGCCCTGAGTGGCCAGTGCTGGGGAGAATACTGGGGGTGAGGGTGGGGAAGGCAGTAGTGCCTAGGACGGAAGAGGTCTGGAACAGTGGAAGACAAAACAGGCAGTGGTGGGAAGGGGGCAGGGAGAAGACCTTGGGGAGATTACAGGAAGTCCTGGCAGTGGGCAAAGCCCTCACCAAGAAGCCAGGAAGCATGGGCTCTTCCTGAGACATGGATCTTCTGAAAGGCCTGTGCACAGGTGCCACCACCAGGACTTCCTGAGACAGGCTGAGCAGGAACAGGCAGGAGCCTGCCAGTGGTGGAGGTGCAGGCCGAGGTGCAGTAGGGGACAGTAAGACTTGGGGGCACAAAGTGAGGTCTCAGGAGCTGTGTAGGAGATGTGGAGCACAGGACGGCATGGCCCAGGGCTGCCAGTGGACAGGTGGGTGGTGTCATTTTGCCTTGGGACTCAGGAGAGAGGACCAAGTAGAGACAAGGGTTGGAATCTCAGCAGAGCACGTATAGAGTGAGGAGAGGCCCACAGAGGCCCTGAAACTCCCAGAGGAGGAGGGGGCCCTGCAGAAGGCTGACACAAACAGGGCAAGGGATCACAGTGCTTCAGGGAACTGGTTGGTGCCGGAAATCTCTGAGTACGGAGTGAATGAGGGATAGCAGGACACACTTCTAAGGGTGGAGTCCCCACAGAAGGGAATGAGGAGGGGGCAAGAGAAGAAACAATCCCCAACATACACACAGCTTGAGACAGTGGGAGGTTATTCTGGGGCCTCCTCGGGTAAATATAGCCTCTGAGCTAGCCGGAGACAGGCTTGGGGGTGGGGGGTGTCGGGCGGAGGTGGCTTCCTCAGTTTGTTTGGGGCACTTCCTTATAAGGCAGTGCAGGCTGAGGCGCCTCCAAGGGTGAGGTCAGGGGCAGAGGCTCCCTGCAGTCCAGCCTGATGCTGTCCCTGTAGCTGCCGGGAGTCTCGGAGGAAATCAAAGTCTAGGCTTTGTGTGACAGCCAATCTGCGTGGGGCTCTCAGAAGGTGACCTCGAGCCATTGCACCCACAGATCCTGGGCTTTCCCTCTGTAAGGTACTGGGTGAACCGAATCCTTTCTCCAAATAGTCCTGATGTGAATGACATCACCCTCGACCTCAAGGGCTCAGCCCTGGGTCGAAGAATCAGCAATCATTCATTGTCTGAAAGAAACCCCCTCCATTCCTCTGCCGCCCACAGTCCACACCCAGCCTCGCCCTGGGACACCAGCTGCTGCCACTTGACCTGTCCGTCATCCCATCCTCTCTGGTGGGAGTGTGTGTGAAGGAATGTGATTTCATTTTGTCTGGAATGTGCGGTCTCTACTTCTCCAGGGAGGGGTGCCCACCAGCCCAGAAAACCCAATTAGACTCTGACTTAGGGAAGACTCCCCAGTTCCTATTGCACCCTGCTCACCTCTTAGGGGAGGAAGGGCATGCAACAGAGTCTCCCTGGTATAGCAGTGGAGAAAGGTTGCCAGCAGCTATCCCTGAGAATCTCAGGAGAGCCATGGGCACAGCCTGTCTCAGGAGGAGAGGGGCCGACAGTATGCCTTCTAGGGTCCCTGCTTCCTTCACACTGAACCCCTGCGTCCCACTTCTAACTCAACAATAGGGGTTGCAGGCCCGCCTCTTGTCTCAACTCTCTCTAGGCCTGCTGCCCAGGTGCTCCAAAGCCAATGTCCATATTGGAACTTAACTGCCATTCTGCATGCCCTGCCTCAAAATGATGGGTCCCAGGTCCTGGCATCTTCTTCTTGAGCGTCCCCCTTCGGCCATAATGCACTCCCTTCCCCAGTTCCATCCTCCCTCCCCACCCTTAGAACTCAGCTGTGGCTCCATAAATAACTGAGGCAGGTGCCAGGAGGCCTCTGTCGAGGAACCCCCACCCTGCAGCTGTGGGCTCAGCTGCTCACAGGCTGTGGGCCCTGGGCCCCAGGAAGGGTGCCTCCTCCTGGGTTCTCCATTAGTGGAGGCCTCAGTCCCCACTCTTCTCCCTCCTCCCAGCCAGAGAACTTGGACTCACTGCACCTGGGAAACTGAGGTACAGAATGATGCATCTTGTCCTTGATGTCTCCAGAGGCCACGTGGGGTCAGCAGAACATGAGCCAGGGAGCTTTGGGTGCCTCACTCTGAGCATCAAATATGAGTAGTATTTAATTCCAGCCTTAAGTGGCCAACCATCGTCTTTCTGTTAACAATTAACCTAAACACCAAGACAAAGCCATCCGGGTGCCCACAGGTTCAGGGTCCACCCACTTAGTCTTTCACCTGGGCTGAGTGGGTCAGTGTCCTCATATCCTACCTGCTTCTCTTTCCCAGTCTTTCCTTAGGCTCTGTTCCTGAACTTATCAGTTACTCTGCCCAGGAGGAAACTGGCTATTTTGCAGCAAGCCAAACAGAAGCCAGCCCTCAAGAAAGGCCCTGATCTGAGGAAGGGAAAGCTGCTTGCATCATGCCCTGAGAGGGGGCAGGCACTGTAGGCCAGGATCTGACTGCAGTGCCTGAAAAAGCTCTCTGACAAACAGACTGGGCATTTTTAGAGTCTTCAGGAACTGCTAAGTCACTGTGAACACCAGGACAATGGGACCCTTTCTCTCCCTATGCAGGAGTGAGGCCCACAGACAGAGTCTCAGAGCTGTGACAAAGGCCCCCAGTGAGGTTGAGGCAGAGCTGTAGGAGGCCAGGGTGTGGTGAGCAATGAGGAGGGGGGATGTGAGACAGCATCCAGAGGCTGCAGGAACCTGGCAGAGGCCCTGGGCAATGCTCAAGCCTCTACCTGTGGTCCAGGGTGAGATTCTTTTCCAATACCTCCTAAATCCCAGGACAAGACACCTTGCTGGGTCCTGATAGTGTGACAGAGGTGACAGGCGTTGCGACCCTACTCCATACAGGACCTCTTTCTGAGGCACAGGCTAAGTACCTTCTGTGCAGGGCACTGCTGAGTCACTCCAGGACAGCCCCCCCTTCCCCAGGAAGCCCAGCCTAGCCAGGACTGAGTTTCCTGTTTGCTGCTTTGCCAGGGAAGCCCTGCAGGTGGTGAAGGATTCCTGTTCTAGCCCTCTATCTGCTTCTGGAACTCTCTTCATCCACAGAGCAGAGAAGATGGTAGAACCCTGTCATGGGAGACTTGACGAGAACCTTGGGGAGATGGCTGGAACGCCCAGGGTGCCACAAACCACCATAGTATCTAGACTTTGCCTCAGTGAGTTCTGAACCCGAAGGACAGACACTGCTTCCTCTCCCGCCTTCTACTTTTCAGGATCTCCTCAAAGGTCACCTGGGTCTTCATCCTCACACAGTTCCAGCTAAATTCCCTGACAGCCTCCATCATGCATTGCAAGGGCAACCACGGGCCATACCGGATAAAGCATGGTCCACGCTGGCCCCAGCTTCTCTTCCCTGTAGTGCCTCAACCAGTTTGTACTCTAGGGCCATTCTGGCTTGGCTGTGTGGGCAGGTAGATGAGCCCAGCCCTGGAGGAAGGAAGGCGGTGGTGAAGGTGGTGAAGTCCGAGAGAAATAGATGCTTTCTTAGAGAAAGGCCAGGAGAGCCCCAGGTCCTCAGCGCCGCCTTCCTGAGCCCCTGCCTGGGACTCCCAGCATTCTATGTCTCCTTGCCTCTTGTTTTTCACCGGGTCGGCTGGCTTTTAGAAAAGAACCAAGAATCACCAGGTAGGTTAATGGGCATAAGGATTGTGTCCACATGCACTCAGTGCTGAGTGAGTCAGGTGTGAGGATCTACAGCCACAATCTGTCTTGTCAGGACGGGCACCCCAGCCAAGGCAAGGCTGCACTGAGGAGTCCGTGGAGCTCTGACTGGTGCAGGCACCGTTAAGTGGTGCAGGCACCGTTAATCCACTTCCTTGCTTGCAGTGACCTCATCACTTCAGCCTCCGTTGACTCAACCCGGGCCAGCCCCGTCTGACCGGCCGGAAGTCCTGCTCTCACCGCACCTAACTGTCCCGCACTTCTAATAGTGTCCCCAAGTCGGAAAGGCTGCGACGCCCCCTTGGTGGCCTCTTGGCTTGTCTCTCTCGTCCCGGGCCACCGCGCAATCTAGTCACATACCAGTATCCGCTGCGCCCTCTACTGGTCACAGCCCGTGAGACTCTGATCCTGCTCCTCCTTTCCTGTTCCTTGCCCAGCCTTCCCTTCAGCAGGGCAGTTTTTGGAGGCACTCCGGAAAGCTCAAAATGAAGCCACCAGTCGGTCCCCCTCCTCAAACCGGACTCTTTTTTTTAAATTGTTTTTATTGAGCTATATATTTTCCTCCACTCCACTTCCCTTCTACCCTCTCCCATGGTACCCCAGGCTTCCAATTTACTCAGTAGATCTTGCCTTCTTCTACTTCCCATGTACATTAGATCCATGTATGTCTCTCTTAGGGTCCTCTTTGTTGTCTAGGTTCCTGGGATTGTGAAATGTAGGCTGTTTGTTCTTTGCTTTATGTCTAAAAGCCATTTATGAGTGAGTACATATGATATTTGTCTGTCTTTTCTGAGTTACCTCACTCAATATGATGTTTTCTAGATCCATCTATTTGCCCACACATTTCAAAATATTATTAATTTTTCTGCTGTGTAGTACTCCATTGTGTAAATGTAACACATTTTTCTTATCCATTCTTTGGTTGAGGGGCATTTAGGTTGTTTCCAGGTTCTGGCTATGACAAACAAAGCTGCTATGAACATAGTTGAGCACATGTCCTTGTAGCACGATTGAGCATCTTTTGGATATATACCCAAAAGTGGTATTGCTGGGTCTTGAGGAAGGTTGTTTCCTACTTGTCTGAGAAATCGCTACACTGACATCCAAAGCAGCCAAACCAGTTTGCACTCCCACCAACAATAGAGGAGTGTTCCCTTTACCCCACATCCTCTCCAGCATACGTTATCATCAGTGTTTTTTTATCTTGCCCATACTTTTTTATATTTATCACTTAATTTTGTATCATTTCTTTTTCTTTTTAAAAAAAACATTTATTTATTTATTTTGTATACAAAATTCGGTATGCGCCTGCAGGCCAGAAGAGAGAGCACCAGACCTCATTACAGATGGTTGTGAGCCACGATGTGGTTGCTGGGAATTAAACTCAGAACCTCTGGAAGAGCAGGCAATGCTCTTAACCTCTGAGCCATCTCTCCAGCCCTCATTTCTTTTTTATATGGATTTTTATTGAGCTCTACATTTTTCTCTGTTCCCCTCCTTGCCTCTCTACTTACCTTCACTCCTCCCACAAGGTCCCCATGCTCCCAATTTACTCAGGAGATCTTGTCTTTTTCTACTTTCTACTTCCCATGTAGATTAGATCTATGTAAGTCTCTCTTAGTCTCCGCATTGTGGTCTAAATTCTCTGGGATTGTGGTTTGTAGGCTGGCTTTCTTTGCTTTATGTTTAAAAACACCTATGAGTGAGTACATGTGATAATTGTCTTTCTGTGTCTGGGTTACCTCACTCAAAATGATGTTTTCTAGCTCCATCCATTTTCCTGCAAAATTCAAGCTGCCGTTATTTTTTCTGCTGTGTAGTACTCCATTGTGTAAATGTACATTTTTCTTATCCATTCTTTGATCGAGGGGCATTGAGGTTGTTTCCAGTTTTGTCTATGACAAACAAAGCTGCTATGAACATAGTTGAGCACATGTCCTTGTGGCACGACTGAGCATCCTTTGGATATATACCCAAAAGTGGTATTAGTGGGTCTTGAGGAAGGTTGTTTCCTACTTTTCTGAGAAATTGCCACACTGACATCCAAAGGGGCTGTAACAGCTTGTATTCCCACCAGCAATGCAGAAGTGTTCCCTTTTCCCTACAACCTCTCCAGCATAAGTTGTCATCAGTGTTTTTGACCTTGGCCATTCTTATAGGTGTTAGATGAAATTTCAGAGTTGTTTTAATTTGCATTTCTCTGATGACTAAGGATGTTGGACATTTCTTTAAGTGTCTTTCAGCCATTTTAGATTCTTGAGAGTTCTCTGTTTAGGTCTGTACTCCATTTTTTAAATATTTATTTATTTATTATGTATACAATATTCTGTCTACATGTATGCCTGCAGGCCAGACGAGGGCACCAGATCTCATTACAGATGGTTGTGAGCCACCATGTCGTTGCTGGGAATTGAACTCAGAACCTTTGGAAGAGCAGGCAATGCTCTTAACCACTGAGCCATCTCTCCAGCCCCTGTACTACATTTTTTAAAATTGGATTATGTGATTTTTTTGGTGTCCAATTTCTTGATTTCTCTGTCTGATGTGGGGTTAGTGAAGATCTTTTCCCACTCTGTAAGCTATCATTTTGTCTTGTTGACCGTGTCCTTGCTTTACAGAAGCTTTTCAGTTTCAGGAGGTCCCATTTATTAATTGTTTCTTTCAGTGTCTGTGCTGCTGGGGTTATATTTAGGAAGTGGTTCCCTGTGCCAATGCGTTCAAGTGTACTTCCCACTTTCTCTTCTATAAGGTTCAGTGTGGCTGGCTTTATGTTGAGGTCTTTGATCCATTTGGACTTGAGCTTGGTGCATGGTGGTCTATGTGCAATATGGGTCTATTTTCATTTTTCTGCATGTTGATATCCAGTTATGCCATTAACACTTATTAAATATGCTTTTTTTCCATTTGATATTTTTTTGCTTCTTTGTCAAATATCAGGTGTTTGAAGATGTGTGGATTGATATCTGGGTCTTCTCTTCAGTTCCATCCTGTCTGTTCTTATGCCAATACCTGGCTGTTTTCAGTACTGTAGCTCTGTAGTAGAGTTTGAAGTCAGGGATTGTGATGCCTCCAGAAGTTCTTTTATTGACCACGATTGTTTTGGCTATCCTGGGTTTTTTTGCTTTTCCAAATGAAGTTGAGTGCCATTCTTTTGAAGTCTTTGAAGAATTTTGCTGGGATTTTGATGGGCATTGCGTTGAATCTGTAGATTTTTTTTTGGTAAGATTGCCATTTTTGCTATGTTAATTCTGCCTATCCAAGAACATGGGAGGTCTTTCCACTTTCTGGTGTCTTCTTCAATTTCCTTCTCCAAAGATTTAAAGTTTTTGTCATACAAGTCTTTCACTTGTTTGGTTAGAGTTACTTTGAGATATTTTATGCTATTTGTGGCTATTGTGAAGGTTGTTGGTTCTCTGATTTCTTCCTCAGTCCTTTTATCATCTGTGTACAGGAGGGCTACTAATTTTTTGGAGTTAATCTTGTATCCTGCTACATTGCTGAAAGTGTTTATGAGTTGTAGAAGTTCCTTGGTAGAATTTTTAGGATCACTTATGTAAACTATCATACCATCAGCAAACAGTGAGAGTCTGACTTCTTCTTTTCCAATTTGTATCCCCTTGATCTCCTTTTGGTGTCTTATTGCTCTAGCTAGGACCTCAAGAACTATATTGAATAGATATGGAGAGAGTGCACAGCCTTGTCTTGTTCCTGATTTCAGTGGAATCGCTGGGAGTTTGTCTCCCTTTAATTTGATGTTGCTTGTTGGTTGCTGTATATTGCCTTTATTATGTTTAGGTATGTTCCTTGTATCCCTGCTCTCTCCAAGGCCTTTATCATGAAGGGATGTTGTATTTTGTCAAATGCTTTTTTGGCATCTAATTGTTGAAATAGGGGCAGCGGGGCTGCGTCCCTGGCACCCGGCCGCCCACATGGCTAACTCTAGCTTATGCCCCAAAATAATTACATGGAAACTGTATTCTTTTAAACACCTCTTGGCCCATTATATCTAGCCTTTTCTCAGCTAACTCTCGCACCTGGACTAGCCCATTTCTTATAATCTGTGTAGCCCACGAGCTGGCTTACCAGGAATGATCTTAACCTGCGTCTGCCTGGAGTGGGAGAATCATGGCAACTCCCTCACTCAGCTTCTTTCACCCAGCATTCTGTTCTGTTTACTCCTCCCACCTATGTTTTAACCTATGAGGGCCAAGCAGTTTCTTTATTGCTTAACCAATGAAATTAACAAATTGATATATGACACTCCCACATCACTTCCCCTTTTTCTGTTTAAACAAAAAAAAGGAAGGCCTTTACTTTAACATAGCAAAATTACATATAGCAAAACAGTTATCAAGCAAGAATTACAGTTACAATATTTATATCTATTTTATCATTTATCATAACTAAGGAAAACTATAACTATCTATTCATTCTTCAACTCCATCAAAGACTCCAGAAGGATATAATACTACCTAAGTAAACAAGAAATAAGAAAACTCTAGAAATGACAGAGACATCTCGCTGCCTGGACAGTCACCCAAAGTTCTTTTGTACCGTTGGGGCATCTATCTTCAGCCTTCAGGCCCATAGTATCCAGCAGACATTTTCATCAAGCAGGAAATTCCAAAGACAGTTCAGTCACTTTCTGCTGTGTCCCGCAGAATGTCTCGCAGATGCTTTCATGAGTCATGAACCCCGAAAGACCATCTTACCTTTAGGCAAATTCAGCAGTCCTCTCTCTGCGGGTTCTCTTTGTCCAGTTTATGCAACAGTCCAGGCAAGAGCAGTTTCTTGCCCAAATGGCTATCAAGCTCCATAAGGAGCCTCTTCAATGCCCATCTTCCTCTTGAAGTAGATTGGTGCTGCCAGGAGCAGACATGTCTCATTGTCATGAAAAGTCCTAAGTTATTAAAATATTTTAATTGCCATATTCTACAGCCTTTGAGAGATATGAAGAATGCCTATCTGAAATATATCTCTATATATCTAGAAAATCTAAGTAACATGACTACAAACTTGACTATTATTTATGATTATCCATCAACAACCTATATTTCCTAATTATACATTACATTTTAAAAATGAACTACACAATCACAATACCTTAATCAAGATCAGAAATACATATACATATAACAAAATTGACCTTAAAATCCATACCAATGCAAAATTTTCATATCTATATCATTTCCCCCTTTAAATGTAAAAGAATATTTATAAACAATATTTTGGGAACATGGGTGCAGTTTTTTCTCTCCAAACTGCTTCCTGCTGAATGGGGGGCGCTGTTAATCAGATCATTTAGGGTGTAACCTGTGTGCCAGGTTTATCTCAGTTGGCAGTTGAATGAAGTAATTTTTTGAGGGTGTTCACAGGAACTTTTCGGGAGGTCGTGGTCTATCATATCATATCGGGATAGATGCAATCCACAGGGTCTGGTCCTCTGTGAAAACAAAAGAAGACCCTTTCCAAAGCATCATATCCTTAGACCCAAATTCTGAAGTCATACCCTCATGATATCCGTTTTGGTTCCACTTGGCAGCCCATATAATGAAATGTCTCTCTGTACTTAGCTCCTTTACAGTCAAAAATTTTAAAGAAAGCACAATAATACAAAGAATCCAGACTCTCTGTGAATTTTCCATTTTTACGTGGCTTATTTTTCTTTATTTCTTTTAATCTCTTAACTATCTGTACTCTGTCTCTTTAAAGACTTTACCTTTTTTTTAAAAACCATTAACTTTATTCTCTATATTCTTTTTCTTCTCTCTCTCAAGCCTACGTACATTCATCCAACAGTGTGACTCATTTAGTGGTCTGAATCTGTCCTATTGTGAATCTGCAATTTTTTACTATCCAGGAGCACTTTTGATTTGTGCCTTTAAATCACTAGGCGCTTAAGAATCTAAGCTGTGACATTCCTAAGTCAAAAACAGGTACTGCCTGCTGGCCCCGCCCAGTCCAACATGGCGGAGCTGCTTGTGCCTCCGATCCTTGCACATTGCACCAGTAGCGTGGTGGAGCTACTTGTGCCTCTGAGCCGCAGCAGGCAATGACTTCCTTTAAGGCACACAGCGAGTCTAGTTGCCATCAAACAAATCGTAGCACTTTACTCCAATGCTCCATTCAAAAGCTCTGTCTCCCACAGGAGCCAGACAGAGATCGCAATGGCGGCACATCCCAGAAAGCCGGCATTTTAAAACAGCCAGTTTTTCTCCTGCTGCTGAGTCAGGAAAATTTCAAAATGGAGAACGTACCATTTTGTACTAGCTAGGGGCCGCCAGGTAGGAGAGGCACTCAGCACTTTAATTCTGAGACTGAGCGTGCAGCCCAGAAATTCTTTTTATCCAAGTTACAACCAAATCTGACACGCAGAGCATTGCGCAGTCTGAAAACGCATCTCTGTATGTTGGCAGGAATCCGCCATGCTCTTTCGTCTGCCTAAGCCTGATTCGGCCATCTGCCCAGGTGCAGTTGGGGAGCGCTGAGCCATCAGCACGGTCTCAGAGCACTCTCCTTCCGATCCCAAGCGGGAACACAAACATCCAGTCCCATAAAATCCATTGAAATGCTTTAAAGCCAGAGTTCACTGGCAGCAGAGCCCCAGGAAGCCTTGCTTTAAAATGACTCAGCGTTTTTTTCTGCTGCTGATGCCGAATCAGGATATCTCTCTACAGCACGCCAGCAACAAACAGCAAAAATCTGTGTTAAACTCTCTCTCCCTTATTTTTAAGCCTTCTCAGGTTTTTAAGTGGATTTAGTTCATCACGTTGGGCGCCACTCTGTTGAAATAAGAGCAGCGGGCTGCGTCCCCGGCACCCGGCCGCCCGCCCGCACGGCTAGCTTTACCCGAAATAATTACATGGAAACTGTATTCTTTTAAACACCGCTTGGCTCATTATATCTAGCCTTTTCTCGGCTAACTCTCACACCTGGACTAGCCCATTTCTAATAATCTATGTAGCCCAAGAGCTGGCTTACCAGGAATGATCTTAACCTGCTTCTGCCTGGAGTAGGAGAATCATGGCGACTCCTTGACTCAGCTTCTTTCTCCCAGCATTGTGTTCTGTTTACTCCTCCCACCTATGTTTTAACCTATGAGGGCCAAGCAGTTTCTTTATTGCTTAACCAATGAGATCAACAGATTGATATATGACACTCCCCCATCATCTAATGAGATGATCATGTGGTTTTTATTTTTCAGCTTGTTTATATGGTGGATTACATTGACAGATTTTTGTATGTTGAACCATCCCAGCATCTGTGGGATGAAGCTGACTTGGTCATGGTGGATGATGGTTCTGATGTGTTCTTGGATTCCATTTGCCAGTATTTTATTGAGTATTTTTTGCATCAATGTTCATGAGTGAGATTAGTCTATAATTCTCTTTCTTAGTATTGTCTTTCTGTGGTTTGAGTATCAGAGTAACTGTAGCCTCATAAAAAGAGTTTGGCAATGTTCCTTCTATTTCTATTGTGTGGAATAATTTGAGGAGTATTGGTATTAGTTCCTCTCTGAAAGTTTTGTAGAATTCTGAGCTGAAACCATCTGGTCCTGGGCTTTTTTTGGCTGGAAGCCTTTTGATGACTGTTTCTATTTCTTCAGCAGTTATAGGTCTGTTTAATTTGCTTATCTGGTCTTGATTTAATTTTGGTAAGTGATATTTATCCAGAAAGTTGTCCATTTCCTTTAAGTTTTCCAATTTTGTGTAATACAGGTTTTCAAAATATGACCTTGTGATTCTCTGTATTTCCTCCGTGTGTTGTTGTGCCTTCCTTTTCATTTCTGATTGTTAATTTGGATATTCTCTCTCTGCCTTTTGGTTAGTTTGTATAAAGGTTTGTCTATTTTGTTGATTTTTCTCGAAGAACCAACTCTTTGTCTCACTGATTCTTTGTATTGTTTTCTTTGTTTCTATTTTGGTTTTTTTTCTAGCTCTCAATTTGATTATTTCCTTCCATCTAGTTCTCTTAGGTGAGTTTGCTTCTTTTTGTTCTAAAGTTCTCAAATGTTCTATAAATTCACTAGTGCGAGATTTTTCCAGCTTCTTTATGTAGGCACTTAGTGCTATGAACTTGCCTCTTAACACTGCTTTCATTGTGGCCCATAAATTTGGGTGTGTTGGGGCTGTAGAGATGGCTCAGCAGTTAAGAGCATTGCCTGCTCTTCCAAAGGTCCTGAGTTCAATTCCCAGCAACCACATGGTGGCTCACAACCATCTGTAATGAGGTCTGGTGCCCTCTTCTGACCTGAAGGCATACACGCAGGAAGAATATTGTATACATAATAAATAAATAAATAAATAAAAAAAAAAATTTGAGTGTGTTGTGCGGTCATTGATGAGTCAGTGAGCATTGTTTAATTTCCATGTGTTTTTGGCTTTCTGAAATTAGTATTGCTGTTGACTTCTAGCTTTAAACCATGATGATCTGATAAGGTACATTGGGTTATTCCAAGTTTTTTGTATTTGTTGAGGTTTGTTTTGTTACCGAGTATGTGGTCAATATTTGAGAAGGTTCCATGAGGTTTTGAGAAGAAGGTATATTCTATTCTGTTTGGATGGAATATTTTCTATTTTCGTTTTCAAGTCCTAAATAGTTTCTTTCATATATTTGATTTCTTTTTCTTGGTTTTCTTTAATTGATTTGCTGATGTCTTCTAATTTTTTGTTTGTCTTTTTCTCTATTTCTTTAAGGGAATTTCTCATTTCTTCTTTAGAGTTTCAAACATACTCCTGAAATTATATTTTAGGTCAGTTTCTTCCTTTTCATCTATATTTGGTTGTTCAGGTCTTACTGTTGTAGGGTCTTTAGATTTTACTGGTGTTGTGTTGCTCTTTATGGTGTTGTGTGTGTTCTTACCTTTTTCTACTATAGATGTCTGTTAAGTCCATTTGAGTCATAACATCTATTAGTTCCCTTATTTCTCTGTTCATTTTTTTGTCGGAATGACCTGTCCAGTGGTGAGAGGGGAGTGTTTTTGTTGGTGTAGCCAGATTTCTTGGGTTGGAGTTTTCCTTCTAATATTTTGTGTAGGGCTGGGTTTGTGGCTAGATATTCATGAAATCTTGATTTGTCATGGAATATCTTGTTTTGTCTTTCTGTGGTGATTGAAAGTTTTGCTGGTTATAGTAGTATGGGCTGGCATCCGTGGTCTCTTTATGTCTGCATAACACTTGACCACAACCTTCTGGCTTTCATTGTCTCCACTGAGAAGTCAGGTGTAATTATGATAGGTCTACCTTTATATGATGTTACTTGGGGTTTTTTTTCCTTTGCAGCTCCTAATATTCTTTCTTTACTCTTGATGTTTGGTGTTTTGATTATTATGTGGCGAGAGGACTTTTTATTTGGATCCAGTCTATTTCGTGTTCTATAAGCTTCTTGTATCTTCATAGGCACATCTTTCTTTAGGTTGGAAAAGTTTTCTTCTATGATATTTGTTAAATATATTATTTGTGTTATTGAGTTGAACTTCTCCTTCTTCTATCCCTATTATTCTTAGATTTGGCCTTTTCATGGTGTCCCATATTTCCTGGATACTTTGGGTTAAGTTTTTGTTAGATTTAATGTTTTATTTACCTGATGAGTCTATTTCTTGTGTTGTATCTTCAGCGCTTGAGATTCTCCCTTCCATCTCTTGTATTCAGCTGTTGATGTTTGTGTTTGTGGTTCTTGATCATTTTCTCATGGTTTCTGTTTCTATAATTCCCTTGGCTTGTGTTTTCTTTATTGTCTCTATTTTCTTTTTCAAATCCTGAATAGTTTCTTTCATATATTTGATTTCTTTTTCTTGGTTTTCTTTAATTGATTTGCTGATGTCTTCTAATTTTTTGTTTGTCTTTTTCTCCATTTCTTTAAGGGAATTTCTCATTTCTTCTTTAGAGTTTCAAACATACTCCTGAAATTATTTTTTAGGTCAATTTCTTCCTTTTCATCTATATTTGGTTGTTCAGGTCTTACTGTTGTAGGGTCTTTAGATTTTACTGGTTGTGTTGTTCTTTGCAATGTTGCATGTGTTCTTACCTTTTCTACTCATCTTTTCCTCTGATAGGTGTGGTTGGGGCTGTTTGAGATTCTGTTGAATAATCTTCTAGGTGCCAGAAAATCCAAAGCTCAGATGATTGTTCCTCGAGGTACAGTCATTGTCACGGTTCTAGTTACCCCGTTGGTTACTCCGTGTTCCTGGAGATAGCTCCGCGATCCTGTGTTTTACTCTGCTCTCTTGGAGTTTGCTGTGTCAGGCTTACTTTAGCCTAGGTTGCTGGCTTGTCTTGTTTCTCTAAATTCTGGTGTGGATCCCCTCCTGGAGAAGTCCCTGGGTGGGAGTGGGACCTGGAAAGGTTTCTGGCTCCGGTCTACTGCCTAGGATGTCCCAGGCTTGGGTGCGTCCAGATCTGCAGAGGATCTGCTTATTCCCTCAAAAGTCCCAGATTCAAGCTTGACCCACAGAGGTTCCAGGTTCCTGCCTATTACCTTTGATGTCCCAGACCAATGCCTGGACCCACAGAGGTCCTGACTCAGTCCTATTCCCTCTGTGGTCCCAGACTCACGCCTGGGACCTGCAGAGATCTCTGGTTCCTCGGAGGTCCCAGATTCATGCCCAGATTGACAGAGGTCCTAGCTCAGGCCTAGTTCCTGGGAGGTCCTAGACTCATTCCCAGACCCACAGGGGTCCTAGCTTAGGTCTACTCCCTTGAAGGTCGCAGAATCACATCTGGACCCTCAATGGTCTCTGGCTTTGGCTCACTTGCTCAGTGGTTATAGCCCTGTACCTGTTCTGGTGGAGACTGCAGACTCTGGATCAGGTCGCTGCTTCAATCCTTACCTGCCAATGTCCCAGGACTGGGTTGGCTCCCAGGACTGGATTTGCTCCTGGCTTCAGCTCCTGGTGGAGCTTTCCTCAGGCCCTCTCTATCCTAGGTAGCCAAGTCCCACTCCCGTGGAATTTGTTGCCCAAGGTGGAGTTCCTTGCCTCAGGGCAACTTTGGCCTAGGTTACCAGCTTCGACCTGTGTCTGTAAATCCTGTTCTGGAACCCCTCCTGCAGAAGTCCCTGGGTTGGAGTTGGACCTGGAAAGGTTTCTGGCTCCTGTCTACTGCCTGGGTGGTCCCAGACTCGGGTATTCCTGGACCCACAGAGGACCTGCTTACTTCCTCAGAGGTGCCAGACTCAAGCTCAGACCCGCAGAGGTTCTAGGCTCCTGTCTATTTATTCCCTTTGATGTCCCAGACCAATGCCCAGACCCACAGAGGTCCTGGCTCAGGCCTACTCCCTCTGAGGTCCAGACTCACACCTAGCCTGGATCTTGGCCATTCTTACAGGTGTAAGATGGAATCTCTGAGTTGTTTTGATTTGTATTTCTCTGATGGCTAAGGATGTTGAGTCTTTCAACAGTTTTAGATTCCTCTGTTTAGGTCTGTACTCCATTTTCTTATTGGATTATGTGATCTTTTGGTGTTTGATTTCTTGAGTTCTTTGTATATTTTGGAGATCAGCCCTCTGTCTGATGTGGGGCTGGTGAAGATCTTTTCCCGTTCTGGGCAACTCTTTTGCACCATGCACTATATCCGCCAACTTCTTGGTGACTTCTCTGGTCTTTTTGCATGCTAATAATCGCAGCAAGCCTACTTACACCGTCGGAGGCTCTAACCCGGTCTGACTGTCCACACTCACACAGAAACATCAAATTTGTTTGGGTTCAATCAACTTTATTTCCATCTGGTTTTGCCGCCATGCCACCCTGCTAATCCTTTCAAAATCAGGAATGAGTAGCACAGTGTCCCTTAGAGAAATCGAGGGACAAGGAGGCAGCTGACATGAGAGAGAAGTTGAGGCACTTAGGGACTTACCCGTTGTCCTGAGGGTAAAACAGAGAGAGGGCCCAGGCTGGGTGGAGCCATCCACGTGTTTCCCAGAAACCCCTTCTGGCACTGTCCAGTCCCACCCCTCTCAGGCCACCCCCTGTTACGGGAAGAGGGCAGTGCTGGGGCAGCAGTATTCCAGGCTTGCTCCTTAGAGACTGGATGGAGGTGTCAGCAGTGCTTTCCTGGGCCTTGGGAGCTGTCCCAGTGGTCTTTCTGGGGTGTCCCCTGAGTGCAGAGCACGAGCCTAGGAAGACACACATACATACTCATCCTCCACACTGGATGCCCTTAGTCCCCTCAGCACCTTGGTCCTTGCTATTTAACTCCTGATCTTATCAAAATACTTGCCCTGCCCTTAGGAGCCCAAGTGTGGTTGCCTGTTCTCAGCCATTAGCACCTAAGGTGTCTCCAAAACTCCAACCCACTTCCCTCTACGAGCCTTGGAGAGAGGCAGTGGTCACTCCAAAGCTCACACAGTCAGTGAATGACAGACAGAATGGGTCTTCAGCCCAAGGCTTCCAAGTAGCTGCAGGCCCCCACCTGCTTCCTCTTGTCACTCACAGGCCTTCGGGGCACACAGGAAATCTGGGGGGCCTCCCAAAGCCCATTTTCTTGGCAGCGGATCAAAGGCAGGTTACGCTGGGCCAGCCCCTCCCGGCACCGGTATCGTAGTACAGTGTCCACCGCATAGCGCAGCCGAGGACGACCAAATATTTGAGCCAGGGGCAGCTGTGGTGGAGGCCCACAGGACACTGCAAGGGGTATACAGTTAGAAACTGGGAGTCTGGTTTGTGGATGATGGTTCACAGAAACTTGATGGGAAGGAAATGAGTGGCCACAACTGACAAAAAAATCAAAATTTCTGAGTAGGCCAATGGAACGCGTCACCCTCCCGCAGTCTGGGGTACACCCTGACAGGTTCTTCTGGGTAGCTTAGCTCTCCTTCTGTAAGTGGCAGCCCCAGCCAGCCTTCCCCAGTCAGCCCTCACCAAGCCCCATCTTGCAGGTGTAGGAGAGGTGGTAGTTGCAGGGTACGTCACTCCACTGGCCCTGATCATGCCACACCATGACCACACAGTTCTCCCCGGACAGGAAGTAGCTGTCAGGCTGCCCAGGGTTCCAGTTTTCATAGAGCTGGGAAGGGGGAGGAGAGGAGGTGGTGAGCTCAAACCCTATAAATACCAGAAGGAACGCCCTGAGGAAACCGGAGGGAGGATATGGAGGGGCTTTGCAGGAATGAGGCAAGAGCCGGAGACAGGGACAAGGAAAGAAGGGGTCCAGTGGGAAAGACCGGAATGAAGGAAGCGACAGTCCTGGAGGCAGAAGGGCATCCAGGAAGTGACCTAGGCTGCACTGCAGTGGGGGTTCTCACCACAGGGGCACCATCTGACCACAAGAAGTCCCCCTCAATGGTCCTGTCATTGAGTCCAATCCACTGGTACTCCCTATAGCGATCTGGGGAGAAAAACAGAGGTGCAGTGAGCAGGAAGCCCTGTGTTCCTGGGCCAGTGCCTGACCTTTTGGGGAGTCCATCCAAAAACCTGCTTCCTAGGCAGTTTCGAGGCAGTTGGCTAGGCCTGTGGCTGCTGGCTCTACCAGGAGAGCACCACCAGCGACTGTCTCCATCCCTCCTTTCTCTTTATCCCCCAGGTAAGATAATTATATTTAATATCATAAAGACTCTCCCTAAATTCTTGTCTTTTGAAAGCTTTTAAATTTTTTAATTTTATGTGTATGGGTATTTCATCAGCATAAATGTCGTGTCTCACTTATGTACAGTGTCCTCAGAGGCCAGAGGCCTTCAGATTCTCAGGAACTGGAGTTATAGATGGTTGTGAGCTGTCATGTGGGTGCTGGAAACGGAACCCTGGATCTTTCAGAAAAGCAGCTAGTGCTCTTAACCCGTGAGTCATCTCTCTAGCCTGTCTCCCGATTTTATTAAGGAACCTCCACACCCCATGGAAGGTTCGGGAGGGAAGGAAGAAGAGCAAACCGTGTTACCACAGAGTTAGGGAAGCAGATGCACCTGGGAAAACAGGGAGCCCGGCAGTCGAGGCCACCCTGCAAATGCGGGACGTGAAGCCCAATCTCCCTACAGCAGGCTTTCTGGTGAGAGGCAGGAGGAGTGAAGGAAGGAAAAGGCAGAGTGAGGAGAGAGAAGAAAGGGAGAAGGAAGTGGGGACGGAGAGGATGAGGAAGCAATGAGGAGTGGGCTTGGCGTGGAGCACACACAGTAAGCCAGGCTCCACCCACCGTTGACGAAGTCCTGCTCCTCCGGCGTGCAGATGCTGGTCAGATGCGCACCTAGTGCTCGGCACTGGCTTTCTGCGTCCTCCCAGCTCCTCCGTGTGGAAAAGTGTTTGTAGCAGGCACCCTGGAAAGCTTCCCAGCCAGGGCTGCAGAACTGGAGGCCTGGAGCACAGGGGAGGGCCCGGTTTAGGCTGCCAAGTCGCAGATTGGCTTCTTCAACAGCCGGCAGCAGGAGGAGGGGGGGGCTCGGGGCCACTTTAGAGCAGCCTGGGAGCCCTCAGGCCTTGGGCAGTGGCTAGGACGGCTGGCTCTCCCGCCCTGCTCTATGCAGCCCTGCCCGCTGGAGAAGCGGCTACCCTCCTCCCTGCTCCGAAGGCTGGACAGAGAGAGCAAGGTTCAGACCAGCCATGTAACTTGCCTGCAGAGCAAGGCCCAAATCAGTGACCACCCTCCACCTTTGGAACTAGCTTATTGGGGTTAAGGTCTAGTCTTTCAAGCTGCCTCCCTGCCCCTCCACACACTCACCAACATCGCACAGGTACCCCCCATAGCCTGGCAAACACAGGCAGCGGAAACCCTCCTTCTCCTCCAAGCAAGTCCCACCATTGTGGCAAGGGCTGGGGATACAGTCACCTGACAGGAAAGAGAGTGAGGGGGAGGAGCTGTAAGGGGAGCGGTGCAGACTGAGTTCTCCAGGGGAGGGTTCGTGATCCCCTACCCAGACACTTTCCAGATGGGGAGGTAACAGTTCTGCCTAGAGTTGCCCTTTGCTACAGCCCATCCCCGAGTTCTGGGCTTCTCTCCTCACCCTAACCTCCCAGTTCTTCACTGACTCATCCTTGCACAAGGCCACCGTGCTCCCACCACTGTGAGCCCCGATCAGCTGATGGGAAGAGGCCAAGAGAGCTCTGGGCTGCCAATCACGAGACCTGGATTCCTATCAGCCTCAGGCTGGGCCATCGCCTTTTCCAGCCTGCTCTCTGGGCCCTGCCAGAGATAGAGGCTTCTTCAATCAGCAGTGCAGACTAGACTTCGTGCTGGCCTCAACAGGGGAGGGGGAAGGAGAAGCTGGGCTGTTTTGCTGGATGACCGAGCCACAGCAGGTAGAATGCTCCAGTCAGCCTTTCAAGCATCGCTTCCTTTCTTCTCCCTCCCCAGTGAGGTGAAGCCTGATCTCAGGTCGTGAAGGTAACAGTCCCAAGATCCTCATATTTGCTTTCTCCAGTCCTTGGGAGATAGACTTTTGTTGTTGTTGTTGTTATTGCTGTTGTTTTTGTTTTTCAAGACAGGGCTTCTCTGTGTATCTTTGGCTGTCCTGGAACTTGCTCTGTAAACCAGGCTGTCCTCGAACTCACAGAGATCCTCCTGCCTCTGCCTTCCAAGAGCTGGAATTAAAGGTGTGTGTCACCACACCTGACGGGAGACAGACTTTTAAACCCACTCTTTGGTCTCCCACTCTCTAAGGCGTAAGTCCCACCCTGGCTGTGAGCTACAGGGCCTGCACCTTGGCGGGGTAGTATGAGATGACTTGACTCCCTTTGGGTTTTCCTGACACAGCAGGCAGGCGGCCCCTGACATCCTCTGCAGGTGACGGGCTGATACTGCAGCAGTTCCCCTTTCCCACTACACCCACTGCAAGGCCAGTGGACAGAAAGGCAGCAGCTGCAGTGGGCTAGATGATGACATCATAGGGGCTACCCCACCTGGGCCATGGAAGAGAGGTGAGAACCAGGAGGGCACAACCTTTCCTGAGAGCTTCTCTCAGATGGTGGAAACCAGTTCATTTTCTTCTCCCATCCCACCTCACCCTTTGCATGAGACAGATTCTTGTTAAAGAGCATAAACCCATTTCTCCGGGGGTTGGTTATTAGTGCAGGGTTAGTGCAGGAGGGGAACACTGGGCACAAGGGCTCTTCCTGGGTGCATGGAGGAAGATGATGTACATAAGCCTGGAGAAGCCAGAGAACTAGCTCCATGCAGGAACTACCTGGGTAGGTCACACACCACACCCTGGCTGTGTGAGTTTCTCCTGTAGGTAACAGGGGACTCCCTTGGGTGATATGTACAGTCAAGTTTGGAGACTCAGTAGTATGAAGGGGAAGTGTAGATGGCCCGAGGAGAAACACAGGGGACAGCAAGGGACTGCTGCCCTGTTGGAACAGCAAGGATGTTGGCAGAAGAAGAGTGGCAGAGAGATACATGGAGAGACACAGAGGGGTGGCGAGGGCACACGGGACCAGATTCCTGATTCAGACTCAGTCATGAGCAGAGACAGACAGCTGAAGTTGGACAGGGTGTCAGCACCTGGGTACAAAAGCACTTTAATAGAGATTTGTTTCCAAGGCTTGTTTTCCATAAAACAGTCAAAAAATACTTCACAGAAGTAGTGGCTTAAGGCTCTTTGGGGTGAATATTCTGGTCCCCAGAGGTGAGGGGCAGGTATGGTCTCTCAGGCTTCCCTGGAATCACTGCGAGGTGATTAAAGGGATGGAACCAAGGGCAGAGGGAGGGAATAGCAATGGGCCTGGCTTCAAAGGGTGTGATGGGTATTCTGTGTGGCCAGTGAAGTGTGAGCTACAGCAGAGGGCCCAGTGGTCGGTAGTGGAACTTGGGTAGCAAAGAGAAACAGAGAACTGGGGTGGGAGATCAGAGCTCCCTGGGAGAGACAGGTAAGGGAATGAGGGCAATGCAGCAGAGGATCTGGGGAGAAGGTGGATTAAAAGCCTACGTGTCAGGTGGTCCAGAACTGGAGAAGGAGAAAAAGGAGGAACGGGGGCATGGAGCCTTCAGCAGAATTACCTGATGAGGGGGCCACAGCCACTCCACCTTGGCTGGCACTGTCGGTGGGCAGCACTGGCTGGGCCTGCACGGGTCTTCCAGACTTCTCTCCTGAGGGGGTTTCCAGCTCTCTGGTACCCTCAGGGGCCCATGTGGTTGGAAGCAGGGAAGGACCATCCTCCAAGCTGGAGCTCCCTGCCTCCTCACTCTCTCGAGGGACCCCAGAGAGCTCACGGCTTCCAGTTTCTCCTGCTACCTCTCTTGCCCCATCTGGAGTGGATGTGGGACTTCCCTCCCTTGGTGGGAGGAAAGTCTCTGTAGGTGGTCCATGGACCCTTGGAGGCCTGGGAGAAGGCGATGCACCCAGCTGCAGAACTGCCCCAGCTGGTGGGGACACCCGGGAGAGTGAGTGCTCTGTTTCCAAGTCAGTGGGCAGAGGGCTGCTGAGCTCCCTGGGCCACACCCACAGGTCCTCCTGCTCCTTCTCTTCCTCTGGAGCCTCCGTGTCTTTGTATTTTTCTTCTTCCTCCAGGGCTACCTCTTCTTCTGAGGACCGGGTAGGTGGTGCAATGGATTGGGTTTCCGATTCTGACCACAGCAAAACGGTTCAGCACCAGGGACAGCACCCCAGAGCAAGCTGGGGAGGGTAGGGGAAGGGTAGGGTCTGGGGGAGGGGACCTGGGAGGCCTGGGAGAGAGGTGTCCTAGGTGTCTGTCGGGAAGATCTCTGACCATTGGCTACACTGTGAGGCAACACTCTGGAGAATTCTGCAAGCTGCCTCTAGCTCAGGCAGACACGGCTGTTGCACCTCCTTCTCCCAGTCTGCCAAAATTACCTTATCTGTCTGAGGGGTGGATAAGGAATATATTTCCTTCCCAGAGAGCACCCTCTAAACACCTGCTTCTCTAGTACAGAGGACTGGAGGTGGAATTTACTTGAATACCAAGTTTGGGAGCGGGACAGGAGAGATGTCTTTTATGGTGGAACCGTTGATGAAGGCCAGAACTAAGCCAGCCCATGACCAGTGGGCTTGCCCTCCTGCCCCCAACTTCTCTAATGGAGTGAGAATACAAGGTATGGGTTTAAAGTTACCTAGGAGAATCCCAGGGGCCTCTGCTGGGTCTTCTGGGGAAGAGGAGCTTCCTCCTGCCCCATTCTCCATGACGGGGATGGAGTAGATGGCCCCTCGAGACTCACTCTCCACAGCTTCCCGAGGCAACTGCAGCTCCTCCAGCTTCTCTGTCACTGTGACAATGGCCTCTAGTCCATCAGAGGCTGGGATGGAGGCTTCAGAGGAGGCAGAGGGGTGGGCCGAGTCTGTGGCAAGAGGAAAAGGCCAACGGGAGTCAGCTGGCCTGCATCTGAGGCTGGGACAGATCTCAAAAGACCCTGGAATGTGCTTCATCCTCCCACAAGTTCTCACAGGGAGCTCAAGGGCACCCTGGAACATCACCACTAATCTCTCGAGTACTAATGCAGTGCCTGTTAGTTCTAGGCCAAGCACTCTCTGCATATGGTATAGAGAATGCTAGGGAAACTCCATCCTGAGAAAACAGATACAGGCATTAACACATTAGATACACGATAGAAAGAACTCTTTGTTATAAGGCAAAGTGGGGGCTCATTTTCCTTCGGAGGGATCTGGAACGTCTGAATGAGCTGCCCCCTGAAGAGATGGAACACAGAGTGGGGGGACAGGCTGAGTTTGGGTTGAGAAGGGGACAGACTCCATCTCCCCAGGTACAGTATTCAATGGTCAGTGTCTGAGGTGCTTGGAGCTCAACTAAGGCAACAGAGAAAGGGCTACTTTGTGGCTCAGGGGAAGGAACACAGGACAGAGACTCGAGAACTGGAGTGAGAGGAGCCCAGAGGGCTGTCTCCAGCCAGGACAGATGGATTATACTGTCCTGTTCCAGTGAGCCTTGCTCCACCCACTCCAGACCTCTGTCCTCCATCTCTCCTCCTTGCCCATTCATGCTATTGCCCCCTACTGTTCCCTTCAGGACAAGGCGCTGGGCTCAGAATGTGCACCCTGCTGACTTCCAGGTACCACCCTCTGTCCACTCATCAGCACTCAGTGTTGAAAGACTTGACACTTGTAAGCACACTAAGGAGTTCCTGGGTGTGTGAGGACAGAGATGTGGGCATTGAGGCAACCTTGGAACCGGTGGAAACTGGTACAGACTACTGAGCAGGAGGGAGGTGAAGTGACGTGGAGGGTACAGGGAAGATGACAAACTGGGCACCAATAAGACCCCTGTGGGTGAATGGCTAAGAAGATGGTGAAGCTGAGGCTAGACTCCCAGGTCTGGCACTGCTTCTGAGGTTACTCACCTCGGAAACAGTAGACATTGAAGCGGTTCTGCTTGCTGGGGAAGCCAGTCTGATTGGGGAAGAGGAAGAGGGTCTTGACTCCTGGCAGACCCCCACCACAGCGTTGGCTGGGAGTGATGATCGGGTAGCGTACACTGCCGTCAGCCAGCCAACCGGGGCTGCACCGGTCCAGGCCGCCATTCCAGGCTGCATAGAGCTGGCCTGTGCTGGCAATCTGTGCACCCCGTTCCAGACAGTAGTCCCGAGCCTCCTCCCACGTCAGCTTGCCGGGAGGGGCGCCTAGAAACAGTTCTCCTGAGTGAGAAGAAGAGCTGGGTCATCCTTCCACCCTGGACCCTTACAGGTCCCTAGGCAAACTCATTCCTGATAGTATCAAGGATGGCATGAAACCCAAGATGAAGATTAGTGCATAGAGAAGCCCGGCCCCAATTCCTCACTCTATCCCTCCCTCCCCCATTGGCAGCTACCTGTTGCCTCCGGAACAGTATTTGGAGGAGTACATCAAGCGCCTGCCTATTCTGCCCTTAGACACACGAAGTCTACTGAAGCCCCAGAAGAAGCCCCAGGCCTTGTTGCAGGAGGGCAATCACCATTTAGGTCTTCAGCGTAGCAGTAGACATCATAGAGGTCTTCAGGACCCAACACTCCATAGTTCCGGACTCCAGGGTAGCCATCCATGTCTCCATAGCAGGCCTCCCTTGGGTTCTGGATGGGATACCTATGAGAAGAAGTGAAGAACTGGCGTCTTGCCCCCAGGAGGCTGCCCTATCAACCTTTCTGCTGGGTGACAAGTGTGGCAGGGATGTCGGGGTGCAGAAAAGTACGCTCTAGGCAGGGGCTTGTCCACTTTCCTTAGGCCAGTTTTCTTCCCAGAGGCAGGGAGCCCTGGGGAACCTCGATGGACCCACCTTACAGTCTGGTCGGACAGCCAGCCGGCATCACACTGCTCATAACCGCCAAGGTAGGCAGCATAGAGCTGCTCAGGGGTGGCGATTCTGGCACCTATGCGAGCACAGGCTTCCTGGGCTCCAGCAAAAGAGAAAGCATAGCGGGCAGAGCCCTCTCGGTAGAGAAAGACAACCCCTGAGGAGCAAAGAGAACTCCTGAGTCTGACATCACCAGCGCACTGACTTCCCCTCCCTGTCACTCTGTTCACAAAAGGCAAAGTCCGACTGAGCTCCCTAGGACTGTTTCCCCGCTCTGCTTTCCCAATTCAGCTTGGGCCTTTTGCGCATGCAAGGTTTGCTAAGCCTCCTCACACTCAGCTCCCTGGGGGCCAGAGTCCTTTCCTCCCTCTTTCTAGGGACCTCATTCTACTCGCTCTTCTCACCTTTGACCTTGACTTCCACAGCATCACTGCTATCGTCAATACCATGCTGGACCTCGCAGCGATAGACCCCTGAATCATTGGGCCGCAGCTCGCTCAACACCAGAGACACGTCCGTGAGCGATGCAGGGTAGGCGGGCAGGGCTACTCGGAACCTGTAGGCTTCGTTTACTTTGACCCGCAGCCCGCGAGCCACCAACACCTCAGCCTCCCGATCCCCGGCCAGAAAGGTCCACTTGACCCGGGGAAAGCCCGGCACCGCTCGGAGGCTGGTCAGCGGTCGCAGGTGGTGGACGTGGCATGGGATGGTCAAGGCGCCGCCCAGCACGCCCCGCAGCTGCGTGGCGCCAATGCGCACGCGGAAGGCTCGGTCCTCTGTGGACAGGGGTCAAAGCCCGCTGCAGCCAGACGCAGGACGCACTGCGCCTGTGCGCGTGGCTCCAAGTCCCGCCCCCCAGGACTAACCAGCCTAAGGTGCCTACACCGGGCTCCGAATGCTGATCCCAGCTCAGGTCCTGAATGCGATCCTCCACCCTTAGCCTCCCGCCTTCAGCCCCTTTGCAGCACTGACTCCAAGACGTCCCCACCTTTCAAGGTCCCCAGCTCATCCCTATTCTGCAGTTGGCTCCAGCCCTTGCCCACAGAACTTCCTCATCTGTCTCCTTTCCGGTACCCGGGCTGGAAGCAGATGACTGGGATTGAACGGAGGCAGCTTTCTGCCGTAGGGAAGATGCAGCGGAGACATGGGTCCTCTGGAGGGCTGCTCACCTGAACTGTCCTCTTTCAGATCGTCAGCTAGGACTGCAGGGGCCTGGGTCAGTACCAGGGCTGCCAGCAGGGACAGCAGTGGAATCATGCTGCAAACTGATGGACGAACTTGAGGAGGGAAGAGGAAAGGTGAGGTTAGACTTGGGGATGGACTTCCTCTGCCTCTCTGCAGATACCAGAATAACCACTAACTCTGTTTCTAATCCCATCTCCTCAGCACCAAGAGGAATCCCCAGCTTCTGTGTGACCTAGCCAAGGCTCTTACCATCTCTGAGTCTCTGTTTCCTTAATTATAAAGAAAAAAAGCACCGTCATTACTACCTTGTGCATTTTGGTGGGGTCATGTGCTTTGAGTGTCTATCTGCCTATCTAGCTGTTATCTATACATCGTTATCGTAGTATATCTATTATCTTCTTGCCTAACTATAAGCTACAGCAGAAAGCACCCTGTGCACGTGCCAGCACCAGACAGAGTAGATGTTCAATGAACATTTATAACCCATGATGGGTGGCACTGTGCTATCCCTGCACTTGGGTTCTACATCTGTGCGCCCAACCAGTCAGAAAAAAGGAGGCGGTACTGAACGCATACAGATTTTTTTTGTCACTGTTCCCTAAACAGCATGCATATGCTTGGAAATTGTAAGTCACCCAGAGACAGGTTCCTGAGTATGAAAGACATGCGTGGGTAAGATGCAAAGACAGAATTCCATGCGAGGGGCTTGAGCACCTTCAGGTTCCGGCAGCCACATAGATCCATGGGTGGGGGCGGGTGCACAACTGTGGGCCCACTTTCCCCTGCCCTCAGGTGTCCACAGCGGTAAAGCCCAGCCTTCTCTTCCAGGAGGGCCTCCTAGACTGAACCCAGGCACTGTGAGGAAGCTGCCCCTGGTGCCCAGCATCCTCTGCCCCCTCCATCCCTCCTACTTTGCTCTCAGTCATTCCTCTCTGCCTGGCACGGGCTTTTCCACCGGATCTCCTGGCTACAAAGACCCTGTCCCTGCCAGTCTGGCCTCTATCCAGTTACTCCTTCCCCCACCCGTCTTTTGTGAAAGCCTACAACTTGGAGTGTACTGGAGAAGGGTGCGGGGGGGGGGCGGGGGGGAGGCCAGCCTCCGCCTGGCCATCAGCTCTGGAAACACTCTCTTTTTGAGGACCTCAGTGCACTTACACTCTGGGAAAATGCAGGTGGGTGCTCAGAGAAGGCTAGAGAGAACTCTGGGCCACCAGCAGAGCTAAATCAGGAGCCAGGGCATTTGCCCTCAGGAGGAAAAGCTGAAGAGCTAATAAACACAGTCTTTAAGAGTCAGGCCAGAGTCGGAAGACTATGGGGACCCAGGTCTACGGATCAGGTACCCTGATGATGCAGCAGGGTACCAAGGTTAGGACGCCAGGCAATTCTCTGTGTTCACAGCTGGCGATCGCTGGAGCTTAAGTGATGGGGAATTTCCTTCTCTCAGGTCCTGCCATGTCCTTCCAGGCCAGACCCCCCTGCTAACCAGAGCCGTGGCCTTCACTCTTGGCTGGGCTGTGCAAGCTGTAACTAGGATTATCGCTTTGAAGTAAGAAGGGAGTCAGGTTCTGAGGAGAAGGGTTGCTGGAGAGGCCAGGCTGAGCCACTCTCCGTGGGAGCAGTAGCTACTCACACTCGTCCTCCCTTTTACTCGTTTCGGGACAGCAGGGGACTAGAGGGGAAGCCTGAGGTCAGGGGATCCGATTGTCCTGGGACAAGAGTGGCTCCTGTTCGAGGCTCAAGCGCTCTGACCCTTCCCGGAGGCACCGGGGCACCCTTGGCTGCTCCGCACAGCTCCTTCGCTCAATCGCGCACTGGCTCCAGCAGGCTGCGCGGCAGAGGCAGGGAGCTAGCGGCCAGTACAGCACGCTGTGTGCCTGCCCTAGGATAGGCGCCGCCGACTGCGCCCTCGGGTGCGCGGGGACCTCAGGAAGCTACGGCGGGCGACCATCCCGGTCGTCCACAGCAGCCAGGCCAGCTGCGCGCCCTTACCCAAGCCCGAATTCTCAAGCTCAGAGAGGTCAAGAAACTTGCCCAAGGTCACACAGCAAGTAAGAAACTGGCAGGGCCCGGCCTCCGCACTCACCTTGTAAAGTCCCCTCGGTACACCGTGCGTCCCGCAGCCGCGGCCAAGACTGCGGCTCAATGCGCGGGCGCGAGCAGGGCCGGGTGCGCGGGACGCAGATGGGGGCGCCAGCCCGCCGGGCGCCGCACAAAACCCCCTTTCTTCCCACGCGCCCCGCCTTCTGCGCCGTCCCCACTCTAGCTGCCCCCGCGGGGGGCTCTGCGCGGTCACGGGACCCGTAGTCTTCTCTGCGAGGGTTCCGGGCGACAGCAGCCAGAGCGAGGGAGGACAAGCGAAGTAGGACAAGGTTCCGCGGACGGGAGCCCAGGACTAACAGCGGGGAGGGCAGAAGGGGTGGGGAGGGAGCAGTGGAGGGAGCTGTGGCTACGCAAAAAGGCGAGTTAGAACACGGGAGAGACTTCTCATTGGTTAAAGGGAGGAGGGCCGACTCAAACTTCGTAGCTCAGAGGATGAAGGGATGATGGGAGCTTTGCCCAGGGAAAGAGGGCGCTGGCGGGTGAAAATGGAAAGCCGTATTCTGAGGTCAGAGAAGGTGCGAACGACCACAGCTTCCCCTTTGAGGAAGCTTTGATTGGTTTATACTCCCTCGGTGCTTCCTCTCCCTCCGCAGAAGAGGAGCTGGCTTTGCAGTCATTGGCTAGGCGGAGGTGGGTCAGCAGAAGTACGGGCTAGCCAACGCAAGTCAAGAAAGTCTAGGGTATTGATGGAGCAGACGTCACAGGTTGCAAAAGCCCACGTGCAGAGCGAGAGCCTGCTAGCCTGGTGCCCGGGGTGGGCCTGAGGACTGCCAGTTGCCTGCCCCCACTTTGCCCATTGCTTCTCCCTTCTTTCCCAGGCTCTCCATCCTCTCCCGCCTGGGACTCTAGGCAAAGCCTTGGCACCAGCTGTAGGCGACTCAGCCAGATCCCTGCCCCTCATTCCTCTGGATGCCAGCAAGGTCAGTGTGGGAGTCCCGGCCTCGTCATCTCCAGATCCCCAAATGCACCCTGCCCACCTGTGACACCTTAACCCCCAACCCAGGGGATGTTGTAACAATTCCCTAACCATGCCCCACCCCATGCTGTGGACTTAGTTCCAAAACGCCTTCAGAACCTCTAAAAAAACAAAGTCCTCTCCAAACTCTTAAAAGTTTAAAGAAAGAGTTCCAGCTCCTGCCGCCCACTGTAGGGACAGAAGAACCTTGGAACCGGAGCAGAATCACGCAGGGAGACAAAGGACAAAAGCAAGACAACAAAGCAGGGTTCCTGAAGACGCCAGCCAGGACCCGGCCGGGTTGGAGGTCCTAAGACTAGCGCAGTCGTCAGCCGGGAAGGACTCTGGCTCTGGGTCCAGGTGTCTGGATTGCATCTGTGTGGCTCAGCAACACATGGGCTTACAGGGCTGCAGGTCCACCAGGTGGGGCCAGGAAACCAAGGGATTGAAATTCAGTCCAGTTGATGTCTCAGATGTAACCCAACTTTTTTCCCAGGCAAATTTGGTGGCCAGAGAAGACAGGAAAAGAGGTACTCCCCAACGTCCCCGTGCCCCCACCCTCGAGCTCATAGTAACCGGTGCATACATCTTTGTGCCTGAGGGAGAGCTGCTCCTGGGGCAGGCTGGAGACTGCTGTGGGCAGATTCCTGAGACCAGGGGAAGCCAGAAGAGCAGATTGTTAGGAACACCCTGGCCTGGGGAACCCTGCTTCTGCTTCTGTCTGGGCTGTAAACCCACCCACACCCAGCAGGGCCTCCAGCATACATGTGGAATCTTTTCCTACATCATACACAACCTTACTAAGGTCTGTCTGAAGGATTCTGTCTAGGGGCTCAGCAGCCCACTGTGGGCTGGGCCTTCATGAGGGAGCCCTTTCCAGAAGGTTGGCATTATGAAGGCCTCCTTTGTTGCCAGCTCAGGACATTTACACTGAAGTCTATCCAGACTCAACTCTAACCGTTGCCGATAAGTACTTTCCCTCCAGTTTTGAAGTCTTGACTCATAGCCATCTGAGGGGCAATTGGACCCATGCCTGCTGCTGTGTGCAGCCCTTTAGGTCTTCGACATGGTCCTGGCACTGGCAGCAACAGAGCCAGTTTTCCTGCACAAACCCGTGTCCTAGCAACAGGGAGTGATAGTTCACAGAACCTCAGAGGTCTGGGAGAGATGGTGAAGTGCAGTGTTACAGGGGTTGGCTGGTTGAACCAGAAGCTGCTGGCCTTGGACTACTGACCAAGGACTCAGGAAAAGAGTGAGGAGGAGGCCAGGCCTCCTTCATACCCACATGGTGCTGCTGGCTGTCTCCCAGCCTGTCTGGAGACGTTTTCAGGCTCTCTTGAAGAACCTGTGATCTTCTGTCACTTTAACTCCCATATTGGCCAAAGCTGTGGCCTGAGGTGTGAACAAGCTGTCCCCAAAGTTCTTGCCTTCCAGGCACCTCTTCAGCACTGGCTGTCACTGGGTGTCCATCTGAAGTGGCCACCAGGAGGGCTGTGCAGGCTTGTGCCCTCTCCTGCTTTCAGGCAGCCCCCCTCAGGGCCCCAACACCTGGCTTCTTGGTGGGGAGGGGCTGAGGGCTGGCACGGCTGTGCTCAGAGAATGGGGGCTTTGATAGGCTTAGAAGAGGGCCAGGAAGTACAGAACCAGCTTAGAAATGCGGGGGGGGGGGCGGGGGGGGGCTCTGAGATGCCACAGCTATCGGGAGAGCTGGAGCTGGAGGCTCTGCGGTCAAGCATCTGGCCACCAGGGTCAGCCTCAGAGAGGACCACCAGCAGCACCTTCCCTGCAACCTCTTCCCTCTGTGATGCTGGGGCGTGCACCTTCTCCCTGAGCCTCGGTGTCTCCTCGTTTAAGATGATGCCCGCACTTTGTTGAGTGGTCTTTTTAAAAAAAAATATTTACTTATTATGTATACAATATTCTGTCTGCGTGTATGCCTGCAGGCCAGAAGAGAGCACCAGACCTCATTACAGATGGTCATGAGCCACCGTGTGGTTGCTGGGAATTGAACTCAGGACCTTTGGAAGAGCAGGCAGTGCTTCTAACCACTGAGCCATTTCTCTAGCCCCCATGTTGGGTGGTCTTGATGTTTGAATATAACAGACTTTCTTGGACCACCGGCCCCCAAATCATGGCACAGAGACTTATTGTGAGTTATGAATATTCAACCTTGTCTTATGCTTGACCCACTAGCTCTTATAATTTTAACTTGTTTCTCTTCATCTACATTTTGCCTTGGGGCTTTTTACCTTTCTTTCATGTTGGGGACTGCAGATCACCAGACCCTGAATTTCTTGTTTTCCTCTGCTCTGAGCAGCAGGGGGAGTGGGTTCTGATGAGTCTGCAGCTGAAAGATCCCGAGAGCTGGGGCGTGGCCAGAGCCCTATAGAAGCCCCTGAGCACAATAAAGAGGGCATTCTTAGCATTCATGTCTCAAGGATGTTTGCATGGCCCCATATGTCTGTCTGTGTCTGTGTGTATGTTTTTAAACTTTCAGCCTAGTTCCTGTAGTGCATAGTGAGAAGGGAACATAATGGAATGGGGTAGTTTTATAGTGGAGGCCCCAGCGAGATCGCCCTCGGGAATGGTGAGGGTGGGTTAAAGATGGGGATGTGTGTTTGAGTAAGTCTTTAAAGAGACTGAGTATAGACAGATTATAAGCCATGAAAGGATGGAATCTGCACAGAGAATTAGAATTATTGAGTTTTCTTTTTGTGTTTTGACTGGAGAAAGAAATTTGATACTGAGAACTGCTAAAAAGAAGACATCTTGACTTTAAAATATGGGTCTAAGGATATGTTGCTTTGGAAAAGAGGTTCTGCTTTTATTTCCACAGAAGATGAGGACCTGTGGGTTTCTTCTAGACTAGTATGGTTTGATGGACCAAGACCCCCTGAAATGTCGCTGTGAATATCCCCAAAGAAACAGTGCCCCCAAACAGCAGGAAGTAGTCTGAAGAGAGAGCTACATCCAAATTTCCTAAATGATTGTCTAAATGGGCTACTGTCCGCCATTGTGAGCTCGCCAAGTGGTGTGCAGGCATGCAGGTGGCGAGCTGGGTGGGGGGAGGAGCTCCTTCCACTTCCTGGAGTCCCCGCAAACAGAGAGGCAGCTGCTGGAGCAGAGCTTTGCTGTAAGTGCACGCGGAGAAGCCCAGAAGTGGCTGCACTTCCCAGCTCTGCGGTTCTGGGCTCTGTGTGTCCAAGAGTTTGACCTGAGGGACCTGCTGCCTTGGCCCAGTTGGTGCCTGGCCTGGTGGAGCTGTCCTGGCCAAGAGAGACTTTGGGACAGTAGCTGTGTTCGCTCCAACTTATTGCTATGATATTTGTGCCATAATTATATAGAAAAAGGGGATATGCTGGGGACTGCGGACCACCAGACCCTGAATTTCCTGTAAACAACTTGTTTTCCTCTGCTCTGAGCAGCCTGCAGATGCTCTGAGCATGAGACCCTGAAGGCAGGGGTGTGGGTTCTGATGAGTCTGCAGCTGAAAGATCCCGAGAGCTGGGACGTGGCCAGAGCCCTATAGAAACTGTCCCCTAGACATTCTTGTCTCAAGGATGTCCCCATGGCCCTGTCTGTGTGTCTCTGTCTGTGTGTATGATTTTAAATTTTCAGCCTAGTTCCTGTAGCGTGTAACAATTAGGTGCAGAACGGAACGGGTGTCATTTTACACTTCCATATTGCATGTCCTACCTTCCTGCTTCCTCTGTGTCTGGCTGCCTGTCTGGCTGACCCTGGGCAACTCCCCCTTGAGCCTAGATTCCTCCTCCTATCTTTTCTTTCTTCCTTCCAGCCCCACCTATCCCTCTACTTGCTAGCTATGGCCATTCAGCTTTTTATTAGGCCAATCAGGTGCCTTAGGCAGGCAAGGTGAAACTAATGCAGCACCTCTTTATATAGTTAAATAAATGCAGCATAAACAAATGTAATTCAATCTTTACATAAACAAATATCCTCTGTTCCGCAACATTGGAGCATGTATGTGTTTTTATTTTGATTTTATCCTGTGTGTGTTCACGCTTCTGTGAAGGTCCCCATGAGCCCAGAAAAGGGTAGTGGATCCCTCTGAAGCTGGAATCATAGGTGTTTGTGATTTACATGGTGTGGCTGCTGGAAACCGAACTTAGTCCCCTGGAAGGACAGCATGTGCTTTTGTTTGACTTCTGACTTTTTTTTTTTTTGAGACAAGGTCTCTATGTAGCCCTCGCTGTCCTAGAACTCATTCTGTAGACCAGGCTGGCCTCAAACTCACTGAAGTCTGCCTCCCCCTGCCTCCCGAGTGCAGAGATTAAAGGTGTGCGCCACCACCCCCTGCAGCAAGCACTCTAACAGTAGAACCATGTCTCCAGGCCTGCACAGAATGACTGTGGCCAGGACGTCACATTCTTTTGTACACTCACTGAGTAGGGAAGGAAGCAACAGTCTGAAGGCATACTGCATGCCTTGTGCCCGTGTCAGGGCATGCACTATGGGCCCATGAACAGTCACCAATGGTGGTGGTGGTTGTGGAGACCCTGACAGGGCTGCTTCTCCACAGAATGGTGGCCCTTGGCACTCACCAGCTATTTGGGGGCACATTGATTGACAGGGATCTCTTGATCTGGAAGGGAGTGTGGTCTGCACTCACTAGAGCACTTCTTGAGCTAGAAACTGTCCTGACTGAGCACCTTGCCCAGTGTGACCAGGGCACAGAGGAAGTGGTGTGCCCCTGCCGGCTCTTTTAGATCATGGCCTCTGAGTAAGCGCCTGGAGCTGCCAGCCCAGCACACTCTACAGCCTTTCTTTCTCTCTTCTCCCTTCTTCCCTCCCCCCCTTTCTGCCCCCCTCTCTCTTTCATGTGTGTGTTACTAAAATTCTTTCCCAGGGGAGACATATACAACCCAATGACAAACTGAGGTTCAATTCCACCAAATTTCATTTTGGGGAGCCAATGAGTTTATTGGGTTTACTTACAGAGCACAAGCGAGGGCAACTTCTGGGAGTGTGGGTGCAGCCTCATCCCGTCTGCCCTCTTCTCAGACCACTGGCAATGGTAGTGAGGTGAGGGTCTCCTGCCCCTCAGGCCCCCAACAGTCAACAAGCCCAGCTGGGATGGGCATAGCTGAACCTGAAGGTGTTATTTAGCTCAGAGGACAGTCTTGTGCAGCAGTGTGTATGTGTGTATATGCATGCATATGTGTGCGTGTGTGTGGTAGTGTATATGTGTGCATATGTGTGCATATGTGTGGTAGTGTATGTGTATATGTGTGCATGTGTGTATATGCGTGCATATGTGTGGTAGTGTGTGTATATGTGTGCACGTGTGTGTATATGCGTGCATATGTGTGTATATGTGTAGTAGTATATGTGTATATGTGTGCATATGTGTGCATATGTGTGTATATGCGTGCATATGTGTGGTAGTGTGTGTATATGTGTGCACGTGTGTGTATATGCGTGCATATGTGTGTATATGTGTAGTAGTGTATGTGTATATGTGTGCATATGTGTGTATATGTGTGTATATGTGTGTATATGTGTGCATATGTGTGGTAGTGTGTGTATATGTGTGCACATGTGTGTATATGCGTGCATATGTGTGCATGTGTGGTAGTGTGTGTATATGTGTGCATATGCATGCATATGTGTGTACATGTGTGTATATGCATGCATATGGTGCATGTGTGTGTATTGTGCATATGTGTGGTAGTGTGTGTGTATGTGTGCACATGTGTGTATATGCATGCATATGTGTGCATGTGTGGTAATACAAGGTCAGTGTTGAGTGTCTTCCTCTATTTCCTTCTACCTTGTTTTTAAGATAGGCTTTGTGGGGCCAGTCAGGGTGGCACACACCTTTATTCCAGCACTTGGGGGAGGGGACAGAGGCAAATGTGTGTCTGTGAATTGGAGGCCAGCCTGGGAGTTCCAGGACAGCCAGCTACATAATAGAGACAGCGTGTCTCAAAAACAAAACAAACAAAAGAGAGCTAGGCTTGTCACTAAACCCAGAAGTAGGCTGGTTGCCAGTGAGCCCCAAGGGCTTTCCTGTCATCACCTCACTGACAGGATCACAGAAGCTCAAGGCTTTTTTGTAGGTGCTGAAGATCCAAATTCAAGTCCCCATGCTTGGATGATGAGCATTTTACAGCTGAGTCACCTGCACACCCAACCCTCCCCTCCCCATTCCATCTTTCTGCCTCTTCCTCTGTTTTCCCCTTTTGAGGCAGGAGTTCTTCCCTATATAACCCATCCAGATGGGTCCCTATGAGTTTGGGGTGAGCCTGGTTTGCCTAGACCAGTTGGGGTTGCATAGAGAGAATCTGTCTCAAAAATGAATAGATAAATAAGAAATTCATTAAGCCACTGCCTTCACTGCCTTGAAGCATCAGGGACAAGACAGATGGAGTCAGCATGAAGCACAAAGGGCCCAGCACTCGCATGAGAAGAGAAGTGTCTCAATGCCATCTGGGCTCCTGTGCGGCTTAGCTCTGGTGTAGGTACTTGTCTGGGTCAAGGGCAAGGCAGCACTGCTAGACCAACACCCCTGGAAGGTGACTGCAGTCTGCGGGGGAGCTGTCCGGCCATAGCTGATGTCCTTTGCTGCAGAGAAAAGATCTCTAGAGGAATTATCCAGTCTCCCCGAGTTCTCCAGTGAACCCGTGCCTCTCTCCTCTGTGCCGCTTTGACTGACTATCTGCCCCATGGCCTTTCTTTGTTTCTCTTTCCCAGTGAGACAGGGTTTCTCTGTCCTGGAACTCACTTTGTAGACCAGGCTGGCCTCGACGACTCAAACCCACAAAGATCCAGCTGCCTCGGCCTCCCTAGTGCACCACCATGTCTGGTACTTGCTGTCATTTCTTCAACAAATACAAATCTTTTTAATGTGAGTGAGTATTTTGCAGGCATGCACCATGTGTAGTACCTTCCAAGGCCAGAAGAGGGTGGCAGAGGCCGTGCAAATGGAGGAGCAAAGGGTTTTGAGCATCCTGTGGGTACTTAGACTAGAGCCTATGTCCTCTGAAATGCTAAGCCAGTAGTTCTCACCTACTCTTTTTTTTTTAATTATTTATTTATTATGTATACAATAATCTGTCTGTGTCTATGTCTGCAGGCCAGAAGAGGGCACCATACCTCATTACAGATGGTTGTGAGCCACCATGTGGTTGCCGGGAATTGAACTCAGGACCTTTGGAAGAGCAGGCAATGCTCTTAACCACTGAGCCATCTCTCCAGCCCCTCTCACCTACTCTTCAATACAGTCCTCAGTTGTAGAGACCTCCAGCTGTAAACTTACTTCTCCTCCTCCTCCTCCTCCTTCTTCATTTGTTTATTATGTATACAGTGTTCTGCCTGCATGACAGAAGGGGACACCAGGCCTTATTACAGATGGTTGTGAGCGACCATGTGGTTGCTGGGAATTGAACTCAGGACCTTTGGAAGAACAGTCAGTGTTCTTAACCTCTGAGCCATCTCTCCAGCTCCCTTCACTGCTACTTCTTAACTGTAATTCTGCTACTGTTGTGAGCTGTAATGTAAATAGCTGATATTCAGAATATCTGACAGGTGACCCCCATAAAAGGGTCATGACCCACAGGCTGAGAAACGCTGTGCTGAGCAATCTCTCTAGTCCCACAAAACATGTTAAATTTCAGCTAAGGATCTTGGGATAGCAAAGTGGGCAAATCTCAGGGTGTATCCTTCTGAGGGACAGAAAAGAGGCAGCTGCCATGCACAGAGGAGGCAACGCTGCCCCAGAGATAGACCTCTGCGCACTTTGATTGTGACTTCTGTGGTTCTTAGAAACGTCTGTGGTCATTTGAGAAACCACAACAGACTTCCAATGGGGCACTTCATCACCCCGGCTTACTGGCGGTCTGAGCACCACAGAGGACAGAGCAGGCTATCAAATGGCATTGTAAGGACACTCGGCTAAATCTAGAATGTGAAAACTGGAGGGGGAATGGCCCAGTTTTGTTCTGTTTTTTCCCCTTCCTTCTCATCTGTGGTGTGGTGTGTAAATGTGTGCACACACGTGTGTGCACTCATGAATGCATGTAGGGGCAGAGATCCGTGTGGGGCATCTCTTCTATTGCTCTCTATCTTGGCTTTTTTGGAACAGGGTCTCTCATTAAACCGGAGCCACCACATTGCCTAGACTGACGGAGCTGCAGGGAGCCTCAGGGAGCTGCAGGGAGCCTCAGGGAGCTCACGTCTCCACTCCCACAGACATACCATCACACTCAGCTTTTGTGTGGGTATTGGGGATGAAGACTCAGGTTCTCTGAGCCATCCTCACCATTTCCTGCTGCCTCTTTAGATAGGGTTGTATGCAGTCCATACTGACTTTGAACTTGCTCTGTGACCTTGGATTCTGATCCCACCTTTCCTCTGAAGTGCTGGGATTACAAGCGTGCACCACATTCAACTCTTCTTTTTTTAAATTTTTTTAAAATATTTATTTTATTTATTTATTATGTATACAATATTCTGTCTGTGTGTATGCCTGCAGGCTGGAAGAGGGCACCAGACCTCTTTACAGATGGTTGTGAGCCACCATGTGGTTGCCGGGAATTGAACTCAGGACCTTTGGAAGAGCAGGCAATGCTCTTAATCACTGAGCCATCTCTCCAGCCCCTCAACTCTTCTTCTTCCCTTTTCTTTCCTTTTTTCCTCCTCCCTTTTAGAAAATTAAAACCTTAATATAGGGCTGGACGGTAGTGATACATGCCTTTAATCCCAGCACTCGGGGGGCAGGGGCAGGTGGATCTACAGAGAGAGTTCCAGGACAGGCTCCAAATCTACACAGAGAAACCCTGTCTCAAAAAACCAAAAATAAATAAATAAATAGTAAAATATTTTTAAAAATTAATATAGGGCCAGACAGTGGTGGCACATGCCTTTAATTCTAGTACTTGGGAGGTAGAGGCAGGTGGATCTCTGTGAGTTTGAGGCCAGTCTGGTCTACAGAGAGAATTCCAGGACAGTCAAGGCTACCAAAGAAATCAAAACCAAAACAAAACGAAAATATAGACTCTCACAAATAGCCTTAGCTGGCCTTGGACAGAGATCTGCCGGTATCTGTCTCCCAAGTACTGAATTAAAGGCATTTGCCACATGCCCAGCACCTGGTAAGATCTCTTGACCAGTACTGATGCTGTTGCCCTGAAGGAGGGTGGTCTCTCTCTGTCTGACCTGCTGGGGTCCAGGATCTTGGTTTTCTGGGGTATAGCTTCACCATAGACCAGCACTTTGAACGCTTAGGATATGAAGAGGGGTGGCTTTCAGTGTGCCCCAAAATCCAGACTGTTCTCCCTGGTGCTGACAACTGGTGTGGGAGCTGGTGCTGTTTATCAAAGAGTTTGGGAAAAAGCTCCAGCCAAAATAAGGTTGTGCTCTCCCGCCCCCTAGTGGCCAGGAGAACCTCAGGGGGCATGGCTAGGAATCCACCCAGTGCTCTTTCCTTCCTTTCTTCTGCCCAGATGACTGATGGCATTTGACTTTGGTTATCTTTTAAATTTTTTTCCCGACACAGCACCTGGCATTGTAGCCCAGGCTAGCCCAGAACTACTTATGCAGCCTAAGCAGGACTCTACTCCAGAAAATCCTCCTCTTCAGATTCCAGAATGCTGGGATTCCAGGTGTTGACAACTCGGTAGCAGCCTGAGGCCCCTTAACGTGAGGAGCATCCCTCACTGAGGAAGCAGAAGGCCTGGGTGAGGTGGTGACCTTTGGGATTTGGTCTAGCTGACCCTGAGGGGTATGGCTCTGGAAAATGATTGTCGGAGGGAGTGAGCTGCTTGTTGGTTCCCAGCTGCTTAGCCCCGAATAACCACACAGAAACCATATTCATTAAATCACTGCTTGGCCCATTAGGTCTATCTTGTTTTTTTCTAACTCTTACATATTAATTTAACCCATTTCTATTCATCTGTGTATCGCCATGTGACGATGGCTTACGGGCAAACTTTTGAGCAAAGTTTCGGCATGTCTGACTCTGGCGGTGGCTCCATGACTTCACTCTAACTCCACCCTTCTTTCTCCCAGCATTCAGCCTTGCTTTCCCTGCCTACCTAAGTTCTGCCCTGCTATAGGTCCAAAGCAGTTTCTTTATTCATCAATGGCAATCACAGCACACAGAGGACTCCCACATCAGATGAGGATGAGGAGAACTGATACTGTAATCGTCAGTAGTCACTCATTGCTACCGGCAGTTGTGTGCACCAGGCATTTACTGCCCAGCCCGTGCAGTGTCTTAACACCCACAGCGTGAACAGCAGACCAAGCTGAGGAGACCAAAGCCTGGCTATTCACTGTATGACGGCTATTAGAGTTTCTCTGAATAGCCCTGACTGTCCTGGGACTCCCTTTCTAGACCAGGCTGGCCTCAAACTCGCAGAGATCCTCCTGCCTCTGACTCCCAAGAGCTTCATGTGCCACCACTGCTCAGTGGGATGAATTCTTTTTAGTAATTATAGCAAAATAATTTAGTTGGGATCACCCTGGGAAACAGTTTTAAAGAATTTATTTATTTATCATTTGTATTTTATGTGTATGAATTTTTTCCTGCATGTATGTATGTGCACTTTGGGTATGCCCGGTGTCCTCAGAGGCCAGAAGAGGGCACCAGATCCCCTGAAACTGGACTCAAGGACAATGTGAAGTTGCCACGTGGGTGTGTGAATGAAACTTGGGTCCTCTGCAAAGACAGCAAGAGCTCTTAATCTCTGAGCCATCTCTCCATCCATAAAGCAATTTTACAAGATATCTCAAGCTCAACATAGAGACCTCCATCGATCGCCCAGCCAGGTTCCTGTGGTGTGTGTTGCTGCTGGAACAGCAAGTGCATTCTTGAACCACATGCAACATTTTCATCAGTGACAGGCCATGAGTACCATAAATGTAGTGATCCTGTAAGATTCTGCTGGAGCTGAAGAGAAGCAGAACCTGCAGAAGAATTGCAGACCTCAGCAAGCTCCTTCACTCGGCTCTCGGAGCTCAGAAATTGTAGGATGTGGTGCAATAAAAAAAAAAAAATTCTTGGTACAGCCAGGCGGTGGTGGCGCACACCTTTAATCCCAGCACTCAGGAGGCAGAGGCAGGCGGATCTCTGTGAGTTCGAGACCAGCCCGGTCTACAAGATCTAGTTCCAGGACAGGCTCCAAAACGACAGAGAAACCCTGTCTCGAAAAACCAAAAAAAAAAAAAAAAAAAAAAAGAAAAGAAATTCTTGGTACAATATAAGTGCAATGGAGAAGAAACTGGCCAAGCACAAATATAACAGCAACACAGCAACTGAACTGAAATTAGGTTCTCGGATGCGAATTCCAGAAATTCATACAATTGTATGCTAGCTTCATACTGGCCAAGTAGGATCCTTCCATCTCCATCTCCATCATTTGGAACTGCAGTTGTGCGCCGCATTACCTGGTTTACATGGTGCTGGTATCAAACCCAGGGATTCGTGCACGCCAGGAAAACACTCTACCACCTGAGATACACCTCCATACCTATCTCCCTTTCAGTTTTAAAGGGACTGCCTTGCTGTTTCCATAGCTACCACATCATGCTACATGCCTAAAATGCACAGAAGCTGAAAACATTGGTTTGTTGGGGGTATTATGTTAAGGTATGTTACTTGTATGTTGCATTTGTTTAACTGTGTGGAACTGTTGTTACTTTGCCTGTCTCAAATACCTAGTGGCCCTAATAAAGATCTGAATGACCAATAGCAAGGCAGGAGGAAGGTAGGCGGGGCTGGCAGGTAGAACAAATAGAGAAAACTGGGAGATGTTCAAAACAGTAGCCTGAGAAGGCGGGGGACATGCGGGGCCAGCCATCCAGTCACAGAGCAATCCATGGAGTAAGAGTAAGATTTACAGAACTACGAGAATGGGAAAAACAGAGGCCGAAGGGGAGACAAGATTATAATTAAGAAAAGTGGGCAAGAAACAAGCTAAGGGCAAACAACTCTAAGTAAGAATAAGCCTCCGTGTGTGATTCATTTGGAAGCTGGGTAGTGGGCCCCGCAGAAGAGTCCAAAGAGCATAACATCATATTACTACATTGGTTAGACACAGGCACAGTGACACACACCTGTAACCCAGCAATGAGGCCAGTTCAGATACATAGTCAGTCTGAGGACAGCTGAGCCTACAAACAAAACAAAACAGAAAACAAACAAACCCCCAGAACAAAATAAAACAACAAACCAAACAACTTGTCTCGAAAAATATAAAATATTTTCCAACACAGATGGGTCTCCATAGTAGACAGAAAGGGTTTTGTTTTGTCTGACACAGGCTGGCTGACTTGCCTGGGCTGAAATCAAAGGCATGCACCACCACTCCTAGGCCCTGGTAGAGAAATGTTAACGGTACCTTGTCTGTTCATGAGCAAAGTCGGGTTTTATTTGTTTAGTTTTGGTTTGAGAAGAAGTTGGGAGGCAGAAGCAGGTGACAGCTTCCTCTGAATTGAAATATTCCAGGCTTCTGAGACTCAGGAAGTAAACATGCCTCATAAATCCTTCACAGGCCCCTCTCCAGGTTCCACAACAGTGAACAAACCAGGGAAGCCGAGAGTCACGGGCGGGGCTGCTGCAGGCTCCACAGAGAGCTCCCGGGATGCAGCTTTGTCACACATCCTGGCTTTTTGACGAATGCAGCTGCCACTGAGTGGCGCCTATTCTTGTAAGTGACCACAATCAATCCATTGGTTTGCCAAGGAGGCCTTAGTGGGAATTTGGTTCTGGTCTGTTCTTGGTGAACCCTCTGAGATGAAGAAGGGCTTGTTCAATTCTCCCCAGGAGGTCACACAACAAGGTCTCACTGGTAGGCTGGCCTCTAATTCTTGCTTCAGCCCGGGCACTGTACCTGGTCACAGCCAAATTTGGAAAAAAAAATAACCATGAGAACGTTTCGAAAACAGTTGCTCTCCTTAAGAGCCTGAGTTCGAGGCCAGCCTAGCCTGCTAAGCGAATTCCAGGACAACCAGGGCTACACAGAAAAACAAAACAACAACAACAACAAAAAGAGCCTCAGTCACGTGGGAGGCAGAAGCAGGTGGATCTCTGTGAATTTGGGGCTAGCCTGGTCTACATAGAGAGCTCCAGGCCAGCCAAGGCTACATAATGAGACTCTGTCTCAAAACAAAAAACAAAACAAGCAAAGCAAAAAAGCTAATTAAAATAAGTAACTAAACCTCAGTTAATCCCCAGGGACTCCACAAGAGGGTGCTGTGACCACAGGACATGTCCACTGCTCCATTGCCCCTGAAGACCTTCTGTGGGAATTTAAAAACCCCACGGAGAAGTCATAGGAGGTTTATTGGAAGAGGAAAGAGTTTATTGGAAGAGGAAAGAGAAGGAGCAGAGACCCGTCGCTAGGGACAAGAGTGGCAGGAGAGAAAGAAAGAGAAGACCTATCCTGCCAGGGCCCCAAGGGCAGGCCAGTACAGATGCCTGAATACTAGCACCTTCCAAGGGACAAATGAAAGGCAAGGAAGGCAAGGTTGAAGATGAACTTGACCCTAGGTGGGCCATGGCTAATACATAATTATGTCTTAGTTTTAAACAAAAAATCTAAAGAATAAAAACATCGAAGAGGAAATAAATATTTATATAATAATATAATAGATATAAAAAGAATAGGATATGAATTATTTTTTGTACAGTTATAAGATGTACTTGTGTTGTAACCCAAGTGTTATGAAGGGGTGAGAAGGCTAGTCTAGAGGCTGGGAATCCAGGGCTGCTCAGTGAGATTCTGTCAAAAGGGGGGGGGTAGTAAGCTAAGGTTAATTTATTATTGAAACAAAAAAAAGCCAGGTGGGGGTGGCACAAGGGAGGCAGAGGCAGGCGGATCTTTGACTTCAAGGCCAGCTTGGTCTATAGAGTGAGTTCCAGAACAGCCAGGGATACACAGAGAAACCCTGTCTTGAAAAACAAAAACAAAATAAAATTTTCTTATTATATTTATTCATGTGTGGGTTGGTGCGCTATGTTCAGGGCTCATGTGAAGATCAGAGAAAAACTTTGGGGACAAGCACTCTCCTTCCATGTAGGTCCCAGAGATCAAACTCAGGTACTTAGCAAGTAACTTTTTTGGGGTTTATTTGTTTGTTTTATTGATTTTTATTGAATTCTACATTTTTCTCTGCTCCCCTCCCTGCCTCTCCCCTCCCTTTCAACCCTCCCCCAAAGTCCCCATGCTCCCAATGGGGATCTTGTCTTTTTTTACTTCTCATGTAGATTAGATCCATGTATGTCTCTCTTAGGGTCCTCATTGTTGTCTAAGTTCTCTGGGATTGTGGTTTGTGGGCTGGCTTTCTTTTGCTTTATGTTTAAAACCACTTATGAGTGAGTACGTGTGATAATTGTCTTTCTTAGCAAGGACCTTTATGTGAAGAGCCCTCTCAGCTACCAAGGAAACTATCTTTATCAACTTAGCATAGACTGGGTAGAGTCACAGAGTGTGTCCTGTGAAAGACCCTTGGAGAGGACCTTTTTTTCGGGGAGACCTCCCCAACGCCAAGGAACAGGCTGAGACTGCATGGATGCAAATTGCAAGAGGTTTATTGAGTAGACACAGGTACCTGCGGGCAGCAAGATCTCTCGGAAGACCTGCGCACCTGCCAACTGGAGGGCGGGCTTTTTATAGGGAAGAGCAAAAAGCAAGCTTACAGAAGCAAAAGCGTGGTTATCGGAATGCGGCGGGGGGGGGGCATGAATGGTTTCCTCTCTCAGCATGGATGCCTGGCAACAGTCATCCTGTTCCTATCTTATTGACATCCTGCCTTGCAGTCTTCCTATCTCATAGACATCCTGTTCTCTCAAGCACATGGGATGTTCTTACGAGAGCAGGCTGGCTGCTGATCCGGAGAATTTTTTTAAGCAAACAGGACGTTCCCCCTGGAGCATGCTAGCTGTGGGTTTTGAGGAGGGGGTCTGTAGGGTCTTTCATCCTGGACCTTCCCAGCCCTTCCTTGCTCGTCCACTGGTTGACCAAGGACAACTCCTGTACCTGGATATTCCGTTCAGGGTGAGAGTCCTGAAGAGATTCGCCATGCTTTTACCATAGCGTTTAGAGATGAATGGCACTGTGTCCCAGAGCTTGCAGTATTGAGTACAGCTCTGTCCAGCTCACAGCTTAGGAGCACCAGGCTACTCCATGTAGCTCTGTGTGGGAGGCTGTATCATCTGGGCTGTGGAAATAAATTCTGCCATGTTCATGAAAAAAAATCATCCGAGACATTTCTCACAGCTTATTGGCCCTGGTCAGCAATCAACTGTGTGTATAAAATCTGCACATAGGGCGGAGGCGGCCTCCGCAGGCGGCCGGCTGGGACCGGCTGGGACTGGCTGGGACCAGAGCGGCAGGCGGCGGGAACCGTCGTGGCAGCAGAAGCAGGCTGCAGGGACCTCGCGCAACACCGAGAGCAGATCACCCCACTACAATTAAATCAAAGAGGTAGGCCTTCGGTTGGGGAGGTCCCTGGCAAAGGAGGAGCCGGGTCCTATTCCTGAAGACCCTTCTGAGGGGTGAGAGGGATCTTGGCCCCCGGCAGGAACCAGGAAACAGAGCGAGGCCATTTTGTAAGAGGAGCCCCTGGCCAGGAGGGAAACCTGAACTAGTTTTAACAGACCCCTTAGATACCATCGATAGGAGGAGATGGGCAGGCACCAAGGCAAGATTTCACCCAATAATCTGAAAAACAGCATGAAAACACCAGAACCCAATGATCTTACAACAGAAGGTCTTCAACACCCTAACACAGAAGAAGTGGAAAAAATTGACTTTATGAAAGCAATAGAGTCCCTTAAAATCTGCACATATCCATGAATTAATGATCCCACTGGAACAGATTCAATGCAATGCCCATCAAAATCCCAGCAAAATTCTTCACAGACCTCAAAAGAATGGTACTCAACTTCATATGGAAAAGCAAAAAACCCAGGATAGCCAAAACAATCTTGTACAATAAAAGAACTTCTGGAAGCATCACAATCCCTAACTTCAAACTCTACTACAGAGCTACAGTACTGAAAACAGCCTGGTATTGGCATAAGAACAGACAGGAGGACTGTCTAAGAAACAAGCTGGACTCCATTTTGTAATCAGGAACCATTCTGAGTCTGCAGCTAAATTGTTTCTGTCTTCTGTAAAACTTAAGTCTCTGTTTCTCAGAACTGTGTTGTGCTCAACTCCATAACCATGAAACATTCTGTAACAAAAGCTCCAGGAAGATTTCCCTAACTGCTTTGTAAAATCCTAACTGCCTGGTTTGCTTGCAGAACCTCCACCCTGTGGTTTTGCCCTATAAAAGGAATTTGAGAGGGCTGGAGAGATGGCTCAGCAGTTGGCAGCACTGGTTGCTCTTCCAGAGGACCGGGGTTTAATTCCCAGCACCTACGTGGAAACTCACAACTTTGGTTCCAGAGGATCCAACACTCTCACTTGCATGTAGGACACCAGTAAACCTAAAATAGCAAACTGGCTCATCACCGATCTCGTGAGCCCTGCCTTATGCGAGACAGCTGCTGGCTGCTGTGCACATAATATACTTTGATTTGATTTGGCCACAATTTGTGGTTGGTGGTCGTCTTTCATCTTTGTGATTAACATTGCTTTCATTTCTATTTTTCAGTTATAAAGACATAGATGAGTTAAGTGAAGAGCTACCCAAAACCAACATTTTATGAGTTCTCTTAGATGTCTGGTTTTTATAATATTCTGCAACTTGATGTTTTTGTAAGTTGCAAAATACTTACTAAGCTTTTCATGTCTGCCCCATTTGCTGACACAAACAAACTGGTTATGCAAAAACAAATCAAAACAAATGCTTGTCTAAAACCTCTCAATAACTCCAGCTGAGTTGGCTTAAAAGAATTGCAGTTAGACGTAGGCTCATATTTCTACATGGTATGGCGACCAGAATATCAGGCCACAGTTTGCACCTGCAGCACAGGAGGTGGTCACCCAGCATTTACAGACAGGCTGTCCCCAGGGTCAGGATATGCTAATGTTGTTATTCTCCTTCTTTGTAATTTGGAGGATGCCTGGGATAGAGAGGCTAATTCAGCCTATGTGATAGATCTGGCATACAGAGCAGGAAGATGGGAAGACATGACAGAGTGGGCATAGAAAGATGTGAACATGTCTAAAGTCATTCACCTGGTTACCTAGGAAACAGAATGCTAATGAATTTACCCTCAGTTTATGTTTTGGTATAAAGGTTGTTTGGAGAATAAACCAAAATCCTGTTGAATTTTCAGGATGTGAACTCAGGATTTCGTGAGGGATCACTGAGAATTTCCCTCCTGATTAAGCCATGTGAGCTGTCTCAATTATTCCCACGCCTCCCCTCTGGTCTGGAAAAATAATTTATGGTCTGGGCTGGCACTGGATCATGACAGCTGGACTTGTTAAAAGTTCATATTTTTGGAAGAAAGGGAAAGGAAGGCTGTTCCATTCTTTTATGTTGTATTTGTTTAACTCTGTGAAGCTGTGATACTTTGCATGTCTAAAACACCTGATGGTCTAATAAAGAACTGACCAACCAATAGCAAAGCAGGTGAAAGGTAGGTGTGGCCAGCAGGATGAGAGAATAAGCAATAGGAGAAATCTGGGGGCTGGAGAGATGGCTCAGCGGTTAAGAGCATTGCCTGCTCTTCCAAAGGTCCTGAGTTCAATTCCCAGCAACCACATGGTGGCTCACAACCATCTGTAATGAGGTCTGGTGCCCTCTTCTGGCCTTCAGGCATACACGCAGAAAGAATATTGTATACAAAATAAATAAATAAATAAATAAGTTTTTTTTTTTAAAAAAAAAAAGAGAAATCTGGGAGGAGAGGATCAAGGAGAGGAGGAAGCTAGGAGCCAGGCACACAGCCACACAGCCACACAGCCACACAGCCACACAGCCACACAGCCACACAGCCACACAGCCACACAGCCAACCATAAGAGAAAGGTAAAAATCAAGAGGCAAAAGGCAGATGGGATAATTTAAGGAAAACTGGCTAGAGACAAGCCAAGTTAAGCCTGGGCATTCATAAGAAAACAATAAACCTCCATATATTTATTTGGGAGCTGGGTGGTGGGTCCCTCAAAAGAGTAAGAAGCAACCAACTACAACAGGCAATGCCATTGGACCTTCACCTGAGCGTCCAGCCCTTCTCCCAGCTGGTTGTACAATTTGGCCTTAATTAATGAGGCCTCAAGGGTCTTTTGCTTTTGTTTGTTTGTTTTTGGATAAGCTAGGGGATATGGAGTAAAAAGTAAGAATGGACAGGAAGGGCCCTTGTGCAGCAATGGAGAGACTAGGACTAACACTGGATAAAAGTCCGAGGAAAAATGGAGACTGCCTGGTGAAAATATGCAAAACAAATGATAAATTTAGTTGGTACCTTTATGTCTCATGATATTTTTATAAATAAAATTTGTATGTAAGGCTAAAATGGCTAAATATAATCACAGTAGCTCTCTCGGTACTTCCTCTCATTTACAAAGATGTTCCCCATCCAAGGTCCTCAATATCTTTGAAGCTCTTGGTGAAATGTAAGCTTTCTCCCTCTCAAGATCTCAAGGGGCCAAGGGTTAGAAGCTGAAAACACTGAGCAGAGAAAAAGCTATTTTAAAACTCACAACAAAAATTAAATATAATTAATTAAGAGTCTATGTGTAGGTAATTTTAATTTGCTACAGCATGCTATATATGAAACTTGAATTCAATTCTTGCTTATGGAAATAGAGTAGAAATAAACAGTAAATAAATGTTAAAAACATGCTTTAAAATGTAAAGAATGAGGTCCTTGTGGTGGTTTGAGTGAGACTGGCCCCTCAGCTCGTACATCTGAATGTTTGGTTCCCGGTTGGTGGACAGTTTAGGAAGGATAGGAGGTGTGGTCTTGTTGAAGGTGTGTTACTGAGGGTCACTTTAAGGAATCAAAAGCCCCTGCCAGGCCCAGTTGTTCGCTCTCTCTCTCTCTGTTTTCAAATTGTAGATTGGATGTGAGCTCTCAACCATGCCTGCTACTATACTTCCTACATGATGATCATGGACTTATCCTCTGAAACTGTAAGCAAGCTCTGAATCAAATTCTTTCTTTTGTAAGCTTTTAAGCTGTCTTGGTTGTGGTGTCTCTTCACAGCAATAAAACAGTAACTGAGGTTTTGTGTGTGTGTTTGTGCATGCATGTGCATCTGTGTATGTCTCCTAAGTGCTGAGATTAAATGCATGTGCCACCATGCTGGAATTGATAGTTTTATATATATATAAAGGGTTAAAATATTTTGGATAAAAATAAATTTTGTATTATGAAATGGAATTTTGTCCTAAGAATGAGAAGTAGATGACTACAAAATCATGAATGCTTAAAGCCAAGTCACAGAGGGTTTGAGTAAGTTATACAAGGCTTATAGAGAGTAGGACTTAAGAATTATGGATGTTAAGCCGGGCAGTGGTGGCGCACGCCTTTAATCCCAGCACTCGGGAGGCAGAGGCAGGCAGATCTCTGTGAGTTCGAGACCAGCCTGGTCTACAGAGCTAGTTCCAGGACAGGCTCCAAAACCACAGAGAAACCCTGTCTCGAAAAAACCAAAAAAAAAAGAATTATGGATGTTTGATGATTAAGATTCATAAGCTCAGTTGGATAGTGGTGGCACACATCTTTAGTCCCAGTACTAAGGAGGCAAAAGCAGACAGATATCTGTAGGTGGAATTTTCTGTCTCACCTGTTAGCTCCCAAATAATAACACAGAGACTTATTATACTATAAATGATTGGCAAATAGCTTAGGAATATTACTAACTAGCTCGTACAACTTAAATTTACCCATATTTCTTATTGATATTCTACCATGTGGCTCAATACAGATGAAAGACCCTAATTTCTAGGGTTCAGGGAAGGATCCCCCAGACTCAATAAGCCACGCCAATGGATGCAAACAGCAAGAGGATTTTTTATTGTCAAAGGCACCTATGGGTGACTCAGTACTCTCATGAGACTGAGCCCCCCCCCAATAGGGTCTCAGGGTTACATAACGGGGAAGCATAGCAACAGCAACATCATTGGTCAATTCAAATTAACATATGGGGTGGGTCAACATCAGGACCAAAACAAGTCTAGATCAAGCCAGTTTCTGCCCCCTTGGGTTTTGATAGATTACACAAAGGACTGGGTGTTTTTCCTTTTTGGCAGGTGCAACCGGTCTCAAGACTGCTTCTGCCGCCCACAGATATTCTGTTTTGCCCTGGCCTAGTTGATCATAAAAACATCTTAAGTTGGAGACTAGGATTGGGGTCTTTCATTCATAGCCCAGCATGTTCATCTTGCTTCTCCCTACGCCTCCTGAAGACTCTGCCTTTCTTCCTCCCAGTACTCTCTGCTTGTCTAAAAGTCCTGCCTAACCTCTTCCTGCCTAGCTATTGGCCATTTAACCCTTTATTAAACCAATAAGAGCAACACATCTTCACAGTGTACAAAAAGATTATTCCACAACCTATTTTTGTGAGTTGGAGACCAGCATGGTCTGTAGAATGAATTCTAGGACAGCCAGGGCTGTTACATAGGGAAACCCTGTCTTGAAAAGCACAACAAAAATAAAATAAAAAGAGATTTATTACCTTTTAGGGCTATAATGAACTATTCATGCTAAAAATAAATGAATTAAAAATATGTGCCTTTCTAACTTAACTAAGCTTTAGATTTTTTGGAGAAATTGAGTCATATAAAAGTGTTGTAGTACGGACAGTGGGGCTGCGTCCCCAGCACCGGCCACCCTCATGGCTTATGCCCCAAAATAATTACATGGAAACTGTATTCATTTAAACACTGCCTGGCCCATTAGTTCCAGCCTCTTATTGGCTAGCTCTTACATATTGATCTAACCCATTTCTAATAATCTGTGTAGCCCACGAGGTGGCTTACCAGGAAAGATCTTAACCTGCGTCTGTCTGGAGTGGGAGAATCATAGCGACTCCCTGATTCAGCTTCTTTCTCCCAGCATTCTGTTCTGTCTACTCCGCCTACCTAATTTTCTGTCCTATCAGAGGCCAAGCAGTTTCTTTATTACTTAACCAATGAAACAACAGATAGAAAGATGACCCTCCTCCATCATAAAAGAACTGTGAGGGGCTGGAGAGATGGCTCAGCAGTTAAGAGCACTGCCTGCTCTTCCAAAGGTCCTGAGTTAAATTCCCAGCAACCACATGGTGGCTCACAACCATCTGTAATGAGATCTTGTGTCCTCTTCTGGCCTGCAGGCACACACACTGAAAGAATATTATATACATAATAAATAAATAAATATTAAAAAAAAGAACTGTGATATTTTATAAAAGTAGACTATAGAAGGATCAGAAAAATGATGTTCCCAGTTTCTCCATAGAGTTTATCTATGCTTTAAATTTATTTTGATGTCAAGTGCTCAATTCAAAATTATAGTTTTGAAGGCTCAAAATCTTAAGGATAAGATTATAAATTCCAATCTTATGAGAGTTACTAAATTTATTGTAAACTGTTAAAGGTAATTAAACCTTAAAAGATAATTAATCCAGGCATGGTGGTACACACCTTTAATCCAGCATTGGGAAGCAGAGGCAGATGGCTCTGAGTTCAAGGTCAGCCAGGTCTACAGAGCAAGTTCCAGGACTGCCAAGGCTACACAGAGAAACCCTCCAAAGATAATTATCTTATAAATGATAAAATATCTTTTTTTTTCTTTTTGGTTTGTTGAGACAGGGTTTCTCTGTGTAACAGTCCATGCTGACCTCGAACTCGCTGACATCTGGCGCCTCCGTTGCCCGCCTATGATCAAATATCTTTAATGTGCTCCAAATTGTGTTTGTAGTTTAGCTAAGTATAAATGTGACTCATCTACAGAGAGAAGCATGGAAGGAGAGACCAGTTTCTGTTTCCCATTGCATAGTCTTCTGCATATGATGTCAGTCAGGCACTAGCACATGTAATCAAAGCAAGTTTAAAGTAAACTTAACGGTTATTTAATATAAAGTAATAGTCAAACTCAAGAATATTTTAAAAACAGGTTATGAAAACTGAATGCTTAAATGAAATAGGTTAAATTATAATACACTTGCATGGCAAAACATCCCTAGACTCAAGCAATATCCTTTTCCCTGGATGGGACACAGACCCCATCAGAGAGAACTGCAAGCTAGCATCATTACAGAAGGATGCAGGAATTTATACCCACCTGAGTGTGCTGCTCCTGCCTCTGGCTGTGTAGGCCAGACCTGGAAACCTTCCTCCTTCTCTTTAGGGAAGATGAATTACTCTTCATGTCTCACATGATGGGGGTGGACTCACTCCCCCTGGAGAGGACATTGGAGCCTACATTCACATCTTAAAAGTCGCCAGTAACAGAGAGACAAATAGCAATAACTCTGCTCACAATGTCAAACTGACATCTGAGGTACTGTGGATGAAGGAAGCTTGTACTAAGCCTGTCAGTCACCTGACTGGCATGGGACCTGCATGCTAGTTTGATTGGCCATGCTTCCTACTCTGGCTTTCAATTTTCTTCTTAGGATTCAATTACTGGATCCTGCTTGAAGTCTCCAGTCTTCATATGACGTAATAACAAGACAGGGGTTCTGCCACAGAGCCAGTCAGCGTAGCAGGCCAGCTGTGGACACTCATTTAAGCATTAAGTTACAGGTGTCATCTGGAAGCAATCAGGAATGGGTAAAGAAAACCACACTGGCTGAGAAGAGCTGTGAAAGTCCCCCAGATCAGCCTCCCGGAGCCACTTCCCAGAACACCAGCGACCAGCGAGCTCTCCAGCCTGCTCCTGTTCACAACCGGGAGCCAGGGGGCTTCCCATAGCAAAGCCTAAAATATCCAACAGTGGACATTTGGAGACAGATATTGTTAGATTTCTGAGGCAGCATAAAGAGACAGAGGCAGAAAGAAACCAGGCTGACTTTGGCAGAAGAGACTGCTTTTTCAAACAACAATGGGTGGACATTCTCCTGAGGGCAAGGAGGTGTATTTAAAGAGAAAAGGGAACATTCGGAGTATATAGAGGTGGGGTTGTGGAATGGAGACATTAAATGCTATCTGCCATTGAACTGTTTGTCCAGACAAGGATGTGTGAGCTTCAAAAACTGCCTTGCTCGGCTGCCAGGAAGTTGGTGATAGTGGATGAATGTGTTAGACAATAGCAATGAAAGGAGGAGGGCTGGAGTTCCAACAAAGCCACAGATTTCAGCAAATACTAGGGCAACTGAGAGCTCCTTGCTCGGAGCCTAGCAGAGGCTATTAGCCTAACCCTAACCCTAACCCAAACACCAGCCCCAACCCTATACCTAAGCCCCAACTTGACCCCTAACCCCAACACTACCCCTAACCCCAGTTCCAACACTACCCCAACCCAACCCCAACAGTAAACCTAACCCGAGACATAACACCAACTCAAACCCCAGCCATAACCCCAGTCCAAACCCAAAACCCAGCCATAACCCCAACCACAGCCATAACCCCAGTTCTAACTCCAACCCTACCCTTAACTCTAACCCCAACACTAATCCAAACCCCAATCCCAACCCTACCCCTAACCCCAACAGCAACCCCAACCCTGAAAGACCCCCATGGCCATGTGTACTATGTTAAACTTTGCTGAAATTCAGCTGGGCCCCCTATCTAAATTGTCAACCTGCTACAGGGTGTTTTATCTGGCTTTATGGTTTTTCGGGGAAACTCATCCCCAGGGTGAGCTAAGCCCGCCAATTTGAGAACCAATGAAATGCTATTGCTAGACAAGCCTCTTATGTAACTCCTAAATCCTTATAAATACATGATGTGCCCTCAGCCTGACTTGCTCAGTAACTTAATTGTAACTTAGTTGCTGCAGCATCCTCAGGCGCCTGTGTAATCAATACAGACACCTCTTGCTGATTGCATCTGTTGGCCTGAATTATTGAGACTGGGGGATTTCTCCCACCACCCTTGAAAACGAGGGTTTTTCAACCCTAACCATAACCCAACACCAACCCCAATCCTACCCTAACCCCAACCCTGCCCCTAACCCCAATCCTACCCCTAACCCCAACCCTAACCCCAATCCTAACCCTAATAGCAGTGGTGTAGGGCCCATGGGTGTACCCCTGCTCCCAGGTTTCATCTTGAAGACAGTTTCCGGTCAGCCAGCTAAACCATCCTGTTTGTTCCCGCGCTCCCTCTGCCCCCCTCCCAGTGATTAGCTACAGGGCATTGTTTACTCCACCTTGGGTGTGGTAATTTCCCACCTGCCTGAGGGACATTCCTTGTGCAGCAGCTAGGTATTTAAGGTTTTCCCTAAATTTGAGTAAATGGCATTCTGCTGATCTCCTTTTGAATGACGCAGGTCTCTTGTGTGTTCTTTCAATCTCCAGACCCTTGCCTGGCTAGCAAACGGTACAGTGGTGCGCAAACTGTACCGAGAGTAACACAGACTCAGGTGTTACCATTGGAGGCCACGCTGGGATATCAGGCATTACACAGCGGTTGTTCAAGGTGTATTCCTCAGAGACTATGATGCCCCTTTCTCTCTTTGAAATGGCTATCAAACTCCATAAGGATCCTCTTCGATGCCCATCTTCCTCTCGAAGTAGATTGGTGCCGCTAGGAGCAGACATGTCTCATTGTCATGAAAAGTCCTAAGTTATTAAAATGTTTTAAAATTCCATATTCTGCAGTCTTTGAAAGATATGAAGAATGCCTATTTAACTGAAATATATCTCTATATATCTAGAAAATCTAAGTAATATGACTACAAACTTGACTATTAGTTATGATTATCCATCAACAACCTATATTTCCTAATTATACATTTCATTTTTTTTTAATTTATTTATTTATTAAAGATTTCTGTCTCTTCCCCGCCACCGCCTCCCATTTCCCTCCCCCTCCCCCAATTAAGTCTCCCCCCAGCCCGAAAATATACATTTCATTTTAAAAATGAACTACACAATCACAATACCTTAATCAAGATCAGAAATACATATACATATAACAAAATTGACCTTAAATCTCTATCAATAAAGCAAAATCTATACTAATGCAAATTATTCATATCTATATCATATCCCCCTTTAAATGTTAAAGAACGTTTTATAAACCATATTTGGGAACATGGGCGCAGTTTTTTCTCTCCAAACTGCTTCCTGCTGAATGGGGGTGTCGTTAATTAGGTCTTTCATGGTATAACCTGTGTGCCAGGGTCATCTCAGTTGGCAGTTGAGTGAAGTAATTTTTTGAGGGTGTTCACATCAACCTTTCAGGAGGGCGTGGTCTATCATACCATATCAGGATAAATGCAATCCACAAGGTCTGATCCTCTGTGAAAACAAAAGAAGAATCTCTTTTCCAAAGTATCATATCCTTAGATCCAAATTCTGAAATCATACCTTCATGATATCCATTCTGGTTCCACTTGGCAGCCCATATAATGAAATGTCTCTCTGTACTTAGCTCCTTCACAGTCAAAAATTTTAAAGAAAACACAATGTACATAATCCAGACTCTCTGTAAATTTTCCATTTTTATGTGGCTTATTTTTATTCTATCACTTTACTTTATTCTGTCTCTTTAAAGACTTTACCTTTTTTTCTAACATTAACTTTATTTTCTATATTCTTTTTCTTCTCTCTCCCAAGCCTACGTACATTCATCCAACAGTGTGACTCATTTAGTGGTCTGAATCTGTCCTATTGTGAATCTGCAATTTTTTACTATCCAGGAGCATTTCTCTTTGAACAGTAATATTAGCCATAGTGCTTCCTGTAGGGCTAATCCTGACAGATCCCCAGGCCTGGACTCTGACAAAATTTTATTACCTCCGCTGTGTCTAGAAATAATAGGTTTAGATAGTTTTTATCTGATTTCTTTAATAATTCATGCCTTGGCCCTTAAAAATAATAAATAAAACAGAACAATAATCCCTGGTCCCATAGGCTGGCTTCATTGGAATCTATGATCAACCACCTCACTCCTGGCTCCATGGATCTGCTTGTCCTTGTCCTCTGAGGTCTAACGATTGGGAACTGCGTAATTCACTGGCTGTCCCAGTACCCACTCCTCCATCAAAGTCAACGACTGAAATGTAACCTAAGTAGACGAATGTGGGACATAAGACTACCCTGCCCTGGCTCCCTCTTGTGTTTGCTCAAACACTTGTCAGCCCCCACCCACCACCTCCAACAGTCTTGTCTAACACACGGGATTTCCCTGACTCTGGCCACAGTCCTGATGTATTTTAACCAAAATAATTAGTGTTTATAATAAATGAAGAAGGTATAAGTAAAAAATAATGGCTAAGTTATGCACAGAATACTATGCTCTGCCAAAAACAGATGTTGCAAGGCCATTCTCCCTGTCACCCCACATCGACGTCCCCCCTCCGGCCCCAAGGGACACGCACTGGGACTCGAACCCACTCTGGATCACAGGCCAGAAAGAAAGGACTCGTTTGTCTTAATCTGCATGGTTGCCTGTATCTTTCTCGAATGGATTTATTATAGAATGTATGTGAACCATGTGTTTGCCTAGTGCCGGGGGAGGTCAGAAGAGGGTGTTGGCTTCCCTGGAGCTGGAGTTACAGATGTTGTGGGTTCTGGTCCTAGGAGAGCAGCAAGTTCTCTTAACTGCTGAGCTATCCACGGGACTTTACTATCTTTTTTTTAATAGAATTGCTTTTTAAAAAATATTTATTTATTTATTATGTATACAATATTCTGTCTGTATGCCTGAAGGCCAGAAGAGGGTGCCAGACCTCTTTACAGATGGTTGTGAGCCACCATGTGGTTGCTGGGAATTGAACTCAGGACCTTTGGAAGAGCAGGCAATGCTCTTAACCACTAAGCCATCTCTCCAGCCCCCCTATTTTTTTTAAAGAATTTTTGTTTTGTTTTGTTTTTTGTTTTTCTTTTCTTTAAAAGAAAATTTATTTATTTACAGATGGTTGTGAGCCACCATGTGGTTGCCGGGAATTGAACTCAGGACCTTTGGAAGAGCAGGCAATGCTCTTAACCACTGAGCCATCTCTCCAGCCCCAGGACTTTACTATCTTTAATTGTACACTTTAGCTGGGTAGATCCTAGCACTCAGGGAACAGAGGTAGACCGATCTGTGTGAATTCAAGGCTAGACTGGTCTACATGGTGACAGAGGACAACCGGGGCTATAATGAGAGACCTTGTCTCAAATTAATTAACTAATTTACTAATCAATTAAGACAGGCCTTGGAAACACTTCTAGGTACACTTAAAGGTATGCTTAGACCCACCGAATGTCTGTTCTGTAAGGCCTCAGCAGTTTGGGGAGTTTGGAGTGCTTCTGGCAAATTTGAATGAGAAATCTTTGGGTGGCTGGCTAAATCTAACGACAAGCCCGGCTTCTCCCGAGGATGGCCAGGCCTGCGAGCTTTCCTCTCCTAGCTCTTGATGGCATCTCGTCACAAACCCTTAATTTTGCTGGGTCACAGAAGCAATTAAACCTCTCCTCTAGATTGTAGACGTGTTGTAGGGGCTTTGGGTCCAGGGCCAGATCCTCTCACATACTCCAAGCCTCCAAGCCCTACAGCTTATGGAACACAGAAGAAGCCATGTTATTTTATTGGTAAGTTAATGACTGGGACGCCCCTCCGCCCGGGAGCCTGGAGCGCCGCGCTGGCTCTTTCTGTCGCACGTGGCAGGGGCAGTGCTCTCACTTCTCGGCGTAGCAGTAGGTTCCGTAGGCCGCCTGCTGGGGCCGGGGGAAACCGAAGCTGCGCACCCCGGGGTCGGGGAGGCCCCCGCAGCGCGGCCGCGGCGTGGTGATGGGGAAGCGAACGCTGCCGTCCGCCAGCCAGCCTCCATCGCACCGATCCAGCCCCGAGAACTTCCAGGCAGCGTAGAGGTGCCCGACCTTGGCTACTACAGCTCCCCGCCGCCGGCACGCCGCGTGGGCTTCAGAGAGCGTCAGTCGCCCGGGCACGAAGAACACCTGGCCTGGGAACGAGAGCGGGTGACCGATTGCCCCAAGCAGCGGGTCTGGAGGGGGACGGGACAGCGAAGCTCGGGAAATGGCAGCAGGAGAACCCTGGCAAAGCGGTGCTTGCGGGAGCCCAGAGGAACGCGGTCTGGGACGCTCCAACTCTCCCCGCCCAAATTCTCCTACTCCGCTAGGTTCGCCGCGCTGGGCTCCGGCCCTAGACCCGCCCCCCACCCGTCCTCCAGGCCCCGCCCGTGCACGACATTGGACGCTGGCCAGCCCCCGCCTGGCTTACAGGTCCTGCTTTCACTCCCGGGCCGAGTCCTGCCTCCTGGCCCAGGCCCGACCACGCCCTAGCTCCAGGATGGAGTCCCCAGACCGGGCACCGCCTGCACGCAGCTGGCTCACCTGCCAGCGCCGAAGTGAAGCAGAAGGCGTCGTAGCGGTCACGGCTGCGATCGCGGGGCCCGTAGCTGCGGATGCCTGGCCGCCCATGACCGCCACACGGGGCGCGCGCGTTGAGCACAGGGTAGCGCACCGAGCCCTCCAGCAGCCAGCCGGCGTTGCACCAGTCCAGCCCCTCGGTCCACGCTGGCGGAGGAGGGGGCGGGGAGAAGGGAAGTCACCGGCGCAAGCCAGACTCGAGCAAGCTTGCTGGGACCGGTGTGCAGCCCGGGGCGGTCAGTCGGGGCTCCGGTGCTCACCCTGGTACAGTTGACTATAAGTGGCCAGGCGTCCGTCCTGCTCCTCGCACGCCTGCTTCGCCTCGAAGTAATTGAACTGGTAGCGGCCCCGGCTGGGTTGGTACGGAAACACCACACCTGGTGGGTGGAGAGCTCGGGTAGGGCGGTTGGGTGCGCAGAGGAGCGCCGGCAGGGTGGCCCGCACAGCTAGGGAACAACAGTGCTGGAACAGAAAAGCTCACCCTCCAGGCGCAGGGTCAGTGCCACGCTCTCGTCCTCAATGCCATTGATGAGCTCGCAGCGGTACCGGCCCTCGTCCTCCAGGCGCACGTTCTTGATGACCAGGGAGGCGTCCAGTCGATGCCCCCTCCGCATGCTGGCCCGCCCTCCCAGGTGCCCGTAGCCTCGGGCGTGCAGTCCATTGGTGATGAGGATTATCGTTTCTCGGAGCTCCCCGGGCTCCACTTTGCTCCAGCGTACCTTGTAGCTGGGAGGCGAGGTGCCCAGGACGCAGGGCAGTGTGGCCGTGGCCCCACGACGAGAGTGAATGACCTCGTGGATGGGGAGCAGAAGGTAGTGGGGACCCGGATGGGGGGCTGAGCAGAGGGGCCACAGTGGCAGGCCTCTTATCCTCCCTGCCCCAAGTGCCCACTCAGACCTAGTCCCCAGAAGCTTTCCTGGGGGCTCACTGGCACCACCCTCACCTTTCCTCACGGATTCTCACTCCCTAGATGCTTTCAACGGCTGCTCTCTTTAGCCCTCCATCCCCTGAACCCTTTCCCAGTGTCCTGGTTGGGGGCTGGGCTGGGCTAGGGTCTTACCCGGGTTCCCCAGGGCTTGGTGAAAGGTGGTGAATGCCCAGGGGAGAAGGACGCAGCAGAGTGCATGGAGAGGGATCCGACTTGACATGGCGGTGTCAGCAAGCGCCGTCTGCGGGGCACAAACGACAGACACTCCTCAGTACTGAAGGAAAAATGGGGAGAGGGGCAGAGATGAGGATCAGCTTCCTGCGTTTGTCCAGGGGAGGTAAGAGGCTGGTGGCGGGTTATCTCAGCCAGGAAACCCTGCCTTAGCATCTCCTCCCGGGTTCCCTCATCCCATCTGCTTCCCAAGCCTGCCTTTGGGATTTGGCTCTCTGAATTCATTTGGCAGCGTCGCTTTCTACCCCAGAGTCAAAGTCAGTATGATTTCTCCTGCTTGGAAGACTGGTTCTCCTCGTGCTTCTGCTATCTTCTTCACACAGTTTCCCGGACTCTGGCTCCAGCCTGCCCGGCGCTGCTAATGTCTATTCCCCAGTTCGACTCTGCACTGGAGTCCAGGCACAATGGACGTAAGAGGCATCAAAACTGGGCCTTATCTCTGGAAGTCTGTCTCGCTGTGGGCATGAAGTCTATTGGACCAGACACGGAACTTTTTCCTTATGCCCTTATCACTGGCTACACTAACTGGGTTGGATAGCAGGGGACACACACTGGTAGGCCGTGTCCCAAGGGTTTCCCGTTGCAGAACATAACACTGTAGAATTATGAAAACAGTTCAAGTGCAGCAGTCAGTCTGCCTGTGCTGTGGGTCCCTGCCTCCTTTTGTAGTTTCTATTCTTACCACAGTGAGCTTTACAAAAAAATGTGGGTTGATGACCCCTTGACTTGTTTTTATTCAGTCACAAATTGGGCTCTTTCATATGCTTTTTTTCATATATTTATTTTCCTAATAATTTATTTTATTTGCATTGGTGTTTTGCCTGCATGTATGTCTATCTGAGGGTGTCAGATCTTGGAGTTACAGACAGCTGTTAACTGCCATGTGGGTGGTAGGAATTGAACCTGGGTCCTCTGGAAGAGCAGTCAGCACTCTTAACCACAGAGCCATCTCTCCAGCCCTCTTCCATATGCTTATTGCATAACCTTAACTGAGGAACAATGCCAGCCTCAGTGTCCTGAGTAAAGTGGTAACTGTAGCGTGCTACCTGTGGTGGCTAGTCCTCACGGCAACCTGAATGGATTAGAGTTGCCTCTGGGCTTGACTGTGAGGGCGAATTGAGGGTGAGGCCCACCCTTAGTGTGGGCAGCACCACCCCAGGGGCAGGAGCACCAGACAGAATAAAAGGAAAAACCTGTGAGCCTAAATCAGTCTTTCCTAAAGCTGTTTCTGCTGCATATTTCGTTCACAGCGACAGTAAGCATAACTAACACAGTGCACAAGCACTGGGCTCCAAAGACCAGTTTGTAGCTGTAGAAACAGATTTGTTACATTAAGAGGTTGGCTCAGAGGTTGGGAGCACTTCCAGAGGTCCTGAGTTCAATTTCCAGCAACCACAGGGTGGCTCACAATCATCTGTAATGAGATCTGGCGCCCTCTTCTGGCCTGCATGCAGACAGAACACTGTACACAATAAATAAATCTTAAAAAGGAACTTTCCATCAGGTGGTAGTAGTGTACACCTTGCACTAGGGAGGTAGAGGCAGATGAATCTCTGAGTTTGAGGCCAACCTAGTCTACAGAGCAAGTGGTAAGATGGCCAGGGCTACCCAGAGAAACCCCATTTCAACACCGTCACAGTCAAAAAAGAAAAAAAAAACTTTCCAATAGGAGCTGGAGATACCTGAGTTTGGTTCCCAGCACCCATGCCAGGCTATTCACAACTGCCTGTAACTCCAGTTCCAGGTGATCTGGCGCCCTCTTCTGGACTCTAGATGTACCTACTTTCATGAGCACACACACACCCTACCACATACATACAGACTAATAATTAAGGAAAAAACAAGAACTTTCTAATAGTAAAAATGAAGTGCCATAGTAGCACACCTTTAGTCCCAGCACTCAGGAGGCAGAGACAGGTGGATCTCTGTGAGTTCGAGTCTAGCCTGGTATACACAGAGAGTTCTAGGACAGCCAGGCCTACTTAAGAGAGACTTTTCTCAATTAAGGCAAAACACTGTGTGGGACAGGAGTTCATATAGGACAACCTGGTAAGTAAAAGTGGCCTTTACTTTTGGAAGCTGGTGAGATGGTTCCATGTGTATAGGCGATTACCACCAAGCCTGACGACCTGAGTTCAATTCCTAGCAACCCATGTATTTAAAAGAGAGAACTAGCTCCCACAGGTGCCCTCTGATTCCATTCGCACACCCTGGCACAAGCACACCACACCTGAACACAAAATAATAAAATACAATAAAATGTTTCTAAAATAATGGACCAAGTGTGATGTAGGTTAACCCACCATCAGCATACTTGAAGTGCAATCTGATCTAGGCACCTTACTATATACTGTGTGTTTATTCTCTGGAGGTTCAGGGAGGCAAAAATAAAGCCACAGGGGCAGTCCCAGAGCTGCGAAGGGAGAATTTGCTGGGGCTTGAGCTCTTGGCCACTGGTCTAGAGTTCTGTAGTTAAGAGAAGCCCACATATACCATTTCCACACCCCTTGTAGAAAGAAGCCAACACAGTGCCTACCTGAAAAGATGACCTCTCCTCAGAGGAAGGAGGAGGTGCTTATCAGCTTCCTATCCTGCTGAAGAGGGTGCAGTGGAGGTGCTGTTGAGGATGCAGGGGTTCGAAGCACCCCAACGGCCTCAGGACTTGGGCATCTGGTCTCTGACTCCTTTGATGCTTTTCCAGGGCTTGTTTCCTGTGCTCACAGAAGCTGGATGCTAGACCTGTTCCCCAGCTCACACTAAGCAGTGGTGACAGGATCAGTGGCTCTTGCTGTCTTGGTCAGGTCAGGATGACGGAGGACAGAGCCGATCTCCTAGAAGAGAACAGAGAGCAGGCCTGCAACTCCTCCTGTTCTGGGACCAGGGGTGGGACAGACCCCGCAAGTGCACGAGTGTTGGTCCAGGCGGGGAGCGGACGAGCCCTAAGTGTGAATCCAGCTCTGCATTTCCATATGGGCCTCATCCGAACAACAAAACTGCCCCTCCCTCCACCAAAGCCCTCACCTGTGCCCTCCGTGGCAGGCTACATATGGCCTTTTGGAGGAGACTGTCAAAGTGGGAATCAGACTTTCAGAACGTCCAGCTGCTTTAGGGCCCTGAGCCTTTCTGTCTGTCCTTTCCTTTTCTGTTCCCACCCCAAGGAGAACACAATTTCCCATTGTCTCTGTCTTTCTCCTATTGTTGGGTAACAGGGCTCTTTTATTCATCCCTTGGGTAATGGCATGGAAATGTCACCAGCTGGGGATACGGGATGTGGGATGCAGGACAGGCTGGCACAAAGCACCGGAAAAAGGCCAGGGTGGGTGGTTAGCTCCGAGCAGAGACTAACATCCAAGGAGGATATAGGGGATGGCTGAAATGAGGCACCCTCAGAACTCCAAACTCCGGCATTGTCAGGAGAGTATACGTGATGGGGACCACCTCCGACATTGTCAGGACAGTATACGTGATGGGGGACCACCTCCGACATTGTCAGGACAGTATACGTGATGGGGGACCACCTCCGACATTGTCAGGACAGTATACGTGATGGGGGACCACCTCCGACATTGTCAGGACAGTATACGTGATGGGGGACCACCTCCGGCATTGTCAGGAGAGTATACGTGATGGGGGACCACATCCAACATTGTCAGGACAGTATACGTGATGGGGGACCACCTCCGACATTGTCAGGACAGTATACGTGATGGGGGACCACCTCCGACATTGTCAGGACAGTATACGTGATGGGGGACCACCTCCGGCATTGTCAGGACAGTATACGTGATGGGGACCACATCCAACATTGTCAGGAGAGTATACGTGATGGGGACCACATCCGACATTGTCAGGTAAATATATGTGATGGGGGACCACATCCGACATTGTCAGGACAGTATATGTGATGGGGGACCACCTCCGACATTGTCAGGACAGTATATGTGATGGGGGACCACCTCCGACATTGTCAGGACAGTATACGTGATGGGGACCACCTCCGACATTGTCAGGACAGTATACGTGATGGGGACCACATCCGGCATTGTCAGGACAGTATACGTGATGGGGACCACCTCCGACATTGTCAGGACAGTATATGTGATGGGGACCACCTCCAACATTGTCAGGTGAGTATACGTGATGGGGACCACATCCGACATTGTCAGGACAGTATACGTGATGGGGGACCACATCCGACATTGTCAGGACAGTATATGTGATGGGGGACCACCTCCAACATTGTCAGGTGAGTATACGTGATGGGGACCACCTCATCTGCTCCTGGGAAGGCACGCGCGACTCTTAGCAAGGTGGAACTGTGGAAGCTCCCTGGTGTTTTTCTTATTACTGTAGAGGTACGAGTGTTGCTTTGGATGTGTGGCAATGCCCGTCTATGTGCCCACAGTGCCCACAATGCCCTAAAAGGCCAGGAGAGGGCATCACTGTGTGAACCACAACTTGGGTGCTGAGAATGGAACCTTGGTCCTCTGCAAGAGCAACAAGTGCTCTTAACCACTGAGCCATCTCTCCAGCTCCTTGGGAAGCTCCTAAAACTGAGGGCATGTGAATAGGCAGCTTCTCCTTCCTCAGCACAGCATAGTCTTTGTTTACATTTTCAGGAGAACTGGTGAGATGCTCAGGAGGTAAAGGCACTTGCTGCACAAACCCAGCAGCTTGAACTCAATCAGCAGGATGCACAGTGGGAAGGTAAAACTGACTCTCAAAAGCTGTCCTCTGGCCTCCACGCCCAAACTCAACCTGCAGTCCCTCGTACACAATAAAAACAACAAAAACTTAAAATTCTGAAGAGGCCAAGTATGGTGGTTCACATCTTTAACGCCAGCACTTGAAATGCTGAGGCAGGATTGCCATGAGTTTGAGACCAGCCTGGGTTATAGAGTGAAATCTTCCTTGAAAACAAATAAAAGCAGGGTCAGAGAGAGGCCTAGAGAGGTTGAGAGCACTGGCTGCTCTTCCAGAGGACCTGGGTTCTATTCCCAGCACACACACGGCTCACAACTGTAACTCCAGGCCCAAGGGATCTGACCCCCTCTTCTGGCCACTATAAGCACCAGGCACACATATGATGCATGAACACACATACAGGAAGACACCCACACATATGAAATAATATTATATATAATTTCCTAAGAGGGAATCTCTTGGGCAGAAATTTACTTCCTCTCCAGTTTTCCTGGTCTGCCCTCCTGGTGAAGTCTACTCCCACAGAGTTACAGTTCATGTACAGTCGTACAGAGCTGAGGTATATACCTGGAGTGGTTCTCACCTGTGTACAGACAGGTTCCCGTTGAATTCAGATTAAGACCAAGACTCCGGGCTTCTACCAACACAGAGGACCTGCCCCCCACGACAGTTATTTAAAAGTCTTTTTCAAATAGCTTCTCCTTCTTTTTTCTCAGATTTTATTATTTTTAGCTGGGAGTGGTGGTGCACGCCTTTAATCCCAGCATTCAAGGCAGAAGCAGGTGGTTCTCTGGAGTTTGAAACCAATCTGGTTTACATAGAAAGTTCCAGAACAGGTAAGGTTACATATAGAGACCCTGTCTCAGAATAAAATAAAAGATATTATTTATTATTTAGTCATGCATGTATCTGTGTACAGGTAAGGACAGGTGAGCAGCTGAGGAGGCCAGAAGTGTCAGGTCCTACAGGACAAGAGACAAGCAGTGTAAGCTCCCCGTTGTGGGTACTGGGAACTGAACTCAGGCTCTCTGCATAAACACTTCAGGCTCCCAGCCACTGCGCCACCTCTCTAGCCCCTTCAGATGGCTTCTTAGCCAACCACACCTGGTAGCTTCAAGGTCTTAGTGTTGTCTACTTTTAAAACAGAGCCCAGACGGGTAGAGATGAGAAAGACTATACTGCCCACCAAAGCTGATTTACAAATTAAACTTTTCACCTTTTTGTTGTTTGGTGTTTGAGAGAGGATCTCACTGTGTACATTTGGCTGGCCTGGAACTTGATGTGTAGAGCAGGTTAGCCTTGAACTCACAGAGATCCGCCTGCTTCTGCCTCCCGAGCGCTGGGTTTAAGGGCGTTCGACAGCACACCCAGCCTCCCCCCACTTTGTCACCTTACATGTATGTGGGTGTTTTACTTGCATGTTTCTGAGCTCCACATATGTGTCTGCTGCCTGCACAGGTCAGAAGAGGGCGTCAGACCCCCTGGAACTGGGTTTTGGTACTCGAACCCGGGTCCTCTGGAAGAGCAGCCAGTGCTCTGGACCACTGAGCCATCCCTCCGGCCCTCCAGTTTCTCTGCTAACACTTCTCTCCTGGTCTCCCTAAGCCTGATGAGTTCCCAGAATATCGTTTGGGAAAACCTGACAAGAGGCCCAGCCGGTTACACACTCCTCAGGGCCAAGCTGACCACCCTTTTCTAAGCCGCCACACCTCCTACCCCCAATCCTACTGCTAAGCCCTACTGGGACCTAGCCATCCCTCCCTAGTGAGGAAACAACTAGCCCGCTGTCTCAGGGTTCAGGACAGCCCGATCCTGTGCATCTGATTGGCTTCCTCCCAAGGCAAACAGAGGAGAGAAGCCAGTCTAGCGCCACCCGGGAGGGGCTTCTCCTCCCCGAGGGAGCCGCTGGCGCTGGCTCTTCTCTAATTGTGCAAGGAGATTCTCCAGCATGAAAGGGCTGAGCGTGGCCTCTCGGAACTACTACTGCAGAAGGAGGCCTCTAAGGAAGACTGAGGAAAGAGCACCTGCTGAACCGCCCGGTTGTGTGTTCAAGGCTACTTCCAGTTCAGTGCCCTGGGCCCCGGGAAGAGGAAGCAGGTAAGTGCTCCGACTTAGCTTATATTTCTGTCCGCAGCTTCCAACTTGGTGGCCTTGGTCAAGTTAAACTTGGTCCCAGTTTACCACCAGGGGTGTGTGTGACTGGCAGGGTCCCCTCCACTTCTCTAGGTGGCTAGATCTTGCCACATTAAAGGGTGAGCCTGAAAAAGAGCCCTGTCATGACAAAATTAATAAAATCCTATGCTTTTGCATTGGCTGTGGTGTGTGAGATGGTCTCTGGGGGCGACTCCTTCTCGGTGTTTGGATGCCAGAGTCCAACATTTGGTTCCCTGACCAGGAATCGAGTCACTCCCAGACACACTCTGGACGGACCCAGTTGGAGGTATAAAGAAACGAGCTAATTTTTATGTCTGTCTGTTTATGTGTGTGTTTCTGTTTCTGTGTAATTGTGAATCAGTAACTTGAGAATTGTACTTGCGCAGGGTCTGTCTGTATTAAAACGGGGCTAAGGAAAGAGGCAGACATGTCCTGAGATCCCTTGCCCTAGCCCTGAAAGACGTTTCATGGGCATTTATGGGAGGGAGCTAATCTCCAGGGGAGATGTGATCCTCCATCTGTATTTTTGGGTCTGTTGCCGCGTGGCTTCTGATTTTGAGTCAATGTCTGTCTTTTTGTTCTTATGTATTTTCAGTTCTACACCAGAATGGTGATGAGAGCACCAGCTTCTGGTTTTGAGTTTATGTCTGTCTCTTTGTATTTTTGTTTTTGTATGTCGATTTGTCTTTGTTAAAATCCACCTGCAGGAATTCAGAACCTGGCACCAGCCCCTTGGCCATCATCAGTTCCCCTGATTCCAAAAGTATCCCCGCTGCTGAAAAAAAGTGATGGCTGCCCATCCCCGAGCCTTTTGTCTTCTCTCTTCCCTGTTACAGGAACAACAACAACAAAAAAAAACCCAGAATCCAGGCACCTCTGGTTCTTCCTGATATCCAGCCAAGCATGGCAGACTTCTCCCTCCTCCTCCCCCAGAGAAAGCACTTCGTTCCTGAACAGCCCTGCTGGTTGGGCCCTAGCCCTAAAAACTTCGGTACTCAGCATCCACACTGGGACAGGAAAAGGATGAGAATGACTTCCCAAACATTTCCCCTTCACTCAGTAGCAGGCCAATTGCAATACTGCCTTTTTCTCCCTCTAATCTTTACTTATAACCCTTCCTTTTCTCGGGACCCTCAGGCTGTGACCAGGCTTATAGAATCTGTTCTGGTTAAGCATCAGCCCACTTGGGATGATTGCCAGCAGCTCTTACAGGTGCTCCTAACCACAGAAAAAAAAAAAAGAATGTCCCAAGAGCTGACAGCAGGCCAACCCAATTACCGGACGAGATAGAGGATGGGACTTCAATACTCCAGCTGGTAGGGAGCAGCTCCGTCTTTATCGCCAAAGTCCAATTGGCGGGTCTAAAAAAAGGGGGGGGGGCTGCAAAGCACCCCACTAATTTGCTAATTTGGCTAAGGTAAGAGCAATAGTACAAAGGTCTGATAGTACTCCTACAGGGTTTTTAGAAAGACTATTGGAGGGGTACAGGATGTAAACCCCTTTTGATCCCATGGCAGCAGATCGCCAAGCCAATGCAGTGATGTCTTTTATAGGCCAGTCAGCATCAGACAGCAAGTTGCAGAGAATGGAGGGACTGCAGAGATGCTCCCTCCAGGACTTAGTAAAGGAAAAAATTAGACAGATAGGGAGGCAACAGAAGATGACAGCTGCAGAGACTGCGCACCTCAGACAGAGCAGCCCCTGAGTGGCCAAATGCGGACTTCAGTGAGGAGGAGTGGCCCTACAGGGCTTTGGGCTCTTCCCAAAGCTGCAGCTGAGCAGAAGCGGGTCAGAAAAATGGAAAACAGCGCCAAGCACAGCCAGCTACTAAATCAGTCACCTAAGGCTCTGCCCACCTGAGAGGCCTATGCAGCGGCCACCGTGAGAGTACTAAAATTCCCCCACTTGCTAACCAAAAAAAAGTCTAAAATCACAATCACTTTCACAAAAAAAAAAAAAGAGCTAACCGGTTAACAGGCAATACTTAGGGTTTATGGTTGTATGATCCAAAAAAAAAAAAAAAAGACATAGGGATTCTGTTCACCCTGTGAGTTGTTGTAACACCTCCAATGACCATAGTACTAGGGCCCAACCCGGTATTGCCTGACCAGGACCAGCTAGCCCCTGCTGAGGTAGCCCCCCCTTGCCAGGGCCCTGGGCCCCACTCCTAGTGCTAAGAACCCTTCTGCAACCCCTGCTTCACTGCTGGCAAGCTCTAACACAGGCCAGCGACTGTTTAATCTGAGAGTGGGAGCCTTTTCTTTGCTAAATAGTACTGACCCCAGCTTGACACAATCTTGCTGGCTATGCTTGTCAGCAGGACCTCCCTAGTATGAGGGAATAGACTCATCTGGCAGTTTATTGATCTATGATGGTTTGTTAATCTCTGTGTACAGATCCAATTGGTCCTCCAAATTTACTAATATCTCAAGATTGAGATATTTGACCAAATAAGTGAAAAAAAATATAAGACTTTAAAACAGTCCTAAAGCCATTTTTGACAATTCTGAATCCTCTCAGCCTCTGTGCCATAGTGCTTCCCCTCCTCCCCTGGGAACCAAGGACCTAACAGCTACACTCGCACGTACTCAGTTCCTGAACAATTACCCATATACGTATGTTTTGGTTCGGTCCCCTGGGAAATGGGGTCAAAATTACCTCTTACCTCATCTGATCTGGCAACAGCTCTCCAGTCAATTATTGGTAATAGCCCTTTCGAATAAGCCAATCAAAAAACAACCCCACTTGCTTCTATGGCCCCTTTAAAAGTAGACTGTACCAGCTATTCGAGGTCCCTCAGCTTCCCGAATGCTGAGGGACCCTGTCATGACAGAATTAATAAAATCCTCATGCTTTTGCATCGGCTGTGATGTATGAGATGGTCTCTGGGGGTGACTCCTCGGTGTTTGGACGCCAGAGTCTCGAAAAAAAAAAGAAAAAAGAAAAAAAAGTGTGTTGTAGCAGGGACAGAAGTTAGAGTGTTCACAGGAGGGTGAGAATAAAGCATACAGATGGCAAAGGTCCAGAACACAAGACAGCCATTCGACAACAGTGTGGATTCTTGTGGTACACTATGCAAGGGAGGCAATCTCTGTAATATATAAAATATAAGCTGGGCAGTGTTGGCGCACGCCTTTAATCCCAGCACTCGGGAGGCAGAGGCAGAAGGATCTTTGTGAGTTCGAGGCCAACCTGGTCTACAGAACACTATACATAGTAAATACATCTTTAAAAAAAAAGAAGAAGCTGGAATTTCTCTCTGTAGACTGGAGACAACCCAAGTCCTCATTAAAAACACTTCATTAATAAAATAAGATAGACTGTTAGTACTAATGTCATTTTTACTGAGTATATAGTTAAGAAAGCAGGACAGTTGTACCCTTAGTGGAAGAAAAGAACAGGCAAGAAAACCATCCCAGGAATCTTTGGCAGGCTTTGTCAAAGGTGTTAGGAAGACTGAAAGACGGAACTCTGGTGCATGGTCCAGCCAGTTGTACGAATGCATTTTTTCTACTAAACAATCACACCAGTCGGGTGGTAAGCTTATGAACAAGGTTCCTTTGTATGTAGACCCACGTATGTCAGTCTAGGAGACACTGAGGATAAGTAATTTTGCTTCTCTGTTGTTGGAGACACTTAGGGTGTGGGTGCAGACTCTGAGATCCTCCACTGGGCTGTAAGAGACACGAGCAATTCAGCTTCTGTATAGATGAAGAGATTTACATGGTTCTTCCCCCGTGCATCCTTGTCCTGTAATGAGGTGAGCATGCAACTTGCTCCATCCAGATAGCAAGGAGCGGGATGGGTGTTCCTAAGGCAGGGCCATGCTGTGCTGCCCCGCCTTTTCTAGAGAATTCCTAATGCAGGGGAAGAAACCAGACCTCCAGTGAGCCTGGATCCCTGCTCTCATCCCGGAGACCTCTTCAGAGAACCACTTGTTTACATTTTGCTTTCAGAGGTCTGGGGAGAATAGGGTCATGGAATTTATTTGGCATTGAAGAATGGGTTCAAGCCGGGCGGTGGTGGCGCACGCCTTTAGTCCCAGCACTTGGGAGGCAGAGGCAGGCGGATCTCTGTGAGTTCGAGACCAGCCTGGTCTACAAGAGCTAGTTCCAGGACAGGCTCCAAAACCACAGAGAAACCCTGTCTCGAAAAACCAAAAAAAAAAAAAAAAAAAAAAAAAAAAAATGAAGAATGGGTTCAACCTAGCAGACTGAGGTGAGGGCGCCTACGACTGACTACTCTTAGTTGCCAACTTGGTGAGCTCCAGACTAAATCATCTGGAAGATGGACCTCTGGGTGTGGCTGTGGGGGCTGTCTTAATCTGAGAGATCTGTGTACAGGGAAAGGGGACTGAGAAGCAGATTTCATCAGCCTTGCTTTCCAATTGTGGTTGCCATATGATCAGCTGCTTCAGGCTCCTGCTTGCCCACCACGACATATTTTATCCTTTGGGACTGGAACTGTGAGACAAAATGACGTATGCTAGTCAGGGTTCTCTTTTTTTTTTCCAAGACAGGATTTCTCTGTGGCTTTGGAGCCTGTCCTGGAACTAGCTCTGTAGACCAGGCTGGTCTCGAACTCACAGAGATCCGCCTGCCTCTGCCTCCCAAGTGCTGGGATTAAAGGCGTGCGCCACCACCGCCCGGCTTGTCAGGGTTCTCTAGAGAAACAGACTGATATAATGAATATATAAATGTGTGTGTTTATTAAAGTTGCTCACAGGTTGCGGTCCTACTATTCCAACAATGGTTGTCTCCTGATGGGAAGTCCAAGAATCCAGTTCTTTGGTCCGTGAAGCTGGATGTCCCAGCTGTTCTTCAGCATAGGCTGAAGAAGTGGGTGCTAATGCCAGTGAAGGAATGAACTTTCCAGTAAGAGCAGGAGCAAATAGGAGAAAAGCAAGAGCTTCCTTCTTCCACGTCCCTTATGTGGGCTGGCACCAGAAAGTTGGTTCAGACTTAAGGAGGGTCTTTCTACCTTAAATCCCACCTCAAATGATCCATTCAAGGAAAATCCCTCACAGGTGTACCCAGAAACTTGGGTTTTAGTTAATTCTAGATGGTCAAGTTGACAGCCAAGAACAGCCACCCCACCCTCCAAGCTTGTCTCTGTAAATGAATTATGTTTGTACTTAGCATGACTACAAACATAGCTCTGATCATGAGAGAATTTATCACTTATAAGGCAGCTGACCATTAGCTTTCATCTCAGCCATCTATAGTAACTCTCATGAAATTAGAATTTTATAATCTGTTACAATTTTTGACCTATAAGTGGATGGGCAGGGGATAGATAGGAGTTGAGTGGGGAGGAAACAGGAGAAGAGGAGGGAGGGATACTATGGTTGGTATGTAAAATAAATGAAAAAATTTAATTACTAAAAAAAATTTCATTTTTTTTTTCAAGACAGGGTTTCTCTGTGTAGCCCCGGCTGTCCTGGAACTGACTGTTTACCAGGCTGGCCTCAAACTCACAAAAATCCACCTGCCTCTGCCTCCTAAGTGCTAAGATTAAAGGCGTGCGCCACCACCACTGCCTGCCTAAAGTTACAATTTTTGAATTGAGGTTCTTTTAGTATCAAGTAAATTTTGAACCTCATTTCCTAGTCCTCTTACGTTGTGTTTTATAAAATATTATAGCATTTAAAAATATATATTTAAGCGTAATCCTAATTAGTTTTAATCATAAAATCTTCCAGAGTCAGATATTGGGGTAAGAGCTGAAAGCTCAAAGAAGAAGCAACCATGATCACCTTTTACCTCTCCAACTCCTTAGACCAAAAAGGGCCAAGTGCCAGTCTCTGGCCTGCTTTATCACTTCCTGTCTGTCTGCACAGACCTTTAGACCTCTGGGGTTAACTAGTGGCTAGCTCATCCTCTGATCTCCAGGCAAGTTTTATTTGTCCGAACACAAACAAATATCACAACTTTTTGTCTAAAATAAAAAAGCAAAGGTTATAACTAATACAGAAAAACTATATACAATAAGTATAATAACTATATATAATATATACAGTCAAGAATTACATTAACAACGTCCAGTTCATTAATATTTGACAATTTTATAGAAAATACTCCATGATCTATTCTAAGTGTTAGGGAGTCCAAAGTGTTTTACATAATTTATTTTTTATCCTTACAGTACCAATTCAAAACTATCTTTTGAGGTCTCTCAATCTTACACACTTTACATCTCTTTAGTGAGTTTCTTCTCTGAATCTATTAACAAGAAAAACTATAACTATCTAGTCTTCAACTCCATCAGAGACCTGAGAAGGAAATAATATTACCTGAGTAAACAGGAAGTGCAAACAAGTGACTTCCAAAAACTGTCAGAAATGACAAAGAGCTGACTGCCTGGGCAGTCACCCAGGGTTCCTCTGCAACACTGGGCCATCCATCTTTGGCCTACAGGCCTAAGCTGTCTGACAGACTTTCTGTGAAGCAGGATGTTCTGAAAGGCTATCCTACCTTGTCTTGGCAAAGTTTGGTACTCACTTTCTTTTGCGTCCTGCTTGTCCAATTAGGACAGCATACTGCCAGAAGTTTAGGTGAGATACTCTCTTGCCCAGTACTTTAGCCATAGGTAAAGTAAACTCCTGTGGAGTTTCTTCTTTGATGCGCATTATTTTCTCTGCAGTAGATTGGTGCAGGAGCAGACAAGCCTCATTGTCATTAAAATAAAAGAACCTTATATAACTATAACATCTTAAATGCCGTATTTTGTAGATCTCTGATGTGTTTAAAGACCTCCTGCCTATCTAAAATATATCTCTGTTTGACCTTGAAAACATACTTTACATGACTACAAGTTCAAATGTAATCAGTGACTAACACTAACTTGTCTTCCTATATTATCCTAAATAGTCTGTAATAATAACTTTTTTCAGCTTTCCTGGCTTTGTCTTTATTTGCTATTTTTTTTTCATTTTTAGGACAAAGTTTCATCTCATCGTAAAAAAATTCACTCTTATTCAAAAGATTTTAAGCCTTTTTTCCAAAAATACAATCTTATAATTTTATATTTGTTGACATTTTTCTTAAACCTATTTATTGTTTCTTTTTATTTTCTTAAACCAGAGTTGAATCCAAATTACACATACAGCATGTTGTAGCAAATTAAGATCACCTATACATAGACTTTTAATTATTAACCTTTTTGTTACAAGTTTTAGGTTAACTTTTTCCCTGGTTGGAAATTTTTTTCAGTTTATTAAACCATCACCCGTGGACACACAGATCCTGAGAGGAAGGAAGTTTATTTTTCAGCAAGAGTTCCAAAGATAACCATGGGCTTGAATAGGAGAACATTTTTGTTTAAAAAAAAAAAAAGAATCAAGAAGAAGGGGAAGCCGGGCGGTGGTGGCGCATGCCTTTAATCCCAGCACTCGGGAGGCAGAGGCAGGTGGATCTCTGTGAGTTCGAGGCCAGCCAGGTCTACAAGAGCTAGTTCCAGGACAGGAACCAAAAAGCTACGGAGAAACCCTGTCTCAGGGGCTGGAGAGATGGCTCAGCGGTTAAGAGCATTGCCTGCTCTTCCAAAGGTCCTGAGTTCAATTCCCAGCAACCACATGGTGGCTCACAACCATCTGTAATGATATCTGGTGCCCTCTTCTGGCCTGTAGGAATACACACAGACAGAATATTGTATACATATTAAATAAATAAATATTAAAAAAAAAAAAGAAACCCTGTCTCAAAAAATCCAAAAAAAAGGGGGAAATTCATAAAGTTAGGTATTTGTAATTATATTTAGTTGTTTTAATTTTTATATATATAATTTTCTTGATTATTTTCCATTTGTTGTAAGAAAATTTCCCAAAGGGAAAGTGTTAAGCCTCATCCAGTCCATATAACAGCATCACCACTGCTGCAGGGCTGAGCTCTCTCATAAGCCTAATCACATACAACAGCTAGGAGGATAGGAGGAAAGACTGGCTACTCAGGTGAAGAGCTGATGACCTTGTCAGCCTTGAAGCCCAGTTGTGATTTTTTTAATGTAATATATATTATGTAATATATAAGAAAAATGTATGTATAGATAAATGTAATATATATTTTATTATCTATATTTTAAATTGTGTGTGTGTGTGTGTACATACAGCGTTCTGCCTGAAGGCTAGAAGAGGGTACCAGATCTCTGTGAGCCACCATGTGGTTTCTGGGAATTGAACTCAGGACCTCTGGAAGAGCAGCCATAGCTCTTAACCTCTGAGCCATCTCTCCAGCCCCAAGTTGTGATTATTTTAATCAGGCACAGCTGAAATTATTGAGTGATTTTTTTTAAGACCCAGGGTCTTTTTCATCCATAACCAGTTGGTGTGTGTCTGCAGATGGAGGCAGACAACCTGAAAAACACAGCAAGTATTTTTTTCTCTTATGAGAACATTAAGTTGCCAATAATAACCTACAGACCATCAAACAGAAACCATAAAAACTCAAGCAAGACTATCTTAGTCTTGTGGTTAGAATCAACTAACACAAGGTAAAAAGGAGTTCCAAGAGCAGCTTCAGGGACTTTTCCCAGACAGAAAAACATGCCTTGCATAAAGAAACTTGCTGTGCATGCCGCCGCCATTCTGAAGCGGGGGTCCTGGACTCGTTGGCTGTCAATATTGCTGCAATGCCTAGTTCTTCGTTGGGGCAGAGAAATGGAGGGAGCACGGGGGGGGGGGGGGGGGGGAGGCAGGGAGATGGCTGTCCTGTTTCCATTTTGAAGTTCTGGATCCATGGTTCCCAGAGTCACTATTCCCCCTGTGTTACAGGCTGTCCCAGCTGAGACATAATCTTTTTGTCTGTTTTGTTTTTCGAGACAGGGTTTCTCTGTGTAACAGTCCTGGCTGTCCTGTAACTTGCTCTATAGACCAGGGTGGCCTCGAACTCACAGAGATCCACCTGCCTCTGCCTCCCAAGTGCTGGGATTAAAGGCGTGCGCCACCACCCGGCATAATCTTGACTTTATGACTCATTTCCCAAGGACTCGGGGAGGCTTTTGGGGGAAGGGAATAGAAGTTAATTAGTCCGTGCTCTGGGAGAAGTTGCAAAGCCGAGTTGCAGGGATCAGACGTATTAGGATGTGTTGGGAATTATGTGGTGGGAGGAGTCTCAGATCCTTCTCCCTTCTGTCTTATGAATTTATCTAAATCAATTTAGATATTAAAATAGATTCTTTCAAACTGGGCCAGTGGTGGCCATTGTCCAATTGAGGCCAGATTTGGACTGGGAGCCGAACAAGTATGGCTGATCTCAGGTCTCCTAAATGGAGATTTTTTTTAGATTAGCCCATATAGACACTAAGGATGTGTAATTTGGAACCCAGGGTCGGTGCGGAACCAGACATCTGGAGGCATTCCTCGGGTTTCTGATAGACCAAAGGTGCATGGAAGGTAGGAGGGGCGTCCCCAGACGAGGATACTTTTAAGGAGTCAGGTTCTCCCAGGCTGTGGAAAACTCTCATAACTTTCACCTAAGTAAGTCTTGCAGGCGCTGGGGAGAATTCCTGGGACTCTCGATTGAGCGAGCTTTGTGTGTGGGAAGCTCCCAGAAGCATCGACCCCGCAAGTCTCAAGATGAGATAGATCGGTCCTTCCCCGAGCCTCTGTGGCCTAACGAGGGACCTGAAATCGGACTGAGAGGAGGACGCTTGCACTTTAGCCAGGAACTCAGTTTCCGTGGCAACCAGCTGGAAGCTTGGCCTCTGACAGCCCGGGCATCTCTATGGTTTCTGTGTCCTAGAAGGACCGAAGTGCACTTCCGGGAAGATGGCGACGCCCACGCCGGGCGTGACACGTGCTTCCACGGAGAGGATCGCGCACTGAAGGTAAGGGGTTTGCTTCCTTAGGGGCAGGAGCGAAGGCGGAGATCCGCCAGTAGTTCCACCCTGCGGACTGCTGCTGTGGAGAAAAAGACAGCGGCCAGCCTTTTAGGCTGCTGCAATCGGGTGGCTCTGGCCATCCCTGCAAACTGACTGGAGAGGGGACAGTGCCTCAGTGCGCTTGCAGCCTTCACAGATCTAGCTGCGTCTGCCTACGCCTGACTATTCCTACTTGCGTTACTCAGTTCTGTCCAAAAACATTGAACGCGTTCTTGCTGTCAAGGGCTGGGAAATAAAAACGTCTCCGACTCCGGGGAGTATGGTTTTGAATTACTGTGTCGAAGAATAGGATGTGGGAAGTCTTACAGAGAGAGAGCATAACAAACTGTAAGAACCCAAAAATAGCAGCTTCTGAAATTCCTCACTATCAGCCAATTTGGTTTCAACGAGTAACTAAAGTTATCAGTGCCCGATTTCTTCTTCATAAATTACGGATAAAGAGTACCTTCTCCTACGATTGTTGGCAGGCATAGAGAATCCATGTGAAGCAGTTAAGAGCAGGCTGGTGTTGAGTCAGTGCACTACAAGTGTGGAGTATGATTGTTGTTGTTAAAATAATAAAATGATTTCTGAGAGGTTTTAAGGTGACCTCAGTATCTAAATTTTACTTGTGTTTCTATATCAAGAAGCAAGGTAGCAATTGGAAGAGAGAAACTGGCCGGTCTCTAACCCTGGCCAGCAGACCCTATCTAAAAAAAAAAAACAAGGGGCGAAGGGGTAGGGCCACCTCACTCTTTCTGTCGCTGTGCTCAAGGTTCAGGTATCACTTGGGCTTTATATAACATCCTTTCTGGTGGAAAGGCGGATAGATATGTGGTTTGTCCTAAATGTGCCTCCTCTTTATACGTGAGATGCCTGGTAGCCCTAGCCCCCCATTAAAAGGTTTTGTGAACTTTGCTGGCTTTTAGCTGTGCAGAAGTTGGAGAACGTTCCTAGCCACTGGAGTACATAGGGTATATTCTCCCCACAGAGCAATGGTATCACTTGTATGGTACCTGGGAAATCACACGGTCTGTGCAGTCATAAGAAAGAGGATTTATGAGAAGAGTTTTACCTCGTGGGCCTCAACCCAAAGGGGTCTGGTTTTGAGAGCCAAACTTACTGTTTGTGTGAAGTAGGGTCTCACTATGTCCCCTTACTGGCCTGAAACTCAGTATGTAGATGGGTTGGCCTCTCGGTCTGAGATCTGCTGGTCTGTTTCCTGTGCACCACCACACAGGGCTGCCAGGACTGCTTTGCTTAATTTTTTTAAAGTTTATTTTCTTATGTATACAAGTGTTTTGCCTGCTCGTATGTATGTACGTCTGATGCATGCCTGCTGGCAATAGAAGGGTTTGGGGAGTTGTGAGCTGCCTTGTGCTTACTGGGAACCAAACCCTTTTCTCTTCAAGAGCAGCAAGTGCCCTAACCACTGAGCCATCTCTCCAGGCCCCAAAACTGTCCTTCTATACATCATATAACTTCATTGTCTCTAACAGTTGGTCCTTATCCTGTGCGTTAGCGTCACTGCTACGGAAAGAACTGCCACAGATTTAGTGGCTTAATTCGATAAATAATAACTCTAAAAAGAATTTATATGTGTGGGTGTTTTGTCTGCTTGTATGTCTGTGCCACATGTGTGCCTGGTTCCCAGAGATCAGAAGATGTTAGATCCCCTGAAACTGAAGTTTGTGAGCTGCCTTGTGGGTGCTGGGAATCAAACCCCGCTCCTCTGGAAGAGCACCCAGTTCTCCTAACACTGAGCCGTCTCTCTAACTTGGGGGCTGTTTGTTTGTTTACTTATTTATTTATTGAATGTGTGTATGGGCGTGCATGTATATGGAGGCCAGAGGTCAGCCTTAGCTGTTTGTTTGTTTACTTATTTATTTATTGAATGTGTGTATGGGCGTGCATGTATATGGAGGTCAGAGGTCACGGTGCCCTTTTCTTTTTCACTCACTTAGGGTCTCAGATAACACAGGCTGGCTTCAACCTTTCTATATGGCTCTGGATGATACAAACTTCTGGTCCCCTTGCGTCTGTATTCCAAGTGCTAGGATTATACGTGTGTGCTATAGGATGCTGTGGGTTGAAACCTGGGACTTTATGTGCATTAGACAGGTGCTCTGTTGTCCAGGCTGCGTCTCCAGGGCTTTCTTTCCCTATTCAAAGGATGGTACCACGTCTTCCCTGGTGAGAATCTGAGGACAAAGACTCTGCCCACCATGAGTGTCACCCCAAAGGTCAAGAGTCGCGGGATGAAGTTTGCTGAAGAGCAGCTGCTAAAACATGGATGGACTGAAGGTGTTTTAGGGCCCCTTCCATATCCCCCCAACTCCCTTTCTTCTGCCCCATGTCGGTTCAACCAGAGGAGAAACTAGTTTAAAAAATTTAGAAGCGGGGCTGGAGAGATGGCTCAGTGGTTAAGAGCATTGCCTGCTCTTCCAAAGGTCCTGAGTTCAATTCCCGGCAACCACATGGTGGCTCACAACCATCTGGAATGAGGTCTGGTGCCCTCTTCTGGCCTGCAGACATACACACAGACAGAATATTGTATACATAAATAATATAAATAAATAAATATTTAAAAAAATTTAGAAGCATACATTTTCTGACCTATTGGAAAAAGAAAGAATGGATGAAATTCTCATTCTTCAATAATGGGGGATAATGAGGTACAAATAGTTGGGCAGATTGGAGGAGGCAGTAGAAATACGACAGAAAAAGATCATCCTGGCTCAGATAGAGGCACTTGTGGTGCAGTGTTAGAAAGAACAGAGTGAGGAGATTCGGAAAGGTTCATAGTAACCCAGTGATCAGTGAAAGGCACGGCAGTTGGCCCAGGAGGACTTGCTGCGGGCTCAAGGCAAGCTGCAAAATAAACCACTCGCTGTCCTCTGCAGGCAAGGGCCTGGGCCGGAACGAGAATGGCATCACCCAGGCCCTCAAGGTGACGCTGAAGCAAGACACCCATGGGGTGGGACATGACCCTGCCAAGGAGTTTACAAACCACTGGTGGAGTGATCTCTTCAACAAGACTGCAGCCAGCCTGGTGGTGGACACAGGGAAGGTATGAGCTTGTCAGGTACACTGAAGAATGAATGTGTCTGGGGTACCACAGGGAGGTACAGCATGCTGCTTTCTCAACCGATGCTTCCCGACAGGACGGAGTGCAGATCAGGCGTCTTTCCACGGAGACCACCCAGCGTAATCACCCCAAGCCCAATCTGCTGTACCAGAAGTTTGTGAAGGTACCAGAATGAGAGGTGCAGTTCTTTACTGGGTCCCCTATCTCCCATGGGGCCTGATCCTTATTTTACGTATGTGACCAAAAGGGTGAAACAGAATGCTGAGGAACCCATAGACGGCTTTGAAAGGAAAAAACAACCCGGGCTTTCCAACTTCTTTACTGCAGCTGTAGAAAGCCAGCAGTTAGGAGCACAAACCTGTGCTCGGGGCTTCCTTCCCAAGCTTCTACATCTGTTGGCATCTAAACTCTTTGCCTCTGGTCTGTTTCCAGTACAGTTAGTCTCAAACTCAAGAGATATACTTGCCTCTGCCTCCCTAGTGCTGGGGTTAAAGGCATGCACCGCCGCAGTCTGGTTCCACCCTTTTTGACGAGATGGGCTTGAATGGCTGTGATTTATCCCTCTCGGCTCACTCCTACCTGTCTCTCTGGGACAGAAGCAGGTCTATTGCTTCTCCTTCAAGAAGCTATGTTCTTCCTCCTGCCCTTTCTCTGCCTGCTAACCGTTTCTTGACTTTCAGACTGAGATTATACATAAGCACCTTCTAGAAACTACTCAAACCCTGGCCTGAGCTATCTGTGGGAAGGGTAACATTTATCCTAATTGCTCATGTAATTACATTTGGACTAGATTCGTCTCATTCTTTTTCTGTTTATTTTTTGTGCATGTATACATGTCCACACATGTATGGGTACGTGTGTGCAGGTGCTCATGCGTGTATATGCATTATAGAGGCCAGAGGCTGACTCTGGGTATCTTCCTTGACTAAACTAGGGTCTGTCACTTGAATCCACCTCTTGCGTGCTGGGATTACAGGTGGGTAGCCATGCCTGCCCAGCATTGTGTGGGTGCTGGAGATCCGCACTTAGGTCCTCACGCTTGCACATCAAGTGCTGTTACCAGCTGAGCTGTCTCCCCGTCTGGACCCATTCACTGTCCTTCAACTCAGTCCTGAGCTACATGGCCCATAAAGGTTCTGTTCATCTACTAAACAAAAATACTGGGAATAGGAGTGCTGCCTTTTTGGTGAGCTCCTGGCACCTACTCCACTATGGAAACTTAACTGGAAACACTTTTCCCTACGTGTGCTACAGTCAGCCGTCTGTGAGCCAGAGAAGCCCTGGCTGCTATGTCATGGTCTGGCCAGCCAAGACCTAAATTGTTTCTCGAACCATAGGAGAGGCGTGGGAATAATTGAGGCACACACAGCTCACATGGCTGTATCGGGAGGGAGTTTTCAGGGATCCCTCATGAAATCCTGAAAATTCACCCACGTTTATTCTCCAAACAGCTTTTATACCAAAACGTAAACTGAGGGGAAATTCATTAGCAGTCTGTTTCCTAGGTGGCGGGGAGAATGATTCAGGTCACTCCACACCTCTCTATGTCCATTTTGTCACGTCTTTCTATCTATGGCTGCTCTGTATGCCTGCTCTGTCACGCAGACTGAGTTAACACCTCCTTTCCCAGGTAACCTCCCAAATTACAAAGAAGGAGCAGAGCGAGATCAGCATATCCTGACCTTTGTTTAGGATGGCCTCAGTTTGTCTGGAAAGGCCGGGTAACCACCTCCTGTGTGGCAGGTGCAAACTGTGGCCTGAAATTCTGGCCGCCATACAGTGTAGAAATGTGGGCCTGTATAACATGGGCCTACAATCCACTCCTTATTAATTTTAATAAAACCCGTGCTTCTGCCACAGGACAGATGATGGCATCTGCCTTTGGAAAAGAGGCATCTTAATTATGTGAGCTCCTGTTTGAGGGATCTGGGGAGAAGCTTCAAACCCATCTCTGAACAAAAGAGATTAGGGGAGAGAGAGAACTTTTGGGTTCTGTGTCTTGGAGCCATACTTTCTTGTCAGGAGAAATCATAATGTTTTATGAATAATCATGCTCCTAAAGACTATAGTCTCCTATTTAAAGGAGAGGAGGATCACCTGAGTTGAAAATGGTTTTTTAGCTGGTTTAGAGCTTCTCTGAATGTTTTACATTGTATCAAAATCTAAAATGTTTAACATATGCATTAAACCCACACATTTATAGGGCATGTCAAACTTTTCTCAACATCTTATAAGCAGTTATAAACATTATCAGGTCAATACCATAATTAACAATAAATCCAAACATTTATAGAGCCTGTCAAACTTTTCTTAACATTTTATAAGCAGTTATAAACATTATTGGGTCAATACCATAATTTTAGAGTGGGAATTAACAATAAATCCACAATTTAACATATCACAGTCTTTTTAAATCCATATTAATCAAAAGACAAGAAAAGTTTTTTTCTGATGGGTTTTTCTGGCCGCCATACAAAGTAAAAATATGGGCCCGTATAATACGTTCCTACACTGCTCCACTTCCCAATAACTGTGGCCCATCTCCTGCCCAAATTGAAATACACAGGCTGCACAGCTCTGCAAGGGCACAGTGGTGAGTTGTAGGGCTTCTTAAAGGGAGGAGAGTTGGTAACGGTGTTGTTGGCTTCATCCATCTCCATGGTCCTTTCCCTCCAGACAGCCACACTGACCTCAGGTGAGGAGAAGCCTGACAGAGCGAGCAGCAGTGATGACAGCCACGAGCCTCTGCCTCCAAAGATGTGAGACTGTTACTTGGTATTGAGGGCATGTGGGAGGAGAGACCTTGGCATCTTAAGAGGATAAACAAGTAAGCCTAATGCTTGACTGGGCTCCTCGAAGGGAGGTTGTAGAATTAATTAGACAGGATATTCTTTGTATTCTTAGTACTTCAAAAAAGTACCAGGTTTTGAATAAGAAATAGTGAAAATGTATTTTTTAGACAGAAAAAAATCAAGCCTTTTCACCATCTGTTTGTGTTTGTCATCTGCCCCTACAGTCTGACTGATGAGATGCTACTCAAAGCCTGTAAGGGGCGAACAGCACACAAGTAAGTTGTGGTCGCCCTCTGGGTTTCCCGTCTTTTCTGCCTATGCTTTACAATAGCCGGTGCCACCTCTGAATTATTTCCATTCCAGGGAAATAATTGCTGTTGTTGATGCATTTGTGTTTGAAGTTAGGCAGCTGCCCTTCCCTCTATTCCTAACTTTTTATGCTGACTTGGACCCATCTCTTAGGGCTGCCCGGATTGGAATCACAATGAAGGCCAAACTTGCTCGCCTAGAGGCCCAAGAGCAGGCCTTCCTGGCTCGGTTCAAAGGCTCAGAGGATGTGGGCACCTCTCAACCACAGGCTGACAGGGAGCCCTCCCGAAAGAAGAAAAAAAAGAGGAAACAGAGAGAGGAGGAAGAGGCTGTAACACCTGAAAAGAACGTAGGTGAGGCACTTCTAGAATACACTGACCAGAGTGTTAAGAAAAGCAGGAAGAAGAAACGGAGGCGGAAAGAAGAGAAAGAGGGAATGGCTGTAGAAAGTGAGGAGGAAGAGGCTGAAGGAGAAAGTGGGCCTAGAGAGCTGAGCACAGTGCAGTCTGATCAGTCATCTAGGAAAAAGAAGAAAAAGAGGAGGCAGCACCATGAAGAAGAGGGGGAGATGGAAGTCTGTGATAAAGGAGGCAGAAATGTGACAGGCAGGCCAAGGGCAGTGGACAGTGGAGCAGGCACAGACCCATGGAGAAGCAGCAAGAAGCTGCAGCACTGTGGGGAGGACTTGGACACCCAAGATGAGGAAGGGAAGGATGGCCTAACAAAGAGAGAGAGAAAGGTCAGAAGAGGCAAGAAGAAAAGACAGAAGTGTCCTGAGGAGGTGGTCTTGGATGTAAGCGATAAAGATGATGATGGCAGGACTTGGGAAGTAGAGAATGAAGGTGAGAGAAGTCAGGCACATCCAAAGGAGAGAGCTGGCATCAACACTGACCAGAGAGCCAAGAAGAAGAAGAAGCAGAAGAGGGACCGGAGGTCTCCAGTGCAGCCCTGCTGATTCCTCTTCAGGGGTAGCCTGGGTTTGCCCCTCTGCAAGCAGCTAAGGAGCACCAGTCCGCTGAGGGGGAGACATTCCCTGAACAATATCCTGTCCAAAAAGTACAGACCCTGGTGCCCAGCTAAAGGATGATGGAAGAGAAATTAGGATAGGAGTTTCTATTTGAAGAAGTGTCTCTGGTAAAAGTCTAAAAATGTAGACGTATGTGAAAAGACTGTTTTGGTTTTTTGAGACAGGATTTCTCTAATATAGCTCATGCTTTCCTAGCACTCAGAGATCTACCTGCCTCTACCTCAGCCTGTACTAATATACCCTGCAGAATGTCTTCATTTGTAAATACTGTGAAGATTAAGAAAAGCATACATTTGGATGTATGGGCTGGGTTAGCCTTCCAGACTGCCTGTTTCTAATCATAATTAAATGAGGTCATTCCCAGTTAACATCATCATTTCCAGCATGTGACGTTCTGAAAACAAATTAGACGGCCCTTGGAGACTTTTGAAGAAGCTCTGTTACCCTCTTGGGGGTCTCGCTACAATGATAAGCTGAGTTTGTTCAGAGGTATCATCTACCTCCCTGCGTATCACAAACAAGTAAGAATCTTTCATTCCTGGGTATGGAGTTATTTTCTATTGCTTACAGACGCCTGGTCTGTTTTCGCAAACGAAGCGTAGCCTGCTGATAATTATTAAGGCCAGAAGACTCCGGTTTGAAGAGAGACGGCACTAAGCCTTTATTAGAAACCTGCCCGTCCACCTCCCTTACTGTAGACGGTAGACACACTCTGTGTCAGGGTAGGATGGGAGGTTTAGCTGGTACTTCTTTTCTAGAGCAGGTGGTACAAAACGTCCCCCCAGGTAATGATACCGGCCAGTAAAATGGGCTGCAGACTTCTTGGGAGCTGTCAGTGAGATGAGTAAGTCTGGGTGGATTCCTCCAGGGTTTCCTTTCTCTACATCCCATCCTGAAGAGAGAAGGTGGTGAGGAAGTACTATCAGGTTTGGGTTTTCCCACAGGGTCAGCATGAACTCTGCTCCCCAGCCCTAATGTGGGGCATGGAAAGGTACATTCAGATTATTTTAGATCTGGTCTCTACTGTGGGTCAAGAATCCAGTACTCTGGGTACCAGCCTGAAGACAGGTGGAACACCAGACCCCCACACCATCTGGGTCCCAGCACCTGAGGGAATGTCGATGCTAGCGATGGGCACAGTAAGTCCACTCAGGACACTCAAGATGCTGTGGAATGGCTCCCGAACATCACCCTTGAAGCTGAAACCAAAGATGGCGTCCACCACCAGTTCATACAGCTCATCAACCATCATGGGCTGTAGGGGAGCAGAAGAATGTCAGGAAGAATGTATTGTCACATAGGAAGGGCTGTCCCTGCACCCACAGACTACAGAGGTATGGAGATAATTGCTTCCTAAGGTGCAGACTGCGGCCATTCTGAATTCAGGCATATGTTCTATTCTGAGTGCCTGCCTGCTTGCTTCCTCTGGAAGGAAGGGGCTGACAGTGTAGGGAGCCTGAGCCTGGAAACCAGAAGGGACCAATTCTGCCTTAGCTTTGCCTTGCTCCGATTCTGTGATTCTGGGCAAACCACTTCTCTGCATGTCAGTATCTCCATCTATAGAGTAAGTTAATTCTTTAAGTTTCAGATTTCCCACCCCTAAATCCATGCGTCTACAGAAAAGGCATAGGATGAGGCCCTGAGAGTCAGGTCTGTGATAACTGCACGCTGGGGGAGACACTGACTGCAGAACAGGGGTGCCCGGAGCTGCTAGTGATGGGAAGTGCTGGAGCACACACTATGGAGGGGCTCCTGCACCGCTGCTACTCGGACAGCAACTTTTATGGCGGGCAGACATTAGGCAGGCCAGCTCGGTCTGAAAACATGAAGGGAAGGGCAGAGGCAGTACTTACTGGGGAGATGAGGTATAAGCCACCTACCTCTGGGGGCATCTCACTAAGGAAAGGAATGTCCATTTTCTGACACTGGGTCACTAGCCCAGTGAAGAGCGGCTTGTTAGGTCTTTTGGGGTAATAGATAGTTGGCTGGTAACCCTGGTTGGAAAGGAAAGTAGCAATTCAATCTCTGATTCCAGACTGCTTATACCTTTTCACAAAGGCTAGCTCATATACTCACAAAAAGTTTGAGGTGTCGCGCGCAGACCAGGCCGTCCCCTCCATTATTCCCAGGACCACAGATGACCAAGACGGTAGGGGGACTCTTGGACATGGACGTGGGGGGATAAGCCTGAAGACAGAGGCGCAAAGGGTCTGGCAGTCACGGCCCTCTGCTCCACCGCGGGAGGCCTCCCCACCCATTCCTCCCAAAGGCTTTGCACCACGCCACCTACCTTGGCAATGGCCGTGGCACAGCTCAGCCCGGCCAGCTCCATTAGTTGATCCACGCTGAATTGGTATTCGTTAAATAGCTCCTCGTCCACGGCCCGCGCCTCCTCCTGGCTGAGGGAAGTCCTGGCCTGAGTCCGCCGTCGGGGCGCTGGGGGCGCGGCCTGTCCCGCCCCGCCCCCGTGGGAGAAGGTGGCCGTACCTCAGGTACTTCACCGCGGCGCTCGCCATGGTCTCCGAGCCCCGGCGCGGCGTCCCCCACCAGGCAGGCCCTGCAAGGCACACACTCTGCTGACCTGCGGCCCAGGGCAGGCGCGAGCCCACTGCCAGCAGCCCGACGCCCAGCAGCGCCCGCAGCCCGGACATTCGGCAGGCTGCACTCCGCCCGGCCGGCGCATGCGCACGGCCTGCCCGGCCCCCAGCGCCGTTTGCGTCCAGCCGTAGGTTCCGTGTCCCAGGCGTACCGCGCACCTTCGTTCCGCCTGGCATTCTCGCCTTTCCCGGTCGCTACAAGAGTTCAAGCCTAGGTACAGATAGGCTTTGTTTATTACCTAGCACTCTCCTCGAACTCTTCTGCCTGCAGCTTCCTTCGTGGGAGGTTGGCATTACACGTATGTACCATTGTGCCCAGCTCTTTTTTTTTAATTAATTAAAAGGTATGGGGGCGGGAGTGAGGAGGCGCGATTGGCTGGAAATTTAGATTACTCGTCTAACTACTTCAAGTCCAAGGTCTTATTCAGAACCTCACTAGCTTTATTTTCTGATTTCACTAGTCTGTGAGTGGCTTCACTTTTACATGTTACTCAAGACTCCTTACAGAATTGCTGGAGAAAATAAAATTTAGTCTTAAGCTGTTTGTTTGTTTGTTTTTAGTTGGCTTCTGTGTAAAGTTTTTCCGGCCCAATAAGCCTCTCTACCGACACAATAATCCAAATCAGACCAAATCAAACTGAATTAGAAAAAGCCTAGGTTTAATGGATATCAGGTCCCAGGTGGCCCTCGGGATACCTGCAGCGTTACCCTAGGCTTGGAGAGGGTGATGGGAGTCACCACGTCTGGGCCGCGTCAATCCTCTGCAAGGTGAGTAGTTCGAAGGCTGGCACAGTCTCCCTTGCCGATGTTGGTGAGGCTGAACCTCCACGGCGTGGCATAGAGGATGAGCCCACACGGGGGCATTGTGATTTCCAGTGTCCAAGTTGCTGGAAGATAGGGCATGGCCCCGTAGGTGGCAGAGGGCCAGGGCAATATCGTGCCAAATGGTCATTTAGGAGGATGGAAAAGTCAAGAGTTCCCTCTGGTGGCCACTGTGTCCCACTGTCAAGGTCATACTGAGGCCAACTCAGTGCATAGAGAAAGCCATTTGGGACAGACTGTACGGGACGTCCCAATTCATAAAGATTTTGTAAAAGGCAGCCTGGGGCGATAGAGAATCCAACTTCGAATTGCAAGAGCCCATTTTAGAAGTCTATGCCAAATCTTGGGACTCAAGCCTGTCGCAATGTGTCCACTATGACAAGGTTCTTGAGTCAAAAGGTGGGAAGTTGAGGGGGTTCATAAGAGATGTGTGGCAAATGACTCTATCCACGTAGTCCACCTCAGCAAGAACCGCCTCGCTGCTTGCGCTGGCACCTGGCACAGAACAGCCGGAAAATCGACAAACATAAATAAATGGTCCCTGGACCCTAGAAGCATGTACTCACAAAGGAGAACTCACCAAGACAAAGCTGATCTTAGCCTGGTGAAGTGTGCAACACGTGGGCCTGGGCCAGAGGGAAAACACCCACACACACACCATGGGACCTCCAAATGTTACGTATTTTCTAGCCCTACAAACCTCTGCCAAGGCAAATAATCTCAATAAGATCAAATCAGATCAAATTAAAATTACCCAGGTTTAAAGGGTGCCAGCACTCCCAGGTGGCCCCGGGAAAACACGGGGAGGGGGATAGGAAAACCAAAATGACCACCTGAGAGGAAAAGCAGAGACCACTGTTTATTCTCTGGGAGCAGTTTAAATAGCCTGTGGGAGTGGCTTGGCCCTCCCTGGGGAGAGGTCACCATTTGGCTAGTTTTCTAGGTGGAGTTTGGACTGAGGCAACTCCCAGAGGAGGGGGGTTTGGGGTGGAGTTCTTTGCCCAGTATTCCAAAAATGGATGCCAGGGGGCTGGGATGAAGCCCCTGACTCTTCGTATAAAGGTGCCAGGGAGCTGAGGTGATGTTTCTGACCAAACAGTCACCATTTGGCGGGCTTTCTTGGAGGTGGAGTCTGGACTGTGCAACTCCCAGAGGAGGGGACTTGGGGTGGAATGTTCCACCCTAAATATGTTAGAATGGATGCCAAGGGGCTGGGTGACACTTGCAACCAAGTAGGCTGGTTTTGTTTTTGAGTGTTTCTGGTGTGGGCAGGTGCACATGAACTCAGGGGCCCACAGGATCTCAGGCGGCCTAGGTTGCTCTTGAACTTTTGCTGCCAAAAATGTCTGATCCTCCTAATTTCACCTCCCACTTGCTGAGATACCAGGTCTGGGCCACAATGGCTGGCTCAAAGCTTGGTGATTCTGAAGACCAAAACACAACATGAAACATGTTTCTTTGACGTAGATAGTATGTTGACACGTGCCAGGTGCTGACATGAACTAGCTCAACTTCACAGCAAGTCTTTTATTCCCATTTCAAAGGCAAGAAATACGACCTGGCCTTTGCTGGAGAGGTTGTGGAGAAAGGGGTACACTCATCCATTGCTGGTGGGAATGCAAACTTGTGCAACCACTTTGGAAGTCAGTGTGGCGGTTTCTCAGGAAATTAGGGATCAACCTACCCCTGGACCCAGCAATACCACTCTTGGGAATATACCCAAGAGATGCCCTATCATACAACAAAAGTATATGCTGAACTATGTTCATAGCAGCATTGTTTGTAATAGCCAGAACCTGGGAACAACCTAGATGCCCTTCAATGGAAGAATGGATGAAGAAAGTATGGAATATATACATATTAGAGTACTACTCAGCAGTAAAAAACAATGACTTCTTGAATTTTGCATGGAAATGGACGGAAATAGGAAACACTATCCTGAGTGAGATAACCCAGACCCAAAAAGATGAACATGGGATGTACTCACTCATATTTGGTTTCTAGCCATAAATAAAGGACACTGAGCCTATAATTCGTGATCCTAGAGAAGCTAAATAAGAAGGTGAACCCAAAGAAAAACATATAGGCGTCCTCCTGAATATTAACCTTCATCATGCGATGAAAGGAGACAGAGACAGAGATCCACATTGGAGCACCGAACTACAACCCCAAGGTCCAAATCAGGAGCAGAAGGAGAGAGAGCATGAGCAAGGAACTCAGGGCCATGAGGGGTGCACCCACACACTGAGGCAATGGGGATGTTCTATCGGGAACTCACCAAGGCCAGCTGGACTGGGTCTGAAAAAGCATGGGATAAAACCGGACTCACTGAACATAGCGGACAATGAGGACTGCTGAGAAGTCAAGAACCATGGCACTGGGTTTTGATCCTACTGCACGTACTGGCATTGTGGGAGCCTAGGCTGTTTGGATGTTCACCTTACTAGACCTGGAAGGAGGTGGGAGGTCCTTGGACTCCCCACAGGGCAGGGAACCCTGATTGCTCTTTGGGCTGATGAGAGAAGGGGAGTTGACTGGGGGAGGGGGAAGGATATGGGAGGCGGTGGCGGGGAAGAGACAGAAATCTTTAATTAATAAATAAATTTTTAAAAAAACTAAAAAAAAAAAGAAAGAAAAAAGAAAAGAAATACGACAGCGGCAGTGAAGGTGGGTGCTGGGATCTGAGCAGGCAGACCTACAGTCTGAATGGAAGACAGGCAGACCTACAGTCTGAATGGAAGACAGGCAGACCTACAGTCTGAATGGAAGACAGGCAGACCTACAGTCTGAATGGAAGACAGGCAGACCTACAGTCTGAATGGAAGACAGGCAGACCTACAGTCTGAATGGAAGACAGGCAGACCTACAGTCTGAATGGAAGACTTATCCTCTATCACCCAGTTGCAGAAACATGTAAATGAGGGCTTATCCCTTCTGATTTCATCCCGATGAGCTGTGACTATAGAATGAGACAAAGTTTCCCACCCACAGACATGAGACAGCCAATGAGGGCTGTTTCCATGAAGGCAGTCCCTGAGTCCAGTCCTTTCTGTTCCTGCCCTGGAGCCTTTGGGTTTTCCTTTTGAAATCCAAATCAAGACTCACATGGATTGAGTCCCTGCTGAGCCCCAGAGGTTTTGCATCTATAATCCTTTTTAATCCTGCCAAACTCACAGTGGAGTTTTAGTCTATCATAGATAAGCATATTCAATCAGGTAACACAATCATGGTTGGTTACCTGACCCAACAACACACTCTTGTGTGGCAGACACTGTCATTTACCCCTTAAAACCCATTTTCCTCTCCTCCTTTGCTAGCAGATTTCCTGATTTTCATCTCTTTGTACAGCAAAACCCTACATTCTCTTGTTTCCCTCCAACTGGTAAGAATGGCCATAATTAAATCTTGACCACTTATGAACAGAAATGATGTCTATCCAACTTCCATAAAGTACTCCCAAAGGGGGAGGCTGTTATTTTGTTTGTTTTGGAGACAGAGTCTGACCATGAGCCCTGACTATTCTGGAGTTCACTCTGTAGACCAGGCTGGCCTCAAATCAAAAGATCACAGAGATCTGCCTGTCTCTGCCTCCCATGTGCTGAGATTAAGAGTGTGCACCACTATGCCTGACTTCATAGTGTACTTTTTTTTAGATTTATTTTGATTTTATGTGTATTGGTGTCTCACCTGCACGTATGTCAGATCCGCTGGAACTGGAGTCACAGACAGTTGTGAGCTGCATGTGGGTGCTGGGAATTGAACTCAGGACCTCTGGAAGAGCAGCCAGTGCTCTCAACCTCTGAGCCATCTCTCCAGCCCGTGGCCAGTGCTCTTAACCACGAGACATTTCTCCAGCCCCACTTCTTTTCTTATACTGGCTGGGATAAAGGTATGAGGCTTGTCTTAGGGTTACTACTGCTATGATGAAACATGACCAAAAATTAAGTTGAGGAGGAAAGGGTTCATTTGGCTCACACCTCCACGCCACACTCCATCCCCATCATCAAAGGAAGTCAGGTCAGGAACCCAAAGGGGCAGAAACCTGGAGACAGGAGCTGATGCAGAGGCCATGGAAGGTGCTGCTTACTGGCTTGCTCATCAGGACTTGTTCTTCCTGCTTTCCTATAAAACTCAGGACCACCAGCCCAGGGATGGCACCACCTACAATAGGCTGGGCCCTCCCCCCATGAATTAAGAAAATGCCCTGCACCTGGACCTAGTGAAGGCATTTTCTCAATTGAGGTTCCTTCTTTTCAAATAAGTCTAGCTTGTGTCAAGTTGACATAAATCTCTCCAGCACAGTGCTATCATTGGTGGAGCAGCTGACAGACCTCTCCAGCACGGGGGGGGGGGGGGGGGGGGTGGAGCAGCTGACAGACCTCTCCAGCACGGGGCGAGAGGTGGAGCAGCTGACAGAACCTATCCAGCACAGTGCTGTCATGGGTGGGGCAGCTTCTTTGTTCTCTCCCTATGGCCTCGTGCAGGTGCTTCATCACTGAGGTACTTCCCCAATCCCTGAAACAGTGATGAGGCAGAAACCCCATGCTAATGCAAGAGTTGGGGCATACAAATGTGTCCGCAGTTAAGAACCCTTGCTGCTGTTGCTTGGCAGTGGTGCACGTTTTTAATCACAGAACTCAGGAGGCAGAGGCCAGCAGATCTCTGTGAGTTCGAGGCCAGCTTGTCTACAAGAGCTAGTTTCAGGACAGTCAGACTACTGTCTCAAAAACATATAATCAATCAAACAAACAATATCAAAAGAAAAAAAAAAGAAACCAAGGACTGGAACACCCACCCAGCAAAGATAGGTGTAACGGCGTAAATGAATGCAGACAGATTGTAAAAATATATAGAGCTTTAATGGGGAAATAGACTTACAGAACCACCGTTCCCGCGGAGACCAGGAAAGCAGAAGAGAAGAGCGAGGAGGGAAGACTCCGCTTTTTTAAAGAGAGAGACCACACCCCAATGGGCTGGTATCTCAGCGGCTACTGGCTGGAGGAGTGGGAGGACCTCCCGCAGCAGATGGGCATTAACGCCTAGCATAGCCTTGACCATCCTGATGGGACTGCAAACTTGTGACTATAAAAGCCAGTGTGACGCTAGTGTAAATATAGAAATCAGCTATGCCACTCTCAGATACACACCCAAAGGGCTCTGCATCCCAGCACACGGACACTTGCTCATCCATGTTCACTGCTGCTCTACTCACAATAGCCAAGACATGGAAACAGCCAGGATGTCCATTAACAGATGAACGGATAATGAAAAGGTGGTAGATTTACACAATGGAATATTATTCAGCTGTTAAAATATGAAATTTGCAGGTAAATGAACAGAGCTAGAAGAAAATCATGTTGAATGAGGTGACCCAGACCCAAAAAGTCAAACATGGTAAGTCGTCTTAGTTAGGGTTTACTATTGCTGTGAAGAGACACCATGACCACAGCAACTCTTATAAAGAAAACACTTAGCTGAGGGTGCATTGCTTACAGTTGATCACGAAGGGAGCATGGCAGCGTGGTGCTGGAGTTGAGAGTGCCACGTCTTCCAGGCAACAGGAAAAACCCACCACCACAGTGATGTACTTCCTCTAACGAGACCACACCTCCTAATAGTACCACTCTCTTTGGGGTCACTTTCTTTCAAACCACCATATATGTGTTCTCTTATATGTGGGTGTTAGCTCTTAAGCCTTCAATAGGTATATCAGTGTAACCACAGAGGTTAGGTATAGAGTAAGGGACGAGGTGGGGGGAGGATCTTCTGGGAAGAATCCCCCAAGGAAGGGGAAATAGAATATATAGTAAGAGAGACTTCGGGGAGACAGGAACAGGAAGATCAAACAGAGCAGGAGAGAAAAAGGGAGAGACAGTAGGGAGGGACAAATGACACCAGGGGTCACCTGAGTAGTCACATAGAACCCAACTACAGCAGAAGCTTCTTCAATATAAACATATATGAAAGAAATCCAAATGGAATCCCCAGATAGTACGGAAGACAGAGCCCCAACAGACACCTTTGACCCCCAAATGAAACCTGTAGCACCAAGAGTGGGTTACATCTGACTGGCATTGAACTCAGAGATCTGCCTGCCTCTGCTTCCAGAGTGCTGGGATTAAAGGCTGCACCACCTCCACCCAGCCACCCAGCCATATTCTCCATGGTTTTATACAAACCCTAATGGTTACCTGTCACCCGCGATTTCCAGTTTGTTTCTCTTTATTTTTAGATTTATTTATTTTATTGTATGTCTGTGACTTCCATGTGTGCCTGGTGCCCTCAGGTCAGAAGATGGCCTTGGTTCCCTAGAGTTCTGGATAGTTGTGATCCACCATGTGGGTCCTCTAGAAGAACAATGAATGCTCTTAACCGTCCCCCCCACCCCTCCGCACCCCAGTACCCCCAGTTTGCAAGTGGAGAGCCAGATTACTCTAGGTGCTTAGGGTCTGAATCACTTTGCATGTGATTCAGCAGCAGCTGTTTTGAAGTGTCTAACCTTGGCCTGCAGCAGTGCTGGAGTAATTGCTTGCTCACTTAGCATGCGCCCTGTTAGGCTCTCAGTCCCTGACTACAATAAGGAAAGTGACTTAGTTTGAATGCGTCTTTGTAGGACACAGATTCCTTCCACACGTCGGCCCTGGATTCACACTTTACACTAACTCCCAGCAGCCTGCGGGTCAGCTCAGGTGGGGGTGGGTCTGCTCGGCTGGTTGCACCACTGAGTCTGTCTCAGGGACTGTTCGTGTGACTGGAAGTTTAACCCTTGGCCTTTGAGCCTCCTTTCCCTCATCTTTGTTTTGTTGTTAGATTTTTGTTTTGTTCTGCATTTTTTTTTTGAGACAAAATCTCACTATATAGCCCTGGCTGGCCTGGAACTTGCTATGTAAACCAGGCTAGCCTCAAACTCACAGACATCTGCTGGTCTTGGCCTCCCTAGTGTTGTGGAATAAAACATTTGTTTAACTACGTAAAGATGTGTTGCTGTTTTACCTTGTCTACCCAAGGCACCTGATTGGTCTAATAAAAAGCTGAATTGTCAGAGCTAGCAAGTAGAGGGAAAGGCGGGGCTGGTGGGCGGACAGACAGACGTGGTGGAAGTAGAAAGCAGGACAGATTGTATGCAGATGAGGTAAATGAGCCTCAGGCAGCACATAGATCAACAGAAGTGGCTTAGTTTAAGTTAAAAAGAAAAAAAGCTAGCTAGAAACAAGCCTAAGCTATGACCAAACATTCATAACTAATAAGTCTCCGTGTCATGATTTGGGGGCTGGTGGTCCAAGAAAGCCTGCTACACGTTAGTTGTTCTGTTATTTTTTAAGATAAATCTCACTATGTAGTCCAGGCTGGTCTTCAAGGGGTGATCGTCCTGCCTCCTTCTGAGTGCTGGGATCATGCCAACTCTCTTTCCCTCACATGCTCCTGGGAGGAGATACCTGTAAGTGCTTAGGCTGTGGTGTAGGCCTGATAAATCTCACATCATTATTGCCGCTATGACCTGGGGTGTCCTGCAGGGGGCAGTAGTGGAGTGTCTGTTCTTTCATCTATGGCATTCCTATCTCCCACACAGAAAAGGAGACTCGGAGGTCAGTGGTCCCAAAGTCAGCTGAGCTAGGGAGTCACTTTTAGAACTGACAAAGGCCTTAGTAGTTCTGACACCCTAATCCAGAAAAGCAAGGGTCGGTGTCTACCAACCATTTATAGTTATAGACTCCCCAGGAGGAGCAAAGAGAAACAGACCTCGGTCTGCCTGCTCAGGAATGCTCCTTCCCCAAAGCCCCTAAATGCATATATTGAGAAGTTCCTGCTGGGGTAAGACCTGTGGTCAGCAGGCGCAGGTCACATGATCATGTAGAAGCCAGAATGGCTGCATGTCCTCTGAGGGTTCCTTCTGAGGGTTTCCTTGGTCCACATGGATGGCCTGACAGAGGCAGAGGGGCCTGCCATGGGGCAATGGGGAAGCACAGGAGGCAGGCTCCCTGTGTGCAGCATCAGGACTCTGCTTTTCCCAGGCCTGCAGGCAGGCCGTGCAGGAGCCAGGGATGCCGCCAAACACGGGAGCCTTTCTCCTCTCAACCTTACAACCACACACAAGTTATCCTTTTCTTGTGCGGTCCATCCCCCAGCCTCCACCCCTCCTCTAGGAACCTACCTATCGACTTGGAGCTTGTGGGGTGCTCTGATGATGGGGTGTTCCACTCCACTGGGACTGAGGCCTCCAGATGGAAGATGAACTGTGGCCCCTAAGCCTGGTGGAGGGGGTCAGATACATTTATTCCAGCCTCATCATGACCAGGACAGCACAGTGGGAGAGAGGAGGCAGGCTGGGGTCAAGCGGGGTAGATGTCCAGGCATGAATCGGTCACTTCATGAAGGATGCCTTGTAAGGACCAGATGCTTGATAAACACGGGCTGTCTACTGACAGCGGTATAGGCTCCTGTGTCAGAAGGGAGCACACTGAAAAGAACATATCAGTTGTTCAAGCCAGCTCACCAAGTAGTAAGGCCTTTGGGACAGTCTAATAAGAAGCAAGGCCCAGCATGGTACCTGACATGGAACAGTATCGACTGAGGTTTCTGTCCCACCCTGTCCTGCAGTCGTTCAGTCCCAAAGAAACACACAGAGGTCCACATTAATCATAAACTGGTTGACCCATTAGCTCAGGCTTCTTATTAACTCTTATAACTTATATTAGCCCATAATTCTTGTCTGTGTTAGCCACGTGGCTTGGTATCTTTGTCAGTGAGGCAGTCACATCTCGTGTCCTCTGCATCTGGGTGATGACTGCAGGCTGACTCTTTCTCTTCCCAGAATCCTCCTGTTCTCATTGCCCTGCTTCTACTTCCTGCCTGGTCGCCCCGCCTATACTTCCTGCCTGGCAACTGGCCAATCAGCATTTTATTAAACAAGTGCAAGAAACCAATGTTTACAGGGTAAAAGCATTGTCCCCCAGCAGAGTGGGCTCTCCATCCTAAGGTGTTAGGAAATGAAAGCCAGAGGGCAGGAGGGAACACACATCTGGGCAGGGCTTGGGGGAGATGGACCAGGCCCTGGGGAGACAAGCAGAGATGTGGAAAGGCTGCTGCAGGGGTCAGCAACCTGGGGAGCCAGGGGATGGGTGGCAGGCCTGGGTGGGGGCACCAAGAGAGAGAGTTCTGACTGCAGGAGTGGGCCGTGTTTTTCCCACTCCCTCCACTCACGGTCCTGTCTCTGAGGTTCTGCCAAAGGGTCATGTTCACCAGCCCCTCCACCTCTTTCTCCTCATAGCCCTCTTCCAGCTCTTCGTCTTCCCACCTACCGAAAGGTTTTCAGGGACAGAGAACTGAATGTGACCCGGCTGTGGGACAGCCCAGTGGTCAGCTCTCCACCTCTGGCCAGCAAACCCTTGCACTTGGCCTGAGCCTTCCCGGAGCCGAGGGCTAGGGGAAGTACAGACTTTGGCATGGAAAAACATCACTACGTGGCTGTCACACTGTCCTTCCAGCTGCCTTCAGGGAGCCACAACATCCCGGCCACAGACCTACTTGCTGGAGACAGCCCAGGGGGGTTCTGAGATCAAATTCTGACATGAGTCCTTTGATCTATAAAGGCCCACCTACTAAATCTTATGAGACAAACCAGGCTTGCTGACTGAACCATAACCTGACCACTACCCCGTCATGCCTGAAGCCCTCTGGTACTGTCAGAGTTGGTGAAAGACCTTAACTGGAGCCCAAGTCTTTTGACTTTTAATCCAAGCCCCTGCCTATTCCAGGATGACTACCTCTGCCCCCCAGTGTGGTAACTGAATTTAGGGCCTCTGTTGTGGGAAATCTGATCACACTGTAAACGCTAAGCTTGCATTTGCATTAATTAAATAAAATCAACCTTGGGTAAGGAGGCTGAGTTATCAACTAGTTGACAGAAATCAGAGAGTCATAGGGTATCTGTGAGACAATAGAGAGGTAGGTGCACAGGAAGTAGTAGGGAGGGATTTCCGCTTTGGTGAGCAGAAGGATGCTCCAGGCAGAGAGGTCAGTTCTTGGGGTGGGGAGTTTCCTAGGGAGAAAAGCATTTGGAGGACCTGTGGAGGGAAACCCATCAACAATTCAGCTCCTGGGGCTTTCTTGGAGCACCACCCCCTCCTGTGGCCATTTCGGGAACTGCACCCAATGACCGATTCCCAAGTCTTTGCACCCAATGGATTTATCACTCAGTCAGTGTAAGCTGTTGTGGTACAGCCCTTGTGCAGACACAATCTCCTCCCACCTCCCTGCCCCACCCCCACAACCTGATATACATACATCCTTCCTGCAAACCCAAAGGCAGATGAACACAGGAGCAGTTAAATGTAACATCCCAGCATTCTTTCTGGGCAACTTGCTCCCACTTCCTGGTCTCAGGTGTCATATTACCAGGATATGAGCCTGGGCTAGCCTCTCCTGAGCCAAAAAGGCCCTCCTGGCACCCACCAGCCTGGCCACAAGCCGCTCCTGCACAGAACCTGGTTCATGCTGGGGAAAGGGGAAAGTGGGGGAGTGAGAATGGACTGGGCTGTGCAATCCGCAGGAGGAGGAAGGGGACAGAAAGAGAGTGCAAGAACTCCGGTTGCCTTTTTTTTTTTTTTTTGTGCCCTGACCCCATGCCCTTGAGTCCCGAGCCCTGAACTGTGGACAGACTGCCTCTTCCTCCAAGTAACAGCCCAGGACCTGGAATGGATGGTGTTTCTAGTGAGGTAGGGCAAGGAACAAAGGCCGCGGGGGCAGCCAGAGACAGTTTCTGGATGTGTAGAGCAGGAAGAGCCGGGGCCATCATGGAAGGTCTCACCTGACACTGGGCCAGCGCTCTCTTACAGTATTTCACGGCCTGGTCATGTTGTCCGAGTCTGGCAGAAGCTTCCCCAAGGCCGTCACAGGCCTGCCCTGTCCCTTCATGTCCCTAACGAGGAGAGGTTGAAAGATCGTTTCGTGTTCCCTGTTCCACAAACCCTTCCAGCATGTGCACCCTGTCTTTGCCGCCCCCTACCCCAGTTCCAAACTAACCCTCCCATTCTTACCAGTCTCTTGGACAGCCGCAGGACATGGAAATAGCTGTCCCAAGCAGCCCTGTGGTCTTCCAGTTGGCTCAGTGAGAATGCCAGGCCGCCCAAGCTCCGACGACCCTGAAACCAGAACGTATCCATTTGTATAGGGGCTTGGCTGCTGGGGCAAGGGAGGTCCCAGGTTCCTAGAGCCCAGCCTCAGTACCGCTAGGTGACCCATGCTCAGTACCCCTAGGTGACCCACAAAGGCCTAGGCTGTCCGGGTTTAGCCTCTCTCACCTCAAGCATTTACCCCAAATGCCTCCCTGGCCAGTCAAAGTTAGATTGATATTTGAAACAAACAACAACAATAACAAAACCAACATAAAACCACTTCTTACTATGTAGGACCTAATGGTGTAATTCACAGAAATCTGTCTCTACTTCTAGAGTGTTAGGGTTGAAGCAGCGATTTTCCACCATATCCTGCAAGGAAAAAAAAAAATCTATTTAGGGAGGCACCCAGGTCATATTTACAGTCCCACTTACGTGGTGTGGAGGCTGGGTTTAATTTTTTATTTGTTTGTTTTTGTAGTGCCTGGAATGGAATCCAGGGCCCTGTGTATGCCAAGCAAGCACATTACCACCAGGCTACACCCCCGCTATCTATTGTTTTAATTTCTCCACATTTATTTTGTAGGTGTGTGTGCACGGGTGGAAGTCCGAGGACAACTTCCGGGAATAGGTGCTCCCATAGGTGCTCCCTTCCTCAGCGTGGGCCCGGGGGAGTGCACTCAGGCTGCTGCTTCCCTGCTGAGTCACCTCACCAGCCCCTCATAGTCCCATGTTTTGTTTTTTTAAGATTTACTTATTTATTATGCATACAATGTTCTGTCTGCATGTGTGCTTGCAGGGCAGAAGAGGGCACCAGATCTCAGTACAGATGGTTGTGAGCCACCATGTGGTTGCTGGGAATTGAACTTGGGACCTCTGGAAGAGCAGCCAGTGCTCTTAACCTCTGAGCCATCTCTCCAGCCCTCATAGTTCCATGTTTATGTGTAGAATCTGAAACTCAGAGATAGGAAGTCACACTCAATGGAGGAGATTCAGGGCGGCACTTCTGGTCTCTTAACCTCCAGGCCGCTGAGCACACAACCTTCTGCTCTGTCCTTTCTCCCATCTCAGGTAGTCCCAGAAGGTCCCAAAGATCAATCTACCCAAGGCTACTGGGTGTGCAGCTGTACAGATATGGCACCCAATTCACTGCTCCAGGTTGCCAGTCCCCTCCAAACCCTAGGGCACCACCAGGCCCATTAGAAACTTACTCTTTTTCTTTGTCGACAGATACCATGTACCCCAAGCTGGCCTTGGGTCTGATGTGTAGCCAAGGACAATTTTAGGCTTCTGCCTCTCTTGCCTCCACCTACTGAGTGCCAATATTACAGACAGACACCACCACACTCGGTGTATGGAGTTCTGGGAATCAGTTCAGGGCTTTGTGCATGCCAGGCAAGCGTTCCGGCTGTACATATTCCCAGTCCTGAACCCTCTTCTTAACCCTTTACTCTTGGCCCCACTCTCCGGTCCTAGACACCCACCATACAGCTTGGCCGCCTTGGCTTCTTGATAGTGGCCAAGGACATTGCAGGTCACTCCAAGGTTCTGAAACACTGTTGCCTGGTCTGCTGGCTGTTGACACCAGGGTAGGGCCTGCAGGAAGGCCTCTACTGCCAGAGGAAACAGTTGAAGTTGGAAGTGAGCCATGCCTAGGAGCATAGTGAGCAGCCCTGGAGAGCACAGTCACTGACAGTCAAATGAGCCATGATGAAGGCTACACAGGTCCACTCCTGACCTGCTCCTCCAGCCTCCGGTTCCCTCCCAGCACTCAGGGCACCTCCTCAGACCCCACACCTTCCTTACTAAGGCTCACCTAGCAGGCCCTGAGCAGTGCTCTGGTCAGCATCAGCATCAGCTCACAGTGCTCCCCCATCAGTGCTCTGGTCAGCATCAGCATCAGCTCACAGTGCTCCCCCATCAGTGCTCTGGTCAGCATCAGCATCAGCTCACAGTGCTCCTCCATCAGTGCTCTGGTCAGCATCAGCATCAGCTCATAGTGATCCTCCAGAGCATGCATCACCTGCAGCGCCTCACTCAACCCACGTTGCCCACTGCTCAGCATGCATCTTACGGCAGCCACCTGAGCCAGGGCTGCATCCCAGTGCTGGCCTGCATGAGCATAGGCCTGGCTTGCTTCCTGTAAACTGCAGGCTGCTTGTTTAGGCCATCCCAGGGCCTGACAGCACGCTCCCATTTTTGCCTGTGTTTCCCCATGGTCACCCTGGGTCTGGTAATGGCCCAGAGCCCTATGGTACCAGTCCAAAGCTTGGGTCAGTTCACCAAGCGCCTGATAAGCCAAAGCCACATTGAAGCACTGGTCAGCACGACACCAGCTTTGGACTTCTCTTCAGGATGGGCTCTCAGAAGTAGCTCAAGTCCTATGACCGGAGGCAGCACCCAGATTGAAGGCGCAGGCTTGAAGAACAGAGCTGTCTCTGGAAGATGGGACCTTGGAGGCTAGCAGGAAGGTCTTCTGGAAGCTGCCCAAGGCCTCCTGAACCTGACCAGCCTGCAGAGCTATGAGGCCAGCCCTGGTGAGGGTCTGGACATTGGTTTCTTGCTGCAGCCACTTTCTTTTCTCCTTTTTCTTCCCACAGTTTGACGATTTGGGCACAGGCTCAAGCTTTGGGTGGCTGTCCTTGGGGACAGGGGAAGACCTAGGGTTGACACCAGAGAACAGAGGGGTCAGCGTGTCAGCCTCTGCTCCCCCCTCTACCCTTCCAGTAGGATCCCTTAAAGGAAATTTGGGTCTACCTCTGACCTCAGGGGACTAAGAAGTTCTCCGGACTCTTACCTTGCCTCCTGTGTCACACTGGGCAGCATTCTGTCTCCCATTTTTCATAGAACTCTTCCTCTGTCCTTTGTCAGAGCTTCAGTGCTCAGACCCCTTCTGTGAATTAATCCCCCTTGCTACACAAACCAAACACCAAACAAGCAAAGGTCCCGACAAACTTCTGTAATTTCATAGGCCTTTTCTCCCCAGTCTTCCACCAACCCCAACCCCCAGTTCTGAGGATTGAACCCAGAATTCAGGACAAGCACTCTGCCGCTGAGCTGCGCCACTGGCCCCATTTATCACATAGGGTTAGCAAGGGTGACTCTCTTGTCTTCTTCTAGCCTGGGAACACATGGAACAACTAGATTTCAATGAAAGTTTACTAAAAGGGGCTGGAGCAATGGCCCAGCAGTGAAAAGCACTTGCTGCTCTTGCAGAGGGCTCGAGTTTGGTTCTCAGCACCCACATGATGACTAACAACTGCTTATAGGAACAAAACAAAGACTCAATGAGACAAAGAGTTGGTTCTTCGAGAAAAATCAACAAAATAAACCTTTATCCAAACTAACCAAAAGGCAGAGAGAGAATATTCAAATTAACAAAATCATAAATGAAAAGGGGGACATAACAACAGACATGGAGGAAAAACAGAGAATCACCAGGTCATAGTTTGAAAACCTGTACTCCACAAAATTGGAAAACTTAAAGGAAATGGACAACTTTCTAGATAAATATCACTTACCAAAATTAAATCAAGACCAGATAAGCAAATTAAACAGACCTATAACTTCTGAAGAAATAGAAACAGGGGGGCTGGAGAGATGGCTCAGAGGTTAAGAGCACTGACTGCTCTTCCAGAGGTCCTGAGTTCAATTTCCAGCAACCACACGGTGGCTCACAACCATCTGTACTGAGATCTGGCACCCGCCTCTGGCGTTCGGGCATACATGGAGGCAGAATGTTGTATACATAATAAATAAATCTTTTTTTAAAAAAAGAGAAAGAAATAGAAACAGTCATCAAAAGTCTCCCAACCAAAAAAGCCCAGGACCAGATGGTTTCAGCTCAGAATTCTACAAGACTTTCAAAGAAGAACTAATACCAATACTCCTCAAATTATTCCATACAATAAAAACAGAAGGAACATTGCCAAACTCTTTTTATGAGGCTACAATTATCCTGATACCCAAACCACAGAAAGACATTACTAAGAAAGAGAATTACAGACCAATATCATTCATAAAAATTGATGCAAATACTCAATAAAATACTGGCAAATCAAATCCAAAAACACATCAGAACCATCACCATGATCAAGTCGGCTTCATCCCACAGATGCAGGGATGGTTCAACATACAAAAATCTGTCAATGCAATCCACCATATAAACAAGCTGAAAAATAAAAACCACATGATCATCTCATTAGATGCCAAAAAAGCTTTTGACAAAATACAACATCCCTTCATGATAAAGGTCTTGAAGAGAGCAGCGATACAAGGAACATACCTAAACATAATGAAGGCAATATACAGCAAGCCAACAGCCAACATCAAACTAAATGGAGAGAAACTCCCAACGATTCCACTGAAATCAGGAACAAGACAAGGTTGTCCACTCTCTCCATTTCTATTCAATATAGTTCTTGAGGTCCTAGCTAGAGCAATAAGACACCAAAAGGATATCAAAGGGATACAAATTGGAAAAGAAGAAGTCAAACTCTCACTGTTTGCTGATGGTATGATAGTTTACATAAGTGATCCTAAAAATTCTACCAAGGAACTTCTACAACTCATAAACACTTTCAACAATGTAGCAGGGCACAACATTAACTCAAAAAAATCAGTAGCCCTGCTGTACACAGATGATAAAAGGGCTGAGGAAGAAATCAGAGAATGAACACCCTTCACAATAGCCACAAATAGCATAAAATATCTTGGAGTAATTCTAACCAAACAAGGGGAAGACTTGTATGAAAAGAACTTTAAATCTTTGAAGAAAGAAATTGAAGAAGACATCAGAAAGTGGAAAGACCTCCCATGCTCTTGGGTAGGCAAAATTAATATAGTAAAAATGGCAATCTTACCGAAAGCAATCTACAGATTCAACGCAATGCCCATCAAAATCCCAGCAAAATTCTTCACAGACCTTGAAAGAATGGTACTCAAGTTTATTTTGAAAAGCAAAAAACCCAGGGTAGCCAAAACAATCCTGGGCAATAAAAGAACTTCTGGAGGCATTACAATCCCTGACTTCACACTCTACTACAGAGCTACAGTACTGAAAACAGCCTGGTATTGGCATAAGAACAGACAGGAGGACCAATGGAACTGAATAAAAGACTCGGATATTAATCCACACCCCTTTAAACACCTGATTTTTGACAAAAAAATATCAAATGGAAAATTTTTTTAGCAAATGGTGCTGGCATAACTGGATATCAACATGTAGAAAAATGAAAATAGAACCATATCTATCACCATGCACAAAACTCAAGTCCAAATGGATCAAAGAACTAACATAAAGCCAGCCACACTGAACCTTACAGAAGAGAAAGTGGGAAGTACACTTGAACGCATTGACACAGGAGACCACTTCCTAAATATAACCGCAGCAGCACAGACCCTGAGAGAAACAATTAATAAATGGGACCTCCTGAAACTGAAAAGCTTCTGTAAAGCAAAGGACACAGACAACAAGACAAAACAACAGCCCACAGAACGGGAAAAAATCTTCACTAACCCCACATCAGAGTCTTATCTCCAAAATATACAAAGAACTCAAGAAATTGGACACCAAAAGATCACGTAATCCAATAAAAAAAATGGAGTACAGATCTAAACAGAGAGCTCTCAACAGAGGAATCTAAAATGGCTGAAAGACACTTAAGGAAATGTTCAACATCCTTAGTCATCAGAGAAATGCAAATCAAAACAACCCTGACATTCCATCTTACACCTGTAAGAATGGCCAAGATCAAAAACACTGATGACAACTTATGCTGGAGAGGTTGTGGGGAAAAAGGGAACACTTCTGCATTGCTGGTGGGAATGCAATCTGGTACAACCCCTTTGGATGTCAGTGTGGCGATTTCTCAGACAAGTAGGAAACAACCTTCCTCAAGACCCACTAATACCACTTTTGGGTATATATCCAAAGGATGCTCAATCGTGCTACAAGGACATGTGCTCAACTATGTTCATAGCAGCTTTGTTTGTCATAGCCAGAACCTGGAAACAACCTAAATGCCCCTCCACCGAAGAATGGATGAGGAAAATGTGGTACATTTACACAATGGAGTACTACACAGCAGAAAAAAATAATAACAGCTTGAATTTTGCAGGAAAATGGATGGAGCTAGAAAACATTATTTTGAGTGAGGTAGTTCAGACACAGAAAGACAATTATTACATGTACTCACTCATAGGTGGTTTTTAAACATAAAGCAAAGAAAGCCAGCCTACAAACCACAATCCCAGAGAACTTAGACAACAATGCAGAGACTAAGAGAGACTTACATAGATCTAATCTACATGGAAAGTAGAAAGTAGAAAAAGACAAGATCTCTTGAGTAAATTGGGAGGTCCATGGGGACCTTGGGGAGGGGGTGTTGAAGAGGGAAGGGGTGAGCCAGGAAGGGGAGCAGAGAAAAATATAGAGCTCAATAAATATCATGGGAAAAAAAGATAATAAAAAATGTATCACAATGAAAAAAAATAAAGCCAACAGTAGACAAGAGGGGGGCTCCCTACAGTAAAGAAACATCTCACAACTAAGGAAACAATCAGCTCTGGGAAACCCCAGAATTGGCAAGAATCTTTCCAGCTAAGACATAGGGCTAATATCCATAATATACAAAGAATTCAAAAAACAAGAGTCAAAAAACCAAATGACCCTTTCAAGAAATGGACCTGGAACTTGAATAGAGAGTTCTAAAAAGAAAAAAAATAATTGTCTAGGAAATATTCCCAAAATTGTTCTTTCTCCCTAGTAATCAAGGAAATGCAAATCAAATCAACTTTGAGATTTAATCTTACCCCAGTCACAATGGCTAATATCAACTGTGGGGGCTAGCCATGAAAAGCTAAGTACTGACAGGTCAGCCAAAGGAAGTTATTTATGTCCAACCATTATCACCTGCCAGAGTAGAACTCAGCCCTCATAAATTTAATAAGAGGCCAGAGTCTCAGTAGTTTACCCCGAAGCAGGGTTGCAGGAAGAACCATAAACTGAGATAACCAGACCACTACACAGGAGCAGACCTTTCAAAGGAAATGCCTGACATTCCAACTGCTGTAGATAGGATCACCTGCCAGCACACCTCACCAGGACACCCCTAGACAAATGTCAGCTGATCAGGGGTCCTGAACCTCAGAGACCTCTCACCCCCACCTTTACTATTATAAAAACCCAACTCTAACTGAGCTCGGGGCTCTCCAGTTATTCCAATACGTTGGACATGCGGAGAGACCGAGTTTGCAAACTTGATTAAAATAAAGGCTCTTGGCTTTTACATATGGGGCTCGGTTTCCTTGTTGGCTTTTGTGGGGACCCACGGATTTGGGCATAACATCAACAACACAACCGACAACCAGTGCTGGAGAGGGAAAAGAGAATCCTCATTCACTGTTGGGATTGGAAACTGGTCACTCTGGAAATCAGCATGGGAGTTCTCACAAAGCTAAAATTAAGTCTACTGTATGACTGGGCCATACAACTCCTTGGCATGTGCCCACATGACTCGACATCACACTCCACAGCCGTGTGCACTGCTCTGTTTACAATAGCTGGGAAATGGAACAACCTCACAATAACAATGTGGTACACACACACTGTGGAACACACACCACTACTCAGCAGTGAAGAAACATAAAATCATGAATTTTTCACATAAATGGATAGAACAAGAAAAGATCTTATTGAGGGAGGTAGCTGTGACCCAGAAGGACAAACACAGCATGTTCTCTCTCACCAGAGGTTCCCGGCTCCAAACCTTCAGATGTGAGAACACAGCCTGAAATGACCGCAGACACCTGGAAAGGAAACAGGACCATTGCCAGGATGGGGGTGGGGATACCGGGGTTGAGGAACAACAGAGAGGGGAACAGCAGTGTACAAGTGACCTGGCCAGGGGCTCTTTAGGGATGGGGCATTAAATACACAAGAAGGTTTGGGAAGAGGCCCAGGGGATACTGTGGAAGAAGGGGTAGAAATGTTGTAAGAACCAGAAGTTCAGAGAGTTTTCTGGCAGATTGTGTCTTCTAGGAATGCCAGAAGCTACACCCATAAAAGCTCACCGATATAACTAAGCAAACATGAGCTGAACAAGGAGACTCCAACGGGCATGCCAGAATGAATAGGGGAAAGCCCCTGAGGGCTCGCCCTTGTACAAAGAACCGTAGGCAACCGAAGAGGGCTGAGAGCAAGAGACGGCCTCTCTCTCTCTATATATATATATATATATGAAGAGAGAAAGGATTTGTATTAGCTCATAGTTCATCATGGTATGAAGCCAGAGCAACAGGAGCTTAAAGTAGCTGCATCTCCAGTCAGGAAACAGTGAGGGACAGATGCAATGCTTTCTGCTCAACTTCACTTTAAATAGTCTGGGATCTCCTGTCCAGGGAATGGTACTTCCCACAGTTTAAGAAGGTCCTCCCACGTAAATGACCATAATAAAATACCCACACACACACAGGTGTGCCTAGAGGCCTAGCTTCCAGGTGATGCTGCCAAGTTGACAATTAGTAACAACCATCATAAAGCCTTTTCAAATATCTGCTGTGAGGCTTGAGTCCTGCCTGTCCACGCAGCTTGTGTGGCCTGAGGGGAAGGGAGAAGGGAGAAATGCAGGTCAGAGAAGCAAGCACACACCGTGCCCACCCCCTTTCTCACTATAGATGTTATCTTTGTCTTCATTAGTGAAGCCATCTTATCTGTCCCCTGCAACACTGAAGCAGCTTCCCAGTTAGTCTGTACCCAGTCTCACTGTCTCCAAGCCCTGGCTGTCATCTTCTCTAAAGCCTAAAACCGCTCTGACCTGCATCTAATGGGCGGGGAGTTGCTCACCAGCCCTGGTTTCAGTGCCGTGGCAAGGTACCTGAGGTGTGTGGGACGTATCCTTCTCCCTGAGACCTTTCCTCCCCATCACTAAGATAAGTTCAGTGTCCCTAATATTCTTGCACATTCTACTGCCACTGTGTGGAATGCCCCTCTCCTTTAAGCTGTAAAGTCTTCCATTTTCAACTTGGATTATCAGGCGCCAGAGGCTCAGCTCTACGCTGCCACCTGGAGCTGCCTGAGTTCTTTTCAGAATCCGCTACAGGTAAAGCCAGGGTTCTGATCTTGCTGCAGAAAGGAAATTGCAGGACAAGTCAGAATGAAACAGAATTGGAGTTTTATTAATAAGAGTTCTGAACACAGATGTAAGCACATCTGATAATAGGGGAAAAGAGAGCACCCACCCAAACATGGGGGTAGGCTTCTGCGTGAGTCATGCTTTTTGTGTCTTTGTAATAACCATAGATCAGATTTCGGTGTCGTCTGAAGTTACATCTGAGAAGGTTGCCAAGGAGCTTAAATAGGCTGGTTGTCAAGGTGCACAGGACAAAGTCACATAGGGAAGGGAAAGCCATAGGCAGACATGAAGATTGCACAAGACAGTTGAACCATGTTTTTTACTGTAAACAATGATCATATTCTTATTTGCCAGATTCCCAGGAAAGGGGCTTGGCATTTGTGGGAGGGGCTGCCCAGAGCACTGCTCTGTGGGAACCTGCAGAAGTAAGCCTGCCAGCAGGCAAATATGCCTGTTGTCTTGTACGGCAGAACCTTCAAAGGGCACACTCTTTATTCCCAGGTTCTGGGCTCCAGGTCAAGATAATGTAGCTGACTTAGATGCCCCTTAAAATTCAGCAGTTACCAAAGGCGCCACAGGATGGGATCCTTAAGGGACCTGGGGAACCCTTGGGCTTTCATTCCACACTGCAGGGAATCTCTGGAAAAGGAAGAGTAAGGCCCATGGGAAGATGCACATGTGCTTAGGTCTTAGTTGTCTTTCACTGTGATTTTGACGTTTTCCTTTTGGCAATTTCATATGTGTTGTAATCATGTCCACTCTTCATATTGTATCATTCTTACGTGAAATATTTCTGTATAAAAAGAATATTATCTTTCTAGGTAGTCATCTCACCAGTTTTGTAAGTAGTGTGGACAGTCTTTTCTTACAGGTTCTGTGTAGGACCCAGCCTTGACAGGCTCAATAGAGGCCTGGAGACCACCCAGGCACCACCCAGGAACAGATCATCCAAAGGAAATTCCTAACGTTCCACCTGTTGTAGATAGGATCACCTGCCAGCACACACCCAAAGCTTTTCACCAGGACACCCCTAGACAAAAGTCATCCAATCAGGGGTCCTGAACCTTAGAAATCCCTCACCCCCACCTGCTACTATAAAAGCCCAACCCTAACTGAAATTTGCAAACTTGGGTAAGAATATAGGCTCTTTGCTTTTACATACAGGACTTGGCCTTCTGGTTGGTTTTGGGGGGGACTCTGTGATCTGAGCATAGCATTATGTATTTTTATTTTATGTGCATTGGAGTTTTGCCTGCGAATGTGTCTGTGTGAGGGTATCAGATCCCCTGGTGCTGGAATTACATATGGTTGTGAGCTGCCGTGTGGATGCTCGGGGTTGAATCCAGATCCTCAGGAAGAGCAGGTAGTGGTCTTAACGCCGACTTAACTCTCAGCTGGTGAGAGATCTCACCCAGACTCCAGGGGCCCTTTACTCTTTTGGCTCCCACAGAGGCTTATGTTTAAGCCTGGCTTGTTTTTAGCCAGCTTAAATTATCCTGTCTACCTTTTTCCTGTGGGCTTTTCCCTTTTTCTTTTCTTCCCTTTTTTTTTTTTTTAAGATTTATTTATTTGTTTATGCAGTGTTCTGCCTGCATGTATGTCTGCAGGCCAGAGGAGGGCACCAGATCTCATTACAGTGGTTGCTGGGAATGAACTCTGGACCTTTGGAAGAGGTTAAGAGCCATCTCCCCAGCTCCCCCTTCTCTTTTCTATATACTATTCTTTGTTGTTGTTGTTGTTCTTGTTGTTGTTGTTGTTGTTGTTGTTGTTGTTGTTGTTTTCGAGACAGGGTTTCTCTGTAGCTTTGGAACCTGTCCTGGAACTAGCTCTTGTAGACCAGGCTGGCCTCGAACTCCCAGAGATCCATCTGCCTCTGCCTCCCGAGTGCTGGGATTAAAGGCGTGCGCCACCACCGTCCGGCTCTATATACTATTCTTTACTTCTTACTCTGTGATTTGCTGTGGTCTCTCCTACTTACTTCTCTTGCTCCCAGATCTCTTCCTAGATTTCTCCTATTTATTCTCTCTGCCTGCCAGCCCCGTCTATCTTTCTCCTGACTAGCTATTGGCCTTTCAGCTCTTTATTACACCAATCAGGTGTTTTAGGCAAAGTAACACAGCTTCACAGGATTAAACAAATGCAATATAAAAGGATGCAACACATCTTTGTGTCATTAAACAAATGTTCCTTAGCATGAACAATGTAACACATTTTCAACCAATATTCCACAACACCATTCCCAACCCATGCCCTTCTGTTTAGATCTATTTTCTGTCTTGCCTCGAGATCAGCTAAAGCCTTCATTAGGAAGGCTCTCAATGGTCCTCTCCCTCAGTGCTGTACTCACCTCCAAGCTTTTTGATTTTGTGTTTATCACTTGTTACAACAGCACTCTCTAGAGAGCATGTATACCCCTGTGTATAACACCACATAGCGTATAGGGAGTCCCAGGAATTCTATAGGAAGTGGGACGCGTTAATGAAAGAAAGGGCAGCGGCAGGGACTATTTGAAAAAGCCAGTTGAGCATAGAAGGAGCCAGGCAGAAATTGCAAATCAAGGAACTGCCCCAAAGCTAGCCCTAGTCGTCCCACCTGAGAAACTACGAAACCCAGGATTCCGTGCGGTATGACCGGAAGCGTCCTCTCTCGGTGTGACCGCGGTGAGGGCTGGTGTCCTAGAGGCGGGAGATTCAAAACTGGCAGGAGAAGAAACATGGAGCCGTGCGCTGCAGGCCGGGCTCGGACAGCCTGTGAGTGCGGCAAGGATCTCAGGAGGGTGGAGTGGGGGTGCTGCTGGTGGGGCTTGGCCTTCGCGGGAGGGGCTATGGGCTGCTGGGGAGTGGGCTGGTGTGCGCAGAGTAACCTTCGAAGGGAGTGCTCCTTTTTTCCCAGGTTCTGGGGCCCCAGGGTCGGGGAATGTAGACCATTTCCATGGCCCCTTAACATTCTGCAATTCCCGTTTTTGTCAAAAGGTGTCAGAGGTTGGGATCCGCGTTGAGACAATACCTCTCAAACTACTTTGGTTCCTAATCACCTGGCCGCTTGTTTTAAAATGCAGAACCTGGAGGACCGGCTTGGTGGCGCACTCCGGCAATTCCGGCTGTTGGAATTCCGGCAGGACGTCAAGAGTTCATGGTCATTCTGACCTGGGCTGCCTGAAACACTTGCTTTCTCAGAGAAACCCGGGTTCCTCGGAAGGGTTGAAAGGATCAGTGGAATGAAAAACAAAACCTGCTTTCTTTACCCTTCTCCAAAATCCGTGTCCACCTATCTCATTAGGGAATGCAGCTTCTAGATAAACCATTTTGTGGTGGTTGTTTTTTTTGTGCGGTTTTTTATTTTTTGAGACAGTGTGTGTGTGTGTGTGTGTGTGTGTGTACACGCGCGCGCGCGCGGTCCAGGCCCCGCCCATTCCATCTTACCCTAACTCATAGCTCTGAGGTGAAGTCACTCACTTACTGGTTTATTTTCCATTCTTGAACAGCCAACTCTTGTTCCTTGTAAACTCCCTCAGAGGAACTCATGAGTTTTCTGCCGTTGGCCAGTACTTTCAAAGCTGTATTTGGAAGTGTGTGTCTGTGGGTTTGAACTTTTATAACTGCCAATTCAAATAAGCCCAGCCCTTCCTGAAATCATAGAGCAGGATATCCAAGATGAGGCAATCGGGTGAAGAGTAGAAGACAAATCGACCAAGCTGTCTCTTGGATGTTCTCTGAGCTCATTTGCTGTGTGTGCAGGCAACTTTTCCTCACCCTGTGTATTGTGTTCCCCATGAAGAACAGAGCAATAGAGACCATGGCTAAGGCAGAATAGGAATGCTATCCCATTTAAGACATTCCCTGTTCTTGAGTTTGGAGGTCAGAGTGTTATCTACATTTTGTTTAACTTGATCATCACTTTCCTCCTCAAAGGGGGTATAGAAAAAAAAAGAATAGTGCTGGGTGGTGTTGGCGCACGCCTTTAATCCCAGCAGGGAGGCAGGGGCAGGTGGATCTCTGGGAGTTCGAGGCCAGCCTGGTCTACAAGAGCTAGTTCCAGGACAGCTAGGACTGTTACACAGAGAAACCCTGTCCCAAAAAAAAAAAAAAAAAAGATAGTAATGTTACCTTGTGATCTTTTAAAATTCTCTTTGTCTTTTCATTTAATCTTAAGCATATAGGGTGGATCCCTCTGTTGGGCCATCTGTCCTGCTTTAACCTGCTTGCTATTTATTCTACGACGCTCAGATAGAATAGTTGGCTTCCTCTGCTAACCTGAGATCTTATTCACTGTCTTTTACATTGCTGGATGCCTAGGGCCAGTGAAGGCCAGAAGAGGGCATCAGACCCCTGGAACTGGAGATACAGACAGTTGTGAGCTACTACATAGGTGTTGCGAATTGAGCCCAGATCCTTTGCATCTGTCAGTGGTCTCCACTGCAGAGCTTCTCTCCAGCACCCATCTTTATATTCCTGTTCTTTTCTTTTTGAAGACAGGGTCTCACTGTGTCGCCCTAACCAGCCTGTAACTGACTCTGTAGACTAGGCTGGCCTTGAACTCAGAGATCCTTCTACTTCTGTCTCCCCAGAGCTGGAATTAAAGGTGTGCACCACACTGGGCTTGCATTTTTTTAAGATTAGGGATTCATTAGCCCAGGGCCCAGCAGAAAGTATTGAGTTATTGAGTGGATGAATGGCTGCTTAGTCAGCGTCAGCCAGGCGTCCAGGGTGCAACTGCGGCAGCAACGGAGAAGTCAGCCCGCAATGAAGGGGAGGACGAAGCTAACCTGGATGCGCTCTGGATAATCGCTGGTGGCACTGAAGGGCCTTCTTGAGGCAGACTCGGGAAAGAAGAGAAAGACGGGAAGATGACTGTAGAGGAAGGAAGGAAGAAAATGTCTGGTAGAGAAGGATGCTCCCTGTTGATGGGTACTCTGGGAAAAAGAACTGGGTATGGAGAGTGCTTCTGTGCCCAGAAGGGGCTGCCTAGGGAGTATGTTCAAAAGCAGCTTCAGAGTTGAGCTTCCTGTCTTTTTTGTTCTTGTTTCTTAAGATTTATTTTATGTTCATTTATGTGCATGTATGTGTGTGTGTATCTTGTGCATATGGGCATCCACAGACGGCAGAGGAGGGCATCGGTTCCTCTGAAGCTGGCTGGTTACAGGTAGTTGTGAGCTGCCCAGTGTGGGTGCTGAGATCCTTCTCTAAGGCTGCATTCCCTGACCACGTCTCCTCACACTTCAGATGAACGCCTCACAGCTGAGGAGATGGATGAGCAGAGGCGACAGAACGTTGCTTATCAGTACCTGTGCCGACTGGAGGAAGCCAAGCGGTAAGCAGGGTCCAGGAAGATGGGCTCCTATTGGTCCACCTTTCCTACCTCTCATAGTCCAGGCATTATCTCCAGAGCAAATGCAGACAGACAAGGGGCTGTGGTGTGGGAAGGGGCAAGTTAAAATAGTTTTGTCATGCCAAGCATGCGTACCTATAATCTCAGTGCTTAGGGTGGAAGAGAACAAGAAGTTCAAGGCTCACTTAGTGCGAGCATGAAGACCTGAATTCAGACACGTTAAAAAGTCATACATGGCAGCATGTGCCTGTAACCAGTGCTGGGGAGGCACAGGCAGGCAGATCCGTGCAGTTAGCTGACCGGCGACCCTCGCCAATTAGTGAGCTGTAGGTTTCGCGGGGGAAAGTGAGAGACCCTGCCTCCAAAACACAGGATGGAAAGTATGTCAACCTCTGGCCTCTGCATGCGTACGCTCACACACAGAGTTCAAAGTCAGCCTCCACTGTATAGCAAGTCCGAGGCCAGTCTGGACTTCATGAAACCCTGTCTCAATACAAGACAGAAATGAAAAATAGCATTTTCTGTCTTAAGGCCAACCCCAGCCATTACGTTCTTTCCCCATATCCTTCAACAATATATAACTCTGCAGTCTTTGCCTACCACGCTGTCAATGCCCAGCCAAATTACCTGTGAGTCCTTGGGAAATCAGAAACCAGGCCATTTTCCAGTTTTAAGCATTGTCTAAAAGGTAAAAAATTTAAGCTGGGCGGTGGTGGCACACGTCTTTAATCCCAGCACTTGCGAGGCAGAGGCAGGTGGATCTCTGGGAGTTCGAGGCCAGCCTGGTCTACAAGAGCTAGTTCCAGGACAGGCTCCAAAGCTACAGAGAAACCCTGTCTCGAAAAAAACAAAATTAATTAATTAATTAAAAAATTTGTCTTTATATAACAGAGTACCATGTACAATGAGTACGTACAGTGAACATTTTAAATTAAAAAGAAGTAAATCTATTAAATTAAAAAGATTCTAGCCAGGCAGTGGCGGCACACACCTTTAATCTCAGCACTTGGGAAGCAGAGGCAGGTGGATCTCTGAGTTGGAGGCCAGCCTGGTCTGCCGAGTGAGTTCCATGATAACCTGGGCTACACAGAGAAACCCTGTCTCAAAACCACCACCCCCTCCCAAAAAGAAGACTCTAAAATGTTTGCACGTGACACTGCCTCTTCGGCCTGCACCAGCAGGAGCACCTCTCCTTGTTTATTTCTTCTGTCCCTGACCTTTTCAAGAAACTGGATCTCTTTTTCTGACCTTCTGGCTTCATTTGCTTCTTACGTCGTTCAGCTCTAAAGCCCATATTTCCTATAAATGGATGTTGGCTCTCAAAGACCTGACTGGTTTCGGGTTCGATGGCAGACTTGGTGGGGGCATGTGCATCACACGGTACCAGGGCCTCTAGCAGTGCCACGTCTGACGTGGGAGTCCACGTGATGCTGATCTCAAGCCCACGATTTCCCATTAGCTTTCACCGTATGACTTGCTGGTCCTCACTGGAACCCACTATTGGGTATGCTGGGTGACTGCTGGTTCTTTGCTTGTTTGTTTGTTTGTTTGTTTTGTCCCCCGGTGCTAGAGAGAACCCAGGACTTTATGGAAAAAATGACTTTTTTCCAATGCTATCATGTCTTCTTCATTAATTAGTTGCTGAAATTCTTTCTTAAAGGATTTCCCAAGCTGGGGAGACGGCTCAGTAGGTACTTGCTATGCAAGCTTGAGGACCCGGCACTCATGTAAAAAACCAGGCATAGCTATGCATGTCTTGGCCTCAGAAATGAAAAATTGGAGGTGGGTGGATCCCAGGAGCTCACGGGCCTGGCAGCTCCAGGTTCAGTGAGAGACCCTGTCTCCAGGCAGCAGGGCGGAGAAGGGCGGGATGCGGCAGCCTGAGTGTGAGATGTGCACTATTCGTCCCTGCACACACTTAGAGACCACACAGAGCACAGACAGGACTTCCTCCATCATCTGAGAGTTGTTGGGTTACATTATGATTCAGTTTACCCAAGAGAGGCCTGGCAAATACATAGTGAGTGTGTTTCTGTGTTTGGTGTTGTTGTCTCCGTTTGTATGGACAGCAGAAGAGGGGGTCAAGTGTCCTGGTGTGTCACTCCTTAAGACAAGCTGGAGCTAGGCTAGTGGCCAGCATACCCCAGCCATCTTCCTGCTTCCCCGTATAGTATAGTACTGGGCTTACAAGTCCTGGCATCCATGCCGAGGGTTTTATGTAGGTGCAGGGGATTTGAGCTCAGGCCTCTATGCCTGTGCAGCAAACACTCAGCTCTGCTGAGTCATTTCCCTAGGCCCCTTTTCTTTCCTTTCAAAAATTTTAAAATTTATTTTTATTTATTATTATTATTATTATTTTGTCTTGTTCTTTTGAGACAAGATTTCTCTGAGTAAGAGTCCTGGTTGTCCTGAAATTTGCTTTGTAGATTAGGCTGGCCTTGAACTCACAGAGATCCTCCTGCCCTTGCCTCCCAAGTGCCGGGATTGAAGGCGTGCACCACCACCACCCATTAAATTTTTTAAAAATTTAATTTAAATGAATGTGTATGGGTGTTTTATCTGAATGTAGGTCTGTGTACCATATGCATGCCTGGTGCCCTTGGAGACCAGAAGAGGGTATCAGATCCCCTGGAACTAGAGTTACAGATAGTTGTGAGCCATCATATGGTTGCTAGAATCAGACCCAGGTCCTCTGGAAGAGCAGCCAGTGCTCTTATCCACTGAGCCATCCCTCTTTTCTTCCTATTCTTTTCTTTCTAAAATAGTCTATTTTACTGTTTTCCAAAAAGAAGGTGAGGTAGAGCAGATGAGAAAGCAGTCTGGGTGTGATGGTCACACCTTTAATCCCAACACTTCCGCTGCAGGAGCAGGTAGGTCTCTGAGTTCAAGGTCAGTCTGGCCTACTGAGGGAGTTCCTGGACAGCTAGGGCTACACAGAAAAATGCTGTCTTGAAAAAGAAAGAAAAAGAAAGAAAGGAAGGAAGGAAGGAAGGAAGGAAGGAAGGAAGGAAGAAAGAAAGAAAGAAAGAAAGAAAGAAAGAAAGAAAGAAAGAAAGAAAGAAATCAGGTGTCCAGCAGGGAGAGTGTGGAGCAAGGTATACTTGACTCTCTTTGGGAACATATCTGTAGACCTCAGTATCTGGAGAGTCTCCCCAAGGAGTCTCTATGCTTGCTCAGAATCACCAGCTCGCCGAATCTAGCAGCTGTCCGCTGAAGCCAGCGGTACCACTGATGTTGGCCTCGTTTTGCAGAATGCGATTGGGTTTCAGAGCCGAAGTGAGGGAGATGGGTTGGAAAGTGGCGTCCAGTCCTAAGAGGTGCAGTTTTTCTGTCTCTTGAGTTGTTCCTCTTCCATCAACCCACAGAGCCCCCAATACCCCTTTTATCATCAGAACCGAATTGTGAACCGTGCAGATCATTCCATCAGACACGAGCTTTCTGTGTTTAAGTTTTCAGAATCATGCAGAATGAGAGAAGTGGCAGATTCCATTTGGTTTGAGTCAGGTATGTAGCCAGACAGAGTGAGGGTTTACCTTACATTACAGTCTGGTTGAACCTCCCTAAAAGCAGGCAGGTATGGAGACTCGGGGAGTCTTTCCAGGGTGAATAAGGAAAGGGTTGACTTGGTTAGGCTTCTAGCAGCTTGGGGAAAGTTGGGAACTGTGAGGCCATAGGAAGAGAGGGGGATTTTAGGTAGGTAGGAATAGTGTGTCGAGTCACTTGAGGGATGGGCGGGTCCTAAGCAGGCTCTCTGCTCCCAGCTGGATGGAGGTGTGCTTGAAAGAGGAGCTTCCTTCCCCGGTGGAGCTGGAGGAAAGCCTCCGCAATGGAGTGCTGCTGGCCAAGCTGGGCCACTGCTTTGCCCCCTCTGTGGTCCCCCTGAAGAAGATCTATGACGTGGAACAGCTGCGGTACCAGGTGGGCACAGCGCAACGAATCCCCTGCCATCTCCCTCCTAAGATGCCCCTTCTCACAGCCGCGAGGGCATGGTGACCACGTAACTTAAAATTCCATACGTGATCACTTTCGCAGCTAGAAAGCAGTACAGTTGTAGGAATTCCCTAGTGTCTCTGCCAGGTGCTCTGCTGACAGGGAGGGTACTGCTGCATGGGCCTTAAGATGCGTGTGTCCTGTGCCAGCTTGGAAGCCTTACAGCACTGCCCTCCCTGTGCCAGCCTTCCCGTTATTCAGCTGGCTCACCCAGTCCCGGTGCTTTCAGCTGTTTCTCTGTCCCATGGGGCAGGGGATACACAGGGTGGGGTCCTTTAGCTCTGTCTACCCTTTACCCATTAATCTTTAAGATAGGGATCCCTGAGAACTGTAGAACCATTCTCTCTTTTCTCCCTTTCAGGCAACTGGCTTGCATTTCCGCCACACAGACAACATCAACTTTTGGCTTTCTGCAGTAGCCCACATTGGTCTGCCTTCGGTAAAACGGGGTGCCAAGATGCTTATCTGTCTGCTCTAAGAGAACAGTTCTTGGGCTCTGTGCCTTCCCTCCCTGTGGCTCCTGGGCTGAGGAGCGTCACTTCTGTCATGGAGTGAACGTCTGGGTAGTGTGGATGGGCTCATGTTAGCCAGACGTTTTCCCACCAGAATTTCAGAGTGAAGCAAGAACCTGCCACATCCCAGGTGGGAGACCTCAGACTAGAGCTTTAGGCCCAAGACCCTACGGTATTTATGCTCCATGTCCTTTCCCGTTGTCTCTCACCTATAAAGTAGGTGTGGTAATTCCCACCTGTATGTTGGTAAGAGAATTGCAGGGCCTATATAAATTCTCTTTGTAAAACATACAAATTGCCGGGCGGTGGTAGCGCACGCCTTTAATCCCAGCACTCGGGAGGCAGACGCAGGCGGATCTCTGTGAGTTCAAGGCCAGCCTGGACTACAAGAGCTAGTTCCAGGACAGGAACCAAAAGCTACAGAGAAACCCTGTCTCGAAAAACAAAAACAAAACAAAACAAAAATAAATAAATAAAACATACAAATTGAGGCTAGGCAGGATTCTGCAGTGTATCGGCCCTTCTCTGTGTTCCTTCCCTGGTGAAGGTAACTATAAAAATTAGGTGAACTGGGCAGTGGTGGCGCACGCCTTTAATCCCAGCACTCAGGAAGCAGAGGCAGACAGATCTCTGTGAGTTTGAGTCCAGCCTGGTCTACAGAGTTTATGTGCAAATCAATCCCACACCAGTTATGATTTAAAGGGTTATTTATTTAGGGGGATAAAACTCACGAAACGCCAACCGTCAGGAAAGGAGCCTAGTCGCCCAAGCAGGACCAACGCCAGAACCAAGAGAGCAGGCCACGGCTTCCTGCTCTTTTTTAAAGATAAATAGACCACGCCGCAGTGGGCTGGTATTTCAACAGCTATTGGCTAAAGGAGCGGAAGGCGCTCCTGCAGCACAGAGTGAGTTCCAGGACAGCCAGGGCTACACAGAGAGACCCTGTCTTGACAAAAGATGAGGTAAGAGAGCTCAGCGGGTAGAGGAGGCTTGCTGCTAAACCCAGCAGCCTGAGTTCAATCCCCACGTGCCACATGATGGGTTTTGACACCCACCTACACGCACGCACACACATGCACACACACACACGCACACACACGCATACACGCACACATGTGAGTGGAAAGAGCAGCAAAGACATTTTGGTGTTTGTGGTGGTGCAGATCTGTAATCCCAGCACCTAGGAAGAAGCTGAGGTGGTGAGATTGAGGCCAGCCTGCATTATATAGTGAACCCTTTTCAACAAAAGGAGAAAGGCTTGTCCTAGTGGACAAGGAGATCTTTGTGAACTCAAAGCCAGTCTGGTCTACCTAGTGAGCTCTAGTCCAGCCAGGGCTACATATAGAGACCAAGTCTCCAAAAAAAAGGAAAGGAAGGAAGGAAGAAAGAGGAAGAAAGAAGTGTTAAGAGTACAACTGCTCTTGCAGAGGGTTCAGACTGAATTCCCAGCCCCTACATCAGGTGGCTCACAGCGGACTGTAACTCCAGTTCCAGGGTGTCTAGTGCCCTCTTTTGGTCTCAGTGGACACCTGCATACAGATGGTGCCCATACAGACAAGCACACACACATACATAAATAAAAAATAATTAAAAGAAAGAAAAAGGAGCTAAAGAGATGGCTCCATGGTTGAGAGCACTGGATGCTCTTCCAGAACTCAGCTTTGATTCCCAGTCCTCACACAGTGGTTTACAACATCTGTAATTCCGGTCAGAGATCCCATGCTGTCTTCTGCTCTCTGTGGGAACCAGGCACATGTGATACACAAACATACATGCAGGCAAAACACCCATACACACGTTTAAAAAAGAACTTAGTAGGAAAAGAAAAAGACAGTTTAGGACTGGGACATAGCTCAGTGGTAGAGCCTTGGTCAGCATGTGATACCCTGGACTCCTCCAAGTTCTACAGAAAAAAAGCTGTTATACAGGGAAACACTGTCTCAAACAAACACACAAAAACAAAAGGCGAAAAGCTGAGCTTCCTGGTGCATCTTCCAGAATAGGGAGAGTAAGGCAGGGGGATTAGGAGTTTCCAGTTAGGGCCTGGGTTGTTCAGATTTGATGGTAGCTTGGGTTACACAGTGAGACCTCATTTCAAAAAGAGTAGAGAGGGACTAGAGAGGTCACTTAAAGATTAAGTGCTCTTACTGTACTTGCAGAGGATCCAGGTTCAATGTGCACCCCAGTTCCACTATTCCCCTCCTGATCTCTGCAGGCGCCAGGCAGGCATGCAGCGCACATAAATACATGTGGGCAGAACACCTGTGCACATAAAGGAAATAAATCTAAATTTAAAAAAAGCAAAAGAGACAGACATTTTGGTGGGAGACAAGCAATGGAGGGATATGTTGTGTTGGAGTGACTGGGACCTCTCTGGCTTTGGGCCCTTGTTAAGCTGAATGTGGTGTAAGGTGTTCTGAGCTCAGGTTTCAGTTCTTAAAGGGGCTTCTACAGTTCAAAGGCCTCTATGGGCCTTGGCAATGCATGCCTCGTTGGGCCCTCCCTGGGAGCATGGTCAACTCCTGAGCACTTCATGTATGTGCTGGAAATCTCAGGTCAAGGACCAGGCTCATGGAGGCTGAGTGTCTGAGGCCTGTTTTTCCTGGAGACTACAGCCTGCATTCTGTAGCCCCTGAGGGCTCATCTAGTGTCAGCTAACCCTGGACACTCTGTGACTGTGGGACTGGCTGTGCCTTGGCTTAGTAAGCCTTTTTTACACTGGACTGAATGGGAATGGTTATAGAAATGACTTAGAAGCCAGGGCTGTTGGTGCTCACAGCTCTGATTGGAGAGAAATGCGTTGCTCATCCTGAGCCTCCCCTCTCATGCCAGCTTGGAAGCCTTACTGCACTGCCCTCCTCTGTGCTGTTCTTCCCGATGTGCAGCAACTGTCTGGTTTCTCCTCTAGATCTTCCTCCCAGAGACCACAGACATCTATGACAAAAAGAATATGCCTCGGGTGATCTACTGCATCCATGCTCTCAGGTGAGACCCTGACTATAGTCAGCCAGTTCCTCCAGGGCAGTGTACATAGAAAGGAGGGAGGGCAGTCAAATCAGCCAAGTGGGGTGGGTGAGATTTCAGGTCTGCGTGGGTGTTTACGGTCATGTGTTTGTGTGTGAGCCTTGTAAATGAAGGCACAGCAGGATCAAGTCCTTAGATTGTGACTGGGATATGAATGAATCAGAACCAGGGCCATCAAGAGTATCACGTGCAAGCCTCCATTCCTGGCCTCTGCGGCTGTCTCGGGTCCCATGCAGTGTGTTCTCTGTAGAGCCTTCACAGTTACAGACTCCTATGGCGTCTTGTTTCTTCTCTTGTCTTGGCTGCTCATTCCTGGGTGCTTGAGTGACTTGAGGGCAAATGCTAAGTGCTCTTCACCGCTGTAATTTCACACACCTGTCGTGGACAAGGCGCAGCAATCAGTACATCCCAGCATGTTCTAATGTCTTCCATTCTTCCCAGTCTCTTCCTCTTCCGGCTGGGATTGGCCCCTCAGATCCATGACCTGTATGGGAAAGTGGAATTCACAGGTGAGCCAGCTCCTTCCTCTTAGCCATAGACTAAGTAAGGACGTGGGGTTCTGAGCCTAATGAAGAACACCTCTGATACTATTGCAGCCGAGGAACTCAGCAACATTGCCTCTGAACTGGCCAAATATGGCCTGCAGTTACCAGCCTTCAGCAAGATCGGGGGCATCCTGGCTAATGAGTTTTCAGCCGATGAGGCTGCAGGTAGGGCTGTGCCCTAAAGTAGGACCTGGGGTCATGGGGCGGGGGCGGGGTGGGGAACGGGTGTGGGGTGGGATGACAACAAGCCTCACAGCCCTTGGATGGACCCTGGATGGTCCCTGGCTGTGCTCTGACTGGGCCCTGGCTGGGCTCTGGCTGGGCCCTGGCTGGGCTCTGGCTGGGCCCTGGCTGTGTTCTGGCTGGGCCCTGGCTGTGCTCTGGCTGTGCCCTTGCTGTGCCCTGGCTGGGCCCTGGCTGGGCCCTGGCTGGGCCCTAGCTGGGCCCTAGCTGGGCCCTGGCTGGGCCCTGGCTGTGCTCTGGCTGGGCCCTGTTTGGGCCCTGGCTGTGCTCTGGCTGGGCCCTGGCTGTGCTCTGGCTGGGCCCTGGCTGGGCTCTGGCTGGGCTCTGGCTGGGCCTTAGCTGCCCTGGGCCCTTTCTGGCTTCTTGACCTTGTTCTCTTTCCCTCCAAGTCCATGCAGCTGTTCTTGCCATCAATGATGCAGTGGAGCGAGGGATGGTGGAGGACACTCTGGCTGCCTTGAAGAATCCAAATGCTCTTCTGGAGAATATTCGGGAACCTTTGGCAGCTGTCTACCAAGAGCTGCTGGCCCTAGCCAAGGTGGAGAAGGCTGCCAATGCCAGGAACCATGTAAGGATATACATTTGGGATATAGGCGCTGCCAAGTTGAGAGACCTGGGAGTCTCCAGTGGAGCTAGGACTGCAGCCTGTCCTGTCTTGAGTTCCGAAGATCTTCCTGTGAGTTTAGAGAAGTAGAAGAGGAAATGAAGTGATGTCTATTGAACAAGAAGCCTGGGGAAGAGTCTAGATGGCTGAAGTGGCTCTGGCATGAAGCCTGAGCTGAGATTAGACGGGGGAGCCCACAAGCTGGTTGGCTTAGCTCTTATTGCCAGGGTGAGACCCACGTTCTCCTCAAAACCCTAAGGTCCTTGGGCCTGGCCATTGGTCTACTGCAGAAGTGCGTGTGACAGGATGGGGGACGATCGAACTGTCTCCACGTCTCTTTCTACATCTTGCTTTTGCAGGATGATGATCAGGAACAGGACATCTATGAGTCCTGCCTCACCCAGGCAGAGATCCAGGGCCACATCAACCTTGCCAATGGTAAGAGATGACTGGGAGAACCTGGAAAACTTTGAGATGAGAGGCAGGCAGATCTCTGTGAGTTCGAGGCCAGCCTGGTCTACAAGAGCTAGTTTAGGAAAAAAAAAACAAAAACAAAAGAACAAAAACACTTGGAAATGGCTGGTTTAATAAGCTCCATGGCCTTATGTGAGCCAGATCCTGCCCTAGGGAAAGATCACTGGCCAGGGCGTATACACCCTCTCCTCTGGCCACAACAAAGAGGTTCATATCAGGGAGCTCCTGTGGGAATGGAAAATTACAAAGACAGGCAAATGGACAGGTCTTTCAGCTCCCCATGCTGGGGGTGGATATTTGGATTAGGGTCCTTCAGGAGGGAAGTGTAGCTGGGAGTACCACACACCTGTGATTCCAGCAGTCAGGAAGATGAAACACTCAAGGGCTCTCAGGGCTGTACTGTGAGGCCTTCTCAGAATAAAAGGAAACAGGAAGAAAGAAAAGAAGAAAGTGTGAGGATTGATGGGATAGGAAAGATGGTGGACAGAGGGGCAACCTGAAGGCTCACAACAAGGGGACATTTGCCTCCTAGGATCAGGGTATTCTCGGGGTCTGGAACAGTGAGATGGGGGTGGGGAGCTATGAAGACCAAGAGGAAGATGTAGGCTGGACCTCATGAGCTCACTGTGTCAGGTCAAGGAGAGAGGTAACTTTTGGGAGGCAGAAGATTTCCAGGTCTGCCTGGGGTGGTAAGAAGAGGGCTTCACATACCTGGACCTGTGCTGTTTTTCAGTCCAAGGGGCTCTGGAAATTGTTGACGATGCTCTAGAGAGACAGAGCCCCGGGGCCTTGCTCGAGGCCCTTCAAGACCCTGTCCTGGCCCTGCAAGGGGTGAGAAGAGATTTGGCTGACTGGTACCTGGAACAGCTGAGTTCAGACAGAGAGCAGAAGTCACAGGTCAGGCTCTGTGGGAAATGGCCTCGTGTGCATGTCATCACGGACTCCTTCTTTAAATGGTTGACTCACTCCACAAAGCACAGTGGACCAGGCTGTCTGGTCTGCTTAGAGTCCCTCGGACTGAGAGGGAAGGACCAGGCCTGCTTCTCATTCCTGACTTGGGGTCTTGACTTATTAACTTTCTTTGCAATGCTTTGACCCCTCCCACATTTTTCATGTGTATGTGTCTCTGGTATGAGTGTATGTCTGTATGTGTGTTCACTTCGGGGAGGGCCAATGTGTGAGCTTGCGAAGTGTGTGAGGATGTGCATAAGAGGCCCAAAGCTGATGCCGAGAATCATCTGAAACCACTCCTCCTCCACCTTATTCACTGAGGCAGACTCTCTTAATTGAGCCCAGAGCTCACCAATATGGCCAGTCTCACTAACCAACTTGACCAGCCCATCTCTGCATCTAAGGCTGGAATTATAGGCAAGACTTGTGTGGGTTCTGGAGATCCAAACTCCAGTCCTCTTGCTTACATAGGAAACACTTTAACCAGGGAGCCATCTCTCCAGCCCTTAATGTGTTGACTTTCTGTTTGATGTTATTTATACTTGCACCTAGTCTGTTGTTAGGTGTATGCTGGACTGAAAACAATGGTAATAAAGACAGAGTACTAGAGATGGGTAGGCCAGGCCCTTTTACCTGAAGGGAGGGCAGGACTGAGTCCTGGCAGCCCCTCATGCACATCCATGGCCTGGGGGCTTCTTCCATTGCACCTCTGCCCTCTTGCAGGAGCTGGGCCTGGTGAGGCTTCTAGAAAAGGAGGAGATCCAGGCCGGGGTGGCTACGGCTAACGAGAAGGGTGATCGAGAGCAAGCCAGTAAGTTGTCTCCAGGAGGCTTGGGCGCTGCTGGCTCTTGGTAGTGTATCTTGCCCCTTTTCTGGTCTGTGGATTGGATGAGGCAAACTACTGTCTTTACCCTCCATGTCCTCTGCCTTCTGCACCCCCCGGAGGGACACATCAAATGAAAGATAATGATATTTGCTGCCAGCTTGGACTAGACTCCTTCTGGGGAGTTCGCCTATAATATTGTTTCTGCCTGTTTATATTTCTTTGGCTTCTGAAATGTGATTTCTCAGGTAAGGAAAGCAGTTTCTAATTCAGTGTCCTTTAAAAAAACATTGTATGTAGGACTGGAGAGAAGGTTCAGTGGTTAAGAGCACTTGTTGCTCTTGCAGAGGATCTGGTTCAGTTCTTAGTACCCGCATGGTGTCCCACAGTTATCTGTCACTCCAGTTCTAGGGGATCCAAACTAGATCCGAGGCCTTTTCTGACCTCTGCAGGCTTGAGACACGTGGTACACACACAACCTGCAGGCACAATAATTTACACAGATGATAAAGGAAACCTAAAAAAATTTAAACAAACAAACAAAAAATATATATATATAATACTAATTCAAGGTATGAGTGAAGACCGTTAGTTGCTGGGTCAGCTACCGGGTCTGTGGTTTTGCCTCCATGTCAGGTTTGAGGTCTTTAGTCACTACCTCTGAGTAACTGCGTCCTCCCCCAGACTGCTCCTGGCTGCTGCCTGCCATGTGGCCCTACTTCATTCCTGGGATCTGGTACTGATCTCGCAGCAGAAAAGCTTCAGCTCTCCGTTCTTGGTTTGTTGTTGTTTTCTAAGATAGGATCTTACTGTGCGGCTCAAGCTGGCCTGGAGCACAATGTGACACTGTTACCTCTCTCGCACACACCCGTGCTCACCCCGAGTGCTGCTGTTACAGGTGTGAGGCCCCACACCCAACTATTGTATGTGCATATGTGAGTGTGTCAGATCCTCAAGAACTGGAGTTAGAGACAGTTGTGAGCTGCCATATGGGTGCTGGGAATTGAACCTGGGTCCTCTGAAAGAGCAGCCAGTGCTCTTAACCACTGAGACATCTCTCCAGTGTCTCCCCACACACACACACACCATTCTTTTTTTATTTATATGCGTGGTAGTTGGCGCATGCCTCTAATCCCAGCACTCAGGAGGCAGAGGCATGTGGACCTCTGTGAGTTGAAGGCCAGCCTGGTCTACAGAGTAAGTTCCAGAACAGCCAGGGATAAACAGAGAAATCCTGTCTTGAAAAACAAACAACAAAAAAGATTTATTTAATTTTGTTTTTACATATTTAAGTCTATGCATTTGCCATGTATGTTTGTGCCGTGTGCATGCATTGCCCATGGAGGTCAGAAGTAGAGGCCTGGAACTGGGTTCTGGATGAGTATGCACCCCTGTGTGGGCGCTAGGAACTAAACCACCCCTCGCAAGAGCAGCAAGTGTTCTTAGCTGCTGAGCCATCTCTCCAGCCCGGCTCTTTTCATTCTTTATCCCACACTTGGTTCCATCCCCTGGACTTGACCTGGCAGCTGAGACCTTTTCAGCTCCCGCTTCACCCGGTGCAGCTGAGCTCCTCCTTGCTTCCTTCCCAGGCCCTGGCCTCTGGGCCTCTGAGTGACATTTTCTCCACCAAGCAGAAACGTCTGCAGAGCTGTCTCCAAGGCTTCTCCTCCTCAGCACTGCCGTCACCCTGGGGTGGGACCGCTTCTAGCATGGCCCCTGCAGCTGGGCACTGTCGGTCTCCTGGTGTCCTTGTCCCTCCCCAGAGGCCATGTGCTTCTTGGCATCTTACTGGCCCCAGAGCATGTGAACTAACCACACTGGTGTGCCATGGCCCCTTTGGCTTCCTCCACCGCTGTAGTGTAAACGGAGCTGGCTCTATATTTCTCTGCACCATCACTAAGGTTTGGTCCCCAGAGCCCGTTGACTTACTTCATCTTAGTTATGCACCACTGCCAGCTGTCAATCTCGTGCTCGCTGCTGCTGTGACAGCCACGTTCTGCTGCATTCTAAGCCATGCAACTCCTGGGCCCAACACGTTGCCTTTGCCTTTCAGAGAGCCCCCCTACTCACCCCCCGTCTGTTTTTAAAGACAGGATTTCCCTGTAGCCCTGGCTGTCTGGCAACTAAGTAGACCCAGCTGGCCTCAAACTCACAGAGCTCTGCCTGCCTCTGCCTCCCAAGTGCTGAGATTAAAGGAGTGAGCCACCACCGTTTGACCAGAGCCTCTCTTTTAAACACCCCATCCGCCTTTCCTCTGGAACATATAGGACTGCGTTTTGAATCTAGTAGAATGACTTTCTAGAAGTGTTACAAAGCCATTTCCCAGCAGAGCCTGGTTGGTAAGGACAGCTGAGCTAACAGGTACTCTCAGCCTGTGTGATTTCTTGCTGTCCTCCCCGGCAGTGCTCCAGGCAGTGTGGAGAATCAACAGAGCCATCCAGAGGGAAGTGGCCTCTGACACCGTGAAGGAGCTCATGTGCCCTGAAGCCCAGCTGCCCCAAGTGTACCCCTTTGCCTCTGCTGTGTACCAGCAGGAGCTGGCTGTGCTCCAGAAGCAGCAGCAGGGGGTAAGTCCTGGGGGTCCTAAGCAGCTAGGAGAATGGCCAGAAATTAGGATGGGCAGGGCTGCTTCCCAGGAGCATCATGGCAGCCAGTGGCGGTGCACACGCTCGGCACGGACCGCAGCCCTGCCAGGTAGGTGCTGGTTCTCTTTAGAGGTAAGGAGAGGGTTGCAGGCGTAGAACACCTGCCTGTCCAGCTGTAACCGTGAGGCTGCCCCACCTCACTCCTGTCCACACAGCCCTTCTGATAGCAAGGCCTGAGCCTCATATAGAGTCACCATGTCAACTGCGGGAGTTAGAAGTCACATGTTGAGTGTGGGCTCTGTAGTCAGGCGGCTCCATTTAACCCATATTGCTAGCTATGGGCTTGGCTGGGAAATGCGATTATTAATGGTACCTACCTCATTTGGCTTGTTATGGAATAAGATGACACCATGTATGGTCTTCATGATGATTTGTTCACAGCAAACATCCCAGATATAAAGTGTGAATGTTGGTGAATGAATGTGTCCCAGGTGTTGAGCATGAGCAGTGTCAGTGGGTGAATGTGGCCCGTGGCCCGTGGCCCAGGTGTTGAGCATGAGTAGGGTCAGTGGGTGAATGTGGCCCGTGGCCCAGATGTTGGGCATGAATGGAACTTGGGGATGGAGATGGATGTTGGAGAGCTTGGGGCAGGCAGGCTCCAACAGTTCCCCAGCTCCTCTCAACTCTCTCCTCTCTAGGAGCTGGGCCAGGAGGAGCTCTTTGTGGCTGTGGAGATGCTCTCAGCTGTGGTTCTCATTAACCGTGCTCTGGAAGCGAGAGATGCCTGTGCCTTCTGGTCCAGTCTGGTGAACCCTGCTACTGGCCTGGCCCAGGTAGAAGAAGAAAATGCTCAGCGGTGAGTGGGGAGGCTCTAGCCACACGCCAGAAGTGAGGGGATGGCATGGGTGTGGCTGACTGGACGGTAGCCTGTCTGATTCCCATTCTTGGCCCCTCCTGTGTTTCTTCCCAGTGGGGAGCACATGGTCATCCCGCTTCCTTTCCATTTCTTTGAGCAAATGCTTGGGAAACTACACTGCCATTCTAGGTGTTGAAAACAGTGACTAAAGCAGATCCCTGCTCGCGGCAAGCATGCACACAAGCAGGAGTCATGACTGGATAGGCACGGAGCTATGGGGCCAAGCCAAAGGGGGGTGCAGCTTTCCTAGTCACGTGATGAGGAGGGTCATGCGGAGAAGGACCTAAGGAGCCTGAGTTCTTCCCATGCCGCTCTTCAGGACAGGAGAGTGTCCTAGGTGCACTCACAGGACGTCAGGACACGCTTGGAAAGAGCTCAGGGGTAGAGCACTTGCATGTCTGAGGCTCTGGGGTTAACATCCCAGTATTCAAGAAAAACCTAAAAACAAAGACTACCAGGAAACCAGAGTGACCAGATGGAGTGGACTAACAGAGCAGCCCATGTCCTCAAGCGTGGAAGGAAGCTCTGGGGTGTTCAACAAGGAAGGAATCCTTCTGACCTGCTTTACCAAGATCCTTCTGGCTGTGCCGAGACTCTGGCACGGGGCCTGGGCCAGGGCAGGGCGGCAGGGCTGGGAAGAAGGTGCCAGCGTGCGAATGTATTCTGAAAGCAAATTGACGGGACTTGGTGGCAGAGGGAACGAGTGGAAGATGACTCAACAGATGTTTATCCAGAAGGGACTGGCTGAGGCACAAAGACAGACCGAGGGAATGCGGAGTTCAGATGAGACCCTGTTTAGTATAAGTCATGAAAGGCTTGAGTGTCTGAGGTCTGGGGTGAGAGTCCGGAGGGAAGAGGGCTGAAGCTTGAGCTCCGTGCGCCGCACAGGGGGCTTGGAACGGTCTGTAAGGGGAGAAGAGGTGGCCTGGGAAAGACCAGCCGCGGCTGTGTGGGCACGCCGCTCGCACCGACGCTCATGCTGCTGCTCCTCCTCCTCTCTGCTGCTAGTTACTTCGATGCCCTGGTGAAGGTGCGAAAGCTACGGGGGACGGACAGAGCCTTCCTGAGTTGGAATGACCTGCAGGCCGCTGTGTGCGAGGTCAATGCGCAGGTTCAGGAAGAGACGGATCGTGAGTGCCCCTCAGACAGTCTTTCCCGTGGTCTTGAGTTTGGGGCTGCTGCTCATCCAGATGTCTTCCTCAGAGGTCCTCGCCATCAGCCTCATCAATGAGGCTCTGGATCAGGGCTACCCTGAGAAGACTCTGTCTGCTCTGCTGCTTCCAGCGGCTGGCTTGGAAGATGTCAGCCTTCACGTTGCACCTCGGTATCATCTCCTCCTCGTGGCAGCCAAGAGGAAGAAAGCCAAGGTAAGGTTAGGAAAAGATGGCTGGGTTAGACACTAGAGCGAGAGGCTCAGCCTTGGCCAGGGTGGTGACCAGCCTGGTGGATACAGACTCTGAACAGGAGAGGCACAGGCAAGATTTGATTGTTATGACAAAATGTGGGAAAAGAGCAGGCCCGGGAATCAGGTGCCTGGACTCCCCACTCTGATTCCCCAGCGACCACCTGAGTATCCCTGGGGTGTGTGTACTTGTCTGTAAAACGCTACATCCTCTGCCCTTGCACCTCGTGGTGCAGGTCCAGTGAGCTAAGAGTGGAACAGGGAGATTTGAACTGACACGCTGAGGTTTGTGGCAGCAGAATGAGGCTGAGACCTGGCCCAAGCCGGATGAGCTTGCGTCCTGCAGCTCCTGTGCAGCGTCACCCAGCCTCCCTGCGCTGCCGTGGCCCTGCAAACCTGTGACAGCATCAAGCTTATCCCACAGTTGCTGAGCTTGAGTGAGTACCACGGCAGGACTAGCTAGCATTCATTGAGTTATCACTTTGTGCCAAGTATTGCTTGGTCTGCCTCGCAAGTTCTGATCTATGAAGCCTGGACAGAGTCTGAGTTCAGTTCCCAACACCCACATCAGGGGGCTCACAACCCCAGATACAGGGGATCTAGTACTTTCTTCAGGGCACTTGCATTCATTCACATGTACACACCTCCACACGGATACATATGTAGACACCTAACTAAAAATAAAGTCCTTTTGAAAAACTAATTCATGCTGGGCGGTGGTGGCTCATGCCTTTAATCGCAGCTCTTGGGAGGCAGAGGCAGGCGGATCTCTGTGAGTTTGAGGACAGCCTGGTCTACAAGAGCTAATTCCAGGACAGGCTCCAAAGCTACAGAGAAACCCTGTCCTGAAAAGGAAAAGAAGGGCTGGAGAGGTGGCTCAGTGGTTAAGAGTGCTGACTGCTCTTCCAGAGAATCCTGAGGTCCTGAGTTCAGTTCCCAGCAACCATATGGGGGCTCACAACCATCCATAATGAGATCTGGTACCCTCTTCTGGCCTGCAGGCAGATATGCAAGCAGAATATATACATAATAAATAAATAAAATCAATGGGGCTGGAGAGATGGCTCAGCGGTTAAGAGCATTGCCTGCTCTTCCAAAGGTTCTGAGTTCAATTCCCAGCAACCACATGGTGGCTCACAACCATCTGTAATGAGGTCTGCAGGAAGAATACTGTACACATAATAAACAAATAAATAAATAAATAAAATCGAAAGAAAAAGAAAAAAACTAATTCATAAGATAAGTCTTAGGAACAATACCAGATAGCTCACACCTGCAGTAAGTCTGAGGTTGGCTTGGCCTTTTAGAAAAGAAAAAAAAAGACAGGCAGGCAGGTAGGCACCCGACACATAGTGCTCAATAAAAAACTCTGTAAGAGTCCATTTCTGGTGAGGAGAAGAGCACATTGAGCTGACCATGGCAAGCTCAGGCTTCCTTGCCCGGTGTGCAGTCTTCCTGCCACTGGAGATGTGCAGCCAGGAGACGCAGCCAGGACCAGGATGGGGCTAAGGGCAGTGAGCTGAGGTAGAGGGGGATGGGAAGGGCTGCAGGGTTAGTGCTGGACACTGGGGGTATGAAAGCTGTGGAGATCCCTGAGGCCAAGCGGAGCCTTCTGAGCCTGGCAGCCATCCTAGGGGGCCAAAGGGTCATGATTCCACAGGACAGGGAGGGGGAGCCAAGAGAGCCTTCCCTGCTTCATCAGGAGTATAGCCATCCAAGCCTCCCCCCCCCCCCAGGGTCATGGCTCCTCAGGGCAGAGAGAAGAGAGCCTTCCCCCCCCTGCTCCGGTGTACTTTAGTTCCCTGCTGGGCTTGTAGGGTTTTGTGTTTTTTTCATCTTTTTTTTTTTTCCCCAATCTGCCAGGTGACAGGAGATCCCGGGGCTGTACTGTGGCTGGAGGAGATCCGCCAGGGAGTGGCCAGAGCCAATGAGGACACAAGCACAGCTCAGAGAAGTAAACAACCAGGCACTGGGAAGGCAGAGTGGGGCCCCACCCCATCTCACGTTAGCCATGGGAAGCATCTTAGCTCGACCGGCCGAGAGCAACTTGGGGAGGAAGGGGTTTATTCTTAGTCCTCCACATCCCAGTCCATCATCGGAGGAAGTCAGGGCAGGAATTCAAGATAGAAACCTAGAGGCAGAAACCAAAGCAGAGGGCATGGGGGGCGCTGCTTGCTGGCCTGCTCCTCGTGGCTTATTCTATTTGTTTTCTTATACATGCAGGACCACCTGTCCACAGGTAACACATCCACAGTGGGTTCCACATAGAGCATTAATCAGGAAGATATACCACAGGCCAATCCAGTGGGGGCATTTTCTGTTAAGATCCCTTCATCCCAGCTATGTATAGATTCCTGGCAAGTAGACTGAAACCATCAAGCTGAGAGGGCAGGACAGAACTCGTGCAGGAGGGTGCTTTGACCACAGGGTGGATTTCCTGGCACACAACTGGATAGGAAATGCCAAGAGTTTAGGACTTCCATCCCACAGGAGCCCTTCCCTAACGGCCACCTCGTCCCCTCCACCAGCCATTGCAGCTGTGTGTCTCCTGAATCCAGCCCCACTAGACAGGACAGGGCTCGTGGGAGGGACTCCAGAGGATTGACTTTTCTCTCCTGATGCCCATCAGCAGCCCTTGGTGTGGCTGCCATCAATCAGGCCATCAAGGAGGGCAAGGCAGCTCAGACGGAGCGAGTGTTGAGGAACCCCAATGTGGCTCTCCGAGGGATCGTTCCTGACTGTGCTGACAGCTACCAGCAGGCCCTGGAAGGAGCAGTGTCAAAGAAGCGACGTCCTGGTAGTGGCCCTGGCCTAAGCTTCTCTGCTGCTTTTCCTCCTCTGATCCCTCCTGGCTCACTTGAGTTTCTGTTCAGGGGACACAGCCTTCTGGGTTCGACACGACATGAAGGACGGCAGTGCCTACTACTTCCATCTTCAGACCTTCCAGGGGACCTGGGAGCATCCTCCGAGCTGCCACCTCAACACCTCCCATCTAACCTGGGAGGAGATTCAGGTAGGCAGAGTTCCTGCCTTGGTGGGGGATTGTGCATGGGGAGAGGCTCCTACCCACCCAAGGCCTTCTGTCTCTACAGTCAGTCATCACCAAGGTCTCCGCGGCCCATGACCGCCAACTGCTCTGGAAGGCCAATGTTGGCTTTGTCATCCAACTTCAGGCTCGCCTCCGCGGCTTCCTTGTCCGACAGAAGTTTGCTGAGTGTTCCCACTTCCTCAGGACCTTGCTTCCAGCCATCATTAAGATTCAGGTGGCAGCTTTGGCTTTTCCCCGTGCCTGAGAAGATTGGAGATACAGGGTGTCCACCCCCTTCCCTTTCCCTGGGTGGGGTTGGGATGATTCTTGGCCCTCTGAGCAATAGTGAAGGAAGGTGTGGACTCTGGAGCCAGACTAGTGTGGTTAGAAGCCCAACTCTGGAACCTGTTAACCATGTGGCCTTGTAATTACGCTATTCTTTCTTTTTCTCTTTCTTTCTTTCTGTGCCTCAGTTTACCCCCCCACCAACGCAAATGTCAGTACCACTTTCCAATGTAGCAAGGGCGGTTTAGTAAGACAATGTCTAGAGAGTTTTTGCAGAATGGGAGCAGGAAGTAAGCACCAGTTATTGGCATAATCGTCAGCATTGGGGAAGAGGGGAAGACTGAAGTGAGATGCAAACACTTTCCCTGGAGCAGAGCTGTGAGGGGTGGCCCTGGGCTAGACAGACGGCGAGTCCATCTATCCCCTTCCTGTGGAATGGTAGCGCTGTGTTGTCCTCTCTAGTGGGCATTCCATTCAGTTCTGTCCTGTGCGTGGCCTGTGGCGTCTCTGGGGCTGACCTGCAAGTGACCAGGCAGGGCACTAGCACTCCATGAGCGAGAAACAAGGGCGCCTTCCCTTGTCAGGTGTGGTGTGGAGAGCCATGGGGTGCTGGCAGTGTAACCCCTCTGCAGACTTTACCTTCAGAGCCCGCCCCAGTGTGCAGGGCAAGGTTGGGAGATGGGTGTGGAACCCACAAGTGAATGGCCATGGAGTTTGGCTGGCATCAGATGTGACAGGAAGGACACAAAGGGAGAATCGTGAAGCTGGGGCTGGCTAAGCGTGCAGGAGTAACTGACGGCACAGGCTCTGGAGTTGGCCTCCTGGTTAAGGCCCGGGCACCCTACTCAAGCCCTTGCACCGTTCTTTGCCTTCATAGAGACACTTGGTTAATGCCTTGGATGTGAGGAGTTAGCAGGAAATTGCTTTCGTCACTAGGTATGGTGGGGTCCCTTGGTGACACCCCATTAGATGCTGGTGTCAACATTGACCCCATAATTCAGTAATGGAGTGCCCAGGTCACAGACTCCTCTGATTGCAGCCCAGTGCCTCGGCTTTGGGAAGTGAGGCAGCCTGGATGCCCTGAGACTCAGCTTGCTCTTGAAAGCTCTGACCATCACTGGATCTCCACAGTTCTCAACACTGACTAATCCAGATTGGAGTCATGTTTTGGTTGTGTTTTATTTTACATTTATATGTTTAGTGTGTGTGAGCATGCACGCTCGCGCATGCACACGCACATGTCATGACATACGCTGAGGTCAGAGAACAAGTTACAGGAGTTAGTTCTCTCTTTCCACCATGTGGATCCTGGGGACTGAACTCTGGATGTCAGGTCTGACTACAAGCACCTTTCCTACTAAGTCATCTTACCAGCTCGGGAAGCATGTTTTTAGGGAAGAATTTTGTCAGGGCTGGCAGTGTGGGAACATGGTTCATTCTTTAGTGAGTGGGGGCTGGGGACAAGGTGTATTCTCTAGTGAGCAGGGGCTGGGGACATGGTGTATTCTCTAGTGAGCAGGGGCTGGAGACATGGTGTATTCTCTAGTGAGCAGGGATTGGGGGGCATGGTGCATTCTCTAGTGAGCGGGGGCTGGGGACATGGTGCATTCTCTGGTGAGTGGGGTTGGGCATGGTGCATTCTCTAGTGAGCAGGGGCTGGGGACATGGTGTATTCTCTAGTGAGCAGGGGCTGGGGACATGGTGCATTCTCTGAGTGGGGGTTGGGCATGGTGCATTCTCTAGTGAGCGGGGGCTGGGGACATGGTGCATTCTCTAGCATTCTCTAGTGAGCGGGGGCTGGGGACATGGTGTATTCTCTAGTAAGCGGGGGTTGGGGGGCATGGTGTATTCTCTGGTAAAGCTGGTGTCCATGCCTTTTATTTGAGTTTCTATGAGGAAGTATCAGGGTACATAGTTCTAGTCTTTCTCATAAAGCTGGCAGGTCTTTGAGAATAGGGCCAATTTCTCTTCTCCACACTTTCTCTCTTAGTTGCTGTTCTGTTGCTGTGAAGAGATACCATGACTAGGACAACTTAGAAAAGCATTTGGCAGGGGCTGGAGAGGTGGCTCAGAGGTTAAGAGCACTGGCTGCTCTTCCAGAGGTCCTGAGTTCAATTCCCAGCAACCACATGGTGACTCACAACCATCTGTAATGAGATCCGGTGTCCTCTTCTGGAATGCCAGCAGAACAGTGTGTGCTAAATGAATAAATAAATAAGAAAAAGAAAAAAGAAAAGCATTAGGCTAGGGGCTTGCTTACAGTTCAGAGGGTTAATCTGTGCTCATCAGGCCTGCATGGCGGCAGGCAGGCGGGTGGGCAGGCGGGCAGGTGGGCTTTGAAGCAGCGACTGAGAACTTATATCTGATTCATAAGGCAAGGTGGAGAGAGTGATACCATACCTGGTGTGAGGTTTTTAAAACCGCAAAAGGCACACCTCCAACAAGAACACACCTCTAAACAGTCCATCAGCTGGGAACCGAACATTCAGAGATTTGAGCCTATGGGAGACATTCTCATTCAAACCACCACAGCATCTTAGAGAGCCCAGGGTAAAGCTGTCCCCCTGGCCTCTTGAGCCCAGGGAGGTTTGCTAGGGTTCCCTCTTCTGCTTGGCAGGCTCATTGGCGGGGTTATAGACAACGAAAGACTTACCAGGAGCGGCTGCAATATTTTAAAGCCAACATGGATGCTATCATCAAGGTAACTATGGTGGTCTGGGTGGCTCCTTCCTCTTGAGTGACCCTCGGAGTACTTTTCTCATTCTCTTGCCTCCTCGTGGCCCTGGAGCCGATCGGGTCTGAGCGTGGGTCTCAGACTGACAACTCTGAAGGCAGTGTCTTTTCTCTCAGATCCAGGCCTGGGCGCGAATGTGGGCAGCCCGGAGGCAGTACCTCAGGCGTCTGCGATACTTCCAGAAGAACGTGAGAGTTGCCCGTCGTACCTGCCTTTACTCATAGATGGGAGCCCAGAGAGCAAAAGGGCGGTCAGTCACCTGTTCTCTTGTGCCCGTGGTAGGTTGACTCCATCGTGAAGATCCAAGCATTTTTCCGAGCCAGGAAGGTCCGTGATGACTACAGGATGTTAGGTATGCTGGGGAGATAGAGACCGAGAGCCAGACAAGCCTAGGTGTCCCTCTTGGGGATGCACAGCAGGCAAGGGTACCACAAGTTGTCTGAGGTGTGTAGCGTTCCCTCCTTCCAGTACCAGGCAAGACTCTTCTACCAGGTACTTTCTGAGCAGGCCTAACGTATCCATCCCCCTGTGGTAGGCACTTCCCAGCTCCCAGCTGTGTCATTTCCTTGGTCCAAACTCCCACCTCCTGGCCTCTAGTATAGACACACGGGCCTCGTAATTTTTCTGCTAGGGAAAGAACAAAGAAGTAGAGGATCACTAGTTTCCTGCCCTCTGCTTTTCATAGTTGGGCACACATGTAAAGTCTTAAGGAGGTGTGTGTGTGTGCGCACATACATGTACATATGTGTATGTATGTGCACACATGCTTGTATGTATGCGTACACACACACACATGGAAACCAGAGATTAATGTCAGGTATCTTTCTCTATTGTATGTATGCGTATACACACACACACATGGAAACCAGAGATTAATGTCAGGTATCTTTCTCTATTGTATGTATGCGTATACACACACACACACATGGAAACCAGAGATTAATGTCAGGTATCTTTCTCTATTGTATGTATGCGTATACACACACACACAGAAACCAGAGATTAATGTCAGGTATCTTTCTCTATTGTATGTATGCGTACACACACACACACACGGAAACCAGAGATTAATGTCAGGTATCTTTCTCTATTGTATGTATGCGTACACACACACACACATGGAAACCAGAGATTAATGTCAGGTATCTTTCTCTATTGTATGTATGCGTACACACACACACACACGGAAACCAGAGATTAATGTCAGGTATCTTTCTCTATTGTATGTATGCGTACACACACACACACACAGAAACCAGAGATTAATGTCAGGTATCTTTCTCTATTGTATGTATGCGTACACACACACACACACAGAAACCAGAGATTAATGTCAGGTATCTTTCTCTATTGTATGTATGCGTACACACACACACATGGAAACCAGAGATTAATGTCAGGTATCTTTCTCTATTGTATGTATGCGTACACACACACACACACACGGAAACCAGAGATTAATGTCAGGTATCTTTCTCTATTGTATGTATGCGTATACACACACACACATGGAAACCAGAGATTAATGTCAGGTATCTTTCTCTATTGTATGTATGCGTACACACACACACACATGGAAACCAGAGATTAATGTCAGGTATCTTTCTCTATTGTATGTATGCGTATACACACACACACGGAAACCAGAGATTAATGTCAGGTATCTTTCTCTATTGTATGTATGCGTATACACACACACACATGGAAACCAGAGATTAATGTCAGGTATCTTTCTCTATTGTATGTATGCGTATACACACACACACGGAAACCAGAGATTAATGTCAGGTATCTTTCTCTATTGTATGTATGCGTATACACACACACACATGGAAACCAGAGATTAATGTCAGGTATCTTTCTCTATTGTATGTATGCGTACACACACACACATGGAAACCAGAGATTAATGTCAGGTATCTTTCTCTATTGTATGTATGCGTATACACACACACACAGAAACCAGAGATTAATGTCAGGTATCTTTCTCTATTGTATGTATGCGTATACACACACACACACAGAAACCAGAGATTAATGTCAGGTATCTTTCTCTATTGTATGTATGCGTATACACACACACACAGAAACCAGAGATTAATGTCAGGTATCTTTCTCTATTGTATGTATGCGTACACACACACACACACAGAAACCAGAGATTAATGTCAGGTATCTTTCTCTATTGTATGTATGCGTATACACACACACACATGGAAACCAGAGATTAATGTCAGGTATCTTTCTCTATTGTATGTATGCGTATACACACACACACAGAAACCAGAGATTAATGTCAGGTATCTTTCTCTATTGTATGTATGCGTACACACACACACACATGGAAACCAGAGATTAATGTCAGGTATCTTTCTCTATTGTATGTATGCGTACACACACACACACATGGAAACCAGAGATTAATGTCAGGTATCTTTCTCTATTGTATGTATGCGTATACACACACACACACAGAAACCAGAGATTAATGTCAGGTATCTTTCTCTATTGTATGTATGCGTACACACACACACACATGGAAACCAGAGATTAATGTCAGGTATCTTTCTCTATTGTATGTATGCGTACACACACACACACACGGAAACCAGAGATTAATGTCAGGTATCTTTCTCTATTGTATGTATGCGTACACACACACACACACACGGAAACCAGAGATTAATGTCAGGTATCTTTCTCTATTGTATGTATGCGTATACACACACACACATGGAAACCAGAGATTAATGTCAGGTATCTTTCTCTATTGTATGTATGCGTATACACACACACACATGGAAACCAGAGATTAATGTCAGGTATCTTTCTCTATTGTATGTATGCGTACACACACACACATGGAAACCAGAGATTAATGTCAGGTATCTTTCTCTATTGTATGTATGCGTACACACACACACATGGAAACCAGAGATTAATGTCAGGTATCTTTCTCTATTGTATGTATGCATATACACACACACACATGGAAACCAGAGATTAATGTCAGGTATCTTTCTCTATTGTATGTATGCGTACACACACACACACATGGAAACCAGAGATTAATGTCAGGTATCTTTCTCTATTGTATGTATGCGTATACACACACACGGAAACCAGAGATTAATGTCAGGTATCTTTCTCTATTGTATGTATGCGTACACACACACACATGGAAACCGGAGATTAATGTCAGGTATCTTTCTCTATTGTATGTATGCGTATACACACACACACACGGAAACCAGAGATTAATGTCAGGTATCTTTCTCTATTGTATGTATGCGTACACACACACACGGAAACCAGAGATTAATGTCAGGTATCTTTCTCTATTGTATGTATGCGTACACACACACACACACGGAAACCAGAGATTAATGTCAGGTATCTTTCTCTATTGTATGTATGCGTACACACACACACACACACGGAAACCAGAGATTAATGTCAGGTATCTTTCTCTATTGTATGTATGCGTATACACACACACACACATGGAAACCGGAGATTAATGTCAGGTATCTTTCTCTATTGTATGTATGCGTATACACACACACACACGGAAACCAGAGATTAATGTCAGGTATCTTTCTCTATTGTATGTATGCGTACACACACACACGGAAACCAGAGATTAATGTCAGGTATCTTTCTCTATTGTATGTATGCGTACACACACACACACACGGAAACCAGAGATTAATGTCAGGTATCTTTCTCTATTGTATGTATGCGTACACACACACACACACACGGAAACCAGAGATTAATGTCAGGTATCTTTCTCTATTGTATGTATGCGTACACACACACACACACGGAAACCAGAGATTAATGTCAGGTATCTTTCTCTATTGTATGTATGCGTACACACACACACACACGGAAACCAGAGATTAATGTCAGGTATCTTTCTCTATTGTATGTATGCGTACACACACACACACACGGAAACCAGAGATTAATGTCAGGTATCTTTCTCTATTGTATGTATGCGTATACACACACACACATGGAAACCAGAGATTAATGTCAGGTATCTTTCTCTATTGTATGTATGCGTATACACACACACACACATGGAAACCGGAGATTAATGTCAGGTATCTTTCTCTATTGTATGTATGCGTATACACACACACACACGGAAACCAGAGATTAATGTCAGGTATCTTTCTCTATTGTATGTATGCGTACACACACACACGGAAACCAGAGATTAATGTCAGGTATCTTTCTCTATTGTATGTATGCGTACACACACACACACACGGAAACCAGAGATTAATGTCAGGTATCTTTCTCTATTGTATGTATGCGTACACACACACACGGAAACCAGAGATTAATGTCAGGTATCTTTCTCTATTGTATGTATGCGTATACACACACACACACATGGAAACCAGAGATTAATGTCAGGTATCTCTCTATTGTATGTATGCGTATACACACACACACACGGAAACCAGAGATTAATGTCAGGTATCTTTCTCTATTGTATGTATGCGTATACACACACACACATGGAAACCAGAGATTAATGTCAGGTATCTTTCTCTATTGTATGTATGCATATACACACACACACACACGGAAACCAGAGATTAATGTCAGGTATCTTTCTCTATTGTATGTATGCGTACACACACACACATGGAAACCAGAGATTAATGTCAGGTATCTTTCTCTATTGTATGTATGCGTACACACACACACACACGGAAACCAGAGATTAATGTCAGGTATCTTTCTCTATTGTATGTATGCGTACACACACACACACGGAAACCAGAGATTAATGTCAGGTATCTTTCTCTATTGTATGTATGCGTATACACACACACACGGAAACCAGAGATTAATGTCAGGTATCTTTCTCTATTGTATGTATGCGTACACACACACACATGGAAACCAGAGATTAATGTCAGGTATCTTTCTCTATTGTATGTATGCGTACACACACACACATGGAAACCAGAGATTAATGTCAGGTATCTTTCTCTATTGTATGTATGCGTACACACACACACATGGAAACCAGAGATTAATGTCAGGTATCTTTCTCTATTGTATGTATGCGTATACACACACACACATGGAAACCAGAGATTAATGTCAGGTATCTTTCTCTATTGTATGTATGCGTATACACACACACACAGAAACCAGAGATTAATGTCAGGTATCTTTCTCTATTGTATGTATGCGTACACACACACACACATGGAAACCAGAGATTAATGTCAGGTATCTTTCTCTATTGTATGTATGCGTATACACACACACACACATGGAAACCAGAGATTAATGTCAGGTATCTTTCTCTATTGTATGTATGCGTACACACACACACACACAGAAACCAGAGATTAATGTCAGGTATCTTTCTCTATTGTATGTATGCGTATACACACACACACGGAAACCAGAGATTAATGTCAGGTATCTTTCTCTATTGTATGTATGCATATACACACACACACACGGAAACCAGAGATTAATGTCAGGTATCTTTCTCTATTGTATGTATGCGTATACACACACACACGGAAACCAGAGATTAATGTCAGGTATCTTTCTCTATTGTATGTATGCGTACACACACACACACACGGAAACCAGAGATTAATGTCAGGTATCTTTCTCTATTGTATGTATGCGTATACACACACACACATGGAAACCAGAGATTAATGTCAGGTATCTTTCTCTATTGTATGTATGCGTATACACACACACACGGAAACCAGAGATTAATGTCAGGTATCTTTCTCTATTGTATGTATGCGTATACACACACACACATGGAAACCAGAGATTAATGTCAGGTATCTTTCTCTATTGTATGTATGCGTATACACACACACACACGGAAACCAGAGATTAATGTCAGGTATCTTTCTCTATTGTATGTATGCATATACACACACACATGGAAACCAGAGATTAATGTCAGGTATCTTTCTCTATTGTATGTATGCGTACACACACACACACATGGAAACCAGAGATTAATGTCAGGTATCTTTCTCTATTGTATGTATGCGTATACACACACACACACACACGGAAACCAGAGATTAATGTCAGGTATCTTTCTCTATTGTATGTATGCGTATACACACACACACAGAAACCAGAGATTAATGTCAGGTATCTTTCTCTATTGTATGTATGCGTACACACACACACACGGAAACCAGAGATTAATGTCAGGTATCTTTCTCTATTGTATGTATGCGTACACACACACACATGGAAACCAGAGATTAATGTCAGGTATCTTTCTCTATTGCTCTCTACTTTATTTTCTGAGACAGGGTCTCACTGAACCTGGAGTGTACTGATTGACTGGACCTGATGGCCAGAAAGCCCCCAGAATCCTCCTGTCTCTACCTCCCAGACTGAGATTACAGGCATGTGCCTTCATGCCTGGCTTTTCCCATGATGTAGGTCCTTCTGTGTGTGCAGCAAGAACTTTCCAGTACAGTTCTGTCTCCAGCCTCGTCCTTGTCCTGCAAGTCCAGACTCCCAGCCTTGCTTGGGAATTAGCGCATTGGTCCATCTCGTGTTCACTCTTGATTCCTGGAGCAGGAGGCCATTTCCTTTCTGTGCTTCTCATTACACAATCCTCCTCCCTCTGGCCATCAGCGTGGGTGCTCTCCCTCACCACCATCTAAAGCCTGCTCTGCCTGCCTTTTATCTTTCTTCCTTCCCTTCAATTCTGGGGAAAATGTTCTCCCAATGCTTCCTCCTTCCTCAGCCCTCAGAATCGGTCACTTACTTAGCTTGGTGGCTTCTGTGTTGAGGATTCCTTCCTATCAGAGATGCTGTCACTCGTGATTTCTGCAGTCATTTTAATCTACTAACCCTGAGTGTAAGTCAATTCCATTGGCTGATCTTGGTGTCCATGAGGTTGCAGCATGCTCCTCGGTGCTGACTGGACTAGATTGTCCTGACCATGGCTCATGTTCCTCGGTGCTGACTGGACTAGATTGTCCTGACCATGGCTCCATGGAGCTGAGCAGTTCTGCTTCTTGTCACTCTTTTGCTAACCTCTGTGATTCCTATTGCCTGAGGTCCAGCATGGCACCCCTCCCTTTGTTTCCCTGAACCTCCCACACCTTGTCTTAGATTCCTATGGCTGTCATAAACACCATCACCAAAGCAGCTTGGGAGGAAAGGGCTTATCTCAACTTACTCTTCCATGCCACTGGAGGCAGGAACTGAAGCAGACGCCATGGAGGAAAGCTGCTACTGGCTTGCTCCTGACTTGCTCAGCTTGGTTTCCTATATACCCTAGGACCGGAGCACAGCAGATGGGGCCAGTCTGATGGAGGCATTTTCTCAGTTGAGGCTCCTTCTCAGACGACCCTACAGCCAGTCTAATGGAGGCATTTTCTCAGTTGAGCCTCCTTCTCAGACGACTCTACAGGCCAGTCTAATGGAGGCATTTTCTCAGTTGAGCCTCCTTCTCAGACTACCCTACAGGCCAGTCTGATGGAGGCATTTTCTCAGTTGAGCCTCCTTCTCAGACGACCCTACAGGCCAGTCTAATGGAGGCATTTTCTCAGTTGAGGCTCCTTCTCAGGTGACTCTGGCTTGTGTCAGATTTACACAAAGCAAACTTGCCATCCTGTGTGGTACTCCGAGCACACTGCCTTTTCGGCTTCCCTGGCCTCTGCGGCTGCCCTTTCCACTTCCCCACCAGAAAGCAGGTGGCCCACACAGCCTGTGGTCGTTTCTTTGCCCTCCTGTAGGAGTGGAGTCCATGTCTGTTTCCCAAGACCCTCCCGCTTGCCCCCTCAAAGCATCGGCCATGCAGTACTTAACAGCGGCCATCTGCCCAGATACCTTATAAGATTCCCTCTAGCCACGGGGCCTGGACTCATTCAGCCTCCAGATCTGACTGTTTCATTCATTACCAACTGGGTAACCTAGAGCAAGTTACCTGCCCTCTCTCTGCCTTTGGAGGCTCAGCCGTAAGATGGACACAGCAGTTGGATGTTTAAAAAGCATTTAGATTTGGAGCTAGAAAAGTGGCTTAATGATTAAGAGAACTGGCTACCCTTCAAGAGAACCCACAACTGTCTGTCCCAAGGGACCTGATGCCTTCTTCTGGCCTCTGTATAGTGCACAGACACACATGCAGGCAAAACACCCATACACTAAAATTTAATGAAAATAAAACAAAGACTCAGGCCTGGTGGCCCCTGCCTGTAAGTCAACACTTGGGAAGCAGAGAGGAGAATCCTGAGTTCGGGGCTAGCTGGGGCTGCATAGCAATACTGCCTGAGCAGAGCCAAACCAGCAAAAGGCCATGAGACACCCTGCCTCTCTCAGTGAGCATTCTGTGTATTCTCTTGTTTCTGTGAAGCTTAGCTCAGAGGCTTCTTTTAGGGTTTTGTTTATTTGGTGAGTTTGTTTTGTTGGGTTTTTTTGAGACAGGGTTTCTCTAACTTTGGAGCCTGTCCTGGAACTAGCTCTTGTAGACCAGGCTGGCCTCAAACTCACAGAGATCTGCCTGCCTCTTCCTCCCAAGTGCTGGGATTAAAGGCTTTGCACCACCACCGCCCAGCTGTTTTTGTTTTTTTCTGACCTCTCCATTATAAAGTTGGCCTCCTTAGCTACCTGTACCCCAGTCCAACTACAGACACTCCACACAAGTGCTACATGATGCTGGCAGGGCTAAGTGGTGGCTGACAGGTCAGGGGCGTGAGGAAGCTGGTCTGCCCAGCAGGAAGGGGAGCAGGTGGGTGATGCAGAATCCAAGTCAAATAATCCCAAGCTAAAAGTATTCTAAGGTTTTCTTTATTAAGGGGGAACTCACGGATCACAGCGAGGAAATTAGAGATGGGTTCTGACGTCCAGGTGTGGCTTGCGAGGAGAAGAGAGGGGGAGCTAGGCAGGACTGCAGCTTTTTGGTCCCCTAAGTCACGCTCCAACCTGGTCCAGCCTCTTAAAGGCCATTGGCTGAAGGAGGTTCTCCATCACCTCCCCCTTTTGTCTAAATAAGAGAGTTCCAAACCCAATACAACACTATATACAATAAGAACAGATACCAAGTATAAAAATTAGAATTACAACCAGCATAAACAATATTAAGCAAGGAGCATAAGCTAAATGTTTTAATAATCATTTTATCCTAAGGAGTCTAAGTCTTTTATTAGAAATGGCTTGGCTAGATCATAAGATGAAGGTAACTACAACCATCTAATCTTCAATTCCATCAAAGGCCTGAGAAGGGAGACAATATTACTTGAGTAGGCAGGGAGTGCAATCAAGCAGCTTCCAAAATGTGCAGTAGATGACAGAGACCACTGGCTACCTGGGCAATCACGCAGTCTCATTTACAATGTTGGAGCAACCAACTTTGGCTAAGGCCTCAAACAAGGGTGCCTTCGGGGAGCATCACAAAACACTGAGGCCTGGTTTGGGGGGAAGTCACTGGAGAGGCCCATGGGTGTGGAGCAAGAGCCCAGGGTAGACATGGGGCAGCTGCTGCCCACGAGGCTTTGCGACGCCTGCCTGACCCACGTCGCCCATCTTGCCAGTGCACACACGCCACCCGCCCCTCTCTGTGGTACGCAAGTTCGCTCACCTCTTGAACCAGAGTCAGGAGGACTTCTCAGCAGAGGCGGAGCTGCTGAAGCTCCAGGAAGAAGTGGTCAGGAAGATACGTTCTAATCAGCAGCTGGAGCAGGACCTCAACCTCATGGACATCAAGATTGGTCTGCTAGTCAAGAACCGGATCACCCTGCAGGTGAGCAGCCCCTGGGTTACCCCTCCCCCAGTCCAACTGTTCCTGAGAGGGAATCCTTACCGTTCTTCAACTAGTAATTTAGTCCTTTCCGAATGTGTGTAGGTTAGCACCTGGCCGGTGCCAGTGTCCTCAGCCCTTGAGGTCTGCCATTGGGCATGTGTGGTGCAGAGCCCCATGGGTACGGTGGGAGTGGCTGACTGCTGACTTCTGGTGCAGGGGCTGTAGGTGATTCGCTTACCTGGAAGTCTGTTTCCTCTTTAGCTCTCTGGAATCAGGAGTTGCTATGTCCCCTGGCAGAATGCAGAGACAGATATGAAAACTCTATAAATTACAGATGAGGAGTAGCAGGTTGATGCTGCTGCTGTGGTGTCTCCACCCCAAGACCCATACATTAGTCAGAAAGAATGGTAGCAAAAGCACAAGCAGACGCAGCCTCTCTGCCTGGCAGCCCCGAGCCCTCTGAAGATTCTCCTGTGAAAGCAGAGGTGCCAGGAGCAGTCGTGGGGCTTTCTCCTCCCACAAGTCCTGGTTCTTCCAGACACTGAGTCTGCACCGCATGTGTTCATGGTTGGTACCAGTCCAGACTGTTGGGTTTGCCCCTACCCCAACATCCAGGACGTAGTCTCCCACTGCAAGAAGCTGACAAAGAAGAATAAGGAGGAGCTGTCAGACATGATGATCCTGGACAAACAGAAGGGATTAAAGTCGTTGAGCAGAGAGAAGCGGCAGAAGCTGGAAGCCTACCAGCACCTCTTCTACTTGCTGCAGGTGAGCGGGACTCCAAGGAGAAGCCTTGCGTAGGTGCAGCGCAGTGGTAGAGCACGTCCCTTGCATGCATAACACTGAAAAAACAAAACAGTTTAAAAGCCAAAAAGTCTCCATCACCTTCTGAGCTTGTTCTCTTTGCTTTCTCCATGGCCTGCCTACTGCCCTGTTGCCGGAGACAGAGCCTAGCTCTCCCCATTTGTATGGAATATTGCCAGTGTTCTGAGAAGGCGATACTTTCTCCACATCAGGACAAACCTTTGTAACCCATCTGATCGCCAAATCCCCAAGAGCATCTCCTCTGCCTCCCGTTGTTCACAGACTCAGCCTATCTATCCTCTGCCTCCCGTTGTTCACAGACTCAGCCCATGTATTTGGCCAAGCTGATCTTTCAGATGCCGCAGAACAGAACCACCAAGTTCATGGAGGCTGTGGTTTTCAGTCTGTACAGCTATGCTTCCAACCGCCGGGAGGCCTACCTTCTGCTCCAGCTGTTTAAGACTGCACTCCAGGAGGAGGTCAGGTACGTTCTCCTGACACAGGGGCAGGGGTGGGGATGGAGACGGTGGGTCAGAGACATTCTTCTCTCCAACTCATAGGAAGAATGTGAGACAGCGCTGGAGCGGGATGGTGGGGGATGTGGGCTGACCTAGCAGGGTGACCAGACAGCAGGACCTCCCTTAGGGAGGGTACAGAGTAGACTTGAACAGGCAAAACTCTGGAAAGGGAAACACAGCTATGTCCTCAACATATGAGGCCAGTAACCTATTGTACCACAGGTCAAAGGTGGAGCAGCCTCAGGATGTGGTAACAGGCAACCCAACAGTGGTGAGGCTGGTGGTGAGGTTCTACCGCAATGGGCGGGGACAGAGCGCTCTGCAGGAGATCCTGGGCAAGGTTGTCAAGGATGTGCTGGAAGACAGGTCAGTCAGCATCCACACAGACCCTGTCCACATCTATAAGAACTGGATCAACCAGATGGAGGCCCAGACCGGGCAGCGCAGGTGAGCCAGCAGGAGGGGGGGGCAGCGCAGGTGAGCCAGCAGGAGGGGGGTTCAGGCTTTGATCGGGTCCCTAGGCAGATCTGTAGGGAAGCCTCCATGTGTTTGAAGGTGACATACAAAGGACTTAGAGCAGAGATGACGCAGGCCTACAGGAGATTTAAGCCCTGGCTTTCTCTGTTCCCCAAGCTGTCGAGGATGATTTGCTAGTAGAACCTTGGTCTCTGCTTTTGAGTCTGACATTTCCCCTGCTCTTTCCAGCTGCTCTGTGACTCCTGAGTCCTCTCTCTTGTGTGAATCCTCACTGCTGCAGTCCTTCTCCCTCTCCTCCCCCTCCTCCTCCCCTGTGTATCCTCACTGCTGCGGTCCTCCTCCTCCTCCCCCACCTCCTCCTCCTCCCCTGTGTATCCTCACTGCTGCAGTCCTCCTCCTCCTCCCCCTCCTCCTCCTCCTCCCCTGTGTATCCTCACTGCTGTGGTCCGGCATCCCTATCACCCCCAGCCACCCCCTGCCTCCCGCCCCAAGTGCTGCCTTTTTCTGGCCCTTGCTCTTGGTACATGGGTCTGTCTTGAGCCTCACTGTAGAAAAGTGTATCTTAGAGAAGAGTTGGTGGGGAAAGTCTGGGAAGGCCACAGAGGGACTCCAGTTTTACCATCTCTCTCTGCCCACAGCTGTCTTCCCTATGACATCACCCCTGAGCAGGCTTTGAGCCACTCTGAAGTCCAGAGGCGATTAGACATCTCCCTACGCAATCTCCTCACCATGACTGATAAATTCTTCTTCGCCATCAGTTCATCTGTGGATCACATTCCGTATGTGTAACCACTCCCCCGGGGAAGGCCAGTCTGGAAGGGAGAACAGAGCAAGTGATATCTGAAGAAAAGGGGCAGGAAAAGAGGAGGCGGGGGTGTCTGCAGGGCTTCAGATGTGTTAAAGCCCAGCCAGGGGGCCAAACTGGGAGGCTACAGCTGGGTCACTGGTCAAAGAGAAACCCAGTGTGTTGTCAGGGAGAACAAGTAAAGAAAAGATGGGACTCTTTGGCCCACAAAGTCACAAAAGGGTAATATTCCAAACTGCTAAAGTATCTCATGATTATAATCCTTCCTCCCATTCTTTCCTTCCTTCTTTCTTCCTCTCTTTTTCTCTCTCTTTCTTTTTTTCTTTCTCTCTCTTTCTTTCTTTCTTTCTTTCTTTCTTTCTTTCTTTCTTGCTTGCTTGCTTGCTTGCTTTCTCTCTCTCTCTTCTTTTATTTTTTAAGCCAGGATCTCTACATAGCCCTGGCTGTCCTGGAACTTGCTATGTAGTCCAAGCTGGCCTCAAACTCACAGAGATCCACCTGTTTCAGCTTCCCCAGTGCTGGGATTAAAGGCGTGTGCCTCCACCTCCTGGCTTGGCCCTTTTATTTTAAAGGTTTTTCTTTAGTGTGTATGGTGTTTTGTATGCATGTGTATCTATGCACTGTTTGTGCCCAGTGCCCTCAGAGGCCAGAGAAGAGCAACAGAGCCCCTGAGCCTGGAATTAGGTTGTTGTGAGCTGCCATGTGGATGATGGGAATTTCTCTGAAAGAGCAGCCACTTATTAACTACTGGTCCATCTCTCCAGCCCCCAGTTCTCTTCTTTCTTAGAAACTGGCCAATAACTTGGAGGCAGAGACAGAGTGGTCAGAATTACAAACAAACCTTATTCTTCTAAGTTTGAGTCCAGCCTGAGCTACATGAAACCCTGTCACAAAACAAACAAACAGGCAAACAAAAATCCTTCAATAAGAGTTTTGTTGAAAACTATTTGGTAAAACCAGGTGGTGGTGTAGCCTTTAATCCCTGCCCTCAGGAGGTGAGGCGGGGGATCTCTGAGTTTGAGGCCAGCCTGGTCTATAGAGTGAGTTCCAGGACAGCTAAGACTACACAGAGAAACCCTGTCTCAAAACAAATGAATTTGTTTAATAAATTATGAATGGGTGTGTGTCATCTAGATCCAGCATCTAGCCATGGGCCTTGGTTCTCAGCGTGAGGGTGGTTGAGCGCCAAAGGGGAAGCAGCCCCAGACTACAGAGCAGAACTGAGGCTTCACAGCCAGGAATAAGGAAAGATCGTCTGACATCTAGAAGAGAAATACACAGGAGTTATCAATCTGCTGGAGCTGGGAGCTGAAATAGCTTTTCGCCAAGTCTAGTTTTGCAGTAGCAAACCCGTCACAGGAGTGACAGAGGCGCTCAGCACGCTGGAGTAACCCTGCTACTTTCCCAAAAGCCCTGCGAGACTAAGTGCCCACTCCAGCCTTCCCTGCCAGGGGGCAGGATGCCGACGGGAAGGACATGGCAGAGAGTAGATTTTTAGCAGGTAGGCAGGCAGGCCCTGCCCCAGCCCAGACACGCTACTCAGGACCTCTGGGAGCTGGCAAAGTTGACTGCCTCAGAGCCTCCTGGACTGTCAGGTACCCAAGAGGCAGAATAACTCGCCTCTGTAGGAAGGTGAGATACACTGTAAGCAGAGGTGGTCTGTGGGGGGAAGTGGGAGGGCCCCAGAAACAGTTCTTGAGCTGTAGCAGAAGGCACTTGGAAGGCAGAGGTTGAAGCCAGCATGTACTGCAAGACCCTGTCTCAGAAACAAGGAGCATAAGGCGGGGAGAGATTCAGGGCCCAACAGGGCCCTGTTCCTGGTATTGACACAAGACAAGAGGAAGGACAAAGGCTCAGGGGCCGCACTCCAGCGGGGAGCACCAGCAAGTAGAGGGAATGTGTGTGGACCCTGGTGTAGCTGAGATGGAGAGAAGGCAGCCAGGCTCATACTGAGTCCTGAGACGGAATCCGAAGGGCCACATGCAACCTGATTTGTTCCTCAGGTATGGGATGCGGTATATGGCCAAAGTCCTGAAGACAGCCCTGGAGAAGAAGTTCCCCAGTGCCACAGAGAGTGAAGTCTATAAGGCAAGTGTCGTGTCTCCTCTGCCACCTCCAAGACTCCTTTGCCCAGTTTGGCCAGTGATCCCAAGACAAGCAGGATGACAAACTATGCTCTAAACAGAGTCTGGCTCACCATGTGGCATGTGGAGCTGTGACTATCAGGGTAGCTTCTAGGACTTTCTAGAAGGTTCTCCTCTGCACTCAGGTGGTTGGGAACCTCCTGTACTACCGCTTCCTGAACCCAGCTGTGGTAGCGCCTGATGCCTTCGACATTGTGGCCATGGCAGCGGGAAGCACAATGGCCGCCCCACAGCGCCATGCGCTGGGTGCTGTGGCCCAGCTCCTACAGCATGCTGCTGCTGGCAAGACCTTCTCTGGGGAGAGCCAACACCTTCGAGTCCTGAATGGCTACCTGGAGGACATGCATCTCAAATTCAGGTCTTGGGTCCTGGCGCCCCGTCCCTCCCTCCACCCTCCCCGGCCTCTTCCACTCCTCACGGCTCACATTCTACTCCTCTCTAGAGTCTGAGGAAGAAACTCCCAGAGACACAGGGAATGGGGGCCTCCCAGGGGACAGAGGGAAACCAGATAAAAGCAGGGCAGAGCTGAGCCTGCCAGCAGACCCACCCCACTCTGACACGTGCTCTCTCTGGGACAGGAAGTTCATCTACAGAGCCTGCCAGGTGCCAGAGCCAGAGGAGCGCTTCGCCATAGATGAGTACTCAGATATGGTGGCCGTGGCCAAACCTGTGGTGTACATCACTGTAGGGGAGCTGATCAGCACGCACAGGGTGAGGGGTCAGCCCCGGAGGGAAGATTCCTGACCCCAGTGCCAGGCCTGGCTCAATTCTGTACCCTCTTTCCTTCTACCATCCACAGCTCTTGCTGGAACACCAAGACCAACTGGCCCCAGATCACCAAGACCCCCTGCACCAGCTCCTAGAGGACCTTGGGGAGCCACCTTCTATCTCTGACCTCATGGGTGTGTGCCTTCTTGGATGGCTGTCAGCAGGCAGCTCATCATAGGGACTCCTCTGTTTTCCCTATGACTCTGAGGAACACAGACTCACAGCCTTGTATGGACAGTACAGATATTGATGCTACAGGAGGCCAAGCTGTAACAATGACCAATGAAATCATATATAAGAAATGTGGGGGAGAGCCTCTTGGGTCCTACTGCGTCTAGACATCTAGCTCTAGGGCTCTGGGATGAGAGGAACAAGAGGAGTGTGCCACGCAGCGGAAGGGCAGTGTTGGTGGGATGCCACGACTCCACACTGCAAGCCCCAGCTGGCACCCAGGTTGAGATCGTACAGAGGTCCAGTGGTAGTGACTCAAGTCCTTTCGTAGGTGTCGAGGCTGAGGGCATGGGACAGTGGAGGTGGCTCCCCGAAAGGTGCTGTAACCCCATCCATAGGTGTCGATGCTGAGGGCATGGAATGGTGGGGGTGGGGTGGCTCCCCGAAAGGTGCTGTAACCCCATCTTCGTGTGCCTGTTCCACTCATCTCTCCACATCTCAGGTGAGAACACAGCCACAGATGGGCAGGTAGATCTGAGCAGGCTCGAAGTGTCCCTGACACTCACCAACAAGTTTGAAGGGCTGGAGGCAGATGTTGACCACACCAGCAACCAAAGCCTACTTCTGAGGTAGGTGTGGGGGCTCTCCCGGGGCTTTGTAGCCTGCTGCCTAGACGGTGGTTCCACTCAGAGATGGCCATCATACTTCTTATTGCCCTCCCACCCCCCTGTTCTAAAAGTTCTCACTGAAGCCTGCGTCACGTTTGCCTCGCTCAGAATAGAATCAGCCCTTCTTTGGCAACCTCTCAGCCTTTTCCTTGGAGTCACAGCTGAAGGCGTGGGGATGACTGGGGTCCTGGAGCCGAAGGTGTCTGCAGATTGTACTACTGCCCAGACTCTTTGGTTTATTTGCTTTTTGAGACAGAATCTCCCGTTGTGGCCTAGATTGTCTCTGTAGCCCAGGCTCGCCTCAAACTCCAGTTAATCTTCCTATCTTAACTGAGATTGCAAACATGAGTCACCATGCCTGGCTCGACCAAATGCTCTTTAGGTTTGCATTTCACCGTGGGTACAGACTGCTTCAGGTGGGGAGGGGCTCAGGTGGAAGCTTCCTCTAAAGTCCACGACTCAAAGTCACAGCCTGTGGGAGGTGGGAGGGACCAAGTTGTCATGCCTGCCCTAATGATGGTCAGACAAAAGCTCAGACTTCTTTCTCTGTGTGTGCATGATTGAGGGAAGTACATGTCATGGCACATGTGTGGAGATCAGGACAGCTCTGTAGAAGATTTCCATCTTCACATGGGTTCTGGGGATGGAACACAGACCAGCACATCTACCAAAAGCCGTCTTACCAGGCCAGGCCAGGCATTCAGTCTTCACACTTCTGCAGAAGCCAGTCAGGAAGGACCACACAGCACTGGGCTGGCTACCTGGGCAGTTAGCAGCGCCATCTCCCTAAGGCAGCTCTACCCTTCACACACTGTCAGCGAGACAGCCAGAGCGGCTCCTGTTCTGTCAGCAAAGGTCTTAGAGTCGGAAACACAAGCAGAAAGCTACCCAGAGGAGAATCAGTCATGGGGACCTACAGGAGAAGATGAATACCTGGGCTAAGGAGGCCAGTTTGAGGGAAGGTGTTCTAGGGGGTAGCGCCTCCCCTGGACTGGCTCACTCTTCATCCTGGGCATCCCTAGCATCCCAGACCTGGGGCAGGGTCCACTTACCGTTAGCTCTTTGGCCACCCCGTCCAGACCCCTCCTGAACCTCACCCTGTCTTCCCTTTAGTACCAAACAGATGCTGGCTGACCTCATCCAGTTCCACCCTGGGGATTCCCTCGAGGAGATTCTGTCCTTGTCAGCTCCCAGAGAACAGGTGAGTAGCCAGGACAGCAGCACACAGCTAAGTCTTTAATTCTTCTCTCCCTTCACATTGCCTGTTCCTCCCCCAGAGGCCACAGGCTGAGGGGACAGCCTAGGCAGCCCACTTCCTCCCTGCACAGGGCTGGAATTAGCAGAGTGCTGAGGGGCGGTCTGTTGAGAACCACATAAAGGAATTGCTCTGGAGAGTGGTGGAGGAGGGTTTGGAGGCAGGAAAAGATGTCAGGTGGGCTCCCTGTTGGAATAAGACAACGCCAGGAGTTCCCTGAGTAAAGGTGGTAATGCCACACACAGGCATATCCCAAAACAGCTAGGCAAGCTCCAATAACCTCACGCCCATAGGGCGCCTCAATGGGGTGGGAGGCTGGCAGCAGCAGTGTCTCCTTGACCTGTATGTGTCCTTTGGAATCACCGTGTGTGATGGCCTGTGTGTTCTCCACCTTCCCACTCCCCGCCCCACCCCAGAAGCTAGATGCACAGGGTCCCAAGCTCTGGGGTTTGTCCTGATCTGAAGTAGGAGAGCAGGGCCCAGAACCTCCTCAGCATCTCTGCCCCCTCCCAGGAAGAGGCCCATCATCGGCTGATGTGTTGGCGCCAGGCTCATGACACCCAGAAGCCAGAGTCACTTCGACGGCACCACTCCATGATGGCACACTCCCTCCTGCCACTGGCAGATAAGCAGCGACGTGTCCTGCGGAACCTGCGCCGCCTACAGGGCCTGGGGTTGGTCAGGGCCAGCGACTGCTATCAGGGACTGGTGGATGAGCTAGCCAAGGTGATAACCTAGGCCAGGACTACAGGTGACCTCATGTAGAGCCCCTGTACTGGCTTTCCAAAGGCAGACTTCTCCCTGGTAGCTGGGAAAGGAGCGCTGAGTTTGTCCCCTGGCACGTTCTTTGGATTGTCTCTTAGATAAAACAGCTCTCACGGTTGCCTTTTCCTGGTGCTGGGAATGGAACACACGTGCTTGGCCGACACTCTACCCTAAGCCACTCCTGCCCCAGGCCCTTTCTGTTTCCTTAGCCATCTTCACAGTGAGCTAGTGAAGTGGTCTAGGCCTCAGGAAGGCTGCCGACATGCTTCCTGTCCCATGTGCAGGACATCTGCAACCAGCGTAGGCAGCGGCAGCGGCGGAGGGCAGAGATACTGAGACTCCGGGCCACACTGAAGGGCCTCGAGGCCAAAACCACCTTCTATGAGGAACAGGGTGACTACTACAGCCAGTATATCCAGGCCTGCCTTGACCACCTGGCCCCCAGAGCCAAGTAGGTGTTGTGAACCCTGCCCTCACCAGAACCTGCACCTCTGCCTGCCATCACCCCCGGTCAGCACCGCGTGCCCCCCTTGCCTTCCACAGCAGGGAGGCTCCTCAGGGCCTGGCATCTTCCTGCCAGCCACCAAGAGCTGGCAGCCAGTATTGAAAGTTTTTCAGACAAACTCTCCTTCTTTTAAGCAGGAGTTCTGGGAAGGGGAAAAAGCAGCCGTGTCTTCATTACACAGCCGCCCAGCTCCTGGAAAAGGGCGTCTTGCTGGAAATTGAAGATCTCCCTGTCTCTCAGTATGTGTCTTTGGGGGGCAGAATATCAGACCCTTTCTGTCTCGTGGGAGGGAGACAGAAAGGCTGGGATGAAGCTCTGAGCAGGCACTGGGTTGGAAGGAGGAGGAAGTTGCTTGCTGAAAGAAGGTGGGGAGATGGAGCATCTTCAGGCAGACAGGAGAGCAGCAGACATGTTATATCTCTGGTAAGGATGCTGGGAACGCTTCCTGGAGATGAGGCCAGCTTGGTAGGGCCAGGCAAGTGAATAAAGATTAAACAGGCAGAAGTCAAACTGGGAGACGATAGAGAACAGGCCGCCAGCAATGGGGCGCAAGAAGCCTGGGCTGTCAGTGGCACCCACCACTGCCCCAAGGAGTGGCTGCGGGAGTGGGGATAGGGCTCTGAAAAGAGGAGTCCCATGCTGACTCCTTTTCCTGACAGCTTCAGGAACGTCATCTTTGACATCACTCCTGGAGATGAGGCGGGAAGGTTTGCCGTAAACGCCAAGTTCTTGGGTGTGGACATGGAACAGTTTCAGCTCCACTACCAGGTGAGACCCTTCCACAGGTAGACCCAGGTCCATGGGAGGTGGTCTGTAGTCCAAACACCTAAAAGATTGAGGCAAAGGATCAAAAGTTCAAGACCCAGGGCTGGCATGGTTCAGCTCACCATACCACTTACCTTTTTATGCCTATGCTTGCATCTTTTTTTAATCGTTTATTTAACTTTATTTTATATGCATTGGTGTGAAGGTGTCAGATGCTCTGGAACTGGATCTTCAGACAGTTGTAAGCTGCCATGTGGGTGCTGGGAATTGAACCCGGGTCCTCGGGAAGAGCAGTCAGCTCTCTTAACCACTGAGCCATCTCTCCAGCCTCCTATGCTTGAATCTTGATTCCTAAGGCCTACCTACATGGTGGAGGGAGGCAGAGACTCCTGCAGGATGTCCTTTGGCCTTGGTACATGTCCTGTGGAGTGTGACCACATATATGCACACACACACACACACACACAAATAAAATTAAGTAAATAAATATAAAACAAAAAACATTTCTTTTGGCCGGGCGGTGGTGGCGCACACCTGTAATCCCAGCACTTGGGAGGCAGAGGCAGGCGGATCTCTGTGAGCTTGAGGCCAGCCTGGTCTACAAAGCGAGTTCCAGGACAGGCTCCAAAGCTACAGAGAAACCCTGTCTCAAAAAACCAAAAAAACATTTCTTTCCATTTCAAGGCCAAACTTGAAGTACAGCATTGGAGGCCAGCCTGGGGAACTTAGTGAAACCTTGTTTCAAAGCAAAAGTAAAGCTGGAATGGGTGCAAGCCTTTCATCCCAGCTCTGGGAGGCAAGGGCAAGTGAGGAGCTCCAGGCCAGCCATGACAGCATCGTGAGACCCTGTCTCAAAGTAAAGACACAGTAAAGATTAAAGTTAAAAAGAGCTGGGGATATAGCTCACCGGTGAAGTACTCGCTTAGCATACGTGACGCCCTAGGTGTCAGCTCCTGGTACTGCCGGCTTTATAACCCCTAGTCACTCGGTAGCATTTACCCATTTTATAGGCTCAGAGGCTAAAAGGTTAAAAAGCTGACCTCAGCCCTAGCTAATATTCAGGGAAGCAGTGATTTCATTTTTATTTGCAACAAGGTTTGGTGACCTTGAATTATGATTTTCTTGCCCCCTCCCAAATGCTAGGATTACAGTATGCACTACCTTACCTGACTTATGGGGTACCAGGGCTTCACACATTTTAGGCAAGTACTATTCCAACTTACACCCCCAATCCTGTATTTTTAAAGTCTTGTTACTTTTACATGGGTTCTGAGAATCCAACTCAGGTCCTTGACAAGACTTTGCCAACTCTGTCATATCTGGCCCTATTTTCTGTTGCTGTTGTTGGGGCATTGGGGGGCGTGTGTATGTGGGGGTGTACTCGCATACACATGTGGAGGCCAGATGTTGACATTTCGAGTTTTCCTGTACCATTTTCAGTGGTTCGGCTAGCCAGGGAGCCTCTGGGGTCTGCCTATCTCTGCCTCCCTGGACCGGGGTTATGGCACACACTTCCAGGGAGCTCTCTCTGCCTCCCTGGACCGGGGTTATAGCACACACCTCCAGAGCGCTCTCTCTGCTCCTGGGACCGGGGTTATAGCACACACCTCCAGGGCGCTCTCTCTGCTCCCGGGACCGGGGTTATAGCACACATCTCCATGGCGCTCTCTCTGCCTCCCTGGACCGGGGTTATGGCACACACCTCCATGGCGCTCTCTCTGCTCCCGGGACTGGGGTTATAGCACACACCTCCAGGGCGCTCTCTCTGCTCCGGGGACTGGGGTTATAGCACACACCTCCATGGCGCTTTCTCTGCTCCTGGGACCGGGGTTATAGCACACCTCTCTCTGCTCCCGGGACCGGGGTTATAGCACACACCTCCACGGGCGCTCTCTCTGCTCCCGGGACCGGGGTTATAGCACACACCTCCACGGGCGCTCTCTCTGCTCCCGGGACCGGGGTTATAGCACACACCTCCACGGGCGCTCTCTCTGCTCCCGGGACCGGGGTTATGGCACACACCTCCATGGCGCTCTCTCTGCTCCCGGGACTGGGGTTATAGCACACACCTCCATGGCGCTCTCTCTGCCTCCCTGGACCGGGGTTATAGCACACACCTCCAGGGCGCTCTCTCTGCTCCCGGGACAGGGGTTATAGCACACACCTCCAGGGGCGCTCTCTCTGCTCCTGGGACCGGGGTTATAGCACACCTCTCTCTGCCTCCCTGGACCGGGGTTATAGCACACACCTCCACGGGTGCTGAAGACCCACACTCAGCCCTCACTCACATGCACCTTCTCTGCTGAGCCACACCCTTAGCCCCCTTATTGTTTTAAAGGTATATTTGATTTCTATGTGGGTGGATGAGTGCCTACACCTAGGTGTGTGCCGAGTCCAGAAAGGGGCATCAGATGCCTTGCGGCAGGAGGTATAGACGTTTATTCAACATGGGTGCCAGGATCTGAGCCTGCTCCTCTCGGCTAGACAGCAAGTGCTCTCGTCCCTGAGCCATCTTTCCAGTCCGGATTTGGTTGGTTTGCTTGTTTGTTAAGGTAGAATCTCCCTTTGTAGGTCAAGCTGGTCTTCAACTCAAGACAACCTCCTGTCTCAGCCTCCCAACTTTACAGGGTTTGCCACCACATCCCGTGAATCAGTGGTTTTAATCTTATTTATTTGCTTTTATTATTGTTGTTTTCTCAAGACAGGGTTTCTCTGTGTAGCCCTGACTGTCCTGGAACTCACTCTGTAAACCAGGCTGACCTCAAATGCACAGAGATCCTCCTGCCCTTGCCTCCTGAGTGCTGGGATTAAAGGCGTGTGCCACCACCGCCCGGCCTATTTTTGATTCTTGTATTCGTATATGCATACTCATTCAGATGTCCAGAGGGACCAAAAGAGGGTGTTGGGTGTTGGATCCCCTGGAACTGGGGTTACAGGCGGTTGTGAGCCACTTGATGTGGCTGCTGGGTGTCAAACCCAGGTCTTCTGCATGAGTAGCAAGTGCTCGTAAGTGCTGAGCCATCTGTCCAGACCTATTTATTGGTTTTTGTTTGTTTTTGAGAAAGGGCCTATTCTATAGCCCAGGCTGGCTAAGCTTCTGCCACTGCCCTCTTGGCTCCGCCCCCTCCACATGCGGGAGCTGCAGGTGCCAGCCTTCAGTGCAAGTCTCTGTTATTTGTGAATACGAAACCTGGGTTCAAGCCCTGGCTCCACTTGGCTTAGCATTTGGTCAAATCACTGCGCCTGTTTTTCTCATTTGTAGAGTGGGCTTTCCACACCCTGCTTCAGTGGCCAGTGCTCCTGGCAGCTGTAAGGCTTCATGACAAGTGCTTTATAGGCTGCACCACTCCCAGAAGCTCGTAAACCCCCTCCCTGTTCCTTCCCTCCTAGGACCTGCTGCAGCTGCAGTACGAGGGTGTGGCTGTCATGAAGCTCTTTAACAAAGCCAAAGTCAATGTCAACCTTCTCATCTTCCTCCTCAACAAGAAGTTCCTTCGGAAGTGATGGAGGCTGTGGAGCTGCCCAGCCCGGCCTCTTAGCTTATTGACTGCCTGTGACTCGCGGTTCTCGACCCTTGCCTGCAAATGCTGGTGTTTCTACCCGGCTGAAGTAGGCCTTTCTTCCAGGTCCAGCCGTGTGGCTTTCCCCACATACACGGCCCCATCCCTGTGAACTAGAAACCTGCACTCCTTCCTGGAAAGGCTCTCCGTATTGTGCTGCAGCCCTGCCTAGCAGCAGTCTCCCTTCCTTCCCACAGACCCCAAAGCCATGGCCTCCCCTTAGTAAGCCCTGGGCATTACTTCCCACTACAGCCCAGGACCCTCTGTGCTGTGCCCTCAACAACCCCTAGCCTTTCATCCCGTCAGGACTTGGGTACAGCATTTACTGGTGTCCTCCATGGCAGCAAGGTGCACATCAGTGATGGTCTGTTGCTTGTGTGTCAGTGGGGTCTCTGTGCCCCCTCAGTCACGGTGTCGCTTCTCACTTCTGAAGTCCTTCTCATTCCTCACTTCAAACTAAACCCATTCCATTTTCTTCTCCCTTATATTCAAGTCTCTTGGCGTCAGAGCAGGGAGGCTCCTGGCTCCCGCTTAAGAACTCATTGTCTCGGCTGTTCGCTGTCACCTCAGAGCTGACTTCAGGTGGCTCCATAGATCTGCAGGCCTGCCTTTGCCACGCTCTGTCCACCCCTCTCCTTCCAGCTTCTTGCCCTTTCTGCCAATAAAACCAATTGTTAGCCCACATCTGTCAACCCCTCTGTTATCTCCTGAAGTACAGCTCTCATGTTCTGGGGTACAGTTTCAGAGAACTTGGGGATACCCCCCTTGGCAGCCTTTACCTGCCCTGGGCACATGCCCACTGCCGCCTGCTCAGGCTTGTGCAGTGCTGGATGAGGCATCTCGCTCTCTCTCGTCACCCAGGGGACAGGGAGAGGGAAGAAATGCTCAGGTGATTTTGTTTCCATCTCCCTACTCTAAGAGCTCAGGCCAGGAAAGCCCAGTCCAGACTCCATGACCACTTTACACAGCTCTCACCTGTGCCGTGCCTACATCCAAGTCTCCTTCCCATGGTTTCAGGACGCCGCCGGGGCCTGTGGGGGAGAGAACAATCCACACCTGCCTGACACTTGAACTCCACAGCGTCAACTGGGCACCCCGCCTTTTCCTGGCACAGCCTTCCTGCCTCCACTCCACTTGCTGTCACATTCAGTCTCACTCAAAGCCTCTTCCCCTTGACATGTCACAGTAAAAACTTCAAGTGCTGCCTTGCTCAGGTGACAGTGACATATACCAGAATCCTAGTTTTGACACACACAGTCATTAAATATCTCACACTCACCAAGTAGCTCTGACATTGTCCTGCGCGCACACACACACACACGTCACACTCAGCCACACACACCACTGCTCTGTGCGCACACACACACAAGTCACGCTCAGCCACACACACCACTGTTGCGCGTGCACACACAGACAAGTCACGCTCAGCCACACACACCACTGCTCTGTGCACACACACACAAGTCACGCTCAGCCACACACACCACTGCTCTGTGCACACACACACAAGTCACGCTCAGCCACACACACCACTGCTCTGTGCACACACACACAAGTCACGCTCAGCCACACACACCACTGCTCTGTGCACACACACACACACAAGTCACGCTCAGCCACACACACCACTGCTCTGTGCACACACACACACAAGTCACGCTCAGCCACACACACCACTGCTCTGTGCGCACACGCACACACAAGTCACGCTCAGCCACACACACCACTGCTCTGTGCACACACACACACAAGTCACGCTCAGCCACACACACCACTGCTCTGTGCACACACACACACAAGTCACGCTCAGCCACACACACCACTGCTCTGTGCACACACACACACAAGTCACGCTCAGCCACACACACCACTGCTCTGTGCACACACACACACAAGTCACGCTCAGCCACACACACCACTGCTCTGTGCACACACACACACAAGTCACGCTCAGCCACACACACCACTGCTCTGTGCACACACACACACAAGTCACGCTCAGCCACACACACCACTGCTCTGTGCGCACACACACAAGTCACGCTCAGCCACACACACCACTGCTCTGTGCGCACACACACAAGTCACGCTCAGCCACACACACCACTGCTCTGTGCGCACACACACAAGTCACGCTCAGCCACACACACCACTGTTGCGCGTGCACACACACACACAAGTCACGCTCAGCCACGCACACCACTGTTGTGTGCACACACACAAGTCACGCTCAGCCACACACACCACTGCTCTGTGCACACACACACACAAGTCACGCTCAGCCACACACACCACTGCTCTGTGCACACACACACACACGTCACGCTCAGCCACACACACCACTGCTCTGTGCACACACACACAAGTCACGCTCAGCCACACACACCACATGGAGAAATGTCTCAATAGCTATGCTGTAAAGGTCAGCCCAGGACTCCATCAGTACAGTCCCTGGATCCATCCCGGAGACACATCAGCCTCATCGCTGCCACACTCCTTCACGTGGTAACAATCCCTAATAAGCTCAACGTAATCAATGTCCTTGCCCACTGCGAGGGCCCAATTCGTGGCACAGGGGCTGAGCCTCTGTGGGTGGGAGTGTCAGAAATTTAAACACAAAGTGCTAGCAAGCAGAAAAAGTATTCTAGGACAGGCCAGCCTTGACTATACCCCACATTCAAGCCCCAGGGGCTAAGGATGTGACTCAGTGGCTCTGTGCTGTGGTCTACTACACCCAGGACCCAGGCTGAGTCCTCAACACTGGGAGGAAGGGTGGGTGGTTCAGTAGGTGGTTCTGAGAAAAACTGGAAACTCGCATTTAGAAAGGAATGGTATTGTCTGTTTTGTTTGCTTTTTTGAGACAAGGTTTCTCTGTAGCTTGTTCTGTAGACCATCGTGGCCTCAAACTCACCTGTCTCTGCCTCCCGAGTGCTGGGTTTAAAGGCGTGTGCCACCACTGCCTGGCTCTAAGCCCTGTCTTATGACCTATGCAGATACTGGTTTTTTTTTTGAGACTTGTTTTTTGGCCTTGAATTTTTAATCTTTCTGCCTTAGCCTCCCCAGTATTGAGGGGTGGGGAAGCTCACTTAAAGTAGTTCATGGAATCTAAGTGAAAAACAAAAAAAACTATAGAACTCTTAGAAGAAAACAGACTGAGCTAGGGCTCAGTAAGTAGCGAGCCTGCTTAGAAAGCACAAAGTTCTAGGTTTGATTCCCTGCACAGCACGAAACCAGTTGGTGTGGTATGCACCTGTAACCCCAGCACTCTGAAGGCAGAAGACCGCGTTTGTGTTGAGTGCGTGTCAAGTGCAAAGCCTGGAGTGCACAAGACCCTGACGTGTGTGCATGTCACACGTGCGTGCACACACACACAAACCTGAATTTTCCTTCCTTTGGCTTGACAAAATTTTAAGAAATAAAAAGCAAAGAAGAGCAGGCAAGCTGGCTTTACCAGCCTGAGAAGCGGTGCTCAGGTAGCGATGCACACTTGTAACCCCAGCACTCGAGAAGCAGGATTGGTGCTGCCTGGAGGTTAAAGATGACTTTCAGTTCCTTCATTCCACTTTGTGGATTCTGGGGATGCAACTCAGGTGGCCAGGCTACCCACTGAGCCATCTCACCAGCTACATAGTAAGGCCCTGTCTCAAAAAATATAAAACAAAGATGTCACAGTCAAACCAATTTAAACGCTTTTATTAAATTCAGACACTTTATGCAGCATTTCCCAGAAATACTGGTTCCAGAAACATTAAACCCTTTTATTCTTCTGTTTTGATGTGTCTTCCTGCTTGCTAAGCATGCAGTCTCCAGTTGAGCTGCCAGTCCCAGTCCCTCAAACCCTTGGAAGAGTTTGTACTTTCCCTTCTCTGTTTCACCTTACACAAATGAGCTAGTACATGTACCATCTCATCAGAGAAATCTCCAGGAATACAGAAGTAGAGTAAAACCTACCCCACCACCTTCCTCACAGGTGGCACTGCTGGCAGCCTGGGGCAAACCCTTCGAGATCTTCCTTCTACACGCTTGCTTTCATGGGCATGCTCAGATCATGGCTAGCTGTATGTCCCAAAGTCATGCCTTCTGCATGAGACAGCGGCTCTGGCCTTCACCCTAGAAGCTAGACAGGCTGGTACCCCCGTGACTGCCTTAGCTACTGTATGGCCTGGTCACTGCTATGGTTTAGACCTGGTCTGCATCCTGCTAGGGTTTCTAGATCCCAATTTAATCCCCATTGTGTGGTATTAAGAGGGTGGACACTGAACTTGGGGCATAGCTCAGTGATAGGGAGAATGTGAGGTTCTGAGTTCAATTCAAAGCCCCCAAAAGAAAACAGAAAAGAGGACAGAATTTAATATGACCATGATATTTGGGGTGGGCCTTTGGGGAGTGATTAGGGTTAGATAGGGACTCTTGAGTGGAGCCCCATGAGTGACTTTACAAAAGACACAAAGTCCCTGATATTGCCCTGTGCCACATTGGGACTTCCTAGCAAGAAGGCCAGCATGAAAAGTGGCCAAGATGTCCATTTCTAATCATGAGTAATCCTGACATCCCCACGTGTCCAGAATGGAGTGTGTGTGTACACGCGCGCGAGCATTCTTCATTTCTTTTTCTAGGGTTTCTCTGTGTAGCCTTGACTGTCCTGGAACTCACTCTGTAGACCAGGCTGGCCTCAAATTCACAGAGATTGCCTGCCTCTGCCTCCCAAGTGCTGGGATTAAAGGCATACACTGCCACTGTCCAGCCTGGCCTGCCTGCCTTCCTTCCTTTCTTTTTTTTTTTTAAAGATTTATTTATTATGTATACAGTGTTCTGCCTGCATGTATGCTGCATGCCAGAAGATGGTACCAGATCTCATTACAGATGGTTGTGATCCACCATGTGGTTGCTGGGAATTGAACTCAGGACCTCTGGTAGAGCAGTCAGTGCTCTTAACCTCTTAGCCCCCTTACCAGCGTGCCCCCTTTTATATTTATTATTTAGAGGTCAAAGGGATGGCTCAGCAGTTAAGAGTTCTTGCTCCTCTTGCAGAGACTTAGGTTTGGTTCCTAGCACCCACATGATAAATGACAACTGCCTGTAACCCCAGGGGCAGGAGATCAGATGCTCTCTGACCTCTGTGGATACCGACATGCATGGCATTCATGAAAGCATCCACATAGAGACATAAAATATGTTAAAACTGTGTGTGTATGCATGTGTCTGAGCCACAGTTGGAAGAAGGCATGGGATCCTTTGGAACTAGAGTCTCAGGTGATTTTGAGTCACTTGATGTCTTGCTTGTCTTTTTTTTTAAGGTTTATTTATTTATTATGTATACAGTGTTCTGCCTGTATATATGCTTACATGTCATCTCATTACAGATGGTTGTGAGCCACCATGTTGCTGGAAATTGAACTCAGGACCTCTGAAAAAGCAGCCAGTGCTCTTAACCTCTGAGCCATCTCTCCAGACCTAATGTCTTACTTTTCTATTGTTGTGAAGACACCATGACCAAGGAAACTTACAGAAGAGAAAGTTTATTGAGCTTCCAGTTTTAGAGTATGAGTCCATGGCTGCAGGTAGGCAGTGTGGCCGCAGGTAGGCAGTGTGGCCGCAGGTAGGCAGTGTGGCCGCAGGCAGGCACGGTGCTGGGGCAGCAGCTGAGAGTTCACATCTGATCCACAAGTACCGGACAGGGAGAGCTAACTGGGAATGGTGTCCACCCCCAGTGACACGCCTCCTCCAAGCCACACCTCCTATTCCTTCCCAAACAGTTCCACCAACTGGAGACAATGCACTCAAATCTATGAACCAATGGGGGCCATTCCCATTCAACCACCACATGTGACCTGGGAACTGAACTACCCCAGTCCTCTGGAAGAGCAGCAAGCATTCTGACCCTCTGATTTTTTCTTTCTTGACGATACCTTCACCATGGTGCTTGTGAGGTCTAAGTGTGCTCCAGTGTTGAGGGATATTTGTACATTGTGTGCAGACGTGTCGCTGTGATTGGTGTAATAAAAAAAGCTGAATGGCCAATACCTAGACAGGAGCTATAGGTGGGAATCATAGGGACAGAAAGGATTCTGGGGCTGGGCAGTGTTGGCGCATGTCTTTAATCACAGCACTGAGGAGGCAACTTCTTTATTAACCATTGAAACATATTCACAACACATCACAGAGGCAGGCAGATCTCTGTGAGTTCCAGGAGAGCAAGAGCTACACAGAGAAACCCTGACTCAATAAATAAATAACTCTAGGAAGAGAAAGATGGAGACCCAGAGCAAGCAGGATGTGCAGGAGGAGAGGTGACAGCCATGAACCTCATGGCAGAACATAGATAAATGGGCTAATTTACGTTATAAGAACTGGTTAGGAACAAGCCTATAAGGCCAAGCTTTCACAATTTGGGCACATAGTTCATTATTTGGGCATGATGGGCACAGAGAGACTCGCCACACCAGCACTTCCCCACCATCTCTGCTGTGCCACTGTGACCATGGAAGGCTGGCGCTCTGCCTTGGCTATGGTAAGAGCCGAGCTGGTTTTCCCTGTGGCGCAGGCAGCGGTGAATGGCCAGCCCACTGCGACTTTCTGAGTTCTGTTTTGTTCTGGACACAGAGTCTCACTAGTGGCGGCCTCTCTGCAGTCCTGCTCCCGTCTGAAGAAAGCTGGACTCTAGGCCTGAGGGACTGTCTAACCGTACAGCCACTTGTTGCTGGGTGGACGTGGACGTGAATATACCCATTGGCCTCTCTGATCTTCAAGTTTCCTTGCCCAAGAGGCCTCCAAGCCTGAGTGAACAGGAATGAAAAGAAAAAACACCTAGACCCTTTTAGTCCACAGCTCTTCCTCTCTCACTGCCTCGTGTCCCCTCGGCAGCCAGCCCTGGCTTAGGGCTGGGACATGTGAGACCAGGACTTCCACTTCCCTCTGCTCTTACAGGAGGGGCTGCAGCAGGTGGGGCCATACCACAGTGAACGGCAGAAGACTGGGAGCCAGCAGGTGCCACATACGGGAGCCCACTGTCACAGCAACCTTGTTGAGGTGTCAGCCCGCCGGGTATAGGTACCCAGTACCTCAAGGGGTACTGAGACAGTTTGGCCAGTGGATTCTAGGTTGATTGGTAAAGGCCTGTTAAATAAGCGTGCTCTCATCAGGAGAGAAACTGAGCCAGCACTCTTGAGAAGTAGGAGAAGCAGAAATTCAAGGTCATGCCCAGCGACACATTGAGTTCAGTGCCAGCCTTGAGAGACCCTAAGTAAGTAAGTTAGAAAAATAATAAATCAACCAGGGAAGGTAGTGGTGTGGTAGGGAAACTAGGTTTGCAAAGGCCCAGGGAACCAGTGTCTGCTGTACTACCAAGGGGCCACATCCAGCGGCTTCCGACTCCCACCAGCTTCTGCCTCCTTTTCTTGAGGAGTCATGCTTTGGCTTTTAAAGAGGATGCCTCACCCCTACCTTCATCAGGCAAGCACTCCATCCTGAGTTATACTGAAACCCAGGACTGTCCTAGTCCTGCACAGCCCAGGCTCTCAGTCCTGTTAGTGTCTAAGGCTGGCACCTACGTCACCAAGCTAAGGGAAGGCTCACACACTTCTTCCTCCTTGCTTGCTGAGCTGTGGTCATCCTCACTCTGTAGCTATGGGGAGGCAGGAGAGAGCTATATACTTAGCCCATCCAGCCCTTTCCAGTCTCCTTGCTCACCATCAGTGTCAGGACCCCTCCTATGTGTCTTCTGTTGCTTGGTAACCACACATCCTTCATGTCCTGCAGCAGCACCCTAGTAACTCTAGTGGTGATGCTATAGGGAGAGCCTTGCTGGATAAGTCACTAGTCCAAAATGGCCTAGGTGTGAATTGGGCTGCATCACATCCAGGTCCGGCATCAAGTCTGGCGGCTTAAATCACATCTGGTAAAGAAGCTGCTGGGAGGTGATGGCTCACGCCTTTAATCCCAGCACTCTCTAGGGAGGCAGGTGGATCTCTGTGAGTTCAAGGCCAGCCTGGTCTACAAGAGCTAGTTCCAGGACAGGCTCCAAAGGCCCCAAAGCTACAAAGAAACCCCACCTCAACAAACAAACAAACAAACAAAAAAAGCTGGACAGCGAGTTTAGCACAGAGCCAGCTGAGATAAGACTGGAGGCTGAAGGGACGCGCAGTAGGGTGGGGCAGCTAGCGGCCAGCAGGCTGGAGGAGTGAACTGTAAGTTAGGGCAAGTCGCTTCCTTATAGCCAGCTGACAGTAGACAGTAGGTACTTTTAGTCCTGGGCCAAGTGATCTCACCAAACCCCACTGCCTGATGCTGTTGCAACCTGGAGAGTCTCCCAGCTCTCCTGGGTCCCCAAGTAGAAGGGCTTTATATAGCTCACTCCCTAACTTGGGTTTGAATAATTAAACAGTGTGGACAGAAATAGCAGCCGGACAGTGAAGATGGGTTATTTTGGGGTTTTCTGGAACACAGCGCTCCTGGTGTCATCCAACCGCTACAGAGGGTGGAGCCAGCACCAAGGCTGCCTGGAGATTCCTGTGGGGAAACCCACCTCACTCTTTGGGTTTCATGGGTCATCAGGGCTGCTTTGAGCCAGAGGAGTCTCAGCTTTACTTGGGCCTCTTTTTCCAGGATAAGTTGGTGGCCCTGCCTCCTGGGCTCAGTTGTTACCAGGCAGGAAGTGCCCTCTGGTGTCTGTCAGGCCTTCATCCTTGAAGAGGGTGATAGAAATTGACCAATTTCTATGGATCAATAAGCAGCTGCAAGACAGGCTGAATAAGGACTAGGTGGTTTTGAACCACAAGAAACGGGAATCAGGTGACAGGAGACTCTGCTCTCTCACCACGGGAATGAAGGTCAGGGTGAGGAGTGGAGGCAGAAATAAGGAGAGGACGGCAGCTGGGGTAGGGATGGGGGCGAGCAGGGGTGGGGCTTCACAGAAGAGAATACCCAGGTTGAGTTACTATCTGACCAAAGAGTTCCTGCCTTAGACATTGCATTAAGTATCTGTAATTACACTCATGCCGAAGTCGGATTGCAGATTCAGGCCATCCTGGGCCACAGAATGAGACTGGGGGCTGTGGGTCTCCCGGCAGGAAGCAGGCACAGCCTCCCGTGTTTCAAAGCATTTGGCTAACTGAGGCAACTCAGCTCTCAGAGTTAAAACCTGCCATGATTATACCATGCTCTCTCCGGTAATTTCAGAGTGGGAACATAGTTCAGAATTGGGAAATACGAAAGTCACTAACCTTGTCATTTTTACTTATTTAACAGGCGTGTATTGTGTTGTTTTGTTTTAGATGGTGTCTTGTGTAGCACAGGAAGCTTGGAACTCTTAATGCTGTCCATGTGAAGTCACTGGATGTGGCGTTACTGGAAGGTGACGTCACTGGGATGTGGTGTCGCTGGGATGTGATATCGCTGGGATGTGATGTCACTGGGATGTGCTGTTGCTGGGATTGGTGTCAGTGGGATGTGATGTCACTGGGAGATGGTGTTGCTGGGATGTGGTGTTGCTGGGATGTGGTGTCACTGAGAAGTGATGTCACTGGGATGTGGTGTTGCTGGGACGTGGTGTCAGGGGGAGGTGATGTCATTGAGAAGTGATGTCGCTGGGATGTGATGTCACTGGAATGTGGTGTCACTAGGATGTGATGTCACTGGGAGGTGATGTCACTAGGATGTGATGTCGCTGGGATGTGGTGTCACTGGGATGTGGTGTCGCTGGGATGTGATGTCACTTCATTGTTGTGATGAACCACAATGGCAAGGCAACTTACTAGAAGAAAGCACTTAACTGGGGTTTGCTTACAGTTTTAGAGGGTGAGTCGATCATAATCATGGTAGGGAGTGTGGCAGCAGGCACGTGCAGGAGCGGTAAGTGAGAGTTTACATCCAGACCCATAAGGTGGAGACAGAAAGAAGTGGTGGGGGGGATGGGCCTGGGGTTTTGAAACCTCAAAGTCTATCCCCAGTGAAACACATCCTCTACTTCAGCAAGGTCACACTTCCTAATTCTTCCCAAATAGTTCCACTTACTGGGAACCAAACATATGAACCCATGGGACCATTTTTATTCAAGCCACCACAGTGACTGAATGTCACTGCAAGAGCAGGGTTTTTTTTTCTTCTTCTTCTTTCTTTCCTTTCAAGACAGGGTTTCTCTCTGCAGCCCTGGATATCCTGGGAACTCACTCTGTAGACCAGGCTGAACTCAGACTCAGAGACCTAGCTGCCTCTGCCTCCTGAGTGTTAGGATTAAAGGCGTGCGCAGCCGCCTGGTGCAGCAAGTGTTTTCTAACATCTCTCCAGCCCCATGATCTACTTTTACTTTTATATATTTATGTGTATGGGTGCCTGAGGAGCTGGCATTCAATCCCCTGACTGGAGCTACAAGCCGTTGTGACGTAGGTGCTAGAAGCTGGACTTGAGTCTTCTTCAGGAGCATTGAGCCCTCAACAAATGTTAAAATAATCCATCACAGTTGTGTGTGTGTACGTTCTCACACATCAGCACTTTTTTAACATGTATTTATTATGTATACAATATTCTGTCTGCGTGTACGCCTGCAGGCCAGAAGACGGCACCAGACCTCGTTACAGATGGTCGTGAGCCTCCATGAGGTTGCTGGGAATTGAACTCAGGACCTTTGGAAGAGCAGGCGATGCTCTTAACCGCTGAGCCATCTCTCCAGCCCCCATCAGCACTCTTGTGAAGGTCAGAAGGTAATTTTCAAAAAAAAAAAATAAATAAAAGAAGGTAATTTTCAGGTACCAATTCTTTCTTTCCATCCTGTAGAGCCTGGGAACTTTCCCAGGTTTGACAGCGGGTGCCTTTACCCGTGAGCCACCTTGCTCGCTCTCAGCAAACATTTTTTTAAAGCACCAGCTACAAGCTCCATATTGCATTTGGTGCTAGAAATAAAATTTATCACCTTATTCTCAAGAAGCTCACAGTTTAGTTGGGAAGAGGGTCATTTCAGAGCCCATGTCTAGTCAGGCTTCCAAGCCCAGTACTCAAGGCAGGGGTCAACAGTTTAGGGCCAGAGAGTGCCACCCTGTGAGAGTCTGTCCTAAAAAAGACAGGCACCCCACAATACTCTGCACTACCCCTGAGTGTTTGCCACAAGCTAAGTGTGATCCGTGAACTTCACCGAGGGCTTGGGGACCGCACTGGAGCACACGTGCACACACCAACAATACACTTTATTTTCAAAATTGTTTTTATTGAGCTATATATTTTTCTCTGCTCCCCTCCCTTCCTCTCCCCTCACCTTCTACCCTCTCCCATGGTCCCCATGCTCCCAAATCACTCAGGAGATCTTGTCTTTTTCTACTTCCCATGTAGCAGGGGAATTCTTGTGAGTCCCAGGCCAGTCAGGGCTCCACAGTGAGATGCTGTCAAACAAACAAGCAAAAAGCTTCCAATGAAATTGCCCCATTTAATGCTCCCACCAAGTAACACTGCCCAAGGTCAGCCAACTAATAAATAGGAGAACCAGAGCTGGGACCTAGGTTCCTCTGCGCATGGCTCTAAGGTCCAAAGAGCTCAATAAAAACTGTATGCATTCCAAAAGCAAGATCACCTGGTACCGGAATGTGTTCTGTGTGCATGGGACAAATATGAGAGCCTATGGAAAAGGGGGAGTCAGCATGGGGCGCAAGGCATCAATTATCCCATTCTACAAATACTTAACTGAGTGTCTACTCAGTTCTTTGCTCTAGATGGAGCATAGCACTTTGTGAACAGATACACAGATACACTGAGCAGGGTGAGGGAGAAGACTGTCATGGTTGTTTGTTTTATCCCGGCCCATACTGAACAGGGTTGCACTGCATGGCTCTGTCAGTAGACTAAACGAGCTCACAGAGATCATTACCCCCAGTGCTTCCACCCAACTAGAACTCAGGCTTCTGGGGGTTTCCTTTGGTTTGCTTTTGTTTTGTTTTGTTTTTTTGTTTTGTTTTGTTCGTTTTCTTTCTTCTCTTTCTAGTATTTCAAGACAGGGTTTCTGTCTGTAGCCTTGGCTGTCTTGGAACTTGCTCTGTAAAACAGGGCGGCTTTGAACTCATAGATCTGTCTGGCAACTCAGCGTTCTTAAAAGCCAAGCCTCATTTGCCTTTAGACTCAGCCTGCCCCTGCAGCTCCTGGGTTTCTTTCCCAGATAAACAAACCCAAACCTCTGGGGGGAATCTAAAGAAAAAGCTTGCTTTAGGGTTCACTTTCTTGAGCTGGGGCATGTAGCTCAACAGCAGAATGTGTGGGACCCCTAGGTTCAAGTCCTAAAGGGTAGGAGAGGAGGAGAGGGAGAATTAAAAGTGGGTTCAGCTTGAGGTCCCAAAGCACTGAACTCCAGGAACCACAAGGTGGAAGAACTAACTGTTGCGAGTTGTCCTCTGACCTCCACACTGGTGCAGACCACACACACAATAGGAAGTAAAATTTAAAAAAGAGGAAAACAGAAAAAGAGAATATACTCTCCTACTCTGAGAAGTCTTTTTAAAAAATATTTATTAGCTGGGCAGTGGTGGCAGCACTCGGGAGGCAGAGGTAGGCAGATCTCTGTGAGTTCGAGGTAAGCCTAGTCTACAAGAGTTAGTTCCAGGACAGGCTCCAAAGCTACAAAAAAAAAATCTCTCAAAAACAAACAAAAAAACAACAAAAAAAGATTTATTAATACATTACATTATGTGTGTGGGGGAGAAAATACTGTGAAGGTCAGAGGATAACTTTGGGGAGGTGATTCTCAGGCTTGCACAGAAAGAAGTACCCAGATCCGCTGAGCCACTTCGCCGGCCTTAAGCAGTCCTTCTGAAAGTCTGAAAGTCTCCCCTGCATTTCTTCCCGCTCCAACAGTTTCCAACATTCCACTTAGCTTTTCCATCTCCGGTAACCTAAAAGGCCCTGAGCGACTGGCCCTTTAAGATTGCCTTCTTCCCCCCACGTGCTGTCTGGTTGGGCTGGAGATGCTGACGCACGATTGACGTCAATAGCAGCTGGTGGAGTTTGGGCACGAGGAGAGAAGTTGGGATGGGGGTTGGGGAGGAGGGGGAGCAGAGCAAGAGGGAGACCATTTGCATTTAAAGGGGCCTCTTCCGACTTAATCCACGCTTTCCAGAAATGTGTACTGGGCAAACTTTCTGTTCTAGGCTGGAGAGGGGGGTCCAGAAAATGGCGTGATACAACTTAAGTCCATGGCGATGGGGTTGAGATGTCCTTCCGCGAAAAATGGGAAATAGTCCCTCGGTGCCCAAGCTGAGAGCACGTGACCCGGAGGGGGTGGAGGCAGGAGCTGGGGTGGGGGGGAAACTGCTGTAGGGCTGCGTTCGTCTGCCCCCACCCCCACATCCTGCCCACCCAACTGCAGCTGCCACCACATCCTGCCCAGCCGGCGGGGGGGGCAGGGAGCTCCTGTGGGGGTACACGGACCTGGGACCCGCTCTGGCACCTCTCCCTCTCAGCTCCAGGGGCTTCTGCTCGTGTCCCCAAGTCTGGTCCCTGGCAGCGTAGGGCACTACTGTGCCACACGGGCTTGACTCCGGCGGATTCGGCTATCTATTCCTCACCCCAACTCTGCCCCGAAGTGGAGTCGTAGGACCCCAGACTGGACCGGTGTTTGGCTACCACGATTATCAATGCAGAAATGAGGTGATCAGTAGAGTTTGCACAATCCTAACTCACACAGCTGTGTATATATACATTTGCTAAGCGCGCTCCACGCCAGCTCTGCAAAGCTCTGCATTCCTGCAGGAACTCAGGAGCTGGTAAGGAAAAGTACCTTAGAAACCCAAACCAGCAAGCTAGCGCGTCCTGAGGAGACAGGCACAGAGTGCAGAGTCCCATCGTCGCGCAGAGAATATATACGCCCACCTGCTGAGGGTCCGGTTCGCAAGCTTGGTGACAGATGCGGGGAGAGGTTGGGTAGGGGGCTCTTTGCTGGAATCACTCAAAAACTGGAGGAAGAAGGATGAGTTCGGTGGCTGAGCTGCGTGTGGAGGTGGGGATTGAGAGCTACCCAGATGGCGCAGGGGAAGGAAGGTGAGAGGAGGGCCTGGCAAGCCGCTCATCAGACTAGAAGGGGAGGCAAGAGCACTTTCCCTAGGTTGAGGAAGGACTGCCAGGTGGAAGAGGGGTGTTGAGAGAGATGGGGACCTGCGGGAAAAGACACCAAGCACAGGTGAATTGGAGAAGCCTGAGAAGGAGCGGATAAAGGAGGGTTAAGTTTTGTTTGCCAGAGAGCCTTGGGAAGACAGCACAGCAGGTGAGTTTACACGGTATTATTTTCAGGACTTGTGGGCATCTAAGTGCCCCAAGGGCCCACGGGGGGGATTTTACAGTAGCTTTGGGCTGGAAGGTGACTTTTCTTTAGAACAGATGGGTAGAAGCCGGCGAGATGGCTTGGCCAGTAAAGCGATTGCCAACCACGCCTGGCAAACTTGAGTTTCAGCCCAAAACTCATGGAAAGTTGGAAGGAGAGATTAACTCCACAGAATTGTCCCCTGACCTCTAAGCATGCACTACGGCACGCTAACAAACAATAAATTAATTCATAAGAGATAGGTGCACAGTCAGAGATGGGAGAGGAAACGTGAGACAGTCATTTGCCACCCAGAGGATTCTGGGATGGGAAGTCCAGGGGCCAGAAGAAAAGAATTCAGAGTCACTTTCAAGAAATCCAGTTTTCATCCAACCTCCGTCCAACATTACCTTGGCCCTTTTTGGTCCTCTGTGGAAATCAAGACCTCACGATAGTTACCTTTTCTCTTCTCTTCCAAGACGTTTTCAGACTTGTTCCCCCCCTTGTGTTACTGCCCCCTACTCGTCTCATGTGATCTGTCCAGTCAGCCGTCAGCGTCCAGGGCCCCCACCTCCCTGGAGCGCTTCCCTCTTCCTTTTCCACCTAGCTAGTCCTTTAAAGTCTTCCCCAGGTGACTCACCTTCCTTCCTCATTCCTTTGTTAAAGACTCAACATTCCAGGTCTAGGAGGCCCAGCCAACCAATCCTAGCTCTGGAAGGCCCGCCTCAGGTTTGAGATTGGCTAGGGTTGTGGTTGGCGGGAGGCTCACCAGCCAGACCTACGAGAGGGTGGGGAGGGGGATTCTGGGAAAGAATTTCTTCTGGACAGTTGTTGTTTTGAGAAACAGTCTTCAAATAGAGCTGGGCCAGAGGGCTCTCTAAGCTTGGATGGCCTCCAAGGTTAAGGCAGGTTGGAAACTCCTGAGGGCTTAGCTGTCCCGGGCCCATCCTGTTTTGTTTTCCCGTGAGCTGGGACCCAATGGTCTGAAGGCTGTGTTCTCAGGCCCGTTCCTGAGAAGTCTTTTACAGCAGCCCTGGATCTCTCCAGTCTCAACATTCTGCTTTTCCCGATGTCGGAAGCAGCCGGAAAATAAACACCCTGATGACTAAAGGATTTCTCCTGCTAGAGCCTGGGGAAGCACTAAAAATAGAGGCCTGAGTGAGGGGAGGCTCCCCACTGGGAGGGCACTTTCTCATCCTGCTCCTACCACAGCTTCAAACCAGAACAAGGCTGTATTCTCCAAGTGCTTGAGGAAGGACAGATGCCTTCCCTGAAGTGTTGGGGAAAACTAGCCTGCTCAGGAGTACTGGCATCTCTGTGCTGGGAGCCCCCACCCCCCATACTACTAGGGAAACTAAAGAACAACATTTGGGGACCATGTGTGATACTGTATAAATCGGGCTTCTGAAAGGAGGGGCCAAGTAGGATTGAAAGGGGAGGACAAGAAGTCTGCTAGCTTCCTGTTTAAGGAGGTACATACAAGTCTCCAAGCTCTCTGCAGAATGGTCCTATTGAACTTGTCCCCTTGAGCCTTGTCTGAACTCACCCTGGCCTAAAAGGTTTTTCTTTCTTTTTTTTTTTTTCATTTGAGAGGCCCATGGGTCATTACAATGCAACATGAGGCACTGTGCTAGACTCCTGGGAACTAAACTCACACCGGATTCACAAGTTAGGTACTGTCCTCACAGCCTTCATCTTAACCAAGAGGATGGAGAGTTAAGAAATGTGCTCTGCTCTTCATAAACAGTGAAAGGATTTGAATTAGACATCTGACCCAAGTTGATGCTTCTAACCCACCACTTGTTGCCTCTCCCCGTCCCAAAAACCCAGAACAGAGACTTTGTCCAGAAAACCAGACTCTAGCTTGTCAAGAGCCTTGTGCTTCTCTACTGCCAGGCTTGGTTTAGAAGTTCAAGTTCCAGGTAGAGCCAGTGGAGGCCTTGGAAGTGACAAGATGCTGGACAGGAAGTCTGACGGGTCCGTGTTGAGAAGCAATGGTATACACAATATTGTGAGCATTTAAAAATTCGCCACGCCCAGAGGCCACAAGGGATTTAAATTTTTTTTCTTTTAAAAAGAGTTACTGTTTCTAAAACTACCACGAGGCTTCTGATGTTTCCTGTGAGGTGGTGGTGGTTGGGGTCCCGCCCCTTTAAATTGCCCCCTTGATAGTTAAAAGCGCTGGGGCCGCAGGCACCGAACATTAGGTCACCCGAGAATTATACACTGTTGCTTTAAATGTCTGGGCGTCAACCGAGCCGGGCCAGGGGAAAGGAGGGGACCTGTCACAGGTAGAGGGAGCAGCGGAGCTCCCCAGGTAACCCCGAGGAGAGAACGCGATCTGCCTTCCGAGCTTTGTCACACAGTAAGTGGAGGAGCTGGGGCCTCCCAACACTCTCGTCTCCCCAAAACTTATCTACTTAGACCTCTGCCAACTCTGGGCCGGGGTGCTGAGGTCCCGCGGCCACGCTCTGTCCCGTAGGCGGAGGGATCTGGGCTCCACGCGCCGCGGTCGCGCGCCCCGGTGGGGTGGGGCGCAGGCTAGGGCAGGAGGCGTGGCTGCGCCCAAGGCCGCCCCGCAAGGCCCCGCCCCTCCCTGCAAGGCCCTCCCATTGGCCCCCCGCTTGTCCATCACCCTCCTCTCCCCCCCACCCCATCCCGCAAGCTAGGGTGCGCGGTGCCTACGTCGGCCTCGAGTCTGGGGCTGGAGGAGTTGCCTTTGGAGCCCGAAAGGAGGAAGGAAGCAAAATATCAACAACCGTCGAGGCGGCTTGGGCGCTCAGCCGCGTCCCCGCCGCCCGCCGCCGCCGCCCCCGCGCACACCAGGGGGTCCGGGTCCTGCGGCGCCGCCCAGGCCGCGTGGACGCGGCGCCTTCGCTGTTCCCCGCCGGAGCTGCTGCTTCGCGCAGCCGAGGATACCGCGGGCCGGGCCGAGGCTCCCGGCGCCGTGACAACCCCGTTCCCCCGCGGGCTGGTGAGTCGCGACGCGCGCCGGTCCCTTTAAGAGCCCCTCCCCCACGCCGCGCGGCAGGGCGCAGGGTGGTCTGGAGCGCGAGGGGTGCCAGGGCGCCCAGGCGCGAGAGTCCCGGGCCGGGCGGGGCGGCGGCGGCGGTGCTGGGGTGTCTGTTATGACAGCCGCGCCTGGCACCCGAGCCCCCGCCGCCTCGCGCTCTGGCGGGCGCAACGCACGTGGCTCCGGCCGCGATCTCGCACCCGTGGGGCCCCCGGGTCGGGTGTGTCAGCGATGCCAGCTGGAGCACCCCTAGTCAGGAGTTTGCAGCTGTTCACATCTGGCAGGACCTCTCCCTCCGGGGCCTCCCTTGGTCGGTGCTGGCCGAGCCGGTGCGAGTAGGGTTCGAGTGGTGAGGCTGGCCCAAGGGACTACGGTGCTCCTGGCTTTCCATGGCGGAGATGGGGCAGCAAGGCCTCCTAGAGATTCCGCCGAGCCCTTGGGGTTCCCAGTGGCCCTGGACTATCCAGGTTGTCCCGAGTGCCAGCTCTGCCAACGACTGACCGGCGCATTAGGGCCAGGCCAGGGGAGTACAGTGGGGTGGATCCGGTACCCTGCCCTCGCCGTGTGAGTTTCCCTCCGAGGCCTAGCTGCTTTGGCTGAGTGAGTGGCGGATCTTCTCCCTCCCCCTAACCCTCAGTGGGCCTGAGCTGTCTTGACTGTGGGAAGTTTGCCGCCTGGGACGGGGACGGTGACCTTGGGCTGCTCTGGCCGGCTCCGGGAGGGGAGCCTACTGAGTGCACTAGGCCTTGGGAGCTGTCCACCTTCTGTTCCCCTTCCAGCTCTAGCGGAGGTGTCCGCGAAGGGGAGTATTGGCGAGGTACCTGACAGTGTTCCCAGACACCCAGCTTCTGGCCACTGGCCACCAAGCCCCAGTGCTCAGCCTGGCCGTCCCAGCTCTCATGGTCTTGCCTGTGAATGAATTTCCTTCCTGCGTCTTCCAGGATGGGGGTGGGGTGGGATGGTTGTGGGAGTGGCTGAGAACCTTATTATGTACAGTGGTTGGGGAATACTGGAGCTTCTGTAGAGTTTTCCCATGTACTCCAGAAATGGACGCTGGGACCTTGGGATCTCAGTAGTCATATTCTTTATTATGACTCCTGTGCCCTTCACACAAACCCTGTGTGTGCTTGCTGCGTGTACTTTTGTAAGAAGATTCACTTGGAAGACATTGCCATACCTACCAGAGTGGACAAACATTTTACCAGAGATCACACAGCCAGTCTGTATCAGAGTTTGGTTTCCCCTCTTCCACAGATTTCATGCAGGGAGAGACTCTTAAGGTTAGGAATGAAGATATACAAGCCTTGTTCTTGCAGGCATCAGGACCCAGCCAGAAAGTATGGGAAGCTTTGTGTTGGGGGATGGGCACAGGGCTTGTGCCTGGAACAGGGTGTGGGGGACTTGGGCAGGAGGCAGGTGCAGGCTGCCTGTCCCCTCAGTGCGGGACCAGGGCTGGAGGACCCAGCTTTCTCCTCTGGCCCTCTGACTTCTTAGTGCTCATAGGCTGGGCGATGTGACAGCCTGGCTGGTTGCCGTTATATAATCTGTCTCCAGTAGGCTTTTTTCTTTCTTCTCCCCGTCTTCCTGGGTTAGTATGATGGGAAAGGCGGAGGAAATCTCCCCAGGTTGGGAGCTAGACCAGGGGATGGGATTAAGCTCACTGAGGCCCCATCTGACCCTGCTCTGGAAAGGGGCCTCTGCTGCAGCATCCTTGGCTCTTCTGTCCTTGGCCTGGACCTCTGCCCACCTTCCCAGCTTTGTCTTCCTTGCCAGCTGAGCTCCTGTCCTCCATGGATGGCCCTGGCCTGACATTGGTCCTTGTTGGACATTTTGCCACACACTGGAGTTGAGTGGGTAGGCTGGCTTTTCTCTGTTGCTTCCACTTCTCTGCCCCCCTGCGCAGACAGTGTGGCCTACAGAGGAGCTGCAGGCAAGGAGGACACTTTGTGTCACAAATACAGTTGGCGCTATCCAGGTTCTTAAGGGGGGTGATCTAAGGCAAGCCCAGAGCCCACTGGCAAGGGTCAGAGCAGCTCTGTGGTGGCGGGCTCTTGCCACCCCTTTGGGGCCATGGCTGGGACTTTGTAGACTCTCTGAAGCCAACTGGCCTGAGAAAATTATCTCCCTTTACAGGGAAGCGGGAAGGAGGAATGGTCGCATGCGGTCCAGCCTCCGCATCGCTGTAATCACTGGTGGCTTTTATGAGGTAGTCATGGGGCCAGAGTCCATCCAACCCTCTCTATCCTTCTGTCCCAGTTTGGTGACTTACTCATGGGGGAGAGGTAGCATTAGCTAGGAGCTGTGCTATAGAAGCGGACATCTGGCTGTGCTGTGGCTGACATTGCCCTCTACACAGTTAGGAAAGCTGGATGGAGCCTGGATATCAGAAGGAACTTCCCAGAGAAGTGAGGGGGAAATCTCAAGCATTCTCCAGTGACTCTGCTAAAAAGGCTTTGAACTTTGGCCTAGTGGGGCTGGTGCTGTTTGGCTCCTGGAATATTTTCTCATCTCTCCCTGCCTAGAACAAAACATATTCTGAGGTGTTGTCCTGAAGCTGTGGGAAGACTCACCTCTGAGCCCCTTTCCCCAGAAAGCAGACTGGCAGGGTCCTGCAGCCCCAGCTGCACCTGGCAGTCTGCAGCAGGTCATGGGACACATGCGGGAAGGTGTACAGCGCACCCTTAGGGGTGTGACACCCACAGAGCAGCTGTTGCTCTGCGGGGGTGGGGGCAGCAGTGGTAAAGATGATTAAAGGATTGGAGAGTGGGGGGTGGTGAGGGACTAGAGGCAGGAAGGGAAAGGCAGGCGCACAGACCCAGAAAGCCTGTGCTGGAGCAAGGGTTGAGGTCAGAGCACAGATGGGCAGGCAGGGCCTGTCTGTGGAGAGCATGCTTTGTGAGTCAGGGAGCACTGGCTGACTTCCACCCTCCCTTGAGGCTCTGATCCCTGGCTAGCCACTGTCCCCCACCCTGGCCTTGGGTAAGTTGCCCCCTCCCTCCTCAGCTTTCCAGGTGTGCAGGAGTCTCCCTTTAGGTGACATAGTGTGTTAGGTGACCTGTGTGTTTGGTCCCTGCTGCTGGAGCTTTGTACCCGCCTTCCATGAGTGAGGCTGCTCTGCTGCATTTGGGGGCACATTCTTGGTTCAGGAGGCCCCCACAGCTTTCCATGCCCACCTTTCCTTTGTGTCGGCTCAGCCCTCGTGCCAGCTCCGCTCCAGTTGCCAGTGGCAGAACTAGGCAGGACTGCTGGTGTGGCGTGGATTGAGGGGGCTGACTGTGGCTGATAGCCCCTTCTGTGTAGGGTACTGGAGGGAGTGGCCTGCCCCAAGCTTTGGCCTGTGGCAAACCACACCCAGGCGGGACCATATTTACTCATTTAAACTTACCCTCCCAGGAGGCCCTGAGCTCTAGGCTTGGTCACTGACCTTGGCGTGGTGCCCCCGGCTGTTCTGGGGCCTCTCCCCTAGCACTGGGCAGACAACATGCCACAGGGAAGGCGTGTCCTGCCTGTCCCTAGCTCTCCCCTCCAGCATCACCCATTCACACCCAGTTTAACAGGGTGCATGGTTCAGAGTCAAAAATGAAGACTTTTGAGATCCCCAGAACTGATGCCTGTGAAGAGTCCTAAGCTGGTCAGAAATCTGTCCGCAACTGGTCATTGGTATTGGGGAAACTGAAGGACTAAGGATTTATTCAGTGAAGCCCACTGTGAGGGGTTCAGGGCTCTTGTCTAAGAAGGCATCTCTCTGCAGGAGGGAGGGTCCAGGCCACTCTTGACCACGGGTGCAGCACTCAGAGGTCTCGGAGGGTTTGGTGGCAGTTTGGGGGTGTATTGCTCTGATTCCGGAGACAGTAATTCCTTCAGATTTCCCCACCAATGCAAGAAGCCCCAAAACAAGGACTAGAGCAGGAGCCAGCAGTACACAGAGACCCCTGGAACACTGCTTGAAGGAGACAGGAAAGGGATTGAAGGTAGCACAGGGACTGGGCAGCCTTATCTTCCTCCCCTGCCCCTGCCTTTCCTAGAGGAAGAAGGTTCAAAGGCAGGTGTCACAGCTGCACCCTCCCTCAGGACCCTCAGCCAAGACCTGAGGTGTAGGGATAGGGGCTTGAGAAGGCTTTGAAGACCAGACCCTGGGGTGGCATGAGAAACGGGATCTCCTTCCGCTGCCATGCCAGGTGCCTCCCAGCCTCAACACTGCCCAGCAGACGGCCTAGGGTCTTTGCTAGTCTTTGCTACTGATGTCCTCCTCCCCCCAGGCTGGGTTTGAAGACTGGGAGAATCAAGACTAAGACATGAGGGTCCGTGGAGCAGGGGAATAGGTCTCTTTTCTGGGTTCTTCCTTTTCCATTAGATGAAATATGATGCAGGGGCTGGAGGCCCCTTGGGACTGGCTGCTGTCCTCTAGGTGTACCATGGTGAGGGTGGTTCTTCTTGCTCTATCTCCCCTTGACATCTGGACCCCTCTCTTTTTGCCCTCACACCTGCCTGCCTCTTGGCAGACTCCCTGTGTGGTCCCCAAGCAGGCCCTTGGCCAGGCATGGAGTGGAAAACAGGTGTCCTGGCCCAGCTGTTTCTACTCTTCTCCCCCACCTGTCAGCCTGCAGTTGGGGGTGGGGAGCTGAGGAGAAAGGAAGCCTTCACCTGTTCCCAGGGATAGATAGGCATTGCTTGTAAAAGCCCCTGCGAGCTTCCCCTCAGAGGAAGGAACCCTCTGGGTCAGGCACAGACAGCAATCATTGCTGACAAAGAGGGGCCTCTGCCGCTTTCTGATCAGTGAACCCTGTTTGATGAAGGTGTGTTTCGATGAGAGTATATGTTTGCCCAAGAGTGCTCAGGACCCACAGTCTAGGCACCCATCCTTACCTAGCCTCTTTCCTTAAAACAGTAAGATAATCCCCCACAAGAGCCACCTTGCCACCTTCTGTTTAGGGCTTAGAGATGCAGCCACTGCCCAAGGCTCCTTTAAATCCTTGCTGCTCCTTGAGGTCACAATACCAGGAGGATTTGCCTTCCCTGATTGGATTGGCCTCTTTCTGGCCTGGCCTGTCTGAGTGTAGGTGGTCCCAGTCTGTGCAGTACCTCCCATTACCCCTGTGCCAAAAGCCCAGCAATTAGGGCTCAGCTCTTGGTCTGTTCCTGGATGCTTGAACAAAAAATGGTGCTCTAGGAGAAAGCTGCTCTGGCCTAGGGCATGCTCAGAGCTCCCTACTGTTTCCATTTCCCTGGAAGTCTCCACTCAGCTAGCTCTCATCCACTTGTTGCAATAGCAGGCATCCCCCAAACCAGCATGAATGGTGGCATGCTCATCCCAACGCTTGTCAAGATGATCTGTCCTCAAGGCCCAGCTGCAACTTTCACTTCTGTCTCCTGAGACTCCAGGGGGAAGTAGGGTAGGGAGGTGGAAGGTGACACACTTAACGGTCCCAACTGCCCCCACCTCTCCTCAGCTAAGGCTTCTGATGGCCAAGGTCACTATTCTTGTCTAGATGACAGCCATGACAGGATTGGCTGTGCGAGAAGGATGGTCGTTAGATACCAGGAAGAACTTCCCAGAGTAGGCAGACTCAGCGGGGCTTCGGTTCAGAGGGTATGACTGGTAGCTGGGCAGATGACAGACTTCCACATTCTCAAGGGGCTGGTTGTCTGCCCACACCTGTGGTAGGAGTACAGCTCCTTCATGATCCCCATATCTCCCCAGCTGCCTGTCTTGTTTGTTTAGCTTCTGACAAGGTGAGCTTGAACCCTAGAGTCTGCTCTGAGTAGGACCCAGTCTTCAAAGTTCTCTCTGCAATCTAACTCATGCCCACTGTATTGGACTCACTCTGCACAGTGGCGAGTGGACTCCAGAAACAGGGTAGGAGCACCCTGCTGCTGCTCTCCCATCTTGAGTCCTGCTCCAGAGGCTCCTAGCTGCTGCCCTCTGTCCCTTTCCCAAGGGTGGGCGCAGCATGCTGTCCTTGGGCCATTTGTGCACCGAAGAAGAAGATGGAGCCAGCTCTGAGGTCCTGAGTGCCATGGTGCTGGTTAGGAGCCTACACTGTGGAGTGGGAAGTTGAGTTTGGAGGAATAAGGGTGGAGACACTATGCAAATCACCATGCAAATGAGCAGCAGTGAGTCACGGTTACTTGGCCTGCTAGGCAGCGCCAAAGCAAAGCACAAGCTTGGGTTTCCAAAATGGACCACTCCAGTGACAGTGACCTTGGGCCAGCCAAGATTAGGACCCTTGGAGGACCCAAATTCTGATCCTGAGAGCTGCAACTGTGACCAGGGTGTCCTGCGCTCTACCGCTCTGCCTGACAGGAACATCAACAGAGTGGCCCAAGGTGACGCTTCAGACAGCACATCCCAGGAAGTGCCTGGGGCCTTGTTTGTTCCCCTCTGGCCTCAGGAGGGGCCCTCCTCACCAGCTACCAGTGAAGAGGGCTAGACTGCACCCCTCTTTGGAACTACATGGCTGACTTTCTTCCTGCAAGGCCACTGATGGATTTGGGCACACAGCAGGGTCTCAGTTTAGGCTAGAGATGCCCAGACTCTGCAAACCGTCCCCTCACTGCCTGACTTCACTCAGCCCTTTGCTACCAGGGTGTGTCCTGTAGCTGGAAAGGTTCCTGAGACCCAGCAGTGGCTCTAGGAACTTTCTTGTGGGTGGGAGGGGCACGGGGAGCCCCAAGGCCTCGGCTGCTACAGGAAGAATGGGAGCTAGACCGCAGGAAGGACAGGGAGTAGGACACAGTTGACAGACAGTCCCTCCTGGAGAAAACAGGATGAGGTGGGAAGCTGAGGGTGGAGTATGGGAGAATTGCCCAAGGGAAGTTAGGGGAAGGCTCTTAGCCCTGCTGGGTGCTCCTCAAGTCAGTTTCTGTCTCTACAGGTCACAGTGCCTAGGACCACCCCTCCCTGCTCTGCTTTCCTGGACTGCCCCCTAGCCCGCCCTCAGGTCCCCTGTTGGTGAGTTATAATTAGCTCACTGCCCAAGCTAAAAATAGCCCCTGCCCAGCCCCAAGCTGCTGACTGGGGGAGGGGATGATGGGACATGGTGGGAACCAAGGTTTTTGGTAGTCAGCCTGACAGAACTTAGAAGGCGTGGGACCTGCGCTTTGGTGTGCTGTTGGGAATTCTGGAGAAGGGAGTTAGCTTGGGGCAGGGAGGAGAGGAGAGGCCTGAAGGATGCCCCCAGGGCAGGCTGCTAGGGTCCCCTCAGCTGCCCAGCCCAGCTGCTCTCCCAGCCCCGTGCCTTTGCCTCTCTGGCCCTTTTCTGTCTCCTTCCTGTGTCTGTGCATCTGTCCTCACCTTGCCCACGCCTCCTCCCACTAGCAAGCAGGCTGCCCGACTATGGGGGTGACAGGTGGATTGGATTGTCGCCCCCTCCCCCAGCGCCTGCTGCTTATTTCATGCCCTGCAGCCCTACGGGGAGAGGGTGGAGGAGGGTGACAGCTGTCTGCAGTGCAGCCTGAGGCCCCCCAGCGGCCTGGAAGGGAGGGGGAACGCCTAATGAGAGCAGATCTCTCCTTGCCTCCCACTCGCTTCAGGAGGAGCCCAGAGCTTGGCCTTTCTGGCCTCTGCTCCATTGGAGTCTGCTGGTATAGGGCTCCAGGGTCAGATGCAGCTTTTTAGAGCCTCAGGCAACCAGGACACAGTGCTCAGGGCAGAAGGGTCTGAGAAAGCAGACAACTGGGCTGTGTGGCTAAAGAGCCGGGGAGGATGGAGACTGGAGAAAGAGTGCTCCCTCCTGGCCCTTCCGCAGTGGCTCAGGAACCCGGTCCTGACTCCACTCCCATCTCCACCCAGGCCCCTCACTCAGGAACTGAGATGCCTGATTCTGAAACCTCAGAGTGGTTTGACTATTTATTGCTCAGGTACCAAGAGGTGTAACATTAGGGAGACAAGAGCCTATTCTCCCATGATCCTTCACACCAGTGCCCCTTTGCTTTTCACCTATCCCTCCTTTGCGTATAAACAGTGCACAGTTGCCATAGGATCCTAGCTCCCAGACTTCCTGCCCACCACCATCACCCTGCGTTGGCTTTCCTACAGATCCCACCAGCCAGGGCTTTCTTCTTTCCTCTGCTGTTGTCATGTCCTGCTGGGGATACCACCCTGCCCAGCTAGAACCTACTTAGGGGCGCTGCTGTGCACAGCTGTGGCCTGAGGTCGGGATGGGAAGGCCTGGGGCCCCGACACCTCAGCGTGTGTGCCAAGAGCTGCAGACTAGGCTTAGAAGAGCAGCAGCCTAATCCAGGCAGTGGCATGTGCCTTTAGTCCAACCATGGGGAGGCAGAGGCAGACGGAGCTCTGAGTTCAAGGCCAGCCTGGTCTACAGGATGAGTGCTACACAGAGAGACCCTGTCTCATCTCCACCCTCAAAAAGAAGAAAAAGAAAAAGAAAAAAGAGCAGCCTGAAGGCCAGGACATGAGAGAAGAGGGGCTGACGAGGCCAGGCAGGAGGAGAGCCTGCATCAGGAGAGCAGATGCCCAGGCCTCTGGCTCCTGGCAGTTAGTTAGGTTGTTGAAGAGAGGACTGATTAACAGGTCCAGGTGTTTGTTAAAACCTTCTGATGAAGTGGGAAGGTTGGGTGGGTCCTTTGTGGCCATCTCTGCCCAGACACCACCCTTCCAGAACCAGGACTGAGCTCACATCCTTGCCCCAGGGCTTTCAGAGAATCTGTAGCAATGTGCAGCACACAGCAGAGGGTACAGAGCCTGCTTTGTAAAAGAGCTTGTGGTTAGCTGGGAGGAAGGACTGCCCACAGCAGGGTCTGAGCAAGACCTGGGAGGCATGGGATTATTATAAATGGCTGAGCTAGTATAGAGGGAGTGAGGGTTGCAGGGGCTTGACCTCTTAGACAGATTCCCTGTCGAAGGATACTCACTGGATCTCTCTGACTTCCCTGCCTTCTCAGCCATGATCTCTCTCATATCCTAGCTCCCCCAGCATGCGGCATGGATGGGGGGCAGTATAGGAGATCAGCCAGGGAACTGGTTGCCAGGCGACAGTTGCCTAAGCAACCCCATCCTCTCCATCTCCATGTGCTCAGGGCTGCTCCTTAGAAGACTTAGAGTCTCACCCTCTGCACCAGCCGCGCTGAGTGTAGAGAGGGATGAGGGTGAGAGCGGTAGAGTCGGTTGGAGGGTCAGTGGTTCCCAAGCGGTGGCTTGAGGACTGCAGGAGGGGCTTCTCACAGGCTCATATGTGTTTGCATGGGTATTTTCTGGGTTCCTCCTACAGGCAATAGCATAGTAAAAAGATCTGGTTCCTGCCTTCAAGAGGCTCCAGCCTTGGGGGAGCTAGGCACAGAAGAGAACACAGTTATTTAGAGACTGTAATGCTAGAAAGATGGTTAGATTCGCTGTTTGGAAAACTGAAAATGCTGGGACAGTTCACGTCCCCCCCGCCTGAGGAGCCAGCACGGGCCATAAGCAGGAGACAGGTTCTGTCATCAAGAATCTGTTCATGGGCTGCAGTGGTGAGAGGAGATAGGAAAGGGGACCCTGCACTGTGGGTTTGGATTGGAGTTCTCGAGGCTGGGCTACACAAACCCTAAAAAGGCCAATTTACCATAGCCCTTGCCCCAGTGTGCTGCCCCACCTGCCCAGGCCAGTGAGGAGGCAGTTTGTGGATGGTCCTAAGAGTTAGGGGTAAAGTCTGGAAATTCCAGCTGGGCCTCTGCAGTGAGTTGGGCAGGGATTCGTGTTAGAGGCCAGGAGAGGTGACTGCTGCTTGTTTGGATCACACAGGGCTAGGCTGCTGCTGGTCTGAGGTGTAGAGAGAGGGTGGGCAGTAGGTCAGGGACTATGGAGCGCCTCTTTTGGTGACCTTACATACATGCAGACAAGACACTTTCTTCCAGGGTAAGGGAAGGGGCTGGGATACTCTCTGTTGATATTTAGGCAGAGTTGAAGCTAGACAATGAATCCTGAGATATGGTCATGTGATCTGTGATGATCCTAAGCAGGTCAAGACCTTCCACCGCCCCCACCTTATCCTAGTCAGGTGCCCAGTGAACTTCACTTACTTTGTAACCTCCAGGCCTTGTAGAATAAGCTAGAAAGGCACAGGTTCCAATGCTCAGAATCCGCTGGCACCCAGCTGTTGCGGAGAAATCCCTTACCTCCCTGCCTGTTAGTATGTCTTTTTACCATGTATGTGCAGTGCCCGTGGAGACCGGATGACTGGCTTAAATTCCCTGGAACAGGAGTTAAACATTTGTAGGCCAGGTGGTGATGGTGGTGGTGGTACACACCTTTAATCCCAGCACTTGGGAAACAGGCAGGGGGAATCTCTCCAAGTTTGAGGTCAGCCTGGTCTACAGCTAAGGTTCCAGGACAGCCAGATCTGTTACACAGAAAAACCTTGCTCACCGTCACTCCCTCCCCACCCCCAGAAAATAAAGAGACGTTTGTAACCCTCCAAATGGGTGCTGGGAACTGAACCCAGGTCCTTTACAAAGGCCAGCAAGGGCTCTTAGATTTGAAGCACTCTCTTGAGTCACCCGGAGCACTTTTCCTGCTGCCCCCCTCAGTCATTTATTTTTATGTTTGTTTGTTTGTTTTGAGCCAGGGCTCTCACTGGAGACCAGGCTGGCCTCAGCTCACCGAGACCCACCTGCTCTTCAATCCTGAGTGTTAGGATTGAAGGTGTGTGTTACCACCGCCTGTTGTCCCCTTCATGTCAGCCAGGCTCCTACCGTGGAGCTAAGTGGCCACAGAGTTTACAGGCTGCAGTGCTGATTTCTGGCCCTTCACAGAAACACTGCCTGGACTGGGGTGAATTCAGTGCTGGAGCACTTACCTAGAAAGTGGGCAACCCTATGTTCCAGACTTAGCTGTGGTGCAGGCCTGTCATTATAGCTCCTCGGGAGGTTGAGTCAGGAGGATCACACATTTAAAGGCAGTCTGGGAAACTCGGCAAGACTTAGCTCAGTCAGTGAAAGTGGGGCTGAGGATGCAGCTGGGCAGAGCTCTTTCCTAGCCTGTGCAGGGCCATTGGGTTCAGTCCCCAGTAAGAGGTGAGGAGTCAGGGAAAACAAGTTTGCTGCCTCCGACCTAGAGTAGTTAGTTTGTGTCTGAGCAGCAGGACATCCTCCCTTCAAACAAAAACCTACTTGGGCTCTGATTGGAGTGGGCATTCTATAACACCACTGTCCCCAGGTTGGTCCATGTAAGGATCCTGCCACCAACCTTAACTGGGGCAGCAGACATCCTCTCTCTGCCTGCTGCTTTCAGCCTGTTCTCACTGTGGCTCAAGCATAGCAGCCTCCACTGGTCCAGGGGGTGGGGTAGGAGTTGGCGGGAGGAATGCAACAGAGTACACCTAGACTCTACAGAGAACAGGGCATGGGTGCTCTGGACCTTCTATGTGACCCAGAGCTCAAGAAGAGCAGTGACTTGGGGAAGCAGCCTAGACCAAGTGCTGGTCCAGGGGGAGCCCAACTTGCACTTGGTATTGGGGGGGGCGCATTTCCTCTCTAGCAAATATTGCCACAATTTGGGGATGGGGCAGAGATGCCACTAGCCTCTTATGGGTGTAGTGAGCCTGGCCCACATCTCAAGCAACAAAGCTGGGGGCTGGGGGCTCATTAACAGTCCTTATGACTCTCTCTCCTAGGAGCCTGTTCACAAGGTGTTCTACAGACCATGAAATAGTCCCAGACATTCATGAGCACAGTGTGAGGCTCCTGACCACCACCCAGCAGCCCTTTCCTCTCTGGCACTAAGGACCCCCCAGAGAAGATGGGGAGGAAAAAGATTCAGATCCAGCGAATCACTGATGAGCGGAACCGCCAGGTGAGGAAATCTCAGAGCCCCATGTGGTAGGAGAGCAAGGGCAGGGAGCCAGCTTCTGTCACCCATGACCAGTTCTACAAGAGGGCTTTCTTGGAAGTTAGGGACTCCTGGAGGCTGTGACAGAGAGGTGGGTCTGAGTGGAGAGAGGGCACCTTCGTGTGCCTCCTTCCCTCTGCAGCTCTGCAATGGGCCAGGGCCCTAACCCCACTGCCGAATCATCCCTTCTCCTCACCTGGGAGCTCTGCTGCTCCTCTCAGCCTGCTGCACAGAGATGCGGCCTCCTGGCCATCGAAATCCTTTCCCATCTGAGGCTGGTTCTGGTGTGTCTTGGCTGTGGTCTGGCCAAGGGATGCCATTTTCTTTTTTAGATGAGGGATTCCCATAGAGAGTGACTGAGTCACCCTGAGAGTGGAACTCTATGGTAGGGACTATGTCCAGATATCTCTGGGCACAGGGACTCTTGTCAGACCTGGCTGCCCTCTACTCTCCTGCAGGTGACGTTCACCAAGCGCAAGTTTGGACTGATGAAGAAGGCGTACGAGCTGAGCGTGCTGTGTGACTGTGAGATCGCGCTCATCATCTTCAACCACTCCAACAAACTGTTCCAGTACGCCAGCACCGACATGGACAAGGTGCTGCTCAAGTACACGGAGTACAACGAGCCGCACGAGAGCCGCACCAACGCTGACATCATAGAGGTGCGCCTGTGTGTAACCTCCCTCTTCTCCTGAGCCCAGGCCCAAGGGAGCGAAGGCATGAGACATGTAGCCAGTACCAGGCCTCAGCTCGACTTGGGCAGTCTGGCCTGCTGGGTCTGAGGAGCATCCTGCTGTCTTCTGCTCTCTCTTTAGCGCCTCCTTCCTTCATCCTCTGGGATATTCCTTTTTGTGTATCCCTCTTTGTTCCCATATCTCCTTTCTGTCCCATGACTTTATGGGTCTGTGTGGCTCTTGCCTTCTGTTTCAGAGTCAAAATGTGAAGTGTCGAAGGGCATGAGCTTTGGGTTCACCCCACTCTCCACTGGCCGCACGGCCATAGGCAGGTGCTTTGACTTCTGAGCTGTGGCCTTCTCCATAGCCTGAGCAGTACCGGCTTACAAGGGTGTTCTGTGATTGAATGAGACAGCCAGCTCATGCTCTAGGGTGCCAACTTGGAGTACAGAGATAAAGAGCACTGGCTGTTCTTCCAGAGGACCGCAGTTTGATTCCCAGCACCCACATAGCACCTCACAACTGCCTGTAACTCCAGTTCCAGGGGCGCCAACCTCTTCTAACCCCGCAGACACCAGGCACTCATTGGTAAACATACACTCAGGCAAAACACATATACACATGAAATAAACTAGAAAAAATAAAAATAAGCTGGGCGGTGGTGGAGCATGCCTTTAATCCCAGCACTCAGGAGGCAGAGGCAGGCGGATCTCTGTGAGTTCAAGGCCAGCCTAGTCTACAAGAGCTAGTTCCAGGACAGACAGGGATATACAGTGAAACCCTGTCTTGGAAAGAAAATAGTAAATAAAAGTTAAAATGAAGCAAGGGCTGTTGAGATGGCCTAGCAGATAGAAGCACTTATTGCCAGGCCTAATGGCCTGAGTTTAATTCTCAGGATCCCTGTGGTGGAAGGAAGAGAACCAATGCCCGCAGGTCGTCCTCTGACATGCACTCATGTGCTATGGCATGTGCACGTGCACACATGTAAATAGATAAACATGATTTGAAAAAAATATAAAACAGGTATCTTTAAAGTTTTGAGCAACCACAAGTACTTGCGTCTGCTGCAGGTACACTTTAAGGCCATGTGCAAGGCTTTGGTCTCTGGGTAGTTTCTGGTAGTATAGAGCAAAAAACGCAGTAAGTGCAGGTCCTTTGTGCTTTCCTGTATCATCCTTTCCTGTTTCCATCCAGTTCTCTCACCTAAGTAGAACCCCGGGGTTTGGATAGATAGGGTCCCCTGCCCCCTTCTTCTTAGATGGAGCTGTGGAACATACCTGCCTCGTGCCTAGGTTAGGTCCCACTTCACTCAGGGCCCGAAAGAAACATTGTAGGCGGGGAGGATGGCTCTGAGGGAGGGACTGGAGCTTCTGGGAGCCAAGGGAGGACAGGTTGGAGAAGAACCTTGGGATCCTTGGGAGGAGCTTGGAGGAGGCAGGAGGACCATTGCTGGCTGGCTGACTGAGTGGTGCGGTTGCAGACCCTGAGGAAGAAGGGTTTCAACGGCTGTGACAGCCCAGAGCCGGATGGGGAGGACTCACTGGAGCAGAGCCCCCTGCTGGAGGACAAGTACCGGCGGGCCAGTGAGGAACTGGATGGGCTCTTCAGGCGCTATGGGGTGAGCCCTCCTCACCTTTTCTTTGGTCCCCTTCCGGCCCTTCCCCCAGGCGCTGCACAAGAAGCACAGGGAATGTGAGAGCCCTGAGGTGGACGAGGCGTTTGCCCTGACCCCCCAGACGGAGGAGAAGTATAAAAAGATAGACGAGGAATTTGATAAGATGATGCAGAGTTATAGACTGGCTGTGAGTAGTCGCATGGAGGAGAGCCTCCTGTGCTGCATGGTGTGGCTTCACCCAGCCTTGCCCGGCCCTCGGCTGCCTCTCATGGGTGTACTAGGCTGAGCCATCCTTGAGCTGGTACTGACCACTGAGAAACTCCTGACCTTGGTCTTGATAACCCTCTTTTTGTAAAGTTCTTGCCTAAGCTAGAGAGATAGTCAGTGTCCCTTCACCAGCAGAAAGTCTGCAGATATCATGAGTCTTGAGAGGGCGAGGGAGAGTATGAGTTTTGTCCTGTTGTTTTGGGCAGAGGCCCCCTTGTGCTGTTTTGGCATCCCTGCCTAAGGCACTCAGCTTTGTTTAAAGGAAGCTGAACTGCTAAGCAAAGTCAGGGAGGTGGGCACGAGCTGCTCCTGAAGCAGGCCGGATGGTGGGTGGCCGCGTAGTGAAGCCATGGTCCCAAGCAGTGTGTGAGTTTGGGACTGTACCCAGGGCACTAACTTGCTCCCAGTGTGTCCTGCCTGGCTGAGGACTAACCCACTGGGGGTATCCAGTCCTGTCTGCAGTGGGCAGAGCCTTGCTCTCCTGCCTTGGACCAGAGCTATACTGCAAGGTGCTCTCACCTTTCTGATGGGAGGTAGGCAGGGCTACAAAGGGTTGAAAGCAGGGAACCCAGGCTGCTGACGCTTGAAGATACAGTCCACGAACCAGAGAACCCTGTGCCTACCCTCTTGGGCAAAATGGGTCCAGGGCAGAGGTTCACCTGGTGTGACCCTGCCCTCCGTCTTTTTGTCTAGTCATCTGTTCCGGCCCCCAACTTTGCCATGCCTGTCACAGTGCCCGTTTCCAATCAGAGCTCCATGCAGTTCAGCAATCCCAGCGGCTCTCTGGTCACTCCTTCCCTGGTGACGTCATCCCTTACGGACCCACGGCTCCTGTCCCCCCAGCAGCCAGCACTACAGAGAAACAGTGTTTCTCCGGGCCTGCCCCAGCGACCTGCTAGTGCAGGTAAGTAGTCTGGATGGTGAATTGCTGAGGTGGAAGGGAGGTGCGGAAGGGCCTCTGGGTTTCCGTTTCCCTTCACAGCATTTCTGCATGTTTATGACTCTTGAGGGGAAAAGCCCGGACTCCCCAGGGTCCCCTCTTCTTGTCCAGTCCTGAGATAAAGCTCATGGTACCTCTGCTTTCCTCGCAGGAGCCATGCTGGGTGGAGACCTCAACAGTGCTAATGGCGCCTGTCCCAGTCCCGTGGGTGAGTGGAGCTGCCTTCCACAGGGTGACAGGGGAGGAGATGGCCGTGCCTGAGCAGGATGCATCAGAAGATTTTTAGGCTCCTGCATTATTTTGGTATTTACAGCAGTGACTTAGTCCACAGAGGTGTGGGTCTGAAGAATGTCAGGCAAGCTGAGGATGGATTCATATTCATAGTGCTATTGAAGTGGAAGGGTCAGCACACACACACACACACACACACTTTTTTTTTTTCTTTTAGACAGGTCTCACTATGGAGCCCTGGCTGTCCTGGAACTTGCTATATAGACCCAGACGGCCTCAAATTCATGGGATCCTCCTGCCTCTGCCTTCTGAGTACTGGGGTTAAAGGCGTGTACCGCCATGCCTGACCACGGTCCAGCATTTTCAGATTAAATGGGGCATCTTGTTGGGATCAGGACTTGCCTAGACCAATGGTAGGCATGCATGTCCCACCCGTGCATAGGCTCTGTGTTCCCATGGAGTCACAGTACAGATACGTACCCGAGTCACAGAAAGGCTACTGTAGCCCTTGTGCCCAGCCGCTTCCAGCCACTCTTGATCTGTGCTGATGTCTGGCCGGTGACCTTCTAATGTCACCATTGACGTCACCCTGTCATTCTTGCCATACCCAGGGTGATCTTAGAGTTGGGACAGAGACAGTAACACACTTTGAGGGTTGTAACCGTATACTATCGGGACAGAGCAAGGTGTGGCTTCATACTCTAGTCACCGCCTACATTCCTGACCCTTAGACTCCTCCAGCTCAGTCTTAGCCAGAGTGCCACCCCTCTCCTGTGTAAAATGGACGGCTATGAGGGTGCCTCAGCATAGTTGTGCACTGGAGTCAAAGATGAGGTACTAGAGGTAAACCCTCCTTTCCTTGCTCATGGGCCCTGAGCCCAGCATTGGGAACTCAGTGAGATGCCCTGGGCAAGTCATCATACCTAGTGCCATGCTTCCCCTCTGCCCAGAACCGACTCTGTCATCAGCCCCTAGTGCTAGCAACACCATTACCAGCAGCCAGTGGCCTGTCTCCCCCAAGGCTGCAGGCTTGTCTTGTGGTGATAAAAAGCACAGAGTTCCAGCTCCCGACAAGGAAACAGTCTAAATGGTTGGCTAGCTCTAATCAGGCTCCTTAGTGAAGAGCAGATCATAGCCTACCACCTATTTCCACTCTGTCATTGTATGTCCTTTGTGAAGTGGATGAAGGGATCCGAGTGCTAGGCATGGCCGTAGGGCTCTTATGTGCCCAGGGCTGGCAGTGACAGTGGTTGCTTTTTAGTTATACCTTTGGCCCTATCACTTTGACTTAGAAGCTGACTTTGGGCCAAGTGATGGGGACCAAGGCTTTAGGCAGTTCAGTGCACATGTCAAACCCTGGCGTGCCTCTGAGAGCCTCCAAGTGACAGAGATGAGGCAGTTGACAGGGACAGCAGGCAAGCCAGCCTTTCCTTTCCTTTTCTCACTTCTCCAGGGAATGGCTACGTCAGCGCCCGAGCTTCCCCTGGCCTCCTCCCTGTGGCCAATGGCAACAGCCTAAACAAAGTCATCCCTGCCAAGTCTCCGCCCCCACCCACCCACAACACCCAGCTTGGAGCCCCCAGCCGCAAGCCTGATCTGCGGGTCATCACTTCCCAGGGAGGCAAAGGGTTAATGCATCATTTGGTGAGTGGGTTTCTGGGCCATAGCAGGGACTGGGAGGTGGGAAGAAAAGAGTGACCTCTAGCAAGAGAAATGAAGGTTAGGCATGTAGGACTTAGAGAGAGATTGAGAGAGGGAGAGAGTATAGTATTTCGTGAACTTTTTCTTCCCTGAGGGCCTTTGGAATACGGTGGTGCTGGCCAGAGGGTAGAGAAATGAGCAGGAGATAGGAGCAAAGGTTCTATGGTGAGAGGGTGATAAAGGAATTCACACTGCAGCATGACAGTAAGGACTAGCTCACAATGTCTGACTGGTAGAGGCCAGGATACAGCATTTTCTGGATATCAGATTGCCAGAAAGAACACTCTGCTCTCAGACAGACAGGTGGATGGGGTGGCTGTGTGGGAAGGAAGGGCAGAAGCCATAGCCTGAACATCCTCTTGGTTTTATTTCTGCTCCCAGACTGAGGACCATTTAGATCTGGTAAGTGCGGCTGAGACATAGCAGTGCCTTTGGGTTCCAGCTTTGCCCAGAGTTAGCAGTTTGAGCAGCATGATGAGTCTGTGTAGCAGTCTTCTCCCTGTGTGTCCCACGTGTGGCCTCAGGAGCTGTGCTTAGAGCTGATTGGGACACCGAGGTGAATGGGGCGGCGGGAAGGGCTGGACAATGGTGTGCATGTGTATGTGTGTGCATGGGTGTCTATGTGTTACTGCATTTATTTAGACACACGTATGTGTGTGCATCTGGAAAAGTGCATGAGGCAATCCCCAGGCCTTTGAGGCCCCAGCCAGATGTCTGGATTGAGCCCTTGGATCCCTCTGGCTACCTGACTCCACATAGGCCCATGTAACATTGGAACCCAAGACAGACCTAATCCTTACAAGAAAATCTAAGAAAGGCCGTTTTCGGGGGAAAGCTGAGGCCTGAGGCAGGACTAGAGTTGTTGTTAGCTAGGACTTCCCTGCCTGCCTGTTTGCTAGCTCCTACCCTGAGCCCATCTCACAGGCACTTAGAGACATACACAGCCCCTCCCTGTGCTTACGTACGCACCATCAGCCAGGAAAGAGGAGGGTGCTTCCTCCCCAGCTTGCTGACAGGAGGCCAGAAAGGCTGGAAAAGGCAAGCAGGCTTTGGCGGCCAACACAGCGGCAGTTTCGGCCCCAGCGTGGAGCTGGAATAAACAAGTGACTCAGCAGCAGATGGAGCCCACAGCTCTACACACGTGTGCGCATACATGCAATCACATGCCGCCCCAGAGAGCACATTCCATTCTCAGATGCCAGAATACACTTCTGGGGCATCTGCTACTGTAACGGGTGTAGAGGAGACCCCAGTGATCCTAGCCCAGAGGAGACCACATCTCTTCCTTCTGCCCCTCCACCCAGGAGCAGGCAGTATTCGTATTGAGCTCTGCGCGGTAGCCATGCCTTCCTTTCTGCATGGATGCAGATACAAGTGAATCCGTGTGCATGTTTTACTCTGAGTCTGCGGCTCTCCAAACACACCAACTTGTGTGTGTCTGTGGGCCTTCATGCTAGGTACCTTCCCTCGAACTCGGGGACCTGGCTCAGATGTGGTGTGGTGGACCTCCTTGAGGCAGGCCACCCATCTGCCATCTCTTGACAAACAGTTTTCTCCTACAGAACAATGCCCAGCGCCTTGGGGTCTCCCAGTCTACCCACTCGCTTACCACCCCAGTGGTTTCCGTGGCAACACCAAGTTTACTCAGCCAGGGCCTCCCTTTCTCCTCCATGCCCACTGCCTACAACACAGGTGAGCGTTCCTATAACTTGGTAAGTTGTCATTTGTGCTTAGAGCGGATGAGTGGCCAGAGAAGGAGAATTAGAATGCAGGAGGGGCCTCCATTAGTTAGTGTTGTGCTTAGTAGATCAAACAAAGAAAAACAAAATGCCAGGCTGGGGGTGTAGCTCAGTCGATAAGGTCTTTACCTTGCAGGCATGAAACCTTGGGTTCCGTTTCTAGCACACTATAAGCCAGATGTGGTAGCACTTGCCTGTAGTCTGAGCACTCAGGCAGTGGCCAGAGAATGAGACAGGCAATGTTACCTCAGCTACATAGGGAGTTAAAGTTCAGCTTGAGCTACATGAGACCTCGTCTCATAAAATAAAACAGGAATTAAAGAAAGTACTCAACAATTAGGAGCACTTGCTGCTCTTCCAGAAAGCCAAGGTTCAATTCCTAGCACCTGCATTTGGTACTCACTGCTACCTGTAACTTCAGCTTCAGGGAATCTAAGATCCTCTTCTTGCTTCTCTAGGCACCTGCACACATGTGGCACAACACACACACACACACAATCTTTTTTTAAGTATATAAACAGAAATAACAGGTAAATTTGAACTCCAGATAAAGTAAGTACTTTCTTAGTCTTAAATATATTCCAGGGCCTTCTTTGTGCTAAAGCATATCCCAGAGACATACTTTTTGTTGTTTTGTATTGTTTTGTTTTTCAAGACAGGATTTCTCTGTGTAGCCCTGGCTGTCCTGAAACTCACTCTGTAGACCAGGCTGGCCTTGAACTCACAGAGATCCGCCTGCCTCTGCCTCTCGAGCACCCACCTAGCTATACTTATTTTTTTTTAATGTTTTGTTTATCTGAAATTTACTTTCAACTGAGTATCTTTTATTTTTAACCTAGGTCCTTATGGAAGAGTAACCCTGTCCAGTGTGAGGGCAGGACAGAGAGTTGGCCTAAGCAGAGGTGGCCACCAGGATAATAGACTTGAGGTTCGAGCCTAGAGAGGGGACATGGTCAGTGCAGCAAGGCCTCCCAGAGGGGAGAACGAGCGAGAGAAGAGGCTGGGGGTATAGAGTGGATTTGCTAGCTCTTGAGGGGCTGGTTCTGTGAGCAGTGAGCAGGAAGCAGGCTGAGGCTGGTGGAGGCTGGACGGGTCTAAAGGTGAACAGTTCCCCCGGGACATGGGAAAGCACTGTGGTAGGACACAGGGTTGTTCTGGTTTGGTCAGCCAGCACACCTTCCTCCGGAGCAGTGTTTTGCTCCCAGCCGTCCCTGCCTGCGTTTCACTCTGTTGCGTCTGTCAGGAAGGACTTGCTAGTGGGAAATGCTTTGTCACCTAGTTCAGAGCTTTTGTGTGTCGGGAGGCTCTTTCCCATTTCCCCCCTCAACCACCGGCCCTCATAGTTGAGTGACCTGTGCTTAGACTGTTTTTGCAGTGAGAATAAACTAAACCAGACGGCCCCAAACTCTGCCACTTCCCTAAGGCCTCAGCGCAGAAGCTTGTGAAGGTATAGACTCCACTGCCGGTATCCGTGATCCCCTATGTCCTCCTTCCCCGCAGCAGGAGAAATCCTGAGTGCAGGCGCAGCCTGTTCCGTGCATCTGTAGGGCAGATTTCCTGCCCAGACGTCTCTGTCCCTCTTCTTTGGGGGCTTCACATGCATCCTTTTCCCTGAAGCTGGGAAAAGGCTGCTTCAGAAATGGCACCCTGTGGGCCTATCTCCTGTCAGGGAGTATTGGTAGATGAGAGGATTCTGAGGCTCTGCTAGCTTCCCCACCCCCACCCTCCCCTGCCCAAGGCTAAGGAGAAGTCTTTCTCCTGAATCTAGTGGGAGAATGGGCTAAAAACAGTTCTGATCTCCTTGGAAGCTTTGTTAGAGAACCCATGGTGGTTCTCTGTGCTTTTCCCACTTACTCTTGTGAAGCAGGAAGGAAGTTAGTTTATGTGGTGAACCTGAAACAGGCTCTCAGTAGAGCCGACCGTGGACTCCTGTGTATCACTGTAGTATGGCTTCAGTTCCTGTTGTCTCAGGAGCAGCTAAGTAGACTTCCGTCAGCACCAGATAGTTGTGGGTACCCCATATGGTATAGACCAAACTCCAGCAAGTGCTGGGTGGCCTACTCCAGTTATACTGCATAGGAGATGGGCCTGGCCCTTGTGGACACAAGCTTTAGAGGTCTGTCTGTGGTGACCACAAGAGCAGCTTGAGGAGAAACCAGGTGGCCTGGAGGTTGACCTGTTGGCCCTTAGGAAATAAACTTCCCTGTAGACCGGTCTAGTGTGGTGGGATGGGGTAGGACTAAGAAGGATTGGATTGTTCTGATCTCTTCCTGCGGTTCTTGGACAAGGCCCTGCCCTGTTCTGGGTCTAGCTTCCTTGTTTATAAAATAAGTGTTAGATAGATAAAGTTAGATAGATATAGTTAGATATATATAGTGTTAGATAGATATAGTATTAGATATATATAGTTAGATAGATATACTGTTAGATGGATATAGTTAGATAGATATATAGTTAGACATAGTGTTAGATAGATACAGTTAGATATAGTGTTAGATAGATACAGTTAGATATAGTGTTAGATAGATATAGTTAGATATAGTGTTAGATATAGTTAGATAGATATAGATATAGTTAGATATAGTGTTAGATATAGCTAGATAGATATAGATATAGTTAGATATAGTGTTAGATATAGCTAGATAGATATAGATATAGTTAGATAGATTAGTGTTAGATAGATATAGTTAGATATAGTGTTAGATAGATATAGCTAGATAGATATAGATATAGTTAGATAGATATAGTGTTAGATATAGTTAGATAAGTGTTAGATAGATATAGCTAGATAGATATAGATATAGTTAGATAGATATAGTGTTAGATAGATATAGTTAGATATAGTGTTAGATAGATATAGCTAGATAGATATAGATATAGTTAGATAGATATAGTGTTAGATAGATATAGTTAGTCGTAAGGCCCACTTTTGGCTCATATCACTCTGTCTTTGTTTTTGATTTTTGGTTTTTTTTTTGTTTGTTTGTTTGGTTTTTTGGTACGTATGTGTTTTGTTTTTCTGAGACAGGGTTTTTCTGTGTAGCCTGGCTGTTCTGGAACAACTCATTAGTAGACCATGCTGACCTTGAACTCACAGAGATCCACCAGCCTCTACCACCCGAGTGCTGGGATCAAGGTGTGCACCACCACCAGTTCTCTTACACTGCCTTTTAAAAACCAGTCACCAGCTGGTGGAGGTGGTGCACACCTTGATCCCAGCACTCAGTGAGCTGAGGCCAGCCTGGTCTACAGTGCAAGTTCCAGGACAGACAGGGAAAACCCTGTTTGGAAAAACAAAACAAGACTCAAACCAGTAACTAGGTGTCTGGAGAGATGGCTCAGCAGTTAAAAGCACTGGCTGCTCTTCAGAGGACCCAAGTTCATTCACCTACATGGCAGCTCACAACTGTCTGTAACTCCAGTTCCAAGGGCTGGGACATCGTCACATAGATATGCATGCAGGCAAAACACCAATGCACTTAAAAATAAGTTATTTTTTTAATTCTGGGGGGGGAAAACTTAAAACAAAAATGTGAAAGAAAAAAAAAGAAAGCTAGTCTCTGGCCAGGCCAGAGTGAGGTTTAAAGGGACTAGAAAAGGGTGCCCATGGTGCTGCACACCTTAATCCCAGCTCTCGGGAGGCAGAGGCAGGTGGATCTCTGTGAGTTCAAAGCCAACCTGGCCTACATATTGAGTTCCAGATCACCCAGAGCTACATAGTGAGACCCTGTCTCAAAAAGAATAAAATACAAGGCCTGGGTGCAGAGCAGCGTGGTGAGTACTTCCTAGCATGTGCGAGACCTTCATTGTGGAAAACAATAGGAAAAGCACTCGGGGCTCTCACCGGTGCTGCAGCATCTGTCTCATGTGAGCAGTGGGGCTTACTACATCTTGGAGTGTTCAATACGAGCCCGATGCTGTTGCTGTCCTACATGCCTTCTGCATACTTGCGTACCCTTGGTGGCCATGCTGCAGGAAGGGTTGCTTGCTGTCCCTGCTGTAGACAGTATTTGCCCAGGATCTCACAGTGAGTGGAGGTTGCCAAGAATCTCTCATCATAGCTCCAGCTGTGAGAATGTTGCAGAGGTCAAACCATCTTCCTGTACAAACAGGGCTAGAGCAAGTGAGCTTGGGCTCACTGGAACATAGGTAGGGTGACTGAACCATGCATCTAGCATGTGCTCCCACGGTGCACGTCTCCGTGGCTCTTGTGGAAGGCATTCCTGAATACCTCAACCAGGACACAGCATGAGGCACACTAGAGCTTTGTGATGGTGAGCTGCCTAACTGGTCACTCAACGGGGCAGATGTCAGTGCTAGTACAAAGCAAGTACCCCCATAATGCAGTATCCCCCATCTTAGGCCCTGAAGCCCCTTTTGCTTTAGGGACATGAGGACTGAATGACAGACCCATTTCTTCTGTTTTTGTGCGAGTAGCAGCTTGAGCCCTGTTGAAGGAGGCAGACATGTGGCTCCAGGGCAGAAGGTGGCACAGCCAAGGCCCTGGGCTCCCCGAGCTCCCGGCTGCCTCTCCGCCACCTGCTGATGCTGGGCAAGCGAAGAGACCGATAATGGGCCTTCTCCATCACCCTCCTCATTTCTGTAACCGTCCTGATAACAGCAACACTGAACTGACTTTAAAGCTGATGCTGTTTTAAAGCTGCTCTCCTTCCATCCTGCTGAAGAAAACAGTGCCTTGTTAGACTCTTTAGTGTCATCTCCATGAGTGTCTTCATTCTTTCACATCTGTGGTTAGATGCCGCCTGTCCTCCCCACTCAGGCTGCCCTCACTTTCTCTTACTGCAGATTACCAGCTGTCCAGTGCAGAGCTGTCCTCCTTACCAGCTTTCAGCTCACCTGCCGGACTGGCACTAGGCAACGTCACCGCCTGGCAACAGCCCCAGCAGCCTCAGCAACCACAGCAACCACAGCCGCCACAGTCACAACCACAGCCGCAGCCACAGCAGCCACCTCAGCAACAGCCCCAGTTGGTCCCCGTATCGCTCAGCAACCTCATGTGAGTCTGTGGGAGGTTTGCTGTGGGAATGGTGGGGGTGAAGGACAGAAGTCTCTGTGGAATTGTCCATGTGCAGTAAGTGAGCTCTTCCTCCTAGCCAGCAGGGCTGAGGGTGCGGGCTTTAGACAATGATGTGGACAGAATGGAGCTAACACTCATTTCTCTTCTTCCCCTTTGCCACGTGTCATGTCTCCCTCTTCTCCCAACTCCCCACTCTCATTGTTTGGTCTTACCCTTTGTCTGGTGACTTCCTGCTTTTTTTGTTACTGCCTCTGTGTTTCTGGTCCCTGAACTCCAGCCCAGGCAGCCCCTTGCCCCATGTGGGTGCTGCTCTCACGGTCACCACCCACCCGCACATCAGCATCAAGTCAGAACCAGTGTCCCCAAGCCGTGAGCGCAGCCCTGCACCTCCTCCACCAGCTGTGTTCCCAGCTGCCCGCCCTGATCCTGGTGAAGGTCTCAGCAGCCCAACTGGAGGATCCTATGAGACCGGGGACCGGGATGATGGACGGGGGGACTTTGGGCCCACACTAGGCCTGCTGCGCCCAGCCCCAGAGCCTGAGGCTGATGGCTCAGCTGTGAAGAGGATGCGGCTGGATACTTGGGTACTGTAATATTGCCCTTCTGTCTGCCGGTGTCTGCATCACCCAGGGACTGTCCCACAGGCACTCAGCCCGCTTTCTTTCCCACCTGAGAGGCCTTGTGGCCAGCATTCCTTTTGGGTCAGTACTCACAGCCCTTGACTCCTTCCATGCAGTATTGTGCCCTGCTCAGTGACCTCCAGCTGGCCTTGCCCTAAAGTTTTACCCCTCGGGAGAGGGTTGGGTGCATCCTATAGGCCAAGCTGCCCCTCACACCACCTTCTCCGTCTCCTCTCTTCACAGACATTAAAGTGACGGCTCCCACTCCCTCCTCTCAGCCTCCCTGATGAAGAGTTGACAATCTCACCGCCTACCCCTCCCTGTCCTGGGCTCCTCCCGCTCGACCCCCACTTCCTTTCTTCTGCTCCATGTCCTGTTGATGGTTACATTTGTGTATAATTATATTATTATTATTATTATTATTATATTTTTAAATTCGAATTCTCGCTTTAGAGAGAGGGTTGCTCTTGCCCCTTTCTTGGCCCCACCATTTTCACTGGTGGGGGGACTCTCTTTATTGCGGGAAAGGGGGGACACTTTGCACGTTGTACACATATGCTGCGGGGGGGGGGCAGTAGGCCTTGGAGAAGGACAGGTGCCGAGCCCTGCATGTGGAGCCTCCCATCCCATCCCCAGATAGACGTAAAGAACCAAAAACTATCCAACAACAAAAACCCCAGAGCTGACTTGATGTTGGGTTTGCGTCTCAGGGACAGGAAGGGACAGAGACTCTGCTTCGGGCTGTTCATGGCTAATACCCATCTTGGTCCCTCCAGCTTCCTGTGTACACACCACACTCACTGGTCCTGTGTGGTGCACCCCAAGATCTGGGTTCTAGGAAGGCTGCCTGGGAATCTGAGGCCAGGGCAGGGACTTGAGGTAGGAACCTCTTTGGAAGTAACATTGGAGAGACAGCTGTAGAAAGAGGGCTGATGAGGGCAGAAGGACTGGGTGTGGCGAATCGGGACCCTACCCCTGGCTTTTCCTTTAAGATGTACAGTGCAATAGCTCCCCATCCTTCAGCCTACCCCAGCCCTAGAAAGCTGGCCATGTACTGGAAGAGTTGGGGAGAGGACCTTCAGTGGAGTAGCTCCAGGTTGGACCAGGGTCATCCTTTGGTTCCTTGGGGCACTGAGGGCAGGAGGCCTGTCAGGGGCAGGCATGGGGAGGGTACCTCTGCTATGTGCACCACACCCAGAAGAGTGCACGCAGGGCGCACAGCATGGTCCATGGAGCTAGAGGGCCCTACAGATGTGGCCCCTGAGGCCCCTCCCCAGTCCTCCTAACTCCTGCCCCTGACCCATCTCCCAGCTTTTTTGCCCCTGTCTCGCTACCTCCTGTCCCTCCACCTCCAGGCCACGCCCCAAACCTGCCCTCTTGCTACTGTAATTGTAAATAGCAACCTTCCAAAATGTTAGTGGTTAACAGTCCAGGAAACTGTTGTGTTTGTTGTTGTTGTTGTTGTTGTATTGATATGAAATGAGATTCTATTTTTGTCAAAGTATATTGTAATAATAATGACTCAAATGGCCCGTACTGTACAGATGGGATTCTTCTGCTGTTCTTGCCTTGCTCTCCCAGGCTTGTGCTTTGTCGCCTCCTCAGTGGGGCTGCAGGCAAGCACCCAGGGGAGGGGAGGGGAGACAGCACACACTCCGTGGGTAGAGTAAGACAATGCTCAGTGCTGTAGGAAGATGGTCTTTGCCCGCCTGTGACCCAGCCTTTTGTAGTATTGACACTTGATGCAGGGAAGAAGCCAGAAGCAGAGGGGTGTGAGCATGCTCGTGGGGGCGTTTCTGGGTGCACCCTGTATTTATGAGATTGTGTGCAGCTGTGCGGATGTACCTTTGAGTGCCTCTGAGTCCAGTGGGTGTATTCGTAAATCTTAAGTGACTCAGGCTCCAGGGGCCTCTGTGTCTGTGTGGCTGGGTGTATTTACACAAGGATAGGTGGCTTCCAGCTCTGTGCTTCTCACTGCCCTCTTCCCTGGGCTGCTCTCAGTCCTGAAACATTTGTACTAAAGTTATAGGGAGTTGCTAGTTGACCATCCCACCTCTCCCCACAGCCTACCTCCACCAGGGCCTCACTCTGGGAGCTCTGCCCCCTTATGGCTGTCCGCTAGTCCTAGCCAGACCAGTTCTGACCCTGGAGTTCTGACTTGTTTGTGGACAAACTCAAGTTCCTCCTCCTCCTGGGAGCTCTGCCTTCTCAGGCAGGCAACCCTCTTTTACCCAGGGTTTTACCCCGGTAGCTGACCAGGTAAGGGGGTCAAACATGTGTCCTGCCTTCCCACCCCTCCTCACAGTTCCTAGAGGGAGTTTTTAAGACTTGCCTAAGGCCTTGACGGGAGCCAGGGTGTAGTCCTGTGCACATACACTCCCCTTGAAAGCGGCTGGCACATTGTAGGCCCTCAGCAGATGCTGAATGGGCGAATGATAGGTGCTCAATAAACATGGAATCACTGGCCTCTTTTCAGGCTGAGCGTGGCCACCATCACACAGAGCTGCGGTGAGGCCCCTGACGTTCACAGTGTGCTTCTCATCAGTGTGCAGTCTGCTTCCCGAATGCAAACCTGGCTTCTGATTGCCATGTATGGGTGTGTGTGTGTGTGTGTGTGTGTGTGTGTGTGTGTGTGTGTTCATCCCTGTCCCTGACAGTAGGGACAGTCTGTGAATGAATATGTGATATTTCTGCAGTTCAGTATCTCCAGGATTCTCCTGGGGCTATGTAGGGGCTTCTGGCTGGCCAGGTAAATTGATCCCTGGGAACCCAGACCTCAAATGGGGACTTATTTTCTTCCTCTCACAAGCCAAATTTGCCTCCTATTCACTTCCTCTGCAAAACTGGGTATTTGCCAAAGTAGCCTCTGGCGCCATCCAGTGCCCTTCCCACCCAGATCTCCCTTGGCTTTCAGGGACAGTGGGACCGAGGGCCTCCCCCACATGCCTCAGTGGAACACATTCCCTCCACCCCAGCAGTGCACTCGACGTCCCTCCCCACCTCGGACAGGAAGGAAGAAAGATGCACCTTCTCTTGCTGATTATTTATTTGTTCGGAGAGACGGAAATGATGTGAAAGTGTCTAAAAGTCTCTCTATCTCTCTATTTTTAACTGACTCTCTGGAACCCCCTGTGGGGGAATGTAGGCTTTCCTGGAGGCTGGGAGTTCCTTGTTCTGCCCCCTTCTGCCTCCTGCTTATGCAGAGGGATGAGATTTAATGGGGCAAGAGAGCTAAGATTCCCAAGGAGAATCTGAATTCTCTACCCCATTCAAGTCCCAGAGAGAGGGAAGTAGGGAGGGGTGGGGCCAGCCAAGAGGCGACCCATCCCCAAACTTGACAATCACCCACACTCCTGGCTCCTGGGTCTTGGGCAGGGTGAGCCCAAGTGTGTGGCTGTTGATTTGTTTCATTATTTCTTTCCGTGCTGTACGGTGATGCTTTCTAGTATTCTGCACATTAAGAAAAGACGAAGTCCTCGAGATTCTTACGAGTTTGGTTTGAAAACTCTTTCACTATATTTGTTGTAAAGAGGTTTACTATTAAAAGAAAAAAGAACACGTTTCTGATACCTCAGCTTGGGCTTTGATTTCTTTGGTGCGGCGAGTAGGGAGGAAGCCCTGGCAGAGAGAGTGATTATCTGAGGGTGGGCTGTGAGGAGTGATGCCAGGCTTCCCAGGCAGCCCCAGCAGTAGAGAGAGGTGACACACGCCCCTAGGCCCAGGTCCAGCCTTCCCACTCCAGGCAGCCTAAACAGATGGAGCCCACCTTCACAATGCACCAGTGTCTCTCTGTTCACAGACAGCCAGGCTGTCTGCAGATGCAGCAGCCGTGGGGGCCCCAGTGCCCTGCTCTGAAGCAGCAAAATGAGTGAGGGGCCTTTGCTCAGGGGCTGCTACTGCCTTACAGTGCTTAAGATGGCCCGCTGTCCTGCTAAGGCTGCTCTGAGAGGCCAGGAGTCGAGTCAGGCCAAGCACAGAATGTCCTCAAGCCTCAGATTTCCATATTGCAAAATACTTGCCATCTGTGTTGGCCTGCCTGTCTCACAAGGTCACTGTGGATTCCACCTCATTCTTCCTCAGCAGTGGCAAAGATGGTATGTCCCAATCAAGAAAGGGTTAATAAAGATATTGTCCTCCAGGCTGGGGCTTGCCTAGTTTAGTCTTCAGTACCACATAAAGGCATAGTAGCACACACTAGTGATTCTAGGTAGAGGCAGGAGGATCAGAAGTTCAAGGTCTTCCTCAACTCCACAGGGTTACATGAGACTGTCTAAAAGAAAAAGATATCACTGTCCTCCAGAGGCTGTCAGATAGCAGCTTCCACGATGGGCTCCCACTATCCCTGCCCACATCCATGCATGCCCTTGTTCCTACACTGAGTGACCAATTTTAAAAGGCAGTTAATGGTATGTCCTTTCAAATGGGAAGTATGGCTTCTGCTTCTCTTGTTACTGTCCTTGTATTATGCTGTACACCAGCCCTGTGGAAAGCCCACATGCCAAGGACCCATACGCTCCTACCAGCTGCCATTTGAATGAGGTCATCTCTCCTAGCAGTATAGTTGCCTGACTTTTCCAGACGTTGCTCCAGGGGAGAACCAACAGGTAAGATGGTAATGCCCAGCTCATCCATGCCCACGGAAAGGACTTTTTCTCTGAGGTGACCTCACAACCCAAATCCTTAGCAAAACCTTTCTGCTCAGTGTATCTCCTGTTTGCCTCTGACTGTCTAACCTCCTCCTCCTTCCTGGGAGGTACCGCATGCTGGGGTCTGGGATAAGCCTTACTGTTGCTCATAAGCCTTCTGTTCCCGCTCTCTTCTGGTGTTTCCCCAGTCCCTGTGTGGGATCATGGGGCTGGTTCTGGCCATTGGACTAATAAACTGTGATGTATGTCCCTTCTGAAATACAGGTAGTCCCTGCCTTTCCAATGCTGTTTCCATGTCTTGAGCATTGTGAAAGAGCATGTCTGTGTGACCCCCCTGGGTTGGGGGGTCTGATGCCCTTTTCTGGCCTCTACAAACACTGTATGCAGATGGTGCACAACATATATGCAGGGGAAACACCCATACACATACAGATTTAAAACAGCCTAGATTGCTAAACCACCTCAGAGTGGTGTTGGCACCAGGGGAACTTTATGTGAATAGAAATGGAACCTGCACTGTAACTGCTCTACCCTGGCCAGTCACAGAGCCCTGATGGTTTAAACCATGACAGTGTGACACAGGGGTCTCTGGACTCGGCATGGTCTCAAGGATGATGTAGTTCTAACACTTGTTGGCTGTTCCTATACAACAGTGCTAACAGCTGCCTGTTTCCTTTAACTTCACCTGCCATTCTGCCAAGTATCCGTACATCTTCAGCCCTTTTGATATCTGACTCCTTCATGGTCCCCCGTAACTCACCACATAAAGTGCAGGGGCCTTGCTGGTTCGCAAGGCCTTCAGAGAGCAGCACAAGCCCATTCCAGGCATAGTCCGTGCGGTTTCTTGGAATCTGGGTGTACTCTAGAACAGTAAGAAATCGGTTGGTTCCTATTTCTCATGGGAACAGGAGACAGAAGAACCAGCAGCAACTGGGCATTTGAGATGAGAAACCAGGCACACCTACTGCAAACTAGTGGTCTGTGAGGTGTCTAAGAGGAGCTATTTGAACTGAACTTTTGCAGTTAAGTAGGAATTTCCTGGGCATATGGGACCTTAAGGAACTCAAACTTCACTGAAAGCCAAAAACGAATAGCATATGCAGCTGTAGGGTAGGCCGGGTCTGTGGGAAGGGCTTTATTCTACACAGTTTAGGTCATCAGAAGAATTTAAGTAAAGGAATGAGTCAGGTCAGCCAGGAGCTGGAGTGGCAGGCAGGATGATGGGGAGTTCAAGGGCAGTCTGAGCTACATAGGAAGATAAGACCCTGTCTCAAAATGAACAAATAAAACTAAAGCAGGTCAGAGGAGTAGAGGCAGGAGGATCAGGAGTTCAAGGCCAACCTGGACTATAGAGTGAACTAGAGGGCAGTCTGGTCTACATAAGACACTATGTCAAAATACTAAGTTAAAAAAGCTTTTTGCTAGGAAAATATTTCTGATGGTGATGTATTTGGGAGGATCGCCACACCAGACAAGAGGCCAGTCTAATCAGGAACCGTCACTGGCTTTTTTTTTTTTTTATTTTAAAGGTTGTTTAAGAGATCGCTCTGCATAGCCCTGGCTTTCCTAGAACTCACTATGTAGGCCAGGCTAGCCTCAAACTTCCAGAAGATCATCTGCCTCTACTGGGATTAAATATATGCACCACCACAATTCACATGGCCTCTGAAACTTTCTCACAAACTAAATTCTCTTCAGTTGAATTCATAACCTGGATATATACAGACCATGAAATATGCAAATCAAACATTAATGGAAATTATAAATTTTTGTTTTGTATGTATGTGTGAAGGGTATGTGTAAACCAGGGTTCAGTGGTGTCTTCCTCAGGTGTGTGTGTGTGTGTGTGTGTGTGTGTGTGTGTGTGTGTGTGAGAGCGCGCGCACGCGCGCGCAGGGTATATGAGAACCAGGGTTCAGTGGCATCTTCCTCAGTTTCTCTCCATGGAATCTGGAGTTTGCCATTTCAGTCATACTGGCTGATCGAGTCCTAAGGATTCTCCGGCCTCTGCCTCCCCAGTGTGGAATTACAGGCACTCACAACTGCACCCAGCTTTGGTGCAGGGAACCTGAATGCATGCTGAGCTTTCTCCACAGCCTAAGAAGCTTATTTTAAATAGTTTTTTAGTTTTATGTATTTATATTTTGTCTGAGTGCTCTGCATGTACACCTGCCCGCCAGGAGAGGGCACCAGATCCTACTATAGATGGTTGAGAGCCACGGTGTGGGTGCCGGGAATTGAACTCAGGACCTCTGGAGGAGCAGTCAGTGCTCTTGACCCCTGATACATCTCTCCAGCTCTAAAATTCTTTAACAAGGATTGAAACATACAGTCTAGCCAAGGCTATATAATGAGACTATATCTCAAAAAAAAATCAATTTTTCATATCAATGAGATGGATTTATCTTATCTAAATATTGGCTGGATATTTGATAGTTTACAATGTAGATCCTCTTCAATATTTTTCATAATTAATATTTGATTTCATAATTGTTAACGTTGAGTATACTGCTTCACATAAATATGTAGTACAAAATGGTAGGTGTAGCCTGGTCAGTTTTGTCAACTTGACACAACCTAAATCTGGGAAGAGGCAGCACCACCGAAGAACTGACTACCTAGGAGCTGCAGACACTGAAGAACTAACTCGGGAGCTGCAGAGATAGTACAGTGGGTAGATACTGGCTGTTCTTCCAGAGCACCCTGTGGCATCTGACAACTGTAATTCCATTCCCAAGGGATCTAGGCTTTCTGGCCTCCGTGGGGACAGCATACATAATGTACATGTGTACATTTAGGCAAACAAATATATATGTAAAAATAATTTTTTTAAAGAATTGCTTCTATCAGGTTGGCCTGTGGCCATGTCTGTGGGACAGCTGTCTTGATGCTAGTTAATGTAAGAAGATTTGGTCCGCTGGGCTTTTTACAGTGCTGAGCATAGGCCAGGAAAGGAGCCGGTTAGCAGCATCCTCCCCAGCTTCTCCTCAGCTCCCGCTGTTTCTCCCCTCAGTGATGGACTGTGACACAGAAGCGGAAACCAAACAACCCTTTCCTTCCTGAGTTGCTTTGAGTTGTAGTGTTTGTCCCAGCAGCTGATCAAGGAATGAGGCTATTTTGGGAATGCTAGGAACCCTTCCCTACAGTGGCAGTAGTAATACCCAGCAAAAGAACTGCAGGAAGGAAGGGGTTTTGGAATCGTGAGGTAGCTCCTCACCTTGCATCTGCAGTCAGAAGCAGAGCAAGGGATGCTAGTGTTCAGACCACTTCCTCCCTTTATCTTTCTGGGTCCTACTTCAGTCATCCTAGTGAAGAAAAGCCCCACAGGTCCTGTTGAGTTGGCAGAGTAACCATCACATCCACCAAGCCAAAGTGCACTTAACCTTTCTTTTAAAATGGAACTCAAACCATCAAGTCAAGTAGCAGCTTTCAGAATCAGGCGTTTGGAGACAGCGATGTGGCTGAGAAATCTTGCCCAGCACACAGGAACCTCTGGGCTGAACCCTCAGCACCAGGGTGTGTCAAGGGTGGTGCCACACATCTGAAATGCCAGTAAGAAATGGAGACATCAGAAGTTCAAATTCTTCCTCTGCTATATAGAGTTCAGGATAGCAAGGAATACATGAGACTCCGTTCAAAAAGAAATTAGTAAAATGAAACAATATCAAATATTCTATGATCCCAAAGATCTTAAACTACTATTTGGAAAAAGACGAGGGAATGGCAGTCTGGCACAATGCTTACACAGTGGCTGGAGAGATGGCTCAGTGGTTAAGAGCATTGCCTGCTCTTCCAAAGGTCATGAGTTCAATTCCCGGCAACCACATGGTGGCTCATCTATAATGAGGTCTGCTGCCCTCTTCTGGTCTGCAGACATACACAGACAGAATATTGTATACTGTGTACATAATAAATAAATAAATATTAAAAAAAACAATGCTTACACAGGACATGGCCGGGAGGTTAAAATGAGGCCGTGCAGATGAAGTACATTTTGGTTATGTTGGTTTTTACATAATTTAACCTTCATGTGTACATGAGCGTCCGCAGAGGCCAGAATAGGGCATCGAGTCTATTGGAACTAATGTTACAGTCAGTTGTGAGCTGTCTGACACCGCGCTGGACCTGAATTCAACTTCATCCAACACCCTTTTCTGGCCCTCCGCAGGCCACACATAATACACACTGCTTTTTTTTTTTAAAAGAAGAAAATTAAAAATACTCCAAGTCGTAACTTTTTGCCACTTCTCTCCTTTTTAAGCTGTTGAAGAACAGGCTCCTTAAGTACTGCCATATAAAATGGGACTAAGGTCAGGGTTTCTTAGACTTAACTATCAGGTCAGTAGTTCTGGGCCAGCCCATTTATTATGTTCTGACTCACCCTTCAGTTCTATGGGCTAGCTTTTCCAGCCCTGTAATTGTGTGGAAACTTATTTAAGGAACAGCAAATGTGGAAGAGACCCAGGGAAATCCCATCTCAAGCTCTAAAAGCGGCTCCTAGTCGAGCCAGTAACTCGGACTTGAATGTTTGCAGCCTGAAATCACTGTGTTTGTCTGCACAAAAAGCAAGTCCATTCTCCTGCCGTTTACAATCGTGGGTCCCAAAAGGAAGAGACAGACTCCCGTGCTCTGGGTAGGTGCGGCGGTGTCCGAGCTCACGACCACTCCTATCTAGGACGTCAGCCGCCACGTGCACAAAACTTGCTGGGTGACCCTGGGAGGGGAAGACCTGCCGAACGCCGGGTCACCCACCCTTCAGGCACCGCCCCGTGTGACCCCGGTGTGCTCCGGAGGGCGACGAAGTGCTTCCGGGTTTCGAAGCAAACCTCCACTCTCGGGAGAAAGGGGGGAGGTGCAGAAGGCAGGCCGTAGAGTCCCGTAGCGTCCGTTTCCGCACGTTTGGCCCCATAGGCGTCACTGAGCGCTTGGCTACTGTTCCCTGGCTTCACGGGTGGCACAACACACGCCCATGGCGCTTTTCAAAAAACAAAGGCCTCCAAGCCACGCCCGGTACGGCCTACTTTTCAGCAGGAAGTAGGTACCGAGGCTCACTCATTGGCCCTTCGAGTGATTGATGGAAGCATCGGCCAACCGCTACCTGCAAAAGACGGGCGCTTTCGGCGGTCTGGGGGTCGGTGTTAGAAACGGTACGCATGCGCAAGTCGCCTCTGTCGACTTCTCTACTTGAGAATTGCCGGCCTTCAATTCTCTTAACAGTTTTTTTTTTTTTTTTTTTAAAGATTGATAGGGTACCAGGTCTCATTACGGATGGTTGAGAGCCACCATATGGTTGCTGGGAATTGAACTCATGACCTCTGGAAGAATAGCCCGTACCTTTAACCTCTGAGCCAGCTCTGCAGCCTCCCCCTCCCCCCTTGGCAGTTTTACAGAGATTGTCCTCACTGAAAGATCTGGCATTGCCTGGACAGTCCAGAAGAAGCATCTGAGAGATGAATGCAGCCGTTTGTCATTGTCAAAACTGTTGTTACCTACAAAGTTCACGCCGAAGAACTGTGCGGTTGATTTACAAAAAGAACAGAAGAAAAAAACCTCGCGGGGCTGGAGACATAGTTCATTTGCTGGAGTACTCCCCTAAGCACGCAAAGCATGGGGTTTGATCTGGTATTGCAAAAACCAGATGTAGTGGTGGATGCCTGTAATCCCCGGCCTTGGGAGCTAGAGCGAGGAGGATCAGGAGTTCAAGGCCAGACTATGTAGAGAGTTCAGGGCTACCTCGGAATATACTAGACTTTTGTCTTAAAAAAAAAAAAAGGATCTTGTGTTGGGTGTATTCATAGAAACTCTTCACCTTAATAGGCACAGGTTGGACACACCTGGCTGTATTTTTCTGTCCTCTGGCGGTAAGATAATAGTCTAAATAGCTTGAATCTGCAGAAGCCCTGGCGATAGTAAGAATTATTAAATTGGGAGCCTCACCCCAGCCCCCCCATCCATCTTTGGAATGTTGAGCATAAAACTTCATTTCAAGCCCCCTCCCCTGAGAGTTGCCTCAGTCCAAACTCCACCTCTCCAGGTAGGGTTAAGGAAGCCCGCCAAAAGGTGACCCTTCCCCAGGGAAGGTCAAGACCACTCCCACAGGCTACTTAAACTGTCCCCAGAGAATAAGCACGTGGTCTCCCCTCTTCCTCTTTGGTGGTTGTGTTGGTTTTCTGTTCCCCCTCCTCATGACTTCCCTGCAGACATGTCTGTTCAGTTAAACCTGGATATCTTTTAATTTGGTCTGATTGAGATTATTTGCTTCGGTGGAGAGGCTCGTCTTTAAGAAAAACCTAACAAGAATAATGGTTTGGGGAGACATTTCACAGCATGTCAACTGCCTTCTTTCTATCAAGAGGTCCTCACAATCTCTCCATTGGGTTGGAGGTGTAGCTTGATGGCAGAGTGCTTGTCTAACAGAAGTTCCATCCCCAGACTACAATGACCAACAAAACCCTGTAGACAGGTGAGTAACCGGTCACGAGTTTAGGATTATGATATTGGAGCCGCAAAACACTGTCAAAGTGAAGCAGTCTAGCGCCCCCACCTTCCCATTCAAGGCTCTTTTACTATTAGGAACTACCTCCCAGCTCACACACACACAGAGGGAGGGGGAGAGGGGGAGAAAGAGAGAGCGGAAGATGTTGCCTCCAATTTTTAAGGGCTGCCTAGCGCATGCGCACAGGGGATGGCGTGGTTACGTCATAGGGAGATGCGAGGGCTCACACAGCTGCATCACATGTAGATGATGCAACCATGCTGCACGTGGGTCACATGGGATTCCCGGGGCCATTAGGCATTTCTGCCTGAGGGCTTGTCTGCACATGCATGGCCCTGGAACCCAGAAGTGTCAGCCATGTTATGTGGCTGAATCATTACAATGGGGACCCTTCAAGAAAGAACACAGAGGTACAGTTATAGTCAGAACCCTGGAAAGGTGGCTGTGTGTCTGTGATCTAAGATGTATCTGGGAAGGAGATGAGGACAGAATGCACTGGAGGGGTCCAGCTTGGTGATCCAGGAAACCTCGGAGCACAGCAAACCCTGAAACCAGCTCTTACAGTTCAAAGATAGCACAATAACAAAAGCGTTGGAAGAGTAGAGCAATGGTAATAAACATGGGGTGTGTTGATAGTTAACCTGGAGAGATAGAAGCTCAAATGAAAAGAGAACACAAGTGGATGCTACTGGCAATGTCCTGGTTACTGAGTTAAACGCTGGGCTTGTGGCTGTTTTGTGTGTACAAGATCCCTGGTGGCAGTAGGCAGCAGAAATGCTGTAGGTCCCCAAATGGTGGTAGCGGGCCATGTGGCAGCAGACAGCGGGCCCTGGGAGCAGCCAGTACCAGGCAGAGACACTGCTGATCCCTGAGCAGTGGCTGGTCCCAGGCAGGGAGACCCATGGCGGGCAGGCTGGTCCCAGCTAGCCCAGCGGTGTGAGCAGGCGGCGGGTAGGAGGCACATGGACAGACACATTGTACAGAATAGAATTGGATATTTATTACTTAGAGGAGAGGGGGGAGAAGGAGAAGAGGACAGAGAGAGAGAAAGGGGGGTGGAGAAGTGGGGAGAGAGGCAAAAGCGAAGCTGCCTTTCCAAGAGGAAGACGGAAAAGAGAGAGAGCTCAGGCCGGAAACTGAAGATCAGCCTGCCTCAGCAGATGGGGGAGGGAGTGGGCATGGCTTGTGTCTTAAAGAGACGACAATCATAACAAAAACTACTTGGGAAGCTGGCCTGGACTGCAAAGTGTTCTACTGTGCTTTCTAAAGTGATGAGACACTCTAACCAAAATCAGCCTGGTCAGGAAATGGTTTGTTTCAGCTTATAAATTAGCCATTATCAAAAGCAGCTGGGATAGGCCCTCAAGCTAGGAACTGAAGCAGAAACAATGGAAGAACACTACTTACTGGCTTGACTATTGATGTAGCTGGGTCTTCTGTCTATGTGTTACTTTCATTGGTCAAATAAAGAGACTGCCTTGGCCTTTGATAGGACAGCAGCTTAGATAGGCGAAGTAGGCAGAACAGAATGCTGGGAGAAAGAAGCAGAGTCAGGCAGATGCCATGCTTCTCCTACCCAAGATTCATCATTATAGCTAAACATCTCAACATTCATTGTATGCTGAATCCATTCATCCATAGGTGCTGATCTAGACCTTAAAGGCCCAATTATCTTTTTGCATTCTATGTTTGCATTTTCAAAAGCCAGAGATTCAAGAAGTATTCGTCTAGCTTCTGGGTCTGTTACCCCTATATCCAGAGCCTTAATTAATCTTTGTAAAAAGTCAGTAAAGGGTTCTCTCTGTCCCTGCCTAACCCTGGTATATGATTCGACCTGAGTGCCAGATGAAGGTGTAAGTCATAAACAATCCCACACCGGTTTGGAATTATGATTAATAGAATAGTTATTTATTTAAAGGGGAAAAACTTACAGATACTGTTCCAGACAACAGCCCTCTGCACAATCAGGAAAGGAGCCTAGTCGCCGGAAGCAGAGCCCAAAGCAAAAGAGAGAGCAGAGGGCAGTTGCTGCTTTTTTTCAGAGAGACCACACCCCAATGGGCTGGTATCTCAGCGGCTATTGGCTGAAGGAGCGGAAGGAGTCCTGCAACAGATCATTGCTCCCTTCCAGCTACTATTTTTATACCGTTTTAAAGATCTCTTTAGGAACTGGAGAGATGGCTCAATGGTTAGGCACGCTTGTTCTCTCGAGAGACCTGGGTTCAGTTCTCAGCACTCACCTGGTGGCTCCGTGTTTCAGGAGATCGGAAGCACAATTGTGACCTCAACAGGCAGCAGGCGCAGAAGGGGTACACAGACATGCACTAAGTCCCAGGAGACCTGACCCCCTCCGTGGGCAGCAGGCACAGAAGGGGTGCACATACGCACAATACACTCATATACACAAAATAGAAAAACCTAAAAACAAAAACTTTATTTAGTGTGTGCATATGCATACACAGAAGAGACCACTGGACGCTCTGGAAGTGGAGTTACAGGCAGCTGTGAGCCACCTGAAGTGAGTGCTGGGTTCTTTGGCCAGGAATCTTCTACAAAAGCATTAAATGAGTCCTCTCTCCAACTGCTACCTTTCCCCCCCTTTCTTCCTTCCTTCCTTTCTTTCCTCTCTCCCTCCTACTTTCCTTCCTTCCTTTATTAATTTAACTATCTGGACAGTGGTGGTGCACGCCTTTGATCCCAGCACTTGGGACACAGGCAGGTGGATCTCATTGAGTTCGAGGCCAGCCTGGTCTACAGAATGAGTTCCAGGACAACCAGGAATGTTACACAGAGAAACCCTGTCTTGAAAAAAATATTTTTAACTTACCTAGGTAGTGTATTTATTAGTGGTGCCGGCAATAGAACTCATGGCCTCACTGATTCGGGACAAGCATTCTGTCCCCAGCCCCCGACTATCTTTTTCCATACAGCCCAGGCTAACTTGCCTAGTGATGACACAGTGGCCTGGGCCTCCTAAGTTAATTAGCAAAGAAGAAAATACCCCACAAAAATGGCCACATGCCAATATGATGGAGTCAGTTCTTCAACTGAGGATTCGTCTTCCCAGGTGTGTCAAGTTGACAATAAAGATTAGCCATCATGGTGGGTCTGGGGAGTTTATCAAGACTGTCTCAAAATAAAAGATCACAGTGAGCTAGACCAGGTGGCACACACCTGTTCTCCCAGCAGGAAACCGTCTGAGGCCAGTCAGGGCTACATAGCAAGTCTTTGTTTGCTATGAGGGCTGAAAAGATGTCTTAGAAAAAAAGAGGGAGCAGTCTTAGACTGCTCATCTGGGGTATCAGGTTCAGTTCCCAGCACCTGCATCATGATGCATAGCATCTCTAAATCCAGTCCCAGAGGATTTGACACCTTCTGGCCTCTGAGGGCACTGGGCATGCACATGGTGCATAGACATACATGCAGGCAAAACACCCATACATAATATTAGGAAAAAGAGAGAGCGAGAGAGAATGAGGATAGTAGATTGCTATCTACTATATACGTTTACTCAGTATGTGCCAGTCCCTGGGTTCAATTCCCAACACTTTCAAAATAAAACAAATTAGGATACAGGGAAATTTTTAAGTAAATAGATGATAACACAGAACAAAGTGCCCTGTATAAAATCAGGTGCTGACCCAGTGTGCTGCCCTCTCCACCTTAGAAACTCGCATCGTGTGAAGCTTGTAAAGGTCTCCAGACTCCAGAACGCATTGCTCTGGGGTTCACTCCCCAGGAAGAGGGAGGGAAGGAGGCAGCGGCAGCAGCGTGAGTGTGAGCCTTGCGCGTGCTGCACTTGGTTTATAAACACTATATCAAGAGATCCTTGGTTTATAAACACTATATCAAGAGATCCTTGGTTTATAAACACTATATCAAGAGATCCTTGGTTTATAAACACTATATCAAGAGATCCTTGGTTTATAAACACTATATCAAGAGATCCTTGGTTTATAAACACTATATCAAGAGATCCTTGGTTTATAAACACTATATCAAGAGAACCTCTCACACACAATTTTTTTGTATTAGATTTATTTAGCTTTATGTGTAGGAATGTTTTTCCTGGATGTATATATTGTACCGTGTGTGTGCCTGGTGCCCATGGAGGTCAGAAAACGGTGTTGTATCTCCTGGAACTAGAGCTGAGATTGTTGTGAACCGCTATGTAGGTGCTAAGGTTGGAAACCAGGTCCTCTGCAAGAGCAACAAGTGCTCTAAACTGAGCCGTCTCTTCAGCAGATCTTTAAAAAGACAAAAGAGAGGGTTTGGCACCAGCTGGGGGTGCCGGTAGTAACGGACAGGTCCAGGAGTTGCGCTGAAATACACCACTGAAGGTACCTGCCCTCAGAGCATCCTTCAAAGAGCAGCGGCTGCCCATCTTTCAGTTCAGTGAGATGCTAAAATATGGAAGATACAGTATTGATCTCTGAGGAGAGGGGTTCATTGGGACTATGCCAGCTTGTTATGTTTGCAGCTGCTCTGAGAGAGACCCTCAGGAGTTCCTGATGGCAGGGGAGTGGTTTCTGGTGGGTTTGGCTAGGGCGTGGCTATCAGTCAAGGATCCATATATAACCTGCTCTGGTACACAATAAAGGGGCATTCTTGTTTCAAGGATGACCCGTGTCTCTGTCTGTGCTTCTACCTTCCCACGTGCTGAGATTAAAGCTACCATGTTTTGCTGCTAAGTGGGTTCCCACTGAGCAAAGTTGATACCAGTAGAATGAGGGGATTACCAAGGGGCTGAAGTCCTGGAAGGGCTGGAGCTGCTGCTGACCACTGGCATCCATAGAGTAAGCTTGTTCTGTGGACTCATTCTCCGGTACCTGCTCCCTTGCCTGCTGTGCCAGAGATGGCGCACACTGACTGAGAGCTGTGGTGTATTTGACACAGCTTTTAAATAATCTGACTTCAGTGGGGCATGGTGGTACACATCTTCAATCCCAACACTTGGGAGGCAGAAGCAGGCAGATTTTGAGGCCAGCCTGGTCTACAAAGTGAGTTCTAGGCCAGCCAGGACCATATAGTGAGACACTCTTTAAAAAAGAATCTATCTAAATTGGTTGCTAACATTTAAAAATCTTTTTGTTTTTGTTTTTGTTTTTGTTTTTAGAGACAGGGTTTCTCTGTGGCTTTGGAGCCTGTCCTGGAACTAGCTCTGTAGACCAGGCAGGTCTCGAACTCACAGAGATCCACCTGCCTCTGCCTCCCGAGTGCTGGTATTAAAGGCGTGCTGGACACATGGCTTAGCAGTCAAGAGAGTATGCTGCTCTTGCAGAGGACCTGAGCTCAGCTCCCAGAACTCACTGCAGGCAGCTCACAACCACCTGTAACTCCAGCTCTAAGGGATCTAAACTTTGCAGCATCTGAGCTCATGCATAAACCCACACACAAACTGACATACACATAATTAAAGATAAATACAAATATTTCAAATCTTTGGATTTCTAGATACTTCATAAAAACTGGAAACTGTGCCCAGCACAATGGCACACACTTTTATTTTATTTATTTTTTATTTTTTGTTTTGTTTTTTGTTTTTTTTCAAGTTTGACAAAATTTATTGTAATTTTAGTAAAGACATTCAGCTCAGTCGTCTCTCTCTCTCTTCTCACCTTGACCTCAGGTTAATGTCATTTGAGTCAAGTAAATATGTAGGAGAGATATTATTTCAACAAACAGTAAAATGGACAAATGAACAGTTTGCCTACATAAAAGTTTTGTAAATAAATTTATTTTAATTTATGTATCTTGATATACTTAAACCACATAAGAACTAACAGTGCTATGTACATTTCCATTGTTTTTACTTGGGGCTTATTAAGTAAACTTAAATACAGTGAACAAAGTGTTATGAATATTTGCAGGCTGCTTCTTGGAAGTTATTACATTAAAAATGCCTCGTGAATAACTGCCACCAATGAAACCCACTGAAGCTGCCTCCAAATTCAACATTGTCATTTTCAAGGAAACCTCATCATTTATTTTGTCTGTGACTGTTAAAGATGCATTAACTGTCACATCAAAAAAGCCCATATACAATACCAGCAATACACAAATTTAACAGTACTGAGAGACTTCATAATGAAAATGTGTTTGAAGAAGCATTTTCTGTCTTATTTCAGTCATTAAAATGTGCTTTTGAAACCACTGGCCAATATGTATATACTTAAAGTAAGTCATGGAGTTGTACAAATAAATCTTGTGAGTTCAATTCAAATTGGAGCTAATGAGTTAGTAACTTAAATGTTTCAAAAGTCACAGAAAGTGCATTGCCTTATCTGTCTTCATACAATGTTATATCTTTTCCCCCTTTTTTTGGTATTTGAACCTTTTTTTTTTTTTTTTTTTTTTTTTTTTGGTTTTTCGAGACAGGGTTTCTCTGTGGTTTTGGAGCCTGTCCTGGAACTAGCTCTTGTAGACCAGGTTGGTCTCGAACTCACAGAGATCCGCCTGCCTCTGCCTCCCAAGTGCTGGGATTAAAGGCGTGCGCCACCACCGCCCGGCTAGGTATTTAAACCTTTTAAAAATAAAAACCAGTCAAATACTTAAAGCAGTATGTACATTTATATTTTTGGTGGGATTTTTTACTTTAAAGGAAACAGCTTCCTTATGATTTGCCTCAAGTTCTGGAAATGCTTATAGGAACTAGAATAAAAACCAAGAGAAGCACATTCAAAATACTGATTTACTTTGGTAGCAAAACACTCCTGAATGGAGACAATTTCCAATAAAGTGAAGTGGGCTATTTTTAGTAATACTTCACATAAGAATTTTTGACAAAAAATGTTTTTTAAAGAGCAAAGCGTCTATACTCACTGATAGCGATGCAATACTAGTATATGACAACCCAAAACAAAATGAACTGTCCATAGGAAAAGGTTTATTTTAATTTTATCTAAATTTACTTTCAGTTGATAGTCCAGGAACGTTGTCTTCTCAATCCAATACTCCCTCTCTACAAGGCTGTTCCTGGTAGCCAGACAGTTCAGGTAATGAGGGAGTGGACACAGGAGAGGAACTGTTCAGTTTCAAGTAGACAGTGACTTTTGGCTTCCCTCTTAATGTGCTAATAGTTGTGTCTAAAAAAATATGCAATTCTTAGAAAGGTACCACTTCTGATTTCTTTATTATCTGTAACCTTTGGAAACTAATCACATGAAACTACAAAATTAGCAAAGGTCTTGAAATCTGTATATAAAACATAAATTATCTCTAATTTCAAACTCTCATTTATTAGTGTACCACTCAATCTTAAAAAATAAAATAAAAAGAAGAAAAAGGAAAAGAAAAAATGGCTCCAAAGCTAGTCTTACACCATTCTTTACAAAAGGAGACTATTCCTTCTAACTGCACCCACCCACACCCCAATCGCAAAACACTTCATTTAATTGTCTTGGTCATGTACATTTCCAAGATGAGATTTTATATTTCGCTCCCATAGCTTCTGATTATCGGAAAAGCCATGCTTTCCTTTATTAAAGGAGTTTGGTCCAGCTGATGTTGGTGTGTCCCTTCCAATATTCTTCATCCTCATCCTTGCTTCTGGAGGCATTTCTTCTGGCTCACTATCTTCATCTTCATTGAAAGCTGCTGCTACTGGAAGGGTTTTTGGAGCAAGAGTTGGAACCGCTTCCTTAGGCTTACTTGATCCAAGTTTGATGGAGATGGCGGCTGATGCTTTCTTTGTCGTCTGACCACCTACGGCAAATCCAAACTTGGAGATCTTTGTAGGCTTTGTTGGGAGGTCTGCAGCTTCTTCGTCAGCCGATCGCTTTTCAGCGCTGCGACTGGAACTTTCCCTCCATTACTGGAAGAAACAGTCTTAGTTTTCACAGGTTTTTCTGCTTCTTCTTCAGGTCCTCCGGCGGCTCCGGCTCGCTGCGGCTTCTCTGGCTTGTCCTCTCCCGCCTTCCCGTCCACCATCTTCCCCGCCGCGGCCCCACACTTTTAGAGACAGGGTTTCTCAATGTAGCCTTGGCTGTCCTGGAACTTGGTCTGTAGACCAGGCTGACCTCAAACTCACAGAGACCTGCCTGCCTCTGCCTCTGGAGTGCTTGAACTAAAGGTGTGTGCCTTTAATCCCAGCACTTGGGTGGCAGAGGCGGCAGATCTCTGTGAGTTGGAGGACAGCCTGGTATACAGCGTGAGTTCCAGGACAGCCAGAGCTACACACAGAGACCCTATCTCGAAACAGCAAAAAAAAGAGGCAAAAAAGTGCTGGGGTTGGTAGCACAGGAGAGCTTGGTTATACTTTTGTACCAAAAGTCCTTATTTGCCATAAAGGATGAGAGTACAAAATTACAGCCTTCTAGCAAGTATCTTGTCCACTTGGTACACAACACTGACCCACACCTGTGTATCCAGCCACTGGGATTGTGCCCCAGTGCCCCAGTGTTCAGACCACAAACACAGCAGCGCCAGCACTGAAGGCATCAATTTCTCCTAAACTCTGTGTTGGAGCCAATGGTCAACTGCTTGTTTAAATGCTCAAATTATGTCTGTCTATCTCTCTTTGCAGATGTGAGTGTGCAGAGAAGTGTGTGCATGCAGGGAGGGAGGTATTTCAAAGACTGGGAGCAGAAGCAGTGAGGTGGCTCAGCAGGTAAAGGCAGATGCTGTGCAAGTCCGATGACCTATCTGATTCCTGGAACCCACATACGGGTGGAGGGAAAGGACTCAGTGCAGAATCATTCTGAGACGTACACACACCAATTCCCCCTCTCTCACACTCACACACAACCCAGTTCTCTCTCTCTCTCTCTCTCTCTCTCTCTCTCTCTCTCTCTCTCTCTCTCTCTCACACACACACACACACACACACACACACATACACACACACACACACACACACACACGAATACCAGAATACCAGACATCTCAGTGGTTAAGAACACTTGCTGTTCTTGCAGAGGACCCAGGATCCAGGTTTGGTTCCTAGCACCTACATCAGACAGCTGACAGCTTCCTCTAACTCCAGCTCTCGTTCCAGGGAATCTAATGGTGTCTTCTGGCCTCTCTGGGCATTAGATAGATCCATGTGGTGCACATACAGACAGTCAGACACCGATAACAGTAAATTTAAGAGCAGTAACAAACATCTGTCATGCATTTCTTCTCCCTTCCTAATGTCATGTTAATAGCTACATTTCTGCATTTTTTTAATTGTATAGGTGTGAGTGTTTTGTCTGCAAGCATGCTTGGGCACTACATGAGAATCTTGTGCCCACGGAAATCAGAAGAGGGCTTTGGATCCTCTGGGACTCCAGCTATCGATGTAGGTTCTGGGAATTGAACTCAGGTCTTCTGTGAGGTCTTCACCACTGAACCATCTCTCCAGGACCTCTGCTTTCTTTGAGATGTTCTGTCCCTCTGTCTCCCCTGTCCTTCACCACAGTTCCTTAGGTCAGCCTCAGTGTCAATTTTTATGAAAATTATGAAACTTTCTTAATTATCAGTATGATTTCTGTTTAAAGCATATTTTTTCCTTCAGTTATGTGGATTTTGCTTTGGTTTTTTTTCATTTTGGTCTTTTTTGAGATAGGGTCTTTCTGTGTAGCTCCTGCTCTGTGTAGATGAGTTTGCCTCTCCTAAGTGCTGGGATTAAAGGTGTGTGTTCAGTTCTGTTTAGTTAATCTACAGCACTCTCCTCACCCCAGACAGCTTTCTCTTCATCGCATGTTTAACACCCTCGTAAACCTTTGACCTCAGCCAGGCAGGCACCTTTAATCCCATAACTCAGGAGACAGAAGCAGGCAGATCTCTGTGGGTTTGAAACCCGAGTTTCAGGACAGCCAAGGCTACACAGAGAAATCCTGTTTCAAAAAAACCAAAACAAACAAACAAAAACCTTTGGCGTCTAAGCTTGAGCATGGAGCTTTGCTCCTTCAGTGGTGTGCTGTTCCTGCTGGAGTGCATTCTGAAGTTCTTGTGAAGAAAACTGAACCCACCACGCCTCTGTATAAGCCAGCATCTCTGTCAAAAGGCACAGTGCACTTTCATATTTGACCATACCGAGCAGTGTTCTCTCAGCTCACTTAACACTGGGGTCCAAGGGATTTTTCTGATAAAAGCAACAAGCCAACGGCTACTGCTATGCAGAGTCATAGCCCCTCTCACGGTCCAGACAGCCATGCTGCCGCTACCACCCCTCCTCCATGCAGTGGGTCACACCCAAGTCTCAGCACTTGGGAAGCTGAAGCAGGGTTGCTGTGAGTTTGAGGCAAACCTGGGCTAAAGGGTAAGAACATCTCTGAAAACAAGCAAACAAACAGACAACAAAACAAGGGGTTGGAGAGATGACCTGATGGTTGAGAGTACTTATTGCCCTTGCAGAGAACCCAAATTCAGTTCCCATCACCCCCATCAGATACTTCACAATCTCCTGTAACTCTAACTTCAGGCAATCTGGTTCCCTTCTGGCCTCTGGAGGCACTGAATTCACATGCACACACACACACACACACACACACACACACACACAAATAAGTTAGGATTTCTTTTCTTGCAACAAAACACCATGACCAAAAAGAAAGTTGAAAAGGAAATAGTTTATTTGGCCTGCATCTTCATATCACTGTTTATCAAGAAAGTCAGGACAGGAACTCAAACAGGAACCTGGAGGCAGGAACTGATGCAGAGACCATAGAAGGGTGTTTCTTACTGGCTTGTTCAGCATACCCCTTCTTACAGAACCAGAACCACCAGCCCAGGGATGGCACTACCCAAAATGAACTGAACCCTTCCCCATCAATCATAACCTAAAAAATTCTCTACAGGCATTTCTTTTGTGAGACAGGGTTTCTCTGTGTAGCCCAGGCTGTCCTGGAACTCAGTCTTTAGACCAGGCTGACCACACACTCAGAGATCAGCACTCTGCCTCCCGAGTGCTGGGACTAAAGGTGTGGCGCCCCCACCAACCAGCCAATCTACAGCCTAATCTTAAGGAGACATTTTCTCAACTGAGGTTCCCTTCTCTCAGATGACTTTAGTTTATGTCAAGTCAACATAAAACTAGCCAGCACACGTATATAATATCTAAAAATACTCCCATACATATTTAAAAACAGACTGAGTGGTAGCTCATTGCAAAGGGTACTTGCTGCATAACTCTTAAGAACTTGAGTTTGGGATAACCAACATCCACATAAAAGCCAGGCATGGCAGCAGCTAGGAGTGGGATTCTCTGAGGTTCCCTGGTCAGTCTAGCAGAATCTCAGTCTTCAGGAGCAGTGATAAATAAGGTTATGCCAAATGGTTATATGAAGATTCCCGACATCGACTTCTGGTTCCCACCACACACACACACACACACACACACACACACACACACCACACACACACACACACACAAAGAACACTAGATGAGCATCACTCCTTGTTAGTAAAAGTCTGCCTTAGTTACTGTTCTATTGCTGTGAGGAGACACCATGACCAAGGTAGCCTATAAAAGAAAGCATAAGAAACCATTGAATTGGGGATTTGCTTAGTTTCAGAGGGCTAGTCCATCATGGTGGGGAGCATGCGGCAGTAGAAATGGAACTGGAGCAGTTACACCCTAATCTGCATGCAGGAGGCAGAGAAAGAGAGACTGTAGCACATTTAATAAAAACCCAGAGACAGATATTGGGGTTCAACCTGAATATCAGAAAAGCAAAGCAGCCAGTCACTGGCTCTTACCTCTATCTCAGACTGAAATGGAGATCCTGCCTCCAGGAATCTCAGAGTGAGACTGACAGAGAGCTGTCTCCTCCCGTTTTATATTCCTCTCTAGCTCTGGGATTAAAGGCATGCACCACTACCACAGGTTTATATGGCAAACTAGTGTGGCTACTGGGATTAAAGGTGTGTGCTTGTAAGACGGACCAGGGTGTCTGTTTTACTCTCTAATTTTCAGGGAAGCTTTATTTATTAAAATACAAATGAAATATCACTACAAGAGACATAGAGACAGGCGGTCAGACGGCCTGTTGTGGGCTTTTGAAACCTCAGAGCCCATCCTCAGTGACACACCTCCTCCAACAAGGCCATACCCCCTAACCCTTCCTACCCAGTTCCACAATCTGGGGACCAAGGATTCAAACACCTGAGCCTATGGGCGCTGTCCTCATTCAGAACATTGCAGTCCTAAATGAGTCTTGTTGAGGACTGAGTTTCTACCTTTCAGTCCAACTCCAGAGTGCACCAGTCTTACCTCCGGACAGTGTTTACCATCTTCTGGGTTTTTTTTTTGTTTTTTTTTGTTTTTGTTTTTGTTTTTCGAGACAGGGTTTCTCTGTAGCTTTTGGTTCCTGTCCTGGAACTAGCTCTTGTAGTCCAGGCTGGCCTCGAACTCACAGGGATCTGCCTGCCTCTGCCTCCCGAGTGCTGGGATTAAAGGCGTGCGCCACCACCGCCCTGCTGTTTACCATCTTCTAATGCCAGCCTCTGGTTTCTGTGTAGCTCAGTGGTGGGCGCTTGTCTGGCAATGTGCAAAAGCCCCAAGTTCAATTTCAGTCACAAAGCAAAACATCCAGCCACACATCTTACAGTGTCTTTGTGAATTGTAAGTCTGTTTAGCAAAAATGTGCATCTTTAACAAGCATGTTGTCCTGCTCTGTTCTCAACATCGCTCACTTCTTTTTTTAAAAAGAGACTTATTTATTTATTATGTATGCAATATTCTCAGTATTCTGCCTACATACATGCCTGCAGGCCAGAAGAGGGCACCAGATCTCATTACAGATGGTTGTGAGCCACCATGCAGTTGCTGGGAATTGAACTCAGGACCTTTGGAAGAGCAGGCAGTGCTCTTAACCTCTGAGCCATTTCTCCAGCCCCCATTGTTCCCTTCTTTAAGGCCCTTCGTCCCAACTCTTACTGTCAGACCAATCTGCTGAAACCCTACAAGCGACAACCAACATTCTGTCCCTGGAACCCACATGCTGAAGGTAAGAAATTACTCCCTCAACTTGTCCTCTGATTGCTACATGCATGAAGTGGCATATGGGTATACACAATAAGGAAATATATGTGTCATAATTTTGTCTTGTTCTATTTTTTTGAGGTAGGGTCTCACTATATAGCTGTGGCTAACCTGAAATTATGCAGACCAGGATAGCCTTAAACTCATCAAGATCCACTTGCCTCTGCCTCCTGAGTTCTAAGTTTAAAGGAAGAATTAAAGGTATGCATCACCATGTATGACCCCTAGTATTATAATTTTTTAAAAAAAGATTCATTTATTTTTATGTGTGTTGGTGTTTGTCTGCATGTGTGTCTGTACACCACATATATGCAATACCCACAAAGGCAAGAAGCGAGTGTCTTGCCTCAATAGCTGGAGTTATAAATGGTTGTAAGCTGCCATGTCAGTTCTGGAAACTAAATCCTGGTCCTCTGCAAGAGCACCAAGTGCTCTTCACTGCTGAGCTGCCGCACCGGCCCTGCTATTTCTGCAGGAGTCCAGTCCAGGTGCCCCCTGGCCCTCAACTCCTGTCAGACCTCCTAGTGTTCCCACCTTCCCTTCCACAAACACCTCCGGGGTGATCTGTAACGTCCTTTCTCTCTGTAGTGTCCTGCCTTCTCAGAGGACAGGCGCTGCACTGGGTTTGAGGTACACAGTATCCGCAGGTGCTGGTGATGGTCGAGGGCACAGCTCAGTGACGAATGTACACAAAGAATTAGATTTAGACCCCAGCAGAACACAGCATAGGAATGTAGCCATGCATGAGATCTACCTTTTAATTAGTCAAGGAAATGCCTGACAGTTCTCATTAACCTGTTAACATCTGCACCTGGGCTCTATAAGGTGAGCTGTGTTTCCCAGGGTGTTGGGATATACCCCTAACAAGAGGAGTTAATTTTCTTTCGGGCTCTGATGTTAATAGCTCTTGTCTGTGGTTTTTAATTTTGATTTTACTATATATTAATTTTTGTGTTAAAATCTTATGCATGTGGGGCTGAGAGATGTCTCAGAGGTTAAGAGCCCTGACTGCTTTTCTGAAGGACCTGACTTCAATTTCCAGCAACCACATGGTGGCTCACAACCATCTATAATGAGATCTGGTGCCCTCTTCTGGCCTGCAAGCATATATGCAGGCAGAATGTTGTATACATAAATAAACAGATAAATAAATAAATAAATAAATCTATCTTTAAAAAGACTTATGCATGTTTTAACTGCACATACATCTGTGCACCGCTTGTGTCTCCCAGAAGAGCAGCCAATGTTCTTAACCATTGAGCATTGCTACAGGTCCTAGTTCTTGACTAACTTAGCTCAGTGATTCTGCTCTGAGCTCCCGGATAAAATCCCTAGCTCCACCATGACTTCTTGTCGGACTCCATGGGGTGCTTGGAATCGACAAGGACTTCACAGAGTGAAAATAATTCAATACGAACCAGGTAAAGATGTTAGAACAATGCCCAGTAAGCCGAGGAGTTTTGAGAATTCTTAGGAAGGGCATTTGTAAGTGGGAGCGGGTGCTTTATCTCCTCCCCTCTGTCCCAGGGTGTCTGTCCTCCTGGAAGCCCACGCTGATGCACTTGTTCACTGCTTCCTAGTCTCTGCCTCATTGGGCTCACACCCCCCTTACCAGAGGACAGTGCTCTTGGCCACTAGGAGGAGCATTTGTGCCACAGAAGGCACAACTGTCCCACAAGGAAAGCCAGCCTCGGATTTCCGGCCACCTCTTATCCCTCTGGAGAGAAGGATGTTCTGTTTTGGGATGACAGCCTTGGCACCTTCTCCCCACTAGGGCTCCAGCAGCATGGAGCTCTCTAGGTCTAGGTGTAGCCCACTGAGCGCAGGATGGTTATTCCCCTGTTTTGCCTATGAAGGGGGTGTTCCTTCTACATGAGGCTTAGTTGGGCACTAATAAGAAAATGAAATACCCTGACATAAGTCTGGTGCTCTAGTGTACATCCGCAATGCAGCATTTAGGGAGCTGTGGCAGAATTGCCAAGAGCTTAAGGCCAGCTTGTGCAGGCTCCATCATTAGTTCCGGGTCACTCTGTCTCAAACAAGCAAACAAACAAACAACAATAAACAAATTCACAGACACAAACCAAGCCAAATCACCCTGAACTATGAAGAACCAATAGGTCAAACTCGTGTTCTCTCACCCTGTGTCCCCTTCCTCCGTGGACACTCATGCCCAGAGCCTGTGCCGTTGCTGGAAGGAGAGTCCCAGAATACCTTGTCCCCACTGAAAACAGGAGACAAGCATGAACCATACACAAGAGGTCAGGTCTTTACAGAAACATCGGGAGTGCTGAAATGCCCCTCATCACCAGAGGGAAAGTTTGATTTTTTTTTTCTGAAAAGTTGAGTGATTTTGTAAATAAAATAATGAATGGAGTTGGGCGTGACACCATAAGCCAGTACTGAGCAGGTGGGGGCAGACAGCCAGGAGTTCAAGGTCATCGTTACCTACAGAGTAAGCTCTAGGACAGCCTGGGCCGTATGAGGTCCCCTCTCAGAAAATTCATAAGGAAATGTGAATGAGAGAATGTATGGAGTATCGGAACGTGAGCCCTCCCTAGGGGACACTTTCAGCCTTGGTACACTAGGTGGCAGCACGAAGCAGCAGAAGGGGAAACCAGACTGGTCCCGGGCTGCCCCGAAAAGGGGCCGCCTTTGTGTTCCCCTGGCTTTGGGCCCTGCTTCTCTTCCCACAGAGGGTCTTTCACTCCCTTCCAGTGTTAGGACACCACATCCAGCAGGGCAAACACCTAGAGTTCTTCTCAGAACCCCTGAAGTGAGTTCCGCAGCTCTCAGAAGGAAAACTCGGACCTGGCATGAAAAATGGGGATAAGAAGACACATAGGTAGAAGCCCGAATCTATGCTGCTGAGGCAGAATGAGCAACAGGAGGTTTTAAAATCAAACAGGGGCTCCTTGAGAAAGTGTTGCCTGGCCAACCCTGCCTCAGGACAGGCTCCAGTGAGCCTCTCTGATGTCTTCATACAGCTAGAACACAGATAGCCGTGTTCTTCAGGGAGCTCCATTTTCCTCTCCATCCCATAGTGGATCTAGCACAGAAGCCACGGCCACTGAGTAAATCATCACAGTCAGGAAACTGGGATCTGGCCACACAGTGCTCCTCGGCTTCACCCCCTTTCTGCTCCAGACAGACAGACGGCCATTAGACAGTTTTCTAAGCATGCACTGTGTGCTCAGCCATGCATTAGCCCCTTGATAGAGGAATGAACCAAAAAAGGAGCATGGCACCTGCCCACACTCTCATCCATCAAAGAGGAATTCCTTCTTCATACCTTGATTGGCCGTGTTGGTCTGTCTTAATCACTGTCCTATTGCTGTGAAGAGACTCCATGACCAAGGCAAATTCTTAAAAAAGAAAGCATGTAGTTGGGAGTTTGTTTACAGCTTAGTCCACTCCCGTGATGGCAGAGAGCCTGGCAGTAGGCAGGTGCGGTGCTGGAGTAGCTACTTCCCAATTCACACAGAGAGATTAAGACTGGGCCTGGAAGGAGCTTTTGAAACCTCAAAGCCTGCCCCCAGTAACACACTTGCTCCAACAAGGCCATGCCTGTGTGAACCTTGGGGGCCATTCTTCAAATCACCACAACCTCCTACTTTGCTTTCTATTGCTTTGTTAACATCCTGTCTAAAAGCAGGTTGGGGAGGAAAAAGTTTATTTGGCTTACACTTCCCCACTACAATCCATCACTGAGAGAAGTCAGGATGGAACTCAAGGCAGGAATCTGGATGCAGGAACTGAAGTAGAGACCGTGGAGAAATGCTATCTACTGGCTTGCTTCCCATGGCATGCTCAGTTTGCACCTCAGAACCCCAAGTGGGCTGGGACCTCCAACAGCAGCCATTAACTAAGATAAGGCCCTGCAGACTCTCATCTTCTATACTGAAGTTCTCTCCTCAACTGCACGGAGGATGATTGTGAACTTCTGTCCTTTCTGCCTCCACTCTCCAGTCCTGAGATCCCAGACAACCACAATGCTTGCACGTTGTCTTGCACACCTCACCCAAACCTACCTCTTTCCCGTTCCTAGTCACAAAGGCTTCTGTACTGTTAGGTAAGTCTGGCCCTCTTCTTCCTGGCAGCTGTCTAACAACTAAAGACAGACTCTTCCTCACAAGTCTGCACCCCAGGAGACACTCTCTTTTGCAAGAGTCATTTGAAGTATTCCTCCCATCTGCTAGGCACCTCACAAGGTCGGGTCATCTCATTCACTGTCCACCATGAACTCTATTCTAAGATACAGACAATGGGCAGGTGAGGTGAAGTAGCTCCTCTTGCTGGTGCTGTCTCCTCAGTCAGCCTTCTGTTCGGATGGAGCGAGGCTCAGCAGCACTGTCCCCTCTCTTGGTCTGATAAGGTCATTCGTGGAGCACCACAAGCAGTCACTACGTGAGTGCTCATCATGGGCTGATGGGTACCTAGATATCTGAAATCTTGAAATTGGCCTCTCAGGCTGCCTGCTTTCTCCCACACCCCGTGAGTTCTGTGTCACAGGCACCCTTCAAAGGCATTCCAGCTCATACACCGTCTATGACAAAGCCATCCTGATTCTGCTTGGCTCTAACTGGTCTCTCTCTCCTGGCTTATAGCCAGGCCAGCCTTAAACGCTTTGTCTTCTTGCCATAACCTCCCATGTGTTGGAATTACAGACATGTGCTAAATTTTCTCTACAGAATTTCTACCTATATTTTGTGAGCAATAATTTATGTCTCTGTTTTCGCTCCTCAGCCATGACACACCCCCAGATCATTGTTTTTTTCCCTTGCTGCCTTATATATGGAGGTACCCAGCAAACATTTGTCAAATGAATTAACTTAGGAACTAGGAGTTCATCCTTTGTCTTGGAAGGCAAAACCTCAAAACTTCCCATCAACTCTCTCGAATGGATGGATACCTCCTAACGTCTGCCCTGGGCTCCTTCCCTGCCCCACTTCGCAGCAGGAATGGTGTGAAGTCTCAGGCAACTTCAGAGCAACCCTGGGGACAGGTTTGACCTCTGGGGAGTCAGAAGGCATAGGGCACCCTGAGACCACACAGCTGGAAGGAGCAGAGCACAGCTGGAAGGAGCCCATCAGCCCGAATCAGCACTTGTTTGGCAGAGCTGGAAAGACTGGCTTCTTCAGATTGCCCCTTAAAGTCCTTGAACAGGTAGAAAGCAGCTCGCAGGAATGGCTGGATAATAAAATGAGGTACAAACAGCCTCAAGGGAAGACAAGTGGAGAGCCGGACTGTTCTGAGATACGCACTCCCTGACCGCCTTCTCAGTAAGGCCCCACCAGCTCTGTCTGTGCTGTTTTATATTTCTTCCCACCACAATCACTATCTTTATTTTTGTTATTTCTTTTTTCTGTCAGTGTGGTTCATCACTGAAGGAAGTCAGCACAGAAACTGCAGCAGGGCTGGAACCTGGAGGCAGGAACTGATGCAGAAGCCATGGAGGGTGCTGCTTACTGGCTTGCTCCCTATGTCTTGCTCAGTCTGCTTTCTTATAGAACCCAGGACCATCAGCCCAGAGATGGCTCCACCCATAGTGGGCTAAGCCCTGCCCCATCAATCACTAATTAAGAAAATGCCCTACAGTTTTGCCTACAGCCCAATCTTTTGTTTTGTTTTGTTTCGAGACAGGGTTTCTCTGTGGCTTTGGAGCCTGTCCTGGAACTAGCTCTGTAGACCAGGCTTGCCTCGAACTCACAGAGATCCACCTGCCTCTGCCTCCCGAGTGCTGGGATTAAAGGTGTGCGGTGGCACCACCACCACCCAGCCTACAGCCCAATCTTATAGAGACATTTTCTCAACGGAGGCTCTAGACTATGTCCAGTGGACATGAAACTAGCCAGCACATCTACGGTACCTGTCTCCCAGTACCGCTCCCTGTCCGTCCTGTATACATTAGGATCTCATTCCCAAAGGCCAGTTCACATGTCTACGCTCCAACTCCAGTAGCTTGCTCCCAGGAGACTGATGAAATATTGTTCCTAACCTCCCTTCGGCTTTACCACGCCCTTCTAGACAAGAGTACTAACCAGGTGACTGAGCAAGTGGGAAGAAATGAGTCAAGATAAAAACAAATTAGTGTTTATTGGATTTTTGTGCCTCTTTCCCCCTAATTTTGCGCAGGGGTGGATGAAAGCCAGATTTCAGCAATTATGTCCCTGTAGTGTCAGGTGGGAACAATGCGAAATGACTAGAAAGAACCCAGAATTGGCCTGGGCTAAGGTGGCCTCGGGCAAAGACAGCAGGACAGCGGGGTACTGAATAGCCTGTCCGGTACTTCCACAGGGGGCTGATCCTGAGAGACCCCTGGAGCCCTGGCCCGCCCCTCTCCCCATTCCCACCAGGGAAGGCTCTCTGGGAAGAAGGCAGGTCAGGCACACGGTGACCTTTCACACCTCAGACAAGCAAGTTTGTTTTCTGCCTTTCTGTCTAGGGCTCAGCTGGGGGGTGGGGAGGGTGGGGTGGGCCTTTTCCATTCTCCTGGTACAAATACCCCAGAGGAGCTGAAGTGGAGGGAGTAAAGGATCTATTTATTTTGGCTCAGGAGGGACAATGTAAGCAGATGGTCTTTGATGGGATTAGCGGCGTAATCTCTAAGACCCTGGTAAATTGGAAAATGATCCATTATATTCCAGAACCTTTGGCGGCTTCAGCCCCTGGGGAGGGAGGGGCCGGCCGAGGGGCACCTTGTTAGAATGGACCCCTCTGGGAGCGGTGGAATCCCGCTCTGGAGCGCTTGCGGGGGGGAGTGTTAGACCCTGGCCCTCTATGCTCCCTTTTCTTCTGCTTGTGTCCCCATACCCTCCTAACAGCCCAGGGTATGGGGGGGTGGGGGATAATGTCACCCTTAGAAAGAAAGAAAACTCTTAGAATTCAGTCTGTCCGCCTCAAGATTTCCATCCATGTCCTCCCCAGCATCTCCAAAACTATAGCCCAGGCCCATCTCCTCTTCCACGCTTAAGGGTTGTACAGCAGACCCCAGGGAGAGCTCCGCTACTGGGGCATGGGGTTGGGAATCGGAAGGGCTCGAAAAGGCAGGCGTGGCAAACTGCCCTAGCCTGGAAGAACTCCGCTCCTTATGGAGGTCCTCCAGGTGCCAGGCATGGTGGGGATTGTGGGTGCTGATGGAGGTTGTGACTTCTTGCAGTTTATACAGAATGGTAGAGGTACAGAATTTCAGGTCTGGCACTGAATGAGGAGCCAGACAGGGTGGGTGATTAGCTTGAGGTCATCCAGGTCAGCGAGAGGATTGAAACAACCTCCCGCACCCATGACTTTCCTGCTTTTCTTCCTGTCATCTTCTCCCTGCCTCGGAGAGAGCTCTTCCTCATGGCCTCCCGCTCCTTGTATTTTACTCTCTGTCTTCCTAATACAGGAACATGCTAGGAACCATACATCTGTCAATTCCAGTGGAATATGTATCTGTCTCATCAGTTTTAACCCCCCCCATCATTAGAACGTTATGCTGGAAAGTCGATTCAAGTTGATAAACAAGTCTGTATTTTCCCTGTACTGAATAACATCTTGTTTATCTATTTTAGCATTTTAAGACATTTTTCAAATATCTTTTTTGGTTTTTGTTTAAGACAAGTTCTTCCTATGTACTCGAGCTAGCCTGGAACTTGTTATATAGACCAGGCTGTCCTCAAATTTATGAACTGTCTTCTTGTCTCTGTCTCCCCAAAGCTAGAATTACAGGCATACACACCATGTCTGGCCTATCTTTCCTTGGATAAGTATCTGAGGAACTTAATTACACTTATAAATTTTACTTTGACTATTAAAAAATTAAAGCATGTTGGGCAGTGGTGGCGCACGCCTTTAATCCCAGCACTTGGGAGCCAGAGGCAGAAGGATCTCTGAGTTTGAGGCCAGCCTGGTCTACAAAGTGAGTTCCAGGGCAGCCAGGCTACAAACTAAACAAACAACAAAAACAAAAACGAAACAAAATCTGAAGCATAGAGCTAAACATAGTGCCAGGTGCATGTAACCCCAGTACTAAGAAGGTAGGAGAAGGAGGGTGAGGAGTTCAAGGCTAACCTTGAAGGAGTTTGAGGCCAGCCTGGGCTATATGGACATTATCACAAACAAAGAAGCAAAAAATACAAAAAGAAAAAACAAAGCACAATAAAAGTATATTCCATCTTCACAGTTCTCTGTAAATAAATTCACAAATAAAAGAAGTGAGGGCTAAGGATATAGCTCAGTGGTAGAGTGTCTGCCATGCACGAGGCCATAGGTTCAATACCCCCACACACACCCAAAGGAAAGAAGGAACAAAATACAAATTATTAAGCCAGAAGAGTTGCTGTGAGTTCAAGGCTAGCCAGGGCAACAAGCAAAACTCTGTCTCAAAACAATAATGCTGCTGCCGGTGTTAAACACAGTGCAGACTCTATTCCCAGTAGAAGACGCCTCAGTCCAGGCTGCGTGTGCGGCTCCAGTACAGTGCTTTCTTAGCAGGCTTGCCTCAGCACCTCCACGACGAAGAAGAAAAAGCCCAGTGTTTTAGAGAGTGTCATTTCTAAAAGATGCCTCAGGCAGAGGCCCTGAGAGGAATCTGACTCGTACATCATTTTATGTCAGGCTATTTCAATGTACTGTGAATTGTTTTGTTTTATGTAATTTTTTTTAAAAAGAGCTACAGTATGCCATATCTATTTATCTGAGAGAAATAGACGGGATTCAGAAGCAGGGTACAGGCAGAGAGGAAGGGCGGCAAGGAACAGTCATCCACCCAGCCGCCTTACCGAATGGAAAGTCCACGCGACACTCCTGAACGAGTGAGAAGAGGCACCACCACCCGGCCAGCCACCCGGGGAAGCCGCTTTCTCCCACCGTTTTGTCCGGTTAGGAAGAGGATCTATGCGGCAGTATGGCCCTTCCCACCTGCGCGCGGCCGGCCACCCCAACCCAGGCCCCTGCGGGTTCCCTGAACCCCCAGCAGAAGCAAGAGAGTGGCCCACACCCACTCGCACTAACATCCCTCGTTTTGATGAGGTCCAGAACTTTCTGGGAACAAGTCCACTGACCTACCAGCTCAGGGTTGGTCTTATTTAATGTCACATTTATTCATTTCTTTCTTACAGGAAGAGGGGGAACCTCAGACCAGACCCCGGGAAAGTGACTATGAGCCTGCTGTGATGGCAGCCCTCACACCCCACAGGAAAGACCAGCCCCCCCCCCCCCAGCGTTGCTCGGGTTTCAGGGAGAATGGAATGATCCAGCATTAGAGTCCCGGCTGCAGAGTGCAGGGACCGGGACACCATCGGCTCCTCCAGACCCGGAGCAAGCTGGCAGAGCCACCTCCGTGCGTCCGCTCGCCAAGCCTAGCTTTGGGTTGCGGCCAGACCCGCCGCGGAAGGCGCAGCGTCCGGGAGAACTGGGCTTCTGGGGACGAAAGTACGGGAGAGACCGCGGTCCCGACCCCACGGCCTTCTCTCGGGGCTAAGCCACTCGGTCAGAAACCGCGGGAGCCGGCCACACTTCTACTAAGGGTTCGAGGCTCTGGCCGTCCTTCCGCACCCCACCGCGCCCTGGGCTGGGGCGCCCCTGGCGCTCTGTTCTTCGTCTGAGCGAGGTCTCGGGTGCGGCTAGCGAGCAACTGGACTCCGGCTCCCGCGGCCTCCAGCGCCCTGTCGAGGCTCTTTCCGGGCAGGTGCGTCGCCCGCCCCCTCCGCCCAGCCCAGCTTCCAGCCTAGACAGAACGAACAGAACCCGACAGAACGAAGGAACGAACGAACGAACGTGTCTTTGTTCGTTTTTTCTTGCTTCATTTAGCACTACTGTCTCTTTTGTTTTAATGTTTTATTTCTTTCTAAGTAAATGTTCTGCTTTTTTTTTTTAAAAAAAAAAAATCCTTTTCCTGGTGATCACCACCACCACACACATCTCTCTCATCCGCTTGCTCCCAAGCCCCCCGGCTCTCTGACTTTTCTCTCCTTCCCACTTCAGGGACCGGACTCTCTTGGAGACTGACATACCAGCATACTGCAGCGTCTTCTGTGAGTGGCAAGGGAGAGCAGGTCAACGAGGGACAACCTCCTCCCGTCCCCACCCGCGGCCTCTCAGTGCTCCCACCCGCGGCCTCTCGGTGCTCCCACACGTCACTCTTCCACCCAGAGCACCTAGCACATCCAGGCCAGTCCACTCCATGCCACACTGCTCCATTATGAGGACTTTGCTGAATGCGGAAGACTGAACCACAGGGGCCCCCTGCAGACTAGTCCTGCCTGCTCTGGCCTGCCGGGTAGACAGAGATAGCAGAAACTGGGCAAAAATTGGGACCCCTCGGGGTGGGGGCTAGAGGGGTGGAGGGTCTTCAGGCCCACAAGCCCTTGCTCCTACATCTAGCTACCTGGGAATGCCACAGCCAATTCAAGCCAACTTTCTGCACACACACACACACACACACACACACACACACACACACACACACACACACTACATGAAGCCCCAAACTGTACACACAGAACTTGACTTCACTCTATCATGATATAAGCGAGGCACAGACAGCTAAACCAACTTGCTCGCACCCAGTAAGGGACATGTTTCAGTGCTAACTTAGTGGTTATGGTGACACTAGAACTTAGTAGAGGAAAGGGACAAAGCACCCACATATAGCCAACCAGATTCATTTCCTTTGCCAGCACTGCACCAAGACAGTCAGTGGACAACCATTGCCTTTGCCTGAAGGAACGCTACCCTACCTGTATCAAGTACAGAGCTAGTGTTTGACCAGGACCCCCCACGATGCCTATGGCTCTAGGAATGAAGTCATGTGTACAGACGTATGGATCCTGACACAGGCGGGGAGATGGAGAGCAGGAAGCTCCTCTCCAGCTTCTGGGGACCAATTACAAGCTCGCATGCTAGTCTTTGCTTCTCTTGCTCTAGGATGTAGGAGACTATGTGGTTATGGTGGTTTATCATCGGTTCTTGTAGAGTTAATATATATAATCAAGCTCCCGAATTTGGGCAGTTTTAGGGAGGGTGAAGAGCTGTCTGAGCTGAGCTCCAGGTCAGTGGCAGTGAGGGTAGCTGGACCTGCCTGGCTGATGTGTATGGATGCCACTGGATAAAATACAAGCCTGGTCCCAAGTACAGGAGCGCCTGCTTTGCAGAAGCCCTGCAGAAGACCAGCAGGTGCAGTTCCTGCTGTGCCATAGGAGTGCTGGGAGGAGTGCTGGGAGGAGTGCTGGGAGGAGTGCTGGGAGGAGTGCTGGGCAGAGAAGCACAGGCATCTTCTCACCTGTACAGCTCCAGAGGTTCACATGGAAGAACTAGACAGGTAGGAAAGTATATAGATCCTAAGCTAGCTGACCCCCTGTGTGAGGCCAGTGTGGGAAGGCATCCTTCCAGCATCAAGTGATCCAGGTGAGTGCAGAATAGAATATGCCTGATGTCATTGCAATCTGCTCCCCAGTTTCTGGACAAAACAGAAGAAGGGGTCCTCTCCTGTCTCTCCTAAGGGGTGGGGAATAAAAGCTCAGCACCTCCCTGGCTGGGCTTCAGGTGCCTCCCAGGCTCTCCCTCTCACTCCAGGGCAGTAACCCGCCCCAGTTTTGCATGTTTCTCCTGTTTTCATGTCCTGCTCTTCAGCTCTTTCACTGTGCTGCTGCAGTGCTACAGTTCTTCCACTCAGCATGACCAGACAGAAACTGGCTGGCTGCAGGAGTGAGGGCAGCCAGATGCTCAAGTGAGTGGCAAGCACTGTATGAGCACAGGTTCACTTTCTGCATAAACATCTGATCAAACCCCCCCCCAGGTGGTTTCCCTCAGGGACATTCCAGACCCTTCCCTGATTTCAGTGACCCCTCTCCTGTGTTGCCTTTGTAGAATGTGACTTCATTGGCAAAGGCTTTGTAGATGCCAGATGGATGGGCAAGGAAAGGGAGAGGGAGGAGAATTTGACAGGTATCTCTAGGGATGTCAAAAGAAGAATGGGGGGGTGGGCGCCCTGAGAGGGCACAATAAGTTAAGACACTTGCTGCACTTGCGGAGCTGATGACCCAAGCTCATAACTGGGATCCACGGGATAGAAGGAAAGAACCCACTCCTTCACGTTGTCCTCTGACCGTGTGCATGCAGGGACAATCCTCACTATAAAAAATAATGAATAGAAAACATTTAAAGAACTTTGGAATCTGTCAGAGTTAGAGGCTCCTTCTGAGCAGAGTGGGAACAGGGTTTGACGCCACTCTGGGTGCTCCACAGCCATCCAGGGCCAGCAAGGCAGAGGAAGACAAGTCCCATCCAGTCCATCAAGTCCTAGAAATAACAAACAGGGAAATTAATAAAACCTGGGACAGTCTAGTCTGTCAATCTTGGTGGTGTGAACCCTGAGTAATGGGGTGGGGAGTGGAATAAGAACTGGGCCAGGGTGGTCATGGGCTAGTGGGCACCTCTGCAGAGACCGAGAGTTCGGGCACAGAGAGCTCTCCAGCCCAGCTCTGGTAGGAAGGCTCTCAGGTCAGCCTTGGTCCTGGTTTGTAGGGTGTCCATGGAGCTGCTGCTTGGAAGTCTTAGCCACTTACCAGGTATAGAAGGGAAAAGGGTTTGATAAGGGATGGCTCTGGGGGTGCAGTCTCCAGGCTTGCAATGAGTGGAGGTGTACCCCCCAGCTCTGCCCAGATACATAGATTTTTGTGTGCTCCCCAAATCAAGATGGTCTGTGCCTGGCCCCCACACGCTATGAATCACTCCTCTCTGTCTTTGCCTTAAGGCTATCCCTATCTCTCACCCCCTTTGTTCATTCAGTCTCCGTACCGATTCTGTCCCTTCTCTCATCATTTGTGCTCTTCCCCTGCCGTCCCCACCTCAGTCTCTTCCTCCAAGGCTACCTTTCCCTCTTACGATGTCAGACAATTGCTGGTGTGCAGCTACACCAGGAACCAGAGCTTATGCCAGGAAGGAGAAAGGGAAGAGAATAAATAATAATTTGCCTCCATTCAGTGTATATAGGTTGCCTGATTTGCATATATGCTAATGATGCTACAATTACTCTGCTGTTCTGGCCTAAGCTCAAGTTCTATAAATACATATGATAGCAGAAATAGGCCTTGCAGCTCCACCCCACAGTGATCAGGCTTGTCTATGTGTCTGTGCACTCTAGCCTAGGAGCCTTCTTTGTTATCCTGTGCTCTCGGGGCTTTCAGCTGTCCCTCCCTATGCTTTGAGGCAATTCCAAGCAAAGGGGAATGAGAAAACATTCCGAGTTATAGTTCATTCTGAGTATCAATGCCATTATGAATATGATGACTATTTTTTAGGAAAAGCAAAGATTCCCCCACACTCGTGAATTGGTTTATCTCATCTGAATGCCCCCAGCTCCCATAGATCCACCTTTTGAGGTACAGGTTATGATCCAGGAAGAGGAAGACAGTATTTCCTGGGCCTAAGAAGATTTTCCAAAAAGTGTCATTGGGAGAGAGGAAGTGGAGTGGCCTAGTCCTATGCCTGTCTCCCCCAGCAGGAGCTAGGACTAGGATAGCAGGGGCAGATTTCTGGGTGATGGAAGAAATGGGGCGGAGGCTTGGAGCAACATAAAAGACAGGATCCACAGCTGTCTGCTTTTAATTATAATTATCCCCCTTTGCTTCCTTTCTGGCTAATGAGGGGGGATTTAAATTTTTCCCCTTTTTTTCTCCCATCTTTCCCTGGAATCAAGGGTGGGGTGAATACAGGGTCCTCCCCTTCCTTCCCTAGCCCCTGGTTACTGGGGGAAAGGAAAGCTCCAGAGGGTGGCGACGGTATGAAGAGATTGTAGGAACAAAAGAAGGACAGGTTTGGATTGCTGGACACGTCCTCCTGGAGTTGGAGAGACCCCCCCATTTCATTGGCACCCCCTCCTATCAACCCCCCAGCTCCCTAGACAAGGAACTCAATGTCTTCCAGCCGGTGAGAAAGGAGCTAACGGGAGCCTGGGCAAGAGGAGAGGGGAGGGGAGGGGTGGGGTGCAAAATTAGTCTCAAAGGATCTTTATTCCTGAGCTAGTGAAGCAGAGGTAATCAAGGAGTGAAATAATCATGATGGGAAGGTGGGGGAGGGGCGGCTGCCCTGGAATGGGGAGACTGGGCCAGACAGGGCTGCGTTGGGGATAGGGGACTTGGAAGGGGGGCCACAGTCAGAAGACTGTCCCTTCAGCCCTCAGAATTCCTCCTTGGGGCTTAGTGAAGCTTGGGCCAGAGGTGGCTGGGTGGGAAGGCGCCGGAGAAGAAAGCCCTCTCACACACTCCCCATTTGGGGAAAGTGGTGAGGAGAAGGGGGACTGAGAGAAGAGGGGGAGGGTGAGAGAGGGGAGCCAGCAGGCAGAGACTCAAGTGGCCTCCAGATCTGTGGGACAAAAGTTGGAGGGAGATTTGTGTAGGAGAGAGAAGGGAAGGGGCCATGGGGAGGGGGGGCTTTGACAATGAACTTGAGACAAACTTCATTAGCATGCAGGCCTGCTGTCTATCACTTTGAGCTCAGACCGAGTTCCCATGCAGGCCAGGAAGGAGAGGGAGGGAGAAAGGGGGAGGGGCTGAGAGTGGGGTGAAAGAAAAGAACCCCGACCATTGTACTGTGGGGGCCTCACCTTCTTCCACCAAATATTAAACCCCAGCCCTGGAAACCAACCTCCAAATCGTTCTTGTCCTCCAAGAACAAGATAATTTATCTCCGACTTTGAGCCTGTGGTCCCACCCCTCCTGTCTAGACATCCAAGAGCTGGTGGCCCCTGTCCCTAGTCCAGCCTTTATCTTCCAGTGGCCAGTTACTCCTTCACAACCAAGATCTAAATGTGTGATCAATCCAGTTGTTGGGGCTAGGTGGCCGAGGAGTAAACACCCCAGCCTCAAAAGCAAAGAGTGTCTCTGTGAGTCTCTGTCAGTCCCACATACACAGCCAATCAAAGCCTTAAGTTCAAAAGTGAATTAAAACTCAAAGAAGCCTGGGGACAGGGACAAGGGTACTTCTGTCATTCATTCTCTTTTCCTTGCTTCCTTGGGGACAGGGGTGGCTTGGAGGAACAATAGTGTCCCTTGGCCTCTTCTTCCTGCATCTGGTTAGAAAAGCCAGCAGAAAACAGTGAAGATGACAGAGAGAGAGAGAGAGAGAGAGAGAGAGAGAGAGAGAGAGAGAGAGAGAGAGAGAGAGAAGGAGGAGGTGACGCTGGTGGGGCAGGCTGTTATTTTGGTGGTGGTCACGGTTTCAGATAGGGCAACATCCTCTTTTTTCCTGGCTTTCCAGGGAGAGCAGCAAGAGAAAGAAAGAAGCAAACGAAATTCCTGAATGGATAGAAGATGCTACGTCAGCGGTACCCAGTAGCATCCTCCACTCCACAAGAGGAGAAGAACTGGGAGAGACCCGCGGCCGCCCGCCCAGCGTCGTCGCCTCTCCTCCTCTCAGAGGCAAGGTAAGTAGCCCCTGGGGCCCAGGGAGAGTCCTAACCCTGGCCGGTATCTGGGCTAGGGTTGGGGAGCGATAACCTAGGTTTGGATGCGTAGGAGTCCCAGCATTCAAACCTAGCCTTCCTCCTGGCTAATGGAGGCTGGTACCACAATCACAGAAAGAAAAGCTGGTGAAGATTTAGGAGGGTCCATAGAAGGAGGCAGGCGACAAGGAGGCGTGTGTGGAATTGGCCTCCTGCCCACAGGTTTTCACCCCTGGGCATCCGGGCCATCTATCCGGTGCTGGAAGCAAGGACCCAGCCCCAGGCCAAAGGCCCCCGATCTCTCTCCCTACCCAGCCCCAGCCAACCCAGAGCTCAGTAAATTAGTCAATGAGATTGGGGTGGGAGGGTGGGGAGGGTCACAGCGCTACTGATCCTATTAATCCGCCCCTCCCTTCAGTCCCCCAGACGCGGCCAACGTCTTAATGCAGCGCCAGGAAGGAGAGTGCAGAGAGGACCTAGGGAAGAGGGAAGGGCTCTGAACCTAGACTCCAGGTCGGTCCTCTTTCCCTCTGCCTAATTCCTCTCTGTCCCGGAGACTGGGTTTCAGGGAAGAACAAGTCAGGTGGGACTTTGGGGTGAGAGGAAAGGTATCATGTTTCTAGGAAAGTGGACGCCAGAATTAGGAAAAACCCCAAAACCATTTTACAGAATTTATATTAATTTTATTCTTCTTCACCGTGTTCCCGTGAGTAGACAGGCAGTGAAGGCAGATGCGGGCTGGGGGGCTCTCTTCACTTTTACCCTAATGGGGTGGATTTTGGATTTTGTTTTTAATTTTTTTTTAAGACCAGGATATGAGGAAGAGGCACTCACTCTCATGCCCCAAGTCCTCAGCGACAGGCTGTTTTTGATACACAGAGGAGACTAGGCTCCTAGGAAAGACTGTCAGCTGCCGTACACGTGTTCTGTGAACACTGGGCTGGCTTCTAACCCTACCCTGTGTGAGCCTGGGGTGGGCTGGTTGGGCAGCCATGGGTAAAGAGAGGGACCGCTGAGTTCTCTTTGAATTTGGTCAAAGGAGCAGGAGGTGCCTCCCTGCCCTACTACCTGCCTTCTCACAGGTCAGTAGAGAGGGGAGGCAAGGCGGGTACTTTATCACAGTTACAGATAGAGACCTCCAGTGCAGCTGAGCTGGGTCAGCTGAGCACCCCTGAGTGTGGGAATTAGGAAAAGTGCATGCAGAACACTCCTAGAAAGCCGACTTGGTTTAAGGCTCATTCTTACTCCCCAGCTCTCTTTTATTCCTCTCCCAAATTCTTCTGTATTTAGGTTCCTTCCTGACTTAAAAAAATAGAATTCGTATAGAATTGCATCTGTTTAGGAGTTAACTATGCTGTCCCTTAAACCCTAATGTAATCTAAGTGTAAAGACCCGGAGAGACACTGTGAAATATGTATGGAGCCCCACACCAAACATTGAATAATAAGCATTGCTTTGTATTCATGTCTTTTGTGTACATGAAAAAGAAGAAAACTGACATTCATGGCATGTCTTTCCGGATCCTGAGAGACAGAGATGGCAGGGAAAGGAAGGGAGAGAATATGGCTGTAAAGATCTTGTTTCATTATTATTTTTTAAGGTGTTGAACTTTTTTGATCCTTTTGCCCCATTTTATTGTGTGCTGGGAATACAGGTGTGCACCACCAGGCCTAGCTATGACTGAGAATGTTTATAGTGCGGACAGAAATAGATCCCTAGCCCAGGCCCTTCATTCCACCTATGCACTGGCATAGCCCAAGAAAGACAGCAATCCGTGAGGAGAGGGCGTTGGGTTGGGTGGGCTTTTAGTTGCCTTGGGAGAGCCCCTCCAGGTAGGCTCACCTCGGGCCCTGGAGCTGTAGTAGGGAGGGGTAGGCAGTGAGGACAGAGCCTCTCAGCAGAAATGAACCGAAAGACCTGGAAGTGCCCAGTCCTTTGTTGGCCTAACTGGGCAGACTTGAACCCTGAGGATTGAAGTGGGGAGACTGCTGGTCGTGGGGGAAGAGGACTAAACTCTGTATTCTCCCTTCAACAGGAGCAGCGGCCCTGTTCACTTCATCCGTTCATCGATGTCCTCATAGGCGGCCGGCATCTCTGACTTTGGGTATTTATTTCCTTCCTTGCTTTGAGGGTGGTGTGGGTGGGGAAGGAAAAAAGAAAGCTAGTTCTGTTCCCTTGGGCGCTCTCCCTGCTTGCTCTCTGCCCTACTTGCTGTCTCTCCCAGGCTCCAGCCTTTGGTTTTGGTCTCTTCTGTAGTATGACCTGCATTGTCAAAGCTAAGAGGCAATGCAACAACACAGCCTGGGGACAAAAGGCCACCCTGTATCTGGTTCTGCATGGAGAGGGAAGGTATGGCTCTATAGGGCACCCTCCCTTTCTTCCACAGCATCCAGAGGGAAGAGAGGAGGATGTGGGGGAAGTGGTTAGTTTGAGGAGGCAAGGATTGCTACAAGGGTGACAGATGAGCCAGGAGGGGAGTGCAAGTTGGAATGAAAGCCCCCCAGGCCCTTAGCTGAGTGAGTGGGCATGCAAGGTCCTGTACCTTTAAGAACTGGGAGGTGATACTGCTAGGCTTCTCCATGGAGTCACCACAGAAGCTATCTGAGTTAATGGGGTGTGAGTGTGCATGCCTGTGCCTGAGACCGTGGGTGTGCTACACCTTTACACACCCATGCTTATGACCATGGAAGGTCTTAAGGAAAGAGCCTGATACGGATGACTAAGCTGACCCCCTCATCATCTCTGTCACCTTGTCTTACCTCCCTGACATTGTAGGAGCAGGACAATAGGTCAGTGAGACTGTGGAGGGACCAGGAGCATCTGGAAAGGCAGTGTTGTCACAGGCTGGGTTCACAGTTCCACTCCCACTCTGAGGAGGAAGGTTGGGTCCTCAGTGGCCACCTCCTCAAGATCAAGCCTCCAGGCATTCTAAATCATCTATGCATATGGCTAACCATTTTTAACTGCCAAGTATTACTTTAATTTGCCACAATTCTACAGACATTGAAAATATTCAGTACCAGAATACTGTTTAATAGTGGTCATAATAATAACGTCTTCCTCAGAAATAAGTTTACCCTCAGATAAAGCTCTCACCTGTATCTTCAAAGCAAACCCACCTTGCGAACAAGGAGAAACTATGTTTTTATTTAACTGCCTATTTCAAAAAAGTGCTTTAGTGCCAAAGTATACATAGACTCAAAAGGCTGTATCCAGACGGCATAACCATGCTCCTTTCTCTGTGGGCCCTTCAGTCACACAGACAATAAATGGGGGAGCAGCTATGGATGGGGTACATAGACTTCAGTTCGGCTGTGGCTCAATGCTTGGGCACTTGCCTAGTCCAGGGTTTGATCCCAGGGACCCCCAAAAATGAAGGCTTCTGGGACACTCAGATTGTCATTAGCAAAAGGAGTTGGGGTGCTCTCCCCAGAACCTCCCGAGAGAGAAGGACTCACAGTGAGGTTCACAGGCCACCAGAGACAAGGCTGCTTTGTGTGGAAAGAGAGAGGGCTCTGCTCCAGCTGAGGCCTCTTTGAGGAGACTGGTGAATCATTCTCACCCTCTGGAATGATTGTGAGTTCTGCAGGTCTGCTGCTTCTCGTGGGTAGACGGTCTCCTCTGACACAAGCATGTTTCTCAGATATTCTGCATATATTCTGCATGAACCTTACCTACCTTTTCTTTTTGTGGATGAAGAATATGTCAGAAAGCCTCCTCGCTCTTGAGGGACACTTTTGAAGGGGCATCTTGTTTCCAGCTGGAAGAGCATGAGCTATTCACAGACTGATCCCAGTTAAAAGGAACCAAGAGTCCTCTGCTCCTCTCCAAGCACAGGTACCTTTTGCACTGGCTGGAAGATGCCTGCACTCCTGAAAGGGGCTGTGTGATGCTGGCTTGTCCTGTGAGCCAGAACAAAAATCGCTTCCTCAGGCTTTGGGCAGAGGTAGGCATTCTATGTGCAGGGGCCAGGACAGCTAAGACTAGCTCCATATTCTTTTGTGAGATAGCGTCTCCTCAATTTGGATACCATTAGACTAACTGCTCTTGGAAAACTCAAAACCATCATAAAGAGGCAGCAGGGCTTTTGTCTGTATCTGCTGTGTGGAGATTTTTCAGAACCAAGCTAAGTGTGCTCATTTCTTCCTTAAGGTTAATTTTGAGGAAGCCCAGTTCAGTCTGAATTTGGCCATTGGGAGTATGGGAAGGGAGTGGACATCGGGCAAGGAGGTCTTTGTGTATTCTCTTCTTCCCAGCAAAAGCACAGCTATGGTTGAGAGGGAAGTTTGAGTGGTCTAGTTGCCTGCAGGACTCCAGGGCAAGGGGCTAAGCCCTGTAGAGGGCAGGGAAGGGGGAAGTTGGTGAGAAGGAAGGGGAACCTTTGAGCTAGGGAACAAGGCTCTTTTCAGCACATTGCTAGGTGCAGGGAAGGGAGGGAGAGGGGAAAAGGTGCATTAGGGGCTTTTAAGTGGGTTTGTGGGAAGAGCAAATGTTCTTGGGGTGCTTGGCCAGTATGTAGAGAAGTTTAGTGTGCATGGGATGTGTGTGTGCATGGGATGTGTGTGTGCATGGGATGTGTGTGTGCATGGGATGTGTGTGTGCATGGGATGTGTGTGTGCATGGGATGTGTGTGTGCATGGGATGTGTGTGTGCATGGGATGTGTGTGTGCATGGGATGTGTGTGTGCATGGGATGTGTATGTGCATGGGATGTAGTGTGCATGGGATGTGTATGTGCATGGGATGTAGTGTGCATGGGATGTGTATGTGCATGGGATGTAGTGTGCATGGGATGTGTATGTGCATGGGATGTAGTGTGCATGGGATGTGTGTGCATGGGATGTGTGTGTGCATGGGATGTGTGTGCATGGGATGTGTGTGCATGGGATGTGTGTGTGCATGGGATGTGTGTGTGCATGGGATGTGTGTGTGCATGGGATGTGTATGTGCATGGGATGTAGTGTGCATGGGATGTGTGTGCATGGGATGTGTGTGTGTCAGGCATCCTGTAAACAGGGTGTGAGGTGGCATGCAGAGAAATATTCAAGGGCATGGTGGAGAAACATGAAGAGTCTTGTGGGGATGGACTTGGGGTCTGCATTTAGCACCGGTCTCAGAGTGGGGACTGCCTATTTGGGGTGAGCTCCCTTTTTCTGCAAATGTACTGATCTGTAAGGGCATGTTGGGGGTGGGGTATGGCTCTTTCTCTGCCTCTGTCCTTCCTTCCCCACCGCTGGTAAAACACCCAGAGCAGCAAAGCTCCCAGATCACCTCTCTAACTGGGGTTGGTGCTACAGGCTTGCAGTCTCAGCACTTGGGAGGCTGAGGCAAGAGGATCAAACTTCCAAAGTTAGTAAGTTCAAGGCTGGCCTGAGCAACCTAGAGACTCTGTCACAAAAGAGAAAGTGAGAAGAGGTCTGGGGGAAGTCTGTGGCAGAGGGCTTGGCTAGCCTATGTGAGGCCCTGAGCTTAATTTAATTCAGTACTTAAATTAATTAATTAGCCTCTCTTGGAAAAGAGCCTTAAGATACTGTAGAGGTTTGACAGAGAATTCTGGCTGAACCGGGCCCTGAGACATTGGAGGGATCAGGCCTCTTGCTCCAGTTTGCCATCACCGTTTTGACAGGGAAACAGCCGGTGGGCTTTCTCTCACTCAGACCTGCCCCACCCACACCCCGCTGCCAACATTAACGGCAATGAATATTCAGATATTCTCTGTTCAGGGGAGAAGCACCAAGTTAAACCGTTACCTTCCAACGAAGCAAGGCAAACAACACGCAGATCCGGCTTTGTCTTGGGCTGTATGTGGATTAGCAGATAGGAGAAAAGCTGGACAGGCCCGGGGGCTCAAACGATGGTCCCCCAAGTGTACTGCTGGTTTTAGAGGCCTGGATAAGGGAGCTGGCTGGTATTAACCTTGCCTGCAGGTTCTGGGTACCTGAACCAGTTTTATAGAAGGGACCTAGCAGAGGGTGAGTAGGAAGACGGAGGCAGCTCCCTGGCAGATGCAGCAACTTCTGAGGGCCCATGACTTGTTTTGAGAACGTTGCTGTAGCTAGAACCCAAATATTGTCCGACAGCAACTGTCTTCTGCGTCCTCGGCAAAGAGAAGGACCATCTAGCTGGACTGGATTGAGAGCCAGGTGAAGACAGTTGAGGATGGGGACTGAGGCTTGCTGGAGAGTTCCTTCCTGGTGGAGCCGGTGCAGTGGAGCCTGGAGGATCGTGGGTAGGGGGCGGAAAGACTAAGCCTCCAGGGCTGGGGCCATATTCTGAGTTCTCAGCTGTGGTACCCTTCCTCTCATTGAACCTTGGCGCTGCCACCTGGAAGGCAGAAATGTGCTCTCTCTGCTCACCCATTATCTCCCAGCTGGAGTTTCAAACTGCAGAATCTTTCCTTCGGTGTTTTGAGTTAAAAAAAAACAAACAAAACTTTGAACAAAAGAGATCCTTACTCCTCCTAAATATTAGGATCACGGTTTGGGAGGGATTAGAACTAAAAAAGACTCCTCTGTTGGGAGGGGGCTGGGACCCCATTGAGTCTCCAAGCCATACCCCTGCCTCAACCTCTTCAGTGCTGAAGTTACAGAAGACCATTTCTCTTTGAGGGAATTTTTCCCTATTTTCTATCTTTGCGCACTAGTCCTAGTGCAACTTACTGTAGGGCCTAAATGGACAATGTAGGACCTACAAGAAGTGCGAGGGTGGCCATCAGAACCGCGAATGGCAGTGGATTACAAACGTGGCAGGCGGGTAGTAGGCGAGGCCCCAAAAGGCTGGCTAAGGATCCACACGAAGACATTGGTTCCCCCACCCCACCCCATTCTCTGGGGGAGGGGCACCCCAATAGCCAGCCTTGGACTGGCCTGGGGGGGAAGGGGCGGGGAGGGAGGGGCAGGGGAATGAAGTAGTGACGTCAGACCAGGTATAGCCAATCAGAGGTTGGCCTGAGGAAGGAGTGTGAAGGGATGAATGAAAAGTCCTGAGCCTAAGAGCGCCCCCGCCAGAGCAGCAGCCAAGGCTGAGGAGGGAGCTGAGACTCGAGATTCCGCTCCACCCTGCCGCCTACCGCTCGACCCAGTCACCTGGTAAGCCCGGGTACCCTCGATTCACGTCCGTGGCGCTGCCTGGGTGGAAACGCGCCGGAAGACTGCACAGGACAGCGCCACTGGGCACCCTAGGTTTGATGTAAGTGGCTTGACCCGCGTGGGGCACGAGGTGGGGAAGCGCCTCAGAGTCCAGCGCGCGTCCGCCACCTGCGATCACAGAGCCCCACATCCTCTGCTCGGCCCTTGGACCTCCTTCCAGTCGGTTCAGTCCAGATCGTCCCCGTCAGCAACTAAGGGCATCTCTTGCTCAGATCCCCGGCAATTTTCCCATCCCTGGGTGATTTCGGCTATTTTTTTTTTTTTGAACAAACCCGGCTCTCGCGGTTCTATCGGTCCAAAGCTCGGCGACCTAGCTGGCCGCCCTCCGCCCTTCCCACAGCCTCACATTCCAACTGCTCGCCCAAATCTCTCTGGGTGGGGTCTTTGCCCTTGGGAGACTCGCCGGAGAATCTTGGTATCACCCTCCACCCCGCCACCAGCCACAGGCTTCTCCTCTGGGCCTCGGGATTCCCCAGTGCTGGGGTTCCCGTCCCGGGGTTCTTGGTTGGCTCTGCTTCAATCTGCAGCTCGGATCAGCTCTGCGAGGTCGGTTCTGCCGCACCCACGCGGAGCTCAGACTCCACCTTCCAGAGTAGGGTGTGGACCGGGGAGGTGCGGGAGGCCTCTGCTTCGGCCCCTGCGGTCTTCCCGGGTAGCACGAAAGGCCCTGAAGCCCTTCCACTTGCACCGGCGGAACCCCGCTTCTGCATGGAGGAGGAAGGGAGTGGGAAATGGGCGGTCAGGCTTGGGGGCTGCTTGGATCCAGTCTGGATTTCCGACCTCAGAACCGTCGGCGGTTGCATCCTTTCCTCGCCTTTTGAGGTCTCGTCGTGTCAGTGCATGAGGTTCAGGACCCCATTTCTTCGCCTCCCCACCACGCGCGTCCCCCACCCGCCGTCGAGCGACGCGGGACTGCGGAGGTCCAGGCTGCGGAAGGCTGCGTGGAAGAGGAGGCGGCGGCCAGGAGGCGGGGTTGGTTGTTATCTTTGGTTATCTAGCTGTATGAGTGGTGTGGAGTCTTCATAAAGCTAGATAACCGAAAGTAAAAATAACCCCATACACTGCGCAGAGGGCCCGGAACGCTGGCGGCGGCAGGGCTTCATGAAGGAAGGAAAGCCGCGCCAGGCATCCCACGAGGCTGGGGGGCTGGGGCGGATCATCGTCTTCAAGGGTTGCTTAGCCCAGGCCACCTTCGAGGTCCCCACCCACTGATGAGAAGAAAGCAAGAAACCGCTTTGGGGTCGCCTCTGGAGGCCTGGTCAGAACGGAGCAGTCTGGGTCCCAGTCCCAGGGAAGCTGCTCCTGGGACAGAGTCGTTGGAATCTAGTTGCAAGGTTGTGGGGGACGTGCCAGCACCCCTCCTGGTCTGGACACCTCCAGGGAGCAGCAGCGGGCGACTGGTGTGAGCAGCTACCCTTTGGCTCTTCGAAGCGACTGGTGGAGTTCGAGGTTCGTAGGATATCTCTAGAAAGCTGGCTTTTGCTTTGGTGGGTTCCCTGAAGCCCCCAGCTTTTCTGGGAGCTGAGATTGTCTAGGTGGGAACAGGTTAAAAAATATACACACACCAAGAACTCATTAGGAACACACTAGGGCAAGCGTGGGGGATGGCCAGAGAACCTTCTGCCCCAGTGGGGTGGGGTAGAATCTTGGCATTCACTTTGCACCTTCAGGACCTGAGTGAAGTTTAATAAGATTCTCTCAGACCGCTTTGACATTAATGGCCAAAGGTGCAGAGTCGGGGTCTTTACCTTCCAGCTCTAGCCTCACTCTTGGAGGAGCTCCGAGGATCTCAAACACAAAGGAATGTGTAGCCCTGGTGCCCAGAGAAAGCAAAGAATTAGAGAGATTAATTGGGGCTCCAGCAAAAAGAATCTATTTATCTGGCCTACCTAAATATTTTAGTAAAAGAGGGTTTCTACGTGGAGAAGATGATCTACCGAGCGTGACCAGGGCTAGGAATTCCAGCTACATTCCTACAGCTCTGGACTGGACTTGACTACCTGACCCTTGAAGACAACGGGCTGTAAGGATAGAAAAAAAAAAGCAGAAAAACTGGGCGAAATGTCATTGCCCAGACTCCAGTGCCTTTTTCCCAGGACTTGATTTTACACCTAGAAGATTATGATTCAATTTTGTATTATGTAGGAGAAGTATTGGAGAATTCAAATTCAAAATTTGGAGCTTTTGGGAGTCCATTGCCCTTGTGCGTCTCCTTAGCCTTTTGGGGTGGGAGAATCTATCGGCCTCTTGTGGTTTTAAGCTTGGAATTTGTTTGGTTTGGTTATGAGGGGAGGTAGAAGGCTCTTGAGAAGAGGAGCTTGTTCTAGGCTGGGCTAATGGTCTTCAGAGCCACATGCCCCCTTTCTCATTTTCACCATCTGCCACTGCCAAGGAGTGCTTTTAGCCCAGGTGACAGAGACCCAAGTGAGCAGCTGAAGCTACTCAACAGCTCAATGCCCAAAGCTCCTTCCATGGACAGTCTTAGAGGAAGTGAGACCCAAGGGTTCCAGCTGGGTTTGAGGAGGAGGGAAGTAGAGAGAAGAGGACCCTCACTGTTATTAGGAATTTTTGTGGGCAGAGGAGAAGCACCAGTAAAAATACGCTTTCTTATCTTTATTGTTTTTAATATTTTCTGTATGGTATTGCTAGTGTATAGCCCAGGCTACCTAAAAAATTCCAGGGCAGCCAGGGCTCCGTCAGGCCTATAATCTCAGCACTTGGGAAGTAGAGGAGGAAGGACCAGGAATTCAAGGTCATTCTTGTCTGTGTAGCAAGTTTCTGGCCAGCCTAGACCTCACATGCACATACCAAAACAAAAAAAAATTAAGAAGAAATGTGTATTTTGGACACCAGGGGCCCATCCCCAGGAGACTTAGAGCCTCAATTGCTAACCACAATGGTTTTATATTATGGTCTCCCACGAGCACATTGGACCACAGGCTCTCCAAGAGAACAGAAGGTTTTAGGGAAGGGAAGCTGTGGATTTTCAGGGCTTGTGTCTTCTTTAAGTGCACACTGTGGTTGTGTTGGTGGGGTGGATGCGTGGGTGGGGTTCAGCAGGGCAGCCGGTGACTGTGAAGTACAGCTGTCTCACTGTGGGCAGTCAGCAGTGTGGGAATTGGGAGGAGATTGGGTGTGTACAGCTCCCTGGTGAGCTAGGATGTGGGCAGGCAAAACCCACAGAAAACAGCTGGAGTTTACTAAATGCAGTCGATCATAGTGACACCTGAAGTCCCCTCCTCTCCTTTATGTTTTAGGAAAATATCTGTTTTGAACTTTTTACTTGTTTTGTGTCTGTGGTCATGCATTTTAGGTCAGAGAACATTTTCTGGGAGTCAGTTCTCCCCTGCAACCTTGTGGGCACAGGGGAGGAACTCGAGTGCCAGGCTTGGTAGCGATCACCTTTACCCACTGAAATATCTCCCTGGGTCTCTCTTTTGTTTTTGAGACAGAATATAACATAGTCTTATGTGAAACTCATGAAAATCCTCCTGTCTCAGCCTCCCAAATGCTGAAATTACAGGCCTGAGCCACTGCGCCGGCTCATCAACCCTCTCTTCTCTGTATCGGTACTGCACCCTGCTTACCCAAGTGAACTACGCAAGACAACTGTTTCCTCTGGCAGTCTCGCTCCACCACTACCCAACTGAGAACCTCCTTTGTGGAGCCACAGACTGCCTGGGCTTAATAGCTGCTGTCTGTGTTCTTCAAGGTTTGCTCCATCCAACAGATTCACATCTGATTTCCTTTCTTCTCTTCAAGAGTTTTTGAAAAAAGTTTTTTGTTGTGTGTGTGTGTGTGTGTGTGTGTGTGTGTGTGTGTGTGTTGGTGCTTTGCCTGCATGTATGTCTATACACCATATATGTAGTATCCTTGAAGGCAAGAAGAAGATGCTGGATCCCCTGGAACTGGGGTTACACATGGTTGTGAGCTACCATGTGGGTGCTGGGAATCGAACCTGAGTCCTCTGGAAGAGCAGTCAGAGTTTCTAACCACTGAGCCTCTCTCCAGGTTCTCAGCTACTTTCCTGGCCCACGTTTCTTCAGGCCCTTGTCCTTTTGTAAAGCTCTCAGTCCGGGCAGCTGAAGGCAGTTTCCTTGTAAATAACCAGCTAAAACTAAATCAATTTTACTTGATTACCTAGATCCAACATCCCCAGGCCCTTCTAGGCATCTAAAAGGTCTTGTTGAGTTGGGAGTGGCACACGCCTTTAAACCCAGCACTTCAGAGGCAGATTCAACCAGATCTCTGTGAGTTCCAGGACAGCCAGAGCTACATAGTGAGACCTTTTCAAAAATAAAATAAAATAAAAAACAAAGACACCCCCCCAAAAAAAACCCAAAACAACAACAACAAAAACTTGGTTTTGTTCTGTGAGGCTGACATGGAATCCTTCGAGCTGCCCAGGTTGTGTGTGACTAAAGGAGACCAGGGCGGGCACCCTCTGGCAGCCTGTTAGAAGAGCTGGGGCTCCTGTCACTATCCCACTTAGTCATCCTCCTACCCACATCTCTCTGTCACATTTTGGAGCACAGTTTCACATTCACCCCAAACTGGCCTAGAATTCACAGGGTAGACAGGGCTGGCTTCGAACTAATCGTGGTCTTCCTGCTTCAGCCTCCCGATGCTGGGGTCACAGGCATGTCTGACTTTGTGTTCTTTCTAAAGAAGCACATATGTGGCTGGTAACCCGACTTACACATAATGTGTAAGCAATAGCTACATTAAACCTCCAGATTCTAGAGTTACTAAAAGCAGGAGCTGGGCTTAGTGGGTCATGCCTGTAATTTAAATACTCAGGAGGCTGAGGCAGGGGGATCCAGAATTCAAGGCCAGCTTGTTTACACTGAGACGTTGGCTAAGAAAATAATTTTTAAAAGACCCCACAATAGAGGAGATGGGGTTATTGTACCAATAGGCAAGATGGGCCAACTCCCCCAGGAGATAAGTGGGTTTAGGTTAATGGTGGCTTCAAATCACTGCAGGGGAGGAGGAGAGGGAAGTGAGGGAACATTTGGGGCTTTTGAGGAGAATGGGGGACTCACAGTTATGAAAGGAAGGGTGGGTGGGAGTGTTTTTAGCTAGGAGAGAGGTGAGAAAAAAGGGAGGCTCCTTGCCACCCAGGCTCACCCTCCTCCTACCCTAATCCCCCATTAAGGCAGCTCTGAGCTTGTTATGACAGCGGCTGAAGGCGGCTGAATTGCTGTTTGCTGTGTCTACTAATTGGACTGAAGGGCTGGAGTCTGGACATTGAAAGGGACCATTGTTGCTGTTTACCTTCCTTGGCTGCCTCCCTGAGACCCTCTGGTTGTGGGGAATAGCTTATCCTCAGGTTGTGACACCCATTCCCCGTGTCCCTGTGATCACACCCTGTGGCCACGCTGCCCTCAGGTTGTGACACCCATTCCCCGTGTCCCTATGATCACACCCTGTGGCCACGCTGCATATCCCATTGTCTTGTATAATTTGAGTTTCCACATACAGAAGAGACAAGCATGCACCTGACTGGGCCTAGACTGGACCCAGGGTCCCTCTCCCTAAGCCTCTCTCTTCCTTGTCCTTACCTTCAGTAAGGGTACCTCTCCCTCCAGCAGTTCAGACACCTTTTCTTATCTGCCTCCTTCTGGACCAGGACTTCTAGACTTGGCTACACACTAAAACCACCCTCCATTCCCATACAGATGTCTGGGCTTGGCCTAGCCCAAAAATCAGAGAGGGAGCGAAAGCTTGGAATCTGCACCATGGATACAGTCTCATCTCTGTCTAGAGACCACACACTCACCTTCCTCCCAGCCTCCTGCTATATCTATAATGCTTTCGGCAGGTGAATCTCTTGTTCATCTTTATTACTAAATTACTTGTGGAGACTTTAGTACTTAGAATGGAATTTAAAGGTTTGCCTTTGACCTCAGCCCTGCTCTTGCCCAAGGGTAGAAGCACTGACTCAGCCTTGCACATGCCTGTGAATTTTTCAAAAGGATCCTGAGGAGCATTGAGCTTGAAGATCTAGGATGAAGGGGCGGGAAGCTCAGGTCTCGTTGACACCAGCGCTTTCCTCCCCTTCCAATAGCAGGGAGACTTCCTTCAAAATTGCCTTTTGTCTTTCTTACAGTATCCAAATGTTTCTGCTTCTCTTCCCTTCAGCTTCTCCCCCTGGCAGGAGGGTGGAACATCCACCCGCCCTCTCTCTGCCCTGTGGACAAGGATGTGAGGACCAGTGACATCCAGCACCGCGGACAGCTCCCAGCGGTGAGTGAGTCCGCTGATCCCTTTAGGAGCAGGGAGATCCTCTGATCTCCATCCCTGCAGACTCCAGCACAATATTCTGGATCTGCCTAAGTCTCCGGAGAGAGGTTAAGGGGCGTGGCACGGCAGCCCCAGGAATACTGGGCTTGAATTTGGTGAGGACAGTGAATGACAGTCCTGGTAGGAAGGATTCCATGCGAGTCATGGAAGACATAGAATGTACAGTTAATTAAAGCTTAAAGAAATCTCAGCCAACCTCACTCACCCTCTGTCATATATAACTCTGGGGGGGGGGGGGGGAGAGAGAGAGAGAGAGAGAGAGAGAGAGAGAGAGAGAGAGATCATCCACAGCTGGAGGATGAAACTTGGCTCAGGCTCCTGAATCCAGCCTAACCTTTTCTGAATCTGATTCCCCCTTTAGGAATCTCCTTGCCCAGTTTTGGCAGGAGTCGCAAAAGGGACCTTACACACAGAAGGACAGGATGCATGTCTGGGAATGCGAAGTAGCCATGAGAACCAGGAAGAGGTGGGGCTGACTGTTCTCACTGTCTGGGAAGTCTTGAAGGGAAAACCCTACAGAAGGCACGGGGCAGGGTTACCTAGCAGGAAAGGCAAGGGGGCACCATCTGCCAGGGAATAGAGGCCAGTGGATGGCCCCAGGAGTCTCCGGAGGCCAGCAGGAGTCATGCAAACGGGAACAGGGCCTGGGAAAGGCCCTTCTGTGTGCCCATGCTTGCTCCCCCAACACCGTGAGCCTAGAAACAAAGGGCCTTTCTCTCATATTTGATGCTGCCATCCCCGACTGGCAGTGCCAGGTGGCAGGGGCATCAAGGGGTGTCAATCCATTATCCACCCCCAACCCCGAAGTCCTCTGGGGCTGAATGTTGGGGAGGTGGGTGTTCTTTGCTATGTTGCCATAGTAACCAACCCAACCCCCAACCCCAAAGCACACAAAAAGAGCTCTAACCCCCATCTCTAGGAGAAACCTGGGTCTGCCTGGGAATCTTCCCTGAGAATGCTCTTTTCTAATGCACAGCCAAGCCATGTTTCTGCATGCCCCACCCTCAGCGCCCAGAACCAGGCCCACAGGGCAGGGAGGTTGGTATATCCAGTATCTAGGCGAGAAGATACAGTGGGCACCTACGCCTTCTACCTCACCCCTCTCTCCTCATGGTCTCCGACCTAGGACTCCTGACCTGAAGTGACAGGCTGTGTTGGGACCTCTACCTCACCCCTCTCTCCTCGAGGTCTCCGACCCTGGACTCCAGACCTGAAGTGACAGGCTGTGTTGGGACCTTGGCCTTCTCCACTTTCCCAGAAATAAGGGACACCTGCTACCTTTAGCAAACCTCCAGGCTGTGGGAACTGAAAGGAGGAGGGAGCCATTCCTGACACTCTCCATCTGTACCCTCGCCATTACTCATTAGGCATTCTGCCCCCTCCTTCCGCTCGTTAAGCCTTATTTGCATATATTTGCATAATACAGTTCATTTGCATTGCAGGAGGCTCGTGGTAGAAGCCAGGAAAAAAGAGGTGGGGGGGTGGAAAAGAGAAAAAGGGAGAGATTTTGTTTTCATCAGAGTGTGGGGGGAGAGTTTGGGGGGGAGGTGGCAGGAAGAGGGTAGAAATAAAACTCATACTACTCTCTTTCTTCCCTTTTGCCCTCCCTCCTGGGTTGAACTCAAATGCCAAAGAGAGATGCCAAGGGGCTGCCTTTTTGTCCCTTTCTTTCTCTTGCTTCCTCCGGCCTTGGCTTCTCAGTCGGGGCCCCCCACCTTGTTGGAATCAGGCTTCAGAAAGAAAGCCGGGTGGGATGTGAGGCTGTGGGAGTGGAAACATAGGAAGAGGGAAGCCGCCATCTTAGGTAGCTGGCGCTTAGAAAATGGCCGACTGGGAGAGCCGTGGGCTGAGAGCCAGGCCCGGTGGTGGACCTGCAGGAGAATGACACTACAGGGAAGAATTCCTGGTTGACCAGGGACAGACCTGAACGTTGCTATCAGTGGCATTAAAAAGGGAGATAAAGGGGGGGAGAGGTAAGGAGGGGGTGTCCCCAGAAGAACTATGAGGTTCGGCATCTAAGCATCAGGGTAGAGAAGCTCATCACTGGATCACTGGGTACAGATCCTGAGGACTCAAGCCGGGGGTGACGACAAAGGGGAGCTAGAAGAATCAGGGTTGAGAAGACCGGCAGCGGGAGGTCTGAGGGCTGTGCGGACCCTGCTTATTAGCAGTCTGACCACTATTGTCTTCCAGCTCTCTGGAAACTGTGCCTTCTCTAAGACCACTCACAGCGTCTCCAGGGCCAGCGGACTTCCCTGTCCTCTCTCTGTGGACAATTCCATGCTGATTTGCTCTTCCCAGCCTCTGCAATGGCCTTGCTTTTGTGCTCTAGCCGACAGACTGTTCCTGGTTTCATTCACTCAGCCCTCTGGGTCAGCCAGCTCCACACAGAGGGGTCAGCCTCTTCTACCACCATCTGCTGACAGTGAAAACTCTCACTATCTCCTTAAGTTTGGTCCATTCAGAAGAGCAGAGTTACATCCTACCCACTGTTGGGCGTCCTGTCCTTAGCTCTCACACCCAAGCCTGGAGCCGGAAACGGTCACATGTGCCCAGGTTCTACTGTGAAGAACACTGGGAGGTGGCTGTGTTTCTACTCTGGGGTGGCAGAGCTCAGGAGGGTTCCTATCAGGGAGTGCAGTTGCTCACTAGTGTGATTTGTGCCCAAGAAAACACCCTTGTTTTCTTCCCTCTAAACCTGTAGATCCTCAGGTTCAAAGTTTTAGTTTTTAATTTTGGGGGTTCATTTTAGTTTCTGTATATAAGCATCTGCATGTATATATGTGCACCACATATATGCCTGGTGCCCATAGAAGTCAGAAGAAAGCATTGAATCTCCTGGAGCAGGAGTTACAGACAGTTGTGAGCTGCCATGTGGGTGCTGGGATCTTAACCCAGGTCCTCTGGAAGAGCAAGTATTCTTAATCCCTGAACCATCTCTCTAGCCCCAGGCTCAAACCTTAAGCACTGTCTGGCTTTGCCCCGTGTCCAAACCCATCTCACCAAACCCTGTCATTCCTTCCTTGTTCCAACTCATGTGTCCAAGCCTTCCTTTCCCTTATGCCTCCAGGTCGACTCCTACAGTCAGAAGGCTTTTTGAACACCTCATTCATGCGAGGTATGGCCCTGTGGAGTGGGCAGGCTGGTGGGAAAGCAGACACAACTCAGCTCAGGCCAGTGGTTGCCCTGCAATGTGCCCAGTGGCTTCTTGGAGGATACTCAAGCAGCTTTGCCAGGCATTAGAGACCTTGGGGAGGTAGATGGTGGGAAGTAGCTGTCAGAAAGAAAAAGTATATTTGGGGACTTGCCTGTCCCTCAAAGGAAGTGGAGCCTTAGATACTGAAGCAGGGAGGCCGGTTTAATGGTGAGGATTCGAGGAAGTCAGCCATAGGCTCAGAGATGCTAGAACAGGGCACCTGGCCAAGAGGTTGTGCATAACTTCCAGGTGGCTCACATGCGTACAACGTGATGGTTTCTGGGCTCGCATGTTAAAAACCAAAAGACTTAAGAAGTCAAGGGCTGTAAGGCCAACTTGTGTTAGACTGGAACGGAGGGGCTAATGAAAGTGGGAGGTGTCTGAGGGGGTTCTCTGAGAGCAAGGGGAGCAGAGGAAGTGCTGCTGGTTCACAGGTTGCCCTGTAAGCAAGATGCCAGGCTTTACACAGCTTCTTTCCTGGCCTCCCTCTCCCTCATCAGCAAGCCTCGCTGACTACCCGGCCCTTCTAATTGCTCTTTGGGTTTGGAACACTTTAAACAGCCGAGTGACTGCAGATCAAGGGCTTAGTCTACAGGAAGGACAGCAAAAGACTGAGTTAGGGTTGGGCAGATGGTCAGGACACAGGGTCCGGCTTCCCTCACTTGCTAGTAGAGGATTAAGAGGCAAGTTACCAATGCCTTTGGGCCCTAACTTTATAGCCATTTGCAGGGTAGCGTGCAATGTCCAGTGTTCAATGCTGAACGTAAGAGGAGGGAGGAGGAACTGAAGCAACAGTCTCCCAGAAGCCTGGGCCTTGGGAGTCCCCTTAGGTCCCTGTCCAGTGCCTGGAGCTGTCTGGGTCTCAGGTCTGTGTTAGAGGGTGGCATCTTGCTGGTACTAGTGATCTAGTAACTAGGAGGCCTGCTCCCAGATTTCCTACAGCTGATTCCATTCCTTCGCTTGTCTCTGTTCTCCAAAGCAGCACAAGCCAGGCACTATGGAGTGAGTTTCTATTCAGCGAAATGAATGCGGACCTGCAAGCCCTGCCCCACAGGCTTCCAGCCTCTGATCATCTGGCCCTTGGAATGGTCAGCAGTGAGCTACTTTTGAATCTGTCGGGAACCTTGGGCCTATGGTTCGGAGATACTCCGAGCAGGGCAGGTTTTCAGTTGTCCCTTGTCATGCAAGCAAGAGTCAGGGAGAAATGGCACTGGCCTTCACCCTCATCAAGAGCACCGGGGCTTCCAGAACTGGAGGGAGGACCAGGCTGAGGCTGGCATATGGAGGAGAACCTGAGCATGGTGGAGTTTCACCTGCTAGGGCTGCCTTCTGCCGGATTGTCCATCTGGCACCAGCTGGCATACCAGCTCCGCCCCCACAACCACCCAGACTCCTTCCGCTGTTGCTATGACAACTGGCTGCCATCTTGTACTCAGGGCACTATCTCCTCTCTGGATTTTCCTACCAGGCTCCTGAAGGACAGGAGACAGGTCCTTAAAAATTCGTATCACTATCTGGTGTTTGCAAATGGCCAGGAAGGCCAGGCATGGGGCCTCCCAGCTGTAATCTCAGCCCCTGGAAGGCTGGAGCAGAAGAATGGTCAGTGTGAGGCCAGCCTGGGCAGAGTTAGACCTTGGTCTCAAAAACATACCAAATTTCTTGGTATGATGACACATTCCTTTAATCCCAGTGCTTGAAAGGCAGAGGCAGGAGGATCTCTGTAAGTTCAAGACCAGCCTTGTCACCTCAGCAAGTTTCAGGACAGCCAGAGCTACATAGTGAGACCCTGTCTCTAATAAAACAAACCAAATTAATCATCACGTCCAGGACTAAGGCTGTAGCTCGGTTGGTAGTGTGATTGTCCATGCACGAGCCCTGGGCCCTCCCCAGCACCACAGAGACCGTATATGGTGACACACATGAGTAATCCCAAAATCAGGGCTAGATTATGAGTTCAAAGACATCCTGGGCCATGGTGTAAGACTCTATTTCAAAGAAATAAAAATGTCAATGACCAAGATAGGCCACTCCGTCCGGCTCTGCGTTAGATGTTATTCAGTTTGTCCAGAAGTTCAGATCCTGTGTCTGGGCCGAGGCTGTGGCTCCGTGGCAGAGTGCTTGCCTAGCCAGTGCTGCCTGGTTCAATCTCCAGCTGCCAGGGACGTGGGGGGTGGAGAGGCAGGGGGGCAGATCCTGTTTCCTGACCACCCATCCAGTCACCATCTATATTGCTGTCACATCAGCTCTTAGTTCACCACGGACGAGATGAAGGTAAGGCGGGGTCTAAAGCAATTCCTGTCCCTTGATGTGGGAAATGGAAACTGAGACTTACTTGGTATGAAGTTTAGGTGCCCCTTAAAGACTCGGGTGTGGGGACAGTGAGATGGCTCAGTGGGTAGAAGCACTTGCACTAATGTCCTGACCCCTATGTGGAAGGAGAAAGCTGATTCCCAAAAGTTGTTGTCTAGCCTCCATACATGCACCGTGGCCTACACACACACCCCAAAATGTAATAAAAACAATTAAAAGCCATGGGGGCTTCCACCCAGTGTTCCCAATGTTTTGAAACTTTCTTTCCTTTCTTTCCTTCCCCTATCAGCACCCTAGGGAGCCGGCAGCCAGCATGGGCCATTTCCTAGGCCGGTTGATGGGACCTTAGGGCTCCTGAGAAGGCTCCAACTGGTCCCTGAGAACTCACTGAGAAGGCTCCAACTGGTCCCTGAGAACTCAGTCCTCCTCCTATCAACCAGCTGAAGGTGAGGACCGGCTGCCTGGCTGGGAGAGCGGTGGTGCTGGGCAGGGCCAGCTGGCTGAGAGGCAGGTGGGAAGGGAAAGGACCTTGCAAGATGGGGCTGGGTGGGAGGGCTGGGTAATTTATGATATCATTGTTCCTAGCTCCCTGCCACTTTACTGTTGCTAGGAGACCCTGGCTGACCCTTTCATCTGGATTGCTCCTCCCCAGCCAGGGTAGGCTCTACCCCTGTCCCATCTACAACCCTTTCTCAGGCTCTTCCACACACCAGCCTTTCCTGCTGGTCCCTCCAGGTCCAGCCAGATACGGGAGAAGGAGCAGGGGAATATGGAGGCAGTCAGGCAATAACTTTGGGGATGGGGGAGCACTCTGACAGCCTGCAGGTGACCTGGGACCCAAGCCTGGAGGAACCAAAGTTTATCAGTGTAGTCATTACCTTAGGGGTGGAGTCTTTCAGAAGCACATTGCAGATACAGACTTCTCAGCCCAGTTCCTCCAGTAAAGGTCAAAGTTAAGGGCTGGCAATGGGGGGTGGGGGGAAGCAACTGCGGAGAGAAAGGCTGAGGAGCCTCCAGGCTACAGGTGGGTGACAGGGAGTGGAGCTGGTGACACAGGGACAGGGCTGAGATCCCTTCCTCTTTCTGGAATTCCCTTGTTAGAAGTGAAGGCCGGCCATGCACTCAGGGGCAGAGGCAGGCAGATGTCTGTGAGTTCCAGCGAGTTCCAGGACAGCCAGGACTGTTTCACAGAGATCCCTGTCTGGGGGGCGGGGAGAGTGAGGGCTGAAGAGCAGGTGGGTAAAGGTTCCTAAATTTGGCTACTGCTTGGCTTTTGTCACAGTTAGTTTGCCCCGGCTGAGATCCAAGTGATCCTGTCCCCAGGTCCACAGGAGCAATCACGGGGCTCCCTCCTTCCCTCCCTCCTTCCAAATGCTGATTTCCTGTGGGGCAAATTCCGAGCTCAGCTGTAGACCAGAGCTCAGTGATCCAGACCCAATGTCACAGGAGTCTCCGAGGAAAGCTCTGCCATTTGCAGGAGTTGAAGGCAGGCCTGGAAAAGACGCTATCCAGCTGTTGAAGTCAGATACCCCTACACGGCTCTTGCCTTCATAGCCAAGTTTTCTGGGCTCTGGCCACAATTCTAGAATCCTTGGCATCTGAGCCTCATCCAGGACTTTCTGCCCTTGGTGCTCTGGGGTGGCCCGGTGGAGATGCTTACAGCAGGCCTCTTGTCTGCTGTCCCCACACTACAGGGAACTTTTTCCTCCGTGTGCTCCTAACTGAGGTCTCCGTTCAAAGAGTACTCTTATTCATGAGTGTGAGTGTGCATGAGTAAGTGTTGTGAGTGTGAGTGTTCATATGTGTCTGAATGTGTATCTGAGAGAGAGAGAGAGAGAGAGAGAGAGAGAGAGAGAGAGAGTGTTGATATGGGGTCCTATTGTACAGTTCAGGCTGGCCTAGAACTTAGAGCAATCCTCCTGCCTTTATGCTGAGATAACAGGCCCTTTTCCCACTCTGGACAATTTCTCTTTGCAGGTCAGAGAAGACCTGAAACCTCACCCTGCGCTCCCCTGCAAGGCAAAATGTGTGCCCAGAGAGGGACTGGCAGCTCTCCCCGGAGCTATGGAATGAACGAGGACTTGCTTATCTGGCCACTTCCAGCCAGTTGTCCCACCGGCCCATCTGTTTCTCCTGTTGTCTCTCGACTGCATCCCTAAATCCTACCCCATGTCCAATAAAGAGTGTTGTGGATGGAACAGCAGTAGTGCCTATGGTGTGCTGGGCAGGAACTGGGGAGTGCTGGGGTCTCCATAATAGAGAAGCACTAACACAGTGTACCAGGTGGGGCTCCCTGAAGCCTAACCGGGACTAGGGTGATATGAGGAGAGCCCCCCTACCTACACCCTTGCTGCTAGCCTACAACTTCCTGACAAGGTGTTTCAAGATCATCAGAGCAATAAGCTTGCCTCCCAGTGAAGGGAACAGCAGGCAAGAGGCAGATGCTCCACAAGGAGGAGCACACAGGCCCAGGCTGTAATTCTCTCTCGATGCTCTCAGTGACACCGAAGGAATTGTCTAGGGCCAGCAAGACAGACCACAAGCAGGGCTTCTCAGCCACAAGAACTGACAGAGATCAAGGGAGCATGGAGGAGCCAGGAAAGAAGCTAGGGCTCTGTCCTTGATCTTGGATCCCTGTAACACCCACATCAAACACACTCCCACCCTCTTGGAGACGAGGGCTTCAAGCTCTGATGCCACCTGTCTTTCCTGTGTGAACACAATCCCTTCATGAAACTACAGTTCGAATCCCAGATTTGTCTAAACACAGAAAATATGCGGTTACACACGGCATGGGTAATAACACTTGTTACAACACAAAAACAAAAGGAGGTGCCATTAACCATCCACCCTCCTTCCCAAGAGGCAGCCATTATTTCCAAGACCACCCAGGGATAATCCACAGGAATCAAAAATTGTGCATGCCCTGTGCCTCCACACCACTGTACCCCACAATGCACTGCTTCGCCACCGGCATCCCTGTGTGTCACACACACACACACACACCTGACACTATAGTGTTTCTCCACCAGCATCCCTGTGCTGACACACACACACACACACACCTAACACTAGTGTTTCTCCACCAGCATCCCTGTGCTGACACACACACACACACACACCTAACACTAGTGTTTCTCCACCAGCATCCCTGCGCTGACACACACACCTAACACTAGTGTTTCTCCACCAGCATCCCTGCGCTGACACACACACACACACCTAACACTAGTGTTTCTCCACCAGCATCCCTGCGCTGACACACACACACACACACACCTAACACTAGTGTTTCTCCACCAGCATCCCTGCACTGACACACACACACACACACACCTAACACTAGTGTTTCTCCACCAGCATCCCTGTGCTGACACACACACACACACCTAACACTAGTGTTTCTCCACCAGCATCCCTGCACTGACACACACACACACACACACACACCTAACACTAGTGTTTCTCCACCAGCATCCCTGCGCTGACACACACACACACCTAACACTAGTGTTTCTCCACCAGCATCCCTGCACTGACACACACACACACAATGCACTGCTTCGCCACCGGCATCCCTGTGTGTCACACACACACACACACCTAACACTAGTGTTTCTCCACCAGCATCCCTGCACTGACACACACACCTGACGCCACCCGAAGATGGCTGTTCCAGAGTCATCTTAGCCTGTTCAGGAGTAAGGCGCCTGCCTTCACGTTCAGACCGTGGATTCTAACCCTGCATGGATGCCCTGGTCTGGCCCAGTTCCTCATTTTACAGAGGAGCTGATGCTCTGGAGGGAAAGGACCAGCTGCAGGGTCCTCAGCGCATCCGAAAAGCCCTTGAGACCCAGGAGCTCAGGGTCGTCCAGAAGGACCGAGCCTGGGGTCTGACCAGGGTTCTAGGTGTTCCTGGTCCATTTCAGGGGCTCTTTCCAAGGCCAGCCTTGTCCAGACCCACTGTGACCCCAAGGGTAGCTTCCTGCTTGGACAAATGAAAACTGGCCATCCCCTCCTGCTAGGCTGCAGCACCGGTCTCCAGGGACCTCGGGTAGGAAATGGTGACCAGTACTGAGCCCATCCTGTGCCTGCTCCTTAGGAAGCTCATGGGACCTATAGAGGGTGGGTAGGGATGAGGAGTCCTCTCACCAGACCAGGGAAGGGGTTCGGACAGAGGCAAGAAGAGGCAGGAGGCAGCTACAGAGGGTGGGCTGCTCTTTAGTGATGGGAAGACCTAGGCAGACCCAGACAGGGTCAGGAGGGCAAGGGGGCAGAAAGCAGCTCCCCTCCCCCTCCCCGACTGAAGTGGGTGGGACCAGGCAGTCACTCACTCCAGTGTGTGCTCTCTGAGTCCCACTGAGTCTATGCAGATGAGCCTGTCTGCATGCAAATGAGCCCGGAGCAGGCATTCTCTTCTCAGGGTTACCATAGCGCCTGCCACCCCTCCCTTTCCCCTTGGGTTCCAGCTGTAGGGTAGCTTGGGAAAGAGGCCAGCCCCTAGGGAGGGGCAACCTTCAATGAAAGGTTAGACTTCAAGAAGGACTAACCAAAGAAAAATGGTCAGTCTGGGAATGAATTAGAGATGAAAAAGGATTTAGAGAGGCTGCTGGCACGGTGGTGAGGTGAGCCATGGGGGTAAACGGTGGGAGAACGCCCAGGCTCAGAAACCGTGCACTGGCAGACAGCTCTGCGGGAGAGCGGCTGTGCTGGCCAGGCCTCACCTGGTCCCAGGTGTCACTGGATCCTGGTGATACCGCTGGGCCCTGGGCAGACAGGCCTGGGGAATTCAAGGGCTCCTGCAGGCCACAGCTCACGAGTCCCAGGTCTCCACTCACTGATTTTCAGCAATTTAGAAGCCTCCTAGCCTATGTTGCCCAGGAGAGGGAGCGGCTCTTCCTGCATAACCTCAAGAACTTCTGTCAGTAGAGGCAAAGAAACCCAGAGGGAGGGAACACCAACCAGGACAGAAGAAACTTAGACCCAGAGAGGCTAAGAAAGTTGCCCCTTCATTCAGCAGATCCAAGCCAAAGTTGGGCCTGAGCCCAGGCCAGGAACCCTGCTCAGGGCCTTCTCTTAGGAGGGCAGAGGCCTTTGGGAACAACTTTGCTTTTCCTTGGGTGGCCCCAGTTCCCTTCTCTGCTGCTTCCCATTCAACGGTGTAGCCAAGGCCTTTGTGGAGAGGCCTTGGGGAAGAGAGGGCCTTGTCATCCATTCATCCAGCAGGAGTTGCCAGTCGGCCCCCACCACCCCCATGGCTACTCCCCATTTCCATCATTTCCTGGAGCCTCAGGGTTTTGGCTGTGATCCCAGCCAAAAGATGGTGGGGAGTCCCATCTCTCACACCCTCCCCACACTTCCTCATTCACACACTGGCACCAGAGCTGTGGGAACTCCAGACAGCAGCTGGGCATTGGTGCCCAGCTCTGTCCAATCTCAGCCCACAGGCCTTAGAGAGGGGTGAGTACAGCCCCTCCCCCAGGCCCTGGAAGCCCTCAGCACTGACTGAAAATCTGAGGACAAACAAGACAGTAACAGGCCTTTCCCAGGATGCCTCCGATAGGCCTGCATACTGGGTCACCTTGTCCCTCCCCATACCCTTGAGGTTCTGCTCACCCCTCTGTGGCTGAGGGGCTCTAAGGCTCTGAGAACAGGGGGTCAACATTAGGTCACTCCTAAGAGATATCTATCCAATCAGAACTCTGGCCTAAATTCCACGGTGACAGAACTTGGTGGCTCCTGGCCCAGGCAATGTGAATGAGTTGAAAGAAAACAGAAGTCATTATGAAGGGGCCAAGGAAGACAGTTCCAGAGAACGCAGAGAAACTGGAACAAGAAGAGACAAAGGGGCGGGAGGAGCCAATCCTATACACCCTAGCCTTTGTCCCAGACCATCCCCAGACCAGTCCTGGTCATAGGATGGCGGCCTCCCCTATGAAAAGATTTCTAGGTGGAGTAAAACCACTACAAGGAGCCACTCACTTCAAGACCAGAGATAGCACAGAGTCTTACTTCTTGTAGGCAGGAGGCCTCAGGCTAGAAAGGGGCTCTCTGTGGAAAAAAGGGGCCCTAATTGGGGGAAGAAAGGAAGGGAAGAGGCTCTGCAGGGCAAAAACCCCAGAGCCAGCCTGCAATGGAGGGAGATTAAGGGATTAGAGCTGAAACAAAGTGCTGGGGCTGGAGCAGGTGGGTGGGGGCTGTGCTAGCGATCTAATTGCTCGGTGGTGTGAACCAGGGCCTGGCTGTGGATCTGTAATGAGTGGGGGTGTTGAGTGAGAAGGTGCAGAAATGAGGGGCCAAGCAGGAGTGTCTTTTCCTCTCTTGAAGCGGCTCAAGTTCACAGTCACGTGCTCTGCTCCTACCTGTGCCCACCCGGAAATCCTAGCTAGAAGAAGTGCCTGATGAGAGCCCAGCCTGTGCAAGGAGGGTGCCAGGTCCCTACCACATAGGCAGAGAGACAGGCAGGCCGTCATAACTGCAGCACTAACTGGGCACATGGTCAGTGTCAGGATGCACTGAGCCTCCCAGATACACAGTCAAGTCTGGGGAATCCCTGCGCAAACCCAGGCCAGCCCGCTAGCCAAGGAGATATCAGGGGTCTTTCTGACCAGGGCTGGCCCTTTTCAGATCCCTCTTCTTCCTAGGGAGAGACAGATAGTCATACCCTCTCTGGGTGCTGAGAGAGCACAGTCTGCAGTTGACTGCAGACCGTGGGAGTCTAGTTCAGCAGGTCTGCATGCTTCCTCTTTGCCCACATACTAAAAGGACACTACAGTCCTGGAAACAAGGCAGTGTCGATCTCCTAGCCTCTGCACACACTGTGCCCTCTCTCTGCCCACCAACAATCCTGTGACTCATCTGGAGTCCTCTCTCTGCCTGCTGGCTTCCCCTGAGAGTTGAGCAATAGCGGCTGCTCCCCACACATTCAGGGCATATATGGACACTCTGGTCACAGGGTGATTGTTTCCTTTTATAGCTAAGGAGCCTGAGAGCAGGAGTTCTGGGAGCCCAATGAGAAGCAGGTAAATAGGGCTCTTCTATCCCATGTGAAATGACTTTTTCTTGTACTGGGGATGGAATGTCTTACCTGTGCCAGCCTACCCTTCTACCAGTGAGCTACCCTCCAAGCCCAGTTTAATTTAAGATATGTTGATTTTGTCTAAGATTAGAGACGGTGGTCTGGGATCGGGTGTACACCTTTAATCCCAGCACTCGGGAAGCAGAGACAGGCAGAGTTCTGTGAGTTTGAGGCCAGCCTGGTCTATGTAGTAAGTTCCAGGCCAACCAAGGTAATATAGTGAGATTCTGTCTCAAGATAAGTAAATAAAAATAAAAATACATTAAAAGGGGGCAGGTAGTGTTCAACTGTGGCGGTCAGGACATCAGGGGTCCCTGGATTTGCAAAGAACCAGTAAGGTCCTCTTCTCTTGGAGCCCCTCCCACACTCAGATCTTTTTCACTTCACCTTAATAAATTTACTCGTATTTTCCTACAAAAAGAAGGAAGAGGAGGAGAGGGGAGGAAGGGAGAAGGAAGGCTCCACCACTTCACCTTAATAAATTTACTCGTATTCTCCTACAAAAAGAAGGAAGAGGAGGAGAGGGGAGGAAGGGAGAAGGAAGGCTCCACCTTATTGTTCTGGCTTGGAGTGGGAGGAACCAGTACATTTCTAGTCCTTCTCTCCCCACCACCCTTCATCACCTCCTAGGCTGCGGACTTGGTCATCGTCCTATGGTCTTCCCCCATCCTCCCATGAGTCCTCAGGATTGGCCCCTTCCGCCTCTCTAGTTGGCACTGTGGGTGAGCACCTGAATTCACCAGGTGAATCCCAAAGAACCAACAAGCTATGGGGCCAGCAATGGTGGTCTTTCTCTGCTGCCTCTAGAGGGTTATGGGAGTCCCTGCCTAGGGACCTGGGGAGTGAGTAGAGAGAAGTCTGCTGCCAGCCAGGGAGATGCTGTGCCACTGCCCCCTTCTGAACCCCAACACCCTTCACTCTTCCCTTCCTCTGTCTGTACAGCTGAGCTGAAGACAAAAGATGTCCAGAGGCTGCTTTACCTTTCTCGTCAGAAAAATGGGAACAGAAACAGTAGATATTTCTCAGAGCTCCTGGAAAACAAACTAAGCTAATGTCTGTGCAGAGCTTGGTCCAGCATAGGGCATGAAGTGAGGATTCACAGTGGTGGCTCTCACGATTGTTATGAAACAAGAACAGCCCTGCAAAGTAGGCTGCTTCACCGCAGGGGCTCCTCACCTCCTCGGCCATCACTCTTGCTGGGAATAAAGAGGCCTTGGGGCACCAGCCCTCGCACCCAGCCCTGACAGGACACACTCGCTGTGGACACACTCGCTGTGGATGCCTGGCAAAGTGAGAAGTGGAGACCCTGGAGGCTTAGCCTCGGCAGGACCCCAGGGAAGGACCCTCCAGCTATGGTCCCAGGCCAAGAATGTGAAGGACCCTGCCTTGCTCCGAGGCAATTCTGCAAGAGCCTTAAGTCAGCAAGTCATCTGGGCTTGCACTAATCCCTGGAGTGGCAGGTTGGGGCTAGCAGCTTGTTCAAAATTGTGCCACTGGAACCCATGACCTCTGACCTGTGAGGAAGACTGACAAGAATCAGAACAGCAGACAGCAAACACTTGGTATAAACCCTGCAGAGAAGGGAAGGGCAGGGAAAGCCGGCTCTGAGTTGCAGCTTAAAGTCAGTTAAAGAGAGTTGGGGTTTAGCCAACTTTTGTCTTGAGAAAAATTTTGGCGATACACAGGAAAATGGAGCAGTGTGGGGAACCCCCATGTAACCACTGATCCACTGTCTAGTGTCAAGATCAGCAACCCTGGCTGCCTTTGTCTTCCTCCTCCCTCTGCAGCTCCCAAGCACCTCCCAAGTTCTGTCTCCTTTCACGGAGGTGCAATTAGAGCAAACCCAATGATCACAGGAAGGGGAAGGAGCATTTGGGGTAGAGGGGCTGGACCAAGGCAGTGTAAATGCCTTGCCTGGTGTTTGAAGACTCCAGGGCACACAGTCTTCCACCTGCCTTTGAGTAAGTGATCTAGCTCAAATCTCCTAACTGCTGTGTTTTCTCTATGGAAAACAGACTTGATGGCTGACCCCACAAGGAGTTTGTTGCATGAAGACAGAACAAAGCCAGAGTCAAGGGTCAGTGGCTGCTCTTAGGTAGGACTGACCCCAAAGGAAATATGTCTGAAGAGGTCAGACAAGGCTTCTGGGTGCCCGAGATATGGTGGTAGCTGGGAATGTGGCCTATCTTCCAAAGAAGGCTACACTGAAGGGGAGGAGCCTGGCCCCAGATCTTGGCTATGTCTGCTGCCCTTCACCCCCCACATACAGAGAACACTGAATCCTAGACTACTGGAGACAAGAAGGGTCAAAGGCCTGAATGGCCAACTGTTCTCTAAGAAGGCTTTAGAGGCTCTCCTCACCCTTACCATCACCTCCCTCCCAGGGTGATTATAGGGAGGGAGGTCACAAAAAGACCCTCAACAACTATGCTCTGGCCGAATAATGGGCCATTCACATTGAAGGAACCCCAGTCCCACACCTGGCTCTCTAGGACAGACCCCAACTGCCTCATTGTCCTAAACTCACCACTGTGCCTTGAAGCCGGGTGTCAGCCATGGGAAGCCTGACACCCCAGCTGGGCATTCCTGGCCCTCCCCCCACCTCTCCAACCACTCAGAGCTGGTTTGGTGTGGGCGTTCCATTCATCCCTCACTCAGAAGTTCTCTCAGCTCAGAAGTCCTCACAGCTATGGGAAAATAGGAGGGAATAATTAGGAGAGCCATTAGCGTCTCAAGGCCCATCTGAGAGGGATTAAGGGATTAAAGGCCTTCGAACAGGTCTCTCCTTGAAGATTGTTGCAGGGCTTATTTTCAAGACTTCTCTCCCTTTCTTTTTCCTGGGGTTGGGGGCGACAGAAACTCTTGGTGGACCCTCTCTTCAAAGCTGCAGGAAATAAAGAGACTCATGTTCAATGGTTAGAGGAGTTGGGGCCAGCAATGTCCTGCACCTCCTCAGGGCACAAATGGGGAGCAGAGGGCTGCAGAGGCCAGGAGATCCCTCAGGGAAGCCCAGACAGGGCCCCCTGGGAGCAGGTGTTCCTTACTCCTCCAAAAGACCCCCAGGGGCTCAGCCCTGTCAGTCAGGCCTCTCCCTTGTCCTCTGCTCCCAGCGAAGGGCTCAGTCTCTCTGCCCCACTATTCAAGGCAAACTGAGCCAGAGGGCTCTACCCTTTTCCAGAGAGCCAGAGGCTGGGGGCGGCCGGCCGAAGGGTTGCTCAGGAAGAGCCACGATCTGTTTGCTGTGAGGCATGGCCACTGCCTGGCAGGGCACAGAGCAGCAGTTCAAGCCGGACCACGCGAATGTGGATGAGGAGGCGCAGAGCAGGCAGCCCTCAGCCACTTTAGAATCAAAGATGGCCAGCCCTTGGGAGAGAAGACCACAGTACATTTCTGAGTCTCCCTCCTAACCCTCTCTGGCCTCACGGTGGGGGGCTTGGTGGCTGTCAGGTAACTGTTACGGAGGTGTGTCACCAAGTCCTGTTACAGTCTATCTCACCCTCCTACTGAGATGATTCCCCAGACCACAGGCTGAAATCAAACATGTTTCACCCAGAGAAGCATCAGCAAGCAAGGACTCCAGACTAGACACAGAGACGGGTAGTTGCCAAAAGAAGTGGGGTACATTAGGGTACACACCCAAGCTCCTCCTAACCAGCGTCCTGACCCTCTGGTTATGGAAAGGAAGAAAAACCCTGGCACGAGATCATCCTGCATCCACATGCTGGCCTTCCTGGACCCAGTTTGTGGGGGCTTCTGGAAGTGCAGCTTGCCCCCTCCATTTCTAAGGAAAGTTCATTAAATGCCTTCCCAGACTCTGTTCCTCCAACCTGCAGCTAGCAAGGCCTGAAGCCTTGGGCAGTCGGGAAGAGAGCAGCTGGTGACGCAGGGCAGCTCAGAGCCATGACGAAGGGCAGGTAGCAGGTGATACACTAGCCGTGGTCTGATTCAGCATCACCGAGGCCCCTGATCAGTGGTCCTGTTAGCACTGCCAACAAGAAGCCCAGTGCTTGGGCTGGTGTGAACAGAAAGGCCAGGAGAAGGGATGAATGGCTTGTTACCTGGGCCTGACATAGGCAGACATCACCATAGTGCTTGGTGTCTCAGTGGTAGAACTGGGGTCCAGGGGACCCTGCCCCCACCCCAGGGTTCCTTGACCCTCCATGGTACAGCCTCCTCGGGGAGGGGAGCTGGGGCAAAGTGAAGCATGAGGAATTGTGGAGAGGAGGGGCCTCTGTCTGCTCCTTTAGAACCGAAACTCAGACAGCAACCATGGGACGGAGGCCAGTGTGTAAAAGCCTGGGTGAAATGAGCTAGACGGGGACTGGGAACAAGTCCCACAGTGTCCTGAACACAGGGAAGGCGGGGTGCTGGGGCAGGATGGGGTGGGGGGCTCCTGCTGAGGACTCTCCTGCCAAGAGCAGGGTGGGAAAGTAAAGCTCTGGGGTCCCGGGGATGCCTGCGCAGCAGCCTGCTTCCCTGGGCCTCACAGGCCCTGCCGGGAGCCCTGCCCTCGGACTGTGCAGGCATCTGTAAGCACCCTGTGGGGACAGAGATCTGGACAGAGAACTTGTTTCCAAGGAACTAAGCAAGAGTGGAGAATTATGTCTGCTTTCTTGGCACCAGGAAACGCTACAGCTTCTACTGATCCCCTGGCCAACTCCCCTCCCGTTCTTTAGGGTCTCAAATGCTATCCCAGAAACAGGAGAAGCAGGAAGACTCAGCCTGAGTCCAGTACTGGGGCTGCCCTCACTCCCACTCAAGACTTCCTGGGAGAGCTGCTCCTCCGCACCTCACCCCAGCCTCTGCAGCAGAAATCTAGATGCTTCTCTTCTTTATATGATAGACTCTCGTACCCCAGGCTATCCTGAAACAGGGTTTGTAGTTCAGAGCGGCCTTGAATTTCCTGCCCAGCCTCAACTTCTCCGTGCTGAGGTTACAGGCACAGGCCGCCACACCAGGCACACTTTGCTTTCATATTTTGGAAACAGGGTCTCTCTGCATAGCCCTGGTTGTCATGGAACAACGTAGAGCAGGTCAGGTTGGCCCAGAACTCATGGGGACACACCTGTCCCTGTCTTCTGAGTGCTGGAATGAATCCCACTAGGCCCACTTTTCACTTTGGGGTTGTTTTGATTGATTCTGCCTGAAACTCTATTCCCAAGCCCAATGCCCAGGGGAACTCTCTAAAGAGCCCTTACCGGAGTGACTCTCACCTGGGAGCTTAAAAAAGGTGGACCCTAGTCCTGCGTCAGGAATCTTGAGTCTGTGTCCTGAGTTACAGGTTGTGCGTACTGTGGCTGCTCTCTGAGGCCGTCCCTCTTGGCTGAACCACTGACTTTGAGGCTCCCTTCTCCCACCTCCAGCAGTATCACTGGAGAAATTCAGCCTCTATTTTGCTTTAGCTGATAGGTCCTCCAGTAAAAGCGGCCTACTGCTCACTCATCACAGAAGACCCAACAGGGCACAATGCCCTGTAGTTTGCTCTTCTTGGGGGACATCCTGAGTACTGGATTCTCTGGAAGAGAACTGGCCCCAGTAGCATCTATCCTGGGTCCAGACTACCCTGGACCAGTGTGATGTTAGAAAAGGTAGGAGGGCGAGCCCTGCGCAGCGATGGCTACTGGGCTACTGGTTTGAACCCTAGCCACGGTGGCTCAGAGGTATGGGCTGCCTGCAGAGGCCTGCTTGAGGGGTGGGGGACACTGCGCACCCACTCGATCTGACTCCCGAAGCTGGTGCAGGTCCTCTTGCCACGAACGGCACAGACAATGGTGTTCTATTCCCGGAGCACGGCCGCCCCCTGCCCGGCCGACCCTTTCAGGCTGGCCGCCTGGAACATTTGCATACGGCCCAGGGACGACAGAAGCCCGCTTTGTTGGCTGCGCGTGGGGCGCCGGGCGGTGGGCCGGGCGGTGGGCTCAGCGTGCCAGACAAAGTCGCCGGGGGGGGGGGGGGGGCGACCGGGGCAACCGGGCCGCACCTCGGATGCCGCGCCGTGTCTAATTCTTCCAAGGAACCGCCCGCGCCGTGACGCGAATCCCAATGCTCCCGGCCCGTCGCAGGTTTCTCCGGGCCAGGTAACCTCCCACCCCAGACCCTAAGATCCTGGCCTTGGACATGGATCCTTGCTGTAGTGCACACAAAGTATGCCATTCCGGAATAGTGGGGCTCCTGAGGGACTTCTGCAAAGCTTCTGGCTACGCTGGCCTCATCTCCCCAACAGCCTGCCTGCTCCTCAGTCTAGTCTCCAGAAGGAGGAGGCAGGAGGTGAGGATCCAACATTGTTCCCAGGGCTCAGGCACTGGGGCTGGACAGAGTTCATGAGCAGGCAAGCGTCCCCTGGGCCTGAGAAGCGAGACTCTTATTGTCCTGAGGGATGACATGCCCCTGTCCTTGGCATCTGCTGACCCATTCTGAACAGGTCTGGGGGCTCCTGGCTGGAGGGAGGGCTCCGGAGAGACCTGTCTTTCCTGTGCTCTCAGGCCTTCACTGGGATCTCCAATGGACGAAATGGACGCCGTGCAGGGCCCACCATATGCCTCTGCATTGAAGGCAAACGGGGAAAGAAAACACGCAGAGAAAACGAAAGTGTAGTTTTAAAGAGGTGGGCCCGGATGGAGTACGCGGAACAGCAGAGCCAGAACACCAGAGCTGGCGGTGGAGTCTGCGTCATCCTGCACACGGGACTCTGGCAGTGACTGGTGATGTCGTAGGTCATGAGCATCCTCACCTTGTCTCTCTTCTCAGTGACCTTTTGTCAGGCCTCCCTGGGGATAGTGACAGAGTGACTGCCCTATCTGAAGAAGAACTCACATTTCCCTTCTCCAGGATTGAGATGACTTCTCCCAGAGCCGGAAGAGCCCATTTATTTCAGGCCTGAAGAAAGGCTTGGTTGCAGTTTAGAACAAACCAGCAGTAGAGACTGAAAATGTTCACAGGAAAGCCTGGGCAGCAACGGGGGCAGGGCAGGGCAGGCCAGCTGGCTGGCCATCACCCATCCGAGCTGGGTCCCAATTATCCCAGCTGCTTTTTCACAGTGATTTAAGAGCTTTCTGCTTCAGTCCTGGGATCCTCACCCAGCAACGGGCAGGGTTCTATGAGGGGAGAAGGTTGAGGGAACAAGAGGATAGCTCCCTGGAGAGCATCTCCACCTGAACCCAGAGAGCCCAGGTAAACCCTGGGCAACTCTGCCATTCTCAGAGGCTGGGCTCCAGGATACTTCTTCCCCTTTGGCTTCCTAGCTCAGAAGGACCTTAGTTTGGAGGTAGATGTGTCTGTGATTGCCAGAAGCCCACTAGCAGGCCAAGTGAGAGAAGGAAGAGGGGTCCCAGTCCCTCCTGATGGGGGGGGGATCCCTGTGAGTGGGTGAGATATGGAATTTCTGACATCATCTGACACACAGAAGGGGTGGAGCTCAGAGAAGGCTGTGGCAGCTAGGAAGGTTAGGTTGCAAGGGACATAGGTGAGACCTGGGGCTGGCATCTTCTGCTGGTTTTAGAGTGCCCTCTTGTGGTCAAATGGTTTAGGCTACCGGGATTCCAGGCGCCTTCCTCATCCACCTTCCTGCTCAGGACAGGACTGTGAACTGGCATTAGTTGCCCCTGGCTCTGAGATTTTGTGGTAGGACACTCCTTCTGATGCCCTTCTTGGGCCTTTTTCTACTCTGCTCAGAAGCGAACCGAGCTGAGGGCCAGGGCAGCAGCAGTTAAGGAAGGACCAGGAAGGATTGGGGGGCAGCATTAGCTGGTTAAAACAAGCACAGACTTTCTGACACTGACACCCCACTGGAGAGGGTGGAACTATCCGGGACATATATTCAGGAGCATGTGGACCTGAGGAGACTTTGTCAACACTTGGTTGCCTCAAGAACTTGGCCTCGGGAGTCAAAGGGAAGAGACAAATGGAAGGTATCAGGGTCCTTGGTGATGGTCTTGTTTATCATCCAGTCTCCCACCCAGAGTGGGCCTGGTTCAGGTCTCACTGGGACAGGGTAACACTGGCCAGTGGGGTAGCGGTCATCTAGGGCTGACTTGGGCCTATTATGACTACAGGAGCAAGCTAATGGGGATCCACCTCTAGGTGGTAAGCCCCTTCTGGCTCTAGACCTCCCTGTAAAGGGCTGAGAAGGGCCTCTTGGCAGAGCTATTGTCTTCTCCAAGGACAGTGTCAGGCCGGCAGAAGCCATCCTCTCTGAAGACAGTGTCATGCTGGCAGCAATTAGGCCTGGGTCTCCTCAGACTGCAGAGATCTCTGGACCTCAGCCTCCTGCTCTCCGGGCACCTGCAAGGCAGGGAGGGGTGAAGGAAAGAGGGGAATGGCAGCCCAGAGGTAAGGGCAGGCAGCCAAGGATGCCATATGGGGAAAAGCCCGTGTCTTACCTCCCAGTAAACCTGGTCTTCGAAGCATTGGGAGTCTGGAGGGGAATCCAGGAAGGGCAGCCTCAGCAGGAGCCCTGGTTGCCATAGGGAAGGATATGTAAGGTTCCCCAGTCCCTACCCAAGAGGGAGGTCGCCACCTAGGAGCACAGGTTGATAAGGGCTGCAGAGTGCCCCCTTTCTGAGAAGGTGTAGCCCTGCAAAGTGGCTCCCCCCCCAATTACCCACAAAGAAGGCAGCCGGTGGAATTAAAAGAATCTGCTCGCGTTCACGGTCCTATTGGGGTTCTATCGTGAAACATAGCTGTGATCTTTTTGTGACCCACATGGGAGGGACCTAGAGGAAGTTTACTGTATAAAATGTGACCTGGAAAGCTGGACTGTGGAGAGCCAAGTTTTCGGGATGAGCGTATATATGGGAGACAGGGTTTATCTGTGTAGCTCTGGCTATCCTGGAACTCACTCTGTAGCCCACCAGGCTGACCTTGAACTCAGAAATCCACCTACCTGTGCCTCTGCCTCTTAAGTGCTGAGATTTTGTTCTTAAAGCCAGATGTCAGGAGGGACTCTGACCTAAGCCAGTGAACAGACAGCTTCTGCGAAAGGCTTTGTGCTCTGGTCCAGGGTGGGCTTAACCTGCCTGCTATCTAAAGGAGGTTGAACAGGCCCCTTCCCAGCAGCTGGGGTTGGACTGCCCTCTAGTGGCACAAGGGAGCAGCACAGGAACGTCAGACCCCATAACCAAGGAACCGGCCGTCCTTTCCCCTGGAAGGTGCAAAGTCCCACCAGCACCTTTGCTGCGCCTTTGCTAGCGCAAGCAGGTGTTCCGAGAGGACCGCACGAAGTGCGCGGTATCCCTTGCTCTTCCTCCTGCGCTCCTGTTCTTGGGCCTCTCACCCACCACCCTGCCCACGAAACCCACTCACCTGCAAGGCTGCCCCCCACAGCGGCAGACACCAGTGTGACAAACATCCCAAAGAGCTGATAAACCGCCTGAGATGTGGGGCTGCGCTGGCCTGCGGCTATGAGCGGAAATACATTCTTCAGGCTGAAAGGAGACCAATAGGGAAAGATGAGCTGGCAGCCAGGGCTGGTCACTGTGGCATGCAGGTGCCGGCAGCCAGAGGGTGTCCAAGGATCCCCACTGTCTCACCGAGGACTTTGTCCGGCCAGGCCTCATTTTTGACCTCCTTTCCTAAGCTAGCCAACCCCACGTACCATCCAGAACCCAGTCCAAGATCCCCTTTGCCTGCCTACTCCAAGCTCACAGTGTGAATTGTAGATCCCAGGGCTCATTATCGCTTACTGGTCCTGAAGGAATGCTCAATGCTCTTGAAATTGTTTTCTCTGTGACCATCCACTTCACTGACCAGGAGGCCAGGCCTGGGCAGGTCCTCGGCTCTCACCATATGGTGGGAGAATAGCCAAATGGGTACATGAGAAGAGATGGGCATTTTTTTTTCTTGGCTCTTAGAGGAGAAGGGAGATCATTCCAGGGAGGTTAGTGTAGACTTACCCATCTCCATAAGCCTCGTGGGTGGCCAGCCAAGTCACCAGGACTCCCAGGAGGGCCCCCAGCAGCCCTGGTATCCCATGGAGGTTGTGGACACCACACGTGTCTTGTATTTTGAATCTGAACTCAAGGACAGGCTGGAGGACAAGTTGGGTAATCAGCTGTGGGCAGTCCACCTACCCCTACCCAGAACCTGGTGGGGGAGGTAGCAGAAGGGCTGGGGATCCCATGTCCCTGGTGCAGGCCCCTTCCCTCAAATGCTTCTTCTCCCCAGGTCCTGAGAAGCAACCTACCGTAAAGAACTTGTACCCCAAGGTGGAGACAGTCCCAGCCAGGAAGCCAGCTGCCACAGCCCCAAAGGGTGTCAGCATCATTTCGCTTGACGTCCCCACCACGACCCCTCCAGCCAGTGCTGCGTTTTGGATGTGGACCTACAGGGGATAAGGTATCTTTTCAGATCATCATGCCCACACCCATTCCAGTGGCCTCTGCTGTCATCTGGCCACTTACTCGCCAGCTCTCATTCCCCTGTAATCTTAGACATCTCTTCCCTTTACAGGCTGCTTCCCCCTACCATGTCCAGTCGGCCGTCCCCACTGACAAGGGCTGACAAGGCAAACGTGCTGAGCGTGCTTGCGGTGAGCGAGTAGTACGTGTTCAGTGCTGTCCGATGCTGCCCATCTCCGAGCGCTGTGGGCGCAGAGTTGAAGCTGGGCCAGAAAATCCACAGGAAGATGGTCCCTAAACAGTGGGTAGCCACAGTGAGCATCTAGTAGTAAGTGGCCCTCGTCACCAGGGGGCGCTGCACTGCAGAGACATTATTATGCAGCCTGTTTCCTCACTGGTTCCTGGAATTGTCAGGAAAAAAACCATCTTTCTATGATGAGAGTTGAGGGAATGATGCCTATAAATGCTTGTCTCATGGACCGCTAGGTCTGACTGCTCAGCATGGGGCCTAGCCCATGCTGCGCTCCGGCTTCCGTCCCCAACACACACAGACTGTTTTTTTTTTTTTTTTTTTTTTTGAGACAGGATTTCTCTGTGTAGCCCTGACTGTCCTGGAATTCCTACTGTAGTGTGGGCTAGGCCTCGAACTCAGAGATCCACCTGCCTCTGCCTCTGGAGTCAAAGATGTGCACCACCACCGCCCAGCCCTGCTCTAAGCCTTCTGACTAAGCTCAGAGAGGGAAGAAAAAGCAGGGACTGTGCGGGCTCCTTCACTTTGGCTCAAAGTCCTAATACTGCCTCAAGATGAGGACCTTCTCAGTGTCCTGTGCCAAGGGTAGAGAAGGCAAGGACTGTTTCCAACACTCCACAGGAAACACGGGCTCCGGATGGTAAGCTGTGAGGGCCGAGAGGGCAGTGTGCCACCTGAGGGGGGAACCTGGGGCAAACAGGCCCTACTGTTCCCGGGGTGGTCCAGGGCTCCTACCTCCCTGCCTGACTGTGGGGAGGAGTCCTTAGGCTGAGGAGGCCAGTTCAAGCGCAGGTGACCAGACCTGGCAGGGGCACAAGAGAAAAAGGACTGTACGGTGGGTGATGGGTCTGGCTTCACACATGTGGGCTGCAGAGACAGGGAGGATTCAAGCAGGACTGAGGTAGATTTGAAAGGCCTCAGCGCCTGGTGTGGGCTCCTGTGTACCCCAGCATTGAGTTGTAAGTTAGGGGCAATGATAAGCATGGATTTCAGGCCCCCCAAAAGCAAGTAGGAAGGAATCAAAGGCTTCTGACAGTGCAGGAATTCTTCCTCACGCCACTTAACCTCAGCAGGTCTCACCAATCATGGCAAAGAGGTCAGAATGGTAGACAGAGCTCTGGCGGTGCCTGCTCTTCTCCAGCTGGGATCTGTAGAGGACCCGTGAGAGGAACAGCCCGAAGTAGGCCCCAAATGTGTGAATGGTCATGGACCCCCCAGCATCTTTCACCTGGGAAAGACAGGGGTTGTGAGGCAGCCCCGCCCCCACCCATCCTCCTCTCAGGCTGACCAACACCTGGGTGGGTGGCACCTCCTCCGGGCAGACTTACCCCCAGGAGGCTGAGCAGTATGAACTCGTTGACACTAAACAGCACCGTCTCCAGTAGGGCCATCAGCAGCAGCTGCGCTGGCCCTGTCTTGCCCAGAACAGCCCCGAAAGAGATGAGCACAGCTCCCGCACAGAAGTCAGCATTGATCAAACTGCAGTTACACAGGGTGGGAGAGGTGAGGGGCATGGTGGGGCACGGTGAGGACAGACCTCTCCTGGGTATCAGGGGGTGCCACCCACCCTTGGAGAGGAGAAGAAGCAGGAGGTAGGAGGTGTCATTTTTCACTAGCTGCCAGTCCTCTGGGAGCTGGGGTGACAAAGGCCTAACGGGAGGGGTGTGTGAACGTAGACAGTGAGAACAGACAGCAGCCTGGAGAACCCTCTGGGGAACAGGGCCTTTGGGGGGCCAGGGGCATACTGTTGCCCACCTCTCCACACTAACGTGGATGTGGCCGCCGTGGAAGTAGTGAAGGAAGCCTTGGACCAGCGTGGCCCATTGCAGGGTGAAGGTGGCCACGAGGAAGGTAAAACCCACGCTGCTGAAGCCATAGCGCTGCAGGAAGACCATGAGAAAGCCAAAGCCTACGAAGACCATGGCGTGCACATCCTGGAAGCCTGCGGGCGCACAGGGGAGGGGCCGGAGGGAGGGAGAGGCAGAGTCGTGAGGCCTGCTCCAGTCACACCCACCAGCCAACACAGACCTCTAGTCAGGACTGCCTTGAAGTAGCACCACGATTATAAATTCCCCTGAGTCCGACCCCTCCCCCAGCAGCTGGAACAAAGGTCCAGCCTGGAGCAGCAGGGCTAGGTCACCGTTGCCCCCACACACAGCCCCTGCTCGAGGGAAGAGCTAGACTTCCTGCTACAGCATTGGCTCTCCTTCTCCCTGACAGGAAGCTCAGTCAGTACTCTGCTCCTGCAGCCCTGTCTCCTCTACACACACTTTCCTTCTCCCCGTGTGTAGTGTGTACATGTTCTCATGTATATGTATTCACACGTGTACATATGTGTATAGAGAGGTAGGTGTCATGTCTCCCTCCACCATGCTCTCTGCCTTGCAATGAGATAGGATCCTTCAGCAAGCCTGGACCTCACCAACGTGACAGAGTGGACGGCCCTGGGGTCTGTCCCTCTCTGCTCTTAGATCATGAGTGAGTGCTGCTAACCTGATTTTTACTTGTGTGCTGAGGATCTGAACTCGGGTCCTAAAGCTTGCGCAGCAAACACTTTACCTACTGAGACATCTCCCGAGCCACAAGGAAGCCCTTCTTAATGTCTAACTTCCATCTCTCATCTTTCCAAGTCTATACCTCCCTATTTTGAGAATAGAATAAAAATAGCTTAGGAACTGGCTTCGAATTGTTAACAGGGACTAAGCCCACCCGCACAGGAATTGAAGGGAGGGCAGACTGCTGTGGCGTGTGTGCAGTGGCAAAACCTGGAACCTGTGTCTCGCAGGCATCCTCAGGTGTGAGGACTGACTTTCTGTTTGTTTATTTCTATATGTTGAATTTTTTGTGTTATACATCACACTTGCTCTGTTGAGACAGGGTCACACTGAGTAGTCTGGCTGTCCTCAGACTCTGGGCCTCCTGCCTCAGCTGCCCGAGAGCTGGGCTCACAGTGAGGGACCACACATGACCTGTGTCCTTGAACTGTTGAGCATATGGTGGACTTCTGGACAGAAAGGCTTGGGCCTTATCTCTTTGCTTTCTTCATAATACAGAGTAATACTGAGAATAAGAAGTATACAAATGAGTTGTTGAGTGATTAGCTATATAGAATCATCATTAAAGGGGCTGGGAGACGAATAGCAGGCAAAAGCATTAGCCACACAGGCAAGGCTGACGATCCCAGAACCCATGTAAAAGGCTGGATATGGTAGGCGCAGCTATTATTCTGGCGATCCACAGTGACATGGAAGGGGGAGAATCGCCTAGTTCAGTCCCGCTGGCCTGCAACAGCAGCACAGCCACAGCCACAGAGACGAGATCCTTCTTCAAACGAGGTGAGTGGTTGGACAGACGTCTCCAGGTGAGTGGTTGGACGTGATGTACAAGTGAGAGTACCCCAAGTTCAAGGTCAGCCTAGGGAGTAAGAGCCCCTCCCGAAAGATCGAGAACGAGGCCAGACGTGGTGGCACACACCCTTTATCCCAGCCCCTGATCTTTCTGAGTTCAAGTCCAGCCTGGTCTAGTGAGTTAGTTTCCGGACAGCCGTGACTACAGAATAAGACAAACAAACATGAACAAGCAGAAACAAAACGCACCAGCAGAAAGCCTGTGGGAGTTCCCTTTCTGCAAACGCCCGGGGACAAGGAACATCACCCTAAGTCCTCCTTCCTTTCACATTCCACATGAGAAATTGCACTAGGGATGAGAAGATGTCTGTCTCTCGCTTGTGAGCAATAGATATGCTGAGCATCTGTGGATGGGGCCCAGGGTACAGTTCCCACCAAGAAGTCAGTTCCCGCTCTCAGGGTGGAGATGGACTGGAGAATCAGCCTGCTGGTGAGAACACAGACTCTCAGATTGACCTTTCTCCTTGGCCACCTGGGAGCTGGAGCTGTGGTGATGTCATGCGTCCATGCTCTCACGCAGTCCTCACTTCAAATGCTGCACTTTATCTTCCCTCGTGTCTTTCCTTATGCACGCCCACTGTGCAAACGGAGAACCCCAAACGCTCCAGAATCAGAAAGCTTTCAAGCATCAGTGTGATGCCATAGATAAAAATTCCACACCCACCCAGGGTCTCATCCAATGGGCTTTACCCGAAATGCAGGCTTACTGAACACATTGCAGGCAATCACCTTCAGGCTGTTTGTATAGGGTAACTGTGGGACGGCTGTGGATTGCTTGTCTAGGCTTGACTGCCTTCCTCAAGGTATTTCATTAGGCATACATAAACACTCCCCAAACCAAAACTCTTCTGACTCCAAGGACTTTCATAATGATATTCAACTTGTATACATTTTTATCATGGATGACCTTGAATTTCTCATAGGAAGAAGCAGGTTCTCAAGCTCGTGTTCTGTGTTGTTTGATCTCAAGAGGCTGAAGGCTACCACTGAACTTTGGGATGCAAGCAGGAGCCTCGAGAGAAGCCGGTTCAGAGCTGTCTGCATGTGTGAGCTGAAACAGATACTAGCAATGCCTTGCTCGTTCCTGCAACCCTGGGTGCCCAGGGCATGTTGTCCCCTCCTCAGGGTGACCCAGATCATACACACAATAGAAAGGAGAGGCACACTTAGAACTCAGGAGTCCCCAGCCTTTTTCCCCCCAAGATAGGGTCTTACTATGTAGCTCTGACTGTCCTGGAATTCACTCTGTAGACCACGCTGGGCCTCAAACTCACAGAGATCTGCCTGCCTCTGCCTCCTGAGTGCTGGAATTGAAGGAGTGTGCTACCACACTTGGGCTAGCTTACAATCTTTCAGACTTCTCTGCCTATTGCCTTGATCAAACATCCAAGAGGAACTCTTTTTGTTCTTGTCCAAGGACAGCAAGAAACCAAGGGGGCTGGGTGGCATGTTTCAAAGCCCATTCATGCAGGAATTTCTCCTAACTGCTCTGAGCTTGTTTTAAATGCTACTGTTTGCACTGAAAACTCAATCCCAGCCAGGCATGGTGGCACACACTTGTAATTCTGCCCTGTACGAGGTGGAGGCAGGAAGATGAGGAGGTCAAGGCCAGACTGGACTATACAATGAGTTTGAGGCCAGCCTGAGTGATGTGACCCCGTCACAAAACAAAACAACAAAACAGGGTAGAACAAATAAAACCCCAAATCCTCCGGGCTACCACACCAGTCCTGCCTCCCAGGGCAAGACTAGGGCATGGCTACCGTTAGGGCTGCCGTGTCGGCATCTGGTGCAGCTGACCTCATGACCTTGGGCACAGGACCTGAGGTCTCTCTAAGTCTCAGGTGCCTCCTCTATAAAAGGCAGAAATGAGGCGGAGGGGAGTGGGAGCTGCCATCTCCGAGCCTCTTCCACCCCAGCTTCCGGAAAAGAGGCCAGATCCTCCCAGGGCAGGTCACAGTCCCAATCTACATCTCCCCTAAAATGGCTCTGATTCTATGACAAGGACCCACTGTGAGCCAGCCCCTGCCCCCACCTGGAGGAGGACTTCCCCCTTTCACTCTGAACCACTTGCTTTGCAGAATAGGATGCTGTAGGCAGAGAGCAGCGGTTCACACCGTATTCCCCAGTCCTTGGGGAACTGAGGCCGGAAGACGGTAAGTCTAGGACTAGCCTGGGCTACATTGCTAGCCCCTACCCAAAAGGTAATGTGAGCCAGGTGACGGAGTGTGGCAGGCGCGTCGCGATGGGGAGGGAATCACGAGCCAAGGCCCAGCGTCACTCTTTTGGTAATTCACCGTGTGATCTTGGGTAGGTGAGTGACCTTCCTGGTTCTCTGCCCACATCTGATCTAGAGAGGTAGACCATAGAATCTGAGGGCCCATCCTGTCCTGTCTGGGGGGGCATCTGCCATCTACAGCCGGCCTCTGAGAGTGAGTACGCCTGCAGCCACGGGGCCAGGGGCCACCGCCACCCGCCACACAACCCTTTCATCTTCCCTGTCAAAGGCTGTTTCTCCCCGCCCTCTGGCCTTGACCTTTTTCTCTGGACACAGGGTCGGGACTCGGCTCATCAAAGCCCAGGCTTCAGGGACCTCACATCTCCCTCCTGCTTAGCTTTCCCCAAATAGCAGGGTCAAAGTCCACAGAAATTGACACCAGGGCAGATAGGCGCTCAGTCTGTCTTGATCCTCTGGCTGTCCTCTTGGGGGGAGAGCCCAGCACTATCGCAGTGGTAACAGGGGATTCGCGGAGGGATTTGGAACAAACAGGTGGGTTTGGAGGCCCCAAGTGAAACTGCTCCTGGCCAGCTTAGACAGGGAACCAAAGCTCACCTCCCTCACTTCTCTGACCCATTTCCTCCCAGCTCCCAGTCTCTATGGTCAGTTTTAGGGCTTTGGTTTGAATACCAGCTTCTGTGGCCTGGTTGCTGATTCCCTGACACACTTGGGAATGAACTGTGGAGAAGTGGGTGCGGTGAGTGGTTAGGGGTCTGGTGTTTCCTGCTACAGTCCAAAATCTCCCTCAATCCTCTATGTCCCCAGAGCTAAGGCCAGGACAGAGTGAAGTGGAGACAGTCTGCCACCAGCTCAGCTGTAGAAAGTGGGTGGCAATAGCCTCATTGTTTTATTGGGGGAGGGCTCTCATACCCCAGACCTGATCTGAATGTCCTTCAAACTGAGATACTTTTCTTTTTCCTTTTTTGTTTGTTTTGTTTTGTTTTGCCAGACAGTGTTTCTCTGTGTAGCCCTAGCCATCCTGAAACTCACTCTGTAGACCAGGCTAGCCCTGAACTCAGAGATCCGCCTGTCTCTGCCTCCCAAGTACTGGGATTAAAAGCGTGCACGAACCCACCTGGGGTTCCTTTTTTGTTTTGTTTTGTTGAGACAGGATTTTGTGCAGCCTAGGCTGGTCTCAAACTCTCTGTATAGCCAAGGCTAACCCTGGACTCCAGATCTTCCTGCCTCCACACCCAGTGCTGAGATTACAGGCAGGAACCGCCACACCCAGCTTCTTCCTGCTGCCTGGATGGGGAACTAGAGGTAAATAGGTTGACTTGGACCCTCGTGAGAGGGTGGTATGTTTGGTTCCAGATACCCAACTTGAGGGAGATGCCCTGTCTCCATCTGGGAGTTAACGCCCCATCCAGAACCTTGTTAGGAGGCCAATGGCCATTGGTCGAGGAGTTTATGGTGTCTACACCCCGTTCTCGCTGTTGGACCCATGGCGGGTGATAACAGGCACATCCCAGCCAGCTTAGACCCTGCCAAGGGTCCCCCACCCGCTTCATGCTGGCCTTGCCCCTGGTGAGCCTGCCCGGTGCTGTCCTCTCTAGCACCCTGCCTGTCAATCTCAGCAGGCTTCTCTTTCCTGTGCTCAAGCTGGACTCCTAGACAAAGTCGAATTAGCTCCAATGGAAGGTGAGACGAGACACTGATTAACACGGAGCCTATTTACAAGGGGATTGAAACTTCAGCTCCCCTTACTATGTGACCCTGAGCCTGACCCTTCCTCAGCCTGAGAGAGCGCGTGCCAGCCCAGCAGTGCCGGGAACAAGACGGACACTAGAGGAAGGGGCTATTTTAAAGCCCTGGTTGTCACCTCGGTGGAAGGAGTACCCCCTCGTTCAAGCGCCCTTCCCAACATACCCAGGGCTTAGAGTCTCTGCTTCCCACACCCTCACCCTCACTCACTTGGGTAGCGAAAGTAAAACTCGTTGTCCACATTACTGTGGTTGCCCCAGTGCCACAGGGCAGCGTCGGTTTCGTGGTTGTAGCGGACAAAGACCGCAAAGAGGAGGGCCGTGGCGCCCTGGAAGAGCAGACACATCAACGGCAGGACCAGGCGCCGGTGGCGAGGAGTGCGGGCCATGGGTGCAGTTCTGTCCCAAACTCCAGCACTGCTGTGCCTGCCAAACCGACTCCTGCAGCTGCAAAGGGAGGCCCCGCCCCGCGGAGACCGTGTTGCTCCTAGGAGAGCCCCACCCCTCAGCTTGAGGCTGGCAAAGACTCACCGTGCAGGTCAGATCCTGTTTCCCGTGGTCCTGCTGAGGCCCAGGTGATGTGTGAGCTTCCCACAACTGTGCCCCAGATGCCAGAACGGTGATGGGAGGAGAAAGGGGTCTCCTCAAACCTGGCGTTAGAGAGTGGCACCCAAGATATTAGCATCCCTTAAAGGTCCTACCAGGTTCCCCCCCCCCCAAAGTTAGGACGAAAGATGGAAAAAGTAAGGGCTATTTGACTCCCCCATCTGGAGAGTGGCGGTGAAACAGAGCTCTCTAGGCTTGGAGGACTAACAAGCCACTTGAGTCCCAGCAGGGGGACCCTTGCTGTCCCCCTCCAATCTGAATTCCCTGGGAGATGGAAGTCTGGGAAGGGGTCCCTTCCTACAGAGCTGTCCTTTGGGGTCCTGGCTAACACTAGGCTATCAGACTCCTCTGAGAACTTTCTTTGCCTGGCTGGGCAGCTAAACCGATGGCCCCTCTCAGAAGCCCCTGCCTCTACCACTTGAGTGCTGAGCTGAGATTGTGGCTCCAAAAAGAGGGGCCGCAGAGCCCACAGAGTCATGGAAGGGGCTGCTAGTCACTGGGTGCTGGGTCCCTGAAGGACTCTAGCAGACAGAGATGCTGGCACTGTGGGTGCGGACACCTGCCGTCCACAGGGGCCTTGTCCTTTCTCCACTGCTTCCTTGTCCAGTTCCTCCACTGTCCCATCAGGGACTTGAGCCTCCATCATACCCTTGTGTGGACTTTGGAGAACACCTGGATTCTAGGTGTCCAGTTTCCTGGCAAGGGTCCAGCCAGGCACATGAAAGGTCAGAGGTCAGCTCTGGTGGCACGGCTCTCATCTGGAACATGTGGGCTCCGTTCAGAGACTTTCCATCACACCTCAGTCAGCACACAGGTTGTTTTCGGGAACAGCCTTTAGATAATGGCTCAGCATCTATGGGACCCTCCCTCCAGGTCACCTGAGCCCTGCTTGGGGTCAGCACTTGCTTGGGTTGTTCCAAGCTCCCAGTCCTGGAGCTATAAGCAGAGGCTCTGGTACAGGGATGTAACAGGCTGGGTGCTGGAAGCCCCTGCCCAGCGAGTGTTAGTGCTTCAGTCACTAAATCGGGGAGGGCTTTAGAAGTCCCTTAGAAGGGCAGGAGAGCTGGGCCAGGATATGGTCAGCACATGAGACTTGTGAGGTGTGACCTAGGTATATTAACAATGTGTGACAGATACCAGTTATCATCCTTTCTAGCCCAATAGAGCGAGACCCCAAAGGCCTTCCCTGAGACTCCCCTGCCAGTGTGCTACCTAGGAGAGGCCCAGCCCTGGCTCTCGCCCTTGGTCCTCCCTCCTACGACCCTGTGAAGTGATGAACTTCAGCCCTCATGCCTTTCTCAGTCACAGGCCTCTGAGGGGCAGATGCAATCACCAGCCCGTTCTGTCTAGTCTTGAGGTTTGCCTAATCTCTTACTTTCCATCTCTGGCTTCCAGCCATGACCAGCCAAGCGTTTAAAGAGCCAAGGGGAACTGATGTCTCCTGCCTGCCCTGACCGGGCCTAGGCAGGTTGTCCGTGGGGAATCAAGAGTCTGAGGTCACTAAGTAATTCAGTGTTGACCCTGTAAGCTCTCCACAAGGGCCACATCCTTCCTCTCCCTGCTGCCTTGGTTCAGGGTCCTAGAGCTGCTGTTCCCATTCATCTCATTGGCCATCACCAGTGTGCTTAGGGGACAAGAAAGAAAGATCAGCAAAGCTACAGTCACACAGCCTCCCTCCCTCCCCCTTCCCTCCCCCCTCCCTCCCTGTCCCTCCTTCTCTCCCCCTCCCTCCCTCCCTCCCTCCCTCACATCTGTACTGTATGATCTCAGGCAGTTTACTGACTGCTCTTTAGGCTCCAGTTTCCTCGCCTGTGAGAATAGTAACATTTCCTACAAGGAGTCCAAGTAATCTGTATAAATTGCTGGCACGTTAGCAAGCATTCAACAGATGTGGTGATTACTTTAATCTGATTGGCTATGCAAGGTCAGCAAATGGATCACTAAGGGCAACACTCTGAAGCCCAAGGAAAAAGCAGGTGCCGGCAACTCTGTCCCCATGCGGGTCCAGGCTAGGCATTTTCTGAAAACACACTCCTTGCCTCCCCTTTTTTTTTTTTTTTTAGGTCTCATGTAACTCATACTGGCTTTGAAGTTGCTGTTTAGTGGAGGGAGACCTTGAACTTACAATCTGCTTGCCTCCACTTCCCCAGGACTAGAACTATAGGCACATGACATCACCCCTGGGTTATTTTTTGTTTGTTTTTCGAAACAGAGTCTCACTAAGCAGCCCAGGAAGGCCTCAAACTAGAGGGAATCTTCCTGCTTTAGTCCCCCAAGTGCTGGGGTTATAGGATTGTTATAGCAACATGCCAGCTAAGGCAGTTCTTAAGCAGACTTAGGCAAAGGAAGAACTTTCCTTCATTCAGCAAACACATGTTGAGAGCCTGCTGTGTCGTGTCTATGCTAGACCTTGGGGATCTTGGCAGTGCAAGGCCCATTGAGGGTGGTGAGTGGACACACTGTACTGCAAAGTGCTATGACAGACCGCACTTCCTAACCTGGCACTCTGGTCCAAGGAAGCAATGCCTGTGCTTGAGATCTGGGAGAAGGGGGTTCCTTTTCTACCCTAGCCCTCTCCTGTGAGAACGGCAAAAAGGCTATGCCAGGAAGCTCATCTCTTCTATGTGGATGAACCCCAGACTTCATTCTCACCCAAATCAGCAGCCACTACGACACTGTCCAAACAATACCGTCACAAATACCTATTACATATGAATCCAGTGTCATTCCTCTCGAGAGGGCTGCCACGTTAGCCTCTGTTAAAGCTTGTTTGGGGGCTTTCGGTGACCTTGAATTCTTAATTCTCCTACTCAAAGCCAGGATAAAAGGTGGTGTTTTCACGAACATCTGGGTCCTCTGGAATGAGGACAAGCAAGTATAGAAATGTTTCTTACACACGACCTGGGACAGGAGCATTGTAAAACTTATCAGGCCCTACTGAAGGTCTGGCGAGGGCTGTGGAGGCAGGAAGACCTCTGTGATGCAGGAGCCGAGGTCTGAGCAGATGGTGGCACCAAAGGCATCAGACTAGCCTGAGAACCGACCTCGGCCTCTGTGGGAGACATCCAGGGCCACGGGTCGCCTACTCTGAGACTTCCCTCACAGAGGGCTTGTGAGATCTGTTTCTCAGTTCCTATTGTTTGAGGCACCCAGATGAGGTGGCTGCCGTGAAGGGTGCACATGCATCCACCATATATAATATCCATCTCATTTTCTCTACAAGGTCTAGGCACCTGGAGGTCTCCCAGTGCCTCTACCCTAGGCCTACAGTTACAGTAGCTGGTGCACCTCATGTCCTTGACTCGGACTGTGCATGCTCTCTCTCTTTCTCATAAGTCTTCTTTTTAATGATTTTATTTGTTTCAAGTGCATTGGTGTCTTCCCTGCATGTGTGTCTGTGTGAGGGTGTCAGATCCCCTGAACTGGAGTTACAGACAGTTGTGAGCCGTCATGTGGGTGCTGGGAATTGAACCCAGGTCCTCTGGAAGAGCAGTCAGTGTTCTTAACCTCTGAGCCATGACTATGTCATCACCTTCCATAGCAATTTGTTTGTTTCAGCTTGAGACAGAACTTCACCCTGTAGTGTAAGTGGAGACTGCTTGATTGTTTCCCAGCCTCTCAGACCCGAAAAATCACACCTCTTACATCTTAAATTAGCCCATTTCTTTTAATCTGTGTATCACCACAAAGCTGTGGCCTACCAGTAAGTTCTGGCATCTTTCTTCTTTAGCAGCTACATGGCATCTCCCTGACTCCACCTTCTTTCTCCTTGTATTCAGTTTAGTTTTTCTGCCTAGTTCTATTCTGCCCTGCCGTAGGATAAAGGTGTTTCTTTATATTTACGGTTGTGAGCCTAGCCTTCAACGGCCAAGCCATCTCTCCAGCCCTAAAGGTGTTTCTTTATTAACCAATGGTAATAAAACATATTCACAGCATACAGAGGAGAATTCCACATGTAGCCCAGGCCAGTGGCTTCACTGGCTATAACTCCAGCTCTGAGACTGGATGCTCTTACACATACACAATATAATAATAATAAATCTCTAAGGATCAGGTGTAATTTCAAGACCAACATAGTCTACACAGCAAGCTTTAGGACAGCCAAAACCACACAGAGTTAATCTGTCTCAAAAAATCAAAACAGTAGCAAAAACCTTGTGCAACCTCCTGTCTCAGCCCCCAAGAGCTGGGTTTACAGTCCTATACCACCATACCCAGCTTCACTTTTTTTTTCTCCAACCAGATAAATTTGTATGAAACATTATTCTTCTCACTGTCAAGAACAGGAGCAAAGGGCAGTGATGGCACAGACCTTTAATCCCAGCACTCGGGAGGCAGAGGCAGGTGGATCTCTGTGGGTTCAAGGCCAGCCTGGCCAACAGAGCAAGTTCCAAGACAGCCAGGGCTGTTACACATAGAAACCCTGTCTCAAAAAGCAAAACAAACGAATAGGAGAAAAAATAAAAAACCCCTGCACTGCACAGTGGTTCCCACCTGTAATCCTGACCCTCTGGAGGCTGAGGCGGCCAGACTAAGCACAGAAAGTCCGCACAGGTTATACAGTGAGATGCTGCCCCCTCCCAAAAAATAAAATACCAAATCCCAACTTTTCACAAGTATAAAACTTAATCATCAAGAAACAATTAATTATTCGGGAGCTGGAGTGATGGCTCGGAGGTTAAGAGCACTGGCTGCTCTTCCAGAGTTCAATTCCCAGCACCCACACGGTGGCTCACAACCATGTACAATGAGATCTGGTGCCCATTTCTGGTATGTATATACATAATAAATAAAGAATTTGTTTAAAAAAAGAAATAATTAATCTGGGTATGGTGACCCGCATCTTTAGTTCCAGCACTTGGGAGGAAGAGGCAGGAGGATTTCTGTGAGTTAAAGGCCAGCCCAGTATACATAGTGAGTTCCAGGACAGCCAGACCACACAGTAAGACTCAAAAAATGAACTGGAGCTCAGGATGTACTGCAGTTGGTAGAGCATTTGCCTAGAATGCATGGAACCCTGGGTTTATTCTCCAGCACCGAATACACCAGGTACCGTGACACACACGCTCTCCAACACTGAATACACCAGGTACCGTGACACACATGATCTCCAGGAGTGAATACACCAGGTACCGTGACACACACCTGGAATCCCCACACTTGGGAGGTAGAAGCTGGAAGCTGGAGGTCATTTTCAGCCACAAAATGAAGTCAATGTCAGCCTGGGCTACAAGAGTCCCTGTCTCAATAAAACCAACTTCAGTGTTTTACACTGCATCACTATCTGAAGCTTGTGATCTGAATTTTTACCAAACTCCCAACAAGCAGTCTGCACATGTCAGATGATAGAACATCCCAGAAGAGCCTGTCTTCAGAAGGGAGAAGACAGGCTGGACCAGGGGAAGACAGACAGAGGCATCATGGAACTTGCGTGAGAACCCACCAGAATCCTGACTCTTTCTCCTAATTCTCTTCCAAGGTCTGGATCCAGTCTACAACACATCTGAGGTAGACTGGGATGTAGACAGAGGAGGCCAGAGAGGAACTGATGTGGTCAGCTCTAGAAAAGGGAAGCCTAGCCAGGAAGGGGCGCCAGTCACGAAGAGCTTGCAGAAAGGCGTTAGAGTCAGACCTGGGCTCTGCTCCAGGAAGAGCCTCCTGGGACAGTCCATGAAGGGCTGCTGCTGGAATTGTCAGTGGGAGAGCCTTGAACAAGAGGGTTATCTTAGAGACACCATACCAAGGCAACGCTTATAAAAGAAAGCATTTAATTGGGAGCTTGCTTAAAGTTTCCAAGGCTTAGTCTGTTGTCCTCATGACAGAGAGCGTGACGGCAGAAAGGCAGGCATGGCTCTGGACAAGCCGTTGAGAGAGACATCCTGATCCACACACACAGAGTGACACTGTGTTTGGTGCGGGCTTTTGAAACCACAAAGCCCACTCTCAGTGACAAAGCCTCTCCAACAAGGCCACACCTTTTAATCTTTCTCTCAACAGTCTACCAACTGGGAACCAAGCATTCAAATATATAAGCCTTGGGCTGGAGAAATGGCTTAACAATTAAGAGCACTGACTGCTCTTCCAGAGGTCCTAGGTTCAATTCCCAGCACCCACATGGCAGCCTATGACTGTCTGGAACTTCAAAATCTGACCTCCTCACACAGACATACATTCAGGCAAAACACATAAATTATTTTTAAAAAAAACAAGTATATGAGCCTTGAGGGGCAATTGTTATTCTAAACACCAGAGGGGTAATAGTCTAGAACCCCTACCCAACACCAGGACATTGTTGAAGTGTTCCAGAGATGATGAACACTGAACGCTAGCATTCCCGAGTGTACTGCTCCAGTTGCAGGGACTCTGAACTGGCACCCTAAACTTGAGTTGCGTGAGAGCCACCTGCCAGGGGAAGAACTTGGGCGGGGGGGGGGGGGGGCGAAACACCAACTTTTGACCTCATCGTGTGAGTTTTCACTGAAGGGCTCGAGAGCAGTCTCGGGCTGTCAGACAACACCAGTAGCCAGAGTCACTCAGCACTAATCTGTGGTGGCAGCGAGTTCTTGGGCCCTGTTCTGGTCCCAGGGAGTCAGAACCCGAGTGACTCTGCTGAACATCAGAGTTGGAGAGCCATGTGTCTAGGGGAACCCCATCCCACCTCACTCTTGAAGTCCTGGAGTCTGTGGGAAACAAAGGCCCAAAGTCTCCTCCTCTCTTAAACAAGAAACCTGCTCTGGTGCTCAGCCCACAGGACGAACCAGTCCGACCTGAGAGGACAGCTCTTTACCTCTGTGTTCCTGTCACATACCATAAAAAAGCCAAATAGCTGGGTGTGGTGGCTGAAGCCTGTAATCCCAGCACTTGAGGAGGGGGCAGAGGGTTGCTGTGAGTTCAAGGCCTTCTTTTTCTTTTTAAAAATACTTTTTACATTTATTTATTTATTCGTGTGTGTGTGTGTGTGTGTGTGTGTGTGTGTGTGTGCATACACAAGTGTGCCCAGGAGGGCACAAGCGTGCCACAACCCCCATTGGAGGTCAGATGACAACCTTCAAGAGTTAGTTCTCTCTTTCCGCAGTGTAGGGGCCAGGGAATGAACTCAGATCACCCAGTTTAGCCACAAGAGCCTTGTCTGATGAGTCACCTTGCCAGCCCTCCCTTTCTTTTTTGAGACTGGGATATGTAGCCCAAGTCGATCTGTTTCCCAAGTGCTGAGATTGCAGATATGCACCACGCTTCTTGGTCTTCACCCCATCACCAAGATCTGAGTTTCAGCACAGGAAAAGGAGTTGCCCTTGAAGAGGACCAACTCGATGTCTTAGTCACTGTTCTATTGCTTCTAGTGAAGAGACACCATGACACGGCAACTCTTACAACTCTTACAAAGGGTTTTACATTTACATTTACTTGGGTGGCTTCCAGTTCAGAGGTTTAGTCCCATTATCGTCATGAGGGAAACATGACAGCAAGCAGCAGACACATGCTGGAGAGGAGCTGAGAGTTCTACATCAGGATCCACAGGCGGCAGGAAGACAGAGACACTGAACCTGACTTGAGCCCGGGGCTGGAGAGATGGCTCAGTGGTTAAAAGCATTGTCTGCTCTTCCAAAGGTCCTGAGTTCAATTCCCAGCAACCACATGGTGGCTCACAACCATCTGCAATGAGATCTGATGCCCTCTTCTGGCCTGCAGGCAGACACACAGACAGAATATTGTATACATAATAAATAAATAAATACATAAATACATAAAAAGAAAGAAATCCCAAGCCCTACACCTAGTGACACACTTCCTCCAACAAGGCCACACCTACTCCAAAATCCCTGTCAAACAACGACACTTAAATGAATTAAATGATCAATCATTCAGACGTATGAGCCTATGGGGGCCATTCTTACTCAAATCACCATGCCAACTTACCCAGGGAAGAAAATGGTGACTGAATGGGCTGTTTCCTAGTCTCTGGGCAAAACACCTGTGCCAGCCATATTGGGACCAGAAAACTCAACTCCTGTGTCAGTAACACCTGCCTGTAATTCCAGAACTCTGGATGCCAAACCAGAAGGACTGAGAGTTCAAGGTTACCCTGTGTGACAGAGGGAGACCTTGTCTCTTTTAAAGCCAAGAGCTGAAGATGCAGCTCAATGGTGGAGCATTGGTCTAACACGTCCAAGGCCCTAGGTCGGCCCAAGCCCCATCACCGGAACAAAGAAACCAACAAAACAAACTACAGACACAGCCATCAGCAGGACTTTGGTGGGTGGTGGGAGCGGAGTGGGGGATGGGTAGTTCAGAATATGGCTCTAGTTGTGAGGCCCCCGCACATCCAGTTATCAGCTCCCAGAGGCACAGAGGGCAGGAGGACACAGGCGCCTCTCGGTTTTTCTCTAGGCTGTTTTATTTTAGCCTCAGAGCATTGAAGAGCCATCTAAACTAGAGAAGAGGCCAGGACCTGGAGAGGCAGAGAAGAGAAACAGAGAAGAGAAAACGTCAGCCTTCACTATACAATATGTCCAGGTAGAGAAAGGAGGGAAGCTCTCAGGACTCACTCTGTGAGGCTGCAGCATCAGAAAACAATGATGGAGGAGGGGAGACTCTCTGGGGGACCTGCCTGCACATTGGGCAGACAGCTCTGGGGATGCGGCTTTACTGGACGTTAGAAAAATTAGGGACCTAAAACAAGGAACCTCAGAACACTCCACATACTGATAAGAACATCTACCTGGCTTGGTACTGAGGGAAGTCCGACTTTTCCTTCATTTCCCATCACCTTGATGCAGCCCCATCTAACATTGCTGACCATGCCGGGTGGAGTCTTGGTGTTGCAGCTGCTCAAAGTCACACAGGCTCCTATACACAGCCCCAGTAAATCCCCTGGTCGCTGTGATAGGTTTCTATTGCAGCAATAAACACCATGACCAAAGGCAACTTGGAGTTTACGTCTCCTTATTGGATGTAGTCCATCAACATGGGAAGCCAGGGCAGAGGTTTAAGACAGGCACTTGGAGGCAGGGACTGAATCAGAGACAACTTGCTCCCGATGGCTTGCTCAGTTCCCTTTCTTACACCACCCAGGCCCACCTATCCAGGGATGGTACTGTTGTGCCCAAGTTGAGACCCCCAGAGAGACCACCACCAGAATCCAGTCGAGTCCAGAATGCAAAAGCAAGGTTTATTTCTGCGCGCAAAATTCAAACCAGCTAGCTGGGAGCTCAAAGCCTCCACTCACGAAGCCAGGTTTACTCAGGATCAAGGGGGTTGGTTTTGCTGAGTACAGGGTATGGACTACTTCTGCTTCTGTGCATGTCCCCCACCCTCCCCCTGCTTCTGTCTAGACCACAAAGCTGGGTGGCACTTGAATGAATTGACAGGTGGCTAGCTGCTAGGAGCACTTCGTGGTTTATTCTTCTGCAGAGGTTCCTGTTTTCAACTAGTTCTTGATGTTGCAAAAGTCCTTGAGCCCAGTGCCTTAACCAGCTCCTGATCAAGCAAAGTTTCTTAAAACTCACAGTACCACCCACAGTAGGCTGAGCCCTCCCACAGCAATCAGCAATCAAGGAAATACCATGAGCTGGGTGGTGTTGGTGCACACCTTTAATCCCAGCACTCAGGAGGCAGAGGCAAGCAGATCTCTGAGTTCGAGGTCAGCCTGGTCTATAGAGTGAGTTCCAGGACAGGTAGAGCTACACAGAGAAACCATGCTTCAAAAGGAAGGAAGGAAGGAAGGAAGGAAGGAAGGAAGAGAGAGAGAAAGAAGGAAAGAAAATGTCCATAGCTAGTCTCTCTGAGACTTAAGTCACAAGGGCATTGCGAAGGAACCATTGTGTGATGCAATAGCACCGATTCTGTAAGCCCTAGGCTTCCTCCCAACTCCAGCACTCTGGGACTCTCAGACAATGACCACACTGATGTGGAATTCCCCTCTGTATGCTGTGAATATGTTTTATTTCCATTGGTTAAAAAAGAAGCTCCTTTGGCCTATGGCAGAGCAGAATATAGCTAGGTGGAAAAACTAAGCTGAATATAGGGAGAAAGAAGGTAAAGTCAGGAAAATGCCATGTAGCTGCCAATGGAAAAAGACGCCAGAGGCTTACCGTAAGCCACAATCTCGTGGTGATACACAGATTAATAGAACTGGGTTCATTTAAGATGTAAGAGCTAGCTAGGAATATACCTAGGCCATCGACCAAACAGTATTGTAATTAATAAAGCTTCTGTGTGATTATTTGAGTCTAGGGAGCCAGGAAACTAAAGCAGATCTCATTTTACACCACACAATCCAGAGTGTTTTATCAAGGCAGAGAATCTGACTAACAGAGGGTGCGTGGCCTTGCCCTGTCAGAGGGTGCGTGCGTGGCCTTGCCGAGTCAAACAGGCAAGCACACTCAGAAGGTGGTTCTCCCGTCTTTTATTCCTAACACAAAGGGTTTGTATGCAGCTGGTAAACAGAATGTGATCTTGAGCACCGGGTGAAACCTTATGCACATATTTTAATTTCAGGAAGTGCCGACCCTGGAGGGATTAGAATTTCTGCCAAGTGGCTTCTTCACAATTTTTTAAATGAAGTAGTTTTTTGTCTTTTTGCTTTGTTTTGTTTTTTTGAGATAGGGTTTCTCTGTGTAACAGCCCTACTATCCTGGAACTTGATTTGTAAGCCAGGCTGTCCTCAAACTCACAGAGATCTGATGTGGAATTTCCCTCTGTATGCTGTGATTACTATTAATGAATAAAGAGATTGCTTTGGACCTTATAGCGGGGTGGGGAGAATGCATTGGATCTATAGTGGGGGGACTGCTTATAAGGGGGACTGCTTAGAATCTATAGTGGGGGGACTGCTTTGAACTTATAGGGGGGACTGCTTTTAATCTATAGCAGGGGACTGCTTTGAACTTATAGTGGAGACTGCTTTGAACTTATAGGGGAGACTGCTTTGGACCTACAGTGGGGGATGGGCGGGGGGACTGCTTTGAACCTTATGGCAGGGATTCACCTGAGACAGACACTGGGAAATTTAGCTAGTAAGCCATCAATGTGGTGATAACACAGATTAATGGAAATAGGTTAAATTAATATAAGAGTTAGCCAATAAGAAGCTAGAGCTAATGGGCCAAGCAGTGATTTAATTAATACAGTTCCTGTGTGATTATTTCAGTGCTGGGCAGCTGGATGAACAAGCGGATCCTTGCAACAGAAATCCTCCTTTCTCTGCCTTCAGAGTGCTGGGTTAGAGACTGCACCACCATGACTGACCCTTTGATAGAAACAGACAGGTCTCTCTCCCTCTGCCTTCGGAGTGCTGGGTTAAAGACTGTACCACCATGACTGACCCTTTGATAGAAACAGACAGAAGGTCTCTCTCCGTCTGCCGCACCTTCACTCTTTATAATACATTTTACTCCTTTCTTCAAACTCAGCTGCCATTGTCATAGTTTCCTGTCCTGTGATATTCAGCAGTAACAGATTGTGATAAGAGGCAGGGATGTAGGCAGTCACCACCGTTTCCGGATTGTGTAACATTCAGCTGAAGTCATGATTCCTAGGTGTAGGGTACAAGGTCTGAGCCCACTTTCGGGGAAAATCCCTGAGCACTAAATCCCACCAATTCCCGAGCTCCCCCTAAACTCAGGACTTGAAATCTCACCAATACCCACCCTGGGAAACTCCTCCCCCCAAAACCCTAATACCAGCCTGACTCTGAAGCAGCTGTCCCTCGTATAACAGCACTGACCCTAACCCAGGGCCAGTTTGCTAAGACCTCTGTATCATATTACCCCACCATGCTATGTTGACTCCTGTCTGCCTTTAACCAGACCCTCAGGAGATACGTCCAGTCTGATAGACAATCAGGGTCCTACCCAGTCACAAGCAGGAGCTGTTCTTGCTATTTGCAAATAGTCCCCTGACACTGCAACCACAGTTGCCGACCAGATGTCATGAGCCAATCATAAAACAATTCCTGTACCAGTAAGGGTCTATACCCAATCACTTCAGAGTACTCTTAACCACATCTGGAATCCCCTAATCCCACTTACAAGGAGGCTGCGAGCTTCTCCAGGGTCGCCAGTGTCAGATGATTGACCCCTGCCTGCTAGAATGTTTTATTAAACATCCTTGCTGGGGCAGGAGAGATGGCTCAGCAGTTAAGAGCATTGTCTGCTCTTCCAAAGGTCCTGAGTTCAATTCCCAGCAACCACATGGTGGCTCACAACCATCTGTAATGGCGCCCTCTTCTGGCCTCCAGGCATAGACACAGACAGAATATTGCATAAATAAATAAATAAATATTTTTAAAAAAAAAAAATCCTTGCTGACTGTATGTGTGACTGGTAGTCTTTTACGGGACTTTTTGTGGACACTAACATCTCCTTCCCAGTTCCCTGCTGCTTCTCCCAGGAGCAGAGGTGGCCACCTTGTGTCTTTCCCAATAAATCTCTTGTGTGAGGTTTGCTGTGCGGTGTCACTTTGTGGTATCCCTTGCCTTCCAGCTGCCCGGATAACTTTTCTTTCAGAGCAATTAACACTTGCATCAGGGAAACCTTCCCCCTCAGAGCTGAAACCCTTCCGTCTGAGAAGCCATCCCTTCAGAGCTATAGTGTGTAAATGGAGTTGAAGCTTTTCTTTTGTTCCAGCCTTACAGCCCCAAATAATCACATAAAAGCTTATTAATTACAGAATGTTTGGCCCCATAGTTCAGGTTTATTGCTAACTAGCTTAGAAAAAGGGTGGTTTACTCCTGAACTTTCTGCTGACTCACTGGGTACCTGAAACGTCTCTGTAATTATTCCTTCAGGAACTGCATTACGGGTAATAGAAATGTACCGCCTTCCTCTCCTTATGCTGCCTAGATCATTTTTTTTTTTTTTTGCCTAGATCATTTTAAATGCGACCCTGTTCTCCCAGTCGCTCAGCTGCTGGCATCCGGTTGGCATAAGTGATAAATCTTTGTCGGTTGTTTTACATTCTTGGTTTTTGTTGATATCAGAATAGTATTTTTTTTTAATGCCGTAGCTATTTGATTTCTAGCCTCAAATTCTTTGGAGCCCCAGGGAGGACTCTGCTATAATGAAACATCTTTCAAGGAAGCTCTTTAAGACAGAAAGTAAATAACTCAAAATAGCTTCAAGAATTCCCCCCAGCCGGGCGATGGTGGCGCACGCCTTTAATCCCAGCACTCGGGAGGCAGAGGCAGGCGGATCTCTGTGAGTTCGAGACCAGCCTGGTCTACAGAGCTAGTTCCAGGACAGGCTCCAAAGCCACAGAGAAACCCTGTCTCGAAAAAAAAAAAAGAATTCCCCCCAAAACTGAATAGATTCAATAGGCCCCTCCCTCACACGAATAAACAATAAAGACTGCTCAGAGTCATTCATTCCTACACAGGTGACAACGAAGCCTGAGACCAGCCAAGCTGCCTGAAAGAAACAGAAACCCAGCTGCCCAGCAAAGGTTTAGGGCAAATGAACCACCTGGAAAAGATACCCTGCAACTTGTTGAGCTGCTGCAGGCTCTTGGGATGCCCAAAGTACCCAGATTTTATGAGCTGTCACCCAAGGTAGGGCTGGCTTTAGTGATACAACTGTCTTTGAGTCATTTTTGCTCTGGCAAGTAACCTCCAAAACACTTTTTGGTTTATCAAGTTCAACTTTGGTGGTGTCCATACTCTGGTCTGTTGTGGGCTCCCCATCTGGGGCAAGATTTTGGGTTTGCCATGTCTCCCCAAGAAAAGACTGTCACAAAACAGACTCCTGCCAGACAGTGGTGACACATGCCTTTAATCCCAGCACTTGGAAGGCAGAGGCAGGTGGATCTCTGTGAGTTCGAGGCCAGGACAGGTTCCAAAGCTACAGGGAAACTGTCTTGAAAAATCTAAAAAACGGACTCCTATAGAGTAAATGTAGACATCAAAGGACCCAGGCATTGATCTCATGGTCCTGACTGAGACTAGATTTGCTAAGAAGAGAATTAAAGGCCAGGATAAAGAGTTGAACCAGCAGGCAGGTTCCATATCAGTCAGGTGAAGGCTCGAGTAGTTTCTCCTGTCTATAGTACCATCATGCGTCAGCTCAGAGGACAGTAACTACAGAGTGAAGGCTAGTTGCTTCTCTGTTGTTGGAGACATTTAGGATGTGGGTACAGACATCAAGACCCTGTCCTGTGAGCTGTAGGGTTGCTTCCCTCTTCCTACTGAGGAAGAGGTTCTGGTGGCTACTGCCAGGAGCAAGAGCTGCAGACTGGCCAGTCTTGCTCCCAATCAACCTTATCCTGTAGCACAAAGAGCATGCAATTTATTCCTTTGGAGCCTGTGTCACGCCCAAGGGGAAAGGGTGTTGTCTGAGCCTGGGGACATCCTGACACAAGGGCATGCACTATAAATGTAACCCATTTTACACACATTCAGTTTTCCATGGTTTTTCTACCAGCACACTTAGTAAAAGAAAAAGCAAAGTGAACTCTGCCCGTGTGAGACTGTCTGGAAACTCATCTGCAACAACCACAGATGAGGTGGAATGTGAAAACTGACTCGTCACAGTGGGGAGAGCCTAAGGAAGTCAACGAGGTGGAGCTTGTGGGTGGGCTTACTAGTTTGTTGCAAGGGTTCTAATTGGTCTTAATACTAAAAACCCAGAGCCAGATATCAGGGTAAATGCTGAAAGATCAGAGAGACTAATGAGCAAGCCACAGCCAACTCCTACTTTGCTAACTCCTCAGCCGAAAGAGGGCTGAGCCTTATGTCTCCTCCATCCTTATATTCCTCTCTCCATCCAGCCCTAGTGGCTAGCTCTGCCCTCTGATCTTCATGCAAGCTCTCTTTATTAGAGCACAAAATATCACCACATATGTGAGACTTGGAGAATCACCACCTGATTGCCTTAAAGGACCCACCAAACCTCTCTCTGTGTCTCTCTCTCTTCTTCCTTTTTTTTTCTTTTGGAACAGGGTTTCTCTGTGTAGCTCAGCTTTTGACTATACTTGGGCACAAACCCAGCTTGGAATGGACACGTTATCACCCCTCGTCTACACCTGTAAAATCTCCCCGCTTTCATTTGGCGGTATGGCTTCTCTGGTCTTGATCTCTGAGACCAGAGAACCCACCGGGGAGTTGCTTTGCTCAATATATCTGTTGTTATACCTTTTCCATTTGGCTTGATCTGGCAAAGAAACTTATGATGTAGTGGGGTGAGGGCTATAAAACCTGCTGGTGGCCATGTGTCTCTTCACAGTAGAAACTCTAAGGCGGAAGCTGAAGGATGCGATGGTGGCAGAATTCAGTTTGCTTTCCACCACAACTCTCAAGAATTAGAAGAGCCCTCATAGACTCATATGTTTGAATACTTGAGTTCCTAGTTGGTAAAGGCATTTGAGAAGTGTCAGGAATTTTTCCTAATGCGAACTCTCTGCCGAAGCAAAAATCCCAATCAAGCCAAATCACAACAAGCCAAATTAAAATATATCCAGGTTTAATGGAATTCTGCACTCTTGGGTGGCCCGGAGGGGGAACTGGGAGGCTACCAATGTGAGGACTGATGGGAGAGGAAAGAGACTACTGTGTTTCTCCTTTGGGAGCTCACTTAAATACCCTGTGGAGAGGTACTGACCTCCCCAGGGAGGAGTCAGGACCTGGCATGCTGGGATTTGGAGTCCAGACCAATACAACTCTCAGGCCTGGGGGCTGGGATGGATGCGAGGGGCCTGGGGCTATGCTCCCAATTTAACAGGAAGGATTAGGAGCTGTGTCATTGGGGGTGGGATTTAAGGTTCCAGGAGTCTTGAACTCAGAGACTCCCTGCCTCTGCCTCCCAAGTGCTGGGACTAAAGGCATGCGCCACCCCCGCCCGGCTTGGTTACTTTTCTATCACTTTATGAGTGCCCAGGCACTTATAAAATCAAGCATTTACTTGGGCTTGCAATTCCAAAGGGTTAGAGTCCATGATGGTGGAGTAAAGGCATGGTGGGCTCCCATCTTAAACCACAAGTATCCCCGCCTGTCACGCGGGAGACCGGGGTTCGATTCACCGATGGGGACCCCCCAAAAAAAAACCCACAGTGGGAGGCAGAGAGACCACTCTGGGAACTTCCAAGACTCTACAAAGTGAGTTCTGAACATGCAGGACTACACAAAGAAACCCTGTCTTGAGGGCTGGAGAGATGGCTCAGTGGTTGGGAGCATTGCCTGCCCTTCCAAGGGTCCTGAGTTGGGTACCTGGCAACCACATGGTGACTCACAACCATCTGTAGTGGGGTCTGGTGCCCTCTTCTGGCCTACAGACATACACACAGACGGAATATTGTATAAATAAATATTTTTTTTAAAAAGAAAGAAACCCTGTCTTGAAAAATGAAAAAAAGGAAAAGAGAAAAAAAGAAATGAAAAGTAACTAATACAAAAACTAATACAGAGGTTGATTCCATGGAATGGGAGATTACTGTAATAGACCTGAGTATGTGAGTTTTGAGGAATTTGAAAGACTTTTGAGATTTTAGGCTGGAAAACCAGTTAAGTGCTGTATCCAAATTTAGCGGGCCATTCTCTTTGGAGCTTGGAAAATGAAGCTGAGGCTTTGGAGAGAACAGTATTAGCAACAGCTCTATTTCTGTGATGACTGGCAGAGAATGTGGCTGCTTTCTGCCTGCACCCTAAGACCTTGCCTGAGGCTAGATTAAAAAGTAGAGATTTCTCTGATGGAGAAGGTTTCAAAGCAGCCTGAACCAACTGTTACAGTGTTACTGGTGATCACTCTCAGGAAGTAGAGATTTCTCTGATGGAGAAGGTTTCAAAGCAGCCTGAACTCACTGTTACAGCATTACTGGTGATCACTCTCAGGCAGGTCCACAGTAGAAGAGAGAAAGTGGGGCAGGAAGAAATACAAAATGTCAAGTTCGGAGAGCAGAGTACCAGGTAATTCCGTGCTGGCCGCAGGGCTGTGATGAAAGACATAAGGGAATTAAGTAGGGTACTGATCTGCCTTGAAATGAAGGGAAACACTCCAGCAGCCAAGCTTCCAGCTTGGGAAAGGAAAGGCCTGAGCAGTTTTCTGCTGTGGAATATTTATTTACATTGTAAAGATGTGTTTTTGCCAGGGTTGATTGATTTAATGAACCTAAGCTGGAGATATGGGCAGGACTTCTGGGCAGAGAGCAAGGAAGAGGAATCTAGGCAGGCAGGAGACACCAGGAGACGCAGAACAAGTACAGAATGAAAGAAAGGTAAAGAACCATGTGGTAGGACATAGATAAAAAAATATGCGTTAATTTAATGTAGGGCCCATGTTATACAGGCCCACATTTCTACACTGTATGGCGGCCAGAATTTCAGGCCACAGTTTGCACCTGCCACACAGGAGGTGGTCACCCGGCCTTTCCAGACAAACTGAGGCCATCCTAAACAAAGGTCAGGATATGCTAATCTCGCTCTGCTCCTTCTTTGTAATTTGGGAGGTTACCTGGGAAAGAGGTCTTTATTCAGTCTACGTGACAGAGCAGGCATAGATAGGAAGATAGATAGGAAGATGTGACCAAATGGACATAGAAAACTGTGGATGTGACCTCATCATTCTACCCGCTACCTAGGAAACAGGATGCTAATGAATCTCCCCCTCAGTTTACATTTTGGTATAAAAGCTGTGTGGAGAATAAACACGGGTGATTTTTAGAATGTGAACTCAGGATTTCATGAGGGATCCCTAAAAGCTCCCTCCCGATACAGCCATGTGAGTTGTGCCTCAATTATTCCCACGCCTCCCCTACGGTTCGAGAAATAATTCAGGTCTGGGCTGGCTCCAACCTCGACAATTTAAGATATAAGAGCTAATTAGGAACGAGACTAAGCTATAGGCTGAGCTTTCATAATTAATGTAAGTCTCCATGTCATTATTTGAGAGTTGGTTGGCAGGACGGAGAGAGACTCATTACAATTTTCTACTCCTAATAATCAACAAATGAGAACAGGTGGAGAAGTGACTCAAGCTGGGGAGCCAAGCTCCAGGGGGCTTAGCATCATCTAACCCAGCTGGGGAGCCAAGCTCCAGGGGGCTAGCACCATCTAACCCAGCTGGGGAGCCAAGCTTGAAAGTGTCCTCCACATGGTTCTTACTTTGGAGTCATGAAAGATACACTAGTTAAAAAAAAAATACGTAGTCAATGGTAGTCTTCCTCCATTGTTTTTTTTTTTTTTTTTTTTTTTTTTGGTTTTTCGAGACAGGATCTTCCTCCATTGTTAAAGAGATGTGCTGAGGTAGGACATGTGGCAGGAGAGGCCTGACATGGTGACCCCGAGTGGCCATTGCAGGAATCAAAAGTAAAGCCGAGATTGTATTGGAGACTCTGAGGTGTTGGATATCTGTCAAGGAGGGTGAGAGAACTGTTATAAGTTTAAATTACTATGCTTAAGAAATCTATAAAACAAAAATGCCTTTAACCTGTAAGCCTCACATGCCCACGGACAAATAACTTCACAGACCGCTGGGGGCTGTTGTTCCTGAAAGACTTGTGTAAATAAGGCCGCTGCCCACCTGCACAGGGTGCACGCCATACACATAGGCAGGTGTGTAGACAGCAAGTACGTCAGGATGCATGCTTGCCCCCAGCTAATGCCTTTCTGAGCACCTGACTAACATAATCTGTAGTAGCACCAAAGAGTTCCACAACAGCCTGGAATGGAGGATAACAAAGGTTCATTTATTTGGGGATAAACTCACAGTAAGGGCAGCAAACTGCAGTCCTCTGTGTGCGCTGGGAACTGGAACCAAATACAGCAGAAAAGAGGCCACGCACGCTTTTCATCTGCACTTATAGTACCTGAGACCATGCCCAAGCGGGCCGGGATCTTAAAGGTCATTGGCTGAAGGAATTTCCACAACACCTCCCCCTTTTGTCTAAATAAGAGAGTTCTAAGTCTAATATAAAACTATATACAATAAGAACAAATATCAAGTATTGTACAGGAAAAAAAAGACAAGAACATACATAAAAATTAGAATTATGGGGCTGGAGAGATGGCTCAGCAGTTAAGAGCATTGCCTGCTCTTCCAAAGGTCCTGAGTTCAATTCCCAGAAACTGCATGGTGGCTCACAACCATCTGAATGAGATCTGGTGCCCTCTTCTGGCCTGCTGGCATACATGCAGACAGAATACTAAGAATACTGTATACATAATAAGTAAATAAATCTTTTTTTAAAAAATTGAATTACAACCAGCATGAACAACATCAAATAAGAAACATATGCTAAATGTTTCATAGTTGTCCTATCCTAAGGGGTCTAAGTTTTATATTAAAAATAGCTTGGCTAAGTCATGAGAGGAAAGTAACTATGACTATCTAGTCTTCAACCCCATCAAAGACTGAGAAGGGAAATAATATTACTTGAATAAACAAGAAGTGCAATCAGGCAACTTCCAAAAGGTGCAAGAAATGACAGAGACAAGCAGCTGCTTGAGCAGTGGCCCAGTCTCGTTTGCAACACTGGGGCGACCAACTTCGGCTGAGGCCGAGAGTGACTGACAGACCATTTTCAGAGGCAGGAATTTTGAAAAACTGTCTTACCCTATCTTGGATGGCTTGGGAAGTCTTTTTGCTTGTATCCTGCTTATCCAGTCTGGACACTGTGCATTTTGTCAGTGGTCAAGGCAGGGGCAGTTCTTTGCCCAAAGGCCGGTTCTGCCAAGAAGAAAAGAAGCTCCAAGTGGAGGGTATTCAGTGCTCAACATTCTCAGGAATAGACGGTGTTGCCAGGAGCAATTGTGTCTCAGGTCAACAGAACCCTAGGTTATTTAAATGCTGTATTCTACAGCTCTTTGAAGTGTCTGAAGATTATCTATATATGTGGAAAACAATCTCTATGCATCTAAAGAACCTGACTAGTCTAACTATGACAAATATGGATGACTATTGACCTGTAATCCTTAATGCCTATATACCTTAAAGACTAAGGCTTCTTATTAAAAAATTATACAGTTTAAACAATTGTGCAGCAAATAAGGACAATGACCTCAAAATATAAACAATATATTTGTGTGTATGTATCTTGATCAGAGGTAGAAATGTATATTGTAATATGACAAATATATCCTAAAATTGCATCAATATATAAAATATCTTAAGCAGAGGTAGGAACATACATGCATGCAATATGAACAAATATTGTAACCAGAAGTAGGAGCATATTCAATATAAGAAATATAATTTGAGCTGGGCGGTGGTGGCGCACACCTTTAATCCCAGCACTTGGGAGGCAGAGGCAGGCGGATCTCTGTGAGTTCGAGACCAGCCTGGTCTACAAGAGCTAGTTCCAGGACAGGCTCCAAAACCACAGAGAAACCCTGTCTCGAAAAAGCAAAAAGAAAGAAAGAAAGAAAGAAATATAATTTGAATTTGTATCAATATACAAGAATCTATAGCAATGTAAATTGTCTATAAATAATATTTTACAAATAATAATCTACCTATTATCCCATCCCATCCACTCCCTTTCTTTTTTTTTCAAAAGAGATCCCTCAGCCTACCTCATTTCCACCCCCAACCTTATACCACTTATAACCACCCCCTATATAGATGTCCCTAACCCTGAGGGAAAACTTTGTTGGGAGAGGGGACTTTGCCTTCTAGAATTTCTTCCAGCTGTCATGGGGGCAATGATATTTCTATGGCATTCTGTAAAAACTAAAATAATGGTTAAATTTCAAGATTATTGTCTGGCACAATTGCAAATAGTCTCCGAATCATCAGTAGGGTTTTTCTGAAGTTCTTATTTGAAGTTCTGGCCAGAACGTTGTAAGAAGGTGCACCATCTCAGCTAGTCAAGTTGGAATCATTTTGAGCAGCTGGTAACCCAAAACCAAGTTTAAGTGGTGCTATCAGCTCAATGGCAACCAGGTGGAATAGTTGTTGTGGGGCCCCATCTTCTTTCTAGAGACTTCAAAGATAGCTGCAGGAAAATTTATTGTTCACTGTGGAAAGGTTAAACATTATTGGTATAGACATATATTCAATGAAAAGTAGCATAGAGACAAAAATAGGTTTGGGGAGAAGTAAAATTTTGTGAACACATAGTTTTTATAATAGCACTCCCTAGATTTTATCTTCCTTCTGTCCCACACCAGATGGCTCCTGATACGAGACAGAAACTCTGAATTTTCCTTTTAACAACATGCTTGGATTTAGAGAAGGATAACCACCATCCAACTCCAAAGCCAGCTGTGATTTTTAATAACTGACGATTACCATTATATGTCTGTCAGTAAGACCTTACTCTGCAGAGGATACTGCTACTCTTTACTTGGTGATTCTTTCTGGATAGCTATCTTTTCTTCTTTACGCATCTAGATGTCTCTTGACTTTCCAAAGATGGGTATTTTCCTGTAAAGACAAGAACAGAACCCTGCCCCAACCATTATGAGGTTTCCTTACAACCGACGGACCTCTGTGGATGAGCTGTCATTTCTCTTTATCAAGGGATTCTCTTTCCAAACCGAATCTTTATTAACTTTATAGTACCCATAAATTTTCTTCTCCTGTAAAAACAAGAGTGGACCCCCTTCACCACTGTAGCTCTGGTTTCCACTGTGAGGTCAACACATCCTTGAAATAAACCAGCTGATGTAATTCTATTATCCAACGTCTCTCTGCAGCCACTGTTCCTTTCTCATTAGCGTTAAGAAAAGTCAAGGTCAATAAAGCATTATGCAATCTAGTTCTGGGGGTATTTTTTATCCCATTCTCTTTGTTTAACATATCCTTTATAGTTCAGTTTGGTCTTTCTATAACTGCTTGACCTGTAGGATTGTGCGGTGTACCTGTAATATGGTTTATATTATAATAAAAAACTGTTTCATTTTCTTAGAGATTATGCTGAAGCATTGTCTGTCTTTATTTGTGCAGGTATACCCATGATGGCCATAACTTCTAGTAAATGTGTGATTATCAAATCAACCTTTTCTAAACTCAAAGCAGTTGCCCACTATTCATGAAAACCTGAATAGATATCAATGGTGTTGTGTACATGTTTTAATTTTCCAAATTCTACAAAGTGGAACACATCCATCTGCCAGATTTTATTCCTTTGAGTACCTTTCGGGTTACCCTCTGCAGGTAGTGGTGTTAGGTTACATAAAGAGTAAGTAGGACATCTCCTTATCATCTTCTTGGCTTGTTGCCATGTAATAGAAAAGGCCCTTTTAAAACCTTTGCTATTGACAGTATGTCTTTTATGAGGTTTTGAGGTCTTCAGCACATTTCCAATCAATAATGTATCGATTTCTGCATTACCTTGAGCTAGAGGACCTGGCAGACCAGTATGGGATTGGATATGGGACAAAGCCTATCCCCTATCATGTCTTGAACATGAATGAATAATGAAGTCAACTCTGTATCATCTGGTATAAATTCAGTGGTTTCAATATGCAAAACAACTCTTTCTGCATATTGAGAATTAATAACTATGTTGAGAGGTTCTTTAGAATCCCTAAGTACCATGAGAACAGCACATAATTCTGACTTTTGGGTGGAATCATGAGGACTTTGCTCCATCTTACTCAAATTTTCTGATTTGTAACCTGCCTTTCCTGATTTATTTGCATCAGCATAGAATGTAGGCTCCAGTTATTAGTGTGTCCCGTACAATGTGAGGAAGATCCAGCTAGTTCTCTTTATAAGCTGAATTCTCTCGCTTTGGGGGTAGTTGTTAAACACTCCCAAAAATTTACTACAAGCTCTTTGCCAGGGCTTATTTTCTTCCCATAATTTTTTTATTTCATCAGTAGGTACTATAATCTCTGCTGGGACTATTCCTGCTAGTTGACAAAATCTCAATTTACCTTTTATAATAAATTCAAAGACTTTTTCCACATAAGTTTTTAATTTTTTACTCGGATTATGTGGTAAAAGGATCCAGTCTAGAAAATTCCGGAAGGTTCTCAAGTTCAATTAGGACAGTGGCTGTGGAATTCCTGGTCTCTGGCCTGAGGTGCCCGCTGGCCGAGCAGAGGCTCGTGGGCACTAAGCTCGTGGGCGTTGCCACGTTTGGCTGCCTGGTGGCGGGGAGGCTGGCAAAGGAAGCCAGCACCCATTTGGAGCCATGAATATTGTGCGGACCCCATCTGTGGCTCAGACTGGCATTTCGGAGGAGGCGTTGGACAGTCTGGCTCAGCCGACTCCTGTGTGCAGTGCTGCTGTCCTCGGTTGACTCCTTCACGCGGTTCACACGGAAGACGTTGGACAACTTCTACAATTGTGCTTCATCATTTTCTCTCTCTCAGGCCCAGATGACACCAAATCCACCTGAAATGCTCATCCCAGCACCTGTGGTCCTGAAACGGTATCAAAGCTTTCACAGACGACTGGCACAGAACCCACACTTTTGGAAAACATAATTTGAATAAAATAATTTGTCGTGTCATTTAAAAGCATGAAGTCAAAGGGGTCATGAAGCTTACCTTTCAAAACTGCTCAGTGACTATGAAGTGCATCCCAAACCCCTATACACATTAGAAACACCAAAAGAGGAAAATGTTCAATATTGATTACCTTTCCCTTAGAAGTGTGAAATACGCCGGACGGTGGTGGCGCACGCCTTTAATCCCAGCACTCGGGAGGCAGAGGCAGGCGGATCTCTGTGAGTTTGAGGCCAGCCTGGTCTAGAAGAGCTAGTTCCAGGACAGGAACCAAAAAGTTACAGAGAAATCCTGTCTCAAAAAAAAAAAGTGTGAAATACTTCTTGGAGCAAATGTTTTCTATTGACTGTTATTCATTTCTTAAAATAAAACCGACTCACAGTAGTAGTACTGAAAAAAAATCCATTCTAAGATAATATCTTCCCTCTGCATTAAATTTCTTGTAGGGACTATGGATGGTACTATGACCAGAACGCAGTTCAAATTCAGATCCACATGATACACATGTGCCTCCTGTAATTTTTCTTCGGTCAAAGTTAATTATTTCTCAGTTTCAGCTGATAATTTCCTGTGACTGTTTAAGTCTTTGTCACCACCTAAGGTTTTGTTTAAATGAATTATTTGATCAGGTTTTATCCTAGAAGTGGGGCATAGACTGGAAATGTCTCTTAGCAATCTTTGGAAGTTTTTAAGAGTCTGCAACTGGTCTCTCCTGACTTGTGCTTTTTGTGTTCTAACTTTCTGTAAACCTATTTTATAACCTAGGAAACTGACAGAATCTCCTCTTTGTATTTTTTCATGAGCAATTTATAATTCCCAATGAGGTAAAACTTTCTTTACTTCTTCAAGCATTCTTTCTAGAGTATCTAAATTTGAATCAGATAGCAAAATGTCATTTATATGATGGTAAACTTATAGATTCAGGAAATTCTTATGTATTATTACCAATGACTGACTTACAAAATATAGACACAGGGTGTGGCTATTGAGCACTCCCTTTGGGAGGATCCTCCATTGATATCTTTCAGTAGGCTGAGACTTGTTTTAAGTAGGCACTGTGAAGGCAAATTTTTCTCTGTCTTTTTCTTGTAAAGACAAGTGAAGAAACAATCTTTTTAAGTCAATAACTATAAGAGTCCATCCTTCAGGCAATAAAGAAGGCAAAGGAATTCCAGATTTTATAAGGCCCATAGGTTGAATTACCTTGTTGACAGCTCTTAGATCTGTCACCATTCTCCATTTTCTAGATTTTATTAATTCAACAAGAACTGTTAGATTCTTCAATATGCTCAGCATCTAGTTGCTCCTATACCAGCTGTTCTAAAGCTTTGAGTTTCTCTGTTAAAGGCCATTGCTTAACCCATTGTTTCTTAGTTAATCATTTTAAAAGCAGGTTGCTTCAAACCGCCGAGCCGCCTCTCCACCACCAACATTGCTGTTTTAAAGGAAACAATTGAGTCAAAAGATAAGATTGTTTTGTGCCATAGAGAATCTTTGCTAACATTTCTTTTAAGTTTATTTTTGAGAATACTTTAGGGCTGGAGAGATGGCTCAGTGGTTAAGAGCATTGCCTGCTCTTCCAAAGGTCCTGAGTTCAATTCCCAGCAACCATATGGTGGCTCACAACCATCTGTACTGAGATCTGGTGCCCACTTCTGGCCTGCAGGCATACACACAGACAGAATACTGTGTACATAATAAGTAAATAAATATAAAAATGTTTTTAAAATCTTAAAAATAATTATCTGGAGTGATAAGGAAGAAATCCAAAGAGTCATTTACTCTGGTCACAATGTGTTAGAGGCACAGGACCAAACTGGTACATTATATATAAAAAAATACTGCCTCAAAATCAGAAAATTGGACTGGAGAGATGGCTCAGAGGTTAAGAGCACTGGCTGCTCTTCCAGAGGACCTGAGTTCAATTCCCAGCAACCACATGTTGGCTCACAGCCATCTATAATGAGATCTGGTGCCCTCTTCTGGTGTGTTGGGATACATGCATGCAGAACACTGTATACATAATGTATATATAAATCTTAAAATAAAATCAGAAAGCCCACTGTGGAGGTCTGGTATTACCTCCTTAGTCTGATAGGAGAAATGTATTGAGGGGATGGATAGAAAAAGAGGCAGGTGGATCTCTGAGTTCCAGTAAAGCCAGGACTACACAGATACTAGATAAAAATAAAATTTTGTTATGGAAAAAAACTCAATGTTTAAGAAATAGAAAGAATACACTGGGCAGTGGTGTCACACATCTTTAACCCAAGCACTGGGCGGGGCAGAGGCAGGTGGATCTCTATAAGTTTGAGGTCAGCCTGGTCTACAGAATGAGTTCGGGACAGCCAGAGCTGTTACACAGAGAAACCCCATATTGAAAAACAAAACGAAATGAAAAAGAGATGCAGGCGGAGTGTCTCTGTGTCCTGGCAGTCACTCCAATATAACAACACAGAGACTCATTATTGTTGTAAATGATTGGTCACTAGCTTAGGCTTGTTTTTAGGTAGCTCTTAGAATTTAAATTAACCCATTCCTATTATCTGAGTGCTGCCCCAGGCTTGTTTACCTCGGCTATGAACTTCCCATTTTGCTCTAGACTCCTCAGACTCTGCCCTTCTTTGTAGCAGTCTCTCTGCCCCAAAAATCCTGCCTAGCTATCAACCAATCAGCTTTTTATTAACAATGAAAGCAACACATTTTGACAGTGTGCAGAAGAGTTATTCTACAGCACAGAGAATAGTATATGTAATCTAACATGGCTACCACTCACAATAACTAACCATATATGGTTAATTTATTTCATCTACTTCCTAATCCCCTCTATCTGGACTAGAGAAGACCAAGACATCATGATCCATGATCAGTGTTTGTGTCATTATAAAATATTCCTCCATAGCCAGGCGGTGGTGGCGCACGCCTTTAATCCCAGCACTCGGGAGGCAGAGGCAGGAGGATCTCTGTGAGTTCGAGACCAGCCTGGTCTACAAGAGCTAGTTCCAGGTCAGGCACCAAAGCTACAGAGAAACCCTGACTTCAAAAAGCCAAAATAAACAAACAAACAAACAAACAAACAAATAATAGATAAATAAAATAACCCTTCTTATATGGCAGTAGGTTGTTTCATCAAAATCTCAATCATTCAATTTTACCAATAAAAACTCTGAAGCCAGACACTGGGGTGAAAGCCTGCTAGCTCAGAGATCCAGAGAAAACATCAGTTGACATTCCCCCTCAGCCCACATCCCAGCCCCTCCCTCCTCCACAGTCTCAAAAAACTCCTCACATTCAAATGTCCCTCCCTTCTACTTCCGGTGCACCTTTCTCTCCATCCTCCTGACTCCCTCTTACTCTCTGTGGGCTTTTTCTTAATAATCCTGTTCTCCTGTTCACTCCATGTCAACTGGTTGCTTGCTCCACCTCTTAACCTATGGTTGACTTCTATTTAATCCTGTTTACAGCATGCAAGCAGGCTTTTCCAGTAAACAACGCAGTCTCGCAGTTCACAGTGTGAGCAAATGTCTGTCCTGCAAAGGCATCAGCTCAGCCCTTCCGTCTTCCTCTGCTCCTTCCGCACACACTTTTCACTTGTGTACTCTCGGCTAACTGTGCTTTTGTATTTGAATCTTTATTTCGGGCAGTGGAGATGATTCAGAGAGTAAAAGCCTGGTTACTGGAGCTGGCTCCCTGGAATCCACACCAAGATGGAATGAACTCCATGAAGCTGAAGTGAAGATGTCCTGTGGCCCCCACACATGTGCCCTGGCACAGACACAGAAATACATATATTTACAAATAACTGGGGGCAAGGCTGGAAAGATGGCTCACAAGATGGTGGCTCACAACTGTCTGTAACTCCAGTCCCAGGGGACCCAATGACTGCTCCTGGACTCTTCGAGAACCTGGCACATGTGATGCAGGCAAAATATCAATACACATAAAATTTTAAATAGTCCTGTTTGTCCTTTTTTGAGATAGAGGCTCATGTAGAACAAACTCACTTTGAACTTGCTATGTAACTAAAGCTGGCCTTGATAGAAGGGTTTACCTAATTCTTTATCAATGAAAAATCAGGAGTCAGACATTGGGGTAAGAATGTAAATGATTAAAGAAACAGAGAAGCCACCTCTTCTCTCTGCCGTTTCTCTATCCTAAAGGGCTGAGATCCTCTCTCAGCCCCATCCTACTACTTCCTGTCTCTGTAGGCAGAGGCTGCTTGTTTATTCCCTGGCCACCCAGACCCGAAATAATCACACAGAAACCGTATTAATTGCAACATTGCTTGACCTTTTAGCTCAGGCTTCTTAACTCTTAAATCTTAAATTAACCCATGTCTATTATTATGTGTATTGCATCTCTCTCCTTTGGCAGCTACATGGCGTCTCTTTGACTCCGCCTTCTTTTCTCCTCTATCTCTGCTTGGAATTCCTGCCTTGCTCTATTCTGCCCTGCCATAGGCCCAAGCAGCTTCTTTATTCATTAACCAATAAAAGCAACACATAGACAGAAGGACTTCCCACACCACCTATCTGTCCTCAGTCTTTCAAGATCTCCATGGTTAATTTTGGTCAGCTAGTGGCTAGCTCTGACCTCTGACTCAAATCAAACTTTATTATCAGAATGTGATCAAAATATCACACAACACTTGATCTCTGAATCTCTTGCCTTCACCACAGAAGCAGAGATAACAGGTGTATCCACCTAAAACCTCATTCTTTTTTTGTTTAGATTTATTTCCTGTGTGTGGGTGCTTTGCCTACATATATGTATGTGTACCACATATGTGCCTGGTACCTGTGGAGAGCAGAAGAAGATGTCAGATTCCTCTGGACCTGGAGTTAGAGATGGTTGTGAGCTAGCATGAGCAATGAGAATCAATCCTGGGTTCTCTGCAAAAGCAATGAATGTTGCAAATGGTTAAGTTGTTCCTCTGACACATTCCAGCAAGGTTTCAGCAGCTCCTTTCTGTCTAGTGAGAGAAGATGCTCCAGGCTCATCTCATATTTTACCTACAACCTGAGAACAATCATTTCTTTAAGATCCCGGCTTCCTGACTCTTGGAATTTTAGGGGTATTTGATGCTGCTAAGCTGAGGACTGTGTTAAGGTCCTTTCAAGGTCTAAGATCAGCACTTCCACTGTGTGATGCCCAGTTGTTACAGAACTATTTGTTGAGATGACTATTATTTTTCCATTGGATTGTCTTTGATTTCATAAATGATTTATTAGCACATACTCATCATATATAATAATGGGTTTCACTATGACATCTTCATACATGCAGATAACTTTATTATATTCACCCCACTGCCCTCTTTTGTTCCCCTCACTCCCGCTTTCTACTTCCCAATCAGTCCCCTTCTACTTTCGTGTGTATGACCAAATGAGTGCTACTTACAGTGGTTATACCACTGAAGAGAAGGTGTCTCCCTTCCCCAGGGTGGGGCCTCCTGAGCCAACTCAGTTACCTTTTGACAAGGTCTCTCATAAAGCCTGGGCTGGTCTTGAATCTGCTAGGTAGCCAAGGATGACCTTGAACTTTTGAAGCCACTTGTGACCTTCTGAGTGCTGGGATTACAGGCCTGCACACCAAGTCAGTTTAGGCATTTATGTGACGCCAAGAATCAAACCTAGGACCTTGTATATTCTAGGCAGGTGCTCTGTCAACTGAGTTATATCCCCCACAGTCTTGTGACTTTTTAAAGATATCTTAAAACCCAAGTTGGCCTCGATCTCTAGATCTTCCTGTGGCCCCCTTCCAGGTGCTGTGCTTTTTGGGTTGTGTCACCATGCTTGGCTGCCACCGTCCCGCCACAGATTGGCTAACTGCATTTGTAGGAGTCTGTCTCTGGCTTTGTTTCTGCTTCTTTGATCTATATCTACTGTTACTTTTTTCTGGTCTATATTCTATCACCAATACCACACTGTCTTTATTTGTAGAGCTGGAGTTATTAATTATTAATATTAATAAAATCCCCTGACTTTATGCTTCTCCTCTAATGATTTATTGCTCCATTGTTTCCATGTTCTGAACATTCTGACTTTTCTGCATGATGCAGTTAGGGACTTTCCACCTGACCGTGGTTAGGTTGCCTAGTTACCCGTGTACACAAGGAGAACTTCCTCCTTTCCCTCACCCTGTGTTTACCTGGATTATTCCCTTGCATAAACAAGACTTTATCAGAAACCTGTCTTGTCTCCATCTCTCGTGTCTCTTGTGCCAACCCATTCCCACTCCCCCTCTAGGGTCTCCATTGACTTACCTGTGGGCTGGGACAACAGTTTCTTTGTAGCTTTAGAGTCTGTCCTGGAACTAACTCTTTTTTTTTCTTGTAGACCAGGCTGGCCTCGAACTCACAGAGATCCTCCTGCCTCTGCCTCCCGAGTGCTGGGATTAAAGCCGTGCACCACCACCGCCCGGCCTTACGTAGGTTTTTCAACTCCCGTTCTCCCTCTACCCCTGTGATCTCTGTTGTCTCCTGCATGCCTTACTGCTCCCAAAGTCAGCAACAGCTGTCCGGTTTTAATAGTTGTCACCAGAATAATTCTGCAAGGAAAGCGGTTTGTCTGCCCTGTCCCTCTGCATTCTGCTCTGCACCATATATATGATGAGAGGGAGGGGGAGGGCAAGGGGGAGAACAAGAGCTGGGGGTTTCTTTTCTCTTTCTCTCCTTCCTTCCTTCATTCTTTCGTTCTTTTTCTTTCCATCTTCCTTCGAGACAGGGTTTCTCTGTGGCTTTGGAGCCTGTCCTGGAACTTGCTCTGTAGACCAGGCTGGCCTCCAACTCACAGAGATCCGCCTGCTCTGCCTCCTGAGTGCTGGGATTAAAGGTGTGCACCACTACCACTCGGCTCCCTGTTTTTCTTAACACACAAGTGAGGGTCATTTAGGAAGAGGAAACCTCAGCTGAGAAGGTGCCACCATCAGACTGGCCTGTGGCAAGTCCCGATGTAGGAAAGCCCAGCTAACTGTGGCAGCTGTCCTGGGTTGTCCAGGAAAGCAGGATAAGCAAGCCATGGGAGCAAACCCGTAAACAGCACTCATCCATGGCCTCAGCTACAGTTCCTGCCCTTGCTTTCCTCCTTGAGATACTGCAACTGTAAGCTGGAACAAACCCTGTCTTCTCAAGCTCCTTCTGGTCATGGTGTCTGTCTCAGGAGTGGAGAGCAAACTAGAACAGACTTGACACCAGGTTCATGGGGTAGTGCTGTGGCAGACATGACTATATTGTTTAGGAGTGGTCCAGGAGGACTAACACTGCTTCTCAAGCTGGTAGCCAAATTTGGTGAATGTGTAAAAGTCATCCAGGGAGCTAGCAGTGGATTTTGAAGGATGAAGGGGTCATAGAAAGCACTAAGGCATGGTGCTATGTGACAGGGCCAGAGCCCCAGAGAAGGTGCCAGGAGAGGCTACTGGTGAAGGGGCAGCCTCAGCTACAGTAGAAAACCCCAGCATACTGCAGATACCAGGACCTGGGATGGCCCAGGAAAGCGGCTGCTGTGGGGTGGGGAACTGGCCTGAGCCTATGAGATGAGCTATGTAGGCTGTGAAAGGCAGAGAAGGCAGCTGACCAAGTCCTTTGGATCCCAGAAGATTGTGACTCCCACACACTGGCCACCGAGCCACTGTTGGGTTTTCTGGTTTTTCTTTGACTGTAACTGTGGCCTGGCTCTTTCCTCTTGAAATAGAAAGTATGTAATTTACTTTAATTTTACAGGAGCCCACAGTTAAGAGAGAAATTTAAATTTAAAGACTGATATTTTACAGTTATATCAAGTTTTACATTTTGATATTAGTATGAGCCCTTAGGGACAGATAAGAAAGGAAAGGTTATGGCTGAATAGTGACATGTTTGTCTGGCATGCATTGCCTAGCTTTCTTGTCTTAGAGTCATCTGGGAAGCATGAATCTCAACTGAGAAAATGCCCCCCCTCAATCGCAGTGGCCTGTGGGCAGGCAAGTCTGTGGGGCATTTTCTTGGTTAATGATTTGCCATGGCTCCAAGGAATGGACCTGACTGGGCTGGATGGAGGACTGGAGAAAAGACAAGTGCAGACAGACACAAAGGCAGAAAGTTGGGCTCCCTGTTGTAGGAACCGCAGCACCCCAGAAGCTCAGTCTGAGAACAGAGAGGCAGGGTTACTGCATACCGGTCAAGGAGACGGAGTTGCTACATACAGATAAACAGGAAGCGGGGGTTATGGGACACAGCTGAATCAAGGAGATGGGTTAACTCATCTTGACAGGTGCAGTCTCTGCAGGGAAACAGTCTTCAGGCTGTAAACATCCAGTGGGGAGAAGCCATGGTGGACATTTTCTGCATTTGCAGCAACTTTCACACATGGACCAGAAGAGAAGGCTTTGCTATTTCCTTCTGAGTTCCTGACATGGCAACAGAACACACTAACACTCCATTCTCTCGGGGCTGCCTAAGTCAACAGAACACACTCACTAACACTCCATTCACTCACTCGGGGCTGCCTCAGTCAACAGAACACACTAACACTCCATTCACTCACTCAGGGCTGCCTAAGTCAACAGAACACACTAACACTCCACTCACTCAGTCGGGGCTGCCTCAGTCAACAGAACACACTAACACTCCACTCACTCAGTCGGGGCTGCCTCAGTCAACACAACACACTAACACTCCATTCACTCACTCAGGGCTGCCTAAGTCAACAGAACACACTCACTAACACTCCACTCACTCAGGGCTTCCTTTCCTCCCTACAATGACTGGTTTGGGAGGGTACAACGCACTGTGGGTGGTGCCACCCTAGAATGGGTGGTACTGGATTGTGTGAGAAAACAGGCTGCACAGGTACTCCTCACAGTCTCTGCCACTAGGTTTCTCTCTGCCGTAGACTCCCCTTCACATGGACTACAGCCAGCTGTAAGCTGAAACAAAACCTTTCTTTTTTCAAAAAATATTTATTTATTTATTTGGTATACAATATTCTGTCTCTGTGTATGCCTGCAGGCCAGAAGAGGGCACCACACCCCATTACAGATGGTTGTGAGCCACCATGTGGTTGCTGGGAATTGAACTCAGGACCTTTGGAAGAGCAGGCAATGCTCTTAACCTCTGAACCATCTCTCCAGCCCAACAAAACCTTTCTTAATAGGAAGCAATGAACCACAGCAATAGTGAGCAAACTGACACATACAAACCACACGTCACGTGTGTGCTGTGCATGTTTGCATTTATGAGCACGTGTGCGGCTATGTACGCATGTGATGCCAGAGACTGACACTTGGACGTCTTCCTTGATGACTATGTTTCTAGTGATTTATTTCTAACTTCTAGGGTTTTATCTACACTTCCTACCTGTCTGTCACCCCATCACGCACTGTCTTCACACAGTACCATAAAGTCAGTCTCTCCGCTGAGATCAAGACTGGTCTAGCTTTACTCTAGTACTAACCCCCATGCTCCCCTCAGAATTCCTCTCAGTTTGGGCAATTGTCTTACGGCTTTCCATTGCTGTGAAGAGTCACCAGACCAGGGCTACCTTTTGTTTTGTTTTGTTTTGTTTTTGTTTTTTGAAACGGTTTCTCTGTGTAACAGCCCTGGCTGTCCTAGAACTCACTTTGTAAACCAGGCTGGCCTTAAATTCACAAAGATCTTCTAACCTCTGCCTCCCAAGTGCTGGAATTAAAGGTATGGGCCACCACCGCCTGGCAGAATTACTCTTCTAAAGAAAACATTTAATTGGGATGGTTTGCTTAAAACGTTCAGTCCATGATCATCATGACCGGAAGCATGGCGGCACGCAGGCAGACGTGGTGCTGGGGTAGTAGTAGCTGAGAGTCCTACATCTTGCAGGCAACAGGAAATCGACTGAGATAGTGGTAAGTATCCTGAGCATAGGAAACCTCAAAGCCTGCATCCACGGTGACACGTGTCCTCCAACAAGGACACACCCACTCCAACAGAGCCACACCTCCTAAAAGTGCCAATTCCTATGAGACTATGGGGTCAATTACACCCAAACTACCACAGCATCTCACATATCTTAATAAATGACAGAAACCCTGAGCCGTCTCTTCTATCTGGAATGGTTGATTTTAATATCCACTTGCCACTAATTAGAATCACTTGAGTACGGAACCTCAGCTGAGGAATTGTCTTTGTTATCTTAGTAGATGTGGGAAGCCTACCCAAAGTGTGGGTGGCAATTTTAAGTAGCAGCTCAGATTTAAAAAGGTAACAAGAGAAGATTATTCAACCTTTGGTAGCTTGGCTTCATCGAGATGATTTCTTCAGCTGCTGCTGCTGATTCCTTCACAGACCAGCACCTCCAGGCTGCCATGGGTGACCAAGACCAGTAGCTCCTGGAGGGTTTTGGGGTCAGACTGGGACAGCCAAGGCACTCAGCCTCCAGGCGTGAGCAGCTACTGGGTTTCAGCCTCTCAGGTGTGAAGCAGCCAATGTTACTATTTCAGTGCAAAGTGGTAAGCAAATTCGCTGGGCGGTGGTGGCGCACGCCTTTAATCCCAGCACTTGGGAGGCAGAGGCAGGCGGATCTCTGTGAGTTCGAGACCAGCCTGGTCTACAAGAGCTAGTTCCAGGACAGGCTCCAAAACCACAGAGAAACCCTGTCTTGAAAAACCAAAAAAAAAAAAAAAAAGTGGTAAGCAAATTCTTTACATCTGTGTCTCCACCATATCGGTTCTGTTCCTCTTGAGAACACTGATAAATATGCACGTACCCCAAGTGCCTTGTGCGATGATTTACACTCAGTGGGTGCCTATGAGAAACATGTAGACTAATCATATGCTTCGGGGCTAGGAGTGTTCCTCAGGGGCACAGCATATGTTTAGCAGGCAGAAGGCCCTGGGTTCAATCCCTGAGCACACACAGAATCTAATGAGCAGTTCCACCTCCAGCCTATGAAAGGAGAGAAAAGAAAGCAAACGCAGTATCTTTGTTCCACAGTTCATTTATGGAGTTGGGGCAGGTGACTTAACAGCAGACTGCAATATAAGACTGGGAGAGAACCCTTGCTGCTTTCCTGCCCAGGACCCAGCTGTGACAGGGAAGCTTGCAAGTTTTCTAAAATAGCCATCTGTTGTTGGGCAAGCTGGGTCTGAAGCTGGAGGTTGGCACACACACTCTCTAGGAGTCCTAGGCATTCCTTGGGCTTCTGGCCAGCTCCTGAAGGAAGAGTGACGGAGGAGCAAAGGGGCAAAGGAAAGAGGCTTTGTAATTGCAGTGAGGTTGGAAGGACACCATGAGAGAACGAATCCTCCCAGGTACAACCCAAACCAGACGCACTTCTGCTCAGCAGTCACCTCCAGAGGCTCATCTGTCAATTTTGTTTTTATTTGAAATCAATTATTACAACTCGCCCCTCCCGTTCCTACTTTTCTTGTAGTGTTTATGGTTATCTGGTATACTCAGTAATAGGTCGTTTGCCTAAATTCCCTGCTTGGGTGTATGCTTCCGGAAGGCAAGGACTTTTATCTCGTCTACTTTAGGATCTCCAGCATCTAAAGAAGTCACTGGACACCGGGCGGTGGTGGCGCACGCCTTTAATCCTAGCACTTGGGAGGCAGAGGCAGGTGGATCTCTGTGAGTTCGAGGCCAGCCTGGTCTACAAGAGCTAGTTCCAGGACAGCCAGGGCTACACAGAGGAAACCCTGTCTCACAAAAACAAAAAACAAAAAAAAGTCACTGGACATAAGTATTCAAAACACATTTTAAAAACTGGGTGGTGGTGCACGCCTTTAATCCCAGCACTCGGGAGGTAGAGGCAGGCGGATCTCTGTGAGTTCGAGGCCATCATGGTCTACGGAGAGAGTTCTAGGACAGCCAGGGCTGTTACACAGAGAACCCCTATCTTGAAAAACAAACTAAATAAATAAAATTTAAAGATGTCTGTTTGTAGAGGGTTTTTTTAGATTTATTTATTTTATGGGTACGCCGTGTCTATGAGCCATGTGCATACAGTGCTCATGGAGGCTAAAAGAGGGTGTTAGATTTGGAACCAGAATTATAAAATAGTTGTTAGCTGCCATCAAGGTCCTGGGAATTTAATCCTGTCTTCTCACAGTAGCCACTGCTTTTAACCACCAAGGCATCTCTCTAGCCCCAAGGATGGCCTTTTTTTGTTTTTTCAAGACAGGGTTTCTCTGTGGTTTTGGAGCCTGTCCTGGAACTAGCTCTTGTACCAGGCTGGCCTCGAACTCACAGAGATCCTCCTGCCTCTGCCTCCCAAGTGCTAGGATCAAAGGCATGCGCCACCACCACCTGGCAGAATGGCCTTCTTGAATCTATTCTCTCGACTTTCCAAGGGCTAGCCTAACAGGTATGGATTAAATCTGGCTCCTAGACTCTATTAAAAATGGATTTTTGTGGTGTGCAGCACACCAGCAGAGTCAGGACACAAGTATGAGGACTACAGTGAGTTCCAGGCTACAGAGAGCTCAAAACAACAACCAGAGGAGAAAAAATGCTGAGCCGGGGTCTCAAACAGCCCATGCTGACCTTGAGCACTCCGTGTAGCTGAGGGTAAACTTGAACTTCTAATGCTCCTGCCTCCACATCCCAGTGCTGGAATTACAGGCACATGCCACTGTGCACAGTTTGTGTGGTTCTGGCCTTGTGCACACCAGGGAAGAACTCTACCAATTGAACTATATTCCCAGCCTGAAAGAAGGGTTTTGTTGTTGTTGTTTCGTGGTTGGTTTTTGTTTGTTTCTTTGTTTGAGTGGGTGAAACCTAAGTCCCTTTTAGGGACCTGAAGCTCCTTCATTGTCTCACTCCAACCATTCTTTGTGATCAGTTTAATTTCTTTTTTTGTTTGTTTGTTTTCGAGACAGGGTTTCTCAGTAGTTATGGAGCAAGTCCTGGAACTTGTTCTGTAGACCAGGCTGACCTCAAACTCACAGAGATTCGCCTGCCTCTGCCTCCCACGTGCTGGGATTAAAGGGGCGCGCCACCCCCGCTGGGTTCAGTTTACGTTTTCAATTGCATTGTTCCTAGGTGGCTTAGTTAACATAATAATTACACTACCTGTTTTTGGGGCTATGGCTACTTAAAGTTGAGCTTCCCATAAATAAGTACTCAAGTATCCACTGACTTCCCCCGGAGAAGATGAATAAATCCAAGCTAAAGTTACCACCTCCTTCCCTGGTCCCCCCCTTTTTTTTTGTTTTTGTTTTTTGTTGTTGTTGTTTTGGTTTTTCGAGACAGGGTTTCTCTGTGGCTTTGGTTCCTGTCCTAGAACTAGCTCTTGTAGACCAGGCTGGTCTCGAACTCACAGAGATCCATCCGCCTGCCTCTGCCTCCCGAGTGCTGGGATTAAAGGCGTGCGCCACCACCGCCCAGCTTCCCTGGTCCCTTTTAACTATCACGAGTAGCAAGCAGAAAGACTGTGGTCTCACCCCTGCCTAGTTGAGCCAAGTAGCTAATAAATGAGAAAAGAACAGGATTAGCAAAACTGGGAGGAAGAAGAAACCAAGAGAACTAAACAATCAACACGTTACACAGTGAAAGCAGGCAAGAGGGTTGCTTTGATGAGGAGCTAGCACTGCCCAAGGGAAGAAGATACTTTGCACCTTCTGCCCCTGCTGGTCTGCTTGGGAAGCCTTTCCCCCCTCTCCCCCCCAAGCCTTACCTGAAGGCAGCTCTGTTGTCTGGATGTTCAAGAAAGTGGCTGGCAAGGAATTTGCTTGAAGATTAATAAAACTGGGGGAGGGTTTTGCTGGACACAGACACACAGCATTATCTTCCTCTTTGGCTGAAAATCAGTGACTAAATCAAAACTCATTCTAACAGGGATTGGCTTGCCTTCCCCCGCCCCCTCTCCCCTCTTTTAATCGTAAGAGAATAACCCAGGCTGGCCTTGAACCCAAGACCCTCCTGCCTTGGCTTCTCAAAGGTGGAACTGCAAGTGTGAGATCGCCTTTAATCCTTTCTTATTAAATCCCTGCACCTGGTTACAAAAGCAGACACCAGGTCCTACCCAAGGACCAGGAAGACACACAAAGAGAAGATACAGAAACCAACGAGAGTTAACTGAAGCCAGGCGTGGCAGGAGGAAAAGTCTAATTTACTTCCTTGATCACTACTGTTATGGTTTAGGCCCTTTAAGGGGAAAGCCACGCCCACTCCCTGTGGACACACCCCACCCCACCCCCTGCCTTGAATCAAATCAATCAATCAATCTCTCTCTCTCTCTCTCTCTCTCTCTCTCTCTCTCTCTCTCACTCACTCTCACTCTCACTGTTCCCTCTTGGAACACATGTGTCTCTCCATTTTCTCCCTTCTTTTGTCTCTTTCTCCTCTCTTTGCCCCCCACTTCTCCCTTTCCCCTCCATAACCCCCTGAATAAATATTCAACATGTTATGTCTGTCCTTGTCTCTGTCTCCTGTCCGTTTCCCACACACACACACTCTGCTGCGAGCCGCTCTGGGGTTCAGCACTGGGACCCGCTAGCATTTCCCGCCGCTAGCTGCTCCGACCTGCCTGCCTCACGGCTGCTCTGTGGGGGACCCACTAGCATTTTTAAAAAATCATAAAAACTACTCTACTAGACACTGAGAAATACACAAAAGACATGTACAGCATAGTTTCTTAGCTGCTCATTGTCAGCTCAGGGAGACACTGAATCAGGTGAAACATCTTCAGGTTCCTGGTGCTCGACCACAATTCCAGGATAGGAGGTGGAGGCCAGAGGATCAGAAGTTCAAGGTCAACCTCTGCTACGCAGGAAGCTCAGACCAGCCTGGGTTACACAAGACTCTCTGTGGACAACACAAGGATATAGTGAGTCTTAAAACCTGGGCAAACTTGTGAGACAGAGGCGGGCAATCTACAAAGCAAGTTCCAGGACAGCTAGGGCTACACAGAGAAACCTGTCTTGAAATTAAATAAATAAATATACACAAAAAAATACCCTGGGTAAAAGCAAGGTTTCTACTGCGGTTGTGGGTGTGCATGGGCAGCTAAGGCCACATGTAAACAAGTGTAAAACGGTGAGGGGAGAATACAAGGCAGGCGTATTACAGGAGGCTGAGCCTCTCTAACAGACCCCCCATGACAAACATGCTGCTGACAGGTTTAGCCTTTTACCCTTTTTTTTTTTTTTTTTTTGGTTTTTTTCGAGACAGGGTTTCTCTGTGGCTTTGGAGCCAGCCTTTTACCCTTCTCTCTTGCTTGCTAAACCATTAGATTACATTCCTAAAGCTAACACCCAAGGTCTGTTCCCTTGTTTGGCCACTGACTCATCCTGAGACTAAACTCCAAGATTCAGCAATCAAAATTCATTATTTGGCTACACTGGTTAACCTGTCCAACTAGGACTCACTAACTCACCCTAAAAGATTTTTTTTTCTTTAAAAAAAAATCTGTTGCTTGCTGTTTGCTTTTGCCCAGTCCGGAGGCAGTCTCCCCTCCCTCTCCAACTTGCTGTTTGCTTTTGCCCAGTCCAGAGGCAGTCTCCCCTCCCTCCCCAACTTGCTTGTCCCTCTATGGTAATAAATCTCCTTTATAGTAAGAAGAATGTGGAGTCCTGGTGTGTTCTTAGCCAACTGTGAGGGGCCCCCAACCCTTACAGAGGCTCTCTGTGGGGACATTTAAGCTTTTAAGGAGCAGAATAGGAAAAAAGATAACGTAAAAGGCAAAAATAAGACTGGAGGGTGAGAAGCCCCAGTAAACTGCCAGTCAAGCAAGGAGGAAGAAGAGGCAGAGAGAGAAAGGGGCAATCACCACTGACATTTGGATGGGCCAGAGAAGCCTCTCTGTGGAACCAAATCTGAGATGTTTAAGTTTCTCTTAACGTAATAAATAGCCCCTCAACCTTTAAGGTAAGAAAGTATGAGGAGGGCTGGAGAGATGGCTCAGAGGTTAAGAGCACTGACTGTTCTTCCAGAGGTCCTGAGTTCAATTCCCAGCAACCACATGGTGGTTCACAACCATCTGTAATGAGATCTGGTGCCCTCTTCTGGCCAGCAAGCATACAGAGAGAACACTGTATACATAAGGAAGGAAGGAAGGGAGGGAGGGAGGGAGGGAGGGAGGGAGGGAGGGAGGGAGGGAGAGAAAAGAAAAGAAAGTCTGAGGAAGTCGAGCTGGTGGCTCAGGCTGTCACCCCTAACATCCAGGAGGCAGAAGCCAGCAGGGATTTCTGTGAGCACTAAGAATAGCCACATGTCCGTCCCATCCTGGTCTACAGAGCGAGTTCTAGGCCAGCCAGGACCACATAGTAAGACCCTATCTTAAAAAGAATAGGAGGGGGCTGGAGAGATGGCTCAGTGGTTAAGAGCATTGCCTGCTCTTCCAAAGGTCCTGAGTTCAATTCCCGGCAACCACATGGTGGCTCACAACCATCTGTAATGGGGTCTGGTGCTCTCTTCTGGCCTTCAGAAGAGAGAATATTGTATACAAAATAAATAAATAAATATTTAAAAAAAAAAAAAAAAAAAAAAAAAAGAATAGGAATTGGTTGGTCGTTAACACTTAAAAATCATATTTAAGTCTGGAAACATGGCTCAGCAGCTAAGAGTGTGGTGCTCTTCCAGAGCCCACTGCAGGCAGCTCATAACCACCAGGAATCTACATAGCAAGTTCCAGGCCAGCCAAGGCTACATGGTGAGACCCTGACTCAAAAAAAAAAAAAAAGCCAGGTGGTGGTTGCACACGCCTTTAATCCTAGCACTCCAGAGGCAGAGGCAGGTGGATCTCTGTGAGGTCTAGACCACCCTGGTCTACAGAGAGTTCTAGGACAGGCTCCAAAGCTACAGAGAAACCCTGTCTGAGGAAAAAAAAGATCAAATTGTCTTTTAATTATACATATTAAATACAATGAGTTGCACATGTTAAAGTTTTTTGTTTTTCTAAGATAGTCTTGCTATGCAACCAAGGCTGGGTTGGTATTTTTTATGTATCCCATGGTCCCTTTGAACTCACGACAATCCTCCTGCCTCAGCTTGACAAGTGCTGGAATTCTAAGAGTGATCCACGTCTGGCTCTAGAAGAGATTCTAAAAATGGTAACTATGTTACCTTTGGCAAAAACAGTCCAACCAGAAGGAAAAACTGACTTTGAGGGGCTGCTGAGTTCCATCGTAGACATTCACCTTCTCATCTATGGAGTAACTGTCACTCTGGGAAATTATTCTTCCCCCAGACACCTTCCCTTTTGTTTCTTTTTAAGATTTATTTATTATGCATAGAATGTCCTGCCGGCATGTCTGCCTACATGACAGAAGAGGGCGCCAGATCTCAGTACAGATGGTTGTGAGCCACCATGTGGTTGCTCAGGACCTTCGGAAGAGCAGGCAATGCTCTTAACCACTGAGCCATCTCTCCAGCCCCCATATCCCAGCTCCTTAACACTGAAAATAGGCCAGTGGTCCAGCACAGGGCAATCTTGGTGCCTCACTCTCAACGCCTGTGACAACAAGCTGGTTGAGCCACTCGTGCCACAGGACCAACAAATGGACAATGATGTGTGTCACCACAATCACAACACTTGGGAGGCAGACTGGAGGATTGCAAGTTCTGAGCTAACCTGGGCTACCCAGAAGACTGTCCAAACAAAAAACAAGTAAACGCATGGAAGGAAGGAAGGAAGGGAGGGAGGAAGGGAGGAAGGGAGGAAGGGAGGAAGGGAGGAAGGAAGGGAGGAAGCTGCTTTTTTTAGTTGCTGGGCTGGGAGGACATAAAGTTGGGCCTAATGAGGGTACTGAATGTGGCCAGTATACCATCAGAAGTGGATACAAGCAAGACTAGTAGCAAGAAAGGACGAGGACAGAAGAACAAATGGTTCCAGTCCCAGATCGCTGGCTTCTGAAGTTCTTGAGCACCTGAAACTGCACAAATCCTTAAATTACCTTTTGTACTCAAGGCAGTTTGAGTTGGGGTTCTATCATCTAATTATAATCACAAAGGTTTCAAGGTGAAAGTAGGAAATCAAACAGAAATGCCTATTAAGAACAAGGGTGGCAGGCACTAAGTGTGGGCAGAAGGTCAAATTGCTAGTTAGCCACTAAAAGGGAATAAAGAAGCTACAGAAATAAGAGCCAGCCGGGCGGTGGTGGCGCATGCATGCCTTTAATCCCAGCACTCGGGAGGCAGAGGCAGGCAGATCTCTGTGAGTTCGAGACCAGCCTGGTCTACAAGAGCTAGTTCCAGGACGGGCTCCTAAACCACAGAGAAACCCTGTCTCGAAAAACCAAAAAAAAAGAAAAGAAAAAAAAGAAAGAAATAAGAGCCAGTGGTGGTGGCACACGCCTTTATTCCCAGCATTCCAGAGGCAGAAGCAGGTGGTTCCCTGAGTTTGAGAGTTCGAGGCCAGTCTGGTCTACAGGGTAACTTCCAGGACAACCAGGCTACACAGAGAAACCCTGTCTTGAAACACCCTTCCTCCACACAAAAAGAAAGAGAAGAAAAAAGAAAGTTAGCTCCCTTTAGCAAAAAAAAAAAAAAATAAGGAGAAGAAGAAAGAAAGTTCCTCAAGTATTTGAAGGATGAAACAGAGCGGCAGAGTATAGAGAACAGCAGTGAAAAATGGCAATGGCGAGCGGGAAAGCCGGGCCCAGCAGAGACCTTGGGAGGTGTGGGCCTGGGTGGAGCTCAGTCCACTGTTCCATCCCCAGGACCACATAAAATAGGTAAAGTGGCAGAAGCAGGAGGATCAGGAGTTCTAGAATCCTCGGCCACACACTGAGTTCAAGTCTCTGAGACTGTGGACAGACGGGGGAGGAAGTAACAGCAGTAGCATGTTTAACATGGCTGCCAAAGCCATCGCTACTACTGAGTAAGACCCTCTATAAAAAGGAAAAGAGAAGGGAATGGCAAGATGGCTCTTGGGTAAAAGCAATGGGAACCATGCCTGAGAATTTGAGTTCAATCCCCAGAACTCACATTGTAGACTGCTTTTTTTTTAAGATTTATTTATTTATTAAGCATACAATGCCGGCAAGGAAGACATCAGGTTTCATTACAGATGGTTATGAGCCACCATGTGGTTGCTGGGAATTGAACTCGGGACCTCCGGATGAGCAGCCAGTGCTCTTACCCTCTGAGCCATCTCTCCAGCCCCTCAGAACTCACGTTGTAGAAGGAGAGAACCGACTTTGGCCAATTGGCCTCTGACATGCATATATACACAGTGGCATGCATTTACAATCTCTGCAATGTACCTTCGAACAAATATGCGTATAATTTTAAAAGATCAGGAAAGGATAGTGCTGGCAGTTTAGCGCAATTGTAGAGCATTTGCCTAACCTGGGTAAGACCCTGGGTTTGATCCCCAGCACTGACGGGGAAAAGACAGGAAAATTAACTAATTCATTTATTTACACAGGTCTAAGATATCAAGTGCCTCCAGTGTGTCAGTGGAGCTGGAGGAAATGCCCTGAGGAATAACCTCAAACAGGGTTAAAACAAAGAAGGCTGGGGACAGGGGTGTGTCCAGTGTTGTTAGGAAAGATGGTTTTTTCTTTCCCCCTTTTTGAGGCAGGGTCTCATTGTACTCTGACCTTCTTACCTCCACTTCCCCAAGTGCTGAGGTCACAGGTGTGGGACACACATATGCCAAGAAAAATGTCTTATTCTTGTCCATTGTTCAAAGTACCACAGAAGAAATTGCCTATAATGCCCATTTCACATACGCATGCCAAGCTTGGCAATGTCTAAATCCTACAAAATCGGAAGTCTCCTTTGCTCTATCAGCCACTCGTTTTTGTTTGGTTGTTTTTTTTTTAAAATCAAATCTTTGATCATTTTTTATGTCTCTGAGAGTTTCGCCTGAAGGTATGCATGTGTAATACATCATGCCTGGTTCCTTTGGAGGCCAGAAAGAGAGGGTCAGATCACCTGGAACTGGAGTTACAGACCATTGTGAGCTGCCATGTGGGTGTTAGGCACTCAATGCCAGTCCTCTGGAAGAAATGCCAGTGATCTTAATGGCTGAACCATCTCTCTGACACAGGGTATGGAGATACAGTCCTGGTTGACCTGGAAGTCACTGTATGTCCCAGGCAGGCTTTGAACCTGTGACCATCCTCTTGCCTCTACTTCTCATGTATGCAATATCACACACACATAAACATTGCTTTTTTGAGACAGGGCAATGCAGCTCAGGCTACCCTGGAATTTGCAGCTATCCTCAGACTTCTGAGGGCTGGGTTTATAGGATAAGGTCCTCATGTGCAGCCTCTAATACATGTGTATGCACCACATATATACATACATGCATATTTCTTTTGTGTGTGTTTGTGTATGTGCATGTGTGTGGCAGCCAGAGGTCTACCTCACTTATGTTCCTCAATTACTCTCCACTTGTCTAATTTTATGTGTGTGTATGGGCACTTTGCCTGCATGCACACCTGGTGACCTTGGAGGCCAGGTGAGGGCATCTGGAATCGGAATTATAGACAGTTGTGAGCTGTCATGTGAGTGCTGGGAATTTAACCTGTGTTCTCTGGAAGAGCAGTCAGTGCTCTTAACTGCTGTGGGATTCAACCTATGGCAGGGCAGAATAAGCCAGGCAAGAAATCCGAACAGAGATATACAGAGAAAGTAGTCAGGGAGACGCCATGTAGCTGCCGAAGGAGAAGGACCCAGAACCTTTCTGATAAACCACAGCCTCGTGGCAATACACAGATTAACAGAAAGGGAATCACACACTGCTGAGCCATGTTTCCAGTTCACTCAACTTTATTTTTCAATATCCTTTTTTGGGGGGGAAGGGGTGGGAGCAGGGTCTTTCTATGTAGCCCTGGCTGTCCTGGAACTCACCATGTAGAGCAGCTTAGCCACAAAGTCACAGGGATGTACCTGTATCTGCTTCCTGACTTCTGGGATTAAGGTTCACTGGCCGCCACAGCTAGCCTCATTTTATTTCTCTGAGACAGGGTCCCTCATAAAATTTGGAGTTTATCAATTCAGCTAGACTGTCTGGCCAGTGGACTTTATCCACTGAGCCATTTCCCCAGGCCCTCAGATATCTTTTACAATGATCCTAAGAAGTAGGTAGTATTAGCAGCACTATACTTGAGGAGTCCCATGTTTGGGAAATGTAGTCAGGATTCTATAACTGTCACATAACAGTGCCAGAATTAAACCTGGGTCTTCAGACTGCACAGCTGTGTTCTACTTACTGAGAAACTCTATAAAAAGAACTTATCAAAGCCAGGCGTGGTAGTACATGCCTACTATCTCAGCAGCTGGAAGCCTGTGGCAGGTCTATTGCAAATTGGAGGCCAGGATGGGCTATAATAGCAAGAATCTTTTTTTTTAAGATTTATTTATTTATTATATACAACATTCCTTCCATGTATGTTTACACACCAGAAGAGGGCGCCAGATCTCATTACAGATGCTGTGAGCCACCATGTGGTTGCTGGGAATTGAACTCAGGACCTCTGGAAGAGCAGTCAGTGCTCTTAACCTCTGAGCCACCTCTCCAGCCCAATAGCAAGAATCTTTTTTTTTTTTAAAAAAAAAAGAATGCTGGGCAGTGGCAGTGCACATCTTTAACCCCAGCACTCTAGAGTGGATCTCTGTGAGTTCAAGGCCAGCCTGGTCTACAGAGTCTCGTCCAGGACAGCCAGGAGTACACACCAAGAAACCCTGTGTGTACAACAACAACAACAAAAGCTGGATGCAGCAGGTCATGCCTATAATCCCAATATTGGGATGTGGGGTGCTTTGGCAAAAGAGTTGTCTCAAATTTGAGGCCACTTAGGCTACAAGATGAATTCCAGGACAACTATGGCAATGAAGTGAGAGCTATATCCTCCTTCACCCAAAAAATCCCCACATGTCCTTTCCAAATAACTAAGTTACCGGGCCAAACAAACACAAAACCAGAGTCATTTCTGCAAATGCCGAGTAAACCGGGCCGTGATGGCGCACAACTTTAATCCCAGCACTCAGGAGGCAGAGGCAGGCATATCTCTGTGAGTTCGAGGCCAGCCTGGTCTACAAGAGCAAGTTCCAGGACTGGCTCCAAAGCTACACAGAGAAACCTTGTCTTGAAAACAAACAAGCAAGGGCTGGAGAGATGGCTCAGTGGTTAAGAGCATTGCCTGCTCTTCCAAAGGTCCTGAGTTCAATTCCCAGCAACCACATGGTGGCTCACAACCATCTGTAATGAGGTCTGGTGCCCTCTTCTGGCTTGCAGACATACACACAGACAGAATATTGAATACATAATAAATAAATAAGCATTTAAAAAAAAACAAGCAAACAAAAATTAAAAAAACAACGAATGCTGGTAAATAAAGAGGGCTGGCTTTTGAGGAAGGGGATGGGGCCCGTGACACACCTTTTTGGTCAGTAGGATTACTAGTCTGCTGCTCCATCTCAACAGCAACAGGTGCAGTGCCTGGAAAGAATCAGAAGACCACAGTCAAACAAGCCTGTGTTTCCTAAGCTCGCTCCAGCCCCAGCAGATCCAAACTGACTACAGCTGCTCTAATGTTGGGAGGCAGAAGTATGATAGTGTATACTGTCTCATAGTTAATGCAGGTATCTGCTTTTTAAAAGGTTTAGTTATGTGTATGTGTATATGTGCATATGTCTGTAGATCCCCCTGGAGCTGGAGTTACAGGTGGCTGTGAGCAGCCAGACATCAGTCCTGGGAACTGAACTGAGTTCTCTGCAAGAGCAGTATACCCTCTTTTTTTTTTTTTTTTTTTTTTTTTGACTTTCGAGACAGGGTTTCTCTGTAGCTTTTGGTTCCTGTCCTGGAACTAGCTCTTGTAGTCCAGGCTGACCTCGAACTCACAGAGATCCGCCTGTCTCTGCCTCCCGAGTGCTGGGATTAAAGACGTGCGCCACCACCACCCAGCAGCAGTATACCCTCTTAATCACTCCCGGATGTATGTAGTCCAGGCTAACAAGTCATCAAAATCGCTCTCCTCCTGACTCAGGCTCAGGAGTTCATTAGAGGAGTGTGCCACCACACAAGGCAAATGATTGTTCTTTTTTTGTTTTGATTTTCGAGACAGGGTTTCTCTGTAGCTTTGGTGCCTGTCCCGGAACTAGCTCTTGTAGACCAGGCTGGCCTCGAACTCACAGAGATACATCTGCCTCTGCCTCCCGAGTGCTGGGGTTAAAGGCGTGCGCCACCACCGCCCAGGCTGGATCATTTTCAGTTCTTTTCAGAGGTGTTATTTGTTTCATTGTCTTTTCACTGGAGAAGACAGACCATACCAAATCCAAATTTTAAATCCATCACAAACATGTCATGAATCTTCGTGTCTTCTAAGTATTTAACTTCTAGAGTCTTTTTTTTTTCCTACGTGGGGTACTCTGGCAAGAAGGTAACCTCCAATTTGAGACCAGCCTGGACTCCATGGGGAGTTCCGGGGCAATTGTAGAGCTCTCACATGGTAATAGAGTAATTTAAAAACTCTAGCTCCCTCTCCTTTGTCTGAAGATTGGTGGTCAGGGTGAGCGGTGAATAATACACCCGAGATAAAATAGGTTATTGCAGGAAGGTGAGTAGTCCTCGTTCATTATGTCTTACTGCCGTAAATGTATTTTCCCAAGAGGTAAAAAAACTTAGAATTTAGCAGGGAGGAGGTGGCGCACACCTTTAATCCCAGCACTCGGGAGGCAGAAGCAGGTGGATCTCTGTGAGTTCGAGGCCAGCCTGGTCTACAAGAGCTAGTTCCAGGACAGGCTCCAAAGCCACAGAGAAACCCTGTCTCGAAAAACCAAAACAAAAAAACAAACAAACAAACAAACAAAAAACCTTAGAACTGGGGTTGGAGAGATGGCTCAGCTCTTAGCCCTGGCTGTTTTAGAGGTCCTGAGTTCAACTCCCAGCAACTGAGATATGGTGCCCTCTTATGTCATGCAGGCATACATGCATGTAGAACCATGTAGGTAAATAAATAAATCTCTTTTTAAAAGAAAAAAATAGGACAACAGTTAAGAGCACTAGCTGATGCTGCAGAAAACGCGGGTTCAGTTCCCAGCACCTACATGGCGGATCACAACTATCCTAAACTCTAGTTCCAAGGCATCGGACTTCCTCTTCTTACCTCCTCATGCACCAGGCATGGCATATGGCGCACAAAATTGAAAAAAAAAAAGTGAGTACATCTAAAAAACAGGATTTTGGTTTGTTTAAAGAAAAATAGAGTCTAGAAGAGGTAAACCACAACTCCCAGCATGCTCGGGGGCAGAAAAGGGCCGTACCCGCCCCACCCTGTGAGCAAACAACTTCCACTGCCTCAACCCTTCCGGCCACGGCCGTTATCCCCGTACCACTATTCCTCCCGGTTGCAAAAGCTGCAATAAAAAGTGAAAAACTGTCGTGCCTTTCTTGACTTTCATGGTCGGACGAGAAGTGATGGACAAAACAAGAGTTTCATGACCTCACCTGCAGCATTAATACAAAGCCTCAACCCCAGCACCCGCCCTTGTAGTTGGTACGCAAGCGCTGTAGCGAGCCAGCCAACCGGCCGAGCTTCGGCGCTTGCGCAGACATCATGTCTGCACGCGGCCGGGAGCGGCCACGCTAGTGCGCAGGCGCTTGCGGCTCCCAGGCCCCCCCCCCCCATCGTGTCCTCTCCATCTAACTTGCCCAACCTTTCTTACGTAAGGGCGGGGCTAATACCGGCTATTGGTCTATGTTCCTGCCAACCAATAAAGTGAGGTTAGTGATTGGCGGCCCTTCAGAGGGTAGCATGTTTCTGTGTCAGTCCCGAGGAGGCAGCGTTTTCTCCGCTGCTCTTCTCTCCAGAAGGTTCTGCCGGTTCCCCCAGCTCTGGGTCCTCGGCTCCGCATCGTGCCGCCATGATGGGCCACCGTCCAGTGCTCGTGCTCAGTGAGTTCAGAGAGGCGGTGGTTTCCTCCGCCCCTCTCTCCCCACGCTGGCCAGGGTTGCCCAGCTCCGTCCCGCCATGACCCCCCCCTACCTTCCAACCGCCTTGTCGTTTTGGAAGCGCCTTCTCTGGTTTTTCTCTCCTATCAGCTCCCGTCGCCCTCCTTTGACAAAATGCCTTTACGCTCTTGGAGTCGCTCATCTTTACGTGTGCATGTAGTTTGGGAATAATCATTCTTAACGTTAGGCCTGCCTCATCCTGGGCCCATCCCTTAGCGGCTTGACCTAGAACAAATCGCCTAATCCGTGCTTTAACGTCAGTATTAGTAGGCTGTAGTAGTTCTTTAAAGGATTGGGAGTTAAGTTGGTAAAGTAAAGCTGCCTTTATTGGCAGATCGCAAGTAGCATCTTGGCGGTAGCGGCCATTCAGCGACGCTTGTTCGGAAGTGGCACGCCTTGCCTCAACTAGTTAAGTTCCTCCAATTCCTCTTGGTTTTCTTTCCCCTTTAGGAAATGCCATTCATCATTGCTTGAGTAAAGAGCACCAGTGCCTTTTCTGTTAGGGGAGCTGTTAAGCCAGGTTCGACTAGTTAAACATAGTAAATAGAAAAACAGAAAAAGATTATTATTCGATATGGTCACAAAGGGGTTCGGTGACACCACCCTTCCCACCCACCCACAAACAAGTCCTTGGGCTTAAACTAAGCATCAGACCAGAGGCATAAGGGTCACTGCTCTCCTCTCCTGCGAGACAAGTTTCCTGTCTTATTCTAGCATGAGATTCCTTGGGAATTAAATTTTCTTTGGGTACATCGTGAGTGTTGGGTTGCTTTCTTTTTTCTGTCTTTATGTGTATGGGTGTTTTTCTTGCACGTGTGTCTGCGTACCACATAAGTGTCTCGTGCCTGTGGGGACCAAAAGAAGGTATCACATCCCCTGGAACTGCAGTTGTGAGCCAAGATGGGTGCCTGGGAATCGAACCTGGATCCTGGCAGAGCAGCCAGTTTCCTTAAACACTGAACCATTTTTCCAGCCTCGCAACCAGGCTTTCTTGGTCACTAATCTTTGAGACTATGGCTTCTCTTCCCAGGAGTTGGTGAGGGATGTGCACTTGCCTCACTTTGCTCCCCATCCTTAGGCATGAATCCCCGCTGGAAATATGTGAGCCTACAGGAGAGTATTGATCAGGATTCTGAAATTGAAGTATTCCTGGTTATATCTTTATGTACCAGGGGCTAAAATTGAGAAGTAAAGAGCTAAGGGTACATATAAGCAGTTTCTGGGTTTGTTTTTAATTTTATTCATTTTATGTGTATTTTGCCTGCATATATATCTGTGTGCCTGCAGACACTATAAGAGGGCATCACATCCCCTGGCACTGGTTGTGAGCTGCCATGTTAGTTAGTGCTGGAAATTGACCCAGGGTCCTCTGCAAGAGCCTCTCCTGCTTTTATCTACTGAGCCATCTTTCCAGCCCCTACGCAAGTTTTTATAGATCAGGCTGGCCTTGGATTCTGTCTCTCCGGTGCCTAGCCCTAAACAGTTTTCTGGTCATCAAAATCGAAAATCTTTGTATTTATTTTTATTTTAAAAAGTTGTTAAATAGCCGGGCGGTGGTGGCACACGCCTTTAATCCCAGCACTTGGGAGGCAGAGACAGGCGGATCTCTGTGAATTCGAGGCCAGCATGGTCTACAAGAGCTAGTTCCAGGACAGGAACCAAAAAGCTATGGAGAAACCCTGTCTCGAAAAATCAAAAAAAAAAAAAGTTGTTAAATAGGTTTGGTGGGATAACTAACTCATTAGGTAAAAAAGGCACCTGCCACCAAGCCTAATAGCCAGAGATGTGTTTTGTTGCTTTTGTTTCATTTGAGACAAATTCTCTCTAGGGAGACCAGACTGACCTCCAACTCACAGAGATCCTCCTGATTCTGCCTTCTTAGCACTGAAATTAAAGGCTTCCTTCACCACACCTGGCTTTGATAACAAAGATTAACCCTGGCACACATGTGATAGTCAACTCCTGAACCCTGTTATGTGACCTCCACACTGACGAGTGTTTGTGCACCTGACATACACATACATACATACACAGATTTTAAAATGTAAACATTTTCTTTTAAGGTGGGAAATGAATTGCTTGTGTATACTGGGCCGTTGACATATGTTTATATCTGTTCTAGGTCAGAATACAAAGCGTGAATCTGGAAGAAAAGTTCAGTCTGGAAATATCAATGCTGCCAAGGTAGCACACATTTTCAGTGTTTGTATGAGTTTGTTCTGGATTTGTGATATAAGCATTCTGTGGATCTGCCTTCAGAGGATACAATTAAGCAAAGGCAAAATTGCTTTTTCAAGGCATTTCCTTGGTGGTGGTATGGGGAGGGAGGTTTTCTAAGCTGCGTGCATGTATGTGTGTGTATCATGTGCATACATATGTATGTATGCGTGCATGTATGTGTGTGTATCATGTGCATACATATGTGTGTATGCGTGCACGTATGTGTGTGTATCATGTGCATATATATGTATGTATGCATGCATGTATGTGTATCATGTGCATTCCTGGCGTACAAGAAGGCTAGAAGAGGTGGGCGGATCCCCTGAACCTGGAGTCACAGATTGTTGTGAGAGTGAGCCATGTGGGTGCTGGAACTCGGATCTGGATCCTCCAGAAGAGCAACCAGTCCTCTCTCCAGACCCGCCCCTGCCCCCTTTGTCGCCTCTGTCTCCCAAGTAAATATCTTGAGTGAGTACAAGACTTGATTTTAGGTGGCTTGGAGGCCGCTGTCAGTGAAAATATTAAAGCTGAACTCTAAGGACAGTAAAACTGTAGTAGGCCTTGCACACGCTGTGTGTGAAAGAGAGGTCATTTATTGCTGTGTGTAAAATAGTTGCCAGCCTTATTGTCAAGTGTCATTGTTAAAACTGACTCTGGCTGGAGTGTTGGCTCAGCAGTTCAGAGCATTTGCTCTTGTAGAAGACAAATTTCATTTCTCAAACCTAGATGGTAGCTAACAATCTCCTATGACTCCAGTTCTAGTTTCATGGGATCCAGCGTGCTCTTCAGGCCTCTATGGCCACCAGACTTGCATCTGGTACACAAACATGTATGCAGGCAAAACACTAGTCAGAACTGGGCATGGTGGAGCACGCCTATAATCCCATCACTTGAGAAGCGAAAGCATCTCTAAATTCAAGACCAGCCAGAGATGGCTCAGTGGTTGGGTTAAGAGCATTGCCTGCTCTTCCAAAGGTCCTGAGTTCAATTCCCAGCAACCACATGGTGGCTCACAACCATCTGGAATGAGGTCTAGTGCCCTCTTCTGGCCTGCAGACATACACACAGACAGAATATTGTATACATAATAATTAAATAAATATTTAAAAAAAAAAGACCAGCCAGAGATACTAGTGAGACCCTGTTTAAAACAAAGTACTGGTTTTGTCTGTTATTCTCCAAATCACAGTGTTTTCTGATTGGTACTTTTTGTTTTGTGTTTCCTTACCAACAGACAATTGCAGACATCATCCGGACATGTTTGGGACCTAAATCCATGATGAAGGTTGGACTTTCTTTCTTTTATTGGAATTCAAACTCCAAGTCCTCCTTTTTTGTTATGTCTGAGACTTTTGCGTTTTCTTCCTTTCTTTTAATTGATTTGTATTGAGCTCTACATTTTCTCTGCTCCCCTCCCTGCCTTTCCCCTCCCTTTCTACCCTCTCCCAAGAACCCCATGCTCCCAATTTACTCAAAAGATCTTGTCTTTTTCTAGTTCCCCACTTTTGCTTTTTCTTAGATGCTTTTGGACCCAATGGGAGGCATCGTGATGACCAACGATGGCAACGCCATTCTCCGAGAGGTGTGTGCTTTTGTTTTTGTTGTTGTCTTTCCTTTTTTTCTCACTCCCTTTTCTGAAATTTTTATAAATACCCAGAGCTTGTTCAGACACATAAACCTTGGCATGGTGTTGTACGCTGCTAATCCCAGCATTGGTAGAAGTAGGATCATGAGTTCAGGGTCACCCTAGGCCATAGAGGCTATATAACTCTGAAATCCAAGGGCTATCAAGTATGACAGTGTACATGTAACCTTCACATTTAGGGGATAAAGGTAGGAGGATTGGGAATTTGAGATCAACCTTGGGATTGTAAATGCTGGGATTATAGATGTGGGCCATTATGCCTGGCTAGTCTAGTATAACTGGCTTAAAAATGGAAACTCCAGGTGTGGTATATACCTGTTATCCCAGCGTTCAGGAACTGAGGCAGAAGAATTGAGAGTTTGAGAACAGCCTGGGCTGTGTATCAATAACTTGTTTTACAAACAAAACCTGGGGGCTAGAATATGAACCTCTGTATTGGAGTACATCTCTTTCATGTGGAAGGTCTTAGATTCAATTTCCAGCACCAAAAAAAAGAAGGGGGTCTAGGGGAAGCACCAGAAACTTAACTTCCTGTGGACCAAGGCTGCAACTATGAAATCAAGGTAGCAGTGGGGCCTGGTTCTGAAGATTAAGGAAGAATCCTTTATTGTTTTTATAGCTTTCAATAGTATTTCTTATTCCTTTGCTTTGTAAACCCAGGATCTCTGTTTCATCATATAATTCTGGTGTCTCCTGTATGTGTTACAACACCAGTGGGACTCCCCTTAAACCAGTGTGGCATCGTTTTAACTTGAATACTTCTACAAAGACCTACTTCAAGTAAAGCCACAATCCCATGTCTAAGCGTTTAGGATCTTCAGGGGACACACAGTTCAGCCACTATGGTGCTTGCAGTACTGAGCTGGAGAAACTGCTCTGTCCTCAAGAAGTGTTAATGCTTGAGTTCTCAGGGATGATTTTCCTACAAAAGGAGAACTTGGAAAAGTGCTTAAGATGGGGGGGGGGGGCACCACTGTGTGTCTGTGTGCCTGTCCATGGACCAGAATAGAGTATAGAATCTTACAGAAGAGTGATTCTGTTCTCAGCTTTCCTAATGCTGCGACCCTTCTAATAGAATTCCTCATTATTGCTACTTTATAACTGTAACTTTGCCACTGTTAGGAATCATAATGTGGATATGTGGTATGTGACCCCCAGTGGGAATGAGCTGTGAGCCCTAACACTGGTACTAGGGACTGAACTTGGGTGGATTCTCTGGAAGGCCAGTGAGCACCTTTCACCATTGAGCAACTCTTTAGCACCTGGAGAGGTTTTGGTTTTTGTATTTGGAGTCAGGGTCTCAACTGTGTAGCCTTGGCTGACCTGGAGCTTGCTATATATGGGTGTCCTTGATCTAGAATTTAGAGAGATCCACTAACCTTTACCTATCACTTCTGAGATTAAAAACATGCGCTAACACACCTGGCCTGTAAAACAAAAGGGAAGGCAGTGTGTATGGAAGTAGAAGCTCAAGAGTTAGGGCCAAACTAAGTGGTCTTTGAGACGTGGCACAATGGGTGCTGCCACACCTGAACCTGAGTTCAGCCCTCAGCATCCACACGGTGGAGGGAGTGGAAACTGGGATTGGTATGTAAAATGAAAAAAAGATAGTTTATTTATTTGTTTTTACATAAATTTAAAAAAAGAGCCAGACAGTTACCACAAGTTGTCCCTGTCCTCTACAGGCTAACTGTGGTCTACATGTAACCACATACAAACAGAAACAAAATAAGTAAGTTTTGGGGTTTTCTTGTTATCTTTTTTTTTTTTTTTTTTTTGATTTTCGAGACAGGGTTTCTCTGTGGCTTTGGAGCCTGTCCTGGAACTAGCTCTGTAGACCAGGCTGGTCTCGAACTCACAGAGATCCGCCTGCCTCTGCCTCCCGAGTGCTGGGATTAAAGGCGTGCGCCACCACCGCCCGGCTTGTTATCTTTTTTTTTTCAATCTTCTGAGTAGTCTTGGTTCATTTTTCTTTCAGATTCAAGTCCAACACCCAGCAGCCAAGTCTATGATTGAAATTAGCAGGACCCAGGATGAAGAGGTTGGAGATGGGACCACATCAGTAATTATTCTCGGTGAGAGGAAAGTGGAAGGTTGGAGGAGGAAATTAGAAACAACGTGTGTGCGGGTGGGGGTGACTCAGCAGTTAAGAGCACTAACTGCTCTTGCAGAGAGAGGTCCAGGGTTCAATTCCCAGCACACATAGAAGCTAGGTGCTGTCTACAAGTCCAGTCCCAGGGGATCTGATCTCTTCTAGCATCCTCAGGCACTGGGCATACTTATGGTACCTGTATATACGTGCAGACAAAATATCCATGCAAGCATAAGGAAATTAATTGCCTTCATCTTCTGGTACTTTGAAATACACTGCCATGATGGTTGTGTCCTTGTTTACAGCGGGAGAAATGCTGTCTGTGGCTGAGCACTTTCTAGAGCAGCAGATGCACCCAACAGTGGTGATCAGTGCTTACCGCATGGCACTGGAGGATATGATCAACACCCTGAAGAAAATCAGGTATGGAGCAGGACTGGAAATGAATAGTGTAGGAGGCTTAGGTTGAGTCTTCTGTTCTTAGACAGCACACGTGCTCATGCTCACACACATACTCATTCTGGTTTATATAGTAACAAGTGGAGGAGAAGTTTGTGTTTTAGAAAAATAATTCAGCCGGGCGGTGGTGGCGCACACCTTTAATCCCAGCACTTGGGAGGCAGAGGCAGGCGGATCTCTGTGAGTTCGAGACCAGCCTGGTCTACAAGAGCTAGTTCCAGGACAGGCTTCAAAACCACAGAGAAACCATGTCTCGAAAAACCAAAAATAAAAAGAGAAAGAAAGAAAGAAAAATAATTCAAAGTATATAAATATTAAAAGGAATATCAATTACCCAGGTTTCATACTTGGAACCCATGTAAAGGAAGGACTCCACAAAGTTGTCCTCTGACCTCACACATAAGTGCTCTATGCACACACAGTTTTTTTTTTTTTTTTGATTTATTTATTTATTTATTAAGCATGCAATGCTGGCAAGGAAGGCACCAGGTCTCATTACAGATGGTTGTGAGCCACCATGTGGTTGCTGGGAATTGAACTCGGGACCTCCGGAAGAACAGCCAGTGAGTGCTCTTACCCTCTGAGCCATCTCTCCAGCCCCTCCTCCCCCACAGTTTTACAGAAAAAAAAAAAAAGACAGTGTTGGGAAGGTGGAAACATGAGGGTTCCTGGGGTTAGTTTATTGGCAAACTCTAGGTTCGGTGAAATACCAAAATCTTCAAATAATAATGTGGAGAATGGTTGAGGATGACACGTGATGTTCAGATTTCTGTTCTTTTTGGTTTTTCGAGACAGGGTTTCTCTGTGGTTTTGGAGCCTGTCCTGGAACTAGTTCTGTAGACCAGGCTGGTCTCGAACTCACAGAGATCCGCCTGCCTCTGCCTCCCAAGTGCTGGGATTAAAGGCGTGAGCCACCACCTCCCGGCCAGATTTCTGTTCTTTACACACACCACATGCACATACCAAGAGAAAAATGTTATAGCTGCCATGCAAAGTGTATTTTAAGATAGGCCTGTCTTCCTAGATACTGGAGTCCACTAAGGAGCATAAGCAGTGAGTTGTTAGAGTTAATTCAAGACTTAGTATTAAAATGTCCTACTATCATGTGTGCGTACAGCTAATTCAGTGCTCTGTGCTGTGAAGATAACAGCCAGCAGCTTTCCATTAAAATGAGGGCCACACCTGAAAATGATGCTTGAATCTAGAGAATTAATAGTTTATATTTGCTTGGTGCTAATAGTGCAATATAGGAAGTATAAAAGTACGTGATACAGAGTAAGTTCTAGGACAGCCAGGGCTGTTACACAGAGAAACCCTGTCTGGGTGTGTGGGGAAGGAAGTTATAAGCCTTTAATCCTAGTACTAGGATACACAGGGATACCCTGTCTCAAAAAACCCAGAAATAATGGGAAGTAGAGGAAGGTGGGTCTCTGTTAGTTTAAGACCAGTCTGGTATGAGAACAACCAGAGAGCTACAGAGAGAGACCCTGCCTCAAAAAAAACAGGGAGTGGTGGTGCTTGCCTTTAGTTCGCTCACTGGGAGGCAGAGGAACCTGGTATATCTCAAAGTGAATTCCAGGACAGCTAGGGCTACACAGAGAAACTCCAAAATACGCACACAACAAAACCAAAACCTTGTAAACAAAATGTGTGACTGTTAACCTTCACTTAATTTGAGAATTTTAGTTACAAATGGTAGGCGTCATAAAACACAGGTACTCTCTGAGGTACTGTGTTAAACATTTTATGGTTACTGCTGAACGTGTTACCTGTGTTTCTTTTTTCCAGTACCCCTGTTGATGTTAATAACCGTGACATGATGCTGAACATCATCAATAGCTCTATTACTACAAAAGTCATCAGTCGGTGGTCCTCTTTGGCATGCAATATTGCCCTGGATGCTGTCAAGACTGTGCAGTTTGAAGAGAATGGCCGAAAGGAAATTGACATCAAAAAGTATGCAAGGGTGGAGAAGGTGAGCTGTCCAGTGTGTGCCTGAGAGTGAACTATCTGGCATGGTCAGTCCACTTCAGAGGAGGGGTCTTTCTTTAGTTAGAACCAGAAAGGAGAACTGGACAGACTGAGAGCCTGGGAAATAAAAACCTAAGAGTATCGAGGAAGAATTCCTAAAATAATTTTTGCTGCCTTCACTGCCTCCCATACACAAGGTTTACCAAGGGTAAGGAAATACATTGGTATGTCCATATTGATGCATGTAAATATTAGTCATCAGTGAGGATATAAATTTTGTAAGTGCTGGAGCTGTAGAAATGGCTCAGTAGTTAAGAGCCCTTACTGTTCATGCAGAGGACCCATGGGTGAATTCCAGCACACACATGGTGTCTCACAGCCATCCGTAACTCCAGTTCCAGAGAACCTGATTTCCTCTTTTGACCTCTGAGGGCACCACACACAGATAATACACATATATGCAGGCAAACCACTAATCAGGGTTCTCTAGAGAGCAGCACTTAGCAAAATAAATATTACAGGGGCTTTATTGAGCCACCGTTCCAACAGTGACTGTCTCCTGACAGAGAAGCTACGAGTCGGGTATTTGAGTCCACTAGTCTGATTGTCTCATCTGGTCTTCAGTCTCCTTGGACTCCCAAAGGAGTCTCTAATGCCACAGCAGCGGGGCAGATGTCCGTGGGAATGAGCAAGCAAACAACAAAGGCTTTTATGTTGCCTGCCACCAAAGGTGTGGCCCAGATTTAGGGTGGGTCTTTTCTGCCTAATAATCCAATCAAGAAAAGTCCTTCATAGATGTGCCAACTCCTTGGGTTTTAGTTGATTCCAGCTAAAGTTTACAGCCAAGATTGGCTCTCATACACTCAAAAATAAAATTTGCCAAAAAGTAAACCTAACAATTGCAAATAAAACACAAAGCTTTTCTGTTTTGACAAAACTTAAGCAAGCCTGTCACTGCCTACCCACTTGTTATTTTGTTTTTGAGCTTCATGGAAGAAAGATATCCTGGAATCTTGAAACAGTCATTTAGGAAAGAAGCAAATATGGAGATGGGTGTGAGGTTTGTGTGTGTTGCTGAGGCTTAGACCCAGGAAAACAAGTGCTATATGATGTATCCTAGTCCCAGCTACTGCCTCTTGATCATGTAGTGAAGTAAATCTTCCTTGGCTCAGATTCCTGGGGGCATCATTGAAGACTCGTGTGTCTTACGTGGAGTAATGATTAACAAGGATGTAACACATCCACGAATGCGCCGCTATATCAAGAACCCTCGAATTGTGCTACTGGATTCTTCTCTGGAGTACAAGAAAGGAGAAAGCCAGGTAAGAGTCCCAGCTTGTAGAGCCTTTTGTTTTTCTGAAACTGGTTCTCTTTACATAGTTCTGGTTATCCTGAAATCCACATTTGTAGACCAGGTTGGCTTCGAACTAACAGATCCAGTCCACCTACCCCTGTCTCCCAGATACTGGAATTAAATTGTGCATGTGTTTTAAAGTGGGCTCTTGACTTAATATGGAAAAGTGACAATAAAGTTGTGTGCTCGCTGCCATTTGTTGTCCTGTATACTTGTTACCACTGATTTTTTACAGTAGTTCTTAAAAATAGTTTGATACTGCTTTATTTCCCCCAAAAAAATCACTCCTGCATTCACTAAAACTGCATCAGACATGTGGATACAGACTTGTGCCTACAGTCCTGTCTACTTAGGAAAGTGAATGAGGCAGGAGGATCGCTTGGTTCAGGACCAGCCTCACGGCACATTTATTCACTTTTCTCCTTTGACTTTGGCACATTTTAAACCTAGCTCTGTAGGACTTTAGTTTGGGGATTGATTGCTTGATTGATTGTAAGACAGGGTTTCTTGGTAGCTTTGGAGCCTGTCCTGGGACTCGCTCTGTAGACCACACTGGCCTCAAACTCATAGAGATCCGCCTGCATGTGCCTCTCGATTAAAGTGTGCCGTGTGCCATGCACACACCCTGCCCATCTGTGTCCCATGTCTTCTAATGTATAAGGAGCACCTATGGCCTGAGTTCTTTAATTTTTACCGCTAAAGGGAATTTGCGAAGTATAGAGACTTACAGGTTTTGAGCCAGTGAATCTTCCTTTTTTTTTTTGAGACAGGGTTTCTAGAACTGTGTAGCCTTGGCTGTCCTGGAACTCGCTTTGTAGACCAGGCTGGCCTTGAACTCACAGAGATTCACCTGCCTCTGCCTCTCAAGTGCTGGTACTAAAGACATGCATCTCCACCACCTGGTGTCAGTGGGTCTTAATAATGATTGGAAACAAGAATCAAGTTAATTCAGGGATATGGTTGCTTGCACCTGTAATCCCAGCATTTAGGCTGAGAATGAGATTAGCGTGTAGAGAAAGTTAAGACTGTGTCCCAAAAATTCACAAGTGGGGGAGATGAATCAACCTAAAATATTCATGCACACTAACTAGTAAATAAAGTTACACCTGGTTACATGGGTGTGAAGTTTCAACATTCAGATTCATAATTTCTGGGCTGGATGGAGGGAGGACAGTTATTGAGATAACACTTGAATAGCTTCATCAGCCTGGAAATTTTGTGTTTGTGTGCTTGGATGTGCACATAGAGGTCTGGGGAACATTGCGTCTGAGTGCAATCCAGAAGAGGGTGTCGGGTCCCCTAGGGCTGGGATTAACAGGCAGCTGTGAGTCATCTCTCCAGCTTTGTCACCTTGTCTTTACTCACAGACTGACATTGAGATTACACGAGAGGAGGATTTCACCCGAATCCTGCAGATGGAAGAAGAGTATATCCAGCAGTTGTGTGATGACATTATCCAGCTGAAGCCTGATGTGGTCATCACAGAGAAGGGCATTTCAGGTAAGGCTCCATTTGCCTCTAAAGCCTGCCTTTTGAGGTAGAAGAGAGTGGGTGGCTTTGGTTTGGTTTTATCCCTCAAATTGGTAAAGACATATCACGTGCTTTTGACAAGCAGTGGTGGTACACACCTTTAAGGTCAGCCTGGTCTACAAGAGCTAGTTCCAGGACAGCCAGGGCTACACAGAGAAACCCTGTTCGAGAAAATAAAAACAAAACACATCATGTGCTGTTCAGAATACTACTTTAGGGATAAAACTATTTTGGAGTCTGGAGTTCCGGGATCTGGCTGACGCTTTCCTCAACTTTCAGATTTAGCTCAGCACTACCTCATGCGGGCCAATGTCACAGCCATTCGCAGAGTCCGGAAGACAGACAATAATCGCATTGCTAGGTAAGTAAACCAGCTAAAGGTAGGCAGTATTTCTCTTTCTCTCTCTTTTTTTTTTTTTTTTTTTTTTGATTTTCGAGACAGGGTTTCTCCATAGCTTTTTGGTTCCTGTCCTGGAACTAGCTCTTGTAGACCAGGCTGGCCTCGAACTCACAGAGATCCGCCTGCCTCTGCCTCCCGAGTGCTGGGATTAAAGGCGTGCGCCACCACCGCCCGGCAGTATTTCTCTTTCTTTCATTTCTTTCTTTCTTCTTTCTCTCTCTCTCTCTCTTTTTTTTTTTTTTTTTTTTTTTGCTGCATAGTATAGTCATTGATTGAAATGATAGAGGATATTACTGCTTATCAAAAAGTTTTCTCAGCCGGGCGGTGGTGGTGCACACCTTTAATGCCAGCACTCGGGAGGCACAGGCAAGGCTGATCTCGAGTTCGAGGCCAGTGCTAGTTCCAGGACAGGCTCCAAAGCTACAAGAGAAACCATGTCTCAAAACCGAGAGGGAGGAAGGCAGGCTTTAGAAGATAGAGTTTGGGAGAGATACCATGCACAGGCACATTAGCATAAATCCAAGTTGTCTTTGTCTGCTTATTCCAAAATGGTTAGAGACATAGTATATGTATATTTAGTTGTCTTTGCTTGCCCATAAGTTTAGAGAAAGAATGGCGATTAAGAAGTGTCATCAAGGGACTGGAGAGATGGCTCAGTGGTTAAGAGCACTGACTCGATCCAGATTCAAATCCCAGTACCTACATGGCTGCTCACAACTTCTATAACTCCAAGATCTGAAATCCTCAACAATCATACATGCAGACAAAACACTAATGCCCATAAGTTTTTTTTAAAAAAAAAAAGAAGAAGAGTTGTCCATATAAATTGGGAGTTGGTGGCTTGAGTTTGAGGCCAGCCTGGTCTATAGAACAAGTTCCAGGACAGCCAGGGCTAAATAGAGAAACTGTCTCGTAAAAACAAAAAAGAAAAAGAAAAGTCCTAAGCTGGGTTTAGTGCTATAGTCACTTGAGAGGCAGAGGCAGATGGATGTCTGAGCTCCAGGACAGACCCTCTCTCATACAGATTAGAAGAACCAATGTGGTCTTGCTGGGCACTGCTACACACCTATAACCTTACACTTGTGAGTTGAGTTGACCAGGCTAGACATTAGAGGCCAGCCTGGATTAAAAGAGACTATTTCAAAAGCAAAATTTGTTTACATTTATTAAAATTGGCCATGTTTATAATCTATGCTAGTCTTGGATTCCAAGCTGGACTTGAACCCACAATCCTCCTGCTTCAACTTCCTGTTCTAGAATTGTAGATGTGTGTCTTAGGGTTTCTGTTGCTCTCAGCACCATGACCACAGCAACTCTTAAAAAGAAAGCATTTAATTGGGGTGGCTTGCTTACAGTTTCCGAGGTTCAGTCCTTTATCATCATAATGAGGAGCATGGCGGTATATTGACAGATGTGTCAGGTAGCGGGAAATGGACTGAACACTGGGAGGTATCCTGAGCATAGGAAACCTCAAAGGCCACCCCTCAGTCACACCCACTCCAGCAAAACCACATCTCCTAATAGTACTACTCCCTGTGGGGGCCAGTGACAGTCAGACTGCCACGTGTGTATCATAACTTTTTCTCAGATTGTTGCTCCTTGACTTTGGAGTCTTTTTCATTCCTTTGTGTTTGTGTGATGTGCAGTGGTACATGGGTATACCACAGTGCGCATGTGGGGGTCAGAGGACGGCTTTGTAACTCAGGATGTAAGGCTTGTACGGGAAGTGTGCTACCTGCTGAGCCATCTCATGGCCCTCTTTTTTCTTTTCTTTCTTTCTTTTTCTTTCTTTTTTTTTTTTACTTATTATGTATGCACTATTCTGTCTGTGTGTATGTATGCAGGCCAAAAGAGGGCACCAGACCTCATTACAGATGCTTGTAAGCCACCATGTGGTTGCTGGGAATTGAACTCAAGACTTTTGGAAGAGCAGGCAATGCTCTTAACTGCTGAGCCATCTCTCCAGCCCTCATGGCCCTCTTTGAATCAACCTTATTTATAGGCATTAAGACTCAGCTGAGTTATACCGAGAACTCACCATTGTTATATATATGTATATACGTACATGTTAGATTTGTACATATGTACATATATACTTTATCAAAAAAAATTATACTTGGATCCAGCTACGCCTGGTTTTACTAGCGAATGGTTGCCGTGTGTGTATAATTTTATTACTAAAGCCTTATTTTGAGAAACTTGGCTGGATGGTGGTGGCGCTCATCCCAAGCCTTCCAGCACTTGGGAGGCGGAGGCAAGTGTGTCTCTGTGAGTTCGAGGCCAACCTGGTTTACAGAGCGAGTGCCAGGACAGGCTTCAAAGCTACAGAGAAACCCTGCCTTGAAAAACTTGGCCTGTGTGCATTTAAAACTTTTTCCACTTGTCAGTCTAGACCACTTGAGTAATTCTAATAATTTACTTCATTCTAATCACAGACTGTAGACTACAGATGGATAAAAAAAAGCATCTGAAATCATATCCTCTCTATCTTCTTCATCCACTAGAGCCTGTGGGGCACGGATAGTCAGCCGACCAGAGGAACTGCGAGAAGAAGATGTTGGTACAGGCGCTGGCCTATTGGAAATCAAGAAGATTGGAGATGAGTACTTCACATTCATCACTGAGTGCAAAGACCCCAAGGCCTGCACCATTCTTCTTAGAGGAGCCAGCAAGGAGATACTCTCGGTGAGTGAGCCTTGGTGTGAGCAAGGAAAGGATATTGTTCCATCCTGAGCTTTTCACCACAGTAGCAAACTTGAAAAGAAAAAAAATATTTATTTTAGCAGTTTTTAATTTCAGTCCATGATCCTTTGGCCTGTGGCTGCATGTCTGCATAAACGTGTAAAGGATTGGAACCACTCACTTGATGATGAGGTTAAAAGAACATTTAAGTGCTGGGTTCTGACTCTAGCACCACATGAACCAGGCATGGTGGTAGATTGGAAGTATGGCTTACTCCTGCGTACAGACTATGAAGCCATCTTAAAGGCGAGAAGACAGGGAGAGATAGGCATAGTTTGGAAACAAACTAGTGATCTTGTTACCTACTTAGCTGCTGTGATTTGGAAGCGTAGTGTAGTAGCTCATACCTGTGATCCCAGCTGAGGCAGAAGGATCAGTGGAAATTTGAAAATGTGAGGCCTATCCTGTCTTTTTTTAAATGGAAAAAAAAAAGTGGCCCTTAATCCCAGCACTTGGGAGGCAGAGACAGGTGGATCTCTGAATTCGAGGCCAGCCTGGTGTACAAAGTGAGTTCCAGGACAGACAGAGCTGTCTTGAAAAAACAATAACAAAACCCATACAACAGTAAATAAGGACAGACCAGATGTGAACACCTTTAATTCCAGCACTCCAGAGGCAAAGGCCGGTGGATCTCTGTGGGTTTGTTCAAGACCAGCCTGGTCGACTTACTTAATTCTAGGACAGAAAGGGCGACATGGGCCCTGTTTGCAAACAAAAAATTTCTTCTTGGGGGCTGGAGAGATGGCTCAGTGGTTAAGAGCACTGGCTGCTCTTCCAGAGGTCCTGAGTTCAATTCCCAGCAACCACATGGTGGCTCACAACCATCTGTAATAAGATCTGGCACCCTCTTCTGGCATGTGGGCATAAATGGAGGCAGAATGTTGTATACATAATAAATAAATAAATATTTTTAAAAAAATTCTTCTTAATGGGTCGGTGACTATAAATCCTACCCTTACCACCCTGGGTGGGGTTCTTGAAACTCCTGTGTAGCTGAGGATGACTGACATCTGGACCTCCAGCCTTCCTCGATTTGGTAAAAAGATTTAGGCATTTTCAACCTCATTGTTCGTGTGATACTAAGGGTGCTTTACACCTGTTAGGCTACCATTCTGCCACCTGAGCTACAGTCCTGGTACGAGAGGGAGGGAGCGAGGGAGGATCGGAGGATCTCACTTTGTAGCTCCCCATGGACTCCTATTCGGTCTCCATTGAGTTAATAGCATTGAGACAGACTCTGCACTACTGCTGTTCCCGCCCGTTCTTCTGTCTAATGTTTGTTTGTCATGGATGGCATTGGGCACATTCCGTGGTGCTGGTACAGAAGTAGAGGACAGTTGTGAAGTTAGTTCCCTCTCGTGGGTTCCAGGAATCAAGCTTTGTCAGGCCTGTTGGCAAGAGCCTTGAACCACTAAGCCACCTATCTATCTCTGCAGCCCCTCCTCCATCCCCACTCCAGGGGAAGTACCTTTCCCAAGCTACATTACTGGTAAGCAGTAGACAGTTGGCAGTGCACCATGCTGTCTCCTGAAGGACGTAACTAGTGAGGGTGAGATGAGGTGCACCATCCCCTAATCCTCTTGCAGGCCTCCTCCTGTCCTCACTTAATATTTCTGAATTATGCCTCCATTTTTTCCCCCTGAGGCAGGGTTTATCTGTAACAGCTCTGGCTGTCCTAGAACTAGCTCTTTGTAGACCAGGCTGGCCTTGAACTCCCAAAGATCTGCCTTCTGATTAAAGGTATACTCCACCACCACCAGAGTTATGCCTCTTAAGGATGTAACTTCCGCCCTTCACCAGTAGGAGTCACAAGGGTTGTCTTAGTTATCCTCCTTTGTACTTTGCTAAAACCTTGTCAGGCAGGAAATCATTTGATGCTCTTGATTTTTCTGAGTCATTGAGCTGACTATACCATTTCTCTGCTTCCCCAAGGAAGTAGAACGCAACCTCCAGGATGCCATGCAAGTGTGCCGAAACGTCCTCCTGGACCCTCAGTTGGTGCCTGGTGGTGGAGCCTCGGAGATGGCTGTGGCCCATGCCTTGACAGAAAAATCTAAGGCCATGACTGGTGTGGAACAGTGGCCATATAGAGCTGTGGCCCAAGCTTTAGAGGTCATCCCTCGTACCCTGATCCAGAACTGTGGAGCTAGTACCATCCGACTACTCACCTCCCTACGCGTGAGTTCTTTTCTATGCTCATACCTTGCCCCAAGGTAAGGCAAGTTATGTTTGGCCTAAGGAGATGTTTTGTTGTTTTGTTTTTTTCCTGCCAGCCTGTGTGTATGCTCATAAGCACACGTATGCTTGTATTTGTGCACATATTGATGTGGGTGTGGGGTGTGTGTATGCTAGAGTCAACCTTGGTGTTCTCAGCGGCCATCAGCCTTGCCTTTGCCCCTTAGCTTTTCTTACAGTGCATTCCTTTAAAATATTTCCATCTTTGCCTTGTTTGCTGGTCTGTTTCCTAACGCTAGCTAGTTTGCTTCATTGTATTCTCCCTCCATGGGTTTGTTCCACCTGCAGGCCAAGCACACACAGGAGAATTGTGAGACGTGGGGTGTGAACGGTGAGACTGGTACCTTGGTGGACATGAAAGAGCTGGGAATATGGGAACCGTTGGCTGTGAAGCTGCAAACATACAAAACAGCAGTGGAGGTAAGACACCCACGGTATACATACGCTGTTTCTGTCCTGACAACCAACTGCTGTGCTTTGGAGGGGGGGCCACAAAAGGCAGATATTCCCTAAAGATCTCCCAAAGAATTCCATTTCCCTACTTACCTTTAGCTTATAAGAAAACATTGTGTATCAGGGCACAAGCTTAGGGAGGACTGCATTGTTTATTCAAGACTCTGAAAAGGGGAGATCCCAGATAAAATGGTAATTCGGTGGGAGGAGATACATTTAAAAGAAAACAGTGTCTTTCCCTTCTCAGCTGACCTCTTTGGACTGTTTTACTCTTAGACTGCAGTTCTGCTTCTGCGGATTGATGACATTGTCTCTGGGCACAAGAAGAAGGGTGATGACCAGACCCGGCAAAGCAGTGCTCCAGATGCTGGCCAGGAGTGAGTGGTGAGCAAGGTGACTTCAACGCACAGAACCAGCAGTCTCCTGTTTCCTGAGCCAGAGTTCCAGGAACACTGTGGACACCTTTGTTTGCAAAGGATCAAGTTGAGGGGCAGCCCCCAGTCTGTCCCATCTCGGTTTGCAAAAAGCACTGACATGTATCTCTTCTCTATTGTAAGCTTTCCATTTAGTTTGCTTCCAGTGATTAAATCTAAGTCATTTGAGACAGTTGTCATGTGTTTTCTTCAATCTCCGGGCTCATCTCTACATCCTAGCAATACAAGAGGAGGCTGGAAACCTTAGGGGCAAAGGAGACAAATTGAGATCACTAACTTTTTTGGTGGGGGGATGCTGGTTGGTTGTTGGGCTTTTTTTTGGTTTTTCTTTTTTTTTTTTTTTTTTTTGAGACTGGTTCTCTGTATAACAGCTCTTGAACTCTGTAGACCTGGCTGGCCTCGAACTCACAAATCTGACTCATTGGGTTTCCTTCAGCATGTGTGCCTTGAGGCTTACTAGCCTCATTCCAAATGCCGTAAAATTGGCTCACACTAAGAGTCACAGCTATATAACAAGTAGGAGACCATTCTGTGCTGCTCTTGTCTCTGAAAGAAAACAAAGTCTACTGAGACAGTAAGATTGTTCAGTAGGCAAAAATGCTTGCCACTAAAGCCAATGACATTTGTTCAGTCCCCAAATACCATAGTGGGTGGAAGGAGAGAGGTCTGACCTCCGTGTGCACCTGCATTCACAGACATTACACTCATTCAGGAAGCTGAGACGGCGTTGTGTAATACTACACTGTGTGAAGATGTGTCACTGTGATTGGCTTAATAAAGAGCTGAATGACCAATAGCTAGGCAGGAAGAATGAAGGAGGTCTCCTAGAAGAAAGACTGGGTATTCAGCCAGATGCAGAGAAAGCAGCATGGAAAGATGAGGTAACAAGCCACGCCACAGTGGGGATTGAATGGGTTGATTTAAGTTATACAAGCTAGTGGAACAAGCTTAAACTAAGGCCAAACTTTGCTAATTCTCTGAGTGTTTGGGAGCTTGTGTTATGGAGAAGGACTTGCTATACAATATTCTTCTGGGTCTAAGGCCAGTCTAGCTAGACTGCAAAGTAAATGCCCTGTCTCTGGGTAAGAGCTTACTGCTCTCTAGGAGGAAACAAGTTCAATTCCTAGCATCTACACTGGGTGACTCATAGCTAACTTCAGCTCCAGGGGATCCAAGTCTCTCTTTTAACCTCAGAGGTGGCATGCACACAAAAATAAAAATAAAATAGCCTTGGGGGTTGGAGAGATGGCTCAGTAGTTAAGAGCAGTGACAGCTCTTCCAGAGGACCCAGGTTTAATTCCCAGCACCCACATGACAGCTCACAACTGTAACTTAAGTTTAAGGGGATCTGACACCTTCATAGCAATGCACATAAAGTTAAACAGATTGTTTTTTTTTTAATATTTATTTATTTATTATATTATGTGTATAGCATTCCTTCCACGTGTGCCTGCAAGCCAGAAGGGGGCGCCAGGTCTCATTATAGATGGCTGTAAGCCACCATGTGGTTGCTGGGAATTGAACTCAGGACCTCTGGAAGAGCAGTCAGTGCTCTTAACCTCTGAGCCATCTCTCCAGCCCCTAAACAGATTGTTTTAAAAAATAAGTAAAATAGTCTTTAAAACAGGAGCTCTACTGGGCCGTGATGGCACATGTTAATCCCAGGACTCAGCAGGTGGATCTCTGAGTTCAAGGCCAGCTTGGTCTGCGTAGTGACTTCCAGGACAGCCAGGGCTATACAGAATAACCCAAAGCCGGGCGGTGGTGGTGCACACCTTTAATCCTAGCACTCAGGAGGCAGAGGCAGGCGGATCTCTGTGAGTTCGAGACCAGCCTGGTCTACAAGAGCTAGATCCAGGACAGACTCCAAAACCACAGAGAAACCCAGTCTCGAAAAAACCAAAAAAAAAAAAATAAAAAGATAGTTGGGACTGGAGAGATGGTTCAGTGGCTGTGAGCACTTTTGCTCTTCCAGGGAACCCGAGTTCCAGGACAGCCAGGGCTGTGTAGAGAAACCCTGTCTCAAACAAATCAAAAATAAAACTAAGCAAAAAGCATGCATTTAGTCAAATTGTTGTATTGCATAACTTCATAATAAAAGTGTGAGCTCTTCCGGGAATCTAATAAATACATGATCAAAAGGAACCCTCTGCGATGTTTTCATTATATAGTTGTGTATGTGTTTGTCATGCCAGAGGACAACTATCAGGAGTTGGTTCTCTCTTCCTCCATGTAGGTTCTTGAGATTTGAGGTCAGGTCATCAAGCTTGTTTGTCAAGCACCTGCTGAACTTTCTCTCAGGCCCAGAATTTGAGTTTCTAATCCTCCTGTTTCCACCGCTGAGGGCTGGGATTACTGCCTGGCTTGGACCACCACATCCTGTTTGGTTGGGTTTTTGAAACGGGGATTTCTCTTAGTCCTGACTGTCCTTGAACTTGCTCTGTAGACCAGGCTGGCCTCTAACTCAGAGTTCTACCTGCTTCTGCCTGCTGAGTGCTAGGATTAAAGGCGTGCTCCACCACCACCCAAGCACATTCTGTTTTTCTGTGGTGCTGTAGAGAAAACCCAGGACTTCATGCGTGCTATCTAGCCCTTCTGGGTTTGGGTTTGATTTTTTAGGTTTTTTGTTTTGTTTTGTTTTTCGAGACAGGGTTTCTTTGTAGCTTCGTAGCCTATCCTGGAACTTGGTCTTGTAGACCAGGCTGGCCCAGAACTCACAGAGGTCCACTTGCCTCTGCCTCCCGAGTGCTGGGGTTAGAGGCGTGCACCAACAGTTCTTTGATTTTAACTAAAGCTCTCCAGGCTGTCCTCAAGTTCATGGTGCTCCTCCTACCTCAGTCTTCAGAAGGCAGTGTTACAGAAGCAAGCCATCCCTCCCACCATACCTGAGGGTGCTTTAATTATCATTATTATTACTATACATTTCGTGTAGACACGAATGCCACAGAATGCACGTGTGAGTCGGTATGGCTTCTGGGAATTATTTTTCTCTTTCTACCATGTTGGTCCTGGATATCCAACTCATGTCAAACTTGGGGCACCTTTACCCACTGGGTCATCTTGGTGACCCCAGGGTTCTTGTTTTGTTTTCTTTTGAGACAGGGTTTCTCTGTGTGTTCTTGGCTGTCCTGTAGCTCTGTTGACTAGGCTGGCCTTGAACTCACAGAGATCCGAGATCCGCCTGCCTCTGCCTTGGGAGTGCTGGGATTGAAGGTGTGCGGGTTCCTCTCTCTACCTTTCTGCCATGGTTCCACATGGAATTTACATCTGGGCATACATGCTAACCCGGTATATTGGATGGGACTGGCAGGGGGTCTGAGGAGAAGCAGGAGTATTTGCACAGGTGGTCTGGAATGTCTTCCAGGCCAACCTGTTAAGAATAATATATCTTACCTTCAGCCTTCCTGACGCTATTTCAACTTGTGTTGACAACTGTGTTAATGGACGCGGTCTCTTTAAGAACTGGTTAGGTGGCCCGCCCTCTAAAGGAATCAGGAGGAAGGGAGTCATGTGACTCTGAGCCTCTTCCGCTGAGTTAAACTCCAAGCGGCTGTATGTGCTGCTGTTGGGAACCTTACTGGGGCTGGGTACCCTGTGCCCCAACCCCATGGCTCCTTTTGAGTCTTGTGTGTGCAGCTCCATTTGGCCTGCTGGGAGAAGAGACTCGCCAGGTAAGAGTTCTGGAATTAACGTAATAGATGCTTCCAGAAATACAACCTTTCTACAATGACTGGAATCTGGGGCAACGAAGGGGTGGAGGGTGGATGCAAGAGAGGAGTGACCCCAGAGAGCCAGCATGGAGCCATGAGTGATGGGAAGGACTGTGGAGGAGAGAATGCATGCCGGCTTCCTGCCTTCTGGTGACGTCAAGCCATCAGAGCCCAGCAACAGGGAAGTTTGGGGATTTAAAAAGCCTTCTCAGGCCTAAGCCTTGATCGCCTCACCGAGGTCAGGGTAATCGTGGGATCTACCCTATTTCTTCTCAACCCTACATCTGCCCCTGATTCCAGGATTCCTCAATTTCCACACATCCCTCTTGCCTAGGCCTCAAAGGCCCTTGCCGTCCCTGGCATTGCCCAGGTCCTGTCCTCCACCCACAAACTGCGTCTTAGCCTGTGACCATCCCTGATCTTGTTCTCTCCATCCCACAATCCCATGTTCTAGGTATATATGGAGGTTATTTCCGGTGGATCAAATCCCCAGAACCTGCTTCATATCAGGGCAGTGGGCACCAACTCCACCCTGCACTATGTATGGGGCACCCTAGGGCCTCCAGCTGTGGTGCTGGCGGCCACCAACACCACGCAGAGTGTCCTGAGTGTCAACTGGAGTCTCCTGCTGTCTCCTGATCCCGATGGGGGTCTAATGGTGCTCCCCAAGAACAGCATCCAGTTTTCTTCTGCTCTTGTCTTCACCAGGGTGAGGGGGCCGAAAGCTCAGAGGGAAGAACACAGGGACCAATTTCCTTCTACCCAAAGGGAGAGGGGAGGGCTAAGGACAGGGTGGGTGGAGTGGGAGCGATCTGCAGGAGAATGTCGGAGGGAGGCGAGCCCAATTCCACTCCACCCTGTCCCCAGCTGCTTGAATTTGACAGCACCAAGGTCTCCGAAGGGGCAGCCCAGCCCTCAGGAAAGCAATACCCTCCCTACTCCTTGGCTGAGTTCTCCTGGAACAGCTCCTGGGACCGCACCACTCTGAGCTCCGCTTTCCAAGGCCACCCTATAGATGACCCTACTGGAGCATTTGCCAATGGCAGCCTGGCCTTCAAGGTGAGGTTGTGGGGAAGGAACTCAGAAGGCTGATCTGTGAGATGGGAGTATCCTTCAAGCACCATTCTCTTCACGTGGCCTCCTCCTCCTCCCTAGGTCCAGGCCTTTTCGGGATCTGGCCGACCTGCCCAGCCCCCTCGCCTCCTGCACAGCGCAGACGCCTGCCAGCTAGAAGTTGCCCTGGTTGGAGCGTCTCCTCGTGGAAACCACTCCTTGTTTGGCCTAGAAGTGGCCACCTTGGATACTGGCCTTGGCTGCCCTTCCGTGAAAGAGCTGCACTCCATCGACGATGAGTACGCACCTGCTGTCTTCCAGGTCCGGTCTCCACGGGGAGTAGACGGCTGGGAATATGAAGCGGGATCCTGTTAGCATCCCAGAAAACCAACCAACCATTTATTACTTTTTAAAAAACGTGTTATTTTGCATGTGTGTTTGCAGGTGTGTATAGGTTCCTGTGGTGGCAAGAAGTGGGCATCAGATACCCTGGGGCTGGAATTACAAATGGTTGTGAGCCTCCTGACGTGGGTGCTGGAAGCTGGATTTTGGTTTTCTGCAAGAGCAGCAAGCCCTCGGTCACTGAGCCATCATTCCAGCTGCTACTGTCCCCCCTTTTTTTATAAAGATATTTATTAATTATGTATACAGCATTCTACTTGCATGTGTCCCTGCAGGCCAGAAGAGGGCACCAGATTTTATTACAGATGGTTGTGAGCCATCATGTGGTTGCTGGGAATTGAACTCAGAACCTCTGGAAGAACAGTCAGTGCTCTTAACCTCTGAGCCATCTCTTCAGCCCCATTGCCTCTTATTTTTTAAAAGATTTTGTTTGTTTGTTTGTTTGTTGTTTTGTTTTTAATCGGGTCTCCCTATATAGTTCTTTTTTTTAAAAAATATTTACTTATTTATTATATATACAATATTCTGTCTGTGCGTATGTCTGCAGGCCAGAAGAGGGCACCAGACCTCATTACAGATGGTTGTGAGCCACCATGTGGTTGCTGGGAATTGAACTCAGGGCCTTTGGAAGGGCAGGCAATGCTCTTAACCACTGAGCCATCTCTCCAGCCCCTCCCTATAGAGTTCTGATTGACCTAGAACTCTTGCTATCTAGATCAGGCTGGCCTTGAACTTACAGAGGTTCATCTGCTTTTACCTCCTGAGAGCTGGGATTAAATGCACGCACCACCACATATGGTCCCCGTTTATTAACAATACTCTGTCTGGATGCTTTTAGTGTTGTGTTGTACTGATGTATCACCTGACATCTCTGCCCTCCAAGGAAGCAGGCAAAAGCAGTGCTTCATGGTCTTCAGATGGGATTCTCTGTGACCCGGGGCCCAGAGGGAGCAATGGCAGAAGAGCAAGGCTGTGACTCTGCTCATCTCTCTACTCTATGTAGAGAGGACTGGGCCCTGCCACAACCGGCCATGCCCATCCTAGAACGACACTTAGCACTGGGGACGCTTGCTGGCCTCATTGTAGTAATCTGGGAGAGGCTGGCACAGGTGGGTCCATCTCTCTGCCTCCGTGGCCTTTCTCTCCAGCTGGACCAGTTGTTGTGGGACTCTTCACCATCTGGCTTCATGCAATGGCGACCAGTGGCTTTCTCTCAGAAGCAGCGGGGTCGAGAATCAGCCCTCCCCTGCCAGGTGTCCTCCCTTAACTACACCTTGGCACATTCGCTCCCTCGCTCACCTGTTGTCCAAGCCTTCTTTGGGTCCCAGAAAAACTTCTGTGCCTTCACTCTGACATTTGGGGCTCCCACAGGCCCTGGCTACTGGGACGAATACTACCTCTCCTGGTAAGAGCCAAGGATTTGGGGAGGTCAATGTGGAGAAGGGCTGAGCCCCTCAGCCTTCCTTCCTAAGCTTGCTTACCTCCTTTTTTTAAAACCTTCTTGCTCTAGGTCAATGCTTCTGGGAGTGGGTGTCCCTCCAGTGGACTCCTTATCTCCACTGGTCCTCGGAATCATGGCAGTGGCCCTGGGAACTCCAGGGCTCCTGTTGCTGGGGGGAGGCCTGTTTCTGCTGCTGCGACACAAGCCGTATTCTGAGTACCAGTCCATCAACTGAACTGCAGATGGAGGGGCAGGACCACATGCCTTGCTGTGCCTCACACCTTGGAGGGGAGAGGGGCAGTGTTGTCATTTGCTTTTCTGCAGAACCTCAAAAGCCAGCCTCAGCTTACTGGGGCTCCCTGGGAGAAGCTAGAATTACTGGGAAAAGGAAGGGCCCCCTTGATGTTCCTTCTCTGTCATTTACCACTCTCCTTTCCCTTGGGTAAGACTTGAAGGCCTACAGTGAGCGACTGGTTGGCTGCCCTAAGGTGCATGAAATAGACATATTTTTCCCAAAAAAGATTTCAACTTCTCTCTTATTTTTAAATGAGATTTATGTATTTTATATGTGTGAATATTTTGCCTGCTTGTGTGGATGTGCACTGCGTTTGTATGTGCGTGCACAAGAGACAGAGAGAGTATTGCCTGTGGAGGTCAAAAGAAGGCACTAGATCCCCTGGAACTGGAGTTACAGATGGTTGTAAACCACCATACAGGTAACAGGGATTGAACCAGGGTCCTTTGCTAGAACAAGTGCTCCTAACCACGGAGCCATCCATGTCTCCAGTCCAGATTCCGATCTCTTTCTCTTTTTGAGACAGGGTTTCTCTGTGTAGCCCTGGCTGTCCTGGAACTCACTCTGTAGACCAGGCCGGCCTTAAACTCAGAGATCCCCTGGCCTTTACCTCCCAAGCGCCAAGATTAAAGGCCTGTGCCACCATGCCAGGCTAGGTCCAGCAAATGGGAAGATTGAGAGACAGACTTCCAAGGCAATAGGCAATTTCTATTCGAGGGCACATTTTATCGCCAATCCTAGTGGTCTCTCCCCAAGCCTCTTGTGAAGCACCCTCCACCCCTTGATCTTGATGCCAGGAGGTGACTTATGTCCTGGGGGTGGGGACGTTAGCAGGAAGAACGAGCCATGGGAAGCAGGCCATGATTTATTACATACTCGCACATACATACTGGACAAGTAGTCATTGCCATCCCAGCCACTACATGGGAATCCATCCACAGTTCTTTTGGAGGTTTCATCTCTCTGCCACCCCAAATCCCCACACACACCTTTTTTTAAAACCTTGGTACTAAGCCGGGCGGTAGTGGCGCACGCCTTTAATCCCAGCACTTGGGAGGCAGAGGCAGGCGGATCTCTGTGAGTTCGAGACCAGCCTGGTCTACAAGAGCTAGTTCCAGGACAGGCTCCAAAACCACAGAGAAACCCTGTCTCGAAAAACCAAAAAAAAAAAACAAAACAAAACAAAACAAAAAAAAACCCCTTAGTACTTCTTGGAAGTTTGCAAAGTGGAAGGAACCCATGTAGGCTGGGAGGAGGAAGGTCACAGCTTGACCGAGACAGGCCCCTTAGGAAGGCTTTCACCTCATGTCAAAGATGGCGAAGTCCTTGTCTGATGAGAACCAACCTCTACGCTTGGGCTTAGGCAGACAGTTCAGGTTGGCCTGTGGTTCTACACCTCTGGTCCACGGGAAGCTGGGACCTTAGCTTTGGCTTGGCACGGTGGAGGGCTGCCCAAAAAGGAGTATATTTCTCCAGTCTCTGCCTTAGGCTCTCTCACTCCAGGGGTACAGCACAACTAGGAGAGAACTGGGGTGTCTGGGCTCCTTTGGATGGGGCCCCTAAGTAGCAAGGTACCTCCCATCTAAGGTCTATGATCCGGGCAAAGGCCAGGCCTGCAACTGTTTCAGGGAGGTGCTGAAAGACCCCTACACAGCCCTAGGGCAGCTCAGCCCCATGAGCGTGACCTGTAGTCGGAGAGGGATCGAACGTGGTCTGGATAGTCCAAGCGGCTCTCCGAGGCAGTGAGCATGCGCTCCGGCTCCACCATGAACATGTAGTAGAGGTTCCACATCAGCATGGCCAACAGCGGCAGGAAAGTCAGCCCGTAGCCGAAGCCTCGGAAGGAGCGCCCGACAGCAAAGGTCAGCCAGTAAATCAGCCTGTGGGAGCATGACAAAGGTTATCGACTCTCCAGGGCCCAGCTGGCTAAATCTCAGAAGCAGACAGCGGGAGACCAGTTGGGAGCGGGTGCCAAGACTGGTACTGACTGCTACAAACATCCGGTTTATATGTATTGAACATACAATGTTTACTTTCCCACACCTCTGAAGTGAGAATATTATTCCCTGTCTTCTCTTTTATTTACTATTTAAAATTAAAGTGAGTCAAATTAATTTCATTTTAATTAAATTACAACTAAATGTTCATTTATGTGATTTACAGATTTTCAGGCCAGTGTGGGCTACATTTTGAGATCCTGTCTCAATAAAATAAAATTTAGGCCGGGCGGTGGTGGTGCACACCTTTAATCCTAGCACTCAGGAGGCAGAGGCAGGAGGATCTCTGTGAGTTCGAGGCCAGCCTGGTCTACAAGAGCTAGTTCGAGGACAGGCTCCAAAGCCACAGAGAAACCCTGTCTCGAAAAACCAAAAAAAAAAAAAAAAAAAAAAAAAAAAAGAGCTAGTTCTAGGACAGGAACCAAAAAGCTACGGAGAAACCCTGTCTCGAAAATCCAAAAAAATAAAAAAATAAAAATAAAATAAAATTCACTGATGACTCAAATTGAATTAAAGAAAAGTGGTGCGGCCGTGAGGGTGACCTGGCCTCTGGGTAGAAAGTGCTGCTCACCGCCAGGCAGACTTCCTGCCCGCTGGAGTGGGCTCCAAGGGTCCCAGCCTTTAACCACTAGATGAGGAGGCTGCTCAAGTGCAGTAACTCATCTGTGTTGTCCACGGCTGAACCATGAAGGTCGGGGTCAGGGCAGTCTATTTATTTGTTTCTTTATTTCATATCACTTTATTTTATTTTTCAAGGCAGGGTTTCTCTGTGTAGCCCTGGCTGTTCTGGAACTCACTCTGTACACCAGGCTGGCCTCAAACGCAGAGATTCACCTGCGAGACAAGGTCGTAGTTGTGTTGTGCTGGTTGACCCAGAACTCACTATGCAATTCAGGTTGACTTGAACTCTTGTCTCAGCCCCCTAAGTACTGTGATTGCAGACCCGAGTGAGCTACTACATCAGCTTTAGGGCAGTTTCCAGCACTGCGTAATAAAGAACTTTCATGGGGCAGTGGCATTGCAGCCTTTAACCTCAGCACTCGGAAGGTAGAGGCGGGTGGATCTCTGTGAGTTCGAGGCCAGCCTGGTCTAGGACAGTGAGGGCTGTTACATAGAAATACCCTGTCTCAGAAAAAGAGAAAGAAAGAAAGGAAGGAAGGAAGGAAGGAAGGAAGGAAGGAAGGAAGGAAGGAAGGAAAAAGAAACAAAGAAAAAAAGAGAACTTTCTAGCAATTAGAATGCTTAAACCTGGAAGGGGGTGTGGTGGTGATCCCAGCACTGGAGAGGGTGAGACAGGAGGATTACCAAGAGTTTGTGTTCAGGCTGCATGGTGAGATGGTGACTGCCTCAATCAAAATAAAGCAGAAAATGTCGCACATAGCCAATTTTTAAAGCTTTTTGACTAGAGTGTCACAGACTAGAGGAGTACCTTCAGGGGACGCACTAAATTCCACCTGAGGTTATAGGATGGTCAGTCCTGTGCTTAGATGAGTCTCCGTACCAAAGTAAACAGCATTCAGAAGCTCCCTATTGGCACACCTCTGAGAGCAGCTTCTGAAGGAGAAGGGAGCTGAGCGCCTGCTTCCCAGTGAAGACAGGTGTGCGCGCAGAAATCCTCAGACTTCCTTCCGTTCTCCAGACCTTCAGCCCCTGGAGGTTCTGGCACTTTCACTTCCTCACGCCTCCCCAACCGTGGCCACCACAGCCCCTACTCACCGAGATACTGCAAACAGACCAGTGAGCAGAGGCAGCAGTTTGAGGGTGTCCTGGGGCAGATAGGTGGAAAGCACGGCCAGGTTAAAGAAGTAGAGGATGAAGAGCTGCACGGACTGGGCCACGTACTGCCGGTGGATCTCTACTTCCCGCCGCGGCTCTCCAAAGGGCCGGAGGGCGGAGAAGCACAGCAGGCTCAGGCCGTACACTAGGAGCCCTGCAGGGGAGGAAGCACGGGGGTCAGAAACGGCAGGCCCAGGCCGGCTCCTGGGTCAACACTGCAGAGAGATCACAACCGCTCTCTGGAAGAGAGGGAGCAGAGTGCCAGGTTTGAGGTGCCCTGAACGGTTCCAACAGAATGAAGAGAAAGTACCCTAACCAAGTCTCTGTAGTTCTCTTCCCAGGTGACCCTTCTCCACCGCCCAGACTCACCTAGTACGATAGGGAAGGTGGCAAAGACCCCACAGCGTAGGGTGTAGATCAAGCGGGAACTCATGGTGGGCAGCCTCGGAGCGTCGAAGGGCAGGAAGGCGTAAGCTCCATACAGCAGGCAGGGGAAGAAAATGAGAGCAGCAGCCACCGAGGCTACAGCCCTCAGCGCCTCGCGGCCTCCACAGCTCCCGCAGCCCCCACAAGACCGGCCAGGAGGTCTCACAACTGCCTCAGCCCACTTGCGCTCTGGAAGCTCATGGTGGCTGAGTCGGGTTGGCAGGAAATTCCTACGCTCAGCCTGTCCGGCCTTACGATGCACAATGCACTCCTCCTGCGGCCTCCGCTCAATGCACTGTAAATCAATGGGCACGAAGGCCCTAACTGACTTCTCAGGGAGCAAACTGGCATCATCTTTGAGCGGTTCCTCCGACTTAGGGAGCGGTTCCTCCGACTTAGGGAGTGGTTCCAACTCTAAGGGCTCTGGTTCAATATCTCGCCAGCCTGGGGGATCTGGAAGCGGAACGATGTACTGGGGGTCAGTTCCCCAAGGCAAAGTCGCGGCTTCACTGATAGTGCTGTCTGGACCATCCTCGGGCCCCTCTCTGACTGTAGGGGAACCAACTGAAGACCCCAGTCTGAGAGACTCAGCTCCAGGGGACTCAGTCCCATCTTCTCCCTCCAGCTGCCGGTCAGTGGGGGCTAAAGCTCGTGGTAAGCTCTTCTCTGGAGCCTCAGGTGCCTTCATTTCCAGCAGGGCCAGTGTCTCCGGTTCTGTCATCGTGAGGCTTCAGTTCTGAGGTCTACCCCAAGGTGATATCATCCTAAAGGGAGTGGGGTAAGTTCTGTGAAAATACCTTGTCTTCTCGCCCCAGGACAGTTCCTCAAACTGGATCGCACCAGGGCAGCCGGCCTCATGGGACTCTAGGGAGAACACAGTGCGGAGGAAGGTGTTGAGACAGAGGGCGGTGGCAGCGGCAGGGCTAAGGGTGAGTCAGGGGGCACAAGCCCTGGCAGCTGTGACCTCAGCCTACGCCTACACCTGCCTTCTACGCTCTCCACCAAAACCCCCGGATTCATGGCCATGGAACGGGAGGAACTTCTTTACAACTGAGAATCATTCTATGGAGAAACTGCCCCTTCACCCTTCCACTTGCCCTTTGCCCTGCAGATCTCGGCCTGGAACTCTGTTAGCAGCTGATACCAGTGGCCAGATACTCAGTTCCTTAGTCCCCAGTCCAGAAACCAGTCATTTTCTGAACTCCCCCACCCCTGCCAGTCTCACCCAATTCAACAGGGCTGGGCCCCACTCAGACTTCCAGCTCTAGTGCGGCTGTTCCCTTGTCTTTCTTTCCTCCTTGCCACTCTCCAGTTCACTGTTTCTGGTCTGGGCTCTTTTTCCTCTTTCACCTCTAGGGCCCCTCTTACCCCGGCCCTTTGGACCCAAGATACCCTCTTACTTTCCATCCACGGAGAGGGAGAGACGAGGATCCCCAGAAAGGAACTGCCCGGCTCCTACCTGGCTCTGCAAGTATTTCCCAGTCTCCCTCCCCTTACCTGTGTCTCCAAACCTGTCTGACCAGAGCAGGTGGGGCTCAGATTAAAGGCGCAGGCCCTGCCCTACAGAACCTGCCAGTTGACAGAGCTCTACAGGAGGAGGGCATCCTATTTCAAAGTAAGGGTGCAGCTGGACACTGAGGCGTGGATGTTAGATGTTCTGGATGTGTAAGAGCTTCCAGGCCAGGAAAGCATCAGGGAAAACATGGGTTTGTATGCCAAAGGGTACTTAGAGGAAGTTGGGAAAAAGATGATATTTGCAAATTTGTTCATTCTGTAAATGTTTATTGAGTATCTGTTATTAATAATGTGCTATTCAGCTGGGAGAAGGTTGCACACACCTTTAATCCCAACACTGGGAGGCAGATGCAGGAGGATCCCTGAGTTCAAGGCCAGCCTGGTCTACGGAGAGAGTTCCAGGACAGGCTCCAAAGCTACAGAGAAACACAACACAAAATCACACTGAATCAGTGTGAGAATTTCAGTAGGGAAAGCTTCTTTAAAGTGACATTTAGGGGTTGGAGAGATGGCTTAGAGGTTAGGAGCACTGGCTATTCTTCCAGAGGTCCTGAGTTAATTTTCCAGCAACCACATGGTGGCTTGCTGTCATTTGTACTGAGATCTGGTGCTGGTGCCTCTTCTAGCGTGTAGGCATGCATTCCAGAACACTGTACATAAGAAATTTTCAAAAGTTGAAACCCAGTGGTCGTTCAGGTTTCTGACTGATCCTTGTAGAGGAACAGCAAGCCAAAGCCCAGCAGATGGATAAGACCAAGCTGTTTCAGAAACAAAAGGAAGGCTTGCTGGCCCAGAGCCAGGAGCATAGCAGTATATACACATACAGGACCCCAGACACCTTAGCTTAGGTTTATGGTTAGGGCTGGCAAAATGGCTCATTAGGTAAGGGTACTTACCGCCAAGTCTAATTATCTGAATTTGATCTCTAGGAACTACATTGTGGTTTTTTTTTTTCCTTTCTGAAGCTAAGGACCAAACCCAGGGCCTTGCACTTGCTAGGCAAGCCCTCTACCACTGAGCTAAATCCCCAACCCCTAGGAACTACATTGTGGAAGGAGAAAAGGGACTTCCCCAAGTTCTCTGTCAACCACAGGTGTGCCGTGGTGGAACACATGCCACCACACATATACACGCGGAATACCTGAATCTAGTGTCTCTGGTGGCCACTGCCCCTCCCCCAGCAGCCATCAACTTCTAGTGCTTCTATCCACACCCATGCCTGGACTCCATGCAGTCATGGGTGTTCAGTTCCTGTGTGCAACCATTCTGTCGTGTCTGGAAAATACTGTCTAGATGCAGCGCTCTGCTACCTCAGGCTCTTAAAACCTTTTCACTGCTCCTCTTCCTCCATCATTTCTGTGTCTTGGGGTAGCCGTCCTAACTAATTCGTTTTTATTTGACGTGCATTGGTGTTTTGCCTGCGTGTATGTCTGTCTGCGTGAGGGTGTCGGATCCCCTGGAACTGGAGTTACAAAAGGTTGTGAGCTCATGTAGGTGCTGGGAATTGGATGCGGGTTCTCTGGAAGAGCAGCTAGTGCTCTTAACCACTGAGCCTGTTAGGCCCAGATCACAGAATCCCCCAAAACCAACTAGGAGACCGAGTCCTGTATGTAAAAGCAGAGCCTTTATTCTTACACAAGTTTGCAAACTCGGACTCTCTGTGTGTCCAGCGTACTGGAGTGATGGGAGAGCCCCAGCTCAGTTAGGGTTGGGCACAGGTGAGGGTGAGGGATCTCTAAGGTTCAGGACCCCAATTGGCTGACATTTGTCTAGGGGTTTCCTGGTGAAAAGCTATGGGTGTGTGCTGGCAGGTGATCCTATCTACAAGAGTTGGAATGTTAGGAATTTCCTTTGGATGATCTGTTCCTAGGTGGTCTCAGTTTGTGGTGTTTCTCGGAAGCAGGTATTGCCTTTGGTTTGTAAACTATTGAGACTCAGGTTCTCCAGCCTCCAGTTGTCCCATTTAGAGCTGAGCACTCCATTCTCTCTTTTTTTCTTCCCTTGAAACTAATTTTTTTTTAAAAAAAAAAATCTCATTTTATCAAGGGGTGGGGCATGCCCTGGAGCGCGCGTGCCCGAGTGGATTCACCTTACACCACGTGGGTTCCAGGGGTCGAGCTTAGGCTGGCCGCAAGCGCCTTTATCCGCTGAGTCACCTCGCCAAGGCGCTCTTTTTAAAAAATTTATCTATTTTTTGAAACAGGGTCTCGCTAGGTAATCGGGCTGGGAACTTGCCGCAGGCTGCTTAGGCTCCCTAAGTGGTAGGACGTTAAGTCTGCTCTAGTACGCCCGGTTTCTCTGACATCTTTGACAAAAACTGTCCCTCAAGGACTTTAGAGTGGCCCAGCAGAAGCCACGCTGCCCAGAGTAAGTCCGAGGAACTTCCCGGAGAGAAAACAATTTTTCGCGAGATTTGGTGGAGCGGTCACTGATCCGCAGTTTTGCGGCAGCTATCGCGAGATTTGGCAGGCGGAGGAGGAGCCATCTCGGGCAGCCGCCTCACAGCGATGGCGGCCGAGCAGGGCCGGCGGCGGTGGCGGCTGCGGCTACGGCTGGAGACGGCGGTGGAGGAACCAGCGGTGGGTGGCGGGGGCCTGTGACCAGGAGGTGCCCCCGGGCCCAGGCACCATGAGCCAAGGCCCCCCGCCAGTGGAGAGCGGCGAGCCCGAAGCAAAGGTCCTCCACACCAAGCGGCTTTACCGGTGAGAGGGCCGGGGCGTGTGTGCAGCCACGGCGGGGAAGCGGGGCTGCGAGGGGCGGGGCCTGCGGCGGGCGGGCCCGACGAGGGCGGGGGTGCAGCCTGGGAGCGGGCGGGCGGGCGAGCCAGCCGGGGGAAGCCGAGAGCAATTGGGTGGGTGGGAGGTTTGAAGCGCGTGCGGAAACCCTTGGTGCAGTGAGCTTGGCGTGCCGCGGGGCTTTTCGGGACGCGAGACATCCGGAGAGAATTGGGGGCTAGAAGGGTTGGGTAGGTGAGGATGGGGGTCGCGGGTGGAAAAAACCGAAGGGGAGTGGAGCTCAGAACCCCGCTGAGCACCGTGGTTTACTGGAAACAGCTCTTGACTGAAGTTCACAGAAACAGGTTCATGCCCTTGATTTGCCCCTCTCGCTGTGTGACCTTGGGCCTCAGTTTCTTCTTCCATAAAAGGAAGGATCTCGGGCTGGAGAGGTGGCTTAGCTCTTCCAGGAGACCTGGGTTCAATTCCCATCACCCACGTGGTAGCTCATAGCTGTAACTCTATTTTCAGGGGAATCTGACACCCTCACATAGACATGTATTCAGGCAAAACACCAATGCACAAAAAAATAAAAATAAATCATCTTTTTAAAAAGGAATTTCAAATTATAAAAAATTGATTTAATTTGAATACACTCTGAAGTCCTTTATGGCTCAAATTTTGTGGACTCTGAATGAGAGAAAAAAGGTCGAAGACTAGTTGTCGCCTAGGGAGAGCCGTGAAGGATGTTGGATCCTAGTATTCGAGTTGCCATTGACTCAGTTCCTCATTCCTTACAGTCTGTGTCCACACTCTTGTGTAGCTCAAGTAGAACATAGTTCCCAGAGCCGACTCTCAGGAGGGCGAAGTGGAGACCACGATGAGTTTTCTGCCTTCTATTGGCAAGTGGGTTCCCATTTCCCTCAGACCTGCTGAATGGAGGTGTTTGCCTGAGAAGCAAGCTGGCCCTGCCCAGTCTCGGCAGTGGAAGAACTAGGAGCTGGCTGTGTTCCTGTGTTCTACCTCTTGAAGGTGAAAGGCAGTCGAGGCTCTTCCAGAAATAGGAAGGTGATCCCCATCAGTAGTCCCTGGCCTCTCGCTGTGGGTCCCCAAGGGTTGGTCCCCAGGCTGAGGAGTTCCCTGGAGATGGCAGTGCTGCTGAGTTGCCTGTCAGGAACAGCGTGGGCAGTGTCTGTGCTTTTCCTTACTCGCTTCTGGCCAGTCTTCTGATTGTGTTGGTTGAGTTGGCTTTCTCAAACCGTGGTTTCACAGGACTGACAGATTGAGCTAGTGTGTTCACAGTACATGGCTTTGTGTGTGTGTGCGTGCGTGCATGCGTGTGCGCGCGCTTGCGCGCGCACGTGCACATATGGGTTGTCTGTGATTGTGTTGGCTTTGAGTAGGGTAAACGTTTGATTTTTGTTCTTTTTTGAGACAGGGTTTCTCTGTGGCTTTGGAGCCTGTCCTGGAACTCGCTCTGTAGACCAGGTTGGCCTCGAACTCACAGAGAGAGTGCTGGGATTAAAGGCCCTCTGCCACCACTGCCGGATTCCCACATGCTATTTTTTTGTTTGTTTTTTTCGAGACAGAGTTCCTTTGTAGTTTTGGAGCCTGTCCTGGAACTAGCTCTGTAGACTAGGCTGGCCTCAAACTCACAGAGATCCGCCTGCCTAGACCTCCGAGTGCTGGGATTGAATGCGTGTGCCCCCCCCTCCCATTGAGTAGGTGTAGTAAGAGTATAGGTGTTTTATTTTTTGTTGCTGTTGCTCTAAGACTGAACCCAATGTCTCCACTAAACTACACCCCCAGTCCAAATGTTTGTACTTTATGAACAGGTAAACATTTGAGGCCGCCAGTGTGTGTGTGAGGCATTGGTAATGACCGTCTGACTTTTGATAAATGTTTGTTAGGCTGTGGAGCTGTCGTTGAGCTTAAATAAATTGAGAAACTCCCACAGATAGCTGTCTACAAATATGCCATTTTGATATCTTTTAAGACTATCTGGAGGAGAAGAAACAGGAAAAGAGTTGCTGGAAAATCTACAAACACCAATTGATTTATTAGGCCAGTTATATTCTGTTCTTGTTTTAAATTACTTTCTTTATACTACAGTGATTTGAATTTTCATGGGTTGTCAAAGGAAGATTACAGTTTCTTGAAGAAGCTTATAATCTGGTAGACAGTAGGGGAAAGGGTGCTAAGTGCTCTCAGATTTAAGCATTTGTTCTTGGAGCTTTCTAAAGTATCAGATATTAGCTTACAGGATTTTTTTGTTGTTGTTTTGTTTTGTAATTGAGAACGGAAGGAAGTCTCTGGAGCCTGTTCATAAAGTACAAACATTTGGACCAGGGGTGTAGTTTAGTGGAGACATTGGGTTCGGTCTTAGAGCTACAACAACAAAAAATAAAACACCTATACTCTTACTACACCTTATTACACCCATACTCTTACTACACCTTATTACACCCATACTCTAACTACACCTTATTACACCCATACTCTTACTACACCTTATTACACCCATACTCTTACTACACCTTATTACACCTATACTCTAACTACACCTTATTACACCCATACTCTTACTACACCTTATTACACCCATACTCTTACTACACCTTATTACACCCATACTCTTACTACACCTTATTACACCTATACTCTAACTACACCTTATTACACCCATACTCTTACTACACCTTATTACACCCATACTCTTACTACACCTTATTACACCTATACTCTAACTACACCTTATTACATCCATACTCTTACTACACCTTATTACACCCATACTCTTACTACACCTTATTACACCCATACTCTTACTACACCTTATTACACCTATACTCTAACTACACCTTATTACACCCATACTCTTACTACACCTTATTACACCCATACTCTTACTACACCTTATTACACCCATACTCTTACTACACCTTATTACACCCATACTCTTACTACACCTTATTACACCTATACTCTTACTACACCTTATTACACCTATACTCTTACTACACCTTATTACACCTATACTCTTACTACACCTTATTACACCTATACTCTTACTACACCTTATTACACCCATACTCTTACTACTACACCTACCACCATTTGGACTCAGGAAGCTTAGACAGGATAATCACTTGAACTCAGGAGTTTGAGGACAGCAAGATCCTCCGCCCCACCTCCCACCCCTCGAAAGCAAATAAAAAACTCAGTCCAAGGGACTAAGCTGCTGCCTGTGATATCGAGGTCCAGATTGTAACTGAATTTCAGAATATTGAGTTGTCAAGCTTGCCTGTGAGAAGGCTTTGCTCTCCCACCCACTCCTCAGCTGGGTGCTGCAGTCACTCGGCCCTGTATAGGGCAGCTGTTAGCGCTGAGCTGCTGGGTTACACAGAATCTAAGCCTGCTGTGGACCTTTTTCTTGGTTTGTTCTGGAAGTCATCAGTCTGTTTTTGGATTGCCTTTGCGTCCACAGCAGAGACCAATGTGCCTGCTCCATAGCTTCTACCTGTCATCTAGAGAAGAGCCTACCTTTCTATATTAGTTAGGAAAGCTTGGCTTGTAGCTTAGCTTGTAGCTTCCTAACTAGCTTCCCCCCCCCATTATTTTGGTTTTTCCTTTTTTTTTCTGTTTTTTTTTTTTTTTTTTTTTTTTTTTTGGTTTTTCGAGACAGGGTTTCTCTGTGGCTTTGGAGCCTGTCCTGGAACTAGCTCTGTAGACCAGGCTGGTCTCGAACTCACAGAGATCCGCCTGCCTCTGCCTCCCGAGTGCTGGGATTAAAGGCGTGCGCCACCATCGCCCGGCCTTTTTTTTTTTGGTTTTTCGAGACAGGGTTTCTCTGTAGCTTTGGAGCCTGTCCTGGAGCTCCCTTTGTAGACCAGGCTGGCCTCGAACTCACAGAGATCCGCCTGCCTCTGCCTCCTGAGTGCTGGGATTAAAGGTGTGCGCCACCACCACCAGCTCCTAACTAGCTTTTTTATCTAAAAATAACCCCTTTTTGTTTGTTTGTTTGTTTTTGAGACAGGGTTTCCTTGTGTGACAGTCCTAGCTGTTCTGGAACTAGCTCTCTTAGAACAGGCTGGCTTCGAACTCACAGGGATTCACCTGCCTTTGCCTCCTGAATGCTGGGATTAAAGGCGTGCTCCACTACCGCCTGGCCAACTAATCCGTATTTTTAAATCTATCTTCTATCACATGGTTCTTTACCTTTCTTTCATTCTGTATCTCTGACTTGTTCTGCATCTGCTGGTGTCTCCTGCATGCCTAGAATCCTCTCTCTCTGCCCTGAAGTCCTACCTATGCCTCCTGCCTAGCTATTTACCATTCAGTTCTGTACTAAACCAATCAGAAGGCACTTTGGAAAAGAGACATCTTTACAATGTAAACAAATAGTCCACAACACTCTGTCTTTCATCATTCCCTTATATTTAACTTTTGTTGTTCTCTTTTCTTCATCTTATATTGTACTCACGGGTATATTCATTTACATATGTGCATACACAACACATACACTCATTTCACATGTGAGTGAGAATATGTGGGGTTTTTCTTTCCTAGATTGTACCTCACTTAATATAACCAGTCTGAGTCCATTAATTTCTTGAAAATATGTTAACTTCATTTTTCTTTATAACTAAATAAGATTCCATTTTTTTATGTACTGAATTTTAGTTACCTGTTCATCTATGAGTGGACAGTGAGGCTAGTTCCACTTCTTTGTTATAGTGAATAAAGCATCAATAAACATACACATACATTCATGTGCGTGTGTGTATGTGTGTGTCTGTGAATGGAGAAAGATAAGAGCACATATTCCTCTTTTAGAGGATCTGAATTTGATTCTTTGGAACCCGTAGCTCACAATTGCCTGCAATACTACCTCAGGGAATCTGCCACCCTCTGCTGACCTCCAAGGGCATCTGTGAGTGTGTGTGTGTTTATGTGTGTAGTTTTGTTTTTGTGGACATGTGTGGATAGTTATTTTATTTTGGTGGACTCATCTGTGCATCAAAAGATTTCTATCAGCATCCACTAAAAGTCATGACACTCATGGAGTCATGGACAGCTTGTGGGAGTCTGTTCTCTCCTTCCACCATGTGGCTCTCCAGAGTCAGACTCAAGTTGTCAGGCTTGATAGCAAGTGTTCCATCTTGCCAGCACATTTTGTTGTTTGGGTTTGCACATGTGTGAGTTACAGGCATTCATAGTCATGCCCACTTCGTGTGTGTGCTGTACTTCACACTCAGACCCTCATGCTTGCACAGTAATTGTTCTTACCCACTGAGAATGACAGTCCTAACTGTTCTGGAACTAGTTCTCGTAGACCAGGATGGCCTCTAACTCACAGAGATTCACCTGCCTCTGCCTCCCCAGTGCTAGGATTAAAGGCACCTGCCACCACTCCCCAGCTCACCATTCTTTATTGGATGCTAAAGCTGTAAATAGGTTGTTGCGTTTAAATCTTTGTTGTTGTTGTTGTTTTTATTTGTTTTTCAAGACAGGATTTCTCTGTGTAACGTCCTAGCTGTCCTGGAACTAGCTTTTGTAGACCAGACTAGCCTTGTACTCACAGAGATCCGCCTGCCTCTGCCTCCCGAGTGCTGGGATTAAAGGTGTGCATCACAATTGCCCAGCTATTATTAAATCTTATAAAACTCTTCTGAGTATCTGTGTTATAAAACCTGTTTTTTTTTTAATATTTATTTATTTGTTATTTATACAACATTCTGTCTGTGTGTATGTCTGCAGTCCAGAAGAGGGCATCAGACCCCACTACAGATGGTTGTGAGCCACCATGTGGTTGCTGGGAATTGAACTCAGGACCTTTGGAAGAGCAGCCAATGCTCTTAACCTCTGAGCCATCTCTCCAGCCCCCTAAAACCTGTTTTTATTAATATAAGATACTAGGTAATTTCCCAGGGTTAGAACCCTAAGTTTTCTTTGCATTAGGAGGGTTTCTCTACCACAACACCGTTGACATTGTGGCTAGGGTAATTTTCTTGAACTGGACTTTGCTACATTGCCCAGGCTGGTTTGGTTTCAAAGTCCTCAATGTAAGTAATCCTCCTACTTCAGTCTTCCAAGCCTTCCAAGTCCTAGGATTACAAGTAGACACCACCATGTCTTCCAGAGGATAATTTTTTATTTTATTTTTAATCTGTGCAACAAGATTTCTAGCAGTATCCGCTAAATGCCAATAGCACCTCCCTCAGGAGGGACAATGGTCTTTCCGACATTGCCATGTGTTCCTTGATTGGGGGCTGCTGTATTATAATGAAGTCTCTCTTCATGTTTTCTAGAGCTCAGCCTACAGCCTGCCTTTTCAGTTCCCTAACCCTAAGTCTTCCCTTCCTGTTATCTTCCCTTCCCTCTCCTCCCCCTTTCAGCCTTTTCTTTAGAATCAGTTCCCAGCACTCAAAGTAAACTGTGCACATGGCTCAAGGGCTCTTTGTTTCCTTGCAGGGCTGTGGTGGAGGCTGTGCATCGACTAGACCTCATCCTTTGCAACAAAACTGCTTATCAAGAAGTATTCAAACCAGAGAACGTTAGCCTGAGGAACAAGTAAGCTGGTTCCTGCCTGTCTGTACCAGTAACTGCTGGGCATACATAGTGTACATTACCTTTAACCTCCTGGTCTCACAGTACACCACTGAACCCTTCATTCCATCTGCTGCTTGCACATCCACAAGATTGGCACCATAGGAATGGCATTTGAATTGAAGGGGTTGGTCATGAGAAGGCAGGCAAAAAAAGGAAATAAAGCGGAGAAAAGAATATGGAGGAATGAAGACTATTAAAATTCTTCTTACTTCCTGGGGGCTCTTCTTATGTCCTAGGCTGCAGTTATGGGTCACTGACACTGATGTCTCTTGGGAGGCAGAGATCTGTTGGTGTCGGTAATAGCCCATGCCTTGCGTGTTCTTTGTCAAGGGATGACAGTGCCTCATGCTGCCTTACCCCTCCCCAGGTTGCGTGAGCTCTGTGTGAAGCTTATGTTCTTGCATCCGGTAGACTATGGGAGGAAGGCTGAGGAGCTGCTGTGGAGAAAGGTATACTATGAAGTTATCCAGCTTATCAAGACTAACAAAAAGGTAAGGAAGGCCCTAGGACTTGAAACAGCGCTTGTCTAAAGAGGTGAAGTTGAGGAAGGAAGAGCTAGAAAAGTAGGTCCAGAGCATGCTTTGGGGGAGGAGTAGGGAGGGACAGGATGATGACACACAGGCAGAAGAGAGGAAAGAGACAGTTACACATAATTGAAATTGGAGAAGAAGAGGCCCAGCGAGGTTGATCTAAGACTATAGGGGTAACTTGTGTGGGAAGAGAGATGTGGCCGAGATTCTGAAGTCAAGAACAGAAGCTTATTTCCTCAGTTAGATGAACAGGTTGTAGCAGAGGGAGTGGTTCTCTGAGCTTATTTCTTTGCCTTTCCTGATCTCTAGCACATCCACAGCCGGAGCACCTTGGAATGTGCCTACAGGACTCATCTGGTTGCAGGCATTGGCTTCTACCAGCATCTCCTTCTCTATATCCAGTCCCACTACCAGCTTGAACTGCAGTGCTGCATTGACTGGACTCATGTCACTGACCCCCTCATAGGTCAGTGTAACCTAAGAGGGCTTAAGGATTGGGTTCTTGATCTTCATTGTCTTCAAAGTTTGAATAACTAGTGACCAGTCAGGCAAATGGAACACCTTCAGGTGCTTTGTAAAACTAGATTTATCCAAACAAGCACAGTGAAGGGTTTAGGAATGAGGGGCCTAAAATTGTGAACTCGTGTGGAGGCTGAGGGAGGGACATGGCTCCAGTGTAGATCTGGCTCTGGAAGATGCTATTAACCTTTCTTTTTTCTTCTTCCAGTTGAGTTCTGCCTGTCTGTTGTTTTTAGCTTTAGGGAGTTTTTTCTAGTATTTGGTTAAAGTTTTAAAATCTGTAAGAATGTTGGGAAAATTGTTGACTGTCTCCCTAGAAGGGCTGCCAACTGAGGTCCTAGCAGCAGTGGCTTTACTTTTGTAGCTCACAGATCTCCTTTAACTCAGCTACCCTTTAGAAGTCCTTTCTCCGTCTCTTGCTCTATAGGTACTCTTCCCTCCTAGAGTCTTGCATCAGCTTTCACTAGGAGGTAGACTTTCTGGAAGCCTTGTCCCTGCTACCACCTGACATGGTCTTACCAGATGCAGAGCATCTGTGCTTTGTATTCTTAAAATATTATTGAAAAGCAAAAGGAGGAACTGGGCAAAGTGCTTTGCCATAGAACCATAAGGACCTGAGTTTGAATCCCCAGCACCCATTCATGTAAAAAACCAGGTAGGACGGTTTCAGGTCTAATCCCAGGTCTGTTCAAGTCTAGCTGACTTGATGAGCTTCAAGTTCTGTGCCTCAAAATAAGGCAGAGAGGGTTATTATGATGGCTCAGTGGGTTAAGGCACTTGTTGCCAAGCCTGATGATCTGAGTTCAGTCCCTGGGATCCGCATTATAGAAGGAGAAAATCAGCTCCTAGACGCTGTCCTCTGGCTCCCACATGTGTACTGTGGTATGCACACACCCACCTACATACACATGTATACATAAAATAAATAATAAATGTAATAGAAAATTGTAAAGGAAGGTAGAGAACAATTGAAGAAGACACCCATTGTCTACATTTGGCCCTTACACATACTGTCCTCACACACACACACACATGCATGTGTGTATACACATAAACAAAAAGGGCCGAGGTAGAACAGCTTAGTGGTGGAGTGCTTGTCTGACTGTGTGTGTGGCCCTAGATTTAAACCCCAATTCCACAAAACAGTTGCAAGATTAGTGTGGAGGCAGTGTCTGTAGGCTTTACTAGAGAGAAAGGGGGTCCATAGCTTCAGAATTTGCTTCAGATCATCAGGTCCCCAAACATTTTCTCTTTGGTGTTTTCTTCATGTAGCCAAGTAGAAAGTCTGCAGGAGCATCAGGAAAAGCTTTTCAGAGTGGGCCTTCCCATCCAGGGGACCTGCAAAATGACAGGGCATGAGGGCCTGGTTTCCAGAGCTAGGTGCTTTTTGAAAATGTTTTATTTTAAACAGGGTCTCACTCTGTCTCTCTGACTGCTTTGGAACTCGCTCTGTAGATCAGACTGACCTTGAACTCACAGAGATCAGCCAGCCTCTGCCTTCTGAGAGCTGGATTAAAAGCATGCACTACCACGCCTCCTCAACCTATCATGCAGAGTTCTAATCTTTTATTTATTTATTTGTTTGTTTGTTTGTTGTATATACAATATTCTGTCTGCATGTATGCCTGCAGGCCAGAAGAGGGCACCAGACCTCATTACAGATGGTTGTGAGCCACCGTGTGGTTGCTGGGAATTGAACTCAGGACCTTTGGAAGAGCAAGCAATGCTCTTAACCACTGAGCCATCTCTCCAGCCCCAGAGTTTTAATCTTAAACCAAATTTTGTAACTTCACAGAGGTAGCTTTGATATAGTTCCTCCTGTCTCCTTTGCTTTCCTAACACTGGAGCTCATCTCTTTCTGTTAGACGTCCTGTGTTGACCTTTCAGACAAGAGTTCCCCTTGTGCATCTGTGTGTCTACTTCCTTCCTGATGTCTTGTCAGCTCTGTAAGACAGTTGCAAGGCTGGCCTAGCTTCTCCTCTTCATTTAGGAGGTGTTTCTGCCTAGGTGGGGGTAGAGGAATGAACTCACAAATCAATATCTGAGCCAGAGGTGGTGGTGAACGCCTTTAATCCCTGAGTTCAAGGCTAACCTGGTCTACAGAGTGAGTTCCAGGACAACTAGGGCTGTTACACAGAGAAATCCTATCTTGAAAAACAACAACAACAAAATCAACATCTGTCTCTCATCCCATTATTTTCCCCATCCCCTTTCAGGATGCAAGAAGCCAGTATCTGCTTCAGGGAAGGAGATGGATTGGGCACAGATGGCATGCCACCGATGTCTGGTGTACCTGGGGGATTTGTGTAAGAATCTTCATTTTGCATTTTCTCTGCCTTGGGCTGTGGGAAACGTGCAGGCTGCTTCGGTTGTTGGTACCATCTTTTACATATTGGAGAGCTGAAGATGGTTGCAGTGTTCTGTCTTTCATGCCTATGAGTCAACTCTCTTTGGAGAGCTAGGAATGGCGAAATGCCATTGACATTTGCAGTAGTCAGGATGATCACCATTTCTTTAGGTCAGGAAAATTGGGTCCTTCTCCTTAGAGGCTTTCTAGTATCTCTGTGGATTCCTAGGTGAATAGGAACTTGAGCATCAAGAAGCCCAGAGAACACTTAACTGCATGGTGAGTGTTGCTGAAGCTGGAAAGGTGCTCTTGTGCTTTGTAGCCCTGAGTCTCTAGTCTTTGTAGACACTCATTCTTTATTGGGCTGCTGGTATGGACTTGCTGGGTGCTTTACATTTCACTGACCTGACGCTCTCCTGGCTGTGTCCCCACCGTACTGCTGGTCTGCTTTCGTCCCTGTTTTACACTAACAGGATCAGTGTCTTCCTGTACTGCTGGTCTGCTTTGGTCCCTGTTTTACATTAACAGGACCAGTGTCTTCCTGTACTGCTGGTCTGCTTTGGTCCCTGTTTTACATTAACAGGACCAGTGTCTTCCTGTACTGCTGGTCTGCTTTGGTCCCTGTTTTACACTAACAGGACCAGTGTCCCCACCGTACTGCTGGTCTGCTTTGGTCCCTGTTTTACATGAATAGGACCAGTGTCTTCCTGTACTGCTGGTCTGCTTTGGTCCCTGTTTTACACTAACAGGACCAGTGTCCCCACCGTACTGCTGGTCTGCTTTGGTCCCTGTTTTACATGAACAGGACCAGCGTCTTCCTGCAGAATCAACCATTGCATTTCAGAACCAAATAGCAGAGATTCTTGCAAGCAATTATATTTGTTGCGGGTTCCTGCATTGGGACAAGACACTCAAGATGAATCTGCTCACTTTTATAGATGCTGATTCTTTACATTTTGAATTGTTAGCAAGGAAGAGAGTCAAGTACTGTATATAGTCACACAGACTTAGGATTGTGTCAAAGACCTACAGCTCGTGTGTTAGTTCATGTCCCTGCCTCTTAGGCTCTTCACAGCTTTTCAGAGCGGACTCAGGGAGGGCTTCCTAAAATATAAAATTATCCCTTTTTCCCTTTGTCTCCCATGTAGCACGCTATCAGAATGAACTGGCTGGTGTGGACACGGAGCTGCTAGCTGAAAGGTTTTACTACCAAGCCTTGTCAGTAGCTCCCCAGATTGGTAAGTGTTCTCTTTGGATGTAAACCAGATCATGTCAGAGGTAGGCAGTTCTGTTGGGCATAAATAGGCCTTTGCTTATCTCTCCAGGTCCTTTTTCCCCATTCTCATATGTCACCATGGGTATATATTCTCCCCTTTGTGACACACACACAAGATGAAAGAACGGGAAGAGAAGTGGACAAGTACTAACAGAGAAGGGGAAAAAGTGGTTCCTCCCTCTGTGTGAGGCCACTATAGAAAGAAGAGATACATCAGCTTGCCCCACAGAGTGTAGTGAGACCTTCTATTACAGGGGTTGGGAATGTAGCTTAGTTGGTAGAGTGCTTGTCTAGCATGCACTGCAGAAGCTAGGCCTGGTGGTGTACAGTTACAATCTCAGTGCTTGAGGGCTGGAATTAGGAAACTCACAAGTTCAAAATCATCCTTGGCTATATACCAAGTGTGAGACCAGCCCGAGCTACGTGAGATCCTATCTCAAAATGTATATACTCTTAAAAGGAAACGATTTATTTATTAATTTATTTATTACATATATAGGGTTCTGCCTGCATGTATGCTTGCAGGCCAGAAGAGGGCACCAGATCTCATTACAGATGGTTGTGAGCCACCATGTGGTTGTTGGGAACTGAACTCAGGACCTCTAGAAGAGCAACCAGTGCTCTTAACACTGAGCCATCTCTCCAGCCCCTAACTATATATACTTTTTAAAGATGCCGTTGTAAAGCCGGGCGATGGTGGCACACGCCTTTAATCCCAGCACTTGGGAGGCAGAGGCAGGCGGATCTCTGTGAGTTCGAGACCAGCCTGGTCTACAGAGCTAGTTCTAGGACAGGCTCCAAAGCCACAGAGAAACCCTGTCTCAAAAAAAACCAAAAGAAAGAAAGAAAGAAAGAAAGAAAGAAAGAAAGAAAGAAAGAAAGAAAGAAAGAAAGATGCCGTTATAGAAAGAAATGGGGATTCACATGTAGAGAGTAGTAACAGTCGCAGAGGTTGAGCAAACAAACTGAGCCAGAAGAAAGAAGAGGAGGAGGAAGACTGATGTGCTGGTCACCCAAGGTTCCACTGTTGCCTGCCAGCCTGGCCTTTTCCCTGGTGTTCTCTAATGCTCAGTGTTGATTGAGCCTGGCAACCTTGACTAAGATTGTGGACTCAACTGCGTGAATTCTCTTTGACTCCAGGAATGCCCTTCAACCAGCTGGGCACCCTTGCAGGCAGCAAGTATTACAATGTGGAAGCCATGTATTGCTACTTGCGCTGGTAAGTGTTTGCCAGCTCCTTCCCAGCCTTGCAGTTCATCTCTGCTTTCCCACTCCCCCATCTCTTACTTTTTCCATCTTTTACCAACTTTTGTCTAAGATAGAGACATGTTAGATTGAGGGACTCTACACTCAAGGGTACACTGGCTCAGCCCTGCTGTTTTTACAGAGCCATGTTGGGTTTTATAGGCCTTTGAGAAGTTAAGATAATAACATGCTTATTGTAAATGTCAGTTTGTTCTCCTTTTGCTTCCGTGTTGGTTTGTTTTAGAGACAGGGTCTTGCTCTGTACTTGTGACTGTTCTAGATTTCACTGTGTAGCCAAAGCTGACCTCAAACTTGCAGTGGTCCTCCTTCTTCTATCTCCTGATTGCTGGACTATAAGTATGCATAAGTATACATATCAGCCAGGACTGAAAGCTTTCCATAGAAGGAAATTTGTTTTGCTTTTTAAAGAAAGGGAGCCGGGCAGTGGTGGTACACGCCTTTAATCCCAGCACTCGGGAGGCAGTCAGGCGCATCTCTGTGAGTTCGAGGCCAGCCTGGTCTACAAGAGCTAGTTCCAGGGCAGGCTCCAAAGCTACAGAGAAACCCTGTCTCAAAAAAAACCAAAAAACAACAACAAAAAAAAAGGGTTTCTATCTGTAACAATTCTGGCTATCTTGGAGCTCCCTCCATAGATAGGCTGGCCTCAAATTCACATAGATCCACCTGCCTCTTTCTTCTGAGTGTTGTGATTACAGGTGTGTGCCATTACCATCCAGCTTATTTTGTTTAAATTTATTAAAAAAAAATTTCTGGTTTTCTTTATTTTATGTGTATGAGTGTTTTGCTTACATATGTGTCTTCTCATTTGTACCTGGTGCATGAGGCTCTTAGAAGAAAGCATCAGATTCGTGAATCTGGAGTTACAGATGGTTGTGAGCTACCTTGTGGGTGCTGAGAATCGGAAGCAGAAGGATCAGGAGTTCAAGGCCAGCCTTCATTACACAGGCAAAAACAACACCAAGACAAAAGTGTCACATAGTGCCTGCCAAAGTTGTTGGTTTTGTTATGAAATAAGTTCGTGGTGAAGATTCAGCACTACCATGTGCCGGCTGTGTAACCACTTTGGTCGTTTGTTCTTGCAGGTTTTTTCCTTATCTTTGTATGTAGATAGTATTAGGGTACACTGTGTGCCAGACCTGGATTAAGTGTTGCAGCATTAACAAATAATTCAGGTAAATATATTTAGTTGTAGTAAATGCTTACACAGTGCTGACCCCCATTGTAAGTTGAGATGGTATTTCAGGGATGGTAAGTTAAACTTGTAACAAGGTAGGATTAATTGCCCCCTTTCATATAGAAAGGAAAGTAAGGAAGATACTACCTTTACTTGGATGACTGTCACGCGTGCATGAGAACATGTGTGAGTGTTTGTGTGTGTCCCCATCCTTGTCCATGTGTCCAGGAAAGATGGTTCAGGAGTCGTTACCCCAACTATGTACACAGATACTGAGGCTGAATCGCCCTCTACTTACTAGTAATGGGTCTTAAGGCCCCAGTAGGTGACCTTTCCCATTTCCTCCTATTCCTCTGTTCAGATGCAGTAGTTAACCCTGTTTCTCCTTCAGCATCCAGTCAGAGGTGTCCTTTGAGGGAGCCTATGGGAACCTTAAGAGGCTATATGACAAGGCAGCCAAAATGTACCATCAGCTGAAGAAGTCTGAGACCAGGAAGCTCTCCCCTAGCAAAAAGCGGTAAGTGGGGCCTGTGGGGAGGAGGACATTTTGCAGTGACTACAGTGGAACCACAGGGACTGTAGGGCCATTCAGCGTGTACTCTGGGTTCCTCTCGTTCCAGATGTAAAGACATTAAGAGGTTGTTGGTAAACTTCATGTACCTGCAGAGCCTGTTACAGCCCAAAAGTAGGTGAGTAGAAGTGAGCGTGAGCTGGAATGGTGTCAGGCAAGCTCTTGCCTTGACTGCTTCTTACCTTTGCTGAAGTCCGGTTTCTGTGGGAGAGGCTCACCAGTTGGCTCATCTTTGGCTTCCCTCACTATTGTGTCTGGCCCCATCCTGACGGACACAGTGAGTGCTTATTAGATTCTGATAGCGGCTAAGGGACTGAGTCTGAAATACCCTCAATCATTGTTTTGTTTGTTGTTTTTAATCAATTGAAGCAGGACCTTGTTCATACTAGGCAACTTCAGTTTTATTTTCTTTTGATATACATTGGTCTGTGTTTGTGGTGTCGTTCCCCCTACACGCCCCAGTCCCCACAGTCTCTTAAGTTTCTATAGGATCCTTTAGTGTTTCCTCTTTTTTTTTCTTTTAAAACAGGTCTACTGTGTAACCCTTGCTCGCCTGACACTGTGTAGCTATGTGGATCAGGCTGGCCTTTAATTCACAGAAATCTGCTTGCCTCTGCTTCCCAAGTGCTGGGATTAAAGGCATGCGCCGTCATGTGTAGCTGACCTATTTGTTTGTTTGTTTATTTCTGTGCTAGGGGTTGAGCCCAGGGCCTCATGCATGCCTGGCAAACACTTTACCCTTGAACTGCATCCCTAGATTCTTTGACTTGTCAGTTCTTTGCCACCCCCACCCATCAGTGACATTTCTTGTTCTTCCTGCCTTCCCATAGCTCCATGGACTCAGAACTGACCTCACTTTGCCAGTCTGTCCTGGAGGATTTCAACCTCTGCCTCTTCTACCTGCCCTCCTCTCCCAACCTTGGCCTAACGAACGAGGAAGAGGAAGAGTGCGAAAGTGGATATGCTTACCTCCCTGACCTCCTCATCTTTCAGATGGCCATTATCTGCCTTATGGGTGTGCACAGTTTAAAGAGAGCAGGTACTCCACCATGTCCCTCTGCTCCCCACTGTCCTGTTGTCTTCCACAGTGATCCCTTCCAGCCCATGTCACTGCCCGGTATGTAGAGTCTACTGATGGCACCTCCTGTAAAGGAGCAGAGGCAGCTTTGGGTTCTTACTTCTCCCCTAAACCCCCTTCATAGACAGCTGTATACTCTCCAGGGTCCAGCCTTGGTATCAGAGCACTTAAAACAGCCTGAAAACCTTTCTGGAGAGGCTGTGGGAGAGGTGGTGCTAGGTGCCAAAACTCTTGGGTTACCAGGAACAGTCTCAAAGCTCAAGAGAGGTAAGCTAGGACGAGAAGATACACCTACATGAAAAGGTGGGGGGTGAGGTGAGCTGCTACAGTCTAGTTTGTGAGAAGGTGGGTACTATTCAAGAGACTTGAGAAACCTTTTTTTTTTTAAATCAAGAACCAGCTTTGAGGAATAATTGGGTCATTGGATGAGTTGAGAGCAGGTAAGACAAATTGAAATTGATGGTGCTCACTTCTTCTGTTCTGGTTTTAGGATCCAAGCAGTACAGTGCAGCCATTGCTTTCACCCTTGCCCTCTTCTCCCACCTCATTAATCATGTCAACATACGGCTGCAGGCGGAGCTGGAAGAGGGCGAGAACCCTGTCTCGTCTTTTCAGAGTGATGGCACAGGTTTGAGGCTGGGGAGGCTATGACTGGAAAGTTTGCATGAGACGGGATAAGGAGGGAATTGCGTGTAGTGAGAGCTTGGTGTGAGAGGGCACGTCCATTTCATCTCTCTGACCTTTCCCTGTATGCAGATGAACCAGAATCAAAAGAACTACTAGAAAAAGAGGAACCAGAGCCTGAGCCTCCCACTGTGATGTCCCAAACTGATGAGGGTAGAAAGAGCCGTAAACACTCCCGACTCTCTTGTCTCCGTCGCCGCCGTCGCCACCATCCTCCTAAAGCTGGTGATGACAGTGACCTAAGTGAAGGTTTTGAATCAGACTCAAGCCATGACTCTGCCCAGGCCAGTGACGGCTCAGACAGTGGCTCTGATAAGAGTCTAGAAGGCAGGGGCACTGCTTTTGATGCAGAGACAGACTCAGAAATGAACAGCCAGGAGTCCCGGTCAGACCTGGAAGATATGGAGGATGAAGAGGGAACAAGGTCTCCAGCTCTGGAGCCTCCTCAGGCCAGGTCAGAGGTTCCTGAAGCCCTCAACGGCCCTCTGGGCCCCAGCGATGCCAGCAATCTGCAGGCCATGTCCACCCAGATGTTCCAGACCAAGCGCTGCTTCCGACTGGCCCCCACTTTCAGCAACCTGCTCCTGCAGCCCACCACGGAACCCAACAGTGTGGACAGTCACAGGTCGTGTGTCAATGGAGATGTGGACAAGCCTTTAGAGCCAGGTACCTGAACCTCTACCTCCTGCTTGGTGCTCTGCTGTCAGGAGTCTTGCTAGCATTCAGCACATGCTGTTTTGCTGCTTTTTCACCACACTGCTCTGTGGCTTTGGGCCCTTTCTCTTCTCCTGTTGGTGGTTGGATTTCCTTCCCTCATGGTATCCAGCTCTGCCTAGGTTCCCCAAAGCTGAACACAGTGTTTTTGTCAGAGCAGTACTGAGTGACACTCCAGTGTCATCATTGTCGAAGGAGAGGTCTTCAGCAGCATTCCTGGAGCCTATTCTATGTCAAGCACTAGGCTAGGCCATTTTAGAGTATTGTCCTTTCTTCTGCTACTCCTGTGTAGGCAACCTAGAAGCTCGTGCGTGCTGACCATGTGCTAACCACAGAGCAGCCTTCCCAGTGGTTAGGGTGCTATCTTGCCTAGCTTAGCAACCTGCAGTGGAAGAGCTGTCAGCCCTGTTCTAAATGCTGTCTTTAACCTCCAGACTTTGTACAGAACGCCCCGTTTGTCTGAAGCATGCAGAAGCATGGCTTTTCTTACCCTAATAAGCCCCACTACTTGTTTGGTTTTTTTGGTCAGTTGGTTGGGTTTTTTGTTGTTGTTGTTTTGTTTTGTTTTGTCTGAGTCCTCAAACTCAGAGATCAGCCTGCCTCTGCCTCCTGAGTGCTGGGATTAAAGGCCACCACTGCCCAGAAGGTTGTTTATTTAAAAAATCACTGTATCTGGGATTTGCTTGAAGCCAGTGACATCTTCTTGTGGGTAACCTCTACCATCTGCTCTACTGCAGCCTCTACCCTCTCCTGTCTGGTGAGACCTCACTGGTGTACTTGTCTTGAGATAGACTGAGCTTTGGGAGAACTGTTTGTGTTCCTAGTGGCTAACACAGTCGAGCTGTGGGTGGAACTTTTTGTGCATGGGGTGCAATTTTTAAGACTTAAGAAATTTTAAATGAACGCAGATATCATGATATACTCCCATAATCCCAGCAGAAAGCTCTTGGTTTAAAAGTTAGTGGGCCCAGAACAACGGGGCAGGGATCTGACGGTGAGAGAGAATCAGAACTCGGAGTCTAGGTGGGTGGAATGTGTGGGTAACACTTCCTGAAAGTACAGAAGCCCATTGCTAAATGCTGTTCACTGCTTACCCCAGTTTTCTCTCCTTTGCCCCACCCAGCCTCTGAGGATGGCTCTGAGTCAGAGGGGAGTGAGTCCAGCAGCCGCTCCTGTCGCAATGAGCGCAGCCTTCAGGAGAAGCTGCAGGCCCTGATGGCTGAGGGCCTCCTTCCTGCTGTGAAGGTCTTCCTAGACTGGCTGCGGACCAACCCTGACCTCATCATCGTCTGTGCACAGGTCTTTACACCACATCCTACATTTTCAGGTTCTACAAGGTTGGAAGGGTGATGAGATAAGAAGGGGCCTGGTGGTCTGTCAAGAACTTGATTGGCCTGGCCAGAGTAGGCATGATCTTTTCCCGCAAAGAACCTATGTCCAGGGGACAGAGAGGAAGCTGGTTTTTTTGTTTTTGTTTTTTTTTTTTTTTTTTTTTGGTTTTCGAGACAGGGTTTCTCTGTAGCTTTGGAGCCTGTCCTGGAACTCTCTTTGTAGACCAGGCTGGCCTCGAACTCACAGAGATCCGCCTGCCTCTGCCTCCCAAATGCTGGGATTACAGGCGTGTGCCACCACCGCCTGGCCAGAGAGGAAGCTGTTAATTCTGCTTTGTTTTCCCAAAGTTGGCTTAATAGCTGACACTCTGGGTAATGTTTGGAACGAGACTCAGTAAACATGAAAGAATACAGAGGAAAGAAAGATAGCAAAGGCCCGGTGGTGGTGCATGCCTTTTTAGTTCCAGCACTCGGGAGGCAGAGGCAGGCGAATCTCTGAGTTCAAGGCCAGCCTGGTCTACAAAGTGAGTTCCAGGGCAGACAGGACTGTTATAGAGAGAAACCCTGTCTCGACCCCCCTCTCCCCAAACAAAACAAACAAATAAACAAAAATACAATAGGGGATAGCAACAGAGATGGGAAATTGGGAGGGACAAAGTTGAGCCTTTCCAGGCAGGGATTGTGGCTTAGGAGAGGTACTCTTATGAGCCAGTCTCGTCAGGCTTGCTGCCATAGGGGTTGCATGGTCCATGCCTGTACTGCCTTGGAATCAGAGCCTCAGTCTTGAGCTCATTGCAAACTAGTGTGGAGTGTTGTGGTCTCGTTTACTGTGAGAGGCCCTGTTCCCTTCCTGTGGGTCTCAGCTCAGGGCTCTACTTCACCCTTCATCAGTCCAATTCCCAAGTCCTCTATGAACTTCTTGCTAATCTGCCTAACAAATCCCTCTGAGTCTCATAGCACAAGGACCCGGGTGTGATACCTGCTCTGCTTTTCTGCATTGTTTCTGACTGGAGGTTTCCCTTTTTTCCTCAGAGCTCTCAAAGTTTGTGGAACCGCCTGTCTGTGTTGCTGAATCTGTTGCCAGCAGCTGGTGAACTCCAGGATTCTGGTGAGTGGACCCCTAAGACTAGGCTCTTCTCCTACTAGCCCCTTCAGACCTGGTTGGTCCCCTCCTGTAACAGATTTTTGGAGGAGGAGCCTCCCTAGCACAGAGCAGTCAGTACAGTTTCCACACCAACACTGCCCCTACCGGTCTGGTGGTTCTGTGTGTGAGGAGGTAAGAGCAGAGAGGAGTCTGAAAGGCCAGGCTTGTCGTTATCATCACTATGTTACCTGCAGGCATTGAGCACTGATATCCGTCATTGATCAGTTCATCCCCTCTACCACCTTCCGATTAGAAACTCCTGCTGTCTTTCTCTTGAGACGAACCAAGAGCTGGACATTTCCCGGAACCGTTCTCCTCTCTTTTGAGCCTTTTCAGGCTGGCTGTCTTTGTTCACCCTGCCTGCTTGGCCCCGGGTGTGTCTCTGCCTTCTGCTTCCATCCACCGTTTGTCTGTCTCATCAGCTTGGTCATTCTCTATAGGAGGTTTGTATTTCCTGTGAGGTTATGCTCCAGGGCAGGGGTCTGATAGTCTCCTTCTGCCTAGGCCTGGCCCTATGTCCTCAAGTCCAGAGTCTCCTTGAAGGCTGTGAGCTGCCTGATCTCCCTGCTGGCCTGCTGCTCCCAGAGGATATGGCACTGCGAAACCTACCTCCTCTCCGGACTGCTCATAGACGCTTTAACTTCGATGCAGATCGGCCCCTGCTCAGTGCTTTAGAGGAGGTAAGGAACTTGCTTCCTACCACGAGTGCCAAGTGTTCATCATATATGGCAGCAAATCAGGGTTTCTTGGCTGGGGCAGGACACCCACATGTAGACTGGGAGCATCCTTCAGGCTACAGATTTACCTTGACAGGTATCTTTCCAAACATGTGCTATTACTAGTGTTTCCTTTTCATTTCTCCTCCTTGGGCTGAAGACGGAGAAAGTTAATCAGGACTTGGAATTTTTCTGCTCCTGTGGGCCAGTTGAGGACTGAGCTGGCAGCGCCAGAGAGCACACACGGTCCATTTGGTCAGCAGCTTTCTCCCTTGAGTCTATAACCACGTAGGCCATCTGGGGGCAGCAAAGGAAAAACAAGCCAACAGGCTACCAAGTTTCCTCCACAACCAGAGAAGTGCGACTTATTTTCATATTTTAGGGTAGGCCAGATTTTTATCCGAAGGGCACGAGGAAGGGTTTTACTCAAAAAAAAAAAAAAAATTGAGAGGTGTGAACCTAGCGTGTCTCTCCTTACACGTGAGATGCTGAGAGTCTGAAGAGAGATGGCTTTAGATGTTTCCTCACTCCTGGACTGCTGCCTTTTTCTTTCTTTTTTTTTTTTTTTTTTTTTTTGTCCTCTTTTGCAGTACTGGGGATCAAACCCATGGCCATACACCTGCTGGGCAGTCATTCTTCCACTGAGCTACACTGAGCACCACTCTCTCTTACTTTCTCTTTATCTTAAGACCTGGCCCTCTGATCATCTACGAGGTTCTTTGCCCTGCTAGTTAGCACTTAGTTCCCCATGCTACAGACCATGTGCCTTTCCAAGGAGACTTATGCTGAGAGGTGGCTGGTGTGGCCGGGTGGCAGGCAGGTGAGAGTGCCTGTCAGATTAACTGGGTCTCTGTTCTCCCGCAGTCGGTGGTGCGCATCTGCTACATCCGCAGCTTCGGGCACTTTGTGGCTAGATTACAAGGCAGCATCCTACAGTTCAATCCCGAGGTCGGCATCTTCGTCAGCATTGCTCAGTCTGAGCAAGAGAGCCTGCTGCAGCAGGCTCAGGCCCAGTTTCGTATGGTGAGTCAGCCTTCCCTTCCCTGGGAGCTCTTTCCCTTAGGCTTCCTGAAGAACCAGAGGAAGGGGATCAGCTGCACAAGTAGTTCTTATCTAAAGAACTGGGAAGCCAGGTCAGAGGCCCAGCAAGGCCTGAGAGACACTTTGAGTAGAGGCAGTATGTCTGAGTTAGTCTTGAGACCTCTCTGTCACCACTTGTAGAAGGAGCAGCGGCCTGCGTTCCTGTCACCCAGCTCCCGGCTGCCTGGCTAGCTTATGCCCCGAAATAACAACACACAAATTATATTCATTTAAACACTGCTTGGCCCATTAGTTTCTAGCCTCTTGGCTAACTCTCAAGTCTTGCTTAACCCATTTCTAATAATCTGTGTAGCGCCATGAGGTGGAGCCTTACCAGGAAAGATTCAGCATGTCTGACCTGGTGGCTGGCTCCATTGCGGCTGACCAGAGAGGAGAGGCATGGCGATTGCCTCATTTCCTCCCAGCATTCTGTTTTGTTTATTCCACCTACCTAATTTTCTGTCCTATCAAAGGGCCAAGGCAATTTCTTTATTAACCAATGAAATCAACACAAAACAGAAGACCCTCCCACATCAACCACTGAATCTGAAATAGACAAGTCACCGAACCTTGCTTGGCTAGCTTCCTGTCACTTACAGGAATCCATAGAATTAGCAATGGCTAGGGGAGAAGATGGGATGATGGTGCCTATTGTCCTGGAGGAGGGGTGCTTAGCAGGTGTTCCCGTGCTTTCCTTTCACCAGATTTAAGACTGGGGAATGGAACAGAATGTGGGGTCTCAACATGGAGGAACTCTTGTTTCAGACATAGTCCCATCCAGAGAGCAAGCAGTGGCCTGTGTGCTCAACACAGGCACTGAGAATTTGCTGTCTGACATGCTTGTCAGCATTTTAGACACCGCAGCAAACATGCAGTCTCTTCACATGGGTGTCCTTCCTGACACTAGTACCTTTGTAGTGCTGGAGTGGGTCACTGTGTGTCAGGCATGGGAGCCTCGGGCCTTCATCCCAAGACATGACCTCTGATGCTCTTCCTTTCTCCCAGCCCCCTGAGCCCCATTGCTGTGAACATTTGACAGGCTGGAAAGGGAGCATATTCCCCCAGAAACTCCCTGCTGCCTTATGAACAAGCACATTTTGTTAAAACAAGCTTTTGTGTTAAGGCTTTTATTGTTGGTCTGTACAGGAAGACATGAGGGTGGGGTACAAAAATACGGAAGTTACACAGCTTTAAAACAAAACTGTTAGAATTTCTGCAGGCATTTTCTCAAACTCACAGCTCCACAGCAGTGAGGACGGGGCCAATGAGTACCCTCTCATGTGGTTCTCGGTGCTGCAGGCCACCCTAGTTCCTGCTCTGCCTAGGTCTTGTCATACACTGAGCACTCTGTGTGCTTAGTCTGTTTTGCAAGTGCCCTGTCATTTCACCTTGTCTTCCTGTGGCTTGGGTGCCTATGTCTTCCTTTTATGTCTGAGAAACTAAGGACAGTTCTAGGACAGTTCTAAGACACCAAGTCAGGGTGGGGACCAGGGCTCTGACGTCTCAGGGAAAACCCGAGTTCTTTGTTTCAATTTAGTTTCTTAGCTGTGCTAGGGTTACAGGCATTGTACCTGTGCCAACCGTGAGCTCTGGGGGTTTGATCTCTGTGCAGCCCATCTGCTCGCTGGGAGCTGTTGTCCCACTGCTAAGTGAATGCCAGGCTTAGCAGCTCTCACTGGCCCTTCTGAGATAGGTTTCCCTCTGAGAGCAACCCTCTTCTGTCTGAGCTGCTGGACTGGTAAAGCCCTAGCCTTCAGTTGGTGTGCCTCTCCCCTTCCTGCACTCAGGTGATTCCACACAGGAATCTTGGAGTTTCCTAGTGATGAGTTAGCATAGAAAGTCAGGTTTCAGCTCAGTTGTGCAGTGAGAAAAGAGGGAACTTCGTCCACTTTGTGTTCTACATTTCTGTCTTCTGGCTAACCTGGAAGGATGTGACCTTTGTCAACTTTGTTCTGTTCTTTCCTCCTCTACCAGTGCCTCTCAAACAGCATGGTTGGCATTTGGGGCAGGGCACTTCTTAACTGTGCAGGACTCTGCAGGATAACCCTGGACAATTATCCTTGGTGTATACTATTAGTGTGGACTGTCCATTTCCACCAATTCTGTGTGACAACCTACATGACCTTTGGTTAAGTCTCTAACAGCTTTTCCTTTGTTGTCTTTACCTCCTTGACTCATTTGAAGAGAACGAATTGGTCACTTTGTAGAGTTGTCTGGTTTGGTCTCATTAGAATGACATCTGAGGACACCCTTGATTCACCTAAGAGCCTTCAGTGACAGAGGTCTCACTCTTGTCCACATTTAGAATGTATGAAGGATTCTTTTTTTTAATTAAAATTTTAATAAAAAAAAAAAAGAATGTATGAAGGGCTTGGAACTTCCTTTTGAAAGCGGAAAGAATCCCAGATAAGGTGATGATGGGCATTGGGCAGGATTGAGAGAACAGGGATGAATCAGAGAGACTAGAGAGGCATGGATTAGAGCATCCTGGAAGGGTTGTTCTTAGGCTGAGCCTTGTGTTCTTGAGGTAAGGGAAGGATGCTGGTGTGCAAGTCAGAGGGTTCACTTGACAAGACTGGCCAGCTGATGATTTATGTGCTGAGCGAGGACAGACCTAAGCCACTTTGAGCATTCTGATTTGGGCAGTTGGTGGTTCACTTACTAAACTGAAGAAGGCTGGGTAAAAGAAGGAGTGGTTGGGACTGCTGGACAGACAGGTGCATGTGTGGCCTGAACAGGATGGGCAGGTCTGGGCAAACACTGCCAGGTCCGGGTGTGTGTGGCTGGTACCCTGAGGAGGACCTGGCTAGAAGGAGCAGAGGTACAGAGGTTAGAGCCTAAGGCACAACAAGTAGTATCCTACATACCAAAAATACTCTGCTTTCTCCTCTCCCGAGCTCCCCATGGGTCAGTCATGGGGGTTGTAGAGTGAATTAGAAAAGAATTCCCTTCTCCTATGACAGGACTTCACACGAGCTGCAGACCTAGTCCTCTGGCTCCAGAGGAGGGACATAGCTCTTCTCACGGCTGTGCTTTCCTTGTAGGCAGAGGAGGAGGCTCGGCGGAACAGGCTCATGAGAGACATGGCTCAGCTACGGTTACAGGTGGGCAGTGTTCACATCCTTCTCTTCTTGGTCTGGCTTCGCTTAAGTCCATTTTCAGATATTCCCCTGCTATGGCTCTGGACAGCTACTCTGAGAGCTTTCTTGGCCTCCAGAATATTCCCCATGAAGCTCAGCTTTCCTTCTGCTTTGTCCCTTTACTCCAAGCTTTGTCACCCACTAAGCTCTCTGCAGCCTCAGCCACTCAGCCTTTTCTTACCAGCTCGAGGTCTCCCAGCTGGAAGGGAGCCTGCAGCAGCCCAAGGCCCAGTCAGCCATGTCTCCCTACCTCATCCCTGACACCCAGGCCCTCTGCTACCACCTCCCTCTCATCCGCCAGCTGGCCACTAGTGGCCGCTTTATCATCATCATTCCAAGGACAGGTAAGTTTATCTGGGAGGCTGGGTGTAGATGGTGTGTTCTTTGGGACCAGTGTATATGTGGTCTTGGTTGTGAACTGCAGCCCCAGCATAGGCATCTGTGCTAAACATTGCTGCAAAGATACGGGCAAGTAATGAGAAACTGCAGTGGAAGCGCTGGGGGAGTTGTTAGCTCACTGCTGGCTGGTCACGTTTTCAAAGAGCTTCCAAAATCTTGTGGGCATCACAATCCTACATACATCTCCCATATCCTGTAGACATTTCCTGCAGTGTAGTCTGCAGCCCGAACTTAGTGTCTTTTTCTTACCTCCGCCCACTCCGCCTGCTAGTGATCGATGGCCTGGATTTGCTGAAAAAGGAACAGCCAGGGGCCCGGGATGGGATCCGGTACCTGGAGGCAGAGTTTAAAAAAGGAAACAGGTGAGAGAGAGTGCAGGTCTGGCTAGGACCTTTGGTAGCCTGGGTCCATTATCTAGACATGCTTGGGAGCTCTTTGCTCCCTGCAAGTGACAGGGACCTTGTTCACAATTCATGTGCCCCTTTGGGAGAGGTCTCAGCTCTCAAGACAAGGAGATTCGAAGAGCTGAGAGCCCTGGGGAGTCAGAAACACTGCCCTGTGTCTCTGAGGCAGGCTCTGGACAGCACCTGCTGGGAGAGAATAGCAGTCAAGTCCCAGCTCCAGGCTCTGGCTCCTTTGAAGGAGCTGTCAAGCTTCAGTTGGAGACTTAGGGAGCAGGCCTCCTATTTGCCCACTAAGGGGGCTGTCGAAGCCACCCAGGAAGAAGCTGGAGCCCAGCCCAGGCCCCACCCTTCTAGCCTTTGGGACTGAGGAAACAAGAGCAGAGAGCTCCTCCTCTGCCCTGCCTCTCTGGCCTGCCTGGCCAGGAAATGCACAAGGCCTGCTTGTTTGGAGGTCACTCCCAGAAGCTCTGGCTTGAAAGCATCGGCTTCTGTTGCCTTCCCAGCTCCTCCCCTGGGAAAAAAAAAACAGAAACCCAATGCTATCGGTAGAGAAAGCCAGCCTGGCATCCAAGAAGCCACCTGAAAAATGGCTCTAAACAGCCTGATGGGAGGGACATAGCTATCCTGTCTCCCTGAGCTAACACGCCTCCCCAGCCACAATGGCCTGCTTTGTGTAAACCATGTCCCCACCTTTGTGGTCTCCTTTGCAGATACATTCGCTGCCAGAAGGAGATGGGAAAGAGCTTTGAACGGCATAAACTGAAGCGGCAGGATGCAGATGCCTGGTAAAGTGTCAGAGCTGACTCTGCTAGCCCCTCTGGGAACGCCCCTACCCAGAGATGCCTGGTAAAGTGTCAGCGCTGACTCTGCGAGCCCCTCTGGGAACTCCCTACCCACAGATGCCTGGGCTCAACATCTGGGATCCATTGCCACCAGCTGCCTGTTTTCTCTTGTCCCCAGGAGATTTTTATGTTCAGATTATGGTCATGCGTGGTCTTGTTCCCTTTACTCCCACACTCTCAGGACTCTCTATAAGATCCTGGACAGCTGCAGACAGCTAACTCTGGCCCAAGGGGCAGGGGAGGAGGACCCGAGTGGCATGGTGACCATCATCACAGGCCTTCATTTGGACAACCCCAGTGTGCTCTCTGGGCCCATGCAGGTGAGTCCCGGGTTAGAGGAGAGTCGTCTTGAGATGCCCCAGACAAGCTGCCCTTTCCCTCATCTTCCCTCCTCCATCATTCCGCAGGCCGCCCTGCAAGCTGCCGCCCACGCCAGTGTGGATGTCAAGAATGTTGTAGACTTCTACAGGCAGTGGAAGGAGATTGGTTGAGATCGGGCCCCAAGCCCTGCAGTGGGGCTGACTCCAGATTTCTCCTGCGCTCTCTGGCAACCAGGACCACCACCTGCAGTCACCCACCACACGCAAACAGGAAGTCCAGCTGCGCTGAGGCTGCAGAGAGGGCCCAGGAGCCAGCTGGGAGGATGGGGCCCTGTTGCTAAGGCGAAATCAGGAAAGTGAGGAAGTGCTTGGAGTAGGAGTGGCCTGTGGACCCTCTCCAGCCTTCCACCTGACCCTGCTGTCCGGGGCGGGCGGGGCGGGGCAGGCATGGGCCCTCTCCAGCCTTCCACCTGACCCTGCTGTCCCGGGCGGGCGGGGCGGGACAGGCATGGGTGTCTGCATTTCATTGGAGCAGTTCCTGGACTTCTGAGAGGAAAGGACACCAGAAGGGCCCTGTTCTCACCCAAGATACAGGGTGGGTGGGGCTCGGAGTTTGGGCCCCTGGCTCTCAGGGAAGAGTTGGGAGATACTGAGTGTCTGCATGGTTCTCTGCAGACCCTGCCTATCCTCAAGGACCCTCCCCCCTCGTCTTCCATGGGGACAGGGCAGCTCTGGAGCCAGCTGTGGTGGCTCTTAGGGAAGCAGGGCCTGAAATGGCCTACACCATAGAGCAGGGGCTGCACACTCTGAGGCCCCGCTTCCTTTCTGCCACCTCCAGCTTCCAGGCCCTTAGGGTGTGGGGTTACTGGCTTTCTGCCAGCAGCCATCCCTTCCCCACCAGTTCCACAGTCACTGTGCTTTGTGCTCTTGGCTGCTGTGCTGGATAAGGGGTGCCAATGAGGGAGTGAGGGCCAAGGCCACCCCCCTCACCATCCAGGGAGGGCAGAGAAGATCCCTGAAAGCGGTTTACTTGGGGCCCTCTGCCCTGAACTACTCTCCTTTTGCCCATCCCCAGGATGACAGCCCTGGTGGGCTAAGCAGGGGCTGGCTTCTGGAACGCCAAGTGACACAGAAGCAGAGATCATGAATTGCTCAGGGTCAGAATGGCACCCTGTGAGCAAAGAGCTCTGGCCATGGCTGCCCCAGTTCCACCCCTCAGCCTGAAAGCATAGCTGGGGCTGGGTTCTTTTCTGCTTTCCCCTCCTTACCCCAACTGGCCTAGCTGCTTTGGCTGTGCTTAGAGGAGCTGGCTTCTTGCCTTCCGCTAAGACAGAGGGTTTGGGAAAACCAGGGGACAGTTGGGATTATCCCATTTCCAATTCTGGCAGAGACTTGAGACTCAAGCATTACTTAATAAAGACCCCGCCCCCAAGCTCACTCTGTCTGCTGTGCCTTCTGTCCTGGGGGTAAGGGGAACCTGATGTTTTCGGAAGTGATACGCCTTTCAGTGGGAAGTCACTGCACACTCTGAGGTGAGCCCTTAAGTGCCAGGACCAGAGAGATGACTCAGTGGCTAGGAGCACTTGTTTCTTGTAGAGGACCCGAGTTCAAGTCCTAGCACCCACATGGTGGCTCACAGCCATCCACAACCCCAGTTCCAGGGGATCTGATGTCATCTTCCACTTCAGACTTACAAAGGCACCAGGCAAAACACACACAAAATTGACCTTGAACAGATTTTACTAACATGTAAACTTTGCACTTATACATGCTATAAATACTGCCATCCTTAAGTTTCTTTCGGTTCCCGACCCCAGGTTGACTTAGAAGCAAATCTAATGGTTTAAGCAGGTGGATCACACAGCAAAAGCAGTGTGTATTACCACAGGTTTTTTTTTTCTTTTTTTTTGGTTTTTCGAGACAGGGTTTCTCTGTGGCTTTGGAGCCTGTCCTGGAACTAGCTCTGTAGACCAGGCTGGTCTCGAACTCACAGAGATCCGCCTGCCTCTGCCTCCCAAATATTATGAAGGCATGTACCACTATGTCCGGCCAGTGTTCTGTTCTGAATAGTTATTACCCAGGGTCTTGCCTACTTGGCAGAGTTTTGTATCATCCCCTCCACTCCCCCATAACAGCAAAGAAGACTTAATGGCCGACCTGGACTTAATGATGCTTGTGACCCTACATCGCCCTAGGCTTCCTTGTAAGAGGTTTGCCTTTGGTTGACCCATTAGTCACTGTCTCCTTTGTCATGAGAATCAGAGCGAACATTTACATCCCAGCACCCAGTCACCCAGTACTTCCCAGTGCTCTTGTAGCTAAGTTCCGCTCATGTTACTTAATGTCTCCTAGTTAAATCTATTACTGAGTTATAACATCAATTCTATCACCTTGTGTCTCTTCCACATCACTACCAACTGTATCCCCAGCACGTGGGATTTAGAGAGTTCCAAATTGCTGTGTAATCAACCCGGCCTTGGACTTTTGGTGGTTTCTTTCATCTCTGGGAGCACAGGAAGCATCACCAGTCCTGGTTTACAGAACACTGATGAATCTGCAGCCTGGACCTAGTTGGGTGTTCCCAACTGGGTGCTGTCCTGCAGGAGGAATAAGGAATGAGGTTGAAGCTAAGGTTCTTTATACCCACCCTACTGAATTGGCAACTCATCGTGTCAGGGTAAATCAGATAGATTGGCAATGCCCTTCACAGGTGGCCCAACATTTGCCAAGAGCAAAGCAAGGACGGCTTCTGAGATGCAGCTGAAGTTGGCATTGGAGCCTCCTGCCTGGCAATCTCAGATCCTGGGGGACTTGGACCAGGTGTCCTGGTCAAGACAGCAGTCAAGTGGGCCCAGACTCACGCTGAGGGCTGGTGGTGTGTAGGAGCCCAAGCGAGCTGCCTGCTAATGGACTGGGCCACCCCTGTGCTACTCCAAGACTAATAGACAAGGCTAAGATTGTTCCCAGCTTCCCCTTGTCTCCTCATCCTGCCAGGCATGGCCCACATCCCCAGCCACTCCAGGATCCTAGCTGGTAGCCAGGTCAGTCTCTGGGAGATGAAGTATCGGCCCAGCCTCGCATTCCTCTCTGCTGCGGAGATCTCCAGACCCTATTGCGACGGCAGATGGACCCCTCCCAGAATCGTTTCAGCCTTTCCCAGGGAGAAGGGGCAGCAGTCAGGATAGGCACCTCTCCTACACCGCCTCTTCACTTGGGATGAAAGGCCTGGGGACAAGGTTTGTGCTGTCAAACTAGGCAAGGTCCTTAGCACCGAGCTCACAGGACAGACAGACTGACTAACACTGTAAGTCCTCAAGAGCCCTGCAATACTCCCGGACGGGCCAAGCTGGCGGCAGGAAAAGAGGGTGGATTTTGCTGGGAAGTTTTAGCCTGGGGCAGGAGGAAGGGTCTAAGTCAGCGGCCCAGCCTACTCCGTTAGCCCTGCCCCCGCCGGTGCCAAGGAATGTGCTTGGCGAGGCGGCTGAAGGGAGGGCGGGGCAGGCGGAACCGAGGCCACCCGGACGCGGCACACAGGTCTGGGCTGAGGGGCACGGGAGCCAGGAGGGGCAGGGGTCCCAAGTACTCTCAAGGGCACAGGTGGTCTCCTTCGAAAAGAGGAGCGCACCCCCTAATTCCTTGCCCTTCTTATCTCCGTCTTTGGGGCGTCGGGTAGGGGGGAGACTCCTTGAAGTCTGGTTGAGGACCAAACGGGGTTCTAACAGGAGGCAGCCTTGCTGCTGGGGGTCCTTTACTGCACAACGGCCGGCAGAGGCTGAGGACCTTCACTCACGGCGGCAGGACTGAATGCCCCGGGCTAGGTTCAGGAGGGGAAAGGGAAACAGCTGTGGCCAGCACCGACTGCTACCTGTGTAGGAGCCCATCCTGGACTCTGGTTGACTCTACCCTGAATCTGGTTGTAGAAACCTGTAGCTGGGTGCCAATCCCTAACCCACCCCTGTTCTATCTCCAGGACAACGTGGAGATACCTGGCCACCATGCTCAGTCTCAAGCTGCCTCAACTTCTTCGAGTCCACCAGGTCCCTCGGGTGAGGGGCCCCAACCCACCAACTTAGCCTCTCCCCAGAGGGCTCACTGGGGCAAAGACTTCCCTCTTGTTAGCTAGTAGGGAAGCTCCTCCTGCAAGCTAACTTTCTCATCTCTCTATTGCAGTATAGAACCTGCGACCTCTCCCCAAAGCCCCAAATATCCCTCCATCCAGAGTCCCTTACTGCAGAACACCCTATGTGTGTATTCCCCAATCCTACCTAATCTCAGTATGGGTCTGTGAGTTTGGAAGACTGGTAAGAAAGGGGTTGGACTGAGTTTGGCTTGGGACAACTGAGATCCTGTTTCCAGACACTTTTTATTTTTCGAGACAGGGTTTCTCTCTGAAGCCCGACTGTCCTGGAACTCACTCTGTAGACCAGGCTGGCCTCGAACTCATGGAACGCCTGCCTCTGCCTCAGTAGTGCTGGGATTAAAGGCCAGGCTACCAGACACTTTTCATGCAGGGGATAGGCCTGCATACCATGACCCCTCTGCTCTCTTCCCCCACCACCTCCAGGTGTTCTGGGAAGACAACATCATGTCTGGCTACCGACGCCCCACAAGCTCAGCCTTAGACTGTGTCCTCAGCTCCTTCCAGATGACCAATGAGACGGTCAACATCTGGACTCACTTTCTACCCACCTGGTGAGCAAAGGTTCTGCCTTAGGTTCAGACGGGGTGCCAGGCGGGCAGGGACTGGTCAGGAACTCTGGTCCCAGCGCCTGAGCAGGTGCCCGGCACAGGTACTTCCTGTGGCGCCTTCTGGCTTTGGGTAGCTCGGGCTTCCCCGCGGAGCCGTACCACCTGCCGTTGCTGGTCTTCCTACTGCCGGCCTGCCTCTACCCCTTCGCATCCTGCTGCGCGCACACCTTTAGCTCCATGTCGCCCCGTGCGCGCCACATCTGCTACTTCCTGGACTACGGGGCGCTCAGCCTCTACAGCCTGGGTGAGCTGAGGGCAGTGGGTGATGGTGGGGCGCAGAGGATGAGCTCGCAGGCCTCAACTTGCACCTCGCCGCAGGCTGTGCCTTTCCCTATGCCGCCTACTCCATGCCGGCCTCCTGGCTGCACGGTCGCCTGCACCAGTTCTTCGTGCCTACCGCTGCGCTCAACTCCTTCCTGTGCACCGGCCTCTCCTGCTACTCGCGGTGGGTTGCTGCACTGCTTCTGAGCCACCCCAGTACCCAACCCAGTAGGAGGCCTTACTGTTGGCCAGTGTGCTATCCTGGAAAGGCAGATGTCTTTATTCTTTGTGGCCACTTAACAGACGTGGCGTTTACACGGGGCGAGGATCCTGTGTCCTGAGGGCTTTCTCTTTTATTTTTTACTACATATATTTGTGTTTACCATACCTGCTGAGTTATCTCACCAGCCCCTATTTCCTTCCCCTCTCTCCCTTCTTTCCTTTTATTTATCCTTTTTCCTCACTTCCTTTTGTTTGTTTGAGACAGGGTCCCCACTCACCCATCCGAAACTCACTCAGTAGACCAGGCTGGCCTCAAAAACAGTGATATCCCCGTCTCTGCTTCCCAAGTGCTGGGACTAAAGGTGGGCACCACCACCACCCTGAGACAGGGTCTTGAACTATATGGCTGACCTCCCGCCTCTACCTCCCAATGCTGGGGTTACAGGCATGCCTCAACACATGCTTCCTGATGTTCTTTTAGCCACCGAGGCCCTTCACCCCCTTCTGACCCAAAATAACTTCTTGATCTGCACTCACCCCAGGGATGGAGACCAACCTGCTTTTCTTGCTTGTCAGGTTCCCAGAGCTAGAAAGCCCGAGGCTCAGCAAGGTTCTGCGCACCACGGCCTTTGCCTACCCCTTCTTGTTTGACAACCTCCCGCTGTTCTACAGGGTAAGCACCAGGGCTCTCCATCAGTCTCTGCTCAGCTCTCTGCCCTCTCCAGGCACAGGACCCTGGTGCCCAGCACCCAGTGGCTCTCTTTTCTCTTACCAGCTGCAGCTGTGCTGGGGCAGGACCCACAGCTGCGGGCAGGAGGCACTGAGCTCCAGCCATGCCTACCACCTCCTCTGTGCTCTGCTCACAGGCTTCCTTTTTGCAGCCCGTCTGCCGGAGCGCCTGGCACCTGGGCGCTTCGACTATATTGGTGAGCACAAGCCTGGCTCAGGCTGGCCTTGCTTGACTGGAACATGGGGTATCCTAGCCAAGAGGGATGTCCCAGTCCCCCCTCCACTGCGCCCCAGTCCAATCGCTCTTCCAGAACCTTCAGGGATCTGGTTTTCTCCTTCCCAGGCCCAGTGGGCAGGTGACTGCCCCAGGTTACAGGTCAATCTGTTCAAAACTGTGAGGGTTCTGTGCCTAACCAGTTAACCCCTCCCTTCAGGCCATAGCCACCAGCTGTTCCACATCTGTGCAGTGCTGGGCACCCACTTCCAGCTGGAGGCAGTGCTGGTTGATATGGGATCCCGTAGAGCCTGGCTGACCATGCAAGAACCCACCCTTGGCCTGGAGGCCACCATGGCCACATTGAGCCTGGCAGTGATCGGGAACCTGCTCATCATCGCCGCTTTCACAGCTTCTCTGCTGCGCAGCCCTGGAAGCTGCCCCCTGCTGCAGGGTGGCCCACTAGAAGAGGAGCTCCAGGCTAGACGACAGTGAGCCCATCTCTGGTAGTGGCATGGAGGGAGGCGGAGGAGCCCTGACGGGGCCTGAGAAGCAGCAGCAGGCAGTGAAGGGCAGCAAGTGGGGACAAGTACCTAGGCTGGGGCAGAGCTGGAGGTGTGGGGCCTCTCACGTGATCTGCTCAGTTCAGGTCATCCTGGGTGCTTGTGAGGCGTCTGGACCACATACCTGCCCTGCTCCAGGGCCAGACTGGGCCCCTTGTCAGCAACTGTGTCCACACAGGAGCTGCCTGTTCTGCTTGTCATTGTGACCAGGCCTTTGCTGATTCGTATGTTTGGATGTGTCCCCAGTGACATAGCGGATGTGGTGGGGGTCACTGTGGGGAGGGGGGCTGCTGGACTTTAGAAAGCCACCTCCAGCGCCATCCACAACAAAGCAGTACAATAAACTGGACTGTAGCTTTCTGACTGACTGTGAGCGCTTCCGCCACCCCCATCACCACCCCCCGAACCCCTGAACCCCACAATGGACAGACGGGAGCTCAGTTTCTCATCTGGACTTTATTGGAGCAGCTGTGCCACCCACACTTGCAGGGCAGAGAGGACACAGGGAGGGTCGGATCCTGGAGTAGCCCAAGTCGAGACTACCCTAAACAGTGGTGCCGTAGAAGCGGCTGTAAGCATCCTGGAAGCCGATGTGGTCTGCTAGTTCATCGCAATTGGGGTTGAGCTCACACACCTCCCTCTTGGGCTCCAAGGGGTCTGGGTAGGGGGCTGGGGCTCTGAGAAACACCAAATGAGGCATCAGCCAACATGTGGTACACACACCCTCTCCCGCCGCACTGTACAGCCCTTGGCAGCTCATGGGGGACCCCCCCAACCTCTCCTTACCAATGTGGAAGGCAAACAGCACCTCCTTCCCACTCACCCAAGTCCATGGCCCACGTTGCGCCGGAGTCTGTTCACTACCTTACTGCCCTCCTGCTTGGACACGAAGGCTGTGCAGCAGAGGGAGAGGGTCAGGGAGGAAAGGTGGGGACAGCCAGGCAGGGGATGGGGGAGCTGGAGACAGGGTGAGGGGCAGGGCTGAGGCTCCAGGCTTCCTACCAGTACCTTTGTCAGACTCTGAGCCCCTGGGCTTTGCATCTGTAAAGAAAAGAGTAAGCAGCTAGCTCTGCTTCCTGACACCCTTCAGGAGTATGATTATCCCTAGAAATGAACAAGAAAGAAACGCACCTGCTGGACCAGAGAGGCAGAATGCAGCCAGGGCCAGCAGAGTGAGCAGAGAGAGGGTCCTCATGGTGCCTGCCAGTTCTGCACGAGGATGCTGTGTGGAACTTGTCTGTTCTGTGCCCTTCAGCCTCCAGTACCACTTATATCCACTGCCTGTGCCCCCAGTGTGAGCAGGCGGGGCAGGGGATGCTGCCAGGACTAATTGGGGGGTCATGTGCCCTGGCTCAACATGTCAAACCCAAGGGATGCTGTGGTTGGTGATTGCAGCTGCCTTGGGCGAGGCCCTGGTTGTAGAGTGTGGGCCACAATCAGAGGCTGCCAGACTGACTCTGCCCCGACCTCTTCCGCCTGGGGCTGCCCCTCCTCTCCTAGTCTCTGTATCTTCCTCAGCCTTAGCTAGAGCACTGGCTGGGCCCTATGAGTACCCTAGAGATGGTGCAAAGGTCTAAAATAGGTTTGGGATGAACTGGGCTCCAGGTCCCATAGCCTGTGATTTTCAGTGTCTGCCACGAGGGCAGGAGCCAAACCCCAGGAAAGGAGCGGCCAGCAATGTCCTCATTTGCCCAGCGCAGAAAGCTCAGTTCAAGTGGGGAAAGGGTGGGTGGTGTGTCCTTAGTTTTCTGTCAACTTGAAAGGAAGCTTCAGTTGACACAAGGCCTCCATGAATCTGGCTGTAGGGCATTTCTAAATTAGTGATCGAAGGGGGCAGCCAAGCCCAGGGTAGATAGATAGTACCATCTTGGGCTGGTGGTCCTGGGTTCTAGAAGAAAGCGGGCTGAGCAAGCCATGGGGAGCAAGGCAGTAAGCAGCACCCTCCATGACCTCTGCTTCAGCTCCTGACTCCAGCTTCCTGCCCTGACTTCCTTCGATGGACATTGATACTCAAGTGTAAGCCAGTGAAGCTTTCTTCCTCAAGCTGCTTTGGTCGTTGTGTTTTATCACAGTAATTAGTAACCCTAACTAAGACAGGTCGAATGGGACCAGGAGAAAAGTTCACAGACCTCGGCTGACAAAGGTGAGTATGGCCTCTTCAGTTCTGGCACAGTGACAGACCAACACAGACCAGGAAGGTGGACCCTGGTGGGAAGACCTGCAAGATGTACATGCACAGAACACACGTCTGGGTTCTGAGCCCGCGGTCTCCATCCTGTCAGGGTAGCCTCCCAGTGTCAACCTCAGATGGGGCCTATTCCCGTCTTCACAGGGACAGAGCATCCTACCCTGGCCCCGTCTCCCACCTGAGAGCCACCACTGTCTCAGCCAGGGTGGGGTGGGGAATGAGAAGGTGACCTGGTATTGTGTGTGACCTGTCTGACCTTTTTGTTCTTTTGAGATGGTCTCAGGATGTAGCCCAGGCTGGCTTCAAACTCAGCCCTTCCTGCCTCTGCTTCCAGAGTGCTGGGATTACAGACCTCCCACCCCTGACCTGTCTTCACTGTCTGCAGTCACCTGGCCATCAACCTGAATTCACAATGGTGACAGGTGACAGCACAGGATCACCTTGGTGTCTTCTGTCCTCTACACAAGTAGCCCTTGGGTTAAGGAAAAAAGAATATCTGCCCCACCCTAGGGAAGACTGGGGTGGGAGAAACAGGTAAAGTGCTTAGTTATGCTGGGACCTCACCCCACTCTGTGCCCCAGAGAGCGGCACACAGCAGCTCGTCCTGACCTCAGGGAACCTCATGGTCCTGGGTCCTGCTACAAAACAACCAACTCCTTAGCCTGTAGGCTTCCAGAGCCCTCAGACTGATGTCTTGAATACAGACAGAGCCTAGGAGTCCAGAAGTGGTCCTGACCCCAGGCGCCTGGCAAAGACACATCCTCACAGATTACAGTGTGATAGAGGAAGTTTATTTACGGATGTGGGGAGAACATGGCAAGGGCCCTTAGGCTGTTCAGAAAGGCAGCAATCAGTGCAGGCTGAAAACACTATCCCGAGTCCAGTCCAGGGAGGGCTGGAGAACCAGAAGGAGGGCGTGGGGCCAAGGCTAGCTACGACTCCAGGAGACAAAGCCTGGTGTCTGATGCCCAGTGTGGGAGTGCCAGTCTTCCAGGCAGAAGATGGCGGCAGGAATCTGAAGGTAGTGTGTGGGGACGGACTCCATAGGACCATGACTGCCCTCTGCGCTGGGGTCTGGTGGCTCTTCACTCAGGTGCCCTCAGCACTGACAGCAGTTCCCTCTGCTCTCTGTGAAGAGCCTGAAACCAAAGAAGAGAACAATGTGTGGGGTATGAGGAAAACAGACCCCATGTGCCAGGCCCCTTCCCAGCCCAGGTCCCCTACAACAATGTGGATGGGTCTGTGGCTCATCAACTAAGACAGTGGGAAGTCCCTACCACTAAGTACTTATGGCCATCTGGATGCCCTAGCAACCTCTGCAGGACCTCTCAAGAGCAGAACCCATGTTCAACAAGGACTCCCGGGGCTGGAGAGATGTCTCAGCGGTTAAGAGCACTGATTGCTCTTCCAGAGGTCCTGAGTTCAATTCCCAGCACCCACATGGTGGCTCACAACCATCTGTAATGAGATCTGGTGCCCTCTTCTAGCCTGCAGGCATACACGCAGACAGAACACTGTATATATAGTAAATAAATAAAGGACTCCCAAGTAGCTCCAGCTCCTTTGCCTTCCCTCTAGTGCTAAAAGCAGAACCCAGGGCCTGCTGGACAACGCGCAGTCACTGAGCAGTGAGGCAGTGAAAGAGGCTTTGAAGCTCCCGCCCAGGGTCAGCACTGAACATCTGACCCAGCTGCTGCACTTCAGACAAGGCCAGGATGGGAGCTGGGCTGGCGTTGTGGCTATAGGAGAAGAGCTGACAGGTTCAGGAACCATGATTTGGACAACTTGTTATCCAGGGAGATGGGAGCACTAGGCAGTCTCCTGGGGATGGAGAGGCTGAGGATCCACCAAGATGGCTTTAAGTACCTAAGGACCAAGCACTGGGAGACTGGAAGGGATGGGGACAGGCCTTCTCGTGTAGGAGGTCCTGCTGTCTTTTTGTTGCTTTCATTGGTTAATAAAGAAACTGCTTTGGGCCTGTTGATAGGTCAGAACTTAGGTAGGCAGGGAAGACAGAACTGAATGCTGGGAGAAAGGGCAGAGTTGGAGAGATGCCAGAGGTAGACTTTGCTGAAAGGCCACGAACTCGTGGTGATACACAGAACAATAGAAATGGGTTAACCTAATATGTAAGAATTAATCAATAAGAAACTAGAGCTAATGGGCCAAGCAGTGATTTAATTAATACAGTTTCTGTGTGGTTACTTTGGAGCTAGGCTAGCTGGGTAGCTGGGACAAAGAAGAGGCCCTCCTTATAACAGCCTTCCATCTGCTGCTACCTGTCTGAGGCTGGCAGGCTGCAGAAGAGAGAACCAGAAGAAACCTGGGAGCCATGAGCTTTGGAAGCTGGACGATCTGCCTTAGAAAGTGGCTATCTGCTGTACTAGGCCCACTCAGGCGCACCTGGAGCAGTCACACCTGCCACCTGCATCACCCGGCTCCACGAGCTCACAAGTCCTTTGGGACCAATTCAGAAGCTGGCTTTCTCTCAGGGATGCACACTTGCTGGCACATGTTCCCAACCACCAGAGGCTCTGCAGTCTTTTTAAGTTTATGTTTCCAATGTGCACAGGGTCCAGAAGAGCAGACAGATCCTTGGGAGTGGGGGTGTGAGCTGCCATGTGAGTGCTGGAACTCACACCCAGGTCAGCAGCCTCTGGGGTCCTTCTGACACATGCTCTTTAAGGACACTGGCCGTGTCTACAGCAGCAGTAGCTGCGCCCAGGCTCTTGCCCTCTCTGCTTCCATTCACGTAGCAGCTGTAGAGGAACACATGCTGCACTGGACCGCAGCACAGGAACTGAGGATTCAGCCTCGCATGTCCGGGCAAGGGTGCTGCAGGACCGCACTGCTCCCATGGGATCCCTTAGGCTGGGAGAGAGGAAGCCAAGCCAGGGGGCCTGAGACAAGAGAAAACAGGCTGAGCCAAACACTTGCCTGCCATGTCTGCTGGAGGGCCTGGATCTGCTGCTGCAGCCCCTCCAGCTGCCTGCGCCCAGCCAGGACAGCATCAGCCAGGTCCTGGTTCTTGGCCTTCTGCTTCTGCACTCGGTGGCACAGGGCATCCCGTTGCTGCAGGAAGTAGGGTGCCATAACACTGCACAGGTCTTTCTCTGGGGTTCCACTGGGTCGCCTGGGGGAGAGGGGCACATGGTTCCCAGGAGACAGGAAGGGATATTTCTATCTTTAAACCCAGTCTGTAACTTCAAGTCCTGGGCTAGGCTGATTCTTCTGGGATCCCTTTTACCTCTCAAACCTACTCCTGACGGAAACTCTGGCTTTTTGCCCCTCAACCTGCCTGTCCACAGGCACACCTCCAGGCCGCCTCACTCACACACAGCCTGCTCCTCCACACACTCACCCATCTCCAGCACCCTAGAACTCACAGTGGCTCCCCAGACTTTGCCTCTGTCCTCATGACCATGTGTCCTGGCCGGTACATTACCCCAACAGACTATGAGTGAGGGAGATGGGGATGAAGGCAGGGTGACCTTTCCCAGACTGGGTAGCTTCTCAGAGGGCCCAGCCTCTCGGAGGCCCTGTGAGAGCGACCACATACAGATGAGTAAGGGAGCAGGATCACTCAATGCGCAAACACTACTGTAGGTTTTCCTATAAATTCCTTTTCAGTCACAAGACTTCAGCTGTCTTCTGACCCTACACATGGCCTGCACATAAACCCCCAAAGAATACACAAGTGTAATTTTAAAATGTGAGAGGTGTTCCCAGCAGAGAACCTGAGCCTGGAGCCGCTGTGCTGGCTCCTTGGGGGCTCTCTGGGCTGAGGGATAGCCCATCACAGGAAGAAGGGCCACAGACACTCTAGTCCCAGGCCAGGTCCCAGCTGATCCCCAGCCTCCCTTCCCCACTTGCTTGTCCATCCTGAGCCATGCCAGAATCATTAATTTTGTTTGTTTGTTTGTTTGCTTGTTTGTTTGTTTTTCAAGACAGGGTTTCTCTGTAGCTTGGTTCCTGTCCTGGAACTAGCTCTTGTAGACCAGGCTGGCCTGAAACTCACAGAGATCTCCTTGTCTTTGCCTTCTGAGTGCTGGGATTAAAGGCGTGCACCACCACCGCCTGGCATAATCATTAATTTTTTAAAGAACAAGTACAAAAAAAGATATCCAAACTGCACCTGGTGGTCCATAGTAATCTAGAGTACCTCAGAGGCTAAGGCAGGAGGGCCGAGGTTCATGGCCTGCAGGTCAGTCATGGTGGTGCACACTTTGATCCCAGGCAGATCTTTATGATTTATAGTCTACACAATAAATTCTAGGCTAGCCAGGGCTATACAGGTCGTGTCTCAAAACAAAGAAACCAACAAACATTTTACAGGCTCTGGTTGGAGAAAAGGTCCGAGGTGATGTGGGAGTGTCATATCAATCTGTTGATTTCATTGGTTAAGCAATAAAGAAACTGCTTGGCCCTCATAGGTTAATACATAGGTGGGCGGAGAAAACAGAACAGAAGGCTGGGAGAAAGAAGCTGAGTCAATGAGCCGCCATGATTCTCCCACTCCAGTCAGACGCAGGTTAAGATCATTCCTGGTAAGCCAGCTTGTGGGCTACAGCAGATTATTAGAAATGGGCTAGTCCGGGTGCGAGAGCTAGCCTAGAAGAGGCTAGATAGAAATGGGCCAAGCGGTGTTTAAAAGATTACAGTTTCCGTGTAATTATTTCGGGGCATAAGCTAGAGCTAGCCATGTGGGCGGCCGGGTGCCGGGAGCCCCGCAGCTCATATTACTACACAGAGGTCAAGAGTGCTCAGAGGCTTCAGATCTGCCACCCTCTTCTGACAGCCTGGCCATGAGAGCAATGCAGAGACAGACTCAGGCAAACATCACACACAAAGACAGGTCAGTCTGAACAACAGCGACAAGATCACGGCCAACCTCAACTGGGAAGTTCAAGGCCAGCTGAAGGAAATTCAGATAACTTGTTTTACATTGTTTTCGCCTGCACATATGTATGTGTACCACATGAGTGCTGGTGGAGCCAGATGAGGGCACTGGATCTCCTAGAATTGGAGTTAAGGATGGTTATGAGCAGCTACGTGGGTGCTGGGACCCAAACCCTGGTCCTTTTGAATAGCAGCATATTTTTTTTTTTTTTAATTTTTTTATGGTTTATTTAGCTTTATTTTATGTGCATTGGTGTGAAGGTGTCAGATCCCCTGGAACTGGATTTTCAGACAGTTGTGAGCTGCCATATGGGCGCTGGGATTTGAACCCGGGTCCTTGGGAAGAGCAGTCAGTGCTCTTAACCGCTGAGCCATCTCTCCAGCCCAGCAGCATATTCTTGATTACCGAGCCATCTACAGCCCCAGCTGTGGGAACTCAGTGAGACCCTGGATCAAAATAAAATGTAGAGAGAGGGCTAAGGCTATATAACTCAGCAGCAGAACTGCCTAGCTTGCCCACGGCCCCACATTCAGTCCTAATACTATATATAGAATAATAAAGAGGTATATGCCAACTGTAGCCTGGACTTGTAAGGGCAGGAAGTGGAAGGTTCCTGAGCCCAGGCCACCCCTCACCCCAGTCACCGCTTCTTTCTCCAGCACACGGCAGACAGACAGCCATGCTGTCCAAGGCAATGCAGAGGGCGGCCTGCTCACTCCTGAATCTCTGGCCTCTGCAATCACACTGAGCATGCTTCCTAAGTGTTGCACAAACAAATTAATCAATGCCATGCACCTGCCCACCTAAAACGTCTATGGAGCCGAGTCTCACTACCTGGCGTCCTCCCTGAGCCAATTCTACTTACTCCTATAAGATCCCAGGGGTCCCAGGAAGGCCTCAAACGGTTGTTTCAGAGGCCAGGAGTCTAGGAAGTCAGATATGGATGAGAACTGTCTTCTTCCGGACACTGCTTCCAGCACCCTGCTGAAGCACCCTCTACCCCTTCTCACCAGGCCGGCTCTCCATTGGCTTTGCCTTCTTCAACAATCTTATCCAAGGAGTTCAGGACAGCTTCTAGGTTCCCTTCCTCTTTTATCTCTGAGATTTCCTCCTGAGCAGAAGGGAGGACAGAGCTGTGATGACTTCATACATGCTCTCAGTGGAAATATGCTGAGCTGCTAACAGCACTTAGGAAGATCCTGGCTAATGTTTATCATTCCCCTCAATCGTCCAATTTCTCTACAATGTGTGGCTTTTAGAATTAACACAATAAAATATAAAATAGCAAACACCGAAAAAGAGCCTACATGAGGAGTAGCAGCAGATGCCTTTGGTCCCAGCACTCCAGAGGCAGAGGCAGGCCAGCCAGGGCTACACAGAGCCAACTCTAGAGACAGCCACTCTCTTGTCTCCACCCCAGGTACCTGTTGTTAATAAGACCATCCTGGAGCAACAGCACAGGCTGGATGGCTTTCTAGAAACATAATGAAAACTTTTTTTTTCTTTTTTGAGAAGGTTCTTGTTAGGTATATTTCTTAAGACGAGCCTCTCTGCTGACGCAAATAACCCCAATCAGACCAAATTAGACCAAACAAGATGCCCACATCTACTCCCAGGTGGTCCTCCCTGTTCTCTTCCCCTTGCCATGCTCTCCCGGGTCTTGGCTGGCAGACCACTTATAAACACACAAGTCATATTACAGAACGAGGTGAGAAGGTGGCATTTACTACTGCATTGGAGCTGAGCAGACAGGGACAGCAAACAGACTGTCATCTCTAGGGAGCTGAATGTAGGGTGAAAGCTAAGCGAAAAGGCCCTTCTGGCCACTGTGCCACTCACCCGGATGGACGTCTGTAACTGAGTCACAAACTTGTCATAGACCCACTGCATCACCTTAGGGTCTAACTGCTGGAAGGGCTTGTAACAGCTGGTGAATCTCTCGAAGCTGTCAGGAAGGAGACAAGAAAACTTGGGGTGATCAGCCTCCAGCAGGTCACCTCTATGTTTATTAAAAGACTTCAGTTTTGTCATTGAGACCTGGGTAATGGCTGTGGGTGCAGATCTGTCCTCAATAACAGGTACGCTGCTTCTACTTCAAACTAGGACTCTAGCAGCATTTACGAAATGCAGTTCAGTTGGTAGAGTGCCTGCCTAACATGCATGAAGCCATCTACTAGTACTGCATAAAACCAGGAACACACTTGTAATCCTAGCACTTGGGAGGTGGAGTTCAGAAGGTCAGGAGTTCAAGGTCAACTTCAGCTACATAGTAAAACCAGGACCAGTCTAAGTTACATGAGACCCTGTTGAAATAAAAAACCCAGTAAAAATAAAACGGTGGAGAGATGGTTCTGTGGTTAAGAGCACTGACTGCTCTTCCAGAGGACCCGGGTTCAATTCCTGGCATCCACATGGCAGCTCACAACTATCTGAAGATCCAGTTGCAGGGGATCTGACACCTTCACACCAATGCACATAAAATGAAGTTAAATAAACCATTAAAAAAAAACATTTTAAAATAAATAAATAAATGCAGGTCATTGTGGTGGTTTGGTGTCTTAGTGTTCTATTTCTGTGAAGAGACACCACGACTAACCCAAATCTTATAAAAGAAAGTACTTAATTTGGGACTCATGGTTCCAGAGAGTAGTAGAGTTCATGACCATGATGGTGGGAAGCAGACAGCAGAAAGAATGAAAGACATGGGATCTGGTGTGGCCAGTGGTCTCAGGTTCCTGCAGCAGGGAGGGCGGTGTGTGAGGTGATTTGGGCAGCACAGATGCTGCTGTCCTGCTCAACAAAGGAGGAAACCAAGGCTTATGAAGGGAAGAGGTTGTCGAAACCACTCGGCCTATGATCTGTGCAGGCAGGACTTGAACCCAGGCAGTACGTCCTCAAGAGCCAGCAAGCTCTTCCAGTGCAGAGTGGTCAAGGCCAAGAACCTGCTCTGTTATGAGAAAGGAAACACAGACAGAGGAGCCATGGAGGCTCGAGCAGAAGGGCTCTGCCACCCAAGCGGACCCGAGGCCCACAGTGGGAGAGGCAGCCGGGAGTGGAGCAGGTCCGCAGCCAGACAACCAGGGCCGAAACTCCATCCTGGCTGTCTGGTTAGTGGACTCCATGCTGCTTCATCGCTGGCACTGCTGTGGGGCATCCAGGTTCCAGCACCCCTTCCACAAGACATTACAGTTTATAAGACAGTATAACTTTATGTTTGGCCACCAGATGGCCTTGGGCGTTTCCTAAAACATCACTTTCCTTCCCTGAGTGTAATTTTCAAGAAATCCACAAGGCATTTAAGCCATTCCCACACTGGCACTGGCTGATGAAATCACCCAACATCAACCCGTGGCAGCGCACACACAAACACACACCACCCCCCATTCCAGTGTCTTCTCGTGCTGTCAGGGCGGGCCACTTGGGCCCTATAGAAAAACGTCCCTCAGGAAATGGGCATGTTCCTGGGTCCTTCACATTTTAGGGTTCTCAATATCAGAAATCCCACAAGAGTTCTCAAGTGACCCTTGTGGGCAGTCTGCTCCACCCCTCCCTGGGTTCTGTCCACTACCGGAGCTGAGGAGAGATGTGCCTAACTTGACCCGGATGCCTGTGTGGGCAGTGGAAAGGAACAGGATCTCTGATGTGTAAGCCACAATTATCCCGTGTCAATTCCAGCCCACTCGGGCAGCATCGTGTGTCCCTCCACACTCCACTTCATAGCCACAGACTGAGTGGCTGGGGAGACCAGGAGCAAAACAAGATGCCTGGAATTCTGCTGTGGGCTGTGGGTTGGAAGGGTTCCCAGCATCTGTCCTTTGAATTGTCCTTTTGATATCTGAGCAGAGTCACCAAGGTATACTAAGACAAAATGCTTACCCTTAGATGGTGGGGGTCTGTCACATTGCTCATTGCCAGGTTCAAGTGAACATCTGTGTTTGCCACCATTTCTCCCTCCCTACTGACAGCTGTAGGAGGGTTATATCCATTGCCTAGTGGGCTACCAGTTTACAGCAAACACCCAGAGAATAAAGGCATCTTGAAGGAAATTGGTCTGAGAAAGAGACAGATACAAAAACAAAGGGAAGACTATGGATCTAGCTAAGTAGTACAGTGGATATAGTAGTACTGTGGATATAGTAGTACTGTGGATATAGTAGTACTGTGGATATAGTAGTACAGTGGATATAGTAGTACTGTGGATATAGTAGTACTGTGGATATAGTAGTACTGTGGATATAGTAGTACAGTGGATATAGTAGTACTGTGGATATAGTAGTACTGTGGATATAGTAGTACTGTATATAGTAGTACTGTGGATATAGTAGTACAGTGGACATAGTAGTACAGTGGATATAGTAGTACTGTGGATATAGTAGTACTGTGGATATAGTAGTACTGTATATAGTAGTACTGTGGATATAGTAGTACTGTGGATATAGTAGTACTGTGGATATAGTAGTACTGTGGATATAGTAGTACTGTGGATATAGTAGTACTGTAGATATAGTAGTACTGTGGATATAGTAGTACTGTGGATATAGTAGTACTGTGGATATAGTAGTACTGTATATAGTAGTACTGTGGATATAGTAGTACTGTGGATATAGTAGTACTGTGGATATAGTAGTACTGTGGATATAGTAGTACTGTGGATATAGTAGTACTGTGGATATAGTAGTACTGTGGATATAGTAGTACTGTGGATATAGTAGTACTGTGGATATAGTAGTACTGTGGATATAGTAGTACAGTGGATATAGTAGTACTGTGGATATAGTAGTACTGTGGATATAGTAGTACAGTGGACATAGTAGTACAGTGGACATAGTAGTACTGTGGATATAGTAGTACTGTGGATATAGTAGTACTGTATATAGTAGTACTGTGGATATAGTAGTACAGTGGATATAGTAGTACTGTGGATAGAGTAGTACTGTGGATAGAGTAGTACTGTGGATATAGTAGTACTGTATATAGTAGTACTGTGGATATAGTAGTACTGTGGATATAGTAGTACTGTATATAGTAGTACTGTGGATATAGTAGTACAGTGGATATAGTAGTACAGTGGATATAGTAGTACTGTGGATATAGTAGTACTGTGGATATAGTAGTACAGTGGATATAGTAGTACTGCGGATAGAGTAGTACTGTATATAGTAGTACTGTGGATATAGTAGTACTGTGGATATAGTAGTACTGTGGATATAGTAGTACTGTGGATATAGTAGTACTGTATATAGTAGTACTGTGGATATAGTAGTACTGTGGATATAGTAGTACAGTGGATATAGTAGTACTGTGGATATAGTAGTACTGTGGATATAGTAGTACTGTGGATATAGTAGTACAGTGGATATAGTAGTACAGTGGATATAGTAGTACTGTGGATATAGTAGTACTGTGGATATAGTAGTACTGTGGATATAGTAGTACTGTGGATATAGTAGTACTGTGGATATAGTAGTACAGTGGATATAGTAGTACTGTATATAGTAGTACAGTGGATATAGTAGTACTGTGGATATAGTAGTACTGTGGATAGAGTAGTACTGTGGATAGAGTAGTACTGTGTATAGTAGTACTGTGGATATAGTAGTACTGTGGATATAGTAGTACTGTATATAGTAGTACTGTGGATATAGTAGTACTGTGGATATAGTAGTACTGTGGATAGAGTAGTACTGTGGATAGAGTAGTACTGTGTATAGTAGTACTGTGGATATAGTAGTACTGTGGATAGAGTAGTACTGTGGATAGAGTAGTACAGTGGATATAGTAGTACTGTGGATATAGTAGTACTGTGGATATAGTAGTACTGTGGATATAGTAGTACTGTGGATATAGTAGTACTGTGGATAGAGTAGTACTGTGGATAGAGTAGTACTGTGGATATAGTAGTACTGTGGATATAGTAGTACAGTGGATATAGTAGTACAGTGGATATAGTAGTACTGTATATAGTAGTACTGTGGATATAGTAGTACTGTGGATATAGTAGTACTGTGGATATAGTAGTACTGTGGATATAGTAGTACTGTGGATATAGTAGTACTGGATATAGTAGTACAGTGGATATAGTAGTACTGTGGATATAGTAGTACAGTGGATATAGTAGTACTGTGGATATAGTAGTACTGTGGATATAGTAGTACTGTGGATATAGTAGTACTGTGGATATAGTAGTACTGTGGATATAGTAGTACTGTGGATATAGTAGTACTGTGGATATAGTAGTACTGTATATAGTAGTACTGTGGATATAGTAGTACAGTGGATATAGTAGTACAGTGGATAGAGTAGTACTGTGGATATAGTAGTACAGTGGATATAGTAGTACAGTGGATATAGTAGTACTGTATATAGTAGTACTGTGGATATAGTAGTACAGTGGATATAGTAGTACTGTGGATATAGTAGTACTGTGGATATAGTAGTACTGTGGATATAGTAGTACTGTATATAGTAGTACTGTGGATATAGTAGTACAGTGGATATAGTAGTACTGTGGATATAGTAGTACTGTGGATATAGTAGTACTGTGGATATAGTAGTACTGTGGATATAGTAGTACTGTGGATATAGTAGTACTGTATATAGTAGTACTGTGGATATAGTAGTACTGTGAATATAGTAGTACTGTATATAGTAGTACAGTGGATATAGTAGTACTGTGGATATAGTAGTACTGTGGATATAGTAGTACTGTGGATATAGTAGTACAGTGGATATAGTAGTACTGTGGATATAGTAGTACTGTGGATATAGTAGTACTGTGGATATAGTAGTACTGTGGATATAGTAGTACTGTGGATATAGTAGTACTGTGGATATAGTAGTACAGTGGATATAGTAGTACAGTGTATATAGTAGTACTGTGGATATAGTAGTACTGTGGATAGAGTAGTACTGTGGATATAGTAGTACTGTAGATATAGTAGTACTGTGGATATAGTAGTACTGTGGATATAGTAGTACTGTGGATATAGTAGTACTGTGGATATAGTAGTACTGTGGATCTAGCTAAGTAGTACAGTGCGCTTAACATGCGTGAGGCCTTGGCTTCACAGCCTTGCACTGGGGGGCGCTGGTGTGGGACGACTGTATTCTGTCAATTATATTTTAAATAAATGCTGATTGGCCAGTAGCCAGGCAGGAAGTATAGGTGGGACAACCAGACAGGAAGAAGAGGCAGGTCAAGGAGAACAGGAGAATTCTGGTAAGAAGGAAGCTCTTTCGGCAGTTGTGACCCCACCACAGAAGAAGCAAGATGTGACTGCCTTGCTGAAAAAGGTACTGAGTCATGTGGCTAGCATAGACAAGAATAATGGTCTAATATAAGTTATAAGAGTTAATAATAAGCCTGAGCTAATGGGCCAATCAGTTTATAGCTAATGTAGACCTCTGTGTGATTTCTTTGGGACTTAATGACTGCGGGAACCAGGCAGGACAGAAAACTCAGTCAACAGAGTACAATAGGGAAGGAAGGCAAGAGTTATCCACCTAAGCCAAGAAGCCGTAGAAATACACTGACTACCCTTTGAGTGAGCATGTATGTATGTGCATATGTACACACGCATGTGCATGTGTGATGTAGAGTGTCTTCTATCATTGTCCTTTTTTCCCTTCTTTTGCGAGTGTATTATTTTCATTTTATATGTATGGGTGTTTTGCTTGCACATATGTCTGTGCACCTGTGCCTGTTGCATAAAGAGATCAGAAGAGGCAATGGATCCCCTGGAACTGGAGTTATTTTACAAATGGCTGTGAACTGCCACATCAGTGCTGGGAACCAGACTTGGTTCTTTTGGAAGAGCAACAAGTCATCTCTCCAGCCCGTACTAACGGTGTAGCCCACTCTGGTCTCAAACTTCTGGGCTCTAGTGAGTGATCCTCTGGCTCGTCCTGAAGAGTTGGACCTATAGGTGACACTGCAGGACACATCCCAACGTGACTGCCACTTCAGTTGGGAGAGTGGGTGCCTGGCATGCATACAGTCCTGGGTGTACACCAGCTGTGGCGGGACCAGCATGTAATCCCAGCCACCAGGAACTAGAAGCTAGAGGATCAGGAGTTTAAGCTTATTCTCAGCTACATAAAGAGTTTTAGGCCAATCTGGAATAAAGGTTACCTTTGAAAGGGAGGGGGGGCAGAAAACAAGGCATGATTGTATATACATATAAAAAAGTTTCTGGTAGTGCACACTTTTGATCCCAGCAATAATCAGAAGGCAGAAGCACTGGGATCTCTGCAAATTTGAGGCCAGCCTGGTCTTAATGAGTTCCAGGACAGTCCAGGACTGTAAGAGAGACCCTGTCTTAAAACAAAACAAAGCAAAACAGCAACAAAATTAAAACCCTCATTTCTAGGTCTGTTGGTAAGGTGCCTGTCTAGCACACACAGAGCCCTGTGCTCGCTCTCCTGTGCTACAAAAAGAAAGCCTGACGGCACCGGAGCAAAGGCAGGGGACCATTCAAACCAGCCTTGGCTGTATGATAACCCAACTACTAGTTTGGTATGGTGGTACATACCTATAACCTCATCACATAATAGGCAGAAGTAGGAGGATCATGAGTTCAAAGCCAGCCAGGGATACAAAGTTTCAAAGTCTCCAGTCTCAAAAAAGAAACCCATAAACTGAACTTTAAAACTGAGTTGAGCTTTCTAGCATTACCAGGAGAGGTGAGGCCCGAGCCTAGGGCTTCCAAAGCTGTTAAACAGAGTCCCTTAATACACAATAGTTTTCTGAAATCCAGTGTCACCGGTTCTTTTTCTTTTAAAATTTCTAGATAAAAGTAGCTATGCACGGTTGAGGCAGGAGGATCCACTGAGCCTAGGAGTCTGAGGGCAGTCTCAGCAACACAACCAAAACCTCTCCTTCCTTTTGCTTTTGGCAGTGCTGGGAGTTAGACTCGGGTCCTTGTGAATGCTAAGCAAGTGTTCTTCCCTCAGGCTCCATCTCCAGCCCCTGAAACCTTGCCTCTAACTTAAAAGAAAGCATCTTTAATACATACGTGGGTCCCAGCACTCAAAAGGTGAAGCCAGGTGGTGACATACACCTTTAATCCTAGCACTCAAGAGGCAGAGGCAGGAGGATTTCTCAGTTTGAGGCCAGCCTGGTCTACAGATCTAGTTCTAGAACAGTCAAGGCTACACAAAGAAATAGGGTCTTGAAAAACAAAACAAAAAACAGAGAGAGAGAGAGAGAGAGAGACAGAGAGACAGAGAGACACAGAGAGACACAGAGAGAGAATTTTGATGTTGGGTGTAGTGGAGTACGCCTTTGATCCCAGCCCTTAGGAGGCAGAGGCAGGCTGTTTGAGGCCAGTCTGATCTACAGAGCAAGTTAAGACAGCAAGGACTATACAGAGAAACCCTGTCTCAGAAAACACAAGGAAGAAAAGTATTTATCTATAAAGAAAGAAAAAAACCAGTTTCAGTTACATAGTGAGTTTGAAGTCAGCCCACAGTATACAGTAATATGCCGTTTTTAAAAATTAAAATAATGGCCAAGGGCTAGAGAGATGGTCCAGAGGTTAAGAGCACTGGCTGCTCTTCTAGGTCCTGGGTTCAATTCCCAGCAACCACATGGTGTGGATTCACAACCATCTGTAATGAGATCTGGTGCCCTCTTCTGGTGTGCAGGCATATGTGCAGGCACAATACTATACACGTAATAAATAAATAAATTTAAAAAAACAGAATTAAAAAAAAAAACAAGTAGAGGCTAGAGATATGGCTCAGTAGTTAAGAACACTGGCTGTTCTTCCAGAGGACCTGGGTTCAATTCCCAGCATCAACATGACAGCTCACAACTGTCTGTAACTCCAGTTCCAAGGGCTCTGACACTCTCTCACACACACCAATGCACACAGATAAATGAATAAGGAATGAACGAGTGAGTAAGAGGCTGGCTGACGTGTGTATGTCTCTAACCCCGCATAGGCAGGACATCTATGAACGCCAGTCCAGTCAGGGCTATACAGTGAGACTCTAGCTCAAAAACACAAAACACAAATACATGGAAACTCCTGAGGGGATGAGAGTGGTCTACTTGAACCCAGCACTTTCTCTCCGCATGCATTATGGGAATTCACTGAGGCAGCATTTCATTTCCGGCTCTGGACACCCATAGGGACTGGGGTGTAACTCAGTGGCGGAATGAGGTCCCGGGCTCAGTGTCCAGGACAGGAAAGGGAAACAACTGACTCACTGTGAAGGAGCTCGGGTCTACTTGACAACGTTTAACTGCAGAGGCCGGGGAGATGGCTCAGCCAGCAACATGCCTGCCGTGTACACACAAGAATATGTTTGAGATCCAGCACCCACGTAGTGTGGTGGCTGATGCCGTCTCTTTATACAACCTTCGCTGTTCTCGAATTCTCTATGTAGATGCCCAAATATGTTTTGTACACACACTGAAATGTAAAAAGAGGCCCAGACAAGAAATACGTAACATTCTTGGGCACTATCACAGTGTACACAGTGCCAAGGGAGCCAAGAGGGTCAGAAGCTGTGCGGTGGCACACACTTGCAGCCTTCTATCAGGATGCAGAAGGAGAGAGTGAGTTCTAGGTCAGCATGGGCCAAATGAGACGTTGTCTCAAAAAAAAAAAAGCCCCCCAAAAACCAGGTTTGCCTTATGCTACCATGAACAGCAGGCATCCCAATTCAACAGTTCCACAGTTTGTTCACCAGATGGCAGTAGCGACTGGCGCAAAAGAAGCAGGAATCTGAAAACAGATGAAGCTAGGTCACAAAACAGTCTGTCCAAAGCCACCTGCCGTTACGGAGCTGCCCGCTCATTCTTCAGAAGGGATTTTCCAGATGGGGACGTAAAGCAGTTGCTTAGGGTGTACCAAGCCATGAATTCAACCTTCAGAACTGAATAAAACCAGGCATAAAATAAAAACAATACACCTTGTAGATTGTAATAATCCCAGCATTGGATAGGTGGAAGATCAGAAGTTCAAGGCCAGCCTGAACTACACAGACCCAGTCTCAAACACAAACAGCTTACGGAGCTCCAATAGCATACCACCACAGCAGGCCAACCTTGCTGACACAAATCCAGCTGTGAGGAGAGGCTCACAGTACAGCACTTGCCATGCACACAAGAGGACCCACGTAAAATCCCAGAGATCAGGAGGTAGAAATGGGTAGATTCTTGGGGACTGATGGCCTGCCAGCCTAGACTAATGGTCAAGCCCCAAGCTAGTGAGCAACCATGTTTCAATAAAATAGCAGAATGGGTAAAGGTAATTGCTGCCAAGACCCATGACCTGACTTTGATCCCTGGCATTCACATGGTAGAAAGAGAGGCCTGACTCCTGAAAGTTACCCTCGACGTACACACACACACACACACACACACACACACACACACACACACACACACACCACACCACACCACACCACACCACACCACACCACACCACACCACATCACACCACACCACACCACACCACACCACACCACACAGGTACAGACCAGTCTTCAGGATATTGTGCATCACGGGGGCGGGCGGCACGGAGGTGGGCGGGCGGCACGGAGGTGGGCGGTATGGAGGTGGGCGGGCGGCACGGGGGAGGGTGGGCGGCACGAGGGGGGGCACGGGGGGGGGTGTGGCAGACTGGAGGGGCTTCCTGAACACAAGAACAGAGGTGCTGAGGCTCAGGTAGTGTGACTCAAGGGCAGTGCATCGTGTAAGCATGTGTAAAAAGATGCTGCAATCATGGAAACATTCAGAGGACTACTGGTACCTGACCCTGTTCCCAAGCATTCTGTATGAAGTAACTTATCAAAATCTGACAAGAACCTTGTGAGGCAGGTTCCATTACCATCCTCTCCACTGCTCAGATGAGCAACAACTAGCAAACAGAAGCTTGTCCAAAGTCGCTCAGCTGGGACAAGATCCAGACAGCTAGAACGTACACGCCAACACTCAAGGAAAGGGAGAGGGCCTGAAACACAGCCTCTGAACTGACTCGTGGCAGAGAAACTATAAAAGGCCAATGGGTTTGAAGCATGGACCAAGACAGGCCCACCTACACTTTGCAATGCTTGTCTTGATCAAAGGGGCTGAGACGACATACCTGAAGACGGCAGAGACAGTGAAGACAGGAAAGAGGGTGCCCTGCAAACATGTGAAGGAGAGGGAAGGATCCGGCGGGGGGAGGACACGAAGTCCGTGAGCTGGCAGGCCTACATGACTAAGGAGGACAGGGCTTGGATCCCCTCCTGCAAGTGGAGGGCAGCCAGCTGATTGTCTGGTGGACACTGGGTGCATCATTCTATGCTAAAAACTCCTTTATCTGGCAAACAAGCTCGGGTGCAAGGGCCACATAACAGCTTCACACCGGCCAGCAAGCGAACTGTAGATTTGAGGAAGGAAAAAAGCATCCCATTCCTTATTGGTTACTCCTGAGTGCCCCTACCCCTGTTGTGTGCCAGGACCTACTAGCCAAAATGAAAGTCCAAATCAATTTCACTGGGAAGGGGGTGACAATCCCCTTCGCCTTATGTCTGGACCTAGAGGAAGAATATAGGCTTTGTCCACAGACACTTTCAGAAATATCTCCTTAATGCTCAAACTCCAACATTCTATTCCTGGAATACAGCAGAGACCAACCACCCAGGGCTAGCAATCCAGCCGCCCCCAGTTGTTGACTCCAGAAGCCAAACTGGGCATCACCAAACATATAAACCGACTACCGGAGCACGGAATTCTAGTGCACTGCCAGTCAAAAATCTGGGGACCAAGCAGGGCGGTGGTGGCACACGCCTTTAACCCCAGCACTCGGGAGGCAGAGGAGGCGGATCTCTGGGAGTTCGAGGCCAGCCTGGTCTACAAGAGCTAGTTCCGGGACAGGCACCAAAGCTACAGAGAAACCCTGTCTCGAAAAACCCTGTCTCGAAACTCCCCCCCCAAAAAATCTGGGGACCAGTGATTACTGGCCAGCGCAGAACCTCAGGGAAGTTAACAAGTCAATTGAAGATATTCACTTAACTGGGACCTCCGAGGGAATAGGCAGGAACCAGACATATCGGCAGGGCCAGGCGTGAGGTATGAGTCTGGGTCCTCAGAGGGAGTAGGCCTGAACCGGGACCTCTGTGGGTCCGGCATTGGTCTGTAACATCAAAGGGAATAGGCAGGAACCTGGAACCCCCTGCAGGTCTGAGCAGGGACCTGTGGGGAAAAGGTTCCTCTGAGTCTAGGACCTCTGAGGAAGTAAGCAGGTCCTCTGCAGGTCCAGGCACACCCAAGCCTGGGACCTCTGCAGGAGGGGATCCAGACCAAGATTTACAAAAACAGGGCAAAAATCTAGGCCAAAGTAGGCCTGACAAAGCAAACTACAAGTGAGCAGAGCAAGGCCCAGGAGCACTGAGTTATTTCCAGGAATACAGAGTAACCAATGGGGTACCTAGAACTGTGACACTGACTGTACCACGAGGAACAACCATCTGAGCTTTCACTGGCACCAGAAGATTATTCAACAGAATCTCAGACAGCCCTAACCACACCTATTAAAGGAAAAGATGAATAGAAAAGGTAAGCTCACAAGCTACACCACAAAGAGGAACACAACACCAGTAAAAACTAAATACCCTACAACAGCAAGACCTGAACAACCAAAAATGTCTGAAGCAGAAGAAAATGACCTAAAAAATAACGTCAAGAGAATGTTTGAAATTCTTAAAGATGAAATGAGAAATTCCCTTAAAGAAATTGAGGAAAAGACCAACAAAAAATTGGAAGATATCAGCAAATCACTTAAAGAAAACCAAGGAAAAGAAATCAAATATATAAAAGAAACTATTCAGGACTTGAAAACTAAAATAGAGGCAATAAAGAAAACACAAACCAAGAGAATTATAGAAACAGAAATCATGAGAAAATGATCAGGAACCACAAATGCAAGCATAAACAGCAGAATACAAAAGATGGAAGAGAAAATCTCAAATGCTGAAGATACAATAGAGGAAATAGACTAATCAGTTAAAGAAAACATTAAATATAACAAAAGCTTAACCCAAAGTATCCAGGAAATATGGGACACCATTAAAAGGCCAAATCTTAGAATAGGTATAGAAGGAGAAGTTCAACTCAAAGGCACAGAAAATTTATTTAACAAAATGATAAGAAAACTTTCCCTACCTAAAAGAAAGATATGCCTATGAAGATACAAGAAGCTTACAGAACGCCAAATAGACTGGATAAAAAAAAGTCCTCTTGCCACATAATAATCAAAACACCAAATACAGAGTAAAGAAAGCATATTAAGAGCTGCAAAGGAAAAAGGCCAAGTAACATATAAAGCAGACCTATCAGAATTACACCTGACTTCTCAGTGGAGACAATAAAAGCCAGATGGTCACGGTCAAGCATTATGCAGATAGTAAGAGACCATGGATGCCAGCCCAGACTACTATACCCAGCAAAACTGTCAATCACTACAGAAAGACAAAACAAGATATTCCATGATGAATCTAGATTTCACCAATACCTAGATACAAACCCAGCCCTACACAAAATACTAGAAGGAAAATTCCAACCCAAGGAAGATGGCTATACCAAAAAAAAAAAACAAAACAAAAACAAAAAACCACACACAATTGATGATCTCATTACAGCAAATCCCAAAGAAGAAAAAAATGCACGAATTAACATCACCAACGATGAAAACTAAATTAACAGGAGATAGCAACACTGATCATTAATATCCCTTAATGTAAATGGACTCAACTCACCCATAAAAAGGCACAGGCTAACAGATTGGATACAAAAACAGAATCCATCCTTCTTCTGCATAAAAGAAACACATCTCAACTTCAAAGACAGACATCTTCTCAGAGTAAAGGGTTGGGAAAAAATATGCCAATCAAATGGACCTAAGAAACAAGAGGGTGTAGCTATCCTAATATCTAACAAAATAGACTTCAAGCTAAAAGAGACAAAGAAGGTCATTTCATATTAGTCACAGGAAAAATCCATCAAGAGGAAATTTCAATACTGAACATCTATGCCCCTTATATGTGAAAGAAACACTTCTAAAGCTTAAATCATACATACAACCCTACACACTAATAGTGGGAGACTTCAACACTTCCCTCTCACCACTGGACAAGTCAATCAGACAAAAAATGAACAGAGAAATAAGAGAACTAACAGATGTTATGACTCAAATGGACTTAACAGACATCTATAGAATATTCCATCCAAACAGGAAAGATTATACCTTCTTCTCAGCACCTCATGGAACCGTCCCAAAAATTGACCACATACTCGGTAACAAAACAAACCTCAACACATACAAAAAAATTGGAATAACCCAATGTACCTTATCAGATAACCATGGTATAAACCTATACCAACAATACTAATTACAGAAAACCCACAAACACATGTAAATTAAACAATACTCACCTGAATCACCAATGGGTCAAGAAAGAAATAAAGGGAGAAATTAAATACTTCCTAAAATTCAATGAAAATGACCACACAACATACCCAAATTTATGGGACACAATGGAAGCAGTGTTAAGAGGAAGTTCATAGCACTAAACGCAGACATAAAGAAGCTGGAAAAAGTCCCACATTAGTGAATTGAAAGAACATTTGAAAACTTTAGAACAAAAAGATGCAAACTCACCTAAGAGAACTAGATGGAAGGAAATAATCAAATTGAGAGCTGGGGCTGGAGAGATGGCTCAGAGGTTAAGAGCAGTGCTTGCTCTTCCAAAGGTCCTGAGTTCAATTCCCAGCAACCACATGGTGGTTCACAACCATCTGTAATGGGGTCTGGTGCCCTCTGCTGGCCTGCAGGCATACATGGAGGCAGAATGTTGTATACATAATAAATAAATAAATATTTATTAAAAAAAAAGAAAAAAATCAAATTGAGAGCTGAAATCAACAAAATAGAAACAAAGAAAACAATACAAGGAATCAATGAGTCAGCCAGGTGGTGGTGGCGGCGACTCACGCCTTTAATCCCAGCACTCGGGAAGCAGAGGCAGGCGAATCTCTGTGAGTTTGAGGCCAGCCTGGTCTAGAAAAGCTAGTTCCAGAACAGGAACCAAAAGCTACGGAGAAACCCTGTCTCGAAAATCCTAAAAAGGGGGCTAGAGAGATGGCTCAGAGGTTAAGAGCACTGGTTGCTCTTCCAGAGGTCCTGAGTTCAATTCCCAGCAACCACATGGTGACTCACAACCATCTGTACTGAGATCTGGCGCCCTCCTCTGGCGTGCGAGCATACATCGAGGCAGACTGTTGTATACATAATAAATAAATCTTTAAAAATAAAAAAAAAAGAATCCATGAGTCAAAGAACTGGCTCTTCGAGAAAATCAACAAAACAGACAAACCCTTACCAAACTAACCAAAAGACAGAGAGAGAACATCCACATTAACAAAATCAGAAATAAAAAGGGCAACATAACAACAGACACGGAGGAAATACAGAGAATCATCAGGTCATATTTCAAAAACCTGTATTCCACAAAACTGGAAAACTTAAAGGAAATGGACAACTTTCTGGATAAATATTACTTACCAAAATTAAATCAAGAGCAGATAAGCAAATTAAACAGACCTATAGCTGCTGAATGTTGTAATATGGGCGCAGCGGCGGGGCTACGTCCCCAAAACCCCAGCCGCCTGCCCGGCTAGCTTATGCCCCGAAATAATTACACGGAAACTGTATTCTTTTAAACACTGCTTTGGCCCATTCCTATCTAGCCTCTTCTAGGCTAATTTTCACATATTAATTTAGCCCATTTCTAATCATCTGTGTAGCGCCCCTAGGTGCGCTTACCGGGAAGATTCTAGCCTAAGTCCATCCTGGGTCGGAGCTTCATAGCGTGCGTCTTCCCTGGAGCAGGTAGCATGGCGTCTCTCCTGCGTCTGCTCCGTAGAGGAGAGCTGTTGAGTCTGACCTCACTTCCTCTTCCTCCCGGCATTCTGTTCTGTTTACTCCACCCACCTAAGGGTGGGCCTATCCAATGGGCCTAGCAGTTTCCTTATTGCTTAGCCAATGAAATCAACAGATTGATATATGACACTCCCACATCAGCTGAAGAAATAGAAACAGTCATCAAAAGTCTCCCAACCAGGGGCTGGAGAGATGGCTCAGTGGTTAAGAGCATTGCCTGCTCTTCCAAAGGTCCTGAGTTCAATTCCCAGCAACCACATGGTGGCTCACAACCATCTGTAAGGAGGTCTGGTGCTCTCTTCTGGCCTGCAGGCATACACACAGACAGAATATTATATACATAATAAATAAACATTAAAAAAAAAGTCTCCCAACCAAAAAAAGCCCAGGACCAGATGGTTTCAGCTCAGAATTCTACAAAACTTTCAAAGAAGAACTAATACCAATATTCCTCAAATTATTCCACACAATAGAAACAGAAGGAACATTGCCAAACTCTTTTTATGAGGCTACAATTACCCTTATACCCAAACCATAGAAAGACATTACTAAGAAAGAGAATTACAGACCAATCTCACTCATGAACATTGATGCAAAAATACTGGCAAATCGAATCCAAGAACACATCAAAACCATCATCCACCAAGATCAAGTCGGCTTCATCCCAGAGATGCAGGGATGGTTCAACATACGAAAATCTGTCAATGCAATCCACCATATAAACAAGCTGAAAAATAAAAACCACATGATCATCTCATTAGATGCCAAAAAAGCATTTGACAAAATACAACATCCCTTCATGATAAAGGTCTTGAAGAGAGCAGCGATACAAGGAACATACCTAAACATAATGAAGGCAATATACAGCAAGCCAACAGCCAACATCAAACTAAATGGAGAGAAACTCCCAGCGATTCCACTGAAATCAGGAACAAGACAAGGTTGTCCACTCTCCATATCTATTCAATATAGTTCTTGAGGTCCTAGCTAGAGCAATAAGACACCAAGGGGATACAAATTGTAAAAGAAGAAGTCAAACTCTCACTGTTTGCTGATAATATGATAGTTTACATAAGTGATTCCAAAAACATTAACTCAAAAAAATCAGTAGCCCTGCTGTACACAGATGATAAAAGGGCTGAGGAAGAAATCAGAGAATCAATACCCTTCACAATAGCCACAAATAGCATAAAATATCTCAGAGTAACTATAACCAAACAAATGGAAGACTTGTATGAAAAGAACTTTAAATCTTTGAAGAAAGAAATTGAAGACACCAGAAAGTGGAAAGACCTCCCATGCTCTTGGGTAGGCAGAATTAATATAGTAAAAACGGTAATCTTACCAAAAGCAATCTACAGATTCAATGCAATGCCCATCAAAATCCCAGAAAAATTCCTCACAGACCTTGAAAGAACGGTACTCAATTTCATTTTGAAAAGCAAAAAACCCAGGATAGCCAAAACAATCCTGGGTAATAAACTAACTTCTGGAGGCATCACAATCCCTGACTTCAAACTCTACTACAGAGCTACAGTACTGAAAACAGCCTGGTACTGGCATAAGAACGGACAGGAGGACCAATGGAACCAAATAGAAGACCTGGATATCAATCCACACATCTTCAAACACCTGATCTTTGATAAAGAAGCAAAAAATATCAAATGGAAAAAAGAAAGCACATTTAACAAGTGGTGCTGGCATAACTGCATATCAACATGTAGAAAAATGAAAATAGACCAATATCTATCACCATGCACAAAACTCAAGTCCAAATGGATCAAAGACCTCAACATAAAGCCAGCCAAACTGAGCCTTATAGAAGAGAAAGTGGGAAGTACACTTGAACGCATTGACACAGGAGACCACTTCCTAAATATAACCCCAGCAGCACAGACACTGAGAGAAACAATTAATAAATGGAACCTCCTGAAACTGAAAAGCTTCTGTAAAGCAAAGGACACGGTCAACAAGATAAAACGACAGCCTACAAAATGGGAAAAGATCTTCACTAACCCCACATCAGAGGTCTGATGTCCAAAATATACAAAGAACTCAAGAAATTGGTCATCAAAAGATCACATAATCCAATTAAAAAAAATGGAGTACAGACATAAACAGAGAACTCTCAACAGAGGAATCTAAAATGGCTGAAAGATACTTAAGGAAATGTTCAACATCCTTAGTCATCAGAGAAATGCAAATCACAACAACCCTGAGATTCCATCTTACACCTGTAAGAATGGCCAAGATCAAAAACACTGATGACAACTTATGCTGGAGAGGTTGTGGGGAAAAGGGAACACTCCTGCATTTGCTGGTGGGAATGCAAGCTGGTACAACCCCTTTGGATGTCAGTGTGGCGATTTCTCAGAAAATTAGGAAACAACCTTCCTCAAGACCCAGTAATACCACTTTTGGGAATATATCCAAAGGATGCTCAGTCGTGCCACAAGGACATGTGCTCAACTGTGTTCATAGCAGCTTTGTTTGTCATAGCCAGAACCTGGAAACAACCTAAATGCCCCTCGACCGAAGAATGGATAAGGAAAATGTGGTAAATTTACACAATGGGGTACTATACAGCAGAAAAAAATAACATCTTGAAAAAGTCAAAGGGATCAAGATATGGATTCATCACTCTTATTTTAAGCTTGTTGAGCAGACGACTCTGCCAGCAAATAGAAAGTCTCCTACACCCAACGGACCCTTTAAAGCTAAGGACCCTTGCCCTTACTCTGATTTGCTTCTGGCTCTCTTTTCCATTGGCAAAATTAGTCCCCAACCCCCCCAACCACAGAACATTAGCTAGCTGGGTTCTTTCTGATACTGGGGATGGACATATCATCTCCAACCTTACATCCCATGCATCCTGGGTACTTATTTCCCCATGTTCTCAGTAGATCTCTGTGATCTTGCCCAGATGGCCTGGTCTGCTTGGAAACACCCTGTCTTATGACTGCTCTGCAGGTTATGGGTGTCATAGATCATACTTAAAGGCCTGCCTAAAGCTATCAAATTCTATGTTTGTTCTGGACCTGCGGGGGACCAGGACAATTCTATTGCGCTGCTTGGGATAATAATCAATACAAGCAACACACAGAGGGGACTCCCACATCAACAGTCAGCCCCCTTAATAATGTCATACTAAGGCTTTCTCTCAGCCCCAAGGACCAATTAATCAAGCTATTGCTCTCCTATCGGCTACATGCAATTACCTAAATAATTTTCAGTCAAACTGGACCCAGACCTGTTGGTTTTGTCTACACCCGTCTCCTCCTTACTACAAGGACACAGCAGTCATCTCTTCATACATGGAACTTCTTCCCACACGACCTGCCCATGGGGAACCACCCCAAGCTTATATTAGGATCAGTCTGCAGGACTGGCCTTTGTATCCTGCCATCCAACATGTCCATCCTGGTGGCTTATTACCAGCATGCCCACCACCTGTTACCACCTGAAGGCACCTGGTAGGCATGCTCCACAGGACTTACCCCATGTTCTCACACCCAGATACCACAACAAAACAAGAGTTTGCGTCCTTGTTCAAATTTCCCCGGGTTCTTTATTATTTGGCAGAGAGCATGACAACCCACCTAGTCACCTTTCCCTACTCAACAGCGGCGCTCCACAGCACCCGACTCCCACTTTGGTGGCTCTAGGGACGGCTGGGGCGGCCAGAATAGTTACTACTGTCCTTGTGTTACAGCATGAAAATCACAGAACTTTAGGTGCCCTGACTGATCAAGAGCTGGCTGAGCTGGAAAAATCTATTTCTCATTTAGATCATCCCTCAGTTCTTTAGCAGAAACCGATGGAGAGTAGACCTCCTCCTCTTACAACAGGGAGGGCTATGCCTGGCCCTAGAACAATATTGCTTTTATGCTAATCACTCAGGGGTGATAAAAGAATCTCCTCCTCTGTCCCTGGTGCACAAAAGGTTACAGGATAGAAAAAAAAACAATGGAGGAACAGTTCTAACTGGTATGAAACCTAGTTCTTGCAGTCCCCATGGCCACCACCTTAATAACCACATTGGCAGGATCCCTATTAATCCTATTGTTCGCTCCAATTTCTGGGCCTTGTATAGTTAATACACGTCTCTGTATTATAAAAGAAAGTGTGGAATAATTAAGCCAATGGTCCTTCACAGCCAATACACACCCCTGCCTACAAATGATATACAGTCCACTACGTTCAAAGATTTGACTTATGTTTCAACTCAAGGGGTGAATGAAGAGACCAGGGCCAGTTTGCTAAGACCTCTGTATTATATTACCCCACCATGCTATGTTGACTCCTGTCTGGCTTCAACCAGACCCTCAGGAGATACGTCCAGTCTGATAGACAATCAGGGTCCTATCCAGTCACAAGCAGGAGCTGTTCTTGCTATTTTCAGTCAAACAGACCCCTGACACGGCAACCATAGTTGCCGACCAGATGTTATGAGCCAATCATAAAATGATTCCTGTACCAGTAAGGGTCTATACCCAATCACTTCAAAGTACTCTTAACCACAATTGCAATTCTCCTAAGCAGGCTTAAAAGGGGATGCCTCACCCTCCCCTGGCGTCAATGCCATTTTGGGTGGACCCTAGCATGCTGACTTTTCTGTTGCTTTCTGCAACTGCATATGGGGTGTCTTCTGGTCATCTGGGCCACCTAAGGACCCCACACAAACCACCCAGACCCGTTAGATGACTGGCATGAAGAACAGTGTGTGACAACTTCTGTCATAAATAAAAGCACTTTGCCCTTGAAATTGAAGACTTTTAAAAGCTTGGAAGAGTTGGGAGGAGGGAAGCCAGGAACCCAAATAGCTGCACCCAACATCCTATGAGTCTAGAGCCCAAGACTCAGAAGGTTGAAGCCGCAGGAGGATTCTAAGTTTGAGCCAGCTTGGGTTACATAGCAAGACTGTCTCAAAAAGAAATAAATCTGGCCAGGCGGTGGTGGCACATGCCTTTAATCCCAGCACTCGGGAGGCAGAGGCAGGTGGATCTCTGTGAGTTCGAGGCCAGCCTGGTCTACAAGAGCTAGTTCCAGGACAGGCACCAAAGCTACAGAGAAACCCTGTCTCAAAAAACCAAAAAAAAAAAAGAAAGAAATCTGAATTTGTAAATGACTACCGGAATTCTCTAGTTACTCTCCAACCCACTCTCCTGAGCAGTTCAATTAATAAACTATTCTTTCAAAAAGTAAGAAAGTAAGTAACATTTACTGAGCCCTTTCTATATTGAGACCAACTGGAGTGTCTATTTAACCAAGGAGAATGTTCTAAGTGAGAAAACATCAGGGGGAAAAGTGTCAGGCCTGAGGCTAAAGATGAAACCATGTGTACTGGAGGGTGCAGATACGACAGAAGCCAGAAGACGGTGTGGAGTCTGACGGTGGTGGCAAGACTGGAAATGAGATTAGAATGCAGGAATGGCCAGTGTGAACTCAGACAGCAGAACCCTGAACCATGTAACAGACTCAGGAAAAGAAGAGGGTAATCCACACAGAGCTGGGCTGCTGTATGGGACACCTTGCTGGAGACAGAGGTCTGGCATTCGGGAGATGAACTGGAGCTCCTTTATCTCCTGATTTATCTTGAGTATCAGCATGTGCTATTCATGAGCGTCAGGCAGAATAAACACTATGAGCCAGGCCATAGCTCTGAGAGTCTGACACCGCCTGAGAGGAAGGTGGACTATCATAGTTTGAATAGCAAGTGACCCCTAAGGGCCGTGTATTCAAAGTCTGGCCTCCAGGCTTTGCTACTCGAAGGTGGTGGAACTGGGTGGAGTGAGCCCGGTAGAAGGAAGTTAGCTCACTGGGGCTAGATGGCTGGAAAGGATATTGGGACTATGGCGGCCCCTTCTTCCGGCTGCTAACAGCTGAGCTGCTTCCCAGTTTGATATAAGCCAAAGCAATTGTGGACTGAAACCCCTAAAGTGTGAGTGAGAACAAACCCTTCTTTCTCAGGGATCTCTGGCTTTTATTACAGAGACAGAAAGCTAACACAACCACAGGATATCTGAAGTAACAGGACACTCAGTCTTGGGTTTCTGACCTTTGTTGAGGGGCTTTCTGACAACACATTGTTAAACATCATCTTCTTCGTTCTTTTGTTTTTTCAGATTTATTTATTATGTATACAGTGTTCTGTCTGCATGTGCACCTGCAGGCCAAAGAGGGCACCAGATCTCATTACAGATGGTTGTGAGCCACCATGTAGTTGCTGAGACTTGAACTCAGGACCCCTAGAAGAGTAACCAGTATCCTTAACCTCTGAGCCATTTCTCCAGCCCCCAAACATCATCTTTACTTTAGAGACTGAGAAGTTTTTGGACTCTGCCAGCTCCTTAAAACCCAACTGCTGGGGGCTGGAGAGAAGGCTCAGTGGTTAAGAGCATTGCCTGTTCTTCCAAAGGTCCTGAGTTCAATTCCCAGCAACCACATGGTGGCTCACAACCATCTGTAATGAGGTCTGGTGCCATCTTCTGGCCTGCAGACATACACACAGACAGAATATTGTATACATAATAAATAAATAAATAAATATTTTTAAAAAAACCCAACTGCTGAGGCACAGTAGTATCTGTGAGTCCAGGAATCTTCTATTTTAACAGTAGCCAAGGTTGAGAACACTCAGATTAGCATCCACAATACATCTGCACACAGACTTGTACTTCCCTCTCCAGCTCTCTTTGGTCTATAACAAAAATGGCCCTGATTCAACAACAGGTGCACCCTGTTGTGGGGTCAAAGACATCTTGCTTCATGGAAAAACCCTTTTTGTCATTCCCACACAACCCTTCCACTCTTCATCCTGCCTCCAGTCTCCACGTGCTGGGATTACAAGTGTGTACCACCATGCCCGCCCACGTCCACTCCACAAAAGCAGGACGTTGGTCTCAGTCACTGTTGTATATCCAGCAACTCTGAGAGTTCGTGAGCAGCACTGGCAATGATTATTTGTACTATAAATAACTTGAGGATCTACAGCCAAATAGTAGGGTTTTGAGGAGATCAGAGTCTGGACTTTGGCTGGGAACATGGTGAGTGTGGAATGACATAAAGTATTTACAGACTGTTTTATCAAACTGCCAGGGAGGCTGGAAAGACAGCCCAGTCATTAAGAATACTGGTTGCTCTCACAGACAACCCAGGTTTGCTTCCCAGAACCAATATGGAGGCTTACAATCATCAATAACTCTAGTACCAGGAGACCTGAGGCTCTCTTTGGCCTCCAAGGGCACCAGGAACACATGTGCATACAAACATACAAGCAAACCACTCATACCTATGAAAAATAAATCTTTTTAAAAAAACTGTAATGCAAAACCGGGCTCTAGTTGAGAATGTCGGCCTGATTTCACCCCCCCTCTGACCTGCAGGCAAGGACATCTCTACCATAAAGACCTGATTAACTTCATCAGCGCAGATCCCTCTTATCTCGCCCAGTACTCTGTACCGCGTCACCCTCGCACTAACTCAGCTGCTCACTGTGTTGCCAAGCCCTGTGATTATCTTGTTACAGACTAGCCATCAATAGTAACTTGACTTCTTTATCATACCCGTGGCACCAAACACAGAGGAAGCACAAAGATGTTTGTTAGGCGGTAAGAGGCAGACCACAAGGTCCATGCAGAAGAAAAGCTCTGCAAGCAGGTGTGAGGCGGGCCTTTCACCTCAGGGACTGCGCGAGGGCCATCAGAGTCCAAGACAAGCTGGGACAGTTTATTGAGAAGCTGCCTCAAATAGACTTTATATATATATAAAGGCTTGCTTTTTATGCGTATATGTGCTTATCTGCCACAGCTGCGCTGATGCTGGAGGTCTGAAGTTGCTGTCAGATCCCCTGGAGCTAGGGTTACAGGAAATTCATTACAAGTCACCTGGCCCGAGCGCTAGGACCTGAACTTGGGTTCTTTGGAAGAGCAGCAAGCACTCTTAACCACTGAGCCATTTCATTTCATTTGAAGAATCATGAAGTGAAGGTCGACAGCAGAAAGTTCATCCTTAGGACCATCCGTTTAGCCCTCGCATCCGCTCGCGCCTTCCACCCGGCGCGCCAGGCGTCCAGGAACGCGCTCCAGCAGCCCTGTGGCGGTCGCCTCGCGGGAGGGTGGAGAACTGGATCTAACTGCAAGTCCGCGACTTCCTTCTCATCCTCTGCAGGTTAAGCCAGGGGAGAACCCAAGTCCTACGCTTTTGCAGAGACACCAGATTCAACCATACTAGGATGCCCCACGTGACCATGCCAGCCAGATCTCGCGGGATTTACGACCCGAGGACAAACCCTCCCGCCACCATTGGTCTCCACCTACCTCCTGGCGGTGACTAGTTTCTGGAGAAAAGTGTCCAGTATAGTGTCAAGGAGTTCCACCCTGGAGATGGTCGTGTCAACTGGCACAGATTCTGGAGAGAAGCCCTCGGGCCCCTTTTCCACAGCCTCATTACTATGGCTCACGTCAGCCATGTTGAAACTGAACCGCCAAAATGAAATGGCCCCGCAGCCCCTCCCACCAGGACCTCTGATTGGAGAAAAAAAATGCCCGTCACCGAACCGGATGGGTTGGGTCAATTGCCAGAGGCGGTGGGTCAGGGACAGGTCGTGCCTTTAATAATTTAGTTCCAGGACTGGAAAAACGTTCTCAAGCTGAAGTTTGGGGCCTCAATAAAAATTTTTAATTACATTTCAAAGATTTCATACAGTGCAACAGTGAATATTCGCAGCTAATATCCTCCATAGTCCATTTTTATCAAATGCTTAAGTGCATGTTCTTCCCCATGTTTTCCAGTCTTTTCGAGTTTCTAAAATAGGTTATGGACCAACAGGTTGAAATTTCTAGCTGTCTTGCTCTCCAGTTTTGGAAAGACGGGCGCCCACTGGCCTATTCTAGTCCCTGACTTCGGATAAGAAAGTAGGGGTCAGGACAGGGTGCCTAAGGAAAGGGAGGAGAAGCGACAGGAGCGGGAGAGACTACACACTGCACAAGAAAATGAAGTCAGAGAAACCCTGTCAAAAAAAAAAAAAGAAAAAATAATGAAGTCAGGAGGAAGAAATAACCTAAGGCGTGAGAAGCAGGACCCTCTCGTGGTGTCCGCACTCTGCCCCAGGAAGGAAGGCTCAAAGAAAGATGAGAGACTGACTCAAGAAGTCACGCTCAGAAAAGCTTGTGGTGTGGGGGTCCTTGCTTCCATTGTATTGACAGTACTTGGGTGGATGTGAGGAGTAAAAAGATTTAAAATGATCTGGGGGCTCTGCCCTTCAGATGACTATGGACAAAATTGGGGGGCTCTAGCAATAAAGTGCAGGAAGTGAGGCCTAGCAGCACACAGTAAACCCAGAACTCAGGAGGGGGTGGGGGGGAGGATCAAGAGTTCAAGGTCATCCTCTGCTTCACAGTGACTCAAACCCAGCCTAGGACTTGTCTGAGGCTCCGTCTCAAAACAACTGACATGCTGAGACCAATAAAAGTAAAGTTCAAGAGGAAACGAGAATAGACTACAGAGGTCAGTCCAGAGATGGCTCCTACTCAGGATGGAAGAAACGAGAAGGCTTCAGTTAGCTAGCACCTTCCAGATTGGCACCATGACGTTTCCCAAGGCATGGGACCACTAAAAAAGGTTGAAAGCATCACCCAGGCCATCATCTTAAGTAGGCAGTTTGCCTTCTTCCCACTCCACGGGCCATGTTTCTCTGGATAGGCTTGGTGGAGGCTGGGAAGAAGCCCCTGCGGGAGCATCAACAATTTTGGCAGTATGAGGCTGGTCACTGAAGTAGGCCTGGCCTTGGGTGTCTTCCTGACTGTTCTTTCTTCTGCTGCCACCACAGGGTACCGTGACTAGGATGACACTTCACAACCAAGGACAAGAAAAACAAGGGCAGTTCATATTCCAGAGTCCCGCTGGGAGACACCTGTTGTTCATCTGGGGGACAGGTATGTAAGTGGCATTGCTGCCTGGGGCTCAGCGCCTCCACTGCTGCCTCCGGGGCTGGGGTCAGCTGGCCTGAGGAGAGGGCAGTGAGGAACACGCACCTCTCATTACTTGCCAAGCCAGTGGCTTTCTCAACCTGGCTTCAGGGAAATGTTCCAGTGTAAGTTTGATCCACTTAGGACTGTGCCCTCCACTGTAGTCCCAGTGGGGGCCAACAGCCCATTCTTGTCTTCAGGGTCCCAGGCCTAAAAGGAAAGGGAAGGGATAAAGAACTGGGATCGACGTCACAGTTTTCCACTTCTCCGAGGAGGGGCTTCTGAGAGTAGACCCGAAGCTGTCAGGACTAGTTGCCTGCTTCACAGATGTTCAACTATACGAACCAAATGAAGCCTTGGCGTTTCTCCATCTTAGTAGCTCCCAGAGAAGACGAACACCCTGCAGAGAGCCCTGCCCCCATTTGTCCCCAAAAGCAGGGCAAAGCAGAGTAGTCCAGTGGACAACTCGGTCCCAAATTTAAGCAAGCATAAGAAATTAAGGGATAAAGAACTGGGATCGACATCACAGTTTTCCACTTCTCCGAGGAGGGGCTTCTGACAGTAGGCCTGAAGCTGTCAGGACTTAAAGTCTTACGATGGAAAAGCAGGGGACAAGCAACCTCTATAGCAGCTCTTCTCCAGGCCTGAGGGGCAGACACAGAGAGAGGGGCATCAGCGAGGGGCCAGCAGGGTCCTGTGGAGGTTGATCTTCAGGCCATGACTGAGTATGAGGACCTAGTGAGGGGCCCAGATCTGGGAACAAGGAAGCCAGCACAGAACCTCCTCAGCAAGAGCCGTCCAAAGTTTCTCGTCTTGTCCCAGATAGGTCAGCGGGCCAGAAGCAGGATGGGTGTGTCGTGGTGGCATTCACAAGGATACTCTCCTCCCTGCTCTACCCTGGCCCAGAAGAATGTGTGAAACCACAGCCTTTCTGTCCGCCATTGGCTACCAGTGTCTTGAGTCCACCAGCTCAGGTCGGAGGCTGAGTTTCTTGAGGCTCTCGTAGCCCACCACGATGACGATAGTAGAGGGTGTAGCCGAGATGATTCGAGCAGAGAGGCCCTTCATGAGGCCCCAAGGCCCCTCTTCTGCCATCAGCTGTCTGAAGGTCAGGATGATGGAGCTCTTGCCTTCAACCTGGAAGAGTCACCACAGTAAGGGCTACCAGCTGTCTCAGTCACAACCGCTCTGTTCACCCACACTGTGTATCAAGACTCAAGTGGGAACTCTGCTTCTAGGGACAGCAGTGACTTCCTCCAACCCTTCCTACCCCATTTTCCTCACATAGAATAATGGTGATAATAGACCCTGTGTCACAAGCAAGAAGAAAAAGTAATACCAACCACAGAGCCAGGTGTGGTGGCGCACGCCTTTAATCCCAGCACTGAGGAGGCAGAGGCAGGTGGATCTCTGTAAATTTGAGGTCAGCCTGGTCTACAGTGAGGTCCAGGCCCATCAGCGCTACATGGTGAAACAACAGACTACCAATAGCTGCCTGGCACGAGAGTCCTCACTGCCCTCAGGCAAGCTATCCAGCTCTGAATCTTTGGACTAGGTGCTCCTCTTCCTCTCAGGGAGGCTCCCAAGCAGCCCCACCGGTCCATGGCTGTCTCTGGCCAACTCAGTCCCTCTCGGGTCAGGGCTAGAAGCCCCATTCTGTTCAGTGCCAGTCACACAGCCAGTAACCAGGTCAAGGATCTGTTTGCACCTTTCCCCAACAGGTCCTGTCTCTTTCCCCGTGTGCCAAATTACAACTATAAAGCCCAGAGCACTTCTGCGTCACACGCTTCCTGTCCAGAGCACCTTCACAAGGTCATCCCAGCCCTGTCCCCCACAGCCCCCTGCTGTGCCTTGCCTTCTTCAGCACCCCCTCCACACCTCTTTTTCTCCTCTATCTCATCTCACCACTTGGCTTCCACAACCTCCTTTAGCCATGTCAAGGGCATTTTCAATTTGGCCCTAGCCTGCGGCCTAGCCCCACAGAGCAGAAACCTGTCTTTTCCCTGGGGTTGCCTCCTAAAATACCTGGGCAAGGTTAAGGAAAGAATGGGGTCAGCCTTGGTTCTCCAGGATAAAGGACTGGAGAACGCAACTCCATCCCAATCAGATGCCAGTGCCTTTACTTTCAAATGTTGGAAGCACTCTTTCCTAGGGACAACAATTCCCTAGATCTGTTGCCCGCTCCTGTGGACGTGATAGTAGCACAAAAATCGACTTTACCCCGAACTGTTAGGGTTCCTTTTCTTCCTTCCTATCCTCACCATATCCCAGTGACCTTCCTCACATATTTCTTTTCCTGATTCTCCACCTTTCATCCTACATTACCCTGGTTACACACTGAAAGTCCCCCTAGGACTTGATCCAGTAAAATCGACCCTTTGCATAGCATGTACCATATTCAGACCCTATTCTTGGTGCTAGCTAATTATCTTCAGAGCTGACTGTAGACAGCGATTACAACCTCTGGGCAGCCCCGAGTTGTCGGTATTTTGGATGAGTCTACACAAGTACAACCTGTGAAAGCTACTTAAAACCATCTCAGCCAGCGGCATGGCTCAGTGCTTACCATCGAGCCTAAAGACACGAGTTCAATCCCCTGGAACCCACACAGTGGAAAGAGAAACCAACTACATAAGTTAACCTCTCACCTCTACATGCTCATTATAGTGTGCACGTGCGCGCACACACACACACACACCAAAAAACAAAACAGAAACAAAAAATCCCACAAATTTCTCAGCTGGCACAGTGACACGTACCTTTAATCCCAGTACTTGGAGGGCAGAGGCAGGAAAAATCAAGAGTTCAAGGTCATCCCTAGCTACAAAGTGGGTTTAAAGCCAGCCTTGCTGAACTCTGAGACTGTCTCAAAAACAACAAGAAAAGACCAAATACTGGGGCAACTTCCTGTGATCTCAGGACTTGGTATTAGGAATTCAAGGCTGGCCTCATTACAGCCACAACCGTGAAACCAGACTGAACTATAGGAACTCTGTCTCAAAAAGAGCCAAAAAGCTGTGGAGCTCAGATGGCTCACTACTTGCTTGGAAAGTCCAGCACTTCTAAAAGCAGTTGTGAACCCCAGTACTCAGAGGTAGAGGAGGGTCAGGAGTCAAGGGGCTAGTTATAGAGCCCAATCCAACTGGGGATACAGGAGGACCTGTCTTTAAGGGTGGGGAGAAAAAAGGACCAGCAAGATGACTCAGTCAGTAAAAGCTCCTGCTGCCAAGCCTGACAACCTGAGTTTGATTCCCAGGACCCAAGTTTTCTTCTCGATTCTGCTCAGACCACGTCAGTCTCATTTACACACGCGTGCATACACAATAAATAAATAATACTTTCGAAAGGAAAAGGGACATTTTCATCTCTCTTCCCATTTTTTCCCAGTCTTGCTTCCTCCTCCCTCTTCCCAGATCACATCTTTAAAGATCACCTCTTTGACTTCAGTCTCTCATTCTCCATGGAATCATGGCCAAGTGGAAACATCAGAGACTTCTGAAGTCAATACGAAGCAGTAATTCTAATCACCACAAGCCTGCAAGGCAAGGAAGCAGGCGGCTCAGGGCCTAGGCTAGCAGAGTATGAAACAGATTTCAACTGAAGCCTAGAAGAAAGCAGGATGAATTCCCAGAGGCGGGTAGAGAAGTACAAGGTGCAGACAGTAGGAAAACGGCAGCTGCACAGAGAAGCACAGGAAGGGACTTGCAGGGTCACGAGGCTGACTAGACATCAGGGTTATGGCACACTGAGGTCACTGGACACTGGAGGCCTACAGTTCTTGCTTCTAATCTCTGAGTTAAGGGCGGGAAGGAGGCAGTGTTACCTGCACACGGGTTCGGATGACATCCATAGGGTTGGTGAGGACGGAGGCAGTGGCTGCAGCCAGGGGCCCAGAGACGGCTTGGAAGACAATGTGAGGGCACTCCTGAGGACACAGGCGCGACAGCTGCTCTGGAATCCAGGGAAAGACAACGCCTCAAGATACAAGGTACCATCCACCTACCCTCACAGTGCCTCTACAACCAGGACAAGCCCTCAGCCCTCTGTCATCCTGGGCCTCTCCACTGCATCCTTTGCTTCTCTGTTTCTACCTGCATCTGCCAAAAATTCCTACTGTCCATCTCTGGGGCTTTTCAGGAGTCACTGTGGACACATCACCCATTTAAAAAGGACAAGACTCGGAAAGGGCTTTAAAAACTCCTGCTTTCTGCTGTAAAAACAAGGGCACATACTGCACGTTGCCTTAGGTGGCATTCTAGTAGGAAACACTTAAACCTCATGAGCTCCAGCTTGTAATCTCGGTACCCAGAGGCTGAGGTGGGACTGCTGAGTTTGCTAGCACATGGCAGCTAGAGCATCAGTGTGAGGCCCTGTCTCAAACCATGACCCTGATCCACAGTGGTCTCTACGGAAGGGACTGGGTGACTGCCATGGATAAGAAGGCTGTTCGTTACAAACTGCAAACCTTTTCCTTTGGGGGTTGGAGGAAGCTCAGGCTGGCCTGGAACTCAGGATGGGGTGAGGATGAGCTCTGCTCCTCCAAGCACTGGGATTACAGACACGCGGCACTACAGCTGGTCTCCACGGTGCCAGGGCAGGTTCCAAGGGCTTCAAACTTGCCAGGCAAGCACTCTGCCGATTCAGCCACATTCTTAGCCCTTCAAATTCATTTGGAATTTTTGGCTATGTAAATATTTTTACAAATATAAACAATATCAGAATGGAAGTCTTACCCTACAGTGAGGACCAGTTTATTCCAAGAAAGAAAAATGGCCTGGTATGAAGGAGCATGTCTTTAATCCCAGCACTTGGGAGGGTTTAAGGCCAGTTTCAGACATCCAGAGCTACACAGAAAAATTGCCTCAAAGAAACAAAACAAACAAACAAAAGCTGCATCCAGGCATGGTGATCACTTGAAAGACAAAGGTATGATGGCCAGGAGTCTAAGGTCCTCTTTAGCTACAGGTGAGCTCCAGGCCAACTTAGACTACATGAGGCTCTGTCTCAAGAAAACAAAAGGGGTTCAGTTAGCAGAGTGCTCACCTAGCACACACGGAGCCTAGAATGTGTAGTGCCTGGCACACACGGAGTTCTGGGTTGATCCCCAGCAAATAAACACAGGCATGGTGGCACACATCTAACTCCAACACCCTGGAAGTAGACACAGGAGGATCAGAAGTTCTAGGCTACATGAGAGTCTATTTAAAAAAAGAAGAAAAAAAAAGCCAGGCATAGTGATGCATGCTTGTAATTTTTATAATGACAGCCATGTCTCACAGAACAAGAGCAATAACACCAAGGCCTATTTCTCACAGTGCCGCTGGGAAGCGTGCCTGCAAATCAGTTCTCTGCTTTACTCTCTTCTGAGGTGAAAGACATGCGCTCATTTATTTACTCAACAAAGATCGAGTGAGTACCATGGGTTGACCAGCCTGGGTTTCAAATTCTTGCCCTCAGGAAGCACACATTCTAGTAGGAGAGAAGGGATATTAATCAAAAAGTAAAACATATAGCTATGTTTAAGGTGCATACTATAGCTAAAATAAAGTGGTGAAGAAGACGGAAATGCCAAGGGTGTGGGGGGGGGAACAGGCTGGCATTTTATTTATTTATTCATTTATTTATTTATTTATTTATTTTTGGATTTTTTGAGACAGGGTTTCTCCGTAGCTTTTGGTTCCTGTCCTGGAACTAGCTCTTGTAGACCAGGCTGGCCTCAAACTCAGAGATCTGCCTGCCTCTGCCTCCGAGTGCTGGGATTAAAGGCGTGCGCCACCTCGGCCTGGCCAGGCTGGGATTTTAAACGCAGCAGTCCGGCACTTCTTGAGAAAGCGAAGGGTAGAAACTACCTGGTGGTGGGAATATAAGCCATGTGTGCCTGGGCAAAAAGGTTTCCAAAGACAACATCTATCAAAAGTGCCAGGTAGCGGCGTGCCTGCGGCGTTCAGAGGCAGCAGAGCAGGATGTGGAGCAGTGAGTGAGACTCGAGGTGACTAACCAAGGATCCCGAGGACACTGGAAGAATTTAGTCTCTTATGCTAAAGATTTCCACTCAGAGTTTCTCTTCTACAGCCCTTAAGAGTTCTTTTTCAGGTGCTTAGTTCTGGTAGTTTGTGGCTAGGTCGGTGAAGGTTTGAGGAGATGTGGGAAGACAGGGTTGGCAGGCAGAAGCCACTTCAGTCTCAGCTGACATGGCAGAATTCTTTAAGCCTGGCAGAGCCACCTCTTGCCCAGTTCCTACCTGTGTTTTGTCCCAAAGTCAAGCATGCCAACAGAAACAGGGTGACCTGAAGTCTGCCTCAGGGGTGTCCTTTTCTCCCGAAGAAGGCATTTTGCAGACATTAGACTGCAGCATCAGGATCTGCACTGTCTGCCTCCTGGGCCTGTAGGCATGGCCCCAGGCCTGCGTGCTGCACAGGACTCAGGTTCCAACTCTCCTCTGTACACCTGCCACTTTCCTGAGCTCAGAGACACTGGAGAGAGTTAAGAGGGAAGGACAGAGCCCATGTCGTCTTCCCCTTTATTGTTCATTCAACAAATGTTTACTGAGCACCTGGAATAAACCCAGGCTGACTCAGGTTGACTATCTTCTGGCTAAGTGAGTTTAGACACCAGTAATAAATGAATATTTATTTAATGTTTGCTAAATGCCAGGCATTATGATAAACATGAGATCCGTGCAGAGAAAGAAGAGCCACACATGTGGTGCATCCCTTTAATCCAATACTTGGGAAACTCTACATAGGAAGGCCATGCCAGGGGGTCTACACAGAGAAACCCTGTTTCAAAAATAAGACAAATAAAAAACAAAGAAATATTTTCATTGATCTTAAGATTCTAATTAAGAATCTAGCGGGGAGAAGGCAGAAATTTTTAATAAAAAAAATTTAATAAAAAAAAAAGAATCTAGAAGTTGGGGTAAAATAACTGCAAACCGAAGCGTCCAGAAGGAGTAAAGGAGCTAAAACAGAAACAGCCCTCTTTCCAACAGGGCAAAGAAGTTCTTGCTGGGCACAGTGGCACGCATCTTTAATCCCAGCACTCGGGAGACAGAGGCAGGCAAATCTCTGTGAGTTCGAGGCCAGCCTGGTCTACAGAGTGAGTTTCTGGACAGCCAGGACTATGAACAACCTATAGCAAAAAAAAAAAAAATTTCCTTTTGTTATTCCTTTGTTATTTAACAAAGGTGACATATAAATTGAGGCCTGAAGCATGAGAAGCCAGCCACATGAAGAGCAGAAGAGAAGGTACTCCAGGCAGAAGGCTCTACCACTGAGCCGCATGCCCAACTTTGGGCAGCAGAGGCAGGAGGATCACAAAGCCTAGGCCTGCATGGACTACAGAACAACCTAGCAACTCAGTGAGATGCTGTCTCAAATCAAAAGTATAAACAGGGCCAGTATGTGGCTCAGTGGGTAGAGCTTACCCAGCTTAGCTGAAACAGCACGGCATAAACTAGACGGGATGCAAGCCTTTAATCCTGGCATCCAGGAGGTAGAGGAAGGGGGATCAGAAATTCAAGGTCAAGCAGCATGGCCCACACGTCTATCAGGTAAGCTAGGGCTATATAGCGAGGAGGCCTTATTTCAGAAAGAAAAGAAAAATAAGGTCATCTTCAAGAACATAGTGAGCTGGAGGCCAGCATGGGATACAAAATGAAGACCTTGTGTCAAAACCAAGCTGGGCATAGGACACGTGCCTGCCGTCCCAGCATGGGATGGACGGAGAGGCAAAAGGATCGTAAACTTGAACTCATTCTCGGCCTCTTGGGTGCAGAACAAGCTGAAGGCCAGCTTGGACAATATGATACCTTGACTCAAATAAAAAACACCAGGTGGTGGGCACACGCCTGTAATCCCAGCACCGGGTAGGTAAGGCCAGCATGGGGTACATAAGTCCCACTCAAAAAAGAAAATGAAACAAAAACAAATTAAAAAAACACACACACAAACTTCAAGAGCAAACACAAAATTAGCTAAGTGTGGTGGTGTAATTCCAACAGCATAAGAGACAAAGGCAGGACCTTATAGAAAAGTTCTATCTATGTGTAGGGTGCACGAAGCTTAGTGCTCCAGCCCTCACACTGCAGACAGAGCCTGCAGAGTCAGACTCGGCTGAGACTTCTGCACAGAATGTGGGCACACAGGGAAACATAACTCCAAGTATTCATGAAATCAAGTGAGGGCCAAGGCCAGCGGCAGACTCCAGAGAAAACACCCTCCTGGGAACCTGCTCTAGCTCTATTTAGTCTGCTTTTCTGCAGTGCTAGGGATTGAGCCTCAGGGCTCACACATGCGAGCCAAGCTCTCAACTGAGCGACATGCCCAGTTTTCCTCAGAGTCTGCTGATGTAATCCCAGCACTTACGGAGGAAAGCACTGCTCTTAGCCCTACAGTGAGGTCAAAGACAGTCTAGGTTAAACGGGGAGACCCTGGCTCACAAAAACAGAAGAACAAGCAATGGTTGGCAGAATATACTCCCAAAGGGCCACAGTGACAGTGCAGGGCTCAGTTTTACCACAAAGTCTAGATGGAATGCTATGATTAAGTAGAAGAAACAGAGCTAGTAAGACTAGGGTTCAGCTGGGTTTGGCAGAATGCAGCTGTGATCCTGCACTCAGTGGGGCTGATTTGATACCCTCTCTATACTCATCTCCACTCTAAAAACACACAGGAGCGACGTCAGGCCCTGCTTACCTGCATAGAAGTGGTAAAAGGGCCACCACACAGCACTGTTTGGGATGTACGTTAGCAGTGAGGCCACATAGCCTCGGTAGAAGCCTCGAAGCCCATCAGCCCGCAGGATCTGTCTGATGATGTCCTTAGTTTGGCCAAAGGCAATGAGCCCTTGTCCCTCTAGGTTCCCAGGAACTTGGAAGCGACCCATTCTCTCGCCCTTGCGCTGCATCATCAGGTGCTGGGAGACCACATCTATGGGCACTGTGATGCTCTGGGCCACGAGGGAGGCCGAGCCGCCGGCTACCAGTGATTTCACTGTGTTACTCTGGCTGTAGTCGGCTACAAATTTCCGGGTAAGCTCATAAGTGGTGACATAGCATTGGCCAGAGATGAGCGTGAAGGTGTTGACCAGGAAGCCCCGGTAGAGGCCAGCCACTCCCTCTGCTCGCAAGATCTTGACAAAGGCATCAAAGGTCCCATGGTAGAGGCTCTTGCCCTTCTGAACTTGCAGCCGGGTGCGAATGAGGGTGAACGGGTACACGCTAACGCGGATCATCATCGTCATTGCCACACCAAACACATAGAACTTCTTCTTGTCCAGGTGTTCCCACTCGATGATCTGGATGTTCCGCTTGTCCTCCATTGTGCCCAGAGACCTAGGATGGGGCAGGTAGGGGGATGTGAGGACTGCGTTTCCCTCCTGCATAGGCTTCAATGTCACCCCCTCAGGCTGTATCTCTTGGGATACTCACCTCAGCCAAGCCTAGATTGCCTGGTTCTGTCCACCCGCAACCCAGAGCAACCCCTCTGCACTCTGTCTTTGACCAGTCTTTCCAACTCAGAGTTCTTCAGAAGTCATTCCTCAACACATGACAAGGCTAGATCACTCCGCCCCTACTCAGCTTGCAGGACTGTCCATTCTGAACATGGAGCATTCTGTTTTACTTGCCTGGGTACATTTAGGGTGCTGCAGATAGTCCATCCACCTGGCACAATGGAAAGTCTACAGGGCTAACAGGATGTCACTAAGTGCAACATGGAGACCAGAATGCTCCTGGTTCCTCTGAAGGAGCAACCACCTTTGTCCTTTCATCCCCAGTGTGAGTCGCCTCTCACCTCCCTCCTGCCCCCTAAGCTGGCTGCTCTGACCGCCCCTGCCCCACCCTCACCATAATTTCCATTTTCTCTACTCTACATTAGAAGAAAGTGTGGGGAAGAGTGCAGGCAGGGACCTCACACTACAGGGCATTCCCAACTACCTCCCCACTCTCCAGGGAAAGGAGTCTAAAAGTCGGGAACAGGGCAAAGATCAGAGTCCTCTTTGGCCACTAGCTAACCCAGGAAGACAGCCGCCTGAACGGTTTCCCTGGGAACCCAGAAAGCTGCAGGACCTGCTTGAATCTGGGCTGCTAACTCTAGTCGTACAAACCATAAAACAACAACAAAAAGTTTCTGGTCAGTGAGCAAACTGACGACTGTATAACAGCTCGAATGTAACCAGCCTGGAGCCACACAGCCGCTTGGTGGTCTCTACTCCACTGTGCCTCCTGGGCAAAAATTTCTCTGTTCAATTCACTAAGTCCTCCATGGGAGGCAGTGCAAATGCTCTCTCATGCTGGTTCAGTTCTCTCAGCTCAGTCCAGAGTCAGCTAGGAGGGCCCAGCAGGCATGCGCTCATCGCAAGACAAACAAACACAGCAGGGCTCAATCCGGAGCCTCCTGCTGGGCATGCACAGCCTGCGTGCAGTGCAGGTCAGAAGGGCAGAGCAACCAAGTATTCTGTTCCAAGACCTGGTTTCCTGGGCACCTTCTTAACCTGTGAAGCTGTCAGCCTGTACAGGCCATTTCTAACAAGCAGTCCTAAGGAAGGACCCACTGCTCCATTTCCCCTCTTGCCTTCATCTCTCACTTGTATCAATTCCTACAAATCCTCTGAAGGAAGCCAGGGTTCCCCAAAGCAGGTAATTCCTATGTCATGGTATCAGGAGGAGCCACTAAAGCTCATGACTCAATCAATAAGGCACCATATTAGAAGGCTAAGAGGAAAAAGAAGTTTCTCCCCAAACAGTGGGATCTCAGCTTGCTCACTGTCTATAACCTCCAGACAGCCTGCTGAAATACCCGTTTCTCCTGTTTCATTTACTGGAAAATCCTCTTTGCAGAAATCTGAATACAAACATTCTTCAGCCTTCCTTTCTCCTGGTTCATCCAGTCCAACTTCTTCAGGACCCTTTGTCAGACCCTTCCTTGTGTACACAACTCCAGTTCTGGAATCTCTGGAACCTTTAAAACTGTTCATGGGGCTGGGGGCACAGCTCAGTCGACAGAGTGCCTGCCTAGCACCTACCAGGCCCTAAACTCAATTCCCATCATTGTGCAGCCGAGCAGTGGCGCACGCCTTTAATCCCAGCACTTGTGAGGCAGAGGCAGGCGGATCTCTGTGAGTTTGAGGCCAGCTTGGTCTAAAGAGCGAATTCCAGGACAGGCTTCAAAGCTACAGAGAAACCCTGTCTCAAAAACCCTCTGGAAAAAAAACAAACCAAAACAACAACAACAAAAGAGCTGTGGTGGCCCAGGCCCATATTCCTAGCATTTGATAAGCAGAGGCAGAAAAAATCACAAGTCTATAGTCATCTTTGACTATACAGCAAGACCAGAGCCAGCCGTGGTGACAAGAAACCCTGCCTCAAAAACAAAACGTTATTTGTGAATTGTTAAGTCCTTCCTTTGCACCTGGGATTACCCAGACTGGCAGCATTTATGCTCGAAGCTATCAAACAAAACAGAAGACAAGGACTAGGGCAAGCAGGTATATCTCCTGTCACGTCCACTCCCCTCACATAAACAAAATTCACAGCCAGGCTGTCCTGGTTTTGTTGTTGCTGCTGCTTTTGCGTTTGTTTTGTATGGGTCCATGGGGTCCATCCTCCTGTCCAGTTGATTCAGAGTTGGCACCAAGAAAAGGTCTTCCTGCATTTTACCAACTGAGCTAGAGCGACAGCCCTTGGAGCTAATAACTGGAACAGAATTTGTTAACCGCCAAGTGTTTCTCTTACTGCACAAAGTTCTACTGAGCAGTGATGCTCTGAGCCCTCACCACCCACAGTGATCCACAGATCAGCGGTACAAGAATTACCTGGAGTTGCCTATGCAAGTGCAGAGCCAGGCGTGGAAGCACGTTTGTCACGCCAGCACAAGGAGGCCGAGGCAAGAGAAACAGGAGATCAGTCAACCCGGGTTGCACAGCAAGAGCCTGTCTTTCTGGGGAAAGGAGATTTCAGGCTTCCCTACACCTGCTGATTAAGAATAACCCTGACATCTCTAGATGGTTTATATGGATTGTCAAGGTGTGGGGAGCACTGTTTTAATTATCAGAGTGTCAGTTTTATAAGAATAACTATTCTCAGGGTCCAAGATCCTTCAGTAGGTTAAGAGCCCTCTGACTCCATCTTGGATCTGGACACAATAATGACCAATCGGTTCATTCCTGTTTTTTCTGTCGACCACATCAGGTTGCCTTGTACTGGTCCTGACCAGACAGACACCCGAGGGCTGCAATCTTCAGACAGAACAACACTAACCAGCACCCTCTCTTCTTCCTGCCCCTCTCTGCCCCACCAGGCTCTGCATTCTGGGAGCTGTCACCCACTTGAACGTCAACGTGTTGTGCCGGAATACCCGTCGCGATGCCTATTCTTTGCCCTTCCCTAGGTCCTGGCGGTGTTTCCTCCCACTTCAAGACAGCCTCCTCCCTCCGGCACGGTGAGGTTCCCACCCAGTCTTAGTCTTCAGTTTAGGTTTCCACGTGATCCCTCATCCAGACACAACATGACAATGCCCTCCAGGTACTCCACGGGACACCCTCCTTTATGCACCTTCGGTCCGGCTCTTGCACAGCCAGTTCGGGGTCCCTGGGTATGCTCCTCGCCATGCTTCGCTAGTTGTCAGATTCTCATGCTCCTATGCCAGAAAGCCTCGCCGGACTTGCCTTTCGTAGCCAAAATTGCAGGGCGGCCTCCCATGGCGATGTAGCCCCGCAGAGCAGACGTCCGCTGCCTCCTCGACAAATCGGTCCTCAAAGCACCCAAGCACCGTTGTCGCTTACCTTCTCAGACCCCGGCGGTTCGGCCGCGTCTGAGAACTCCAGTCCTGGACTCCTAGACTGCGGTCCCCGCACTCCCCTCCATTCCCAGAGACAGACAAACTCGGCTCGCATCTTCCTCCATCTCGACAGGGATCCTTGTACTGCCGGAAGCGGAAACTAGGATGCTGTCATTCCCGCCCACTATGAAGTTGCTGTAATTCCACCAATGGCAATTCTCAGCCATTGAGCCTCCCTCTAGGAGCGCCGCTTCTGCCATCTTGGATTCGGGAAGTAGCCACGCCTTCTTTAGCTTCGGACGCCCTCAAGCCTGATGCGCGTGCGTGTCCCGCTAGGAATCTTCGTAATTGGCTGGCTAGAAGCAGAAAGTCAGAAGTAGTTGGTCCTCGCTCCCTTCCTCTCTCGCACCCTTTCTCCCTCCCTTTCTCTTACTTTTTCTTCGTTCCTTTCTTTCTCTCTTATTTTTTCTTTTTTATTATTTTTTCTTCTCGTTTTTATTTTATTTTCTTCCTGGGACAAGTCTTGTTATTAAGGCCTGGCTGGCCTCCTAATTTATGAATCCCCTCCCGCAGGCTTTCCAAGTGCTCCTATTACAGACCTCTGCCTCCACGCCTAGTTCCCAGGGCTGTTCCTGACAATACAGTTAAAATAAGTTACTTTTTGGAAATTGATTTTCAGTAGAGAGATTTTCAGTAGGAGAATCTAATCTTTAATCTTTCTGTACCGTTTCTCATTTTTGGAGCCCAAACAGTAGAGATTAAAGTGCAGCAGGCACTGGTGTAGGAACTCAGGTTGTTGAGACAGGGACGGATTCCAGCTCTGGGTCTGGTTTTACCCAAATGCAGGTTTTTAAAAGTTGTTTGTAAGCCGGGCGGTGATGGCGCACGCCTTCAATCCCAGTACTCTGGAGGCAGAGGCAGGCGGATCTCTAGGAGCCAGCTCTCCAGCCTCTGTTTACTTATTTTAAGCTCATGCCCGCCAGTGTGTGTGTGTGTGTTTGTGTATTTGCACACGTGAGTGCAGGTCCCCAAGCAAACTAGAGGAGAGCCTTAGATACCTGGATCTGGGTTTACAAGTGTCTGTGAGCCCCTTGGTAGGTGTGCCCTAAGCTGAAGCTGGCTGCTAAGAGCTGACGGGGAAATGGGGCTGGAGAGGTGACTCAGATCAGTTCCCAAACCCACGAAGTAGCTCTCAACTACCTGGAACTCCAGCTCCAAGGGATCTGACCCCTCTTCTGGCCTCTGCAGGCACCAGGCATGCAGGTGGTGCACACACATACATGTAGGCATGCACAAACATACATGTACGCATGTTCATACATGCCGGTAGGCATGCTCATACATACAAGTAGGGAAAATACTCATGCACATAAAAACTTTTAAATCTTAAAAACCCATAATGAGGCATCTTATCTTACTAGAATGGCATAGTTGTTGTTTTTTTTTTAACATTTTTACTCTGTTGGGTTTTTTGTTTTATTTTGTTTTTGTTTTTTTCTTTTTGAGACAAGGTTTCTATGTGGCTTTGGAGCCTGTCCTGGAACTAGCGCAGGCTGGCCTCAAACTCACGGAAATCTGCCTGCCTCTGCCTCCTGAGTCCTCCGATTAAAGGCGTGTGCCACCAACACCACGGGGAGTATTATTTTGACGCATAAATGCCTGGCCTTCACTTGTCTTGTTGCTAGCCAGCTTTTCTTAACTTAAATTATCCCATCTATCTTTGGCCTCTAGGCTTTTGCTATTCTCTATTTCTGTATATCTTTTCTTCCCTCTTCCTCCATGTCCGAGTGTCTGAGTGACTGGGTGGCTGGGTGGCTGGCCTCTGGACTCGTCCTTTTCTTCCCTCCCAGATCTCTCCTTCTATTTATGAGAATAGAAGGATCTCATCGAGATACAGAACAGAGGGATCTCATATATAATAGAGAGATCTGCTCGCCAGCCCTCCTACCCTTTCTCCTGCCTTGCTATTGGCAGTTCAGCTCTTTATTTGACCAGTCAGGCATTTTAGACAGGCAATGAAACAGCTTCACAGAGTTAAACAAATGCACCACATCTTTGCTTCATTAAACAAATGTTCCACAGCATAAGCAAATGTAACACACCTTAAAATAATATTCCACAACAGAATGGCTCGGAGAAATCAGGGGGAAAAAAAATAAGTGTTGGGGGAAAAAAGTGTGGAGAAACTGGTGCCTTTGTGTGAAGTGGTGAGGAACACAGCATCCTTCCAAGTATGATCCATTAGGTCTGTGTCTGGGTATGACCAAAAGAATTGGGAGCATTTATATCATATTTATATTTCTGCGTTCAGAACAGCACTGATTCCAGTAGCTGAAACATGGACAGTGAGTGGAAGAGCTAAGTGTTGTGTATCATCTTGAGGAAGGAAGTGGGGAGGAAAGGGGGCATCAGACTTGGCTCTCCAAACACAGACTGAATAAAGGGCAGATAGAAGAATGGGTAGATTTGTTGGTAGCCAGCAGACAGGTGCTGGATGGATGGAGGGTAAGAGAAATTGGCTCCCATGATTATGGAAGCAGAGGAATCCCATGACCGGCCACTTGTAAGCTGGAGCCCCAGGATGCAAGCAGAGTGGCTCAATATGTCCTAAAACTTCAGGACCAAAGAGGCTAATGGTGTGACTCTCCACTTGAGTCTAAGAAGCTGGGGCCCTGGGGGCTGGAGAGATGGCTCAGCGGTTAAGAGCATTGCCTGCTCTTCCAAAGGTCCTGAGTTCAATTCCCGGCAACCACATGGTGGCTCACAACTCACCTGTAATGAGGTCTGGTGCCCTCTTCTGGCCTGCAGGCATACACGCAGACAGACTATTGTATACATAATAAATAAATAAATATTAAAAAAAAAAGAAGCTGGGGCCCTGGTGTAAATTCTAGAGTCTGGAAGGACAATGGGCAGTGCCTGCCACACCAAAGATGGCTCTTCCCAGCCAAGCTGCTGTCTACTCTAGAAATAGCCTAGCAGACGCTTATGGAAGCAATGCTCTGTCAGCTTTCCAGGTGTTCCCCTGGAATCACCCACTGCAGGGAATGGTTCAGGGAAGGTTCAGGAAGTCTCTGGATGAGTGAGGGCTGGATGGAGCATGGAAGGAAGCTGGGCTCTGGGGCAGCAAGGGATCATGATGCTGGAGAGGTGACTGTTTCCTTGTCCATTCTGTCAATCAACAGCTGCAGAAATTGAAGGGGTCAAGCCTACCCAAGTTCCTGAACAGCACAGGAAGGGAAGCCCAGAAGCCCTCCCCAGGTTCCACGGAGAGAGGTCCTTGTTCTAGAGTCTTGGGAGCAGCAGGACTGGCTGAAAAAGGGTCAGGGTGGGAAAGCAGGGCCTTTGGTTGAGTGTCAGGGAGAGAAGGGGTAAGAGAGAGGCTGAATTGCTCCAATTAAAACGAACAGCTGGAGCACACCTTTAATCCCAGTTCAGGGGAAGCAGAGGTGGGCAGATCTTTGAGTTCCAGGCCTTTCTAATCTACATAGTAAGTTCCAGGACAACCAGGGCTACATAAAGAGACCCTGCCCCCAAAAACAAAACAACCAGGAGCCGGAGAGATGGCTCTGTGTTAAGAGCACTTGCTGTTCTACTGAGGACCAGAGTTCAGTTCCAGAGCACACATCAGGTACATCACAACTACAACTACAATTCCAGGGTATCGACACCTTGTTTTGGCCTCCTAAGGCACCCATGCATCTACACAGACACATACAAATAAATCTAAAACCAAAACAAAACCATAGTGGACAGGATCAGAGTCTTTGTGTAACTTCTCTCCACTGCAAGACTGTTATTCACCACAACCAAAGGCAAAAGCAACCCAGATCTCTGCCTGGGGTAAAGGGAGACAGAAAAGGGATTAGATACACACAATGGGATCCTGGGGCTGGAGAGCTGGTTTGGTAGTTAAGAACACTTGTTCTTGTGAAGGACCCAGGTTCGATTCCCAGCACCCACATGGAAGCTCACCACTTCCTCAGGGACTAGGCATGCATGTGGGACTCAGACATATGTGCAGGCAAGACACTCATATGAGTAAAATCAATCTAAGGAAAATAAGAATCCCAAGTGGTCTGATGGAAGGTTCCCATCCTGATGGAAGGCAGGAACTGGCTCCACACATGTGCCCCGGCACAGTCGTGCCCCACTCCCTGCTGCACAAGTAAAATAAATAAAATTTAATTGAAAAAGAAAAAGCAGCATCAGAGTGGTAAATGCCAGGGAGAGGACGGGGGTAAAACATTGTTGTTCATTTTTTTGGTTTCTTAGAAAAAAATTTATGTTCATGGTATTTTGCCTGCATGTGTGTCTGTGCGAAGGTGTCATAAGGAGTCACAGATAGGTGTGAGGTGCTGGGAATTGAACCCCAGTTCTCTGGAAGAGCAGTCAGTCGTCTTAACTGTTGAGCCATCTCTCCAGCCCCCACAAGTAAAAACAACAAATTCTCATCTTACATTTATTCATTTATGTGTATGGACATATAGGCACTACAGCATGACTCAGGTCAACAGGCTTGGTGGCAAGTGCCTTTGCCGCCGAGACATCTCACTGGCTCTGAAAGCTTATTAAAAACTCTACAGTAGCCGGGCGGTGGTGGCGCACGCCTTTAATCCCAGTACTTGGGAGGCAGAGGCAGGCGGATCTCTGTGAGTTCGAGACCAGCCTGGTCTACAAGAGCTAGTTCCAGGACAGACTCCAAAGCCACAGAGAAACCCTGTCTCGAAAAACCAAAAAAAAAACAAAACAAAACAAAACAAAACAAAAACTCTACAGTAGAAGATTGTGAGGAAGGGGAACTGTGGCATGGCTGACCAGAGGTCAAAGCCGCTCTGCTGTAAGAACAATCGATCTTCCGAACAGTGTAGGGAGGGCTGCATCACAGGGGTTAAGAGAACTCGGGAAGGGGACAAAGGGGGACTATGGTGGACCCTCCTTGGTGTTCAGTGGTCATAGGAGAGGGAAACCAAGTATAGATGAGGAGGTAGCGTTATGGGGAAAGTTAATGACTTTTTGGTTTTGGTGTTTTCAGATTCTTGTAGCTCAGGTTGGCCTCAGTTTCACTATGTAGCCAAGACTGGTTTTCAGCTGCTGCTTCTCTCGCCTCTGCCTCCTGAGTGCTGAGATCACAGGTGGCTACCCCTATTCACTGCATGTGTGCACACCTGTAGTCAAGAGGGAGGGAGCCAGTTAGGTGAGGTGGAGGCCTGCTGGGAGTTCCCCCTAGAGGACAGAGGGGCAGGCAGTCTCAGAAGCAGGCCAGAGTGTGACTTCCTGGCAGAGGGAGGAAAAGGCAGTGTGGAGGTGTGGGTAGAGTGAGCCTTGTCAGCAGTGCAGACGGATTGGGCCAGGGTGGGGATGGGGCAGAGCTGAACCAGAGTCACGATGAGCGTAGGAGTCCCGGGGACAGCAGATGTGGCAGCCAGTGTCTAGCAGGCACAGTTGAGGCTGGTCCACACAGTCCTAGCCCTGCCTGGGGCAGGCTGGGGCTCGCAGGCAGGAGCTGCAGAGCCCACCCGAAAACCTCGACCTCCACACAGGCTACCCTGGTGGGAACTCGGCCACAACAAAGACAGCACATCATCAGCCTTGCTTAAAGCTTGTATCTTTTTAATAAAAAATAAATTGTCTGTGACGAGCAGTTTTCTGAATCCCAAAACAAAGGGACAAGGAAGGAGGAATTCAAGGGGTCAGCCACACCAGACAAGAGAACAAGGCTCAGATTACGCCCGCCATTCCAGTCAGGGCAGAGACAGTAACAACCTGTTTAAACTGAAGCAAGAAGGTGGTCAGACTTCGGAAAAGACTTCCCAAGCAGTAGGGCATGATTGGTACAGGGAAGCACAGGGGTCCAGCTCCCAAAGAATCTTGGCGACCCCAGGAAAAGGGAGGGCTGGTGTTTCAAAGAAGCAGCTGCTTCCAGAGTGGCAGCTTGCAGGATCAAGTTTGCAGGAACAACCCCAGCTTGCTCAGATGCTCGGGTGTGTCACCACGGAATCCCGGACAGCCACAGCTTCAGGGTCTCCTGAAGCTCTTGGTGTTGGCTGATCAAGACTGAAGACTCCTATCTGGCTCTTCCTGTCCTGGCATGGGTACAGGCATGGAGACAGTCCATGTGCTTACAGAAGAAAGTCCCCTAGGGGAGGCCCTACTGGGTGCTGCAGGTGACACATAATAGCAGGAAAGCCTTCACCCTAGTCAGGGTGGCACTGTGCCAGACTCAGGCACCAGACCAGGGGCTCTCCCTGCTCAGTTCCCATCTGTGCCCTCAGTTTAAGCCACTTCAGTGCCTAGATGGTTGTTGTCAGCATCGACGTCACTGGCAGAGGTCCTATAGTCCTTGGAGGGCTGGAGATGCCGTTCCCTGCTCAATGGGGCCTTTTCCCTGGGGGGTAGTGTCCCACAGCCCTGAACCTTGCCCCGAGCCCGTAGTGCTCCCAGTGGGGAAGCGAGGAGGAGGGTGAGTACTCCTAAGAGCACTATGGCCAGGAGGACGGTGACGATGAGAAAGTGAGGCCAGTAGGACCGCTGGGCAGCCATGGACGCTCCACCACCAACCCTGGTCAGTGGGACTTCCACGCGTTCCCGGGGAACGCCTGCTAGTTCAGGATCCAGGGCCAGGGACTGGTCTTGGCTGTCTACCCAGTAGGAGACGACAGGGTATGAGTAGCCGTTCTCAGTGGCCACACACTGGTAGAGGCCCCCAACACCATCCTGAGGCAGCAGCAAGAGGGAGCCATTGTAGATGGTAGAAGAGGCTTCTGGGATCGGGGCTCTGTCGTGACTCCAGTAGTAAGATGCCAGAGCTGACAGGTGAGGGCAGGGCAGCTCCAGGATGGAGTTGGGGACTACCAGGACTTCTTTAACTGGAGGGCAGCAAAGAATGACACATTCAGGAGGAGGGAAGAAGGGAGGGAGAGACAGACTTACGCGCATCTGGCCCCACGCTGTAGCCAGGCTGGCCTTGAACTTTTGACAATCCTGATGTCTAGGATTACTGGTATGAGCCACCATACCCGGCTGTCTTCTGATTCCATTTCAACTCCCAAACTCAAGGCTCACCCCTTCTCTATCTCCAAGCTAGACTCAAACTAGAACCTCCTTTCCTCCCCGCTCGTCTTTCTCCCAGCTAACGTCTAACTAGATCCAACCCTCATCAAGATCTGGAGTGTGCGTGGCCCAGCATGACGTGGGTGGCTATAAGCAAGCCTCCAGTATTCCTAATTCCAACACAGACACCAAACCCACAACCACCTCAACCTGGATCCTAGTGCGGCTCCAGCTCACAATTCCTCTTATCCACAGTCAGGTTCCAGTCCATCCTTGGCACCTCCCCCAGCCCACACTCACTAAGTTGAAGGTGGCTCTGAAGCCTGGGGCTCCTGGGCATGGGGTCTGGAGCACACGCCCCCTCCGGGTTGCCTTGTTCCATGTCCTGTCTCCAGGTGCTCCTGAGAAGGAAGGCGAGCAAACAGACAGAAATGGGAGCAGAAGGGGGAGGGAGGATAAAGGGAAGAAGGGCTAGGACCACCAGGTGAAGGAAACAGGGATGCCTTCAAAACCGCCCTGCAAAAGGCCACCTTCTAGAACTGGATGCAGCGGCGTGGAACCTGGGAGTGAATGTGTTGGTGCCCCTTGAGGGGAAGGAATAGTGGCAGAAACTGTAAGGAAAGTCATGGCGGACTGTCGCCAGCCCCCATCCAGGACCAACACTCACGGGCTAGCGCCAGACAGAAGGCTGCAGATGCCTGACTTAGGGTCCCAGGCGCAGTGAGGGTCCCTGGCAAGGACACAGTCCACACAGCTCTCATAGACTCTGCAATTGGCCCGAGGAACTTTCCAGATGCCTCCTGAGAAGCCTGCGAACACAGCACCCTGGAAGAGAATGGAGGGGGTCAGGAGCCCCAGGGCCTGGCCCAGGCTCCCCAGCTCATCCCCACAGAAAGACCATATTCTGTTCGGGTCTCTTCTCACTTGGGTGGGGGCCAACTGCAGGTTTCGAACAGGCTCTGGCTCAGGGCTCAGCTGGATCTCCTCCACAAGATAAGCGCTGCTCTTCTCAGGTACCACAGCCTTATGCAGGGATCCTGTGGCTGGGGGGGACAAGGAGAACATGGAGCTTCCCTCAGGGCCTCACACACTTGCCCAGCAGGCCAGGCACTCAAGACCCTCTGTGGTCCAGGGACGGAGGGGTGTGTGTGTGTGTGATGTATGTGCCTGCCAGGTGTGCTTGTACACCTGCACATGGAGGGCAGAAGTCAAAGTTAGCTATCGGACTCACTTTACTGGATTTGCTGAGACAGGGGCTCTCAGTGAACTTGGAACCAGTCTGGACTGGCTGCCTAGTAAATGGGCACCAGGAATCCACCCATTGGCCCACCCTCTGCCCCTAGTGCTGGATTTATAGGTACTCAGGGCAGCACCCAGCGTTTCCATGGGTGCTGAGCCTCTGAGTTCCGGTCCTCACAACTGAGCCTCTTTCTTTTTTTTTTTTTTTTTCTAGTATTGGGGTAAGCGAAGGCTTAAGTTCAGGGCCTCTCACAGGTTGCCAAGTGCTCTCCCCTTGAGCTGCATTCCCAGTCCTCTTTTTACTTTTTGAGACAGGGTCTTACTCTGTAGCCCAGAGTAATCCTCCTGCCTCAGCCTCTTAAGTAACTATAATAACAGGCTCACAACACCAAGCCCTGCTTCTGACCACCCTTTTAATGGTTGCAGCTTCCCAGCACCCGGAAACCAGAGGCAGAAGAATTATGAGTTTCAGGCCAACTTGGACTATAGAATGAGACCCTGCCTCAAACACAAACAAAAACAACAAAACACACATAACAACATCAAAAAGGACCAGGCATGGTGGTCCATGCTTTTAATCCCAGTACTTGGGAGGCAGAGGCAGAAAGATCTTTATAAAGTTCTGGGCCAGCGTGGTGAGTGTCAGGCCAGTCAAGGGTTAGATGGTGAGACCCTGTCTCAAAAATGAAATAAAACATCAAGTGGTGGTGGTGCACGCCTTTAGTCAGGAGACAGAGGCAGGCGGATCTCTGTGAGTTCGAGACCAGTCTGGTCTACAGAGCTAGTTCCAGGACAACCAGAACTGTTATACATAGAAATCCTGTTTCAAAAAACTGAAAGAGAGAGAGAGAGAGAGAGAGAGAGAGAGAGAGAGAGAGAGAGAGAGATGCACCAAGTTGTCACCTCCCCTGAGTGTCAGAATGAGACCCATCACTAAGAAGGCAGACTCCCCTGGGGGACCCCCTTCACTCTGCCTTGATTTTCTAACCTTGTAGCTAAAGCTCCAGGCAGCTTTCCCATTCAGAACAGTTATGGTCTGTCTCTACCCACTCCACAGCATGGGAATCCTTGTTTGTGTCTTTCCTGGGGTACGCTCAGCAAAGATGTAGCAGAGATGTGCCTTCTAGCTCAGCCTGAAGAGTGAGTGAAGCCAGTGGCTTTCTCACAGCAAAGGACCGTGCCCTCAACTTGTAACAACAGTCCCTCTCTTTCCAGAACCAATGTTAGAGCCAGCCCTCTCTCCTGAGCCCACCCTGGTTCGTGGCTCCTGACCCGGATCCTCCTGTCTCCTAGAAGACATGAAGCTTTCAGACACCAGCTCCTTTATCTTCAGCCCAGCCACCTGTCAAGTGTCTCTTCTCTTGCCATCTTTGGATCACCCTCTCCACTGGATTCTTTTAGTCTTTTCTGTCTGTTCAAAAATGATAGGGCTGAAAACATATCCCAGCTGCTAGAGTGCTTGCCTGCAGCACATAAAGCCCTGAGTTAGATCCGCATACCACATAAAACCAGACTTGAGGCACGGTGGCATAAACCTATGATCCCAGCACTTGGGAGGTAGAGGCAGGTGGATCAGTTCAAGGTCAGCTTTAGCTACACAGTTAAGTTTGAGACCAGCAAGGACTACATACTCTCAAAAACAACCAAACAAATATATAAAATAAGGGCCTGGCTCCTCCCTTCCCCGGGGAGCCCGTGATGGCCCTTTCAGTCCATGCTCCCCACTCGACCTGCTCACCCCTCCCACCACTGCTATAGCTTCTCCCAGAAGGCAGGCAACTCTTCTAAGACCAGAGGAGGTGCGGTGTGTATTTCCCAGCAGCCTGAAGGTTCAGAAAGGCTAGAGACTGGATGGCCCAGCTACTCCGCTGAGTCTCCAGAGTCCAGCAGGGAGTTCGCACCCCAAACACCCTTAAATGAATGAACTGAAGACGCGGATGAACTCAAGGGCTTTCCTGCCTCGGCCTGGGTACAGCCCTTGCTCTGCTCATCCCAGGAACATTCTGGAACCCTATACTCACATGTGCCCAGATACATGACCACATGGCTGCTCCCATTCAGACCCTGAGCTAGTTCCACAGCAAGCTGCGTGTACTCCACACCCGACTTCACCAGCAGGGGCCTTGCTACCACGTGCTCATCCATCAGGAAATGGTCCTTCATGAAGGTCAAAGCCTTGTCCGAGGACGGGCCTGTGGAGCACTAGAGGAGGAAGGCAGCAGATTGTGTCAATTGGCACGTTCCCTTCGGCGCATACATGGCTGCACCCCGCCCCCGCCCCCCCCCCCCCCGCCCCTGCCCCTCTCTCCTTTGCCCTTTCCTCGGGACACTCCTCAGTTCCAGGTGAGGTTAAAACTCAGACCCAGTACTCCCAGGCTCCCTGTCGGGCTGAAATGGACTAATAACGAGGGCAGGGCTGCAGGCCCCGAGCACTGTGTTAGCTGTTCCCACTGCCCTGCTCTTCGATGCCTGCATCGATGCGAGCACGGAGCAGCGCAAAGGCTCTTCAGGCAGGCACGCCGCGCTGTGGTCCCAGACATGGCATCTAGCACAAGTGCTGAGTCAGTGACAGAGAAGGGTGGTGTGGCAGTTTTATACGAACTTGCTTCGTGACTTGGGGAGATCCTCCTCCACTCTGAGCCCCCCTTTTCTCACTCATGCTCGAGGGTGTTGGACCGGCTGTTCCTGGAGGCCCTGTCAACTGGAGAGCATATTTGCTCAAGAGAATTTTCCTCCCGATCCAAAAATATCATCCTGAAGCCACTGTCACCTAAAAGCCGTGGAGTGCAGTTACTACGGGGCGCAGCAGCAGAAGAAACTTCACCCCTTTGAGCCACAAACTTCTCACCTGTAAAGTGAGGTGACCACATCTAGATAACATCTCTATCTTGCTTTTAAGCCAGCAAAGGATACATGTACCTATTCTTGCCTCCTACTATGGAGATTTTTTAAAAATATTTTTATATATTGCATTTTATTCCTTTTTCTTTATGTATATATGTGTGGACGTGCCTGTGGAAGCCAGAGGTTTCTTTCAGATGCCCTCGGGCCATCTGACATGGGTGCTGGGAACCAAATTCAGGTCCTCTGCAAAAATAGTAAGTTCTTTTTTTTTTTTTTTTTTTTTGGTTTTTCAAGACAGGGTTTCTCTGTAGCTTTGGATCCTGTCCTGGAACTAGCTCTTGTAGACCAGGCTGACCTCAAACTCACAGAGATCCGCCTGCCTCTGCCTCCTGAGTGCTGCCACTAAGCACTCTTCACCACTGAGCCACCTCTCCAGACTCTCTCTCACGCTAAAATTCCAGACAGGATGTGGCTGCAAAGCCCAGGCTGGTGTTGAACTCTCAATCTGCCTCAGTCTCCTGAGTGCTGGGATTACAGGTGTAAACCATTGCATTTTATGTGAGTGCACATAGCCAAAGAACACCTGATTTGTAAGTAAAACTACAACAAAGACAGGAACTAAACCACACAGGAAAATAACACAAGGCGAAGGCAGGTGTGGTGACTCACACCTCTCCCTCCCCCCCCCTCTCACACACACACACACACACACACACTCCAGTCTGGCAGAGAAGGTTTGCTGTGAGTTCAAGACCAGCTAGGCTACAAAGTAAGGCTCTCTCTCTGCGCACACACACACAAACCAGATGTGCTAACACATGCCTTTAATCCCAGAATGGGAAAGAGAGATTGTGACTTTGAGGCCAGCCTGGTCTACACAACAAGTTCCAGGCCAGCCAGGGCAAGATAACAGAAACCCTGGGGCCAAACTTCCCTACCACCCCACAATATTTTTGTTTACATTTAACTTTATGTATAAGGATGTTTCCCTATATGTTCATCTGTGTACTTTGTGCATGCCTAGGAAGGCCAGAAGAGGGTGATGGATCCTCTAGAGCTGGAGTTACAGAAGGTTGTGAGCCACCGTGTGAGTACTGGTCATCAGACCCATGTCCTTTGGAAGAGCAGCCAGTGCTTTTTAACACTGAGACATCTTTCCAGGCCCCATTTTTTTTTTTTAACTAGAGAGAGAAAGAGGTGTAGGGAGGGAAGAGGGAGAAGAAAGGAAGAAATACCTAAGAGGAAACAAAAACAATTCAAAGAAAAGAAAATGTCGCAGAAAATCTCATTCCTAGGCAGAGAGGGAGGATGCTATCTCATTCTTGAAATGAGAGGAGCCCTTACCTCAGGTGAGAACAGGCAGGTGCCTCATATGGCAATGGAGGGGCGGGCAGCAACATTCACCTACAAATCCAAGCCGACTCTGCCCAAGTCTCCAATCTCACTGACCTGGCAAACCTGAAAACCCAGTACTCAGGAAGTGAAGCAAGGGGGTCAGGAGGTCAAGGTCATCCTTAGCTGGAGTGAGAGTCCTAGGGCAGCTTGAGCTACCTGAGACCCAGTCTCAAGGCACACACACTCACATCTTACACACACACAACTAGATAAACTACATCACCGAAACACCACTAGGATGTAGACAACTCTTGTAAGACAAGCTAACAGCAAGACAAAGGGGATGGGGCAGGAGAGACGGCTGAGGATAGAGAATGCTTGTGCTGAACTCCAGCTCCAGGGGATCTGACCTCTTCTGTGGCTCCTGCACAAATGTGGCTTGCAGAGAAACACACATATAGACATACACATAAACAAAAATAAATAACCTAGCTATAAAGATAAATCTTAAAAAGAAAATAAAGTATAAACGATAAGAGACTTTAAAAAAACAATCTAGCTGGATGGTGGTGGCAAACGCCTTTAATCACAAACTTTGGAAGCAGATGCAGGCAGATCTCTGAGTTTGAGACCATCCCGGTCTACAGAGTGAGTTCCAGGACAGCCAGGGCAACACAGAGAACCCTTGTCTCGAAAAACCAAGGAGGGGAGGGGAATCTATCACAATTTGTAGATCTTATTTGGATCTTGAGTCAAGTAATCAAACTACATTTTTAAATTTTTGGGGCTGGGTAGCCAGATGGGGCAGAGGCAAGCAGATCTCAGAGTTCAAACCTGGTGTACAGAGTTCCAAGACAGCCAGGGCTACACAGAGAAACCCTGTCTGAAAAAAAGGGGGGAAGGAAGGGGTGAGGCTGGGGAGATGGCTTAATCATTAAATACACAAGCATAAGAATCTAAGTTTGGGTCCCCAACAGCCCCTTAAAAGCCAGGTGCAGCGTGCAATTCCAGTGCTGGCTAGGGCTTGATGGACAGCCAATCCAGCCAATCAGTGATCTCCAGGTTCAGTGAGAGATCAGTCTCAAAAACAAAACAAAACAAAACAGAAGGAACCAAGATGGAAGGCTGGACATAGTAGTCCTAGCATATGGAAAGCAAAAGCAAACAGATCTCTGTGAGTTCAAAGCCAACCTGGTCTACAAAGTAAGTTCCAGGACAGCTAGGGTTGTTACACAGAGAAACCTTGTCTTGAAAAACCAAAAAGAAAAGAAAAGAAAGAAGGAAGGAAGGAAGGAAGGAAGGAAGGAAGGAAGGAAGGAAGAAGAGAAAAAGGAAAAGAAAGATGGTGGAACAATTGAGGAAGAAACAGAACATCAACCTCTGGCCTATATCATGCATGCACACATACGCATGCACACACATACATATGTGCATAGAGACACACACCAAAACCCCTTTATGTTATCTGTGACATGTCTAATAGTGTAAGTGGTGGCACATGTCTGTCACCCCGCTCTTGAAACACAGAGGAAAGAGAATTGCAATTTTGAAGCCAGGCTGAGTTGCATAGCAAAACCTATTTCAAAAAATTAAATTAAAATAAGGGAGCTGGAGAGATGGCTCAATGTAAAGAGTATTAACTGCTCTTGCAGAGGACCTGAGCTCAGTCCCCAGCCCCCACATAGTGGCATCTGTAACTCCAGGTCCAGGGGATCCAGTGCCCGTGTCTGGACTCCTCGGGCAGCCTCTGAAACTGTAACCAAGCCCCCTAATTAAACGTTTTCTTTCTTAAGCTTCCTTGGCATGGCGTTTCCTCACAGCAATAGAACAGTGTCTGAGATGAGGAGCACAAGGATATTTCTTAGAACTGAAGAAAATAAATAGAGGTTCCTGGCTAAAGAGGTCACTGGGTGACCATGAGAGCAGCAGGGACAGGCAGGTGGTTCAGCAGGTAAAGGTGCTTGCTGCCAAGCCCGAGGATGGCCTGTGCTCTCTCCCTAATGGAAGAAGGGAAGTGACGCCTGTAAGCTGACCTCTGACCTCTCACACAGAACAAGCAAACAACAGAACAAATACATAACTTAAACATTAGAAGAGTCCAGCGAGACAAAACAAGTTACATCCAAAGGGTTAGGTGCCCAAACAGCTTAGGACTTTACAAAGCAGCTCTGGAAGTTACAGGTAACAGAGTGAGCCTTGCCTGGTGGTGGTGGCGCACACCTTTAATCCCAGCGCTCAGGAGGCAGAGGCAGGCGGATCTCTGTGAGTTCGAGGTCAGCCTGGTCTACAGAGTGAGTTCCAGGACAGCCAGAGCTACACAGAGAAATCCTGTCTCAAAAACAAACAAACTTTAGAAGCAGAATGAGTCTTTCAAAGTTTGCAGGAAATAGTTCCAGTTCCAAAGTTACATATTCCTAGCCAAACCATTAACCACAAGAGTGGAATAAATGTGGTTTTCAGCATCCAACATCTCCAAAATCTCAGCTCCTGCATCTTTATTTTGTCAGAGTCTATAGAGGACGACTTCTACTAAAATGAGGTAGAGGTGAGGGTGGGGGCAGCTCTGTTAAGAGAATGTCTGCCTAGCATGCAGGAAGCCTTGGGTCACAGGAACCAGTCCTGATGGTGCCCGTTTACACGCCCAGTACTCAAGATGGAGACAGGAGACCAGAAATTCAGGTTATCTTCAACTACATAGAGTTCAAAGCCAGCCTGAGCTACAAAAATTCTGTCTCCAAAGAAAGAAGAGGGAATAAGCCATGGTGGTGCACGCCTTTAATCTCAGGACTTGGGAGGCATAGGCAGGGGATCTCTACGAGTTTGAGCCCAGCCTGGACTATAAAGCGAGTTCCAGGACAGCTAAAGCTGTTCTGCTGTTACACCACAGAGAAACAAAACAAACGGGGGACAGGGGGAGAAACAGAAAAGGAAGATGCAGCCCTGGTATGCGTGCAAGAAACAGAAAATTGGTCACTGGAGAGTGACCAAGGGAAGAGGAGGAAGTCAGCAATCTCAGCTGCAGCCAATAGGTTTTCATAGAGACTGGAATTATTTAGAGTCAACAGCCTGACTTGAGGTCAGGAAGGGGTTGAAATGAATCTAAGAGCTTAGAAAAAGCCAGCAAAAAAGATTAGGATAACTACTAACCCCAGGAAAACAAAAAAGTATATGAAGAGGAAAAGAAATTGTGGCTTACTACCTGGCTCAGGCGTGGATATATTAATATATATTATTAGTCTCGCCAAAACTACTATGATGGGAGTAGGTGAGATGGCTCAGGAGGTAAAGCCGACAATGGCAGAAGGAAATAAACTCCCTAAAATTGTCCTCTAATCTTTAAACATACGCCATGGCACAATGCACCCACACACGCATTCACAGACATCATCATACGCCATGGCACAATGCACCCACACGCGCATTCACAGACATCATCATATGCCATGGCACACATGCACACACACACGCATTCACAAACATCATCATACGCCATGGCACAACGCACCCACACACGCATTCACAGACAACATCATACGCCATGGCACACACACACGCATTCACAGACAACATCATACGCCATGGCACACACACACGCATTCACAGACATCATACGCCATGGCACACACACACACACACACACACACACGCATTCACAGACAACAAATAAATAATTAACTGAAAAAAGCTACAGAGAAACCCTGTCTCGAAAAAAAATAATTAAAAAAATGACTAGGGGTGGTGAATGTGGCTCAACGTTAGAGCCCCTGCCGGGTGTGTGCGAGGCCCTGGGTTTGATTCTCATCTTCCAAAGCTCGCACAGAGGTTAGAACCAGGACATTGGGAAGGAAGGGACTGGAAAGCTGATTTGTAAAGTTTGCTCATTTCCAAGATGCACACGGCCTTTAAAATGATTTCAAGCTACCAATGTTGTGACACAGCAGCTGAGCAGGAAGGAAGCTGGGAGGGGCGGGGCACTTGATGTTGAGGTGGGAGGTGAGTCTGAGGCCAGCCCGAGATGGGACTGGAGGTTCAGCACCAGTCTGGTAGATTTCCTTGATTTTGTATTTATTTACCCATTCTGTCATCTTTGGGATAGAATCCTGCTGTGTAGCCTGAGTTTGCCTTGAGTTTGCCTTGATCGCCCTGCCTCAGCTTCCACTGGAGTGCAGAGACTACAGGCGTACACCAAGCCCTCAGCATGTTTGCTCTTGAATATGCACACACAGAATTCAGAGTTTAAAAAAGTTACAGGAAGCCGGGCGGTGGTGGCGCACACCTTTAATCCCAGCACTTGGGAGGCAGAGGCAGGCGGATCTCTGTGAGTTCGAGACCAGCCTGGTCTATAAGAGCTAGTTCCAGGACAGGCTCCAAAACCACAGAGAAACCCTGTCTCGAAAAAGAAAGAAAAAAGTTACAGGAAAATATGCAGGTGAAAAGCTGGGCATGGAGGCACATGCCCGACCTCTAGGCACTTGGGAGGTGGAGGCAGGGTAATCAGGAGTTCAAGGCCAGCCTGGGTTATGTGAGACCCAATCTGGAAACAACAAAACAAGGGCAAAGCTGCCTAGGACTGTGCTTAGCGCCCAGCCCATGTGCTCTTAATTCCTCGGCGATACAGCCGGGCATCTGGTGTTCACTTAGCACTGGAAAGAGGTGGCCCTGGCGACCGTTCTGGACATAGGGCAGCACGGGACATCTGTGGCACATGGGCTGGTGTGTGGGCATTTACCATGCCAAGGTGGTGCTTTCACATGCATTCCGGGAGGCTCTGGGACAGGTAGGCGGTACTCACGCTGCCTGGCCTCGGGTTGGCCTCCGGGCCCCTGTAAGTGGTCCATCGGGAAGTTTCCTTGTTCAGCTCCTTGAACTTTCCTTTAAAGACACGCTCGATGTCGGTGAGAGAGAAGGCGCAGACGGCAGAGCTCCTGGTCCCACCAACCTGCCTGAAGATAGCAGGAACCAATAGAGCACTCAGTACGGGTTCCTCCCCTTTACAATCCCTGCCCTCCAGCCCCTCCAGCCCCGGAGAGCTCAGTGGGATCCCAGCAGGCCCGGAGGGCAGGAGACAGGCCAAGCGCTGGAGGGTTCCCTGGCTCTGGGTTAAGGCCTGGCTGGAAGCCCATCACAGGATCTGAAACACGACTGTTTCTAATGAGGATTAATTGGGGCATAGGCCCTGGGGTGGCCCCTGCCTGTCTTGCCCAGGCTGTGTCCACAGGAAGAGTCGTAGAACCGGCTGCAGGCTGGATTCACACGGAGCCTTCTTTGGTCCCTGGATTCTTGGTCCTCAGAGAATGAGCCACAGCTTTGCTAGTTCTTCTGTGAACTGAACTGTGCTGAACCACAGACCGCTCACTCTGTAACACACTGGGCTCTCAGCTCTGCACCTCACTTCACCAGACCCTGCACACCAGAAACCTTTGCTTCCTGGCACATGGTTGGCAGGTGCCTAAATATGGTGATGGCAGACCGTGGTTGTGGTTTGGCAATCAGTTAACCTTTCTTGGTCTGTAAGCAAGGCCTTCCTGTTTATTTCAGTCATAGCAGCCTCCCTTTTGGCTCTGGCCATTGAGAAGTTGAAGAAAAATTTGTTCCTAGTATGGCCATAGAGTTTGTGCTACACAGATCGTCTCCCTACCTGAGGGCTATTTCCCTTTATTTCCACTTCTTTACCTAATTGATCGGGTTTTTGTTTGTTCGTTTGTTTTTGAGACAGTCTCCAGTAGTCAAGGCTCTCCTCACAACGCACCTGAGAACGACCTTGAATGTCTGATCCTCTCCAGAGCCTTTTCTTCCCCACTACCTAGTCCCACTACCTCTGACTTAAGTAGGTCCAGGGATTAGGGCTTTGTTGGGGATTATTATTTTAAGGTATGTTACTGTTGTTTATGCTGCATTTGTTTAACTCTGTGAAGTTGTGATTCTTTGCCCCTCTAAAACACCTGAGGGTCTAATGAAGAGCTGAATGGTCAATAGCAAGGAAGGAACAAGGTTAGGCGGGGCTGGCAGGCAGAGAGGGTACGTGAGAGAACTGAGGAGCAGGAGGAGCTACGAGGAAAGATGTCAGGGGCCAGTAAGAGCGAAAGTAAGATATGCAGAAGTAAGAAAAGGAAAAAGCCCAGAGGCAAAAGGTAGTCAGGATAAAGTAAAGTTAAGAAAAGCTGGCAAGAAACAAGCCAAGCCAAGGCTGGGCGTTCCTAAGAATAAGCTTCCATGTGTGATTTATTTGGGAGCTGGGTGGCGGGCCCCCCCAAAAGCCAAAAGAGTAAACCATCAAACTACAGGCCTTTGTACACGCTAGACAAGCCCTCCACTGGCTGAGCCGCACCACAGTCCTTGCTTATTTCGGGACATCAGTCCTTGTCCTGAACCTCCTCTCCCACCACCCAGTCTAGCCTTTTCATTCATGTTTTGTTGGAGACAAGCTCTCTCGTGTAGACCAGACTGGCCTCCAATTCCCTTATCCTCTTAACTCTACCTTCCAAGTGCTGAGATTACAGGCATGCACCACCACGCTGGGTATATTGCTGATTTTTAGTGTCTGCCTTATGTAAACTTTCATCCTTTTTGGAAGTAGCCAAGTAAAGCTAGTCTCTGTGCTTGTTTCTCCTGATGCATAAAAGACAGCAGGATCCCTGCAGCCGAACATCTTTGGAAGGCTCAAAGCTTTCCTGTGTAAAGTTCAGTGTATACAGTAGACTTTCTCCAAGTCCCGCCTCCCTGGGATCCCGGAGCCCCCTTTGCCCTGCCCAGCTGCTCACCACTGGGAGGTAAAGACTGCATAGATGCGGGAAACGGAGGAATAATCAGCGGGCAGCAGGACCGCATGGCGGATGATGTTGAATGGCAGCTGGCCCGGCTGGGTGCAGAGCAGCTGGGCCTTCAGGAAGGTGGTCCACTTCTTCTGCAGCAGCTTTTCACCACCCACGTCGTTCTAGGGGAACCAATGGAGTCACGGGGGTGGTCTTTTCACGCTGGCCCTGCACCCGCCTCTCCCCACTCCCATTGGCTCCCTGGCAGCCAGCCCTCCACCAGACCAGGGGCAGACCTTGCAGACTCGAGCCACCCGGGATATGTACAGCTCCTCAAAGAAGTCAAACTCGCTGGCTGTCTCCTCGAAGAAGAAATAGACGACCTGGGTAGATGGGATGGCTGCCACGAAGGAGGCATCCGCTGTGGGGGCAGGACAGACAGGCTTAGGGGACTGAACATCAGGATGCTCAGATCCCCTCGGGGACACATTAGGTGGCCTCCCATTCCACTGCTGAGACATATGTACTCTTTCTTTTAGAGATGGTATCTCACTATAGCTTTGGCTGGCCGCCCTTCAGGGTCCACCTGCTGCTGCCTCTGCCTCCCAAATGTTGGAATTAAAGTCGTGCATCACCCCAGCCAGCTGTATGTACTTCTTTGATTCATTTTCCCAAAGAGAGCTGAGTGAATTAAAGCCATTCGCAGACCCAGGGGCAGGAAGGGGTCCCAAGCTCATGCTGACTGGAGTCAGGGCCTTACGGTGCAGCCAGCGGAGGAAGATGTCAGTCTTGAGAACAGGCTGGGAGCCCAGTGTCCGCATCAGGATGGGCTCACTGCCCAGGAAGTTGTTCATGGTGCCCGAGTAGAGCATCCCATCTAGAACCAGGGAGAGCAAGGAGAAGCAGGTGTATGGGAGGCTGCCTGCCCTCCCTATCCTGTACCCTCTGCAGAACCTCGAAGCCCAGCTCATACTGTCTCCACACACACAGCAGGCCACCCTTAGATCGCTCTAGCCACAGTGGCCTGTGGAGCCTTTTTCTGGTCCTTCCTTAAACACCAATCCCAGCATATGACTGTCTTGTGCTCCCACACCCTGGGTCCCTGCATATCTTTTAAGTCTGCTCAAAAGACAATGGCCATCTCCTGTAGGAAACCAGGGTGGGAAGTCTGAGATGCTTTGTGTCCGTGCAGAGACACATGACTTCCTTGTAGCCCCTCAGTACCTGGCTCAATGCAGAGAGTGTCAGGAAAGGCCTTCGCCCTTGTACAGATAAACAAGCGGCTGAACCTCAGGGCTCACCTGGAGACAACCAGACCTGCTATCTCCCCACATGGATTTCCTTGCACCCCTTTGGGGACGGCTTCAGGAGGGGCTAATGGCTGGGTTTTCTGGCTCTCCCTAATGATCTTGCCCTCCGAAGCTCCTGGTTCCCTCCGTCTTTTTCTTTGGACAACTGTCGTGCCTTGCTTTTCTCGGTGACTAGAAAAGGCAATTTTTAGCCTCGTCTGGGAACCCTGGTACTCACCGACCAAGACAGCTGTGTGCTTGTGAGCCGGGTCAAAGGGGCTTTGACCCTTCCCGTCCATGACGTTGTCTTTTAGGATGGGCAACAGGTGGGAATCTTGGAGCTCCTAGAGGGGGGAAGAGGCTGGGAGCCCGGAATGCCAGGGTCGCACATCTCATAGATGAGGAGCACAAGGCACAGAGAAGGACATTGGTCTGGGGCCAGGAATCTTACGAGGGTCCTCAGGGACCAGAGATTCCCAAAGCTATAGGGCGGGGTGGGGTGAGAGAGGTGCTGGGAGCCGGTGAACAAGAGGGCTCAGAGAACTCACAATGAAGGCACAAGCAGGGCTGTAGGCAAAGGTCCCACAGGCATAGAGGTGGGTGGTGTTGAAAGAGACCAGGACACGGATGAAGTTGAAACACTGTGTCTAGGGGAAGCAGAGAAACCAAGTTGCCTAGCCTCTCACCCCAAACTACCTCCCGGGGTGGAGGTTTGGATGTGGGGGAGGGGATAGGTGGGAGAGTGGGGTAGAGGGAGGGGATGGGTGGGAGCGGGTCGGGTCTTACAAGCTGCTTCCCCAGGTGCAGGGGTCACCCGCACTTCACTCACCTCACTGCTCTTCTTCTTAAAGGCACAGTCATTCTTTTTTCTCTCACTAGCTGGCCAGGGTATCTAAAGTGGAGAGTTAGGAGAAGCAGATGAAAGGAAGTGAGGTCTTTGGTTTTTCTATAAGCCACCATCCCCTCTCCGGCTCTGGTGTAAAAACACCAATAAGGTAGGTAGTGGTGTTCTGGTAGGCAGTCACAACGCCAATTGGATTGGAACTATAGTTTCCAGGACATGGCTCTGTGGCTGAACCGGACAGATCAGAGTTCAAAGCCGACTATGCACTCTGGCTCAGGTCACAGGCTGCTGGCAGTTGCAGTTAGATGGCACAAGTGCCTGGCATACACAGCAGTGGTTATAACCCACACGTCGGCTCCTGAGCCACCCATTAGAGATACCACATAGGGTACAGATATCAAACTCAGGTCCTTCCGGACTCCAGACAAGGTGCTCTGCCACAGAACTACATTCCTAGCCCAGGACTCTGCAAGGTTAACATACCCCATATGTGCAGATGGCCAAGAGACCACACACCAGGAAGAATCCACGCCATAGGCCTTCCTCCCCTCCCTCTTTCCCTCATCTTGCTATCATTGGGGTGATGATAGCTCAAGAATCAAGGACTTCTCTAGTAGGTAGGTGTACAGCAAATTATCTGAGTCACTGATTTGAGTCAATGTTTTTCTCTTTTGCCAGTGATTTCCGTATCAGCCATTTCAGCAGCTAACGTTACTCAATCGGTATTCAGGGCCTTGGTAAACAGCGAGACCACAGTGGCATCTCCATCCTGTCACTGCTGAGTCAGGGAGTGGCAGGTGGCTCTTCACAGCGAGCAGAGCTGTCCTTACTTCCAGTCAGACCCTGGGCTCCAGCCTCCTCACCATGTTCCTCAGCTGGGGGATTCCTGGGCTCTGGATATTCAGGGCCAGGACGGCCTCTCGAGCTCCCACATAGAGAGTGTTGCCATCGGCGCTCAGGAGCAGCGTGTCAAAGTCTAGGAGGCCTTTTTGGTGGAAGAAGCTGAGGGCTCTGTGCCCATCTCCTGTTGGGGGGCAGTGATAAGAAGAGAATGGGGAGGAACTGTGAACAGCAGCCCATTCCTGAGGAAAAGGTGGGGGAGGGGTGGCAGGCCTCAGTAGCTGGGCCAGCTCGTATGCCCACAGCCCCCTTTTCCCTGAACCTCCAACAGCAGACACCTGTGCTTTGTGTGTTGAGTCTCCAGAAGAGAAGAGTGCCAAGGACATGGTAGTGACAGCCTGGGGCTAGGGGTAGTGGGGAAGCCTGCTCAAGACACAGACAGGAAATGAAGTGAAGTCAGACAATGCATTCTCAGGCTTGGCAGGGCTGCAGCGAGTCAAGCTGGGATAACAGCTGACAGGTAGACACAGGAAAGGGTTCTCAGTCACAAGCAGCAGAGGTGACTGCTGTCTGCTTCCAGACATGTCATGGTTACGGACCCCCGCCACCTCCACTTCCCCTGTTCCCTTCTCTTGCTCTGTCACAGGACTCTGCCACCACCAGCAATGCCATGATTAGAAAGGCCTCATCCTCTCCCTCTTGAGCCCAGCAGTGTGGGCATGCCTCAATGCTGCTGGGACAGGCTAAGTATGTTGGTTACTAGGGCCCGTTCACTGCCTACTGTGGTAGCGTGTGTGCCCTTGCACGTGTGTGCCCCCGCTGAACTGGCACACCAGCCAGGAGGAGTGAGCACTTTAGCCCCCCCTCATTGGCACATTTGGTTAGATGTGCACAGCCTGTTTCTTACCATGTTGGTATCAAGAACTCTTAGGACCAGGAGGAGTCAGAAGACCAAGTGGGAAAGGTACTCAGGAGCTTCCCTGCCCTGACCTCTGTGCTCTCCTCATCCCGAGGTCTCACCCGCTTCCCCTTGAAGCCCAGTCATGCTGTGTCTGCACTCCCATCCACCTAGGGATGCTCCTCTTTCCACCGACACTTCATCACCTTTGCCGTTCTGCCTCAGAAGGCTGCTAAGCTGTGAACAAAACTGCCTAATTTCTACACGGATGGTGTATGGAGTGTGTGTGTGTGGTGTGTGTGTAACACTTCCCTTGGGGTATTTCCTAGAATAAGAGGGTTCAGAGGCCAACAACCCCAGCAGGAAACCACTGAGGCTGGGTGCCATGCTCCAGTGCACCCCCAGATGAGCTGGCGCCTTCTCTTGGTGCCCCTCCTATGGACACAACCTGGGCTTGTGTGATCTCTGCAGTTGGCTTGGAATGATCAGTTCCATAGACAATCTAGCATGGGCTTTAGCTTTGGGACACCTGCAGCTGTGAAAGCAGTCAGGAATTTAAGGTGTCTTGCTTGGTGATAGGAACACTTGAGAAGAGGAAGAAAAATCACTGGCTTAGCAGGAGAAGGGTAACAGCAGCCATGTCTTCCCTTCCTGATCAATTTGTGCCTCAAGGGGTCTTCCCTTCTCCCAGGCCCTCCACTGCTCCCTGGTATCTCTGTTTCTCCGTTCCATTGCCCTCCCTCTGACAGCCCCTTCCCCCTTCTTGACCCCCGCGTCTTTATTCCACTAACATCCATACCTCCCAGTTACCAGGCACTTACCTGCATGATATTTGACTCTGGGCATGGGCCCCTGCCCACCAGTCCCAGTAGCAGGAGGTAGTGACAGCAGCAGGAAGAGAAAACCACCCAGGAGACTCCAGGGGTCCTGGCCCGGGGATGGTAGGGCCATGCTCAGACAGAGACTGTCACCAGATGGCTCTGAGGAAACAGGCACTTTCTGGGTGAGCAGTGCTTACCACACCCTTCCTGAGGGCCAATAGGAGAGCCCCAGGGCGTAGAAGTTCCTCTCTGGAAGGGCCCTCAGAGTCTCGCTTCCATTCCACTCACAGCCTCACCGCTGCCTCCCCCTCTCCTCTAGATAGGGGTCCTGGCATGGCCCATGCTGTGCCTCTGCTCTCCTCTGATTAAAATCCCACCTCTCTTTTCTCACCCAGGAGAACCTTTCCACTCTTGCCCCTTAGCATCTCCTGCCCCCATGGTCCAGAGCCCTGATCATTCCTGGCCCTGGATGAAGGGCATAAAGTTCCTGTATGAAAAGGGTAGATTCCCAGGCTGGCCTGTCACTCAGCTGTGGCTACACATTTTGCCTGCTACTCATCCCAACCCAGGCAAGCAGCCCACTCTTTCCCTAGCCCCCAGGGGCTCTACTTTTGTTTTATCAGGCCATCTAGCCTTCTTCTTCGGGGGCAGGGCCATGCCAGTTTATCTGCCAGCTTGGCCATCTGCATTTCCTGGGAGTGGCCTGGGCAGGAGTCCCTGGCAGACTCCCAAACTCTACAGCCCCCTTGTCTCTGTGCCTCTGCTGTCTGGCTCCCTGGAGCGCGGCATCACCCTCCCCCATAACCACCGAAAGCAAGCTGCCCACCTCATCCCACATACCCTTGAGCCAGTCACACTGAGAAGTCCCGAGTTCAAACCCTGAAGCATCCAAGGCAAAGGAGGGGGTTCAGGCAGATAAGGAAGGCTCAACCTGGCTGGAACGGGAGTGCGGCCCTCCAGGCACCCATCCTGTGAGAGCCACTGTGGGTTCCAGGCCAGGGAAACCTGAATTTCTACCTCGAGTTGTGACAGATCCTGGCTTGGGCGGAAGTTGATGAAGGGTGGATCAGGGCGGGGAGACTGGAGGAGGAGGAGGCTCACAGGTTCAGTAGGAGACACACCTCCTCCTCAGCTTAGTCTATCAAGAAATTAAGAGTTTTTCCTAGGTCATTTCAGTGATGCCCCTGTCTATCACTTTCGCTCTAGACAGCCTGAGCTGCGGTCTCCTCTTGCTCAACACACTCAGTGTGACACCGTCTTTCATATTCCTCTTTTTCACTGACCCTGGAGTGGGTCCCTCGCTGCCACCTACTGAGAATTAGCTGTAGGGGCCCAACCTTCGCACCTCCCACATCCTCAAAAGGTAAAACATTAAAGCCAGGCATGGTGGCGCCCGCCTTTAATCCCAGCACTCAGGAAGCAGAGACAGGTGGATCTCTGTGAGTTCCAGGACAACCAGGGCTACACAGAGAAACCCTGCCTCAGAACAAACAGCAGCAACAACAATAAACCCATCTTAGATCTGTGTCTGTGACTTTGCTGAGGACGCCCACCGGCAGACCGATCTCCCCACACTTAGGGCAGCATCAGGCCAATGGGAACTTCGAGAATTTCCCATTTGAGCTCATGCCTCATAGGATACATGAGGCGCCCAGCTGGAATGGTGGCTGGTCTTCCTCCCCAGAGGCTTCGGACTAGGCCTCGTAACGCAGGGTTAATGAGGCACCAAGGGTTCCGAGGCCAATAAAGAATGGCTGGGCTCCCGCCCACTCACCCAGGTCAGCTGACTTCAGGTTGATGGGCACAATGACCCCAGCTGCTCTGTCTCCAGTAAGTATGCCATCCATCCTAAACACATTGCTCACTGCCAGGATGGTCCTTCCTGAAGGACAACCTCTACCCTTCCAGTTACAGCTCCGGGGAGAAGCATTCCTTGGTGGAGAGAGTGTCTCCTTCTGCTCCCATCTCTGCCATGGCTCAGGAGCTGGGCTCACACAGACCGCTTGTGAGGACTAGTTCTGTCAAAACTTACTAAGACTCCCCCACACCCTGACACTGATTGTCACGACTGTACCAATCTCTCCGCTCTCCTGACATCGTCTTCTGAGTCTCCTTGACCTCCAGCTCAGGCTTGGGAAGCCACCACCCAGGGCCTCTCTTTGGGTACAGACTGGCCTATCTGGGTCATAGGGAGGAGCCGTGATGGGGGAGCCAGAGAAGTGGCTCCAGTGCTCTTCCTATCTCTACTCCCACCGGTCAGGGTGAGGCATTGCGGGGTGGGGGTGGGGGCTGCAGGCCTCCCAGCTTTCACAGGTTGGGGACGCTGCTGTCTGCTGGCTCCCACCTCCTGCCCTAGTGGGTTAACTTAGCTCAGAGCTGATCAATGGACGGAGTAAGCAAGCATCAGGGTGGGAGGGTCAGGGACTCTCCGATGATTCCTGACTCCGAAGGAAGAGAAACCTCCTCTAAGAGAGGCCATCTAATCTCAGCCCAGGTACTTTCTGTCCCGCGGTGCCACCCACTCTCCTCACAGCACCTTTCAGGTCAAGCCGAGAGCAGAGGTAGATGGGAGAAAGGCACAGGACCCCAACAGCACCCCTCACCCTTGAACCTCACAGTTTCAGTCACTTAGGGCCCTGTCCTCAGGAGAGGCTGTGCTTAGTAAGCGTGGAGGCTCACTTGGCTGCTGCTGTCTTGAAAGTCCTCAACGTTTTCTTTTAAAGAGGACTACATTTTCATTCATGCTGGGCCCCACAAATTATGTATGAGGTTCTGCTCCCAGGAAGCACTGAACTGGGAAGCCACACACCCTCCCTTGCTACACAAATGAGGAAACCAAGGCCAGTGACCGGAAGCATCTGAGCCAGGGCTGGCGTCAGGCAGCAGGCGGTCTGTAGAGGGAAACACCACCTTCACTGCCCCATTCCTGTTCCAGCAACTCAATTCTCCATAAGGCCTGGAGCTCAATCTGGGGAATCCCCAGGAGTATGTCAGCCCCCGGAAATAACAGCATTAAACTTAAGCTCCCCCACCAAATTCCAATCCCCCCAAGTCCTCCCACAACCCCTAGACCGTAGAGGAGAGTAGCTCCTTCCCGTGGGACTTGATCAACAAAAGTAATGGACGCAGGAGTGAGGAGGGAGGGATGCTGGAGGGCTGATTCCTCACCCTACCCCTGCCTTGCTCTGAGAGAAACCACCCCAGGCTTCACCAGTGACTGACAGGTCCAGTTTTCCCAGCCTCCTTTTCTTCCTAGGCTCAGGAGAGCAGGGTCTTGGGGATATCCTTTTCCTGCTCCTCTTTCAAACCATGGCCCTGACCTTCTCTTATGATTATAGCCACTCAAATCAACTTACATGGATTGAGTGCCTTCTCTCCTCTCTCTCTCTCTCTCTCTCTCTCTCTCTCTCTCTCTCTGTGTGTGTGTGTGTGCTTGCGCGCGTGTGAAGGCACTAAGGATGTCCCCAGTCTGTGTCCCCATCAGCACCCCCCACCTCTTCCTGTCCCTGCAGGTCTCCAGCATTCTTACCACCCTCCCCTCTCCATCTGCCTGACCCCTTACCCAGTGCCTCTTGGGTTCCCTCTCCCAGTCTGGCTAGTGCTGGAAGCTGCATTGAGCATTACACACAATGGTCTGACTTCTCGGTTTTCCCCTCCTCAGGGCAGAGTCAGCGCCAGACAATGGCCCGCCCCTCTGTTCCGCACCGTCTGTCGGCTCTCCCGCTTCTTACCTGGAGCTGGGGATGCCTTTGAGCTTCCCTCCCCCTGGAATGCCAGGCGGCTTGGCTTTCCGGTCTCTCGGTGCCTCCTTCCCGCCACCCTCCCACCCCCATCCCCAACCCCATCCCACCTCACTGGTCCTTAGTCACCATGGCGACCGCATCTCTAAGTGGGAGGGACTAGAATCTCCCCATATTCTTCCTCCTCCTCTCCTGTCCCGCTGTGCCCCACTCCTGTGGCTCCTGGATTCTCATATGTGTAGGCAGGACTCCAGATGTGGCGGGGGGGGGGGGGAGCATCCTCCAACCCCTGGGGTCCTTACTCAGCTCCTTTGTCACCCTCAGCCGTCACCAGTGTGCAGGTATTGGGCTCAGGAGACCACTGAGGCAATCTCCTTCATGGCCAGTTTCTCTTCATTTCCAGCTTTCCGAAGTACTGTGAATGCATCAGGAAGATGCACCTGGGTGCTAGCCAGTCACCGACAACTGGAGTTTACCAATGAAGATGTATACAAAGACATATATGGAAGCAGGGGGTCTCCACCAAGATGCTTAAGAAACCATCTTCACTGATACCCTGACCTCTGAGGGAGGGGCTACTCTTCTCAGGTCCAGGTACTGCACTCCCTTCCTGAGCCACCTTACAGCCTTACAAAGGAAATGGTGTCTCCAGAAGTCATCAGCTAACACCCCCTGAGCCCCAAGGTCTGTGTTGTAAGAGGTGGATAGGAGGCAAACCAGAAAGAACTTCCCAAAAGTCTACCGGTAAATGGGAACAAAAGATTCGACACAGCACTCCTCTGGACTCTTTCTCATTTGGAGAACAGCGAAAGCAAGCAGAGAAGCTTTAGAAGATGCCCTGCTCCTGAGTAACCCTGTCTTCAGAACTCCTGTCTCTGCAGAACCTCCACTTCTTCAACCAAGGGAGGAACTAGGAAAGACCCTGCCAGTTGGTTTTCTAGGAGCTCAGGACTGCCCACTGGGCACCATGGACCTAGGAAGCAGGGTCTTTGGGTGCCAGCCTGACCGTCTATAACTTGTTATGTGATCCCAGATTGGCCCCTTGCCCTCTCATGCTCACGTAAATAAAAGAAGGGGCCACCTGCGAGCAGCCTGGCCCTGTATTTTAGGAAAGGGGAAGTGAGTGCCCTGGAGAGGCCAGGCAGGGCAGGAGGCTTTACCAGCCAGTGCTAGTTCCCTTGTGGGTCTAGGTTGAGATGGGTAAACATTGCCTTTCAGAGTGGGACTGCCGAGGAGGAGATGCCCTGTGCTGAAGGTAGAAGTGGACTCAGCAGGGTCATTCACTGTTTCTAACCTCCACTGTCACCGTCCCTGCCATACTACATGGGGCCCGTGTCTGCGGGGCTGCAGGTACTAGCCCCAGGCACTTGAGGACCTGGAGTCAGGGTGGGAAGCAGAGGTTGAGCATCCCCATCGAGGTCCTTGACTCTGCTGCCACCACCTTTGCTCTGAGGGAGGTGAGCCCAGTCTCTGTGGCAGGATTGGAAGGGACTGCCTCCCATAGCGATCCAAGAAAAAGGGTGCCTACAGGTCTCCTCAACTCCGCGGTGTCCCATTCCTCCCCGCCTTACCCTGGAGCTAAGCTTCCAAACAAGAGAACAAGGCTTTTAGTTCCTGTGTGGCCGTGGTTGGAATCAAGGGACACCTGGCTCTCTTATTGACAAGGAAAGGAAAAAGCCATTGCCTCTGCTGCTATGAATGCAGTTCCCTCTGATTCTTTAGCCTTGGTTTTCCTACCTGTGGGAAGATGGAGTAGCCGCTATTGTTGATGGTGGGAAGGACAGCGAGTGGCTGGTAGACTTTAGCAAATGAAAGTCCCTGAGGGAAAGGAGGTGGGGAGGGAGGTAAAGAGCCCCAGGCAAACGGTGGCTCCTGGGGATGCCCTGCCCCCCCAAAGAGGTAGGAGAGACAGACTTCACCCCACCATAGCACTCTGGCTGGCACACAGACACTCCTCCATGCTGTGGCACCCACCCCCACCCCCAGGGATCACGGTCCCCTCCTGAGGACCACTTTACACCTTACCCCCTGCAACACAGACCCTAACTCAGGCGACCGAGACTTCCAGCAGAGTCTGTACCCGGCAGAGGCGGAGCAAGGGCAAGCATGGTAGGGGAGAGGGCCTGCCAGCCCCCTCCAGTGCCCCAGTTCCCAGGCAGCTCTTAAAGAGACCAGGAAGAATTAGCCACAGGCAGCTTAAGGGGTGAATGTAGAGGAAAGGAGACAGCAGGGACTGGGGAGCAGTGTGAGAATTTGACATCACCCCACCTTCCCTGAAAGCCCCCAAACGTCTCTACCGGTCCTGTGCCTCACTCCATGAGGACTGCCATGCTGGCCACCCAGCTCTGACCATGGCTTCTACATCCAGGTCCTTGTTCCCCTTGGACTCCTGCCGACTTCCTCCCCTCCCCCATATTCCTGCCACCTCAGTCTCTAGTGAGGGATGCCAGCTGGCACTGACTGGAACAAGATATGGAGAGCAAGCCCAAGAAGTGGAAAGACCTGGGACCTAGCGTCAATCTGGAGCTGGCATAGGCACTTATCTGTCCCTCAGGCAGAGAGAGGGGAGACCCTGGGTAGCCCTGCTTCCTACTTCTGATGACCATCGATGTTGTGACAAACGAGGAAAAGTGAAATGCGGTGTGGAGGTACAAGCCTGTCACCCCAGCTCTCGGGACATAGAGGTACAAGCCTGTCACCCCAGCTCTCGGGACGTAGGGGTACAAGCCTGTCACCCCAGCTCTCGGGACGTAGGGGTACAAGCCTGTCACCCCAGCTCTCGGAATGTAGAAGCAGAGAGACTAGTATACGGAGTGGCACACACCCCTATTTCTGGCAGACATAGCAGATCTTTGTGAGTTCGAGGCTAGCATGATCTACATAGTGAGTCCAAGCCAGCTAAAGTGCCTGGTGAGATGCTGTCTCATGACAAATAAACAAACAAACAAAAAAATCCACAACAAACAAAAAAGGATGCTCCAGGCCAGACTGAGCTACAGGAGACCTCATTTCTAAAAGAAAAGAAAGCTGAGGAGACAGCTCAGCTGGGAAAATGATTACCGTGGAAGCATGACTGCCTAGCACCCGTATGAAAAAGTCAGGGGTAGCAATGTGCTCCGGGGAGGAGGAGACAGAAAGATCTCTGGGTCTTGCTGGACAGTCAGTCTTGCCCAGTTGCTGAGCTCTGGGACCACCTGTCTAGAAAACTAAGATGGAGAATGAGGCTGGAGAGAGATGGCTCTGCAGTTTCTGCAGTTAAGAGATGGCTGTTCTTCCAGAGGACACAGCCTTGATTCCTGGCACCCACACGGCAGTTGACAACAGTCATAAGGGAATCTGATGCCCTCTCCTGGCTGCCACAGGCACTGCATGCACATGGTGCACAGGCCTACGTAGGGGAGAGGCAGCCCATATGGGTCCTCTGCTCCGGTGGTTAATTCTGGAGCAGGTTTCGCACTTCCTGCCTAAGGAGACAGTTGTAGTACCATGGTGCCCTGGTGCCCTCTGGGCTCTGCCTCTCTTTAAGTTCCTGTTGAGTCTGTCCCCGACTTGGCATGACTCTGCTTCCCTCATCCAGCTCACACCCAGAGCAGAGGTCCTCTCCCTCTGCAAATCCCCCCATGGGTTCCCCACTGTGCTTTGGATTGCCAGAGCATTCTGCAAGTCGGGAGCCCTGAGGGACTTGACAAGCCCAGCGCACGCACCCTGTTGCCTCACTTAGAAGGAGCAGAAGCAACCAGCCTACTAGAGCTCGCTCTTTTTTTCTTTATGTTGTTTGTTTATGCAAGGTCTCTTTATTTGCCCTGGTCTATAGATTGAGCTGCTCTTGACCTCCCAGAGCTCTGCACACCCCAGCCTCTGGAGTGCTGGGATTAAAGGCCAGCGTGACTATGCTGGCCAGAGGCAGGGTTTTATGTTTGGCTTTGCCCAGCACTGTCAGAACTGGAACTTTTATACTGTGCCCTTTGAGAAGACATTGAGGGCTTTGAGCAAAACAGCCGCCGCGCCGCCCAGTGAAGACTAAACTGCACGGGGGATGGCTAGGGTAGGGTTTAGGAGACTGGGGTGGCAGTTCGGGTGGTCATGCTGGGAGCAGGAGAGCAGCGAGAATAAACTGCAGTCTCCGTGGATGTCAAAGATAAAAACGGGATTTCGGTTGTTGGCCTTTCCACCTACTAGTCCACTCTCATTCTTGGGAACATTTCCCCTTTCTTAAAAAGCTCTTTATGTCTGTTCACTTAAAAAGAATGACTTAAGCCGGGCGATGGTGGCGCACGCCTTTAATCCCAGCACTCGGGAGGCAGAGGTAGGCGGATCTCTGTGAGTTCGAGACCAGCCTGGTCTACAGAGCTAGTTCCAGGACAGGCTCCAAAGCCACAGAGAAACCCTGTCTCGAAAAAAAAAAAAAAAAAAAAGAATGACTTAAGTAATGGCCTGGAGTTGGGCATGATGGCACAAGCCTACGGGTCCCAGTTACTAAGAGGGTGGAGTAAGAAGATCTGTTGAGTTTAGGAGATCATTCTTGGCAACAGAGAAATCAAATCTAAAACGTGGAAGGAGGGGCTGGAGAAATGACCCAGTGGTTAAAGGCACTGGCTCCTCTTCCAGAGGCCCTGTGTTTGATTCACTGCTCCCAAATGGTGGCTCACAACTGCCTGCAACTCCAGTTCCAGCAGATCCAACACCTGTCCTCAGGCACCAGGCACACATGTGCTATACATACATGTAGGCTAAACACCCATACACCCAAAACATAAAAATTAATAAATATAAAAATTAAATAAAAAAGGAGGGAAGGATAGAATAAAGATAGAATAAAATAGGAAAGGAAGAAAGAAGCTATGTGCTTGGGAGAATGTTTTCTTAGAATTCCTAGGACCCTGACCTCAGGGTCTAGAGCGATAGCCCAGTCAGTGAAGTGTTTGCCTTATAAACATAAGGACCTGACTTCCAACTCTACAATCCAGGTAAAAATACCAGTGATGCGGGCTGGAGAGATGGCTCAGTGGTTAAGAGCATTGCCTGCTCTTCCAAAGGTCCAGAGTTCAATTCCCAGCAACCACATGGTGGCTCACAACCATCTGTAATGAGGTCTGATGCCCTCTTCTGGCCTGCAGACATATACACAGACAGAATATTGTATAATTAATTAATTAATTATTAATTAAAAAACAGTGATGCATGCTGGTAATCTGAATGCAGATGGAGGGGCGGTTTGCCAATCTAGACCAATTAGTGAGCTGTAGGCCAGTGACAGACCTTGCCTCAAAGGAGGTGGACTGCCTTCCTGAGGGTGCTGCCTGAGGTTGTCCCTGGCTCTATGCACATATATGCACACAGACACACACACACCAATTCCCAGCACAGAAAATAGTGCATACTGCTCTTCTAGAGGACCCCAGTTGGGACCCCAGTACCCACAACTGGTGGCTCACACCGTGAGTCATGACAGCTCCAGGGATCTGACACCCCCTGGTCATACATTCATATATGTGTGTGTGTGTGTGTGTGTGTGTGTGTGTGTGTGTGTGTGTGAATAAAAATAAAATAAATACTTCTTTTAGCTGAATGGTGGTGGTACATGCCTATAATACCAGCACTTGGGAGACAGAGGCAGGGGGATCTATGAGTTCGAGGCCAGCTTGATCTACAGAGGGAGTTCCAGGACAGCCTGGGCTGTTACACAGAGAAACCTAGTCTCAAAAAGAAAACAAAACAAAAACAAAACAATACAGATTGGTTTTTCTTTTTTATTGTTGTTTCTTTTTTTGTTTTGCTTTTTCAAGACTGAGTTTCTCTGTGTAGCCCTGGGTGTCCTGGAACTCACTCTGTAGACCAGGCTGTCCTCCAACTCACATTGATCCGTCTGCCTTTGCTTCCTGAGTACTGGGAGTAAAGGCGTGCGCACCACCACTGCCTGGCCAGATTGATTTTTGGTGAGCTGATGTCGGATAGAGGAGGCAGCAGACTGACTCTGGGTTCTGAGCCTGGGGGGCTGGACAGAAGGGCAGGGCCATTGGTGCTTGTGGAGTGATTAGAAGAACATTTGAGGGACTGGAGAGATGGCTCACGACCATCTGTAATGAAATCTGGTGCCCTCTTCTGGCCTACAGGCATACATGGAGGCAGAACATTATACAAAATAAATCTCTCTCTCTCAAAAAAAAAAAACACAAAAAGAGCATGTGCAAGATGTCCGCTATGATCAGGGACACTTAGCATTTTTATATTTGTTCAGATTTTTCTTGTGTGGGGAGTGTCTCATGTAGCCCTGTTAGGCTCAGACTTGTTTTGTAGACACGGATGACCTTCAAATGCCTGATCGTCTGCAGTCATCTCTCACGCACTGGAATTACTGGTGGGACCCATGATGTTGCTTGGTCCCATTAACTTTAACACGCTGTTAGGCCTTCAAGTGGACGATCTAGGTCTTCAAGTGAGTACTAAAGCAAAGGAATGGCCCAAGAGTTACTGCTGTATGCATGATATCGAGAGTTTGGGGGAAGCCTCTTGAATTTGAGCATGGACAGAAAACTTAGCCTAACTTGCCCCATACTCTAGTGGCCAGGGAGGGGGAATCGGTGAAGTTGTCCAAGAAGGATAAGTCACTTGGACAAACAAGGTCAGGTAAACTGAGGACTGAGAAGTGGGCATTGGGTAGCTCGGCAAGGGCACAGGAAACAGCAGCAGTAGTGAGAATGGGGAGTCTGAAGAAAAGGGGTCCAGGGTTATAAACGCCTGAGCTAGTAATAGCAGTGCCAAGAGAGTGTGCTCAGGACTGAAAAACCAGTCAGCTAGCGGGGCATTGATGTGGGAGGTCCTTCTGTGTATGTGTTGCTTTATTGGTTGATGAATAAAGCTATATTGGCCAATGGCTTAGCAGAGCAAAGTCAGGTTGTAAATCCAAACAGATATAGAGAGAGTAAGAAGAGGCAGATGCCATGCAGCTGCCAAAGGAGAAGGATATGCCAGCTGGAACTTTACTGGTAGGCCACAGCCTTGTGGGGATACATAGATTAATAGAAATGGGTTGATTTAAGACATAAGAGCTAGCTAGAAATATGCCATTGGCCAAGCAGTGTTATAATTAATATTGTTTCTGTGTGATTATTTGGGTCTGGGTGGCTGGGAAATGAACAAGCAGTCTCTACTTACCAATTTTTCTGAAAAACTATAATGGAGGTAAATTCTTTGAGTAACAAATAAAAAGGTTTAAAAATTGTAAACAAACCACAAACCCCAAGATAATTACAGACAATGTTGCCATCCAGGAATTTAATAACCTTTTTGTTTCATGGATGAAATTCTTCAAGGATTATGTGGTGTTCCTAGTACATCCATTTTTGTGATCATGAGATTTAGCCTTGTTCTCCATATTATATCCTTTTTTTTTTTTGGTTTGGTTTTTCGAGACAGGGTTTCTCTGTAGCTTTGGAGCCTGTCCTGGAACTCCCTTTGTAGACCAGGCTGGCCTCGAACTCACAGAGATCCGCCTGCCTCTGCCTCCCGAGTGCTGGGATTAAAGGCGTGCGCCACCACCGCCCGGCTTTCCATATTATATCCTTAAAGAAATGGTTTGCTAGCAGAGTAAAGAATGATACAGTCTTTACAGACTAAAAGTGAGAAGCTGGCCGACAGGATTTATACCACTGAAAATCAAAAGTTAGATGAAAAAATTAGTGCCATTGAAAAGGATAACGTTAATGTGACAGACACAATCCAATCCATGTCAATAGTCATGAAACCTCACAAATGGTGGTGATCCTCAGTCCTTTGCATGCGTCGGGAACTGGAACCAAATCCAGCAGCCATGGGGCCCAAGCACGCTTTACGTCTACATTTATAGTACTTGAGACCATGCCAAGAGTGGGCTGGTATCTTAAAGGCTATTGGCTGAAGGAGTTCCCACAGCACAGGGTGGTGGCACACACCTTTAATGCTAGCAGTTGGGAGGCAGAAGCTGGTGGATCTTCGTGAGTGTGAGGCCAGCCTGGTCTACAGAATGAGCTTCATGCCAGCCAGGGCCACATAAGGAGACTGTTTTTAATAAAAGAAAGAAAGAAAAATAAACAAAAAAGAAAGAAAGAAATTCAGCAAGAGAATTGTCGGGATTCTGTCCTGCAAATTTACCTGTCATAGAAATGTGTGTGTGTGTGTGTGCGTGTGTGTGTATGTGTGTGTTGTGTATGTGTGTATGTGTGTGTATGTATGTATGTGTGTGTATGTATGTGTGTATGTGTGTGTGTGTATGTGTGTGTATGTGTGTGTATGGTGTGTGTATGTGTGTGTATGTGTGTGTGTATGTGTGTGTATGTATGTGTGTGTGTATGTGTGTGTGTGGTGTGTGTGTGTGTATGTGTGTGTGTGTGTGTGCGTGTGTAGCAGAAGCAGAGAGAGAGAGAATGTAATGATTCTGTCAAACTCCTCCTTAACATAGATTGTATAGATTACTGTTGTTGTAAAGCCTTAGTTGGTCCTATAGGAAAATGTTGGGTTTTTTTTTATTTTGTTTTTGTTTTTTCAAGACAAGGTTTCTTTGTGTAACAGTCACTCTGTAGAGCAGGCTAGCCTCGAACTCACAGAGATCCACCTGCCTCTGCCTCCCGAGTGCTGGGTTAAAGGCGTGCGCCACCACATCTGGTGGGAAATGCTCTTTTTGGTAGTGAGGAGTATCCTGCAGAGACTCACACTGGTTGGCTCCTATGACTGAGTGACTGATACTGCGCCACAGCTCACTGCTGGGCCACAAACACCCTTCTTTCCTGAGGAAATGTGAGAAAATGTCTGCTCGCCCCAATAGGGGATCAAAGACAGGTCCATGTATGGCTGGCACTGAAGTCCGGCTAGGTGAGCAGACGAGCTTTACCAGAGGTTTCAGGGTTACTCACGGGAGCGAACAGACCGTCACAGCGAGGGTGGCTCAAAACCTGGGAAGCTGAAATGCATTCACAACCTGTGCAGTGCAACATCTTAGAGAGGGTCCCCCACGTCATAACTGAGCCCCTTACATCTTAGAGAGGGTCCTCCACATCGTAACTCAGGTGGTGCAAGCCCCCTACATCTTAGAGAGGGTCCCCCACATTGTAACTCAGCCGGTGCGAGCCCTTACATCTTAGAGAGGGTCCTCCACATAACCCAGTTGGTGCGAGCCCCTTACATCTTAGAGAGGGTCCCCCACATAACTCAGTCGGTGCGAGCGAGCCCCCTACATCTTAGAGAGGGTCCCCCACATTGTAACTCAGCCGGTGCGAGCCCTTACATCTTAGAGAGGGTCCTCCACATAACCCAGTTGGTGCGAGCCCCTTACATCTTAGAGAGGGTCCCCCACATAACTCAGTCGGTGCGAGCGAGCCCCCTACATCTTAGAGAGGGTCCCTCCACATCATAACTCAGTTGGTGCGGGCCCCTACATCTTGTTGTCACCCAGGTTATGCTGGACTTTCCAGTGGCGCAGGTGCCTTTGAGTTACCCATCGTCCTGTAAGTAACCCTAATGAAACCATTGACTGGCCAAGTTGGACTTCCCTGGAGTCATTCATTTGATCTGTTGTTGATTCTCTATCTGGAGCGAGTAGATCTCCCTAGTGGGAAAAAAAAATCACACAATGTGCTGTATGACCAAAAAACCCAGTCCAGCATGATAGTCCATGGAAAGTCCTTGCCTGGATCTCTGTGAGCCATTCTTAGGCAGCCATGTGGGTGTACCGGTCTCCTCTGCCCAGCTACTCTTACTGCCTCTATCACCCTGGGAAGTGGTCTTGTCAATCTTCTGTGTTTCGGGGCTTCGTAGGACTTGTGAGTTTTACTTCCTGGGTCTTAATGAGTTTACAGGAGGGAAGGAATGTTTCAGCTCTGAGTAAGTAGCGTCCAGCATCTCACGGCCTTCTCCTCTTACACTCTCTCTTCCTCCTTTTCATAATGCTCACGGAGCTTTAGACAGGTGATGGACATGTTCACTTTCCCCCACCTGTTGCTCAGCATTGGACAACTAGCCACATAGCAATGACTTAGTCCCAGGAGCTTGACACATTAGGAGTCTCTGTAGGACACCCCTTATCCCAAAATAAGTTTCTTGGGGCTGGAGAGACAAGTCAGTGTTAAGAGCACTGGCTGCTCTTCCAGAGGACTGGATTAGGTTCCTAACACCCACTGAGCAACCGAGAGCTCTAGCCACAAGGAACCAACAGACTCTTGACTTCTGAGGCTACAAGGCACACTTCTATAGCACATACACACCCAATCACAGGGCCGCAGCCTCCTCCGGGACCACTCACACCCAATCACAGGGCCGCAGCCTCCTCCTGGACCACTCACACCCAATCACAGGGCCGCAGCCTCCTCCGGCAGCACTCACACCCAATCACAGGGCCGCCTCCTCCGGGACCACTCACACCCAATCACAGGGCCGCAGCCTCCTCCTGGACCACTCACACCCAATCACAGGGCCGCAGCCTCCTCCTGGACCACTCACACCCAATCACAGGGCCGCAGCCTCCTCCGGGACCACTCACACCCAATCACAGGGCCGCAGCCTCCTCCTGGACCACTCACACCCAATCACAGGGCCGCAGCCTCCTCCGGGACCACTCACACCCAATCACAGGGCCGCAGCCTCCTCCAGCAGCACTCGTACCCAACAGCTTTGTTCCCCACTCACACGGTGCTGTCACCACTGTTCTTTTTTTTTTTTTTTTCTTCCCCGAGACAGGGTTTCTCTGTGGCTTTGGAGCCTGTCCTGGCACTAGCTCTGTAGACCAGGCTGGTCTCGAACTCACAGAGATCCGCCTGCCTCTGCCTCCCGAGTGCTGGGATTAAAGGCGTGCGCCACCACTGCCCGGCCCGTCAAATGTTTTAACAAATCCAAAAGACGCTGAAGAGATAGAGTCACAGAGTAGGGTCCGAGGAAACACTGGAGGACAAGCCCACACTCGGGTATTGTGTAAGAGCAAAGGGTGTTTATCATACCAACACCTGTCAAAATGGCGATGGCCTCGAGACGGGCGTGCAGGCTCCTTTGAAGCACAGTTAGTGGGAGTTTCAGGGACAGTTGGGTCATCTCAGATATAATTGGTTATGCCGGCTATAGCTATATTTTAATTGGCTGAGGTTATGGTTTGACCATATTGAGCATACTGGGCAAGCTGGGGTGTGTTTTTGGGAGACTACAGGAGCTGTCCCTTTGGTCAGTGTCTTGAGGTGCTGTGGGGCTGACTCAGCACTGCTGTGTGTCATCTCCCTTGCTGTCCTTTTAGGAAACTGAAACTCAGGCCCCGCTGTTAAACATGGAAAATTCAGACCTATCAACATAAAGAAATGTTTTGCGGGTCATGGTGGTGCACACCTTTGATCCCAGCACTCAGGAAGCAGAGGCAGGAGGATCTCTGTGAGTTTGAGGCCAGCCTGGTCTACATAGTGAGTTCCAGGGCAGTCAGAATTACACTGTGAGTCCATTTCTAGATAGAAAAAAATTTTTTGACAGAGTTTATCTGTGTAGCCCTGGTTGTCAAACTTACTCTGTAGACCAGGCTGGCCTTGAACTCACAGAGATCTACCTGCCTCTGCCTCCAGAATGCTGGGATTAAAGGCGTGTGCCCCCACACCCAGCAAGAAAGAAATGTTTTAACAGAAGGTGGACGGGTGTTCTGCATCATGCTTTCCAAATTAGTGCCTGTTAGTCTTGGACAGTTAAGGGTATTAGAATGAAAGAAGGGAGGGAGGGAGAGAGGGAAGAAGGGAGGGAGAGAAGAAGGGAGGGAGGGACAGAGGGAAGAAGGGAGGGAGGGAGGGAGGGAAGAAGACAGACAAGTCTGGAGAGATGACTCAATGGTTAAGAGCACTGGCTGCTCTCCCAGAGGACCTGGGCTCACGGCAGCTCAGAGGTCTGTAACTGCAGTTCCAGGAGACCCAACCTCAAGGACACACATGCAGGCAAAACATCAATGTTTATAAAATGAAAGATAGAAAATAAAATATTCTTTTTTTAAATTTTTTTATTAAATATTTATTTATTTATTAGTTATACATTATTCTGTTTGCTTGTATGCCTGCAGGCCAGAAGAGGGCACCAGACCTTATTACAAATGGTTGTGAGCCACCATGTGGTTGCTGGGAATTGAACTCAGGACCTTTGGAAGAGCAGGCAATGCTCTTAACCACTGAGCCATCTCTCCAGCCCTAAAGTATTCTCAAAAATAAACTTAAAAGAAATGTTAGCAAAGATTCTCTATGGCACAAAACAATCTTATCTTTTGACTCAATTGTTTCCTTTAAAACAGCAATGTTGGTGGTGGAGAGACAGCTCGGCAGTTTGAAGCAACAGCTGCTCTTCCAGAGGACCTGATTCTGTTCCCTCTGTTCTTAGAACCTATGTAAAATGGCTTGAGACTGCCTGTAACTCCAGCTCCAAGGGATACGGCCTCTTCTGGTCCTGCGCATACATCCACATAAACAAAAATAAATCTTTAAAAAAAAAGAGCAATGCTGCCGGGCGGTGGTGGCGCACGCCTTTAATCCCAGCACTTGGGAGGCAGAGGCAGGCGGATCTCTGTGAGTTCGAGACCAGCCTGGTCTACAAGACCTAGTTCCAGGACAGGCTCCAAAGCCACAGAGAAACCCTGTCTCGAAAAACCAAAAAAAAAAAAAGCCGGGCGGTGGTGGCGCACGCCTTTAATCCCAGCACTCGGGAGGCAGAGGCAGGCGGATCTCTGTGAGTTCGAGACCAGCCTGGTCTACAGAGCTAGTTCCAGGACAGGCTCCAAAGCCACAGAGAAACCCTGTCTCGAAAAACCAAAAAAAAAAAAAAAAAGAGCAATGCTGTGATGTGGGGTTCCCCTCTGTTGCTATGAATATGCTTATTACCATTGGTTAATAGAGAAGCCACTTCGGCCTATAGCAGGGCAGAATATAGCCAGGCTGGAAGCAATACAGGTAGAGAGAGAGGAGGTGGAGTCAGGGAGACGCCATGTAGCCACTGAAGGAGAAATTTGCTGGAAAACGTTACTGGTAGGCCACAGCCTCATGGCGACACACAGATGAATAGAAATGGATTAATTTAAAGATGTAAGAGCTAGCTAGAAATATGTCTAAGCCATCGACCAAGCAGTGTTATAATTAATACAGTTTCTGTGTGATTATTTGAGTCTGGGCGGCCAGGAACGAATGAGCAGCCTACAATGCTGGGTCCAACCTAGCCTCCATAATCCATGGACATTTTCCATAAGCCATCTGGCCTGCTCCTTCTGCTAAAGGCCACTGCACATCTTTCCTCTCTGATGGTCTCCACAAGGCTGACTTGGACAGCTCAGCTCAGACGCGCAGACCTAACCCAGGCTGCAAGGCACAGACCTAACCCAGGCTGCAGGGCTTGTCGCTGGAAACCCCCGTTGTCGTCTTTGGCCCGCTCCTCTGTGGCCCTTTGCTTTCCGGCAGCGCCGCCTGGCGGCTGGAAAGGTCTTAGTCGAGCAGACAATCTTCTTCCCCACTATACTTTCTTCAAAGAATCACGTCCGCTTTGTTTTAGATCGTTTTCTGGGTTTTATTTTTATTATTACTTTATGTGTACAACATACTGTATGTATTTTATGCTCACGGAGGCCATAGCTGTACAGCTCATTGTAAGAGCCTGAACCTGGATTCTCTGGAAGGGCAGCAAGTACCCTTAACTACTAGGGCACCCCTACCCCAACCCATATGCTTTTTGGTTTATTTATTTGCTTTTGGTCTTTAGGTCTTCAAGACAGAGGTTTCTCTGTGTAGCCCTGACTGTCCTGGAACTCACGCTATAGACCAGACTGGCCTCAAACTCAAACATTTGCCTGCTTCTGCCTCCCTAGTGCTGGGACTAAAGGCTGCACCACCACACGTGGCTCGCATGCTTTCTTGCAAGGAAGAAGTATACACGCTGCATACACTGAGGTGATAGTGGTCCAGCCCTAACACAAGCTAAACCTTTCTTTATGTTTTTTTAAATATTTATTTATTTATTATGTATACAATATTTTGTCTGCAGGCCAGAAGAGGGCACCAGACCTCATTACAGATGGTTGTGAGCCACCATGTGGTTGCTGGGATTTGAACTCAGGACCTTTGGAAAGAACAGGCAATGCTCTTAACCACTGAGCCATCTCTCCAGCCCCCTTACTTTATGTTTTTTAAGATTCATCTTATTTCGACTGTGTAGGGGTAGGTACACAGGAGTGCAGCTGCTGGAGGTGGTCGGAAGCACTGGGCCCTGGTGCTCAGTTACATCACTGATGTGGGTGCTAGACATCGAATTAGGGTCCCTTGCAAGAGCTGTATGGTTCCCTATCCTCCAATCCATCTCTTTAGCCCCCAGCCTAAGTCTTTACTTTTTACTGAGTGTGTGTTTGTGTCTCTGTGTGTGTTTGTGTCTCTGTGTGTGTTTGTGATGTGTGTGGGGGGCACACCCATACCATAGTGCCTATGTGCAGGACACTCTGTGGCGTCGGGGCTCTTGTTTCACCAGTGGTAGAACCCAAGTTGTTGGGCTGTGAAGCAAATTCTTTGCCCATGGAGCCATGTTTTTTAAAGATTTATTTATTTATTTATCTATTTATTAAGTATACAGTGTTCTGCCTGCACGTATGCTTGCAGGCCAGAAGAGGGCACCAGATCTCATTTCTGCTGGTTGTCAGCCACCATGTGGTTGCTGGGAATTGAACTCAGGACCTTCAGAAGAGCAGGCAATGCTCTTAACCACTGAGCCCCACGGAGCCATCTTGAGGGCCCATGCTTCATCATTTTTACCTGTACTGCTTTCTTCTTTTTCAAGGATGAATTTATTTTATGTATGTGAGTGTTCTGCCTGTATTATGTACCTGCACCACATGCGTGGTTGGGGCCATCAGTGCTCTGAAGGGCATCGGATGCCCTGGAAGTGGAGTTATGGGGATTGGGAGCCACCTTGTGGGTTCTGGAAAGCAAACCCAGCAGGTACTCTAACTGCCGAGTGTCTCTGCAGCCCTGCTCTGGGCTGTCTTGTTCACCCGCCCGTGAACTGCTGTGCAGGTTGTAAGTCATCCAATGCCCAGCCTTTGACTCTGTGGCCCCCGCCCACTGCGTAGGTCCTCCAGCTTGACATCACATTTCCTTCTGGTGAGCCAGACAGAACCTTGTCTGAGTGGCCCCTCTCTAATCCCTCTGATTGCTATAGTATTAGTTTTTCTTTTTGAAAGGTATAACGACACAAAACATTAATTCCAGCACTCAGGAGGCAGAGGCAAGTGGAACTCCAAGCCAGCCAGGGCTACTGCCACGGAAGCCATCTCAGAAAAAGAAACAAACAAGTGGGGCCTGGTGACATGGCTCAGGGGGTCACATCCATGTCCCACAGCCTCATTCCCAGGTCATGGGAGCTCTCCCAGTGCTTCTTTATGTTGTTTTAGCACAAGCAGCTCAGAGCCGAGACTTTCCTGCTTATCACAGTGCTGGACCACTATCCATGCCCCATCGCAAGCTGAGCCATGAATGTATCTCACTCTGTATTAGAGCTAAGCCCTGAGAAGTTGAAACAAATCGCCTCTACCATATTCTCTTCTTCTTCAACATCTTAGTTACGTTACTGTTGCGGTAATAAAACACCAGGACCAAAGCCTCATGGGAAGCAGAGGTTCTATTTGGCTCACACTTCTGTGTCATAGTCCATCCGTGGGGAAGTCAGGGCTGCGAGTCAAGCTGGAGTCTGGGGTGAGGGGCTGAAGCAGAAACAATGGAGGAACACTGTTTACTGGCTTGCTCCTCATGGCTTGCTTAGTCAGCTTTCTCACCCAGCCAGGACACTTCCCAGGGAGGGCACCCCCCACAGTGGGCTGAACCGACCTGAATGACCTGAACCTGCAGGAATAACGGTCCCTGAATGGCGAGGTGTTGAGTGGGAGGAAGAAATAAAGAAGACAAAAGCAATAGCCAGGACCAGCAGATCTTCCCTAGCTGGTGACTGTGCCGAGCAGGAGCTCTTCCCTGGCTGGTGACTGTGCCGAGCAGGAGCTCTTCCCTTAGCTGGTGACTGTGCCGAGCAGGAGCTCTTCCCTTAGCTGGTGACTGTGCCGAGCAGGAGCTCTTCCCTGGCTGGTGACTGTGCCGAGCAGGAGCTCTTCCCTGGCTGGTGACTGTGCCGAGCAGGGTTATTAGGAAGTACAGCATCATATATACTATTTGCGGGAGGATAGCCAAGGTCAGCAGAGAGCTGAGTCAGACGATGTTGGCAAAGTGTACTATGTAACTGTCTACATGCCAATCTAAGGGAGACATTTTCTCAATTGAGGCTCCTGTCACAGATAACTCTAGATTGTGTCAAACTGACAAAACACAGCCAAGATACTCAGTATCTGGTTCTTTCTGAGTTCCTAGTTTGAAGTCCCAGGAAAGGCTGTTCAGCACAAGCTTAAATGGCATTCTCTGCTCCTTGCATCCTGCTGGCTGTAAGACATAGCACACAGCATCTCATGTTGTCGTCCCCCCCTGCGCACTTCCTGCCACGTCAGAGGCTAGGGCAGGGGACAGCATCCGATGGTTCTTCCCTGTTGTAAACCGTCCTTACACAGGAGCACATTAACGTCTTCATCTGGGAGTACAAATGTCTTTTTCCTTTTCTTCTCTCTCTCTCTTTTGTTTTTTTTTTGTTTTTTTTGTTTTTTTTTTTTTGAGACAGGGTTTCTCTGTGTCTCAGCCCTAGCTGTCCTGGAAATCGCTCTTGTCGACCAGGCGGGCTTTGACCTCACAGAGATCCTCCTGCCTCTGCCTCCCAAGTGCTGGGATTAAAGGCGTGCGCCATCACCGCCCAGCCTCTTCTTCTCTTTTTTTATATTTGTTTATTTTATTGTGTTATGTGCCTGAGTGTATGTATCGCACCACATGCATGCAGGAGCCTGCAGATGTCAGAAGAGGGTATCAGGTCCCCTGGAACTTGAGCTGGAGGTAATTGTGATCCACCCACCCGGGTCCTCTGCAAGAGCTGTAAGTGCTCTTTGCCACTAAGCCATCCCCCCAGTCCTTGGTTTGTTTCAAGTGTGTGCATGTGTGTGGCAGGAAGCTTGGTGGCAGCAGCAGACACAGTGCTAGAAAAGCAGCTGAGAGTTCTACAATGGATCAGCAGACAGCGGGGAGAGAGAGAGTGACACCGGGCCAGGCTTGAGCATTGGAAACCTCAGAGCCCAGCCCCAGTGACACCCTTCTGATGTGGGAGTGTCATATATCAATCTGTTGATTTCATTGGTTAAGTAATAAACAAACTGCTTGGGCTCATAGCTTAGAACATAGATGGGTGGAGTAAACAGAACAGAATGCTGGGAGGAAGAGGAAGTGAGGTAAGACGCCTCAGACAGAGACGACATGCTCCCATCTCCAGGGCAGACGCGAGAGCTCTGCTCTCTGAGGCACACGCGATTCAGCTCCGACCCAGGATGGACGTAGGCTAGAATCTTCCCGGTAAGACTGGTGCTCACAGATTATTAGAGATGGGTTGATCGGGACATCAGGATTAGCCAGTAAGGGCTAGAGCTAATGGGCTAAGCGGTGTTTAAATGAATACAGTTTGTGTGTTGTTATTTTGGGGCATAAGCTAGCCAGGCAGCCGGGGTGCTGGGGACGCAGCCCCGCCGCTCTTATCACTACACCCTTCCTCCAACAGGGTCACACTTCCTAATAGCACCATTCCCTATGGGGCTGTTTTCTTTCAAACCACCACACTTTCTATTACTATAACTACGATCATGAGCAAAATCAACTTGGGGAGGGAAGAGTTTATTTGGCTTACGATCCATTCTCAGGGGAAGCCAAGGCAGGAACTGAAGCAGAGACCAGGGAGAACGTTGATACTGGCTTGCTCCTCAAGGCTTGCCCAGTCTTCTTTCTCATACCACCCAAGACCACCTGCCAATGGTTGGCACCCCACAGTGAGCAGGTCCTTCCATATCAATTATAAATTAAGATGATGTCCCATAGCCTTGCCTATAGGCCAACATAATAGATGTAGTTTCTCCAGTAAGATTCCCTCTTCCCAGACATGAGTAGGTCTGTGTTAAACTGATGAAACCTTACAGTATAGAACAAAACATGTGTCTCCCGCTAGAGCAGAACACACCCTTACTCACCAAGCAGTCTCCACCATGTTTTCTGGGTTTTTTTTTTTTGGTTTTTTGAGACAAGGTTTCTCTGTAGCGTTAGAGCCTGTCCTAGAACTAGCTCTTGTAGACCAGGCTGGCCTCGAACTCCCAGAGATCCACCTGCCTCTGCCTCCCGAGTGCTGGGATGAAAGGCGTGCGCCACCACCGCCTGGCCTGTTTTCTGGTTTTGAAGTAACATAGTATGTCTTATTGCTCACAACTGCTGCCAAGGCCTGTGGTGATCCTGTACCATATGTTACTTTTAGAATGGTAATATATTCTCTAGTTCACTAATGGTTTGGGGGCATCCCATTCATCAGGGAGGAATATTAAGTAGAGAACAATTGCACTGTGGGATACCCTACACACACCACAGCAGTGCTCCCCTCTTGACAACCTTGGCTGCTTGCTTGTTCTATCACCCAACTCAGGAAGCGTTGACTCCAGCCAATAGACATAGCACTCCACGCTTCGTGAGGGAAGGGAACACACATGGAGTGCTTCCAAGGATGATCCACCTTTACACGGTTCAACCACAACTTCCTGCAGGACACACAGAGCTCCTTGTGCTCACAGAGAAACACTGGAGCCTGAAATGTCAAACACACAGGGTTATTCCTCCAGGGAAGGAATGCATCACCTTTTTCTGCCCAGAAGGCTGGGAATAGACAGTACCCTGGTGACCTTTGCTCTATCTGCGTGGCTAGAGACTTTTATCCCAGACTCTTATCTATCTATAGAACCTATCTTCATGGACCTTACATAGAGTTTTGATGTAGTCCTATCTAATGTAATTTAGCTTACTTTGTTCCTCAAAGAGATTCAGGTATGCTTTGGGATTCAGGTGAACTTGGGATTGAGTTAATTATCACCAAAATAACTTTTTACCAAATTGTGCTGTAATTAAATATGCCTAAAATAAACTAGTTGGGAGCTGTACTCCAGAAGTGTGAGCCGGCACTAGCTGCTGAGCTGTGCTGAATCCAGCTGCCATCTTCCTTCCCTCACAGCATTATTCTGCTGGCCATGGTGCTAGCAGAGATCCCAGAGTTTCCCAAGCACTCACTGCTGGGCTTTGCGACCACTTCATCACAGCCCATTGTGCCGATCATGTTGTGTGGCTTTTCCTGGAGAGATGCAGACAAATGGCATGAGCAAGCGTTTGATCGCCACAGATTTAGCAATAAGGACAAAGGAAAATGCCAGGCACAACAGTGTATTCCTAGAGTCCTAATAATTGGGAAGCAGAGGCAAGTGGATCTCTGTGAGTTCAAGGCTAGCCTGCTCTACATAACAAGGTCAGGCCAACATGGGCTACAAAATGAGACCCTGTCGAAAGGAAGAAAGAAAGAAAGAAAGAAAGAAAGAAAGAAAGAAAGAAAGAAAGAAGTTAAGTCTAGTTTATTGAGGTTACTTACAGAACTAGGGAAGAGAGCCCATAGTCACAGAAGCAGGGGTGATTCAAAGGCAGCTGCATGAACTAAAAGTCACCCCCAGCTGGGGAGAGGACTCGGGACAGTTGCATGCCTAGAACTCCATGCAGAGCTTGCAGGCAGTGCAGCGGGTCTGCAAGTCTCTTCTGCCCATTACTACTGTTCATACTGCTTTGTGAAGCTCCTAAGTTTCAGGAGCTTCCTGAGAGCTTTGCTTGTTTCCTGAGTCTTATTTCATTTACTTCCTCCGTAGTGAGGAGCCTTCTTCCAGGAGGGAATGCTTCAGTTTGGAAAAAATAACCGAACAACAGTCAATTAGCTTGATAATTGTTTTACAGTGATTACATATCTTAAAACCTCACATTGCATGTCAAAATTATTAAATTATGTCATAATTATTGTCTGTCAATTATACTTCAATAAAGTTGGGAGCATCCTTTATGAAATGTTTGCATGTGTGTAGTTAGAGAAAGATACACTCCAGAGGGGAAAACCCTCTCTTAACATAAAAAACAAATAAACTTCATCATGGTGGCTCATGAAAAAAATCCCAGAACCCAGGAGACTGAGGCAGGAGGATCAGCACGTGTTGCAGACCAGCCTTTGATAGAGTGAGGTTCTGTCTCACAGAACCAACTGTATTAGTTACTTTCCTTGCTGACTTGCCTTGTGACTTTGACAAAACATCTAATAAAAACAACATAAGGCAAGCTGGACGGTGGTGGTGCACGCCTTGCCTTGTGATGTTTTTATTCCTGGACAGCCAGGGCTACACAGAGAAACCCTGTCTTGAAAAACAAATCAAAATAAACAACAACAATGAAACAAATCTCAATTTAAAGAAGGAGGGGTTTAAGCCAGGCGGTGGTGGCGCACGCCTTTAATCCCAGCACTCGGGAGGCAGAGACAGGCGGATCTCTGTGAGTTTGAGGCCAGCCTGGTCTACAAGAGCTAGTTCCAGGACAGGCTCCAAAGCTACAAAGAGACCCTGTCTCGAAAAACCTAAAAGAAGGAGCAGGAGGAGGAGGAGGGGGGGGGAGGTGGAGGAGGAGGAGGAGGAGAAGAAGAAGAAGAAGAAGAAGAAGAAGAAGAAGAAGAAGAAGAAGAAGAAGAAGAAGAAGAAGAAGAAGAAGAAGAATTTTAGAGTTTAGCAGGAAATGTAGTGATGGTCAGGATAGGAGGGTGCCTGATAAGAAACTTCCCATCTGGCCAGGTGGTGGTGGGCATGCCTTTAATCCCAGCACTCAGGAGGCAGAGGCAGGCAGATCTCTGTGAGTTCGAGAGAAACCCTGTCTCGAAAATCAAAAAAAAAAAAAAAAAGAAAAGAAAAGGAAAAAGAAACTTCCCATCTGATGCCAGACTTTCTTACTTGGTAGAACTAAATCTCCCCAGGACAGAGAACTAAGTGCTGACAGATGTCAATACAACACCTGACTCAAAGGAAACAGAAAAGAGCTGCACAGAACTGGCAGTCAGAGCCTCAGCCGCAGAAGCACCAAGCAGAAGCCTGGACAGACTAACACAGCAGTGTGTGCACTCAGAAACTTCTGCATGTGCTTGATAACTCTTTCCTGGTGGTCCTAAATCTCACTTTATTTGCATACCCCACTCAACCAATCGGGGCCCAGATGATTTCTCCATAAATTCAGGCACGCCTGTGGCTTCAAGATAATTTCTCTTCTGAACTTTATATAGACAAGGAAGACTTCAGAGTCCAGTCCTCACCTCCCAGACACCTACACTTAAAGACTCACCAAATCAGACCAATTCCAGAACTCAACCAACAACCACAGCAGGCTCAATGAGTCCTCCGAGGAACTCATTTCTGCCTCAGCCACCAGAAACCTAGGACTCCAACCTCAAGACCTGTCAGAGACAAGGAAACCTGCTCATGCCTCTCCCTCAGTCCGCATGCTCTGAGAGGGACTCTCTCAGCTGGCACGTGCCACCTCTCGGCTGGCATGCCGGAAGCCCGCTCACACATGAAACTGGCGTACCACATCTCCTCCAGTTAGCATCTGTTGCCATCCAGGCTTTCAGTTCTTATTTTTTCATTGATTTTGCTTCTGTTTTTTTTTTTTAAAGATTTATTTATTTATTATGTATACAGTGTTCTGTCTGTATGCTTGCTGGCCAGAAGATGGCACCAGATCTCATTACAGAGGGTTGTGAGCCACCATGTGGTTGCTAGTAACTCAGGACCTCTGGAAGAGCAGTCAGTGCTCTTAACCTCTGAGCCATCTCTCCAGCCGCCGCTTCTGTTGGTTTTGGGCTGTTTGTTTTTGTATGTATTTGTTTTGATTTTGTTATTGTTGTTTTTGACAGGGTCTTATTACTTAGCCCAGGCTGACATGGCACTCTTGGAGATTCTCCTGCTTCTGTCTCCAAGTGCTGGAATTAAACTGTGTGGCATCATACCTGACAATTTCCCATTATCATTGTTCTTCCTTCATGGCAAAAAGTGACGAAAATTCTGGCATTGGAAAGACTTCTTGGGGAGTGTGATCTCTTCTGGTAGCAACCACAGAGCCCCGTTTTCTTATAGAAAACTCTGGGTGTCCTGTGTTATCATCAGCCTTTACACAATATCTTCCAGCTGGTTTTTTGTGGTTCTATTTAGCGGAAATGCCTAGACATGTGGAGAAAGGTGCAAGAAACATTTTTTGTTTATTTTCTAGTGCTGGGTGATACCTAAACAGTCTAATAAGTCTGATAAGTCTCCTTATCTCAGGCTCACAAATACTAATTCTTCTAATCTTCTTACTTTTACTAACATTGGTTAGCTGTAACTGATTGGGCAAACTTTATGTCCAGATTTAACTTACATATGCTTCCAAAGTTAAGCCTAAGCAACATTTGTCTAATTCAGATCTACCTAACAGATAGTTATACCCTATCTTCCATCACATTCAGAGAGATGAGAATATGGCATTTAAAAAAAAAAGCTTTCTATGATAGCAGACACACCATCTCCTGCCAGCATCTCCTCCAAGAGGATGGATGGCCGCAGGAGAATTTCTACCTGCAATCTTGCTTTAAATGTAGCAAAGTCAACAAAGCAGCGGAAAACTGCTGACTGAGATCCTGTCCAGACTGAGCAAGAGGAGCAATGCGGGACCAACTGTCCTGCTCTGCCAAAATCTCCTCAAATTCCACCTCCACAGAGAAGTCTGTCAGGCCTCCTGGCTTAGCAGCTAAAGGCAAGCACTGCCTCTGGGACGTGTCCCCCAGTGACCATGGACAGATTTGGGATTGCCGCCTAGGTAGCTGGAAAGCTGCCTCACTGCTGCTCAAATTTATCTCTTTCAGATCTGAGGGTGTTTGACGCCTAGGGCACCAACAGGTTTACCAGTTTAAGAGCTCTCCTCTGCCTCCCAGGCTACAAGCACCTTGGTAGCTCATTAGATTCCTGTTAAAAGTACAGACGGGTGTGCCTCATTGACAGGCTTCACAGCCCAGTATTAACAGGTTTCAGATATAACTTCGGAGGTTCAGAGTTTCAAATTTCCTCTGGTTGTCTTCTTCTTTTTTTTTATTTAACTTTTTTTTAAATATTTATTTATTTATTATGTATACAATATTCTGTCTGTATGTCTGCAGGCCGGAAGAGGGCAGCAAACCCCATTACAGATGGTTGTGAGCCACCATGTGGTTGCTGGGAATTGAACTCAGGACCTTTGGAAGAGCAGGCAATGCTCTTAACCACTGAGCCATCTCTCCAGCTCCCCCTCTGGTTGTTTTCTAAAAACGTTCATGCTTTTTTGTTTTCAAAACAAGGCTTCTCCGTAGCTCTGTAGACCAGGCTGGCCTCGAACTCACAGAGATCCGCCTGCCTCTGCCTCCTGAGGGCTGGGATTAAAGGCGTGCGCCACCACTGCCAGGCTTTTTGTTTTGTTTTTTTAATTGATATTTATTGAGTTCTACGTTTTTCTCTGCTCCCTACCCTGGCTCTCCCCTTCCCCGTCACCCCTCCCCCAAGGTCCCCATGCTCTCAATTTACTCAGGAGATCTTGTCTTTTTCTACTTATTGCTCTAGCTAGGACCTCAAGATATATATTGAATAGATGTGGAGAGAGTGGACAACCTTGTCTTGTTCCTGATTTCAGTGGAATCACTGGGAGTTTCTCTCCATTTAGTTTGATGTTGGCTGTTGGCTTGCCTTAATTATGTTTAGGTATGTTCCTGATCACAAGCCTTTCAACCCAAAGTCATATCCTTTTCCTAAGACACCAATTGTAAATCTGTTCCAGTTTTACAGACACCTGCAGGTTCCTAGGAGAAGTTCTGCTGCTGTTTCAAGAAATCTGGCCGCCGGGCAGTGGTGGCGCACGCCTTTAATCCTAGCACTCGGGAGGCAGAGGCAGGCGGATCTCTGGGAGTTCGAGGCCAGCCTGGTCTACAGAACGAGTTCCAGGACGGGCACCAAAGCTACAGAGAAACCCTGTCTCGAAAAAGAAAATCTGGCCTGGGGCTGGAAAGATGGCTCAGAGGTTAAGAGGCACTGGCTGCTCTCCCAGAGGTCCTGAGTTCAATTCCCAGCAACCACATGGTGGCTTACAATCATCTGTAATGGGGTATGGTGCCCTCTTCTGACCTGCAGACATACAAGCAGACAGAATATTGTATACATAATAAATAAATAAATATTGAAAGAAAGAAAGAAAGAGAGAGAGAGAGAGAAAGGAATCTGGCCTGATGAAGACCAGCAGTCTCCAGAGTGCATCTTTCTTACCCCATCTATTTTCTTTTTTTTTTAAATATTTATTTATTTATTATGTATACAATATTCTGTCTGTATGTCTGCAGGCCGGAAGAGGGCAGCAAACCCCATTACAGATGGTTGTGAGCCACCATGTGGTTGCTGGGAATTGAACTCAGGACCTTTGGAAGAGCAGGCAATGCTCTTAACCACTGAGCCATCTCTCCAGCCCCACCCCATCTATTTTCAAGCATATTTTGCAGGCCCACTCCTCCTGCCTGGGCCAAGGCCAAGGCCAGCCCACAGAGGCTCTCCACATACACCAGCCCCTGCATCAACTGGGAAAATACTGGAAGGCTGACTTCACCCACCTGTATACTCATACAAACTTTGTGTTCTTCTAATTTGTCGACACTTTTACAGGGTGGATAGAGGCATTTCCCACCTCCAGAGAAACAGTAGATGGGATGGCTCAGGTACTCCTGAAGAACACATCATCCCTAAATTTGGTAGGCCACTCCCCCAAGCTCCTGGGACATCAGTGCTCGTACCACCTCTACAGGCTGAAGTGGGCATCTATCCAGCAACTTGGACCTGGTTTTCCAAGATGTCCCAATGAGGGGCACATGCGCTCTCATGTCTCGCTCACTCACCCTTGGCTCTTGGTACAACCAGGGCACTTCTCCATCTTATTCTCCTGCAGTGGTCTCTCCTTCCATGCCTAGTCTTGTTCACAGGGTCGGCTTTAAGAATCTCTTTTTTTTCTCCTAGCAATCTGCCTTCTCAGCTCTCTCCAGGAACAGATGCCTGAGGTCTCTGGGATGGCAGCTAATCGAATGCTTCTTCATCCATACCTTCCACTGATCCCCGACATCCCTGGCCATGTCACCCCCTTGTCAGCAGGAAGCAGCCAGATTTGAACCTGCACCCAAATATACTCAAAAAGATTGGGTTGTTGGGAATCTCACCCAACCTCACTCCTCCCATTCCAGACCCCTCCCCTGGAACTGCTCCAGACTGCCGATAGGGTATTTAAGACCCAGTAGATAGATCTGCCACATACTCTCCTGCTCTCCCTTCTGCCTTACTGAGAGTTACCCAGGAGTGATCTGCTTTGCTCCACTCTGTTTATTAAATCTGGATTTATTAATTCAGTTTGATTTGGCTACTACGTTGGTGGAAGAATCCAATAACTGGGGATCCAATACTTATCACTGGGGACAGAATCTTTTCTCTCTCTCTGTCTTTCTTTCTTTTTTTCTTGCATTTATTTATTTATTTATTTATTTTAGAGACAGGGTTTCTCACTGTAACCCTGGCTGTCCTGGAACTCGCTCTGTAGACCAGGCTGGCCTCGAACTCACAGAGCTCTGCCTGCCTCTGCCTCCCGAGTGCTGGTGTCCTATCACACTCAGTGTGATGATCTCCATTGTCACCTGCCTACATCTGGAATGACTTCAGATCCTCTGGGGTGTACAGAGTGGGATGGTTCTAGAGCTGTTTAGCTAAGGCGGAAGTCCAAGCCTGAGTATGGGCATCCCCCCTACACTGAACAGAATGAAAAGAGACAAGGGGTGATGTTGCAGCTCAGTAGAGTGCTTGCCTAGCACGCACAAAGCCCTGCATTTGACTCGCAGCAGCAAGTACACCTGGCATGGTGGTGTGGAATGCCGTCTCCCCGGGAAACAGAGGTAGGAGGTCATCCTCAACAGCACAGTGTGCTCTCAAAGCCTGAGACACAGGAGACTCTGTGTGCTAGAGGAGCACTAGCTAGGTTTCTCTCTGCTTTCTGACCCAGCACGAGCCACTGCCGCCAACTTCTGCTGTGTCTGACTGCAGCGAGGGACTGCACTCTCAAACCGAACCAAGGGTATAGTAGATGGCTCAGAGGTAAGCGTACTTGCCACGGAGACTGATGGCCTTGCATCTGATTCCCATAACCTACTTAGTAGAAAAAGAAAAAAATTGACACCCACAGGGCATTCTCTGACCTCTACGTCAGTGCTGTGGTGCCTCCTGTCTTCCTAAAATAAAGAAATAAATGTTAAAACAAAAGCAAACAAACATACAAACCTGTGAGGGGCTGGAGAAAAGGCTCAGAGGTTAAGAGGCCTGGCTGCCCTTCCAAAGGTCCTGAGTTCAATTCCCAGCCACCACATGGTGGCTCACAACCATCTGTAATTAGGTCTGGCGCCCTCCTCTGGAGTGTGGGAGGCAAAATGTTGTATACATAATAAATAAATCTTAAAGAAAACTGAAAAGTAAATATACATAAAATGCTGAAATGATTGCCTTTTTTTCATTTTTCTACTCTCTGTCATGGCAAAGTATCAGATGAACAGACAGGAAAAAAATAATGAATTGTTGAGGGTATTTTTGTTTTGTTCTTTTTTTTGTTTTGTTTTTTTTTTCAAGACAGGGTTTCTCTGTGGTTTTGGAGCCTGTCCTGGAACTAGCTCTTGTAGACCAGGCTGGTCTCGAACTCACAGAGATCCGCCTGCCTCTGCCTCCCGAGTGCTGGGATTAAAGGCGTGCGCCACCACCGCCCGGCTTTTTGTTTTGTTCTTGTTTGTTGTTTTGAGTCAGGGTCTCATGTGACCTGGCATCAGTCTTCATATGCCCCTAAGATTGACCTGGAATTCCTGTTTACGCCTCCCAAGTGCTGAGATTCTAGACACAAGTCTTTGTTTTAAAATCATGTTTACAAATTTTGAACTAACACTGCAAAATGAATATTCCTATTAGCTGAGAAAAGCACAGTCAAATTCAATCCACTGTGAGACAGACGTAGTGGTGCAGGCCTGTGACCCCGCCACTTGGGAGGTAGTGACTGGGATATCAGGAGTTCAGAACCAGACTCAGAGTTTGGGGGCAACATGAAACCCTGCCTGGAAAAAAGATTAAACCACAATGGAAGGAGGCATGGCGGTGCATACCCACCAGCCCTCACCAGTCTGAGGCAAGAGGAGCACAAGACCACTGCCAGCTGCCTCTAAACAGACAGCTGAGTTTCACAGCAGCCGAGGACCAACACCAAAGGGAGTGGGGGGCGGGGGCAGAGATAGGAGTTCAAGGCCATCTTCAGCCACACAGCCAGCCTGAAGCCAGCCTGAGCTGCCTGAGACCTTGTCTCAAAAGCAATCATTGCTTGGAAAGGCAGCTGTTGATTTAAACACACATACACACACACACACACACACACGCGCGCACCACTACCCCAAACTGCAAACCAGACAGAAAAGAGAAGCCAGTGAGCCCTGAGCCAAGTACAAAAACCTTGAGGGAAGCCATTAGTGGCTTTCAATAGCTGATTGACAAGGATTTCCTCACAAAAGATTTACCTATGTTTATTTACATATATGTGTGTGTGCATGCGTTTGTGAGCGCCACGGCTGTGAGTGTGTGCCGAGGCCAGAGCATATTTTATTTGTAAAGAGAAAAAGAAAAAAAATGTGTGTCAGATTTAAAAGTTGCATTCTTTTTCTTTGTTTTTGTTTATTGGGTTTTTTTTGTGGGGGGGGTTCTTTTCATTAATTTCTTCTTTTCCTTACTCAAATTTTTTTCAATTCCAAACATGCTGCTGCTTTTTCTTCCTTCTCTCTCTCTCTCTCTCTCTCTCTCTCTCTCTCTCTCTCTCTCTCTCTCTCTCTCTCTCTCTCATTTTTGATTTCTCTGTGTAACCACCCTGGCTATCCTGGGACTCACAGAAATCCACCTGCCTCTCCCTCCCAAGTACTGGGATTAAAGGCGTGTGTCACCAATGCCCAACTCTTTTCTTTTTTAAAATATTCATTCATTCATTTTAGTTTTTTCTTCTTTTCTTTTTTGAGGCAGGGTCTCATGCTGTAGTCCTGGCTGGCCTCACACTCATGGCGGTCCTCCCCCCCTCTCCGCCCACCCCAGTCCTAAATGTTGGGATTACAGGCATGAGGACCACATGCTGTTCTTTTCCTTCCTTTTTTCCATGCTGGGGATGGACCAGAGCAGCCAGGATGTTACGCAAGTGCTCCTGCCTACAAGTGGTACCATGGCACTCTCAATGAATTAAAGTGAAATTTTAAATTACATCTATTTATTGTGGGTGGAGACATTGTATAGCAGTTTCCTTTGAGATTAAAACCTTTCCTCTTGGGGCTGGAGAAACGGCTCAGCAGTTAAGAGCTCATACTTCTCTTGCAGAGGACCTGCGTTTGATTTCCCACATCTAGCTGCGTGTTAAGTCCAGCCTAAGGAATCCAGCCCAGTCTTCTGGCCTCACACAGAGACATGCACTCACATTTATGCACAAGCATGCGGGCACACATACATACACAGTACACACTTCAAAATAAAAATAATAGCCGGGTGGTGGTGGCGCACGCCTTTAATTCCAGCAGAGCTGGGTGGATCTCTGAGTTTGAGGCCAGCCTGGTCTACAGAGCAAATTCCAGGACAGAGAGATTTCAAAGCTACACAGAGAAACACTGTCTCGAAAAACAAACAAATAAACAAACAAACAACCTTTCATTTTGGAGGGAAGAATATTAAGACACAGAATGTTAGGACTGGGCATAGTGACCCACATCATTGATTCCTTTGATCCCAGCACTAGGAAGGCAGAGGCAGACACACCTCTGTGGGTTTAAGGTCAGTTTGGTCTTCGTAGGGAGTTCCAGGGCAGCCAGAGCTACACAGAGCCTTCGTCTCAAAAAGGAGGTGGGGGTAAAACCACAGGATGTTCAGTTTGTCTAACAGAAGGTGAAATACTCCATCTTGTGTGTGTAGAGGAGGGAACTTGTTGAGCTCAGGAGTGTTGGGATAGTCTTTTTGTATTCTATGTGAAGAAGTATCTCCGGCCTTTCTCTCCTGCCTAAGGCACTTTCTGATTAGTTTAGTAAAGAGCTAAATGCCCAATAGCTAGGCAGGAGGGGATAGGAACTCTGGGAAAGAATCTGAGGTGCAGGGCATTGGCCACCCAGACACAGGGGAAGATATGAGCCGTGTGGTAAATGCCGATTAATACAAACAGGTTAATTTAAGTGCTAGTTGGGAACACGCCCAAAATAGGGCCAAGCTTTCACACTTCGTAAGACATCTCCATGTCATTATTTGGGAGCTGGTGATACAAAGAAAGACCCAATACATTTGCCCTGATACAAGGACACAAACAACTCAACAGCTTCAGGAAGGCTCCAAAACTGACTGGTTTCACAGGCTCCTCCCTCCTCAAGTATATGTGAGTCGTAAGAACTACTCAGAGAATCAGTCAAACTAAGCTGCCTGGGAGAGGCTTGGACGAACTGAGCCACCTAGAAAGGGCCTCTCCAATTTGTGTAGCTGGCTGCAGCTAGGCAGGGCTCCAGGTCTCTAGCTCCTAGGAGCTGTCATTCTCCTGGGCATCGGTGGGGCAGCCATCTTTGATTCATTAACTCCACCCATACTCTACCAGTTACCCCAATAAAACTCACTGGTTCACCAAGTTGGACTTTGTGGTTCCTTGCTTTGATCGGCTGTCATTTCTCTATCAGGGGTCAGGGGTTGCCAGTCCTCCAAAGAATAGTATCACAGAATTGACTGACACATGCCCATGCCGGTCAGCAGGCAATGTGCAGAAATCAGGTGGGTCTTAGGGATGGAATTTAGGTTAGCAAGTGCCTTCACCTATGAAGTCATCTCATTGGCCCTTGACGCCCCCCCCCCACCTGCTTGCTTTAAAGACAGGACCTCTTCTATGCAGCCCTGGTTGTGGGAACTTGCTAATATATAACAGGTTGGCCTTGAACTCTGAGATCCACCTGCCTCCACCTCTGGAATGCTGGGATTAAAGGCACACAACACCATACCTGACTCATTTCTTTAAAAGAGTTTAACTCGAGTATTTGGGGGTGCATATATGAAACAGCTGTCCTTGGAGACCTGAAGACTGTTGGATGTCCTAGAGCTGGAGCTACAGGCAGGCAGTCGTGAGCTGCGAGGCAGGAGTGCTGGGGATCAGGCCCAGGTCCTCTGAGAGGGCAGAACAAGCTCTTAACTTCTGAGCCATCTCTTCAGCCTTTTCTTTTTTGTTTTGTTTTGTTTTTAGAGATAGGGTTTAGAGATAGAGTTTCACTGTATCTTTGGAGTCTAGCCTGGAACTACCTCTGTAAACCAGGGTGGCCTCGAACTCACAGAGATCCACCTGTCTCTGCCTCCAAATGCTGGGATTAAAGGCATGAGCCGCCACCACCTAGCCTTCCAGCTCTTCTATCTAGGAAATGCTAACATTTTTTTAAACAGATTTTATTTATTTATTATGTATACAACATTCTGCCTCCATGTATGCCTGCAGGCCAGAAGAGGGCGCCAGATCTCATTACAGATGGCTGTGAGCCACCATGTGGTTGCTGGGAATTGAACTCAGAGCCTCTGGAAGAGCAGCCAGTACTCTTAACCACTGAGCCATCTCTCCAGCCCGAAATGCTAACATTCTGTTTTCAAAACAGGGTCTCATGTATCCCAGGCGAGCCTCAAACTCACCACACCCCAGCCTTTTCCTCCCTTTCTTCTTTTTGTGATGCTTGGAACTCACTATGTAGAGCAGGCTGGTGTTGAACTTGTAGCAGTCCTCCTGCCTCTGCTCCCAGGTGCTGAGACGACAGGTGTGAGCCACACCTGACCCCCCCCCCACAGGCCCAGAGTCTCAGCCCACCAGGGCGCCACAGCATCTAGAGCGCTGGACTACAGGCGTGGCCTCTTGCAAGGGAAGCTCTGCCGCCCCCTACCCAGTCGCTCCGACTGTGTTCCTGTGTCTTCCAGTCACGCTTGAGGGCCCTGGTTAGAAGGTACTGGCTCAGCGCAGGGCGGATGAAGGTGAGGACGGAAATGACAGTCTCCACAGACGCCCCCTACGGTGCCAACACGCACCTCCACATCTTCCTACGCCCCAGGTAAGGGGGAGGCTGGGTAGCATCGATGCGGTGACGCGACACGTGTGTGTGCATGTGTCTGCCCCTCAAAACACACGTGACAGCCAACAAAGAGACACGACAGCATCCGAGATGGGAAGAACTAGTGTATTGATTTGGAGGGAGAACAGGGATGCAGATGGGACATGGGGCGAAGGGCTCCTTAGTGTTTGCTGTACCCACCAATCACCACACCCTCTACGCACCGGCCTCCCCTGTAGCAGGACCCCAGCAGGCTCTCACCCTTTCGAGCACCCTACTCTCTCGCTCTTCCCTGTACCCCACTTGACTTTGCCTTTCAGTGACTTGACAGGGCCCACCAGGCTCTAAAGCTGGTAAAAGGTGGGCTCAAACTACCCTCCCTCCTCCTTCTACCTCATCCCATCTCTTGTCTAAATAAAATATAGAAAAAGCAAGCAAGGCAGAGGTGCCTGGGAGAATCCATTGACTCCAGGCTCGGGGTGGGGTGGGGCAGGAAGAGGAGGGTAAGGCAGGCCGAGGAGCCTCAGCGGAGGAGCCTGGGCCAAGTGCAGTGGACCCGGGAGGGGTTGACCTCTCAGCCATCCCCTCCGCACTCCCCTTCTCTGCAGCTGGCATGGCAGTGGGCCAGCTGTCTGGAGAAGGCTGATGAGAACTCCGCGCCTGCCTCTCAGGCACCATATCACAGGGTTCTGGGAAGAGCGCGAGGCCAAGGCAGCGGGACAAAAACTAGACTCTATAACGGCGTCCTCGCCCTAGGCTCCGAGGAGAAGCCCTGGGGTTTTAAGGCAGATACAGAGGAAGCAAGGCAAGGACTGAGGACTGAGACAGAGACTTTTCTGCTCCTGTTTTTCCTTCAGTATAAAACCACTGTAGAAAATAACTTCTCTTAGAAAAAAACATAGAAGAAAAAAAAACCAAAAGCAGGGACTAAATTTTTGTTTGGCTTCAGGCCTGCTCCCAGAAGGGGCAGAGCAGGAGGTGGGCAGGAGGTGAGGAGGGAGCGGAGGCCTCTGCCCCCACCCCTGCCCAGCAGGTCCCAGATTACATGATGCTGCAGTTCTGGGGGCTCTAAGAGAGAAGAGAAGGAGGCAGAGGTGTGAGCATAGTGGCGGCCCTCCTCTCCCTCCCGACCCCAACCCTCACACTCTGGCCCTGGCTCCCTGGCTCTGTCCTCGAGTCTGGGGTGCAGACAGGAGGGGCAGGGTGCCAAAGGGGCTGCAAGGAGGGTCCCACTCCCGTGGCCTGCCCTGCCCGGCTGCTCAGTGAGCAGTGCCCTGCTGTAGAGGAAGAGGCAAGGAGAAGACTCACCTGGGTCCGGGGACGGGAGTTGCCCAGGAGGTAGGAGCGGGTGACTAGGCTGTCCCCGAAGCTGCCACCCCCACTGCCCCCCACACTGCGGTAGCTTCGAGTGACTGTGACACTGGAGGCGGAAGAGCCAGAGGAGATGGATCCGCCCACCTGGGCTCCCGAGCCACCGGCAGCCTTGTCGGCAGGCTGCCCACAAGTCCCACACAGCACGGTGCGTGAGCGCAGGTTGTATTCAGCGGGGTCCCCCGAGCTGCTGCAGTGGGAGCCCTGGGAAGGGAGACAAGGCTCAGGAGGTGACTGCTTAGGACCAGCACCCAGGCTCTGGGCTCCTCTGGTTTCCTGGCTATTGGGCAGGAAGGTGGCCTCTGTACCCAGAGAGCCAGAGTGAATAGGGACTTGGGAGGCTTGTGCCTGGGAGAAAGGACGTGGCAGAGGAAAACAGCCAGGAAGGCTTCGAGACGGAGAGGTGTGGCTTTCACTCTCTCCTGAGTCCGAGAAACTTACAGGGGAACTGAGAGGGAGATCAAAGGTGGAGATAGTTAATTTGTGAGGGGACAGAAACGAGAAGACATTGTTGCAGGGAAATCCGGGAAAAGAAGCGTGCAGCAGCAGGTGGAGAGGGGACAGAGAGGATGCAAGCAGTGGCAGTGGGGAAGAGGGCAGGGCTGGGGCCATCTCTGTCCTCCCCTCCTCTCCCCAGGAGACAAATCAGATCCCTGTCCACTGCCACCGTGGGAAAGTTCCCAGTCCCTTCCTTACCAGACACCTGGGTTCCCTGTTCAAGGTAAAGGAAGGAAAGAGAAGAAAGGCCAGGGCAGCGAGTGGCATTCCAAAACATTTTTTAATGAAAAGACTTTGGCATGGTGGCGGGAGAGCTGCCCTAGGCAGGTAGGGCTACCCATGTGGGCTGGGTCTCAGCGGCGGCTGCCACTCACGTGGTGGTGATGGAGCAGCTCATCTCCATCCTCATCCTCATCGTCCTCAACCACGGTCACTGAGCGCACCAGCTTGCGCATGGCCACTTCCTGTGGGGACATAGACCCAGGAGCGAGAGTCGGGTGGGGGCTGCGCAGCCTATCTAACCGGGCTCTGCCCTCCATCTTCCCGGGCTGCGCAGCCTATCTTCCCAGCTCTGCCCTCTATCTAACTGGCTGTTTGCTCCGAACTAAGGGATGTGCTTGTACACACATGTAGGAAGGACACCACTGGGAGCTCGGTGCTTAAGGCTGGAGTCTATGGCTAGCACCATTCACTGACTGACTTCCACCCATCATCCTACTGGGGAGAGACTTCTAGCTTGCTTCCTGGGTGGGCATTTGGGCTCAGGAAAGCGATCCCAAATGGGCAGGTTGCATTGGGTTTGGGGTAGCTGGCTCCCATTACGGCCACCAGGGGGCGCCTCCTCCAGCAAGAGGCCGGCTGCAGCACACTCACTTCTCCGGTGGAGTTGATGAGGGCCGTGCGAAGGCTGTTCCCACAGCCCCAGGTGTTCTGCGCCTTCCACACCAAGTCGGTAGGAGGGCTATGGGTGGCCCCAGCTCCCGAAGCCCAGATCTGGAAAAAGACAGTTTAAGAAGAGTGCTTACTCTTAATGCTCCTGTCCGAAGCCAACTTTTCCCCTCCCAAGTTCCAAACGCCCTTCCGCTCACCGTCACCACTTGGCCAGCCTTTAGAGTGAACTTTGGTGGGAAGCGATATGTCATCAGCGGGTCGTCACCATTCTGACGCTTGATCTGCCAGTTGCCCATGGACTGGTCCTGCCAATGCGGGAGGAAGGAGAACAGGAAGGCTCAACCTGGTGCTTGGCTTTTTTCACATAAGATCAGAAATAGGCTAGGTGCCATAGTGTACACCTATAGTCCCAGCTACTATGGAGGTAAGGCTGAGGCAGGGGAATAGCTTAATCCTAGAGAACAGAAACCAGTCTGGGCAAGATCCCATCTGAAAGAAAGAAAGAAAGAAAGAAAGAAAGAAAGAAAGAAAGAAAGAAAGAAGGGAGGTGACGGCGCAGCCTTTAATCCCCGCACTTGGGAGGCAGAGTCAGGCAGATCTCTGTGAGTTTGAGGCCAGCCTGGTCTAGAAGAGCTAGTTCCAGGACAGGCTCCAAAGCTACAGAGAAACCCTGTCTCGAAAAAAAGAAAGAAGGAAGAAAAAAAAAAAGAAAGAAAGGGGGGCTGGAGAGATGGCTCAGTGGTTAAGAGCACTGCCTGCTCTTCCAAAGATCCTGAATTCAATACTGTATACATAATATAAATAAATAAATCTTTAAAAAAGAAAGAAAGAAAGAAAGAATGGGAGGGAGGAGAGAGAGAGAGAGAGAGAGAGAGAGAGAGAGAGAGAGAGAGAAGGCTGGCGGTGGTGGTGCACACCTTTAATCCCAGCACTTGGGAGGCAGAGGCAGGCGGATCTCTGTGAGTTCCAGGCCAGCCTGGTCTACAAGAGCTAGTCCCAGGACAGGCTCCAAAGCCACAGAGAAACCCCTGTCTCGAAAAACAAAAAAAACAAAAAAAAAACAAAAAAAAAAGGAAAAAGAAAGGAAGGAAGGAAGGAAGAAAGAGAGAGAGAGAGAAAGAAAGAAAGAAAGAAAGAAAGAAAGAAAGAAAGAAAGAAAAAGGCAGGACTGCGACCACCATTTCCGGCCTTCAAGCCCTCTACCCCCTCTAGCCTGTCCCTCAAGAGTCATGCTGTGACCGTGTGGACATGTGCTGTGCCACACACACTGGTACCTTTCATCTTCCCAACAATGTAGAGATGTAGGAACTGCCACACACTCCAAAACCCAGACAGAGAGACAGATGCTCCACGAGCACCAGGGTCTCCCAGTCACTGAATACAGGACCCTGATCCAGAGGCTCACCTCGTTGGACTTGTTGCGCAGCCGCACAAACTTTCCTTCCTCATCGACTTCCTCCACAGCCACGCGCCCGCTAGTTCGAGCATGCTGTGAGAAGCTGCTCCGGCTCTCAGAGGACTCCAGCTTGCGCTTTTTGGTGACGCTGCCTCCACCCTGCGATTGGGATGAGTGGGAGGAGGTGCGGCCACGGCTGCGCTGCGAGGTAGGGCTGGGGGACAGGCGTAGCCTGAGAAGGCAGAGACAAGGCGTTAGTCGTGGTAGCTGCAGGCCAGGGACTCCTTCCAACGTCTCCTGACCCCTCCAGGCTCACCTCTCCTCCTCGCCCTCCAGCAGCTTTCTATAGGCATGGATCTCCATGTCCAGGGCCAGCTTGATGTCCAGCAACTCCTGGTACTCATCCAGCTGCTGCTGCATCCTTGCCCGCATCTCAGCCATCTCTCGCTCTTTCTCGGCCAGCAGCCGCCGGCTAGTATCCCGCTCCCGGGCCAGCGAGTCCTCCAGGTCACGCAGCTTTGCTTCCTTGGCTGCCAGCTGGGAAAGGCAAGGTGTGATGAGTTCCCAAGCTGAAGAGGGAGGGGTATCAGGGATCTGTAGGCTCTCATTAGAACACTTATCCAGTGGCCAGGAAGCTCTTTCTAACATCTAACTGAAACCTCTCATTCTGAAGCTAGACCCCCATCTTCTTTGGTCACAAATAGCACAACCATCTAAAATAATATCACTTGCCGGGTAGTGTTGGCACGCGCCTTTAATCCCAGCACTTGGGAGGCAGAGGCAGGCGGATCTCTGTGAGTTTGAGACCAGCCTGGTCTACAAGAGCTAGTTCCAGGACAGGCTCCAAAACCACAGAGAAACCCTGTCTCAAAAAAACCAAAAAATAAAAAAATAAAATAATATTACTTGTGACATTGCACACCACAGTGTTATGACAGACCTGTGAAATGGGGAGAGCAAGAACAGCTTTGGAGCCTGTTCTGGAACTCACTCTGTAGACCACACTGGCCTCAAACTCAGAGAGATCTGCCTGCCTCTGCCTCCTGAGGGCTGGGACTAAAGGCGTGTGCCAACACTGCCCAGCCTGGCTTCTTTTCTTTTTTTGAGACAGGATCTCAAGTAGTCTAGGCTGGTCTCAAACTTGCTGTATAGTTGAGGATGACTTGAATCTCTGCTACTTCAGCCTGAAAGACATGCACCTCCATGCCCAGTTCTGCGTCATGCGAGGGATAGAACCAGGGCTTTGTGCATGATAAGCAAGTGCTCTACCAACGAAGCTGCAAGTCCAGTTCAAGGTAATCTCCGTTTTCAAATAGGAAATGAAGCTGGGACTATAACTCAGTTAAAAAAACTGTTTTAGGGCTGGAGAGATGGCTCAGCGGTTAAGAGCATTGCCTGCTCTTCCAAAGGTTCTGAGTTCAATTCCCAGCAACCACATGGTGGCTCACAACCATCTGTAATGAGGTCTGGTGCCCTCTTCTGGCTTGCAGACATACACACAGACAGAATATTGTATACATAATAAATAAATAAATATTTTTAAAAAAAACTGTTTTACCATGCACGAGGCCTCGGGTTCCATCCCCAGCATGCACAAAATAAACAGGAAAAACCTTTCATACACAGATGGTAAAACGGAGGCCCCAAGGATCAAGGTAAGCTTACGGGGAACACCAGGCAGGCATCAGACTCCAGAGTGTGGGGTCCTGGGGTCTTCCCCTCCACTCCCCTCTTCCCAGTGGACTTTTGCAATATCTGCTCAGCCCAGTGCCCTAGTGGAAAAGCTTAATCCTAGAGAATAGAAACCAGTTCACCTGTTTCTGGAGCTGGCTGAGCTGGGCCGAGAGGCTGTCAATGCGGATTCGAGACTGCTGGAGCTCCTCGTGGGCAGCCCCCACTAGGTTGCTGTTTCTCTCAGCAGACTGCCTGGCATTATCCAGCTGCAGGGAGCACACAGTATTAGAACAAACCTGAGGATGGTGTTGCGCTGCAGCCTCGGGTCCTGTCCCGTCTACCCCTCCCCAGGCACACCCAGCATGGGTAGGATAGGCTGCTGGGGCAGCACCAGGAGAGGATGGGGTGAAGCCAGCACCTTGGCCGAGTATGTCTTCTCTAGCTCCTTCTTATACTGTTCCACCTGGTCCTCATGCTGGGCCCGCAGCTCCTGCAAGGCGTCCGCCAGCCGGCTCTCAAACTCACGCTGCTTCCCGTTATCAATCTCCACCAGACGGGTCTCATGCCGGCGCTTGGTCTCACGCAGCTCCTGAAAGAGTTCAAGACAGGAATACACATCAGAATGGCTCCTCAGAAGCTGAGACCCCGAAGCCCTTGCTCCGTCCTGCCTTAACCACGGGCAGCCCTCCATCAGCCTGGGAGCCACGCTGCAGGCACTCACCTCACTATAGATATTCTTCTGGAAGTCCAGCTCCTCCTTCAGGGTCTGCAGCCTGTTCTCAGCATCCACTCGCCGCAGCATCTCATCCTGAAGTTGCTTCTTAGCCTCACCTAGGGCTGCCTCAAGCTGAGAGGACAAAAGCTGAGGTCATGGACATACCAAAGAAGCCAAGTGATAGCTGTCCCCAGGGAGAACGGGACTACTCGTGGTAGCCAGGGCGATAAGAAATCACAGGTGAGGCCCAGGGAGATGGCTCAGCAGATAAGGATGCTGGCCCTCAGGCCTGACAGCCTAAGTTCTATCCTTAGGGCCCACGTGGCAGAAAGAGAGAACAGATCCCCGCAGCTCCTCTCAACGTGTGTTGTGGCATCCGGGGGCCCACAAAATAAAAAAAAAAAAAAAGCGAAAAAAACAAAAACTTCACTAACATCAATAATAAACTCCCCTCTGGGATCTCCCTTTCTTGGTGCCACACAGCAGCTGAGGGCAGGAGGACAGAGCCCATGTTCCGGGGAGGAGAGGGGGAGGACCAACAGGCAGGGGCAGGCCAGGAAGTACCCTTATCTGCCCTGGAAAAAGTCCCCGCAGGAAGCACAGCTAAGCCATGCATCTTGCAATGTGCAGGCTGGTCAGCGGGCCTGGAAGAGCTGGGGAGGGAGGAGAGGGGCCAGCTTGGGCTTTGGAGTCAGCCTGCTGGCTTCTCCTGTGTTTCAGAGTGTGATGGGGTCAGAAGACCGGGAAGGGAGAACACCGGGTGCCAGCTTGTCGTGGGCTCCAGGCCTGGCCCACTCCGAGCAGGCAAGAACGTGATACTACACCACTAGCTCCTCAGTCCTGTCCCTGTCATGGAGTCTGAGAGACGAGAGGACCAGAGAGGAAGTGGTGGGCCCTGGCACACACAGCAGTACTGACCCACACCTAGGGATAATGAGCCATGGGTGCCCTGCTATGGCCTCTGAAGAGCTTAGGCTGTCTAGAGGAGACAGGGGTGGGGGGGTGGGATCTAGGGCTATGCACAGCACACTCTGCAGCTAAATGGAACTGGTTTGTGGATGGTTTAAATTCACTGTGCTATGTTCCCTGAAGGCCAAAGAAGGATGAGCAAAGGTTTAGACTAGCTAAGTGACTCTAGACAGGTGTACGGCCTTGGGACTGGGTGACAGGTCAGACCCCTCCCAAGGGCAGGCTAAGGAAGAGTCCACATCCATCCATCAGGCTGGGTCACTGGGGTCACAGGAGGGCCCCAGACAGTGGCCTACCTTGGCTACCTGTCCCCGCAGGTCATGGAGTTCACCCTCTAGTGTACGCTTCTCGCTGAGAGCGGTGCTCAGTGCAGCTTCCTTGGAGTTGAGAAGAGCCTCCAGGTCCTTGAGCCGGGCCTGAGCAGCCAGCAAGTCGCCCTCCTTCTTGGTATTGCTAGAAAAGCAAAGCATTGGTTTCAGGACCCTGCTTGGCTAGGACAGGACCGCCCTGTGGTCCTCCCAACTGTCAGAAGAGGGCATCCTTATCCTCGGATTGTTTGCATCCACGAGCTTCTGGGGCTGGGTTCTCACCTCCCAAGATTTCCCAAAAGCCCCTTTTTGCTTCTCTACTCTTCCCATGACTCAGGGCCCAGGAACGTGCCTGGGGCCAAGGGCAAAGTGAGATCGCATGATATAAATGCTGGCCCTCTTCTCCTCCCATTCCCTCTAAAATAGACAGGGCACCTTTGTTTCCCACCCCCTTCCCACACAGGGCCTTAACCTTTTCCTCCCCTGGACTCCACCCAGCTCCCATTCAGTTTGCTTCCCTCCCTTGGTGCAAACAGACTGGAGTGTCTTGGACACACACACACACACACACACACACACACACACACACACACACACACCCCAAAGCCCAATACCTCTCAATTTGAGTTTCAAAATGGTCTAATCCCTTTTGCCCATTATGGGACTTTGGGAAAAACAAGTCTGGCTAGGGAGACCAGGGACAAGGACAAAGAGGCATAGCATGAAACCATTCTCTTCCTAGGACTTAATCTTAAGACCCCTGCTCTTCCATCAGAGCCATGACAGAGGCTAAACCTTCTCACTCCAGATGTCGCTCTCTGGATCCCAGGTCTGGAGCCACCCCTTATCCGTAGCTTTAGCAAGACTCTACCAAGGGAGGCTACCTCTGCCTCTCCCACATTCCTGATTCTTTCTGCTAGTGAGCGAGAGAGGCCCTAACTTCCTGAAAATCTCTGGAAAGGCTGAGAACTTTCCAGACATAATTCCTTCACAAGTACCAAAGAGGGCGGGGAGCAGTAGACCCTAGGAGTGGCAGAGAAGCCCACTCTCTAGCAAGGACCTGTTGCTAGCAGCAACCTGCAGCTTTCTCAGGTCTCAGCTGGAGCCTGCCACAGAAAAAGGCACACCAGGGGCTGAGGAGGCGGCTCTGGGCAACTCACTTGCTCTGCAAGCATGAAGAACTGTTTGGAGCCTCAGCCACATAAAGTGTGTATGGAACCACAGCATTATGGAACCCCAGCATTTCCACTGGGAGATGGGAGGACGAGAGCTTGCAGCTCCGTTACCCCCTTTATGCAGCAGCAAACAAGAAACCATGTTTCAAACTGGGTGAAAAGAGACCAACACCCCAGGCTCCTCCAGCCTCTACCCCAACTAGGCCAGTACTCATTTGTCATCTCCCCCCTCCCCAGATTAAAAAGGAGTGGGGAACCCACTCCAGGAAGAGCAGCCCTGATGGAAAATCCCTCAGCAATAACAGGCCTAGCAGGAAAGAAGAGGCTAGACCTGGGGAGCTACAGAGCGGGAGCCACACCCTCCCCCTGGGCTCTGCTGATCTGGGAGGCGACAGAGGGCCAAAGAAGAGCGTCCCAGAGGGTGTGGTTGCTCCATTCACAAGGCAAAACAATTTATTTAATGCAATAGTGTCTTTCTCCTGCAGAGGACTTTCCAGAACCAGAGACGACTTCTCCTCCATCTTAGCACGAAAAGCTAAAAATAAAGTCAAAACCCAGCTCAGGTTTTGGCTGCCATCCGGCCAGCTCTGGCTAGAAGCACAGCCCCAACTTTCCATGACTTCAGAACTTTTCCAAAGCTGAGGCAGCTGCAGGGGAGGAAAGAAAATGAAGAAAAAACCCGGGTGAAGCAAGTTGCAAACCAAGCATCCGAGCTCCAAGGCACCGTGTCCCAGAGGGGCCTCTTCACCATGAAGGCCTCTGCAGGGCAGCTGCTGCTGCTGCGACTCACTCAGAAGGAGTCCTTTCAGAGAGAAGGACACTGAGGCCCAGAGGGGACAGCAAATAGCGGCAGGGGCCACATTCTCAAGGATTCACCCTCTACCTCACTGCCTTCCTAAGCCACCAGTGTAGAAAGAATGAAGAAATAAGCCAGGAGAGAGAAGAAAGCAGAGCCCATTGAACAAATCCGTCCCTGATGGCGGTGAGGCTGCCTTTGGAACATGCTCCAGGACAGGTCCTAGTTCAGCCTGCTTGGACACCTAGAGGGGGAATTCCCAGGGTCCCCCTTGTCCTTGGCTGTGGTGCAGCGGCCCTGTCGTTCTCCTGTCCTGAGTTACGGTCTGATATGCACAGGGTTGGGTTTATGATAATATAGTCCTGTGTCAACTTAACAATGGAGTGTGTTGTGAGTTGTTAGTTTCATCATTATAGAAACATCACAGTGTGCTCACACAAGATGAGAGAAAATTTTGGGACCCTCCTCATATGTGACCCTCCACTGACAGAAATATTGTGTCGCATATGACAGTAGGGTGGGCACTCTGGAACTATGACAGTGTTAACTCGGCTGCCCCTGGAGACAGTCGCCATCACCAATGTGATTACAGAAAGGGACAGCTGCGAGAGCTCCAGCCAGGGCCCTGAGGAAAGCAGGGTTTGAGTCCTCTCTGTACCAATTCAGCACAATGCCTTCAATGAAACCAGGACTGTTTCCCTTCCTCTGCCCAGCGCTGAAGAGACTCCATTAAAGACGAAGACACACCCCGTAGCCAAGGGAAACCTCAAGCAGATGGAATCAGGGAAGAGCTTTTGTGGTTTTCTTCATCAGGCATGGGGAGCCTCATCTAGGGGAAGGAGTCAGCCACTGTCACCCACAAGCTCATGACTCAGACCTTAGGAGCTTAGTAGACAGAAAGCCACAAGCACACCCTAAGAAATGTGTGGGGGCGTCTCCCTCTTCTCTAATTCTTTTTTTTTTTTTGAGTTTTTTGAGACGGGGTTTCTCTGTGTAGCCCTGGCTGTCCTGGAGCTCACTCTATAGACCAGGCTGGCCTCAAACTCAGAGATCTGTCTGCCTCCAAAGTCTGGGTGCCATTGGTGCGCCATCAGGGCCCAGCTTATCTGGCTGGCGCTCTCTCTCTCTCTCTCTCTCTCTCTCTCTCTCTCTCTCTCTCTTTTAAAAGCCTTTCTTAAGTCTGGCATCATGGTGGATACTAACTTCAGCTCTCAGTGCTTGGGAGCAGAGGCCGGGATCTCGGTGAGTTCCAGGCCATCCTGGTACACCTAGAGGGTTCTGGGCCAGCCAGGATTACATAGTGAGATACTATTCTAACACATGTATCTCTGAGTTCTGGGCCACAAACCAAAAACCAAAAAAGAAAAAGAAAGAAAGGAAGGAAGGAAGGAAGGAAGGAAGGAAGGAAGGAATAAAGGAAGGAAGAAAGGAAGGAAGGAAGAAAGGAAGGAAGAAAGGAAGGAAGGAAGAAAGGAAGGAAGAAAGGAAGGAAGGAAGAAAGGAAGGAAGAAAGGAAGGAAGGAAGAAAGGAAGGAAGAAAGGAAGGAAGAAAGGAAGGAAGGAATAAAGGAAGGAAGGAAGGAAGGAAGAAAGAAAAGCGTACTTTATGGACAGCAACACAATTTACAAGTTTAAATAACACTATAACAGAATTGTTTGATATTATTTAAAAATAGATAAACAAGAGAGAGAGAGAGAGAAGTTTCGAGTTACACGGCTAGTCTCTACCAAACACTATTCCCTTCCTAGGAGAGGAGGGCCTCAGCCTGGACAGGCCTTGAGGACACTGGACAGGACTAGGCCTCTGCAGCTGGGTGCTGCCATAGAGGTGTGGCCCAGCTACAGCCCACTGGGCGTGGTAGTGGGAAAGCTGGATTTGTGCTGGGTTGGTATGGAGGACTGGGTGGGGCGACCAGGGGAGCTGGAAAGGGATAGAAACCGGGGCTCCTTGGGTGACTCATGCTCAGACCCACAATAACCAGGGCAGGGGGGGTAAGTCGTCCAGGGCTCTCAGGGGCAGGGAGACCTGCCTGCCTGCGTCCTGTTCCAGGCCTGGTGTCATGAGAGTGTCCTGCGTGAACAAAGGAGTGCCTGCATCCCCGCTGCCTCTGGGGGTCAGGGGCAAGAAGGGCTGGGTATCCGGTTTAACTCATCCCAATGGGCAATCCTGGCTCAGAGAAGGGGCGTGGGGGAGGGGATGAGAATAAGGTAAGTGAGAAGCCTTCGGAGGTGGGGGGACAAGGCTGGGGTCCCGGGCTGCTTTAGGGAATAAAGACAGCAGTGGCAGAGGGGCTGGATGGGCACAGGGCCAGGCTCTGACCCGCCCACTGAGTCATCCTCCTCGGTCACCTCAGACGCCAGATATGGAAGCCGTGCGGCCTGTTTGGCCTGGTTGCCGGGAGCAACAGCCTAAACCCAGAGGGAGTGGCCTGCATTTCCTCCTCGGTCCTGGGGGAGGGACCAGCCGCTCAGACTCTACACTGGGCTAAAAATAAGGCGCAGGAGGGGACGACGGACAGGCCCACGCCCCGCCCGCCCGCAGCCAGCCTCACCGGGCCTCAGCGTTCCCCATAGCTGGACCAGAAAGAGCGAGCGAGGCCTCCCGCCCCTGGAGTTCCGGAAAGATCCGGTGACCCCTGTGGCTGGGCAGGGTCCTGAAGCGCTGCTCCCAGATTCTCCTGGGGACAACCCCTACCTTGATAACTTCCGGCCTACCCTGCCCAAGCCCCTGCGCGACCTGGACCCTCACTCGTTTATTTACTATTTATTTTTATTCATAACAGGGTATCAAGTTCCTAAACTGCCTCGAATTGGCTAAGTAGTCAAGGATGACCTTAAACTCCTGATCCTCCTGCCTCCGCCGTCCAAGTGCTGGGACGACATGTGGTTTATGGGGTGTTGGGGATCAAACACAAACCCCTTAAGTTACATTCCCAGGCCCTATTTTTTTTCCATTAACGACGCAGTGTCCTTTATCTTAATCATGAATGATGCTTGCGCTGCATAAATAAAGAGCGGGTTCAGTAGCTAACCCTCCACAGCTCCCCACCCATTCCCCACGCCCACTGAACTCCGTCCGTCCGCTTCAGCCCAGGTTTTATCTGCGGGATCTTTGACTTTTCTGCGTCTCTTGATGATGTAGAGCTCAGGTGCTCGGGGCTTCTAGACTGACCTTTGGCCTTATTTCTGCACTTTCACAGACGTAAGACTGGAAAGCTGAGAGAGGGCCAGGTCCAGACACTAAAAACCTACCCACCAGGGGCAAGCAAAGAAGGGGGCGGGGGGAGCTCGGATTTCCTGGGTTCAGTTCCCAACACAAAAAGAGAAGGGAAGAGAGGGTTTGGGGGGTGAGGCAAGAGGATTACTGGAAGGAAAGGGGGAGAAAGGAAAGGAGATATTAGAGTACAAGTGGCCTGAGGAGCAAGAGAGATGCAGGCAGTTCAGAAGGTGCAATCTCTGAATCTCTGTCCTGGGAGATCCCAAGGAAAACGACAAAGGCCTAATGAATCTACCACCCTTGCCCCCTCTAATCCCAGCAGTCAGGAGGCAGAGGCAGGAGGATCAGCCTGGTCTGCAGAGTGCGCTAGGACAGACAGTCCCACACCTCCCCACACAGGCACATGTGCCCACAGTTGGCAAAGTCCAGCTTCCTCATGCCTCTCTTGGACTGCTAAACAGGCCTGAGATCCGAGGTGGCTCAGATCCACTTCCAGAGTAGCCAGGATCTCAGTTGCTCTCGCCAAAGACAAAGCAAGTCTTAATTCCAGGAGGAGGGAGATTCTGGTAGCATTCTGGTGCCCAGAGCAGGCCAGGAGGCCTGTTGACATGTTCAGACACTTCTCCAGCAGAGGCAATGGGCCAGGCAAGGGGCCAGGCCTGAGTCACAGCTGCTATGTGTATCAACGTGGCATTGTACAGAAGAGAAGCTGGAGCCAGAGGCCAGAGCAAAGGGGTCCTAGACACCCAGCAGCAACCAGCTCCTCCACAAACTACGCCCTTCCGATCAGTCCCCTGCCGAACTTCACATCTTTCCAGCCTGTCATTCCAAAAGTCAAGCTTGTATTGTCACAAAATGTCAGGGTGGGGACAGACAAGAGGAGGAGAACAGAAAGGCAAGGAGGGTGGCCTAAGAAAACAGGATGCCCCGAGGGGACCTGAGGGACTCCTCATGAAGTATTACTCAGCAGCGACTTCTTGGAACTTAGCAGCCCTCAGTATGGTCACACTTATTAACCCTGACTGTCCCAGGTAGAGAGTCAGCCACGCCCAAGTCAGGAAAGGAAGTAGAAGCTTTGGACTTTAGATATCGTTGCATTTCAGCAATAACTTGGGAAGATGCTGAGGTGGCAGTTGCTTCCATTTCCAGAAGCCTCCTCACCATGCTGCACAACCAAAAGGCCTATCAGGCTTCTAACTCCCTGGGCTGCCCCTAAAGAGATTCTATGTGTCCCCGCGACTTCCTGCTGTGTTTGATGTGATCCTCAGGGAAAGCCCACTTCAGCAGTTTCTTTACCGACCCAACAAGCTCTGGGGCTCCCTTCCCTCTGAACCCTGTACTCCATCATGACTCAGCTCCCCCATCTGGGCCCAGGATCCTAGCCAGAATTATTCCCGGCTTCAGCAGACAGGATTCTGGCTCCCTCTCCTATAACTAGACAGTAAAGTAGGGAGACCCCGCCCAAATACTGTGCCCTTTCTTAAGGGATCTCTAAGGGCTGAGACCAACTTCAGGCTGGAGACACCGATGTGAGTGGCAGGTGAGCAGGTATGGTCGCTGTGCACCATGCACTGGCTGCTGGCATGTGATATCTGACCCTGGCAGTTGAAGAGGTCACTCCTGTCTTTCCTAGGAGCCTCCCTTCCAGTCCCCCAAACTGGTCAGTCAATGCCAGGGGCAGACTCTCCTGCTAAATGATAGGGCCCTTTCTATTGCCCTGAAGGTAGACACACTAAAATGAACTTTCTTTTCCCAACGGCAGTGAAGGCAGAACCTATGCCAAGTCAGTAATGTCACAATAATTAACCATTTCTAACAAACTCTGAGAGACAGGAAGACCTGTGGTTTTAATCCCACCGCTGTGGGAAATAGTTCTATCAACAACTGCACTGGCTCTTAACCAGCCTCCAATTGATTGTGCTTGGTTTCATTACTTCTCAGGTTGTATTTAGAGGACTTTTCCTCACTTTATGGGTCATTGAACTACTTTGAAACCCAAGGTCTGTCTGGAGAGCTATCCTAACTCCCTTTCTTTCATTATTAGGAACTACAGGGAGGGAAGTTGATCAATTCAAGGTTACACAGCAATTTAGAGACAAAGGTGAACCTAGAATTACAGACACTGAGGGCAGCAGCTGTTTTAACTGAGACCTAGTCTTGTTGGTGGAACACCTTACTAAGAGATAGCAGATCCTGCACTTCTCCAGCGTCTCCGTGTGTACGCTAAAGCTTGGTGGCCTCGCCTTCAGTTCCTTCCTGGGGCCAAGGAGGAGAGCACAGAAGAGACTCCGCCTAGTGTCTGGGTCTCCAGATAGCCTCCTGTCAAGCTGTGACAGGTGTTAGAGCTGGGCGAGCTGGGAGGAGGGTGTGAGAGCGGAGGACACAACTGTAGGTGAAGGCGTCTCCTCCCAGCTGTCCTCCCAGCTGTCCCTGGCTTCAGCCTTGACAACGAGCTACTGAGTTGCTCGCAGGAGTGTCATTGACCACTTGAGGCCAGGGGAAGGCAATGGCCCTAGTGAGGAATGGCTTTTCTGTTTCCCTTGGGCTCCTGAAACACTCTCCAGCCCCCAAGTTTAGTTGCACATCTTTCCTTGTAATCAGAATGTGCTGGGGTCCCCTAGGGCCCAGGTACTCTCAAAGACACCTGTCTCTATCAGTGTGACAGTTCTGCCGGAGGGCAGCCAAGTCCTACTCCAAGTCTCAAGACTGAAGGCATATTCACCATGCTCCCAGAGTTGAACTGTTTCATAATGGTTAGCCTAGCAAGTTCTAGGTCTTTCCAGGTACAGACTGTGGCAAATGTGCCATGAGTCTCAGAACAGGACCTGTAGGCAGCAGAAGTGAGCTGTCTTTCATGCTAGAGAAGGTGTAAAAGAGTAGCCACCGGAAGTCAGACACTTACATCCTGACTTTTCACCCCTCGGGGTATGAGACTAGCCTCTGCCGTTGTTCCTATGACCACAGCCCCCACAGTCTGCACCAGAGTCACCGGAGCCTGCCAATCCAGGGGCCGCAGCACGAAGGCCTTAGAGGGGGACAGGTGCTTCTGCACTGTGGGTCTTACCCAGACCCAGTCCAGCAATTCTTCAGGGAAGGCACACTCTGGTCACACTCTGGGCCTCTATATAGCCCAGACTAGCCTTGATTCACCGCACTCCTGCCTCAGTCGGGAGGGGATTACAAGCTGTGCTACCACACCTGACTAGTACTAGAGACTGAACATAAGGCTCCAAGCATGTTAGGCAAATGCTTTACTGAGCTTTAGCTACAACCCAATATACAGTGTGTGCGTGCGCATGCATGTGTGACAGGGATGGAACACGGCCCGGGTGTGCTAGGTAGGCACCAAGTCACAGAGCCACACCCTAGCCCTTTAGCCATTCTAATTTCATATGCTCAGTGCCTGTTCCAGATTCTACCAGTTTATTTTTATTTTTTTAATACTTTATTTATTTATTATGTATACAATATTCTGTCTGCGTGTATGTCTGCAGGCCAGAAGAGGGCACCAGACCTAATTACAGATGGTTGTGAGCCATCATGTGGTTGCTGGGAATTGAACTCAGAACCTTTGGAAGAGCAGGCAATGCTCTTAACCACTGAGCCATCTCTCCAGCCCCAAACTTTTTTCTTTAAATAAAAAATTTCAAAATGTGTGTATGTAGTGATTACAATGTATTGTGTGGTTGCCCACAGAGCTGTGGAAACCAGAAGAAAGTATCAGATCCCCTGTCGTCACAGGCAGTTGTGAGTTGCCTTTGGGAACTGAGCGCAGTTCTAAAGTGTTCTTAACTGACGAACCGTCTTTCTAGAACCAATCATATAGTCTTCAGAGTTTGAGGGACGGCCAGGCATGGCGACGCATGTACTTAACCCCACCACTCGAGGCAGAGTCAGGTAGATTTTTGTGGTTTCAAGCCAGCCTGGTCTACATATCTGGTTCCAAGCCAGCCAGCACTACAAAATGAGACCCTGTCTCAAAAAATAAACAAACAAAAGAGCGGGGGTGGTATGTGCGTGTGCGCGTGCGTGTGTGCGTGCGTGTGTGCGTGCGTGTGTGTATGCGTGCATGCGTGTGTAGAGCTGGCTCAGTGGTTAAGAGCACTTGTTCTTACAGAGGACTCAGTTCAGTTCCCAGCACCCACATGGTGGCTCACAGCCAGTTTCAGAGAATCTGAGCCTCTTCTGACCTTCCCAGGCATCAGGCATGCAAGTGGAGCATAAACACAGGCAAAATACTCGTACATCTAAGCATTTTAAAGAGCAGAAGAAAAATAAACGACTAGTTTATTGAGGCTTGGCAAGATGAGTCAGGGAGTGAAAGTGTTTGCCACCACGCCTAACCACCCGAGTTCCACAAGCGCTTGTGTCACAGAAACAGGACCAGATCCTGCAAGTTGTCCTTGACTTCCATTGGTGTCATCCCTCACAAAGAAGAAAGAAAAGAAGATTGAGCACTCAGCAAGCGAGCAGTGAGTAGGAAGGAACTACAGGACAGCCAGCATCCTCTTCTTGTTTGGCTTTACTCTTGTTATGCTGTGAGATAGCCCTGACTAACCTTGTCAGTTCAGCTAACCTAACCTAAACTCGGTTCTCCCCGCCTCTGCCTCCCGAGGCTCCCAGGAAAGGAGGCAGGGGACTATCAAGACGGCTTAATGGGTAAGAGTGCCCGGCTTGGGGCCTGACGACACTGAGTTCAATCCCCAAGCTCCACATTAAGAAAAAAGAGAGAACCAAATTTCCCAAGTTGTGCTCTGCCATGCACACTGAGGCACATATGCACACTCACACATATGCACACTCGCATGTATGCACACTCGCACATTTGCACACTCACACGTGTGCACACTTGCACATACACTTAAATAAAACTAAAGAGGGAGGCAGGGAAGAAACCCCTGGATGCTTCGGAAGAAGACAGAAGATGCAGACATTCAGGCCCCTATTCTTCCCTTTTAAGACATCTGTGGTCTACACCCATCTCCTGCTGGCTCTTATAAAGTCACTAGGGTGGAAGAGGCTGCAGCTGTCCTGTCTGGAGTAAGGCCTACTCACCCCTAAGCCTGGAACTGGTGAGCCTTCCCGATGCTTCCAACTGTCCCCTTCTCCCAGCTTAGGTGCCTAAACCCCTTGAGAAGAAGAAAGAGGGACCCTTCTTTCTTTCCCTCCCCTTGAAACTTTTAATCCAGCTGTAAAAGAATGGGCCTGTGGGTGTGGTTGAGAGACCTGAGCTGGGTTGTGTCAAAGACTGTCACAGGGTCTCGCAGACAAGCTGTATCTAACTCCAAGCCTGACCCTGAACTCTGAGCTCCAATTAAACATTAAACCAGTCACCTTTCCCAGCCTTGGTGCAAAGGCTTGGTCAGTTCCTTTCTTCCTCCCCAAACTTCATTCAGGCCATTTTTCTACCTCAGCCTGAGCTCAACAGCCACACCAAGGAGCAGCAGCCATTTGCCTTCCTTCTACAGACAGAAGGGCAGACACCCCATCTTAGCTCCCTTTATCCACCCAGTCCCACCAGCCTGGGCCCAGGTGTGTATGCCCACCCGCCTTCCCGGAAGCCCCACCTCCCTCCTCAGTTGGGATCAGGGGAGAACAGAGGCAGGTGGCTAAATATAACAAGTCCACACATCACCCGGCCCCTACCCCACAAGTGCGCACACCACCTGGTGTCCCAGGCCTGGACAGCTGCATGGAGGCAGAAGACTAGATGAACAAGAAGCAATAGACACCACCCACCCGCCAGATCAACGCTGTCCCCAGATCCACTACACAGTTTCTCCACTGAAGAGCATTGGTGGCTGATTGAACGAGTTTAGATGACAGCTAACTAGTTAACACACTGGGACTCTTCTAACCTTGCCTCATACATTTCTCACTAAGTTGTTCGTTTCCCTCATGGAAAAAGACTGGACCCATAACTTCTGTTTGCACTTGAGGAAGTGATGGGTCGGCCATCCTTACCACCTGGGATCTAGTAATGACCAACCACAGACACACAGAGTTTTGGCAGAAGATAATGCAAAAGGAGGAAAGAGGAGGAGAGGTTAAAGCTACCGCCTGTAGGTAGGTAGGCATTTTCAAAGCTGTGGCTTGGGTCTACAGCATAGAGAAAAGGACCAAGAGCACAGAAGCAAATGGGAGTCAAGGAGGAAGAATGCGGCCTAGACTTCCCAGGCTTTGGAGGGCCTTCTTAGAAAGAAGGTGGAGTCAAGAAGGGTGGGGTAGGGTGGAGCAGGGATGGGTGAGGCGGGAGTGGCCTGAAGCTCTCTTAACGGCTGGATTTCAAAAATGTCATTGTATTCCAGCAGTTTAATAAGGCAAGATCAAGACATCAGCAGCCGAGAGGATGGGCCAGAGAGAAGTCTGGCTTGGCTAGGAAATTGAAAGTGGCTCACCAGCTGCGGGAGAAAAGGTCAGAGCTTCCAAACCTTGAAGTCTCCAAGCAGAGAGGCCCTGAAGTGGGGTGCCCGAGACCCAGGCAGAACAGTATTTCCTGAGCCATTAGCCTCTGTGCCCAGCCTCCCTCCCCTCCCTCCCTTGCATTCCTGGGCCAGGCAGGCCAAGGGCTGTGGGATCTGCGGGGGAGCAAATCTCCTGGTGTGCTTCTTTCTGGTGGGCCTGAGAGTCTAGGAAAAGTCCCAGACATTCCCAACTCCTAGAAAGAAGCAGGAGGCCATGCTAACACAGCCATAGGGGAGAGGAGACTATGCTGCCTTGGCAAACCCTCTATAGTACCACTGGACAAATGTCAGAATGGGAGCTGTTTCACCAGACACCATGTGTTCAGAACCACGTTGGGCAAATTGGTATAGTGCCAAGACTCCCAAGAAAGTTCTACTAAAACCCTTTCACCCATTCTGATGAGTCCCAGGTGTTCAGAGTTCCAAGACCCGGTAGAGCCAGTTCTGCCTTGCTCAAGCCCATCCCCCAAGCTCCAAATGGCCATAAAATCCCACCTTGACAGAATGAGGCCCTGCCGTCAACCACACTTGATCCTAAGGTCCCCTCTACTCATTATATCCCCCACCCTCTCACAGAGACCCCTCCCTTCTGTGTCCTGTCTCGACTATTCCCCTTGGCACTGCCAGTCACCCGCGGGAGGCAGTTCCGGGGAGGGAGGGGACTAGGTGGCCAGTTACTGGTGACTGCTGCCTCTCTGGTGCCGGCCTGGCCTCACTCACCGAGCCTTCAGCTCCTTGAACTCCTCTCTCACTTTGCTCAGCTCCAACTGCAGGCGGGCGCGCTCCTTGGCCACAGAGTCGAGGGTCTTGCGGGCATCCCCCAGCTCGGCCTCGTAGGCCGCCTTGATGCCAGACACCTCACGGCTGACCACCTCTTCGGACTCGGTGATGCGAAGGCGCAACCCTGCATTCTCAGTCTCCAGGGAACGCACGCGATCAATGTACACCGCCAGACGGTCGTTGAGCTCCTGAAGGTCCTCCTTCTCCTGCAGTCGTGTGATCCGAGTGGGCGACAGCGGAGTAGAACTGGACTGCGCCCCACTGCGGGTGGCGCGCCGCTGGGACGGGGTCTCCATGGCCGGCAGGGTGGCAATGCTGCCCGCTGGGCAGGGGTCCCGAGAAGGGCGCGGGACTTGGACAGAAGGACAGAGGCTGCTCAGGGGCACAGAGAGCCGGCGACTGGCTCTAAGCTCGCTCCTGGCAGGCGTGGAGATCTGGGCTGGGCGCTGGCGCACCTCGGGATCTGGGTTGGCTGGTGTCAAAGCTGAGGCTGCGTTCCCGCGAACACTGAGTCACTGACAGCCGGGCACAGGCTCTAATAGGCCCTCCTTTACAGGGGGTGGATCCGCTGTTCTTAAAGGAGCCATCCCAGACCCAAAGGGGCGGGGGCAGGTATGGTGAGGAGGGGCCAGGACCGCCAAGCCTCACCCTCTCCAGAACACCGCTTTCTGGCCTGGGGCTTCACAGTATAGGTTCCTGCCTGCTCAACTCTTTCAGTTCCAAGTTTGCCTTTGGCTTTCTGGGGTAAAGAGCAGAGCCAAGGAATGAGAGTGGGTGGGCAAAAGGTAGTGGTGAGGGACGGGGGAAGTAGGTGCAAAGTGAGGGAGAGAGCCAGGCATTGCCATGTCGTCAGGAAATTGGGGGGTAGGGCTGAGGCTGATGCCCATCAGTGAGTCACTCAGCCCTCTTCCACCACTGCTCCCCCTTCCAGTAGTAACAGTGAGTCACCTCTCCCCCACGCACTGGGACGGACCATTCAGGATGGCGAAGGAACGTCTGGATTTTTGGGTGGCTGAGGAACTACTTTATGTCCTCAACTTCCCTATATTTCGGACTTTGAAACCAAGCATTGGGTTTTAGACCGAAGCAATAAGCCTTCCCCAGAGAAGGCCAAGAATAGAAGTCAGGAGCTGGTCCCTCCCATCTCCTGCCCCTTTCCTTTGAACCCAGACAGTTGGAAAAAGTCTGCTGAAATCCCTCCACTTCAGCCCCTTTCTACAGCTTACCCCACCCAACCAATTCCAGGACTGTACTTATTTTAGTGGCTAATTTAAAACAGATACCGGAGCTGCGCACACATTCATGGCACTGGCCAGGACACCAGGCTCCTTTTGTGACTGGAGGAAGGGCCTGCAAAGAGGACCAGGGTGGGGAGTAGGGACAGCTACCACAGGCTCTCCATCCTGCTTACCCCTCCTCAGCCGCACAAGCCCTCACTGACCAGTTACGGGAGAGCCCAGACTGCCTCCCAGAATAGTAACCCTGGTCCCAGGTTCTTCAACCTCCAAAGACTCCCCGGATCAGCAGCCTAGAGCTCTCCTGTAACCCTGGTTACACCAGCCCTGTCATCGTCTTCTGTGAGGAGGCACTGGGACATTGATTAGGCTGCCAGTTCCTGGATTTCCAAAATATCAGGGCTGGGTAGGTTCTGGGCCATGAGCTTAAGTTAGAACTCTGGGAGAGTTTTCTCTCTTTCTTTCTTTCTTCTTTCTACTTATTGGGCTCTGGTTTTTTTTTTTGTTTGTTTGTTTTTTGTTTTTCGAGACAGGGTTTCTCTGTGGTTTTTGGAGCCTGTCCTGGAACTAGCTCTTGTAGACCAGGCTGGTCTCGAACTCACAGAGATCCGCCTGCCTCTGCCTCCCGAGTGCTGGGATTAAAGGCGTGCGCCACCACCGCCTGGTCCGGCTATTAGTTTTGATCCTCCCCACCCTTCTCTGCCAGTGGGACGCTCCCTTGAGTAATGCTGCAGCCTTACTCCACACTCTGGGAGCCCAGTTCCCAGGTCTTTGGTGGCTCCTTTGCTCACATGCAGAGCTCATGTCACGTCACACCACATCACGCAGCAGGCAGGAATGAGAGCTGGTACCTGCCATGCCCCTGGCCTCCCACTCTCTCAGGTGGCTTCCAGCACTGTCACTGATGTCTTCACAGAGAAGGAACAGACTCAGGTCTTTGAGGCCCAGAACAGGATAGGACCCTCAGGAAGAGATGCCCTCTGAAATTCAGGTTAGGATTGAGGCCGCCTTGATTATAGTGGTGACACAGATCCTTCGGTGAGCGCTGAGTACAGTTTGGAGTGAAAGCCCTCTTCTATACCTTCCCCCCCCCAAAAAATGGGGACTGGTAGGGTAAGAAGGGTTAAGTGTGGTTATGTTCGGAAAGCCAGGAAGGGAAGCCAGGCCAGGGAGGGGAAAGGAGGGAACGGGAACAGCAGGAGCCCCAGCTCTCAAGTCTCACTGGTTTGCCTACTTGCCTCTGCTTCTAGTTTAGGAACTAGGAGCAGGATAGGCAGAAGAAACTTTTTTGCTGTTGTTTATGTCTGTGAAGTTGAGTGTCAGTGCCACATCCTGAGGGAGAGGACTGGCGTGTTCTAGGTCCCCTCACCTAGGTGCATCCTGTATCCTCACCACACTGCCCAGACACCCTCAGACGAGTAAGAACTCTCCCAGAGCCTGGTGGCGGGGGTGCACACCTTTAACCACTCAGGAGGCAGACGCAGGCGAATATCTGCATTTGAGGCCAGCCTGGTCAACAGTGTGAGTTCCAGGATATCCAGGAATACACAGAGAAACCCTGTCTCAAAAAACCAGAGAACCAAAAGCTACGGAGAAACCCTGTCTCGAAAATAAAAAAAAAAACAAAAAAACAAAAAAACTAATAACCAACTGGGCAGTGGCGACGCATGCCTTTAATCCCAGCACTCAGGCAGAGGTAGGCAGATCTCTGTGAGTTTGTGACCAGCATGGTCTACAGAGCTAGTTCCAGGACAGTTAGGGCTGTTATACATAGAAATTCTGTCTCAAAAAAAAAAAAAAAGGAAAGAAAACAAACAAGAAGAACCTATGGTTAAAGAGCAGCCTGGAATCCTGGAGGTGGTGGCATACACCTTTAATCCCAGCAGTTGGGAGGCAGAGAGCAGAGGCAGGGGGATCTCTGAGTTCAAGGTCAGCCTGGTGTACAGAGTTCCAGGACAGCCAGGACCATTACGTAGAGAAACCCTGTCTCAAAAACAAAACTTAAAAAAAAAAAAGAGCAGCCTGGAACTCAAAACTGGATAATGAATTCCACATGGAACCCAGAAGTCTGGGTGCTGAAGCATTATGGGAATACAACCCTGGAGTCTAAGAGATTGGGCACTTGCCATCGGGACCAGCGGTCTTAAAGAGGGTGCTGGCGTCTTTCTGTGACTCCTCTTCCTTCTGGGAGAGCCGGGAGGGACCTGAGGGACTGAGCCTTGCTCACTTGTGTGCTGGTGCACCAAGGGTGCTCAGTGTCCTCTGAGGGACCTGAGGGACTGAGCCTTGCTCACTTGTGTGCACCAGGAGTGCTCAGTGTCCTCTGAGAGACCTGAGGGACTGAGCCTTGCTCACTTGTGTGCACCAGGAGTGCTCAGTGTCCTCTGAGACAATGCATCTGGCCCTGTCACTTCTGAGAAAGCAACTCAAGTAAGTTATCTCATGTTGCAGAGTCTCAGTTCCTCTGTCTGTAAAATGAAGCGGTTCTGTAGGCAACACACACTGCAGGAAAAGTTCCTTCTAAAGGTAGGTTTAGGGCTGTTGTAGATGTGCCTCAAGTGTAGATGGAGAATTTACTCATTCAGCAAATATTTACTGAGGACTTACTATTGGCCAAGTTTTTCTAGGCACTAGGGATACAGTAATGAATAAAACATAAAAACTGGAACTGGGGAGCCAAGTGTGCTGGCATGTACCCTTTTTTTGTTTTGTTTTGTGTGTGTGTGTGTGTGTGTGTGTGTGTGTGTGTATGTGTGTGTTTTCGAGACAGGGTTTCTCTGTAGCTTTGGTGCCTGTCTTGGAACTAGCTCTTGTAGACCAGACTGGCCAGGTCACACAGGCCAGCCTGCCTCTGCCTCCCGAGTGCTCGGATTAAAAGCATGTGCCACAACTGATCAACTGGAACTAGCTCTTGTAGACCAGGCTGGCCTCGAACTCGCAGAGATCCTCCTGCATCTGCCTCCCGAATGCTAGAATTAAAGGCATGCGCCACCACCACCCAGCTTTGGTATGCACCTTTAATCCCAGCACTTAGGAGGCAGAGGCAGGAGGATCTCTGTGAGTTTCAGGTCAGCCTGGGCTACAAAGTGAGGCCCTGCCTCAAAGTAGATAGACAAACAGACAGACGGACAGAGTAAAACAGAATGGGTTGGAAGTATAGCTCAGCAGTAGAGCACTTGTGTAACATACGTAAGACCAGGATTCCATCCCTAGCACCACACACATCCATGTGACACACACACAAAACCAGTAACAACTACGACAAAAACAAAAAAACAGTTAAAAAAAAAAACCTTCCCTCTTGGAGCTCTAGTAGAGGCAGCTGGTAAATAAAAGACAGAATTCTAGTTAACAAGGCAGTGAGCGTCAAGGGCATAAAAATGCAAAGCAAGCAGGCGGGGTGGCTCACACCTTTCCTTTATTCCTGGCACTAGAGATATGGCAATAAATAAGCAAGTTCCAGCAAATGCTGGGATGAAAGGCATGGGCCACCACAGTCTGGCCTGTTGTTTTGAGACAGGGCCTCACTATGTAGCCCTGGATGGCCTCAAGCTCACAGAGATCTCCCTGCCTACTAAGTGCTGGGACTAACAGGGTTTCTCTGGTTTTGGAGCCTGTCCTGGAACTAGCTCTTGTAGACCAGGCTGGTCTCGAACTCACAGAGATCCGCCTGCCTCTGCCTCCCAAGTGCTGGGATTAAAGGCGTGCGCCACCACCGCCCGGCTTCCTACAATTCTTTTAGAATTACTTGTGTGTCTGTGTGCACCATGTATGTATGGGCACCCATGCCACAGCATGAATATAGAGGTCAGAGGGCAACTTTATGGAGCAGGTTCTCTTCTGCTTTCATGTGTGCTCTGGGAATTGCTCAGGCTGCCAGGCTTGTGTGGCTATTTCTTTACCTGCCATCTAGTCAGCCCCTCTATAATTTTCTATAATTTTGTGGGGTTTTTTTGTTTTATTTTTGTTTTGGTTTTGGTTTTTTGAGACAGGGTTTCTCTGTGGCTTTGGAGCCTGTCCTGGAACTAGCTCTGTAGACCAGGCTGGTCTCGAACTCACAGAGATCCGCCTGCCTCTGCCTCCCGAGTGTTGGGATTAAAGGCGAGCGCCACCACCGCCTTTTTGTGTTTTTATACACATCCCCAACATGGACCACAAAGTAACTGAACAGGTTGGACATTCATGCCCTACACTACATGTGAGTCTGCCATTCCCCTAATCAGACAGCAAGGAGGCTGGAGCAGGTCAGCTCGGACACAGCCTCGTCCAAACCTAGGCCTGCTTTACTACCTTCTGCTAGGCCTTGTGTGGGAGGTGCAGGGCATGGGCTGGTGCCAGAGGACTTCTGTTCACAGATCTAAAATGGAAAAAGCAGAGGATGTGTCCTGACCCACGGAGGGAGGAGTGAGACTGGGAGGTGTGAATGAAGGGACAGGATGGAGGACGATGTGAAGGTGGAGAGGGGACCTGATGCTGAGATAGAGTCCTAAGGTGAGGATTGGAGCTGCTAAGTGGGCTTGAAGTGGAGGTGAGAAGGAAAGCGTTGAGAATGCAGAGGCAGGGACAGGTGTGGTTGTAGCTACTCAAGAGGTGATAGAAGGTGGACTTCTCGAGTTTTCTGCCAGCCAGGGGTACAGAGGGAGACCCTGTCTCAAAACAAACAAGACAGAGGTACTGGCCTTGGCTCAGCAGAAGCTGCAGGGTCCCAGAGGCAGGGTAATCGTAACTGGTGCAGGAGTGTTGAGGGATGCCTCTGGCTGCTCGGTACCAGAGATAGCTCAGCAAAGCAGAGACATTATTAGTTCTGTTTGACAGATGAGAAAAGCAAAGTCCTGAGATTTAAGTTACCTGTGTATCACAGGGCTTCCCAACCCTGGCACCACGGCTGCTTCCAGCCGGATGGCCACTTCTCTGTCCTGGGAGAGACTGTGCAGAGTGGGTGTTTCAGCATCTCAGAATATTACTTACCGAATGCCAAGAGTACTTCTGTCCCCAGTTAGGGCAATCAGAAAACATCTCCAGACATTGCCAAATGTCCCTGGGGGAGGATCAAATCACCCCCATCTAAGAATCACTTGTTTAATGTCATATGGTTAGTAGCAAAACTGGAACTTTAATACAGGTTAGTCTGGCTCCAAAGAATGAGATCTTAACACTAGGCTATGATACTGTGACCCTGGGTCGGAGGCGTAAGAGGTCAGGGGACTTCAGACCACTGGACAGTGGGGCAGGGCTGACTCAAGAGAAAGGAGGTGATGGTGATTTAGAAACCTAAGTCATGGCTTGGGAATCCCTTCAGAGTGAGCTCCTGAGGGCTGTCCTTGACTTATTCTTCCTCTGATTACAGGGTACCTGTGCGCAAACACTGCTGAGCGGTGAACCAGTGTACGCCGGTGATAGTTATCTTCCCTACAGTGGGAGACCTCACCCCTCTTTAAGGGCTGCCTGTGGCAGGCTCCCAGCTAGGGGCCATGTGGAGGTGACCTGCTTAACCTTCACTTTGACCTTGTGACATAGGCATTGTTATCTGTACTTGTCTGCCAAGAGCCCCAAACTCTTGAGAGGTTGAGAAACTGGCAGGAAAAGTAGGACTTGTTCCCGCTGGGACTCAGGAGTGATGAACACGCCTAGCTGACTGGGGCACAGGTGGGCCGGGCCAGCCTTAGGAGAAGTGGCTGATGACTATTTGTAAAGCCTGCAGACCTCTTATCTAACTGGTCCCATCAAAGCTCCAGTTAGTTAAGCAACAGATGCAAAAACCTCACTAGTTGGCCATTTAGAACCCCTTTCTGATAAACCCTTATGTCCTTCAAGAGGTCCCCAAACCCCAGAGAATAGGCCCTTACTCTTCATAAATGGGCTCCTGTACCCCAGCATGGTGCTAACCCTCGTATTTGGACGGAAGCAGCAGAAGGGCTGGGAGTTCAAAATCGTCCTTGGTTACACAGCAAGTCTGAGGGCAGCACGAAGTACATTAGACTTAAATGAGACTATTATTCTTCTATTTTCTTTTCTTTTTTTTTTTTTTCTTCGAGACAGGGTTTCTCTGTGGTTTTGGAGCCTGTCCTGGAACTAGTTCTTGTAGACCAGGCTGGTCTCGAACTCACAGGGATCCGCCTGCCTCTGCCTCCCAAATGCTGGGATTAAAGGCATGCGCCACCACCGCCCGGCTGTTTGTTTGGTTTGTGAAACAGGGTTTCTCTGTGTTTAGCTCTGGCTGCTGGCTGTCCTAGAACTTACTCTGTAGACAAGGCTGGCCTTGAACTCACAAACGTTGGCCTGTACTACCTCCCTGCCAGAGAATCTAACTTAAAAAAAATTAAAAAAATAAAAAGTAAGTTTGATGGTGTCGCACCTTTAATCCCAGCACTCAGGAAACAGAGGCAGGAGGATCTCTTTGCTAGAGGCCAGCCTGGTCTATGGGGCAAGTTCCAGGACAGCCAAGGCTACACAGAGAAACTCTGTCTCAAACACACACACACCAACAACAACAACAAAAGTTGGCATCTGAGGGAGGGCTGAGGATCAGAAGACTTGGCCTGGGTGTGACAGACTCCCCAGATTACCCCAAGATAGGCTCTGCTACTTTATCACCCAACCCTAGCACAGAGGGCAGCTGGCTGGAGCCAGTCCACTACCAGGCTGGCACTGCCCTTCCTAAGAAACTGGAGGCAGCTGACCTCACTGCTCCAGACAGGAGGGTAGGTGCAGCTGGCTGAGGGAGAGGGGTCAATCCACTCACACCTGAAACCTGGGCGCGTCTCTGAGTTGGCAACCATTTCACAATCAAAAATCTCTCTGAGGAGCACAAACAAGTACCATCATCCCCTTATTACAGATAAAAGAATGGGAGGCTTGGCCAGGTTAACTGATTTGCTCAGGGCCACATAGCTGACAGGTGACATAAGAGAAAACCCCAAACACTAGGCAGGAACTCAGACCAACAGCAAACTGTGGTGTGCCCAGGAGCCAGCTAGCTGTTACCTAGGAGGTTCTGGTCTCTGCGTTCCAAAGTACACCCCCCCCCCCCCAACTTGGGTGCCTCGAGCTACTGTAGGGACACTCACCGCTCTACACAATACACACCAGACTAGATCAAACAAAGATCAGCCTGGGGGCTGAAGGCCTTCCACAGTGCCTGCTTTCCTCTCCCTCCCCGACTCCACCGCACCAGCTGGGAGTTGGGGGTAGGGTGGGGGTGGGGAATATGAACGGAAAGGGCAGGCCGGGGGCGGGGCACATGGCTGTCCGTCCTCCAGCCACTGTGTCGGGGCGGGCATCCCGGCTGCTCCTCGGCGGGCCGCTCCCTCCCCAGCCCGCGGCTGCTCTGCAGAAGGCGAGTGACGCACGCTATTGCGTGTGGGCGGCCGCATGTGAGCATGTGTGTATCTCTGTGTGTGGTTGCTGGGGCCTCCCCGGCCTCCTAAATGGGGGTTTCCTTTCCCTGTTGCTAAGGAAACAAACAGAAGCGCCACAACTGCAGAATGCCAGCAAGAGAAAAGGGTCGGTTCCCCGCAACCCCCAACATTTTCCAGGAACTGTGTGTGTGTGTGTGGGGGGGTCCTTGTCTAGGTGACCAAAATGTTTTTGAGGCATGGAACGAGGATGAACAATTGTTCTGTTCTTCTCAGGACTGAAGGGCTTCCTAGCAAAAGGAAGGTTTATGCTAATCTTGGGGTGGCTGGTCAATTTACTTAAAGCACAAGAGTTTTGTAGGGAATGCCCTCTTTAAGAAATAGAACTCTGGTTGGCACCTTTAATTCCAGCACTCAGGAGGCAGAGACAGGTGGACTCTGAGTTCCAGGCCAGCCTGGTCTACAGAGTGAGTTTCAGGACAGCCAGAGCTACACAGAGAAAACCAAAACATAAAATAATAAATTCAACCTGGCTGGGCATGGTGGGGCACGTCGTCTAATCCCAGAATTCCCAGGCAGAGGTAGGTGGATCTCTGTAAACTCTAGGCCAGCCTGGCTGCACTGCACATCCCTGCAGGTGGGAGGCTGAAGGCCATGTCATGAAGGCCGTGACTTCACACGTCCAGATGAAGTCAGCTTGGGCTACAGGAGTGAGACTGTTTTGTGTGTGTGTGTTTGTTTTGTTTTGTTTTTTGTTTTTAAGGAATGTGTGTTGGGGAGGGACTGGAGAGCCGGCTGAGCAGTTAGAGCCCTGGCTGCCCTTGGAGCTGTCCTAGGTTTGGTTTCCAGTGCCCACGTGATAGCTCACAGCCATCCAGAACTGGCTCAAGATAATCTGATGTCCTCTTACAGCAGCCACAAGTCTCGGACACCCATGTGCAGGCAAGCTGTTCCTACACAGAAACAAATAAATGTTTAAAATGTTTAAAGAAAGACAAGAAAGGCCGTGGTGGTCCACACCTTCATCTCAACACTCAGGAGGCAGAGGCAGGAAGATCTCTGTGAGTTCAGGACACCCTGGTCTACAGAGTGAGTTCCAGGACAGCCAGGGCTACACAGAGAAACCCTGTCTCAAAAAAAAAACAAAAAAAACAAACAAAAACCCAACTTTTTTGCTGTGTTTGTAGTTGTTGTTGTTTGTTTGTCTGTACCACTGCTCCCTGACAACTGTGTTGTTTTGTGTCCCGTGCCTACATAAGACCTTGTGGGAACTGGCAGGCTCCTGTCAGAAGGGCAGGAAGAGCCCGGGCAAACCAGAGGCTGATATTTTGCCATTCTAAGTTTCAGGGTCCCTCTGCAACTGTCTTAGCCCCCAGACTCCTCAAAGTCAGCCTCCACAGCTCCTGTTCCTAGAACTTGGGAACGCTAGAGTGGTACTTCGTGAAGAAATAGGGAAGAGGAGTTGAAAATGGGAGATCAGTAGGTTGGGCTGGGGGATGGGGACCAACTGTTTGAACAATGTTCACTTCTAGAAGACAGAAAGAGCCGGGCGATGGTGGCACACGCCTTTAATCCCAGCACTCGGGAGGCAGAGGCAGGCAGATCTCTGTGAGTTTGAGACCATCCTGGTCTACAGAGCTAGTTCCAGGACAGGCTCCAAAGCCACAGAGAAACCCTGTCTCGAAAAACAAAACAAAACAAAAAAAAGAAGACAGAAAGAGCTTCAGAGTTGGAAGGAACCCAGGTCAGTGAAGTCCACTGTCCCTAAGCCAGGCTTGCCCCAGAGGGATATCCGCTGGCCATGTCTGTCCAGGAAGCTCCCAACTCACAAGGTACCCTCGCCTGAGCACATTGGTCTAAAGTGCACCTCATCACAGAAACAGGTAAAGAAAGAAACACTGAAGAGGTTTAGACCCTAACCTGGGAGTCTGGTCACAGGTGCAAACAGGTTCTCTCTAGCCATGACCCCCAGGCTCAGGGAGGTTCATAACCTCTTGCCTCTCGCCTGTGATCCCCTCAAGCCTACCTCGGAAAACATAAAAGTGGCATTAGCTTTCCTGATGGGGAATTCAATGTTAGATGGGACTCAGTGCCTCTTTCCTTTCTCAGGAGTGTCATGGAGTTGAAAGACATTTGAAGGCAGCCAGAGCCTGGTGAGCACCAGCAGTGTCAAAGGAACCACACTCAGGTGACGCATCTGCAGGGATGTGCAGGGCCAGATCCTGACTTGGAGGGAAGCCCTGCTCAGTCTCTTAGAGAGAGGATGGAGAGGCAAGAGGGAAGAATGGTCAGAGTGGGGAGAGAGAAAGCTGGGGCGGAGCAGGCATGAGGGAGGGAGGGCCAGAACCACATCTGGTGGGCAGGCTCCGGCCTGGAGTGGAGCTGGGTAGAGAAGCCATGGAATTGAGGAGAGGGGCAACTACTCTGGCCGCTGCCAGTGCATCAGCTCCAGATCTTGGTGGGGCAAATATTTACCCTATGACAACAGTTGCTAGGCAGACAGGATGGAAGCCAATAGCTGGAGGCTCTTCCAGGCCCCTCCTTGTCCCTCATTTAAAAAAAAAAAAAGCTTGGAAGGTGAACCACAGGCTTTCTTTCCTCTGGTCTTCACCGTAACCCTGGAGGCTCTGCGAGGCCCTTAACGCACCATACCTGGTGACGGGCAGGAGAGCTGGGCAAGGGGAAAGTTTTACCTTTGTGTAGCAGGCCTTTGCTGAGACTCAGACAAGTTTTGGGAAGCAGAAACTGTATGAGTACCCCGTCTCAATCTACTGCCAAGTCAGGACTGGGGAGAAAGCTGCCAGGAAGCCAGGATCTGGTGAGGGATGGATGCTGGGGCACCAGGACTTACTGGGCAGGAGGAGGGAGAAGCGTGCTCCATCAGAGGCTTCAACAGGGTGGGGGTGGGAGTCCTGAGGTCTGGCCCCCCAGAGGAAGAGGGGAGAACGAAGGCAGGGAAGGACAGGGTGTGTCTAATGGCGCCAGATGTAGCCCATGTGATGTGGCCTGTCGCTGGCATGCCAGCAATGGCAGGAAGTGCCATGCAGCTGGGAAGGATTAGTCAGTCACTGGGAGGGGGCTGGTCTAGAACCCCTGAGGAGCTCGGGTCTGCAAACCAGGCTGGATAAGGACATGGATAAGGATAAGGAACCTTCTTGAGAGGTCGGCCATCTTCCCACTTGTTCAGGTCACCTCGCCCCCATTTCCTGTTCTGAACTGTATGCAAAATGGAACTCCTGACTGCTCGCCCTGGGGCTGTGGGATGAGGCATTGGCACAGGATGTGTTGAGGGCTGTGGGTCCAGGACCCAGAGGGACGCACAGCAGATTCTCTTTTGTGCCTCTTTCCTTGGGGCGAGGCCACTGTGGTGCCGGGCTTCTCCTGGGCAGGCAGCAGTGTGTTCTGACCCTTGTGCCTGGCCCTCTGCAGAGATGGCAGGACGGGAATGGGAAAGAAACTGAGGTTAAGACTTGGTGGTCTCTAAGGTTTGGCGGTTTGGACAGAGTGACCCCAGCGCCAAAGTCCCCAACTGTACTTACGATCCCCATGTGTCTACCCAGAAGCATAGATAAAATGGGTAATCGGCAGAAGAGAGACTAAAGCTAGACCACAGGAGGGACTTTCCAGAACCCTCACCACAGCCCAGATCTGAAGAGAGGGAAAGGAAGGATCCTAGGCAGCCGAGCAGAGTTCAGAAGTGGATGCAGGCAGTAGTTAGGACTAACATGGGCAGCGCATAGTGGCACAGGCCTCTAAATCCAGTACTCGATGGAGGCAGGCTGAGCCCTGTATTTCAAGGCTATGCTGCTCTAGGTCTTGAGCTCCAGGCCAGCCAAAGCTCGAGCGAGACCCTGTCTCAAAAGAGAGAAAAAGGAGGTTGGGGCACTGCCGAAAGGCAAATCCCAGCTGGCAACCAAAAGGCTGTTGTTCTCCAAACTCCCATTGGAAAATCTGAAAAATACCCATAAAAATGTGACTCACATCCCCTCCCCACGGCCTCTTTCCTGCTTTCTCTGATTTCTCTCCCAAGAGTTAATCCACTGGAACCAAAGCCTGAAGAGGGGCTGGAAGTGGGGGTGTATCCTAAGCCAGCAGACTAGGGTGTGGCAACCATGGCAGCCTTGGGACTGCCAGGGAATGGAGCTGTGGTGGAGGCTAGAGACTTCAGCCATTCAGCAGCCGGCTAGAGCAAACGGCATGAAGCCCACACTGTTCAGTCTCTAGTGGGGTGTCCTTCCATATGAGCTGCTGCCCCAGAAGGCTCACCTGTTCCCAATAAGTTGGGAGCAGAGCGAATCCCCAGGCCTGCTCCCTTGTGCCCCAAGGCCGTGCCTTGGAGCAGCTATCTGTGTCAAACAGGCTTGCCCCAACAGGGGATCCCAGAGATGAAGGAGACGGGAGACTGGGCACTGCCTGGAGCTAACTCAGTGCCCTTCCTCTCCTTTGAGCTCTTGGCCCTTGCCCCTCCATAAATGAGCTCAGGGCCTCGTATGTTTTTAGTTTTAGTTTTGTTTTGAGACAGGTTCTCTTTATGTAGCCCAGACTCTTGGACTATGTAGCCCACACTAGCCTTGAACTCAGAGCTCTGAAGTGTGAACACAGGCTTAGACCACCACACCATTCAGATGAAGTGTCTTAGAGAAAGGGCCTCATGGGAGAGCCCAGGGAGCCTCCTACTTCAGCCTCCCAAGAGCTAGCATTCCAGGCATATGCTACCATGCCTGGTCCAGATGGAGACTGTTCTTTGTCCCCATGCAACTCTGCTCCCTCAGCCTCATCCTCGCCATCTCTCTGGGTCAAAGAGCCCCAAGTCATGTGATTCTTCTTCCAACTTCCTCTCCCTCTCAGTACCATCTCCAGCTCCCTGGGTTTTATTTTGTTTGTTTGTTTGTTTTGTTTTGTTTTGCCTGTCCTGGACCTGTCCTGGAACTAGCTCTTGTAGACCAGGCTTGCCTCGAACTCACAGATTGGCCCGCCACCACTACTACTGGATTAGCTCCCTGGTTTTGATCCCCTTGGCCTCACCTGGGTGATATACCCTTCTCCTGGCTCCACCCTTGCTTCTGTCCTTTTTTAATTTTTTTTTTCTTGAACATCTGCTAAAGAAAAACTCATTCGTGTTTCTACAAGACTTCAAACCAACAGTGTATTCTCCCTGTGTTTGGGATGAAGTCCAAATTCCTTGACCTGGCTTACACAGGCCTCTCTAGTCCGAGCTCTGCCTGCACCAGTACAGCACTTGCCCTCTGAATGCTGACAATCCCAGCCTCATATACTTTGCCCTTAGAACAACTCCTACATTATCCAAGGAGACAAAGTCTAGGTTCAGAGTCTCCACTAAGCCTCGAAACATCCATTTTCACAGGACAGAAAAGCTACCTGTTCATGCCCTTTCCCCTAGTAGAGCACTTCCCTGAGGGTTGAGGCTGGGTGTCCCCAGAACCTGGCATGTGTGGAACACGGAAGAGCTCAGCACCCCCAGCCAGCGTGCTCAGTCTGCTCTTGGCCTCCTCTCCTCACCTCTCCGTGTCACCCCTGTTTTGTCTGCCTGCCTGCCTTCTCTGCTGTTCTTCCCTGGAGCTCTGCACTCAGGCCCCACCTGAGCCTCCCTCCACACCCAGCCCAGGTGTGCTCACAATAGCAACGGTTCTAAGAGCCACTCCTGTGTCGGGGCTTGTTCTAGGCGCTTTCAATCCCCAGCAAAAGCTAAAACCCAAATCAAACCAGAGGCTGGCCCAAGAACCTAACTTGTCTGATGATTCAGAACTGTGGTCTGCAGGCACACACCATATATAACTCCGTAGTCGCCGTGGTAAAGGAAATGCGGTGTAATGCTAGGCCTTTGGTAAATGCTTATCAAAAGAATGAGCAATATAATCGCCTGTTTTTATAGCAAATCCTATTGCCAGTAAAACATACTCTCAGGGCAGCCTTGAAAGTGAGCAGAGCTCAGGGAGTGTTCTCATTTTATAGAAGACTCTGAACAAATGGAGAGGGACCTGCTTCCAGCCACACAGGTACCTGTAAGTTCTTGTCCAAACTGCAGACAGAGGGGAGGAGCTATGCCAGGCCTGGGGATCCTTATAGAACATCCAGTGTCTTCAGCCTTCACTGATCACCAAAACTGCTTGAGGAGCATTGGGGTTGGGGTGTAATTTAGTTGACAGAGTGACTGCCCAGCATGCATGAAGCCCGGCTTTGACTCCCGGCACTAAGTAAACTTTTTGTGGTGGTTCATGTCTGTGACCCCAATCCTCAAGAGGTGTGAGAAGATCAGGAGTTCACAGTCAAAGCTGCTGATGGAAAGGACATGTCTACCTGCTCGAGGAAAGCACACACACACACACACACACACACACACACACACCAGTGGCCGAGACCCCACCTATTTGGTTCGGTAAGTAGGGTGAGGTTGGAGGACTTTTAGTACACAGCACTTTTACCTGTCACCCTAAAGTGAAGAGATGGAGTGGGAATTGTAACTTTCAAGTCCCAGTGTGTTCCCAATGCCCGGCACTGTGGTAAATGATGTTCACTTGGATCCCTGCTCAGAAGGACTGTTATCAGCTCCGCAGTTCAGGGGAGCAAAGCACAGTAGGCCCAAGTCACACAACCGATCCACTGGACTGGGCTTCAAATCTCACACTCTCAACCTTCACCCCATAGCGAGCAAACCCAAGAGACCATGTGAGTAAAAGGGGGTCAGAGAGGGCAGGCCAGGCAAGGCCTATGGCTCCAGTTCCATGGCTGCATAGAAGAGGCTGGCAGTGGGACCATGTCCCCTGGGGCCCCTCTTCTACCTGTCTTCCTAATGCACTCTGTCCAGTAGAGGCTGAGTTATCACCTCCCGGTGCTAATTGGTGTAGCCTTTTAATTGCCCATCACAAGGAGTCCATTAAACCCAATTAGGGAAGCCAGTGCTAATTAGTGCCCGGCTTCCACAGCCTCTGGGTACCCCTGGGGTCTACAGTAATCTGCTACCCACCTCCCCTCCATCCCCTGGGAGGACTGCCTTGAAGTTCATACCCTTTGGTGCTCTAGAGGGACAGGGGTTGGAGACTCGAGAAGAGTCTACTGGTCCAGCTGGGTGAGACTTGTCTTCACCACAAGCAGTACTTCCAGTTCGCAAGGCCTTCTTTCATCCCACATGCCTCCCTGAGAACCTGAAAATGGGTCGTTTTCACTAGGCTCAGAGGCAATGTGACTGCTTTGATTTAACCCCAGATCGTGTGCTACGACATCACCTAATGTGCTCCCTCTCCCTTGGTTCCTGAGCCCTTCCTGGAATCTGCAGGTAGGAAGCTAGCTCACTTTCCATGAACTCCCTGCGACCTTGCATGTCTGCTTCCTTTCTATGGGCCCCAGCCATGAAACAAACAACAACCACCAATATCAAAATATTTCAGAGGCAGAAGAAGGAGGATTGCTGTGACTTTGGGGCCAGCCTAGTCTACATAATCGACCAACCAGGGCTACACAGTGAGCTCCTTAAAGGGCCAGAGAAAGGGCTCGCTTGGTGGGTAAAGGTACTTGTCACGCTTAGGATTGGTGACCAGAGTCAGAACCCATGTGAAAACGGAAGCAGAAAAGCAACTCCACAGAACAGTCCTCTGACATTCATGCATGCACTGTAGTGTGTACCCAACCCACGTCATGTATACAATAATGATAAAAGAAAACAAGGCTTTAAACCAGCCTCATGCCCACAATCCCTGCAATCAAGAGGCTGAAGGAAGAGGACCACTGGGAGGTTGAGGCCGGCCTGGTCTACATAGTGATACTCTGTCCCAAACCAAATAAAAGCAAACAGACAAAAACACAACAAGGGGGGCTGGAGAGATGGCTCAGTGGTTAAAAGCATTGCCTGCTCTTCCAAAGGTCATGAGTTCAATTCCCGGCAACCACATGCTGGCTCACAACCATCTGTAACGAGGTCTGCTGCCCTCTCCTGGTCTGCAAACACACACAGACGGAATATTGTATACATAATAAATAAATAAATAAATATTTTTAAAAAAACACAACAAGGGAGGCAGAGGTGGCTCAGCAGGTTAAGGTACTTGGTGCCAAATCCGATCACCCCAGCTACATCCCTGGGATCCACAGAGCGGAAGGAGAGAACTGGCTCCCATAAACTGCTTTGATCTCTGCACATGCACCGTGACAAATGTCCCTCCGAGCGACAAATAAATTTATGTATTATGTATGTATGTTTGTTTTTGTTTTTTGAGACAACGTTTCTCTGTGTTGCCCTAGCTGCCCTGGAACTAACTCTGTAGACCAGGCTGGCCTTGAACTCACAGAGATCCGCCTGCCTCTGCCTCCTGAGTGCTGGGATTAAAGGTGTGCTCCACTACCACCTGGCATTTTTTTTTTTTAACTAAAACAAAACCAGCCACTGGTGTACCACTGCCTCCTGGCTAGAATATTCTGAAGGCTCTTCTACTTGCATCAGTAATCCTGCTGGGGAAGGGGAACTGGGGGCTAGCCTTCTCTCCATCAAGACCCAGGTGGGGACTAGCCTTCTCTCCATCAAGACCGGGGTGGAGGCTAGCCTTCTCTCCATCAAGACCCGGGTGGGGGCTAGCCTTCTCTCCATCAAGACCCGGGTGGGGGCTAACCTTCTCTCCATCAAGACCGGGGTGGGATGGGGATACTCATTTTGTCCTGAAACAATAGGGGCTCCACTGCTGAAAAAGACTGAAACAATCTTGACAACAGCTCGGGGAGGCTGGGAACTCCCCGTGCTGCCTAGGGCTGGGCGGTTGGTAGGTATACAGACGGGTGACCCCTCCCTTTCAGTCCTGCCCCACCAAGACAGAGAATGTGGGACAACTGATTTGGGTTGGAGCCGGACTGGGATCTGCTCTCTTGGGAGGGAGAGAAGTGGGCTTACTGCAGTTTCCAGCCTACCCCTGGCTGTGAAGTTAGCTGTCTCCCCCAAGACGGTGCTCATGCGCAGAGGCCAGGACAACTCTCTGGATCCAAACTTTACATGGCATCTAGGACTGGGACTCAGGTCTCTGCTCACACGTCGTACCAGCCCTTTGTTTTAGTGTCTATAGTGTGTATCAGTGTCTCGCCTGTGCACCACATGCCTGAGTTACAGATGGCTGTGGGGAGCCACCAAGCCCTTGGGTGCTGGGAATTGAACCTGAGTTCTTCAGAAGAAATCTTAACCACTAAACCATCTCCCATCCCCTTTATTTTTTTTTAATGTGAAGTTATAGTTTGTTCAGTACATTTCTGTTTAATAAAAAACTTCATTTATTTTATGAGTGTTTCGCCTGCACGTATGTATGCCCGCATGTGTGTGCCTGGCTATTTCTACAGGCCCTTGTTTTGTTTTATTTTTTAGTTTCTCTGTGTGGCCCTGGCTGTCTCGCTCTTTAGACCAGGCTGGCCTTGAACTCAGCCTTTGTCTCCCACGCGCTGGGATTAAAGGTGTGCATCACAACTGCCAGGCTTAATTGTTATAAATTTATTTCATGTGTCTCCATGTATGTCAGGCATGTTGGATCCCCTGGAACTGGAGTCACAGACCATGCTGTGAGCCATGTGGGTTCTAGGAATTGAACTGAGGACTTCTGGAGGAGCAGCAAGTGCTCTTAACCACTGAGCCACCTCTCCAGCTCATCCCTATGCCCCATTTTGCTGAGACAGGATCTCCCTGTGTAGCTCTGACTGGCCTATAGACCAAGATGGCCTCAAACTTGCAGTCATATTCCTGCTTCTGCCTCTCTAATTGCTTTTGTTTTTGTTTTTCGAGACAGAGTTTCTCTGTATAGCTCCAGCTGTACTGGAACTAGCTCTGTAGACCAGGCTGGCTTCGAACTCAGAGATCCTCTCACCTCCGTCTCCCGCGTGCTGGGATTAAAGGCGTGCACCACCACCGCCCGGCTATTTGTTTTAACGACAGCAATTTCCCGTCTAGTTCTCTTATTTTGCAGGTGTGCCAAATGGGGTTCCCCAGAGGAAGCTGTGTTCAGACAGGGTGGGGTGGAGATCCATGGAGTCCTTCCCAGCTCGCTTGCCTTTGTCTGATTTTTGGGTTGCCCTAAACGTGGTATGGGCCACAGTGTCCTGGGCTCTAATCCCAGCTTTACCGTTCATGTTCTCACTATGCAAGTATGGACCAGGTGCCAGTTTTCTCCCATGTCCAGTGGTACAGTCATTCTATTTTTATTTAATTAATCAATTTATTTGGTCTTCCCAAGATAGGGCTTCTTTGTGTAGCCCTCACTGTCCTTGAACTTGCTCTGTAGACTAGGCTGGCCTCAAACTCACGTCTGTCTCCGCCTCACGAGTGCTCCTGAGTGCAAGCCAGTAATTCTAATAAAGCGCTGTGGTGTGTGTGGCGGGCAGAGCGCTGGGTCGCTGCCCGCTTCAGTTCTTCCAACCTTAAGTTCCTTTCCCAGTACCAGGTGCGGAAGAATGCAGGAGCCACAGGGCATCCGGTCGGTCCCCAGCACCAGGTCCCTCTACAGCCTTCCTTTCCTGTGGTGAGTCACTGTGCACGGGCACTGGAGACCTAGGAGTCCCCAGCTTGCTGCAAACAATACTGCTGCCATGGAAACGGGGCCTCCCCTTTCCTCTTTCGATGATTGATTTCACCGCATCTCCCACAAAGTGTCTGTTTCCTAGATCTCAGCTTTTGACTCACAGATTGATTTAGGTGCCTCTCATTTCGTGTCCCCAAGAAAGCTCGTCTCTTCGGGACTCTCAAGGTCTGTCTGTGCCCCTTATTCTCCGAAATGATACTTCATTCTGTCTTTCTTTTTTGTGGTTTCTCTGTGTAGCCTTGGCTGTCCTGTCTAGACCAGGTTGATCCGGCTACCTCTGCCACCCGAGTGCTGGGATTAAGGGCGTGCACCACCACCGCCCGGCCGGAATGACTTTTCTCCGGCAGTATCCTTTATCTTTCTGGGCATCCCACAGCTGCTCTCAGGACCCCGTCTTTCCAGAGCAAGCTCAGAACCCTTAGCTTGAGTGGAGCAAGCACAAGGGAGTTGGCCATGGAAACAAACTGACAGGGACTGGCGCCACCTGCTGACAGGGTTGGGAGAAGCTCTACCTTCTCTGGTCTCGCGGTTTTCAGGGAGTCACCCCCCAGTGTTGGGTCATTCATCCATTCACAGAACAATGAATATTCTATCGTGAAATCTGTGTGGATCTTTTGCTAAAGGGAAGGGAGGGCAGAGACAAGCCCCTTGCTTATGGAGGGATTACACTGAGGTCTGAATATTAGCCAACACAGGGCTAGCAAGATGGCTGATGGGGTGAAGGCTAAAGGCCCTGGGGCTCCCACAAGGTGTCCTCTTACCACATGTGACATGTAGGCACCCACATACACACAAAAAGAAAAAAAACCTTTTAAATAGTCAATATAGCCAGGTCAGTCAGGCAGCTCACATCTTTATCCCAGCATTTGGGAAGCCTGAAGCAGGGAAATCACTGAGCTTGAGGCCAGTCTGGGCTAGGGAGAAAGACCTTGTCTCAACAAAACACAAAACAAACACCAAAACTTACTAAATTTTTTTTTTATTTTCTTTGTAGCCCTGGCTGTCCTGGAACTCACTACGTCAACCAAGCTGGCCTCGAACTCAGAGATCCACCTGCCTCTGCCTCCTGTGTGCTGGGATTAAAGGCTGCGGCACCACCACCCTACTCACCATGCCTCTCTTACTAAACACTTTCTGTGTACTCTGTGCCTTCAGTACTTTGCACATTGCTTCTCGATGACCACAGTAATCCTCCAAATAACGGCTACTCATATTTTCACTTGTTTATTTATTTATTTTGAGACAGGGCTTCTCTGTAGCTTGAGAGCCTGTCCTGGAACTAGCTCTTGTAGACCAGGCTGGACTCGAACTTGTAGATCCGCCTGTCTCTGCCTCCAAGTGCTGGGATTAAAGGTGTGAGCCACCACTGCCTGGCTATTTTCACTTTATAGACATGGAACTTGGGCTCAGAGATGCAGAGAGAGTAGTCACTGGTGGGGAACAGGTACCCTCCAGCCTGAAGCTCCTGTTTGAACAGCCATAAAGGAATGAGATGGTGAGTTACATGGACAGAGGAAGGCTAGATGAGGGAGGGAGGCTGGTGAGGGAGGGAGGCTGGTGAGGGAGGGAGGCTGGTGAGGGAGGGAGACTAGGTGAGGGAGGGAGGCTAGTGAGGAAGGGAGGCTGGTGAGGGAGGGAGGCTGGTGAGGGAGGGAGGCTAAGGAGGAAGGGAGGCTGGTGAGGGAGGGAGGCTGGTGAGGGAGGGAGGCTGGTGAGGGAGGCTGGTGAGGGAGGGAGGCTGGTGAGGGAGGGAGGCTGGTGAGGGAGGGAGGCTGGTGAGGGAGGCTGGTGAGGGAGGGAGACTAGGTGAGGGAAGGAATGAGGCATTCTGAGGAGACTGACATCAGTAGGGTCAGAGGTCAGAAGTTAAAGGAGTTAGAAACTGAGCCTGAACTCCAGCCTTACCAGGGTAGACAGGTCACATTACACAGAACCCCAAGTTGTTTGTCAATATCTGCGTGCCTAGCTTGGGCCAATCAACAGTGAATGCTGCCAGAGACATGTACACTCAGCTACCTGAAAAAGAATACAAGTGGTCTGAAGGTACGAGCCAAGTGGCACCAAGCAGCCTCTCTAACTCCTGGAGCTGTGTGCAGGAAGCAACCTTACATCTAACCCTCAGGCTCCTGGGGCAACTGCAGCCAAGGAGAGAAGAGAGCAGAACTAGAAGCTACCCAGAGTCTGTCTCTGTCTGATGGCCGGCTCGTGTGTGCTAGTGACGGCCCATCGCTCACACTGCAGCCAGTCAGAGGGAGAAAATTTATCTTGGTAACTGACAATTGTTACAAATCAGGCTTCGTCCCTTCCTGGTTGCTAAACACTTGTCGGAGTGCCGGACTCCAGAACAGCAGAGAGATCTACAGTCGGGGCTGTTCCTGGCCAGGCAGCCTACAGTGAGACCCTGTCTCAAACACAAGGAGTGCTTGCTGCTCAGGCTTGAGTTCTGATTCCCCGCACATGGCCGTGACTCCATCACTGGTGTGTGCGGGCCCTAGCTCAGGGTGAGGGACGCTGATGGCCCCCTCTGCCTCCCATGCTGTGCCTACTCACCCACAAACAAACACACACCCCTGTAGCCAGAGGCTGACAAGAGGTTTGTTCAGAATCACACCATTTTCCTTCTTTTCTTTATTCATTGACTCAGCAAACACATTTGTCAGCAGTGGCTGCCGTGTGCAGGCTTTAGAGACACTGGGTGAGATCCCTAGACAGCTTCTCTGCTGGTGTGGCGTACAGACCATGCGGAGTGCTCTTTAATACACAGGCCGAGTGCAGATGAAGGGCAAGCACAAGGGGCCACAGCGACCTCAGGATACACAGTCAGGTCACCCCAGAGCATGGGATTCCCAAGCTGAGGTCCGAAACGGAAAGCAAGCCATGCCCACTTTGAGCTCCTCTACCTGCCAGGGCTGAGGGAAGGCTCTAAGATAACTTCTGAGAAATCACCCAAAAAGAATGTGCACTTCGGATGGCATTTGTAGTTTAGGAGCTGCAGGGCAGTGGGACCCTACATGCCAAGTCTCATGAAGATAGCACCCCCTTGCTGGCCTGAGGGCTGAGTGCCAGAGGATGGAGATTGGGAAGTGCCAGGATGGGAGGAATGGGAGAAAGCATCAGTTGAACATTTGGCAGTAGGCCTGTGACAGGGCATGTTCAAGGAGAGGTGAACATGTTAAGCTTCTATACAGCGAGTGTCTATGTACCAGATGCTGGGGTCACACGGGTGCACTAGAGCTAATCCCGGCCTTCATGGTGTTCCCAGTGCACTGAGGTAACAGAGGAGTCACTGCACGGTGTGGTAAGTGGCAAGGACACCCAGAAGTGACAGGGGAGATGCCATCCACGTCACGGCCCATCCTGCAAGATCAACAGGGTATGCAAAGGGTAGAGTGGGGGGTTCAGCTGGACGGGGACCAGGTCACAAAGGACATTCTAACCACCAAGGAGCTGGACTCAGGGTGTTTGTTCATTTGTTTTTAAATGTTTCTGACAGGGTCTCATGTAGCCCAGATGGCCCTCAAGGTTGGTACAGAGATACAACCACCCTTGAGCTCCTGATCCTCCTGCTGTTGGGATTAGATTACACTACCATACCCGACAGGAAATTGTTTTTTCTATTTTAAATGCATGGTTGTTTTGCCTGCATGTATGTATGTCCATGAATGTATGTATGGTGCCTGGTGCCCAGAGACAAGAGGGCATTGGGTCCTCTGAAACTGAAGCTTGTGACCCATCATGTATGGGTGCTGGGACTTGAACTCAGGTCTTCTGGAAGAACAGTCAGTTCTTCCAATGTTCTTAGCCTATGAATCATCTCTCCAGTCTGGCAGGAAATATTCTGAGGTTTAGCTGAGAGGCCTTGTTGAAGCACTGGGTACAAGTTATAGAAAGGCAGAAATCCAGATGGCTTAGTTTTCAGGCTTGAGCAACCAGGTGGGTGGTGACGTCATCTACTGGAAGTTAAGAGAGCAGGGGGTGGGAGTAGAGCCAGAACTAAAAAGTCGGGGCTTTAAGTTCCTAAGCCAGAGTCTGTTCACCCCGTAGGGCTGCTGGGAGAAGTGGTAATGTGGGGAAGGGAAGTGCAAAACAGAAACAAGGTAAGAACACTAAGAACACCAGTCCCAGAGGCAGCCACGCTGCTGCTTACAGGCACCCAGACAAGGCCCCAGTGCCAACCTTCCTCAGGCAGGTGTTGTGGAACGTGCCAGTAATCTCAGCATTCGGGAGCTGGGCACAGGAAGGTCCGGAGTTGTAGGTTCAAGGCCAGACGGGGCTAAAAGAGGGCCCCTCAAAATAAAACAAAACAAAAACACACCTTTAATCCCAGCACTTCGCTAAAGACAGAGGCAGGCAGATCTGAGTTGGAGGCCGTCGTGGTCTATATAGTGAGTTCCAGGCCAACCAGGGTTACGCAGTGAGACTTTGTCCCCAAAACAAACTACTTCAAATCGTTTGGCCTCCACCCTCTGCTTTATTGTCTTCATCATGCCTGTCACTACCAGAAGGACACTACCTACTTCCTCATACTCCACCACCTACCCAGCACCCTATAGAACCCTGGCTTCACCCCAGGGCAGGCTTCACTCCCCTTGTCCTCTAGGGTCTGCCCAGTGCTCACTGGTGAGAAACTTCAGATCTCTATAGGTAGCTATTATTTCCCTGCAGACCCTGCCAGCTGGACTTCACAGTTCCCCTGGATAGTCTCCAAGGGGCTCAGGAAGCCACAGGACAGAAGGCAGGGTAAACTGCTGGAAGGTCTCTGCTACCTAGGGTTTCCATTCAGAACTGGAACAGACTGCTATCAAAGTCTCCTGATTCCACGGGTTGAATGTCCTGTCGAAAACGGGAGTGGAGGATGGGGTGGGGGTGGGGTTGTGGCTTGAGACCAAATCTGACTTGTGCAAAGGAGAGCACAGAGCAATGGTTCCACAGGAACCCTGGGCCCCTGGCAGGCTGACCAGTGGGCAGCGGAGGAGACTGTCCTGCAGCGCCACCTGGTGTCACATATACTCAATGCTTCCAGAATGGGTGAGAGCAAGCCTCCCTAGCTACCTCCCACACAACCTCCAGAAACACTCCCTATTGCTCTCCTTTCCCAGGACTTCACTCCTTCAGTGATTCCAACAGACCCACCTCAGTCAGGAAACCTCCCCAAGCTGCCCCAGCTTTAAATGTCACTCCCTCCAAGGTCTCCAAGCACGGAATGGCACTGTCTACCTCTGGGGACCCAGGCCAGAAGTCACACAACTCTAACTTTGAACAGTGGAATTCCCCTTACCAGCTGTTGTGAGCCGTGGATATCTTTATGTTAAGCACAGATAGAAATTACAGTTCCATGGAATTATGAAGATTAAATGATATCAAAGGTCAGATGAGGTGGCCCAAGGGAGAAAGGTGCTTGATGCCACGCCTAAGGCCTTGCTTTCAATCCCCAGGACCTCCACATTCAGGATAAATACAGTACATGTACACATTAAATACATGTAATAAAATAATGATAGATTAAATACAAAGTTTGAAGAGTCTAAGAGGAAAACCTTCAGGAAATGAAGGAAACAGAATGGTCCAGGAGGCAGAAGGGAGCCCCAGACCCCTTCTCTGGGCTGCATGTGTTCTGCAAAGGGGAAAAGGGTCGGCCTCTTCAGTCACTGTCCCCCTTCCGCTCTGACCTCTTGCAGGTAACGGTCTGCACTACACACCCCATCCAGCAAGTCATCCCAGCCAAAACCCTCCTGGTATCTAAACTAGCCTTCTGCCCAGGGGAGGAAAAGTCCTCACAGGGAGCCATGTTTACTGCTTCTGAGTCCCAGGAGGGCAACTAATCCCCTCCCTCGTGCAGCCCGAAACCAGAGCTGGCGCCACTGGGTGGGGATCCAAGGACCAACTGTCACAGCTCCAGTGTCACTGCCTCCTACATGCCAGGGCCCAGAATGGAGTCCCAGAGGAGCCTTGTTAGCCAGCTGTCCTGGAGGGGCCCAGGCTCCACCCCAGCCCCTCAGAGTTGCTCCGGGGAGTCTGTAGGAGATCAGGCAGAGAGACAAAGGGACCAATGACCTACCCTTCCTTCCAATTTTGGTGGCTCTTCAAGCCCCAAAGGTGATTTGGCCTCACACTTATCCTCTTTGGCCATGTAGGTGAGTTTCTGTTTTCATGAGAGCAGGGATCAAGTCTGAAATCACTTTTACCCAGAATGCAGAAGTTTACCCAATATATTCTCATCAGCTGGAATAAGTTGAGGGCCGGTAAGAAGGCTCACAGGTAAAGGAGCCTGCAACCAAGTCTGGGGACCTGAGTTTAACCCCTGGAACTTCTTCAAGTCTGTCTCTTGGTTTCCCGCATGTGTGTTGTAACACACATACACACCCCTCTCTCTTACCCACACACACACTCACAACATAAATACTAAAAACTGTTCTGAAAAAATTAGCACACTGAGTGCGTTCCAGCATAAAGGAGAAAACTAGCAGCACATTCACCAAGAAAGGCAGAGACTTGATATCTAGGTATATTTCCAACAAGAGGTTATTAGGGAAGGAAAATATGATGCCGGGAGGTGGTAGCACACGCCTTTGATCCCAGCACTCAGAAGGCAGAGGCAGGCGGATCTCTGTGAGTTTGAGGCCAGCGGGGGCTACAGAGCTAGTTCCAGGACAGGCACCAAAGCTACAGAGAAACCCTGTCTCAAAAACAACAACAACAACAACAAACAAACAAACAAAAAGTCATCAAGCCTGCCTCATGCCTTTAATTCCAGCAGAGGCAGACAGATAGATCTCTGTGAGTTCAAAGCCAGCCTGTTCTACAGAGTGAGTTCCAGGACAGTCAGGACTACAGTACAGAGAAACTCTGTCTTGAAAAACCAAACCACACAAAAAAGGCCATCAAGATGGCTCAGTGGATAAAGGGACTTGCTGCTAACCCTGGGGACTCACATGGTGAAGAGAGACAGAACCTGTTCCCACAAGTTGTTCTCTGACCTTCATGCGTGTGTTGTGGCACATGCACAGCCATGATATACATATGAAATACAATTTAATAAAAACAAAAAGGACAGTAAAAGCATGGGAGGGAGGCTGAACTAACCAGGACAGACGGAGGAAGATGTGAGAAATACAGCAACAGTGTAGGGGGCTAGCCTACTTGGTGCGGCTTCCTTACCAACTTCCTGATCTCCCTCTCCAGGGCTCCGGTGTTAGGTGTGTGCTTCTACTTAAGTACTTACTATGTAGACAGCCAAGCATGGGTACTCGAGATTGCTCAGAGTAGACGGGAAAACGGTCTCACAATATTTTCTACCACACTCCTGTCCTCGGGCCTCCACAAGGACCTTGTCCCACTGGGTCACTTCCTGCCTTGCACCCATGCATGCATGCGTGCACACAAATACTCATAAGGATTCGACGCTTACAGTCAATTCAACAACTCAACAAGGTCCTTTGGTTCCATAGCATGAAAATAGGAGTCAGGACAGTAGAGGAGGGTAGGAGAGGGGAGACACAGGCAGGGAAAGAAAGCTAAGCAGGACCCATGCACAGCAGCCCAGGCTGAGTGGCATTGGCCTTCCCCATAACTCCTCTTCACCTGCGGTTCTGCAGACACCTGTTCCTAGGGGTACACCTGAGTCCACACACACATGACCCTCCAAGTGCCAGGCTTGCATGTGCTCTCTTCTGCCTTGGAGGATGTCTGGAGTCACCGCGTGTGACCTTGAGTGGGGGGGGGGTACTAAGACACCCTGAGGACTGATGCATCCCGCTGCATGGGGGGTTCTGTGGGGTGCCACCTTGCCTACTCCAGCTTTAGTCTGTCCCTTTCTCCTTTAGCTGCCGTCCACTTCCCACTCAAGATTCGCAGCCACCCACTTCCCACTCAAGATTCTGCCCTTTGCTCCCCTCCCTGACCGAATCCCCAAGGCTTTTTAGGTCATTAGTCTCCTGCTGTAATTGGTTAAGTGGGGAGGAAGACAGAGACTGGGCAAACTCTGGGGGGGATCTTGTTTCAGTGAGAGACAGGAAAGCTCAAAACAGCTGGTGGCTTCACTAGTACCTGGTTCCCAATAGGGGTAGGGAGGTGACAGGAGTCAGGAGGCCCACTCTGCTGCTCACTCTCTCTACTCCTGCTGGCGGGCATGGGCATCCAGCCCAGAAAATGTGTTGATAATCTGTTCAATCTTCCATGCAGGGGCAGCCCCTCCCTTACTCAGCTTCCCAGATCCTCTGTCCAAGATTCTCCTTCAAAGAAAGGGAAAAGCCTGCCTGCTGGGCATGAACCCTCAGACCCTCCCACCACTTAGCCCTCCCACTTATGGGCAAACTCACTCTTTCCAAGAACCAGTTTAGGAACTGGGCCTGAAAAAAAAGACATCCTACACCCCGAGGCATACCTACTTACTGCTATCCAGCTTGGAGAAGGTGGTTCTTAAGCGTTTGACCTCAGGGCCTCTAGACGCGGTCCTATTCCTTCTCTTGGACCAAAGGAAAGCTGAAGAAGACACAGGCTAGACCTGAAGAAAAGACTGCAGTAAACCCAACTCCCTCTAAACTATCTGTCGAGTCTCAAAAACTTAATTTTGATCTCTCTTTATATATTTCTAGGGTCAAAGGGGCTGAATTACTGGTTAATAAAAGAAAGAGGCAGGCATGAGAGTCGTAAGGGGCAAATGACCTCCACTGTATTCGTGGCTCAGGAATGAAGGGCTCCCAATCTCACTCCCGTTACACCCAAAGTTCTAGGCTCCAAACTAAGTCACAGGAAGCCTTTATGGCCCTTCCAGGCTCCCTGCTCAGCCCTTCACCCCTATCCTCTCTCTCCGCGCCTCCTCTTCCACACCCGGTTACTGCACGGTCCACGGGGGCGCGAACTAACTCACCTCCCAAGCCGCGGCCTCTGAGATCCTGGAACTGGGGGGCTGGAGGAGGGGGATGATTTACTTAAGAGATGAGGGGCCCCCATCCTCTACCAGGGATACCTCCTCCACCCCAACGCCCTTTCCCGGACCCCACGTAGCTCAGAGACTCGTTCCTCCTATCATAGCGGCCCGTGGGCTTTGTTAGCTCCACGAGCGCTCTCCCCAAGGCCTGAGCCTGTGGACTCCGCGATCGCGCGCGGAGGAGGGAGGACACCGCAGCCACGCGGCCGCTCCGCCCCGCTCCTCATTACCATAAGAAAAAGGCCCCGGACCCGCGGGGCCGGTGGCCGACGTCTTTCTACGCCCGCTCCTTTCCCGCATACCGCCAGCTCCTGAAAATTCCCGGACCACGACTCCCCGCCCACCCGAGCTTTGCCCGCGAGCGGTAGGCAGAACCCAAGGGGCGCGTCCTCTTGCCCGAATTCGTCCCCGAGCCCGAGGGCGGGAAACTACAACTCCCGGCATGCCCCGGGCGCCCCCGGCGCACCCCCCTCCCGTCAGTTCCATGCTGCTCCATCCAGTTCATTTAAAACAAAAGAGTTTGAGCGCTGGAAGGGGCTGGGCTCTATTGGGGGCCACTGAGCGACGCTCCGGGACTGGGGCTCGGTGCGGGAGCCTAAGGGGGCGTCTGCTCGACAGAGGGTAGACACTCCGGGTCCGAGGCGGAGGGGTGGGGGCCAGGGCCCGCAGCCCCCCACCCCACCCGTCACCCCGGAGCGAGAGGAGATCTGCTTTCTTGGTTTTGCTTCTTTTCCCCCACCCCCACCCGGGGGCTGGGGCGAGGGGAGTCAGGTTACAGGGTGCTTGGGGAGGGGGGGCTTAGGGGTGGGTCTATCTTTCTATCTCGCTTTCTTCCCCCCTCCCCAGCTCTTTGTTCCCCCTCCCCACACACCCCCTCCTCTCTCCCCTCCCCTCCTCTCTCCTCTTCTCCCTTCCACCACCTCTCTCTCTCTCCCTCTCTCTCTCCCCCAGCTTTTGTTTCGCCATGCCTAGTCTAGTGGTATCTGGAATAATGGAAAGAAATGGGGGCTTTGGAGAATTAGGATGTTTCGGGGGAAGCGCTAAGGACCGAGGGCTACTGGAAGACGAGCGCGCCCTTCAGCTGGCGCTTGATCAACTCTGCCTCCTGGGTTTGGGGGAGCCCCCCGCCCCCACGGCGGGCGAGGACGGGGGAGGTGGGGGGGGCGGCGCCCCCGCGCAGCCGGCCGCCCCCCCGCAGCCGGCCCCGCCGCCGCCGCCCGCCGCGGCCCCGGCCGCCCCGAGCGCGGCCCCCGCGGCGCAGACGCCCCAGCCCCCCGCCGCCCCCAAAGGGGCAAACGACGCCAAGCTCTGCGCGCTCTACAAAGAGGCCGAGCTGCGCCTGAAGGGCAGCAGCAACACCACGGAGTGCGTTCCCGTGCCCACCTCCGAGCACGTGGCCGAGATCGTGGGCAGGCAAGGTAAGCGGGTGTCCGGACGCTGCGAGGGTTGGAGTGGGGGCTTGCTGTCCCCGGCGCTGAAAGTTCATCGCTTCCCTCTTTGCCCGCCTCTGGCTCTGTCCCTTCTCGACAAAGGGGGCCCCGCCCCCTGCCCGGATTCCAAGTGCCACAAAGTTCCCTGGTACCCCTAGTAGGGACGACTCTTGGGACCCTTCCTCCCCTGGGGCTCCGCCCGTAGACAAAGAAATATCCTGGAACTGGGAGAGGAAAGGGGAGGGGGAGCTGCCTCCCAATCCCGGGGTCTGTGCGGAGGGGGTGTCGGCTCTGGGCTGGAAGAACTGACGGAATGTGCAATTACTTGGAAGTCCTTACTCTGGTATCAGCTTGTAGACTGGGGAGGGGGCACTCCTGGGACCTTCTGCCGTTGGAGTTAGGGACTCTGAGCAAGACCCGGTCCATGAAGCCCGACTGAGGATCTGTCTCTTTGTTGGGCTGAGTGTAGGAATGAAAGGGGGTGTGGCCCAGGGGAGGGTCCCAGTCTGGAGAGAGGTGATGAGGAAGCCCTTAGCAGAGAGGGGTCCTGTGGTCGTTTGCTGGCCCTTGCATGTGTGGGCCCTTGTGTTTGGGGAGGGTGTCTCTGAAGTGGTACCAGCCCTGGCGTGGGCCTCTCCTTCTCCGTCTTGCTTTTGTTCTGGGCTGGCCACGGCCTGGAGCCAAGGGTCTAAAGAAGAGTCTCTGAGTGAATGCGTGGGACAAGGCAGGAGAGGCATGTCGTTGAAGGGGGCAGAGAGACCTCCACTTGGAAATTTGGTGGTGGGTTACATGTCTGGGTGTGCTGGGAGGGGAATTGGATTAAGCCAATGGAATATGTTACCACACCCTCCTCAGCCCGGCATGCCTAGGTGGGTGGGAGTGTTGGTAAGTACCCAAATTGAGCAACCTGGATCTTGGGGACCCTTCCCCACCCAGCTTTGGGGGGAGAGGAGCGGGATTTGGATATTGCAAAGGGGCTGGGCTGAGAGGTGGAGTGGGGGAGGAGCTGCCCCACTGTGGGGAACAATGGAGGGGCTGCATTCCGCGGGAGTAGAGGAGGAGGGCAGTTCCTGGCGGTTGGATGGGGAGGCAGGCTGTGGCCCCTACTTCATATTCCACCTCATCCACCCTAGTATTGGAGCTGGAGGATTTGGAATGGGGAGCTGAGTGGAGGAGGGGAGCTTGCCACTCCCCTGCACAGCGCCCCCTCCCACAATCTCTTGGGGTGTCTGGTTTAGAAAGTTGGATTTCCCTCCGTCAGAGACACGGGGGATCCAGAGCCTGGAACTGGATGGGGATATTAATATCTCTGCTTGAGTGAGGCACCAGAATTTAATGGAGTCCTTTTCTCTTCTGCCTCCTTAGCAAATGTGTCTATCCATCATCAAAGTAGAATTTCTCTTCTTCAGAAAACATGTCCTCCCGTCCCCACTCCCCAGTAGGTGGAAGTCCTCTCTGGTCTGCTGCCGCAGTTTGAGCATTTCTCTGACTCGACCTCCCTTCTAGAGATGCTTCTGTGTTGCAGAAGCCAGGAGGACGAAGCTCTGGGTTCTCTACTGCCTGGCCTCTGGCTTTTCTCTTTAGTCTTATACCAGGGCTTGACCTCCCAAACTCCCCAACTTTCAAGAAACCTAGCTTCCACTGAAGTTTTTGGAGCCTAGGTGCCCATGAAATGGCATGTAAGTTGAGGTAGCAGAATGTACTGTGCTTTGGTCCTCCAAGACTCACAGACTGAACCATTATCTACTGCCAATAAAGCAGCAAGGATGTAGGCTTGACAACAAGTAGGACTTCTTAACTGCCAACAAGTCTGAAAAGAAGCTCAGGAGTCAAATTTTCCTTCCTAATATATCTTAAAGATATGTCCTTAACCCACCATGTCCCTCCAGTACATTAGGGTAGAAAAGACACTATTTGGAGTGGAGAGGGAGGAGAAAGAAAAAACAAGTTCACACAGAGGCCTGCAGTTGAGCGTTGGGAGAGTCAGAAGAGTGGGCACTTGTCTTTGGATTGCTAGTGTGTCAGCGGAGAGATGTGCCTGGGGAGCCCAGGGAGTTTGTGCGAACCTGGCAAAGGCCGTACAGTCTGTGTGCTGGGGAAGACTGAGATAGGGGAGGGTCTGTGTACATGTGAAGGGTGTTCTGTCACCCCACGGGATTGCTTGCTTGGACGGATGCACTCTGCCCACTGCTTTAGTATCCTTAGGGACATGTTCTCACACCCCACAGGCACAGCCTCTCTCCGCAGCCCCCCAGCTCTAACCAGCCACTCCTTCAGAGCAGGAGCGTGGGTCCAGAAATGCCCACTTCCTCCCTCTCAGCCTCCAGGGCATCTCAACCCTGCCTGGGGCAGAGAACAAGAACACAGCTCCTCCTCTCCAGATGATGCGAACTTCTACTTTTCTCTCTTGAAATTCTCACTCCTCGACCCCCACCCCATCCTGTTCTCTCCCACAAGTCCCACACTGAGTGTCAGGTGCTGCAAACTTTATGACGTGGAGACTCAGAGGATATGGGGCAGAAGGCATGGCACACGATGGCCAATGACCCTGGGTGAGCTAGAGGACACCTTTAGTGAATAGAGGTCACACAGTAGACTGTGTGCATTGGAGTTTTGAGCAAAGATCAGGAGAGGTGACTCAGAGGTTTGTGAGGTGGAGGGAACGGAAGGGCGGGTTCTTAGGGGAGAGTTTGTGAGCAGGTTTTGGGTTAGCCGCTTTTCTGAAAGGCTCTGAAGGAGGCGGTTTTGGAGGAGTGTATTTGGAAGGCCCAGAATGGTTGGCACACAAGAGAAACATGGGGTGGCTGTGCGTGTGGCTGTCAGGGTGTCACTGGAACAAGTGAAGGGGTCCTGGGAGGCTGGGGTTCTGGAGACATCCCAGTATATCCCTTGTCCTGTGAATTTCTTTCCCACTCTGCTCAGGCTGCAAGATTAAGGCTTTGAGAGCCAAGACCAACACCTACATCAAGACACCTGTGCGAGGTGAGGAGCCCGTGTTCATGGTGACTGGGAGACGGGAAGACGTGGCCACAGCCCGGCGGGAAATCATCTCAGCAGCTGAGCACTTCTCCATGATAAGAGCCTCACGCAACAAATCTGGCGCCGCCTTTGGTGTGGCCCCTGCTCTGCCGGGCCAGGTGACCATTCGTGTTCGAGTGCCCTACCGTGTGGTGGGACTGGTGGTGGGTCCCAAGGGAGCGACTATCAAACGCATCCAGCAGCAGACCAACACATACATCATCACCCCCAGCCGGGACCGAGACCCGGTGTTCGAGATCACCGGCGCCCCAGGCAACGTGGAACGTGCGCGGGAGGAGATTGAGACGCACATCGCTGTGCGCACCGGCAAGATCCTCGAGTACAACAGCGACGGCGACTTCCTGGCCGGCAGCCCCGACACTGCGCTGGACAGCCGCTACTCGGACGCCTGGCGGGTGCATGCTCCGGGCTGCAAGCCGCTTTCCACCTTCCGGCAGAACAGCCTGGGCTGCATCGGCGAGTGCAGTGTGGACTCGGCCTTCGAGGCCCCGCGCCTAGGCGAGCAGGGCGGGGACTTCGGCTACGGCGGGTATTTGTTTCCGGGCTATGGTGTGGGCAAGCAGGACGTCTACTACGGCGTGGCTGAGACGAGTCCCCCGTTGTGGGCGGGCCAGGAGAACGCCACGCCCACCTCGGTGCTCTTTTCTGCCTCCTCCTCTTCAGCCAAGGCACGCGCAGGCCCATCGGGTGCACACCGCTCTCCAGCCACCTCTGCGGGGCCAGAGCAGCTGGCCGGGCTCCCTCGGCGACCGCCTGGAGAGCCACTGCAGGGCTTCTCTAAACTGGGGGCGGGAGGGCTGCGGAGTCCAGGCGGCGGGCGGGACTGTATGGTGTGCTTTGAGAGCGAAGTGACAGCAGCCCTGGTGCCCTGTGGACACAACCTTTTCTGCATGGAGTGTGCAGTACGCATCTGCGAGAGGACGGACCCAGAGTGTCCTGTCTGCCACATCACCGCCACGCAAGCCATCCGAATATTTTCCTAAGTTCCCTGTCCCTGGTCTGGGCCCGCTGCCCAGGGTGACACCCTGGACCTGTAGGGCCTTTTGGAAAATCAGTGACTACAGGGCAAGGTGCTTAGAAATATTCGCTCCCTGGGGTGGGGAGGGGAGGCATGAGTGGCTGGGGGGGCAGCCACTTTCAGAACCTCTGGTTACCCTTTGGGAGGGGGCCAGACCGTAAGTTTTACTAGAGTTACAACTCTGATACCTCAACACACCCTTAAATCTGGAAGCAGCTATAGAAGCTTTTGTTTAGCCTGCTGTCCACCAGGGCATCCCGACCTTTCCCTTCTCCCCATCCGTGTGTCATTTTGCCCCTTCCTCTGTGGAGAGGTAAGACAACACAGGAGGGGGAGAATTGCCATCTGTAACCAGAGGTGCTCTTAGTGATCCCCGCCCCTCTGGTCCTGACCTCCCACCTCCTAACATAACCCTTTATCCCCCTCCCCACTCTATCCTGAGTTCCCAGCAGTATGAGGGAGTGGGGGCCTATCAGATCTGGAGTGAGGAGGAGGTCAATCAATAAAGGGCTCACAACTCATCTGTCTTACAAAGCTGGGCTGGAGAGATCTGGAAAGAAGCTTCCCTTTCCCTCCAACTTTTTGCTTGGCTTCCCTAGCTTTTCTTCTGGGTTTGCCCCTTGCTTTTTTCCATTTCTTCAACCCCCCCTCCCCTGGCTGTCCTCCTTGTCTATCTTCCTTTCCCCTTCCTGCCCCTTCTAGCCCAGCTTTGGGGATACCATCCTCCTGGGGAGAAGAACCCCCAGTTCCTCTTCATGTACTGGATAGCTCTGTCCCCCACTCCTCCAAAGAACCCGTTCCAGTTCTTGATGGAATGTAGCCGTAGACTCAGTGCCAGTTCAAGAGGGAAACCGATAATGGGGGTCCGTAAGGGTTGAAACCCCTCCTTTATCATGTATGGGCATTATACTTAGGGAGCACTTCTGGGTCTTCTGGCCAAGAGAAGAGAAAATGGGAAGTAGGAAAAGTCCTGGGGCAGGAAAGATGTGGATGGATGGCTCCCCCTCCCCCTCACCTGCAGTGGCCTATCCCCTGACCTCGCTGCACCGGCTGGACCATTATTGAATCCGTATTAGCCACAAATCATGAAGTCTCTGTCTTACCCACTGGCTGAGGAGAGAGGCCAGATCTTTGGTGAGGGTCAAGCCCGGGCAAAGCATTGAGATGCAGCAGGGCCTGTTACAAGAATCAGGTGTTGTGATAGGGCCTGGCACCCTTTGCTGTTCCCATTGCTCACTTGTCCGTCTGTCCCGCAGCCTCCTACCCTCCTGGTTCCGCTGGCCGGGCCAGGAGAGGATGGGTGATGGGGAAGCCCGGGAGACCCAGGAGATGCTTGTATATAGTCAGGTGGGACTATGAGCTCTTCTAGCTTAGAAGTCCCATTCTTCCTGGATGGAGAAGGGATGTGGGATGAGGGCACAGAGGGAGGTCCTCTCTCCCCTTTGCCTATTGTGAATTAACTTGCCTCTCCTCAGCCTTCCCCTCCAGACCACCAGCCTGGGAGGGGAGAGGAAGGAGGCTACAGCCCAAAAAACTGGCCTGTGGCAGCTTCCCTCCTCTCCACCAATGTGAGCCATCTTGAGATGTCTGTACAATAGAAACCAAACCAAATGGGCACCCTGGGTTGCCCAGGGGCAGGGCATGGGAGGGGGTGGGAAAAAGGGATGTCTGTCGACCCCCTCCCCCTCTCCACTCCTTACCCACAAAGGCAAAGACTGTTACAGTAGGGGCTCCACAGATCCAGTCCCACCCTTGCAGAGGAGCCTTTCCTAGAAACTAGTGCAAAACGCAAAAGTGAGCAACAAGAGAGAAAGCAATGAGGGAGTGAGATGGTGACCAACAGGAGAGGAAACAAAAATAGCAAAAAAGAAAAAAAAAGCAGTTCTTTATAATTTAATATTCTATTTTAATAAAGGCATTTATTACCGTATAAATGTAGCAAAGAACCTGGGCTAATATGAAAAAAAAGACTTTTTATTAGGTAATTTATTATATGAAAAGGATATTTTATTTTATGATAAAGTGATCCTTAAAAAAAACTTTAGAAGGTTTAGAATATATGTAGGGAGAGAAGAAAAAATACATTTGTATTCAGAGTTAAATCTTAAAAAAGTTTTTAATATATGTTCGGGTTTATGTTCTTTTTTTCCCCCACTTTTTTTTGGGGAGAAATATCATTTGCTTTTCTTGGGGGAGCATCCTGGGATGGCTGGTGGAGAGAGGGGATGGGGGAGATGGTCCCTTCTGGGGCCCCCACCAGTAGATTGAATTTCATTCCGTGGGCTCCCCTCCTCCTCCCCCTCAGGGGAGCCGGCAGAGCCAAACAAAAGAAGGGATTAACCAGAAAGGAAGAAGCTTTGGGACTAAGGACTGAGGGTCCTGGAGTGTCCCCTCCTTCCCCTACCCTGTGCCAGGGGCAAGTGAGGGGGAAGGCAAAACAGGCCTAGCAGGCTTATGGAAACCCTCAGAGGTGTGAGATTTAAGAGAAATAAATTTTTTTTAACCAAAAAAAGAGAGAAAAATGAGAAAGAAAAACCGAGGGGTTTAAAAGAAGAGAATAATACAAAATAATTCAAATTTATTTCATATAATCCTAGAGAAAGAAAAAAGAATTACTAGTTACTTAGTAGACGATACTCAGATAGCTTAAAGTTTAGTAGCGTTGTGGGCCCCTGAGCCCAGTAGGAAGTATAAAGATATGGGAAAAAGAATAGAGGCCGGCGGCTGAGCTGCCCTACCCTGGGGACAGGGCTGGAGCAGGCTGCTAGCTCAGATTGGGAGCTTCCAGTCTGCTGGGGTTGATTCTGAGAATCCTTAGGGTTTTAAGTGTGGGACAGGTACACACTGGGCATCTGAAACCAGGTGAGACTGGGCATCTGCTGGGAAGCCCCTACTCCTAATGCCCAACCCTCACCCAAGACAGCTTCTCCCAGGCCACACTGAGGAGGTCCTTGAAGTCACCTCAGTCCATCTTGCTACAGGTTGGTTCAAGAGCAAGGTACAGCTCTTCACCAATGAGCGTGCGATGCTTGTCGGCCCAGCTTTGCCCGTGCTGCGGTGGGAGCGGCGATGCAATCCAGTGCTGTTTTCCTCACAGGTGCAGTGTTCTTTTTTATTTTTTGACACAGGGTCTCTAGCCCAGCCTGGCCTTAAACAAGCAGCCATCTTCTTGCTGTCTCCAATTGCTGGGACTACAAGGCATGCCCCACCACACTCGGCTTTGTGGAGTCTCAGAGAAAGTCACATCCCAAGAAATACTTTCTACTCAGGAAGTAGAGCGTAAATACGGCCTGGGAGAACCTGCCCCCCAGAGTACAGCGGTGAAAGTAAGAAGGGAGCTTTGGTGAGCCTAGTGTAGCCCTGGTGTCCTAGCCTCCCTCTATGTTTAGATAGGGATCACCCACTGGCCACATCGCATCACCTTCCCCGCAGAAAACTGGAAGCCTGGCTTTTGCATGTAAGAAATGAGCATTTTTAAGCACTTGTCTTGCATCAGCCCCCACTGGCAATCAGATCAGGGTGGGGAGAGGCCTCTTGGCTTTAGTCTGAGCAAGCAGTGCATCGGCTATGGACCCTAGAGCCCAGACACACCTCCCTCTCCCCATCTAGAGAGTAGAGGTCCCCCTGCTCTCTTTGCCCTAGGACTCTCGATAGTTTGAGATGGTAGCATCTGGGCAAGGGGAGAATTTGCCCTTGCCTACCGAGGGTGAGTGCTTGAGAGGTCAGGTGGGTGGGTGGAGGCTGCCCTGGGGCAGTAGAGTAGGGTTGTGGTCAGACTTGACTTGAGGCACCTAGTGACTCTTGCAAATCACCAAGTTCAAATGCAAAACAAAGGTGGGAAATAAAACAGACCCATGAATAATCAAGTGATGCTGCACACCACGCAGAGAAACCAAGGAGGGGGAGGGTTAATGTATTAAACGTGCGATTGAGAAGTTAATTTTATTAAAAGTATTATTACTTAAGGCTCCGTCTTTCACTGTGTGGCAGCTGGAATTGCACTGGGACTGGTACTCTGGTGTGGGAAATGGGGACTTCCAGGGTTCCCCGCAAAAGATGTGGAGAGACAAAATCCTCCCCTACTCTACCAACTTCCGTTCTTCCCTGTTTCAGGATAGGGAAAGGGCTGGATGGGGTACTCCCCTCCCGTCTTAGGAACCTCTCCTGAGTACCTCTACTAGGCCAGCCCTGCTTCCTAGAATCTTCCCCCCACCTCTTGCCCATGGCATTAAAGTGACCTCAGTTCTTGGCACCAGAGCTTTGGGTACCAGATGGTGCTGGAGGATGGTTTCTTTTGTCTTCCAAATACCCCTCCCCTCCACACAATCTTCCATCCCCCACCTGCCCTAGGGGTTGGCAGAGGAAAGGGTAGGCAATTCTTGTCCCCCCTTGGCACTGTCCCCAGACAGAACTCCAGAAGCAGGCCCTGAGGGGCAGTGGAGATGGTAGAGATGACAAAAAGGGATGGAGAAAGGAATCAGGGACTCAGGAGAAGTCAAAGTTGGAAGGGCAGCACTGACGATTCAATAAGGGGCAGGTGGAAGGCAGCAGGACAGCCAGGCGTGATACAAAACAGCTTTATTGGGGGGGGGCTAGCCTGTGAGGGGGTGTGTGGGCGGATGCTAGAGACGTGGTAGGGCGTGAGGACCCTGTGCTTGTGAAGTGGGGGGGAGGGAACGACTCAAGGGTAGAGAAAAATCCTGCAATTGGGTGGGAGGGACCCGAAGGCTGAATGGAGGCAGTGACTCATGGTTGGCCATGACTGAATTCAGAGGTTGATGCAGCAAGCCTTCTTCTCCCCAGGGCCAGAATCCTGTTCAGTTTGGGCATTGCCCAGGGTGATGGCATTGGCCCGGGTGCTGTTCTGTCTCTGCTTGGACACCTTTGCAAAGATCTCTAAGGACAAAGGGCGGTAATCAGGCCAGAAGTTTAATGTTCCACCCCCCTAACCATGCCATTTCTGAGCACAGGTGGCCACCCCAGAAAACTCTGGAAGGAAGTAGTTTTGACACCTGGGTCTTGTCTGGGTAAACAAAGAGCCCAGACTCAGCCCCCTAAAGACAATGAGGCCTTCTGGTTCCTTCCTTAAACTCTAGGATGAGTGGAGGAGGGATAGAGGTGGGACCAGTGGCTCTGAGGAGGCTGGAGCCCTCCGTGGACTGGAGCTAGGACAGGGTATCCCACTGAAATGGAGCACCCAATGTGGGTAGACTCACCTTTGAGGACAGTCTCAAAGGCCAGCTCCACATTGGTGGAGTCCAGTGCTGAGGTCTCCAGGAACAGTAGACCGTTGTTTTCTGCAGGAAAGGAAGCACACATTATTCGTGGATCATGGCAACACTAGAGACTTTTATTTAGTGCTTTCTATGTCTTTTTTTTTTCTATATGCAAAACCCTTGGTAGATAGCAGCTCATCTAATCCTTTATACAATCTATAAGGTAGGTTCATTTAGGAAAGTAAAGCCTAGACATGCAGAGAGAATGGAGAAGGAACTTGCCTTGTGGCCTACATCTAGTCATTGCTCAAGAGGAGACCAGATGCTGTAGAGGAGTCAATGAGATGGCCACCAGGAGCCCACCAGGGGCCCTGACTGAGTATTGCAGGGTGGAGGCCGTCTTACAATCAACTGTGAACAACTGCAAATGAAGCCAGTCTCACAGCAGGGAAGCAGGGGAGGCTCATGGGTTCCCAAGGGGACTGGAAGCAGTGAAGCACCTGGGGGACAGACCCCTCCGGCCCTAATGTGTGAGTAATGGAGAAGCTGGACAGAGTGGGGGCGGCCCTCACCAGCAAACATGCAGGCCTCCTCCGTGGGCACCTCCCTGGCCTGGCTCAGGTCACTTTTGTTCCCCACCAGCATGACAACAATAGTGGCTTCAGCGTGGTCATAGAGCTCCTTGAGCCAGCGTTCTACAACGGCGTAGGTCTGGTGCTTCGTTAGGTCAAATACCAGGAGCGCTCCAACCGCTCCGCGGTAGTACCTGTGTGGGGTTGAGAGGAAGGGATGGACAGAGCATAGTCGTCAAGCTAAATGCCTGGCATCAGTGTGCCAGCAGTCAGGACCCCAGCCCCTGCAGGGCACTCAAGGTCCCTTGTGCTGCAGAGATGCTGGTCTCAGAGTGCAGCGTCACCGCCCGGCTCCAAACCCTACCAGCTCAAGGCCTCCGCAATCTTCTGCCTGACTTCAGCCTTGCCCACCCACCAATGCCCACGTGGACTCTGAGCAGGTATACGCCTGGATCTTTCACTTTTAATGTCCTCCTCACACAGCGGCCTCTTCTTTTGGCATCTTTTCAGGGTGAACCACATGCCTGCCCCTTGAACCAGTCAGTACCTGGCCTGAATTCCGAGTTCAAAAGGCCATCTTCAGATTGGGGGCATCTAATTATTCCTTGTTTTGTTTTGGGACAAGAACTCAATATGTACAGCCGGGTGGTGGTGGCGCACGCTTTTAATCCCAGCACTTGGGAGGCAGAGGCAGGCGGATCTCTGTGAGTTCGAGACCAGCCTGGTCTACAAGAGCTAGTTCCAGGACAGGCTCCAAAACCACAGAGAAACCCTGTCTCGAAAAACCAAAAAAAAAAAAAAAAAGATTTATTTATTACGTATACAATATTCTGCCTACATGTGTACCTGCAGGCCGGAAGAGGACACTAGATTTCATTACAGATGGTCGTGAGCCATCATGTGAGTGCTGGGAATTGAACTCAGGTCCTCTGGGAGAGCACATCTCTCCAGCCCCTTATTCCTAGTTTATTAACAAATCAACCAAGTCTTGTTTTTTTGGTTGTTTTGTTTTGTTTTGTTTTGTTTTTTGAGACAGGGCTTCTCTGTAGCTTTGGAGCCTGTCCTAGAACTAGCTCTTGTAGTTCAGGATGGCCTTGAACTCACAAAGATCCGCCTGTCTCTGCCTCTGGAGTGCTGGGTTTAAAGGCGTGTGTCACCACCGCCCAGCCTCAACCAAGTCTTATAAGAGGTCAAATAATTGGAAGTAGTGGGTGAGTGTGGCCCTTTAGTCTGCATAACAACCCCTGCTTCCTGCTTCAAGTCTCTTGTGGTTCTGTCTTCCATCATATATGACAGATCAACCACATCTCAGACAGCAGGACCTGACACTGACCAGGAGTTGCTGGACATGGTTCCTGAAGGCCTAATTCTCTGAAGCTTTATAAACTGCATATTCCAAGCTGGGGATATGGCTACTGTATGGGAAGCCATTCGATTCTGAGTACAATCGATCTATCCAGCCATTCATCCATCCACCCACCCATCAATCAATCAATTAATCAACTAATCTAATTTTAAAAAATAGTGATCAGGAATGGTGGGGAACACCTTTAATCCCAGCATTTAGGAGGCAGAGGCAGGCAGATCTCTGTGAGTTCCAGGCCAGCCTAGTCTATAGAGTGAGTTCCAGACCAGAAAGGACTACATAGTGAGTTCCAGGTCTACGTGTGAGCTCAGGCTAGCCTGATCTCTAAAACTTACACCGAAGTCCAGGTAACCCTGTCACTTGTGACTGGACACATTGCCGCCGAGCAGAGCACTGAGCTGGAGTCAAGGGGCACTCTTAGTTCATGCACCTACTTAAACAAGGCACCTCACTTCTTCCTGTAATACTTTAAAATGACGGGTACAAAGGGCTTTGTGTCTTCCTGGGCACAGGAGAGGCTTAGTAAGTAGGGCCATGACTTGCATTAACAGTCATTACATCCTATTTATCCCTGTTGTCAAACATAGAACTTGTGTCTTCATGATTCCCATCACAGGGAACACACAACACACTCCTGCCTCCCGTCCCCCCAAGGCCTGGGCTCACGCAGAGGTGATGGCTCGGTACCGCTCCAGGCCAGCTGTGTCCCAGATCTGCGCCTTGATGGCTGCGGTGCCCAGCATTACAGTCCGGGTGGAGAACTCAACCCCGATGGTGGTGCGGCTGTCGTGGCTGAACTCATTGCGGGTGAACCGGGACAGCAGATTGGTCTTGCCCACGCCTGACTCGCCGATCAGCACCACTAAGGAAGTGGAGAGAGGAGAGCTGAGCCAGGGCAGAGTGGCTCTGAGCCTACCTGAGCCGGAGAGTCTGTTCAACAGGAAAGAAAGGGGCTCAGAAAAGCAAGATGGCAGAGGCTGTGGTTGGCCACACTACATAGGGAATCTGCAGGGGTGGAGGGATGGGGATGGACAGACAGACACAGAAGGGCAAGGAGTATTCAAGGCAGCGGCGACTGAGGCAACACAGTTTGCCTGTGATTCTGGTAACGCAGTGACAGTTACAGCTGTGGGCTGCTCACAGGGGACATGGGAATGACAGGCATGGGAGTTCTGGGGTGCACATTTCCGGACTAGGGGCATGGGAAAGTTGCTGAGGTCTGTATGTGAAGTGGAAGGAAGAGGAGGGGGCTTGGGTATGTTATGTGCTTACATGTAAGAAGCAAAAGGTTGGCAGGTGACACTTCTGTGGGTGACAGGAAGGTGTAGGAGTGCACCTGTGTGTGCGTGTGTGTGTCACTGCCTCTGCTGTGAAGGTCTAGGAGTGCACCTGTGTGTGTGCATGTGTGTGTCACTGCCTCTCCTGTGAAGGTGTAGGAGTGCACCTGTGTGTGTGTGTGTGTGTGTGTGTGTCACTGCCTCTCCTGTGAAGGTGTAGGAGTGCACCTGTGTGTATGCATGTGTGTGTCACTGCCTCTCCTGTGAAGGTGTAGGAGTGCACCTGTGTGTGTGTGTGTGTGTGTGTGTCACTGCCTCTCCTGTGAAGGTGTAGGAGTGCACCTGTGTGTGTGTGTCACTGCCTCTCCTGTGAAGGTGTAGGAGTGCACCTGTGTGTGTGTGTGTGTGTCACTGCCTCTCCTGTGAAGGTCTAGGAGTGCACCTGTGTGTGTGTGTGTCACTGCCTCTCCTGTGAAGGTGTAGGAGTGCACCTGTGTGTGTGTGTGTCACTGCCTCTCCTGTGAAGGTGTAGGAGTGCACCTGTGTGTATGCGTGTGTGTGTCACTGCCTCTCCTGTGAAGGTGTAGGAGTGCACCTGTGTGTGTGTCACTGCCTCTCCTGTGAAGGTGTAGGAGTGCACCTGTGTGTATGCGTGTGTGTGTCACTGCCTCTCCTGTGAAGGTGTAGGAGTGCACCTGTGTGTGTGTGTGTGTCACTGCCTCTCCTGTGAAGGTGTAGGAGTGCACCTGTGTGTGTGTCACTGCCTCTCCTGTGAAGGTGTAGGAGTGCACCTGTGTGTATGCGTGTGTGTGTCACTGCCTCTCCTGTGAAGGTGTAGGAGTGCACCTGTGTGTGTGTCACTGCCTCTCCTGTGAAGGTGTAGGAGTGCACCTGTGTGTATGCGTGTGTGTGTCACTGCCTCTCCTGTGAAGGTGTAGGAGTGCACCTGTGTGTGTGTGTGTGTCACTGCCTCTCCTGTGAAGGTGTAGGAGTGCACCTGTGTGTGTGTGTGTCACTGCCTCTCCTGTGAAGGTGTAGGAGTGCACCTGTGTGTGTGTGTGTCACTGCCTCTCCTGTGAAGGTGTAGGAGTGCACCTGTGTGTGTGTGTGTGTCACTGCCTCTCCTGTGAAGGTGTAGGAGTGCACCTGTGTGTGTGTGTGTGTCACTGCCTCTCCTGTGAAGGTGTAGGAGTGCACCTGTGTGTGTGTCACTGCCTCTCCTGTGAAGGTCTAGGAGTGCACCTGTGTGTGTGTGTCACTGCCTCTCCTGTGAAGGTCTAGGAGTGCACCTGTGTGTGTGTGTGTCACTGCCTCTCCTGTGAAGGTGTAGGAGTGCACCTGTGTGTGTGTGTGTCACTGCCTCTCCTGTGAAGGTGTAGGAGTGCACCTGTGTGTGTGTGTGTGTGTGTGTGTGTCACTGCCTCTCCTGTGAAGGTGTAGGAGTGCACCTGTGTGTGTGTGTGTGTCACTGCCTCTCCTGTGAAGGTGTAGGAGTGCACCTGTGTGTGTGTGTGTCACTGCCTCTCCTGTGAAGGTGTAGGAGTGCACCTGTGTGTGTGTGTGTCACTGCCTCTCCTGTGAAGGTGTAGGAGTGCACCTGTGTGTGTGTGTGTGTCACTGCCTCTCCTGTGAAGGTGTAGGAGTGCACCTGTGTGTGTGTGTCACTGCCTCTCCTGTGAAGGTGTAGGAGTGCACCTGTGTGTGTGTGTGTGTCACTGCCTCTCCTGTGAAGGTGTAGGAGTGCACCTGTGTGTGTGTGTGTGTCACTGCCTCTCCTGTGAAGGTGTAGGAGTGCACCTGTGTGTGTGTGTGTGTCACTGCCTCTCCTGTGAAGGTGTAGGAGTGCATCAGTGTGTGTGTGTGTGTCACTGCCTCTCCTGTGAAGGTGTAGGAGTGCACCTGTGTGTGTGTCACTGCCTCTCCTGTGAAGGTGTAGGAGTGCACCTGTGTGTGTGTGTGTGTGTCACTGCCTCTCCTGTGAAGGTGTAGGAGTGCACCTGTGTGTGTGTGTCACTGCCTCTCCTGTGAAGGTGTAGGAGTGCACCTGTGTGTGTGTGTGTGTCACTGCCTCTCCTGTGAAGGTGTAGGAGTGCACCTGTGTGTGTGTGTGTGTCACTGCCTCTCCTGTGAAGGTGTAGGAGTGCACCTGTGTGTGTGTGTGTGTCACTGCCTCTCCTGTGAAGGTGTAGGAGTGCATCAGTGTGTGTGTGTGTGTCACTGCCTCTCCTGTGAAGGTGTAGGAGTGCACCTGTGTGTGTGTCACTGCCTCTCCTGTGAAGGTGTAGGAGTGCATCAGTGTGTGTGTGTGTGTCACTGCCTCTCCTGTGAAGGTGTAGGAGTGCACCTGTGTGTGTGTGTCACTGCCTCTCCTGTGAAGGTGTAGGAGTGCACCTGTGTGTGTGTGTGTGTCACTGCCTCTCCTGTGAAGGTGTAGGAGTGCACCTGTGTGTGTGTGTGTCACTGCCTCTCCTGTGAAGGTGTAGGAGTGCACCTGTGTGTGTGTGTGTGTGTGTCACTGCCTCTCCTGTGAAGGTGTAGGAGTGCACCTGTGTGTGTGTGTGTGTGTGTGTGTGTGTCACTGCCTCTCCTGTGAAGGTGTAGGAGTGCACCTGTGTGTGTGTGTGTCATTGCCTCTCCTTTGCTATCCATCCCCAGCCCTGTCTTCAGACTCAGGGCAAGGGTTTTTTTGTTTGTTTGTTTTTTTGGATTTTTCGAGACAGCGTTTCTCTGTAACTTTTGGTTCCTGTCCTGGAACTAGCTCTTGTAGACCAGTCTGGCCTTGAACTCACAGAGATCCGCTGGCCTCTGCCTCCAGGGTGCTTGGATTAAAGTTGTGCCTGGTTTGCTTTCTTCAGATCAGCCACCATCCAAGCCTTTAAGTAGCCTCACCAGAGGTGTCTGTCGCCACTATTCCCATTTTATAGACAAGGAAGCCCCTCCCAGTCGGTCTTTCACCCCAGTAGGTCTATCACACTGTACTAAACACTAACGTACTGCCCACTCCCACCTTTCAGGAAGGGTTTGCCCCAACCCCTCACTGCACGGGGTGCGCAGTGGCAGTGACAGTTCGCTGTGCATGCATGAGTGCCATGAGCCCTCGTGAACATGGATGTCTTGCCTCTCCTGGACAGCTCCCTGTTCCAAGGCTATGGCAGGTGGCCACCCTCTGCCCTGTCCTGAGTCCTCCTGCTCATCTTCACATGGTGGCCAGAGTCAGCATAGTTCACCCTCCCGCCCACTTCTCCATGGTGGCACTGGAACCCCATTTGTGCCAACTGGTAAGTGCCAGAGAGGCCATGGGATCACTCAGAATGATGGACCGCACCAGGCATGTGAAGATAGTTTGGCACTGGGGGCTCAATAGTTAGGAGTCACTATACCACCGCCAGGCCACAGTCCTACCAGTTTCCTTGGGAAAATGCCAGGAGTACAGGCTCCCCAGCTTGTCCAGGGTGGGGCTGAGGTTGGGAGAGGCTGCAGGGTGTGGTGCAAAGGGAAGGAGAGTGCCATCAGGCCACTGTGCCTTCAGGAAGTGGGCTATAGACCCACAGAGGGACCAAACACTTGGAGCTGAGAATAAAGAAGTAGGAAGGAGCCAGGCAGTAGTGGCGCACGCCTTTAATCCCAGCACTCAGAGGGAGAGGCAGGCGGATCTCTGTGAGTTTGAGGCCAGCCTGGGCTACAGAGTGAGTTTCCATGACAGGCTCCAAAGCTACAGAGATACACTGTTTGGGGGGGGGGGGGGAGCAGAAAGGATGCACGCTTTGTCGCTTTCAGAGACAGTACCATCACACAGGCTCAGCGCAGGAGTCCCATGGAAACCATCAGCCAGCTCATTCATCACCCAGCACCTCCCCTCTGAACCAGCTACCTAGCTCAACAATGGTCTCCCTTTCCCCTTCTATGCACCTGCTCAGAAAGATGGTGACTTTCTTCCTTTTTTTTTTCTTTTTCAGTTTTGTTCAAGATGGGGTTTCTCTGTGTAGCCCTGGCTGTCCTGGAACTCACTCTGTAGACCAGGCTGGCCTCAAACTCAGAGATCTGCCTGCCTCTACCTCCCGAGGCTGGGATTAAAGACATGTACCACCACGGCCTGGACAGACTTTCTTCCTCTTAAATTGGCTTTCTTCTCCCTCTGCCCTGAATGCAAGTCCTTTCTAAATCAGACTTCCATATCTTGGGCTTCACCAGCTGACATTCCCAGGGACTTGAGCATTTATTAGAGACTATACAGCTTCCGAACATCTATCTGCACCTCTAACACTCCTGCCTATACTCCTGAGCCCTGCTTTCTCTCCTAGATTCCAAGTAAGAGATAAAACACAAGAAGACACCCTGTCTCCTCTGGAAACAGCCTCTCTCTGGAGCCTTCCCTTCGCAAGATCCCCAACTTACCCTTGAAGACAAAATTATAATCATCGTCTTTTCCAGTCATCTCGATTCAGCATGGAGTGAAGGTGTTTGCAGGTGCAGAGGTCACTGTTTGTTTATTGATTAAATGGCCTCAACTCTCAGCTCTTAAGAGACTTGCACCTAGCTCCCCTCTCACTGGGGTGAGGGACAGAGGGCTGAGTTGAGGCCAGGAAGAGCCCTGGAGGCTCAGCTTTGTCAGGTTGGGCTACTCTGTGGGAGCTGAGAGGACGGAAGTTGAGAACAGGAAGAGCTAGCCAGCTCGACTGGGGACCTGGGCACAGGTGGGTGGAGCGAGATGACGTCAGACAGGTTAAACAGGTTAGGTGTCTGCTTTCAGCCCACACTCCCTTAAACAGGAGAACCTTCTCCTAGAGTTAACAGGGGCTGAGGTTGAGCTGAAGGTTCCTAGGGTTTGCAGAAGGGGAGCTGCCATTAGGCTGAGAGAGAGATTTGTGGTGGGGCACAAGCTACTGGCCTCCAGCTTTCCCATCTCAGGTTCTGGTAGGCATCATACTGGAGGCATCAGGCAAAGAGCTATTAGGGCAGGACATGCAAGCTGGGAACAGCATCTCTGCAGCACAGAGTTGTAGGAGCTGCACCAGCCTGCAGCTTCAAGCCCTTCCTTAACAGCCTCAGGCCAGGGATGGGCAGCATTTCTCCCTCAGGTGGAGCTGGGATGCTACCTGCCCAGATGGGTCCCTTCCTACTTACCTGCACAGCCTCACCCCTTCCTACTTACCCACAGGGCTCCCCCCTTCCTACTCACCCACACAGTTCACCCACTTCTTACTCACCCACACTGCTCCCCCTTCCTACTCGGCTCCCCCCTTCCTACTCATCCACACGGTTCCCCCCCTTCCTACTCACCCACACGGTTCCCCCCCTTCCTACTCACCCACACAGTTTCCCCCTTCCTACTCGGCTCCCCCCTTCCTACTCATCCACACGGTTCCCCCCCTTCCTACTCACCCACACGGTTCCCCCCCTTCCTACTCACCCACACAGTTTCCCCCCTTCCTACTCGGCTCCCCCCTTCCTACTCACCCACACAGTTCCCCCCCTTCCTACTCACCCACACAGTTTCCCCCCTTCCTACTCACCCACACAGTTCCCCCCCTTCCTACTCGGCTCCCCCCTTCCTACTCACCCACACAGCTCCCCCCCTTCCTACTCACCCACACAGTTCCCCCCCTTCCTACTCACCCACACAGTTCCCCCCCTTCCTACTCACCCAGTTTCCCCCCTTCCTACTCGGCTCCCCCCTTCCTACTCATCCACACGGTTTCCCCCCCTTCCTACTCACCCACACTGCTCCCCCCTCCTACTTACCCACACGGTTCCCCCCCTTCCTATTCACCCACACAGTTCCCCCCCTTCCTACTCACCCACACAGTTCCCCCCCTTCCTACTCACCCACACAGTTCCCCCCTTCCTACTCACCCACACAGTTCCCCCCCTTCCTACTCACCCACACTGTTCCCCCCCTTCCTACTCACCCACACAGTTCCCCCCGTTCCTACTCACCCACAGTTTCCCCCCTTCCTACTCACCCACACAGTTCCCCCCGTTCCTACTCACCCACAGTTTCCCCCCTTCCTACTCACCCACACAGTTCCCCCCGTTCCTACTCACCCACAGTTTCCCCCCTTCCTACTCACCCACACAGTTCCCCCCTTCCTACTCACCCACACTGCTCCCCCCTTCCTACTCACCCACACGGTTCCCCCCTTCCTACTCACCCACACTGCTCCCCCCTTCCTACTCACCCACACAGTTCCCCCCCTTCCTACTCACCCACACAGTTCCCCCCCTTCCTACTCACCCACACAGTTCCCCCCTTCCTACTCACCCACACGGTTCCCCCCTTCCTACTACCCACACAGTTCCCCCCTTCCTACTCACCCACACTACTCCCCCTTTCCTACTCACCCACACGGTTCCCCCTTTCCTACTCACCCACACGGTTCCCCCCTTCCTACTCACCCACACGGTTCCCCCCTTCCTACTACCCACACAGTTCCCCCCTTCCTACTCACCCACACTGCTCCCCCTTTCCTACTCACCCACACGGTTCCCCCTTTCCTACTCACCCACACGGTTCCCCCTTTCCTACTCACCCACACGGTTCCCCCCTTCCTACTCACCCACACGGTTCCCCCCGTCCTACTTACCCACATGGGGTTCCACACCTTTAACCAAGCACTTGGGAGGCAGAGGCAGGCAGATCTCTGAGTGTGAGGCTGACCGGTCTACAGAGTTAAAATTGTTTAAAGAAAAGTAATTGCTTTTCTGATACTGGGAATGGTGGCACACAACTTTAGTCCCAGCACTTAGACGGCATATCTCTGAGTTCAAGGCTAGCCTGGTCTACAAAGCGAGTTCTAGGACAGCCAAGGCTACACAGGGAAACCCTGTTGGCAGGAGTTAGATGAGGCCCTGCACTGGAGAAGTCTTGCCAACAACTACTGGGAGATTTGGTGATGAGGGAGGAGGGAATCCTCTTAAGTAACCCACCCCACTCCTTCCCACGGCCTGAGTCTTCAAGCCAAGAAAACAGATGAGACACAAGACAAGAATTGAAATTTATTTGGAAAAAGCCGGAGTCCCATCTCCTGTAAGCGGTCCGGCTCCCCCAACCACCATCCCCCCTTCTCTGACCCCGGTGTCCATCACACTATGATGCTGCTACTTGGGTGAGGGGATCCTCCAGGTACTGCACCAGGGCCTGGGCCTGCAGGGAGAGAGCAGAAGTCAGGTCATCTCAAACTGGCTCCAACCAACCCCAGCCTACCCCCACTGCCCTTCAGAGAACTCCAGGAAGGGGCACGGACGCAGTGGTGGGGCCCAGGAAGGTGTGACCGAGGAGTGTACTCACTTTGGCCTTGAGCATTCCGAAGCCCACAGTCTCCTTGGCATACATACATAGCAGAAGGTTGGCCACCCGAGTAATGGCTACACGGCCCTCCTAGTGGGGATGATAGATTGAGACATTCTGCTTGGCACCCTTAGTTCCTACCTTCCCTGGGTGCCTCTGATCCTAGAGATATTGTCTCCCAAGCATGGCAGAGCAGGAAGTTCATCTAGGAAGCTTTGCCCCGCCCTTCAGACATGGGGTCTTCAGACCAAGTCTCCCAGAAACTGGGGTTTTCTTCTCTGATGCTAAGAATTGTCTCGACAGGTAAGGGACCAGGAATAATAAGCCAACTTTTTTGTCACTCTTTTTTTTTTAATATTTATTTATTATGTATACAATATTCTTTCTGCGTGTATGCCTGAAGGCCAGAAGAGGGCACCAGACCTCATTTCAGATGGTTGTGAGCCACCATGTGGTTGCTGGGAATTGAACTCAAGACCTTTGGAAGAGCAGGCAATGCTCTTAACCGCTGAGACATCTCTCCAGCCCCCTTTTTCGTCACTCTTGCAGAAGACCTGGATTTAATTCCCAACGCCCACACTGTGCTCACAACCACCCAGTTCAGGGGACCCAGTGCCTTCTTTGAGCCTCCTCGAGGGCTATGCATGTACATGGTGCACATATATAACACCTGGGCAAAACTCTCATACATACAAAATAAAAAACCTAAAAATAAACTTAACAGCAAAAAACAAAACAAACAAAAAACAAACAAAAAAACCACAACCCAATTTACATGTCTCCTCTTTTCCTATGGTATAGCTTTAAATGAAGACCAACTAAGAAGATGTTGTTGATCAACATTTAAAATAAAAATGACAGATGTCACATTAAAGTAAGAGAAGTGATGTTTCATGAAACTTGTTTTAGTGTGTGTATCAGTGTGGATACTAGGCTCTGACTCAAAAACAAAACTTGTGTTTCTGGGAACGGATCCTCAGACCCCAAAGTGCTTTACCACTGACTTTCACCCTCTGTTCCTTAAAATTCATTTATTATGGCTGGGCTGTTGTGAATGTCTCTGGGCTTCCTCCCTATGGTACCAGCTCTAGATTCAGCACCCAGTAGGAGTCAGCAATGGTTGGGAGGGTGCCTGAATCACAATGAAGAGCTTTCTGAGGCACATTCACCCCGGGACCAACTGATTTGTCCTGCACACCATCAAGGTTCAGGGCGCTGGGAACCAGGCAGGCCTCTTCATGCCTAAATCCTGCGACTTTCCCACTCACTCTGTGACGCTCCATCCTTACTGACCTTTGTCCAAGCATCACTCGGCCCGAGGCCCTTTGCAATTGCTGTTCTGTCAGAAATACTTGCAGAGATCTACCTGCCTGCATTAGTCTCTCAAGTGCTGGGACTAGAGGCATAAACCACCAAGAACTGTTAGAAATCTTTCCCCTGCAGAGAGATGCATCGCATATCCGCTTCCCCTCTCCAATCTTCCTGCAGTTCTTTTAGCAAATGTCACCTTTTCAGTGAGACTGACCGTCATATATGTCTGCGCCCTACCTTCACTTTTTTTTTCTTCCTTTTTAAATATCTATGTGTCTTACTTATTTGGCAAGGTGAGGCGGAGCACACCTGCAATCTCAGTAAACAGGAGGCAGAGGCAAGTTCGAGGTAAGCCTACTTTACTTCATACCATGCAGTCCATGAGGATAAATTTGAGATTGTCTTCATTAAACGCTTGGTTCCCGTTCCGGTCATACGCGGCCCAGATGTTACTGGCGATGGCCGCGGTGACCCGGGCATCTGTGTCCCCATAACCGGAGTAGGCCAGCAACGATCCCTCGTTATTCAGTAGCCTGGCGAAGATGGGGCAGGACATCGATTTAAAAAAATAAAAAAAGGAAGAATAAAAAGCCTGGGTTCCTATCTCAATTCCCTCTACTGGAGTTTTTAGAAAGCAAGGATCTGCGCTGAATATATCCTGGAGCATGCTCTAAGCACTCCTCGACTTCCCTCTCCGAGAGAGGCCCTCACGTACGGTTCCCGAAACGACCGCTCGCAGCACTAGCCTCCAAGCGCAGGACTCCTTCCCTACCCCTACTGCAGGCAGCCGCGCGCCGCCCCATTCCAGCGCTCGCCGCTCGGGTCCTTGCTGTGCACTCACAGGGTGCTCTGGACTCCTCCGGTGTTGGCTTGGCTTAGCACCTGCGTCAAAGCCTTGGGACGCAGCATGCCTGCGTCTCCTATCCCTGACCAGCACCCTAGACAACCCCAGCCACGGCCCTCCGCTCCCCGCCAGCCACTTCCGCTGGCCCAGCAGCCCAGCTACGAGGCGTCCCGGGAGTTGTAGTCTCCGAGCCTATCCACCGAGGGTCTGGCCCAGTCCCCGCCCCGCGCGAGGGGCGCTGGGAATGGTAGTTTCGTGTTACCTATCAAGGAATTCTGGGAACTATAGTTCGGCTTCCATTTCAAACCATGAGGCTGTGGGGGAAAAAAAGAGCGGGAGTGCAAGGCTAGTGGCAACATTGGAAGAACTTTTAACCCGTTCCACGAAAGGGGCGCCTTCGTGCCTACTGGTCAATCCGCGATTCAACAATAAAGATCTGTATTTGTTAAGCACATCCTTGGCCATGTTTCAAAGCAGTCACAGTTCTGTGAGGTACGGCTGTCTTGACACCCAAGGCTCAGAGAAGTCACGCAGGCAAACTCCCGGTCTCTGAAACTGTCCTTAATGGCTGTTTCTGCAGAGGTGTTAACATCCAGATCCAGGATCGAGCCCAGGCCAGGCAGAGATTCTGCCTCCAAAGAACACCAAGTTACTCCGGGGAACGGAGACGAGGCGGCGGCGGGAGGGAGCGGCGGGCGAAGACTGGCGGGACCCCCTAGCTGCAGTGCCCCCCCAGGCCGCCCGGGGCGCTGTGGCTGCGGCTGTCCGGAGGGGGCGGCGGAGCCTCGAGGGGCGGGAGGGGGAGGCGGAGGCGCCGGAGCCGAGTCGGGCCGGGCGGGCCGGGAGGAGGAGCCGGGCGGGCTGGCGGGCGGCCGGGCGGCGGCATGGCGGAGCCGACCGGGGCCGAGACGAGGCCCCAGATTCGGGTCACCGTCAAGACCCCCAAGGACAAGGAGGAGATCGTGATCTGCGATCGAGCCTCGGTCAAGGAGGTAGGACGGCTGGCGCTGGAGGGAGGAGAGCGGGAGCAGTGCGCGGAGGGGTCAGCGCTGAGATGGAGACCTCGGGGCCGGCCTGGCTACGGTACGGGCCCCTGGCCGGGGCGGAGCCCACGGGAATCCCGGCAGCGCGAGGGCCGACGAGGCGGGTAGGGGGCGCCCTGCCTGGGCTAGTCCGGCGAGCGTGGAGCGGCTTGGGACCGGTTTTGGCTGCGCTACCAGGGCTGGGGGCGTGGTGGGGGAGTGTGGGGAAGGGACACCTTGCAGGCGGGCACCCGAAAAGGTCTAGGCTTGAGGGGAGAGTGCGCCATGGTGGAGGTTCCAGGCGCCGAGGCACAGTGCCCCCCGAGAGAGTTTGCGGCTAAGCTTCCCCGGAGAGTCGCGTGGCGGGGGTGCTCTCTCCGCACAGATCCTTCCTGCTCGCAAATCGAAACGGTTGTGTTGTTCAGATTTCTGCTGTATAGGATCTATAGAGCGCAGTAGAGGATCAACAAAATGATGCTGAATGAGTGAGGGACTATTGCTGGTGTTTCCCCACTGCTTGAAGCTGCTCCAGAATTGCACATTGGGCGGGGCTTAGGATAGGCCATCTGGTTGGAAGAGAGGAATCTTTTGCTTAGCAAGTGCACTGTTTATAATTAGAGTACATGTTGTGTTGTGATTTGGAGGAGCTGGTAGACTCTAGAGAGTCTAACTCACTCAGAGTAGCCTTTGGTATCACTACTGCTCTCCCATGCAAGAATTTACAGTTAGCTAGGCCGTGGCAGCGCACGCCTTTAATCCCAGCACTCGGGAGGCAGAGGCAGGCGGATCTCTGTGAGTTCGAGGCCAGCTTGGTCTACAAGAGCTAATTCCAGGACAGGCTACAAAGTTTCAGAGAAACCCTATCTCAGGAAAAAAAAAAAAGAAGAAGAAAAAGAAGAAGAATTTACAGTTCTCCCGGAAAGGTTGAATTGGAACACAACTCTTATTGAGAGTATGGCTGATGGAGACATTGATGTACAGACCTGAGTTCCTAACCCCTCTCTGATCCTTATCTTAAAAAAATCCCAGCAGAGGGGATCTCTGTGAGTTCGAGGTCAACCTGGTCTATATAGAGAGTTCCAGGATAGTAAGGGTTACATAGAGACCCTACCTCTAAATGAATAAGTGATATGGAGATAGTAACACACTGACTTACTCAACAGCCGCATCTATTATAGTTCTGAGGAAGCTGGGGCTAAAGTGCCGAGAGAAACTGCAAGTCAAGGGAAAGCTGGAGAGATAGCCCGAGCCCAAGGCAAGCTGAGGATTGGGAAGGCTGCCCAGGAAGTAACCCTCTCAGAACTGGGTGGCGGGCCAGAAGCTGTCGTGGTAGATAGCAGCAGGGACTTGCCAGAGTTGGGAGACTGTGTAGTGGAACTAATCGAAAAACAGATCTGCTGGGCGGTGGTGGCGCACACCTTTAATCCCAGCACTCCGGAGGCAGAGACAGGTGGATCTCTGTGAGTTCAAGTCCAGCCTGATCTACCAGAGGGAGTTCCAGGACAGGCTCCAAAGCTACAAAAAACCCTTATCTCGAAAATCAAAAAAATTGTTGCTTATTGCAGCTAGAGGGGCAGAGTTGAGAGTAGAGTCCTGGCCGTGGAGTACAGGCAGCCTCCCCAGTGATCTCTGCCTCTTGACCACAGTTCAAGGAGGAAATCTCCCGGAGGTTTAAGGCTCAGCAGGATCAGCTGGTCCTGATCTTCGCAGGCAAGATCCTCAAGGATGGAGACACACTGAACCAGCATGGGATCAAGGATGGGCTCACGGTCCATTTAGTCATCAAGACCCCTCAGAAGTAAGTTCAGTAAGGGAACTGACCTTGCTCCTAAACTGGGATTTCTCTTCTGACCTTCTTACCTGTTCAGCTGTGCAGACAGCTGTTGGCCAGGCCTGGCCTGGTGCAGGTGGAAAAGGTCTTTCCTCTAGGGGAGCCTGACTGAACACTCCCAGATTGCCTTACTGACACCGTTCCTCTCTACTGATTGTCCCCCCGCATCTTGCCAGCCTGGGGTAAGGGTAGGGCAGGGCTGCTCAGGTGTGGCTTGAACTGGCCGCAGCTACGCAGCCAGCTTCCCACTTACTTGTTCGCTCTCCGACCATGGTTTTCCGTTGTTTGTCCTCAGGGCTCAAGATCCAGTGCCCACTCCTGCTTCTCCCCCATCCACTCCCGACTCTGCTTCTGCACCCTCCACCACACCTGCCTCCCCTGCTGCCCCCACCCAGCCCTGTGGCTCTGGCAATGCCACTTCAGATTCTGGCAATGGAGGAGGACCCTCTCCAGTGGCTGCAGAGGGGCCCCCAAGTGCCACTGCATCGATTCTCTGTAAGCCTTTAGGGAGGAGAGCACAGCTTGTATTTATTGGAGAGGGTAGTGGGAGTGCACAACGGTCCCTGCTCCTACTCCACAGGGGTGCTTACGCCAAGCCTGGGGGTAGGGGATCAGTTTACGATGGTTTCCAGGATTTTAGCAGCGAAAGGAGAGATGGGGTGAGAGTCCTGGTGAAGAGCAGAGAAGAGAAAGGCAGGTGGCTGCTTCATTTCTACCTGTGGATTGTGATGCTCAGCTTGACCTCTGCCTTTAGAGAGGTTTCTTTGCTGGAGCTGTGGGTGTGGCTGCAAGAGGGACCTGTGAGAAGCAATGAGGGTCTCTCCCGGATTTCCAGGCCCTGCTAGATCTGGACACTGACCCTACTCCTTCCCACAGCTGGCTTTGGGGGCATCCTTGGCCTAGGCAGTCTGGGCCTGGGTTCTGCCAACTTCATGGAGCTACAGCAACAGATGCAGAGACAGCTCATGTCCAACCCTGAGATGCTGACACAGATCATGGAGAACCCCTTGGTCCAGGATATGATGTCAAACCCTGACCTGATGCGCCACATGATCATGGCTAACCCCCAGATGCAACAGCTGATGGAGAGGAACCCTGAGATCAGCCATATGCTCAACAACCCCGAGCTCATGAGACAGGTGGGTGTGACAAAGCCGGAGGGAGGAATCTGGGGTCCTCTGTTCTGGGTCCCTGTTTCTTCATTCAACTCATTCTGTATCTTTGCATACTTGACACAGCGATGAACAGATACAGGCCAGGAGCTCCTTGTCTCTAAATGAAGTGGGACAGATATGCAGGTAGCACCATATTAATAGGTTTCTCCGCCAGTGCAATAAACCAGATCAAGCCAAATTGAAAAAGTAAAAGAACAGGTATATTGGAGCAAAGCAGCTCCCAGGTGAGCCCTTCAGCTCCAGAGAAGAGCCGGAGAAGTCACACAGCTGAACCACAGCAGGGAGCTTATATACTCTGTAGGCGAAGGGTGCTGCTGTGTCCTCCACAAGCTGGGTGTGTGCCCAGTACGGTCAAAAGCTGACCATTAGGCAGGGTCTCGGGCTCCTGGCGACTCTGGGGGAGGAGCTGCTGCAGCCGCCGAGAATGCAGAACTGCTTTTTGGTGCCTTTTCTTTGTTGGAGATTCTCTGAGTGGTGGGGTTTGGAGAGAGAGGAGAGGCTTTCTGGATCAAGCAGGAGTGAGCTGGAGGTTCCAGCCGAACATCTCAACATCTTTGGGTATATGGGCACCAGTTCTGTCTGCCTGTTTCCTGTTAATATGGGACAGTTGGGGGGGGGGCAGAGTCAGTGGGCTTGTGTTCAGTGGGAGTTACGGGTGAAGACACCTTGGTTAACCACCACTCTGGACACCCGAGGAAGCAGAGAAGGCGAGTTGCTAGGAGAAAAGAAATGACAGATTATTCCCACCCGCCCTCTGAATGGGGCTAGCCATGTGAAGATGGAGATTGTCAGAAGGAGCTGAATGGACATGTGCCCTGGTTGTGTTGGTGGAGCGACTCAGTACCAGTTTCCGCCAGGCCAGATTTGTGGCTACAGTAGCAGCACTCTTTCCCCAGGAAAATGAGGTGTCTGCAAAACAGCTTGGTGTCATAGCAAAGGCTATAACTTTGGGTTAAAAGACATGGACATTTTGAGGGAAAAAATATAACCCAGAGATAAAGATGAATGAGCAAAACACAAGAGCAGGTAGGGTGACCATCATGGCTCCTCACTGGGACATTCTGGAAAACGGAGGGTGTAGGGTCCCAGTTCCTGGACAGACTGTTGATCCTGGGTAGGTGCTTGCTGCACCCTGGAGAGGTGGCACCAGCACTGATGTCCCAGGAGCTTGGCAGCTGAAGGAGGTGAGGATAACTGTTGGGTCCCGCCCACCAGGAGCTCTAGAGAGTTAGGGGGTAACTGCTTGACAGTACCAGGTTCCAGGGAGAGTGGCACGGGCGGGCTCGGGGCAGTTGGCTCCGTTGGCATGGGGGCAGGGAGATAGCTGTCAGCACGTGAGCTGAGGAGGGACCTTAGGAGGGAGAGGTAGGTTGGGAGGTGCTGGTTGAGGAGGAACGGCCTTCCATAAAGGAGCTCAAAATGGCCTAGGCCTGTAAGAGAGCATGGGGTGACCCGGAGGTGGGCCAAGACAACCAGAGTTTAACAGAGACTTTGGTGAGTTGTTTGATGAGTCCCTTGGCCCTCTCAGTCTTTCCCGGGGATTGTGGGTGGTGGGGGATGTGGAGTTTCTGGGAGATGCTGAGAGTTTTTCAGGCACTAGCTTGATGACTGACCCTGGAAGTGAAAGCTGAGCCGTTGTCTGTTTGGATGGTCTGTGGCACACCCAACTGAGGGATGATGTGTTTGTGGAGAACCTGAGCCACCAAATTTGCTGTTTCCCTGGAGGTGGGGAACGCTTCTATCCATCCTGTAAAGGCATCAACAAGAATTAGGAGATGTGGAGTTTTTGTGAGTGAGCATGTGGATGAAGTCAATCCTTGCCTGGTTGGGATCCTTGGAGCTGGTGCAAGGGCTGGTGTGTCTGGAGGGAGGGGCCCTGTGGGTTGGCCTCAGCACACTTTGTAAGAGGAGTGGACCTGCAAAATATGAGCTCAAAAATGGGTGGGGTCAAAGAGGGGCTCTAAGAAGAGGAAAAAAGCCTTGGGTCCTGTATGTAAGGTCTGCTGAAGGTCTGAGGTGGAGAGCCCCTGGTCCTGGGGAAGGATGAGACGGCTACTTAAGTAGAACCGTCCGTCCTCTGGCTGTGTGACCCCTTTATTCAGGAAGGTATCAAAACAAAATGTGTCCTGTGGATCCGGTCTCCAGGCCACTAAGTCAGCCTGGTATTGCCTAAGGCCACTGGGTCCTTGGGGGATTGGTGTCCCCAAGCAGTAGATTATGGCTACCTCTGCCAGTGAGCTGGAGGGTTCAAGAGCTTGCTATAGGGGGTCAGTTGCCAATGGGAGTGCCCTTGGTAGCGAGGAAGCCCCTTCCCTTCCAAAGTAGAGAATGGGCATGGGCTATTAAAAAGCATATTTAGAGTCAGTGTTGATGTAAGCCCATTGACCCTTAGCTATTTGGAGCTTTCTCGTCAAGGCAATTAATTTGGACTCTTGGGAAGAGGTCCCCACTGGCAGGTGCATTGCTTCAACTATTTTAGTAGAAGTGACCACCACATAAACCGCCGGGCAGTTTTCTGATCTGTCTATAAGAAAACTTCCATTGGGGCTGGAGAGATGGCTCAGAAGCTAAGAGCACTGACTGCTCTTCCAGAGGTCCTGAGTTCAATTCCCAGCAACCACAGTAGAAAGAACACTGTGTACATAATAAATAAATGTATAAGTGAATTAATAAATGAGGACTTCTGTCAACAAAGAGGGTGAGTTGGAGGTTTGTGAGGGGTTGGTTTAGAAGACCAGGCGTAAGGCCTCCACAGCTTCTGGGCAGGAGTGGGAGGGGCTATCAGGAGGAAAGGAACAGGGAACCCATGAGGTAGTTAAGGGAAGAAGAAGCTGGGAGTCAGAAAAGAGTGTGGGACCAAGGAGAGGTTGGCCCCAAAGCGACTGTGGATAGCACCAGACAAACGGGTATGACTAGAAAAGGGTGTGAGAAGAACCCTGCAAGAATGCAGGGAAGTGGCAAGGTCTTAGGCAGAAAGGAGGAGGTCCCCTCCACTCCCCACCCCATGACAGAAACTGTCACGGGAACTGGGACTTGAGTGAGATGTCAATAAAGAAAAGGTTGCCCCATTTTTTTTTTTTTTTTTTTTTTTTTTGGTTTTTCGAGACAGGGTTTCTCTGTGGCTTTGGAGCCTGTCCTGGAACTAGCTCTGTAGACCAGGCTGGTCTCGAACTCACAGAGATCCGCCTGCCTCTGCCTCCCGAGTGCTGGGATTAAAGGCGTGCGCCACCATCGCCCAGCAGGTTGCCCCATTTTTAACAGGAAGGCGATGACTTCCCGCTACCTGGAGCATCACTCTGGGCTCGGCCAAGGTGATGGGAGTCTCTGAGTCTGGGTGCTGCCAGTCCTCTGCCAGGCTGAGGAGCTCAAAGGCTGGAAGGGTCTCAGGTACCTGTGCTGGTGGGGCTGGGCCTCCGTGGAGTGGCATAGAGGACAAGTGCATTCCGACTTCTAGTGGCTGGGCTGCCAGCAGACAGGGCCATTGGCCGAGGGTTGGGGCAGCAATGGGACCCGTGCCCTTCCTGACCGCATTTGAAGCAGGCCACTAGAGGAGTTGACTTTGGCTGTTCCCCAGGGGCAGAGCCTTGTAGACTTTCCCTGTTACCTTTGTGGAAATGCCGATGGCCTCAGGGCAGTTTCCTAGGCTTGAGCTTGGCACACAGCCTTCTGTTGCAGCCAAGCCGGCCAGAAAGACTCAGCTGCTTCCTCTCGGGTGTTAAAAACCTTAAACACCACAGGGAGGTGGTGGTGCACACCTTTAATCCCAGCAGTTGGGAAGCAGAGGCAGGCAGATCTCTGTGATTTTTGTGGCCTACAGAGAGAGTTCCAGGACAGGCTCCAAAGCTACAGAGAAACCCTGTCTTAAAACAAAAACACAAAAAATCTTTAAAAGCCATTTTCACCAGTTCTGTATGAAGGTTCAGGGAAGATTCTCAGCCTCTTTTGGTTTTTGTTTGTTTGTTTGTTTTTTCTAATACCGAGTCATAACAGTGAAATGAAATGGGTAACCAGGACCGTGGCTCCCACTGGGGAGGCTGGATCAAGGCTGGTAGAGCAAACCGTTATGATCTCAGCACGGTAGGGTCGAAGAGCAGACAGGGAAGACAAATAGGGAGAAAGGATCTGTTGCAGGTGGAGCGGGCATGTAGGACCCCAGCATGACTGGACTAAACGCTGGGAGAGCCTAGTTAGTAAAAGAGGCAAAACAGGTACCTTTTGGGAGGCCCTGCCAAGGTGTGCCTGAGAGAACACACCAGGAACAACAGAGTTTGTGCAAGAGGTTTACTGGGGAGGGGTAGCGGAGATGTGAGAGAGGCAATAGTTGGACAAACAGGGAGAAGGGGGGGAGTTCCAATGACGCGGGCAGCCAGCTGGGGTGCAGGGCTTAGGATTAGTCCCTGGGTGAAAAGGCCCTAGAGAGCTGCCACAACCCCAACCAACAAAACCTGGGCCACTGAGCACTGGCTATGAAGGGCCGGGTGGGAGTGCAGAGATCAGAACCCTGAATAAGGGAGCTCAAACCATTTGTCATTTAGTGCGAGATAGCCCCAATTTGGATAAATTTTGCAGCAGACACCCCAGGGGTCAGGTTTCCAAGCCTATGGTGAGGCATCCCCCACAATAGCCTAGGATGCAGTGGTGGGGGTGGGGAGTCTTTGGGAAGGACACCTGCTTAATGCCCTTGCTCCAGAAACAGATTGGGATTGACCTGGGAAAGGTACCTGGTATCTTTTTTAGACAGTGGCTGGGAAATGGGTGACCCCAAGTTGAAAGTCAATCAGGTCTAGGGAGAGGAAGATATAGGGAGAGGAGTGCCCCCCCCATGGCTGTAGGACCCAGTCTTCCTGTCAGGAAGGCTCAACTCCAGGGTTTCAGCTCCAAGATAAATAGGTTTCTCTACCAACACACACTAAACCAGATCAAGCCAAATTGAAAAGACAAAAGAACAGGTATATTAGAGTAAAGCAGCTCCTGGGTGAGCCCTTCAGCTCCAGAGAAGAGCCGGAGAAGTCACATAGGTTCCAGCCGACACCTATGACGAGTGATCCCTAAGGCTAATCCCAGAATTGCTAGGAACATAATAAGAAAGGGCTTCTGGCCCTACTAAGAGGTGTATCAAAGGTCTTCTAGAAATGTCACCAGGCAGTGCTGGTGTACTCCAGAGACAGAGATCTCGTGAGTTCAAGGCCAGCCTGGTCTATAAGAGCTAGTTCTAGAACAGCTAGGGCTGTTACACAGAGAAACCCTGTCTTGAAAAACCAAAAAAGAAAAAAAGAGTTTCACCGAGTTCGGACCCAAAGAAGACAGTGGATGAACCAAGGAGAGAAAAATAATGTTCAAGGCCCAAGGAGCCCAAAGGAAGGGCTGGAAGGGCCAAGACAAGGCCTGGAAACAGTGGCTGGACTCTCCAGCGGGGAAGGACACCTAGTGGAGGTCATTTTCTAAGGTTTCTTCATGTAGTCCTGGCTGTCCAGGAACTCACTCCATAACTAGGCTGGCCTTGACAGAGATCCACCTGCCTCTGCCTCCTGAGTACTGAAATTAAAGGCGTGAGCCACTATTCCAGTTGAAGACCATTTACCAGAAGACAGGAGAGATGGCTCAGTGGTTAAGAGCACTGGCAGCTCTTCCAGAGGTCGTAAGTTCAATTCCCAGCAACCACATGGTGGCCCACAACCATCTATGAGATCTGCTGCCCTCTTCTGGCCTGCAGGCATGAACAGAGGCAGAATGTTGTATACATAATTTAAAAAAAAAAAAAAAAGCCGGGCGGTGGTGGCGCACGCCTTTAATCCCAGCACTCGGGAGGCAGAGGCAGGCGGATCTCTGTGAGTTCGAGACCAGCCTGGTCTACAGAGCTAGTTCCAGGACAGGCTCCAAAGCCACAGAGAAACCCTGTCTCGAAAAACCAAAAAAAAAAAAAAAAAAAAAAAAAAAAAAAAAAAAAAAAAAAAAAAAAAGACAGGATAGGTGCTCTTACCATCAGGGGTGTGGAGACCAGAGTCTGATTCACTGGCAGATAGCTCCCCTGAAGATTAAGGCTTTTAAATTGTTTTTTAATTAGCTGATTATTTTGAGATAGACTCTCACTATATAGACCAGGCTAGCCTCAAACTCACAAGAAATTTGCCTGCCTCTGCCTCCCGAGTGCTAGGATCAACGGTGTGTACCACCACATGGCCATGTCTTTCTTTATTTTATTTTATTTTAATGGTGTAAGGACTTTTTGATCATTTGATATTTTTTTCCTGCCTAGAACTGTACCTGTTCCACAATAGATTCTTATGGGATGATAAATTATAGGACAAGATCAGAGTCCTGTGAGCTAGGTTTATCAGCCTAGGAAGGTGCCTTAGAGGACAGGAACAGGTTTGAGGAGAAGATGGCAGTCCAAGGTACAGGAATAAGGAGCTTGCTGGCTTCACCGTGACAGCCCTGAGGCTGAAGTGCCACTGCCAGCCACTGCAGAGAGCCCTCATCCTCAGTGTTGCAGAGGGGTCAGTTTGGCTGACAAGTGAGAGGTGGGGTTAAGGGTATCCGGCCTGAATCCTTTCCCTACCCAGTTTGATTTACCAATACTCATAGTGTGGTTTTGGTGAGCCCTGGCCTAGAAACCTGTGCGTGGTTAGCTTCTGTGTTAGGAGACAGCAGGTTTGTGATCCTCTCTGACCCCGTTTTCATATCTATAAAAGATGGGCAGGAATACTTACTCACCTGGGATGGTCATTGTAAGGATGATATGACTTCGATTCTAGGTTAGTTAGTTCTGTCAGTGTCAAGCCTTGGTGATGTCATGATGAAGCCGGCAAGCTACTTCTTATTCCTGTTCCTTGGACTGCCATCTTCTTCCCAGATCCACTCCAGTCTCTGCAGTACCTTCCTGGACTGATGGAGCTCACGGATCAAATCCCTTACCCTAGAATCTCTCGTCCAACAAGCGGTTTTGAGTCACCACAATGGAATAGGTCCAGTTAGGCAGGGAAAAAAACCTGGGCTCCTTCACATCCTCGTTTTCTTACACTCTCTGGCAACTCTGTGGAGCCTCTGAGCCTGAGAGAAGGAAAATGCTGCCTAACCGTGTCTAGGAACATCATCCCTCAATTTGAAAAAGCGCAGGTGGAGTCCGGATTACAGGAGGGGATCTGGTTTGCTGTACTCCCTGCCACTGTTGGGTGGTTCCCACATCCCTCATGTAGACCTGCTCCTCAGGTCCCTTTTCCTAGTTTGGTGTTCCTCTGGTTCCAGGGTCCATCTCATATTTTTCCTTTCACCAGACAATGGAGCTTGCTCGGAACCCAGCCATGATGCAAGAAATGATGCGGAACCAGGACCGGGCCCTCAGCAATTTGGAAAGCGTTCCTGGAGGATATAATGCCCTCCGCCGCATGTACACCGACATCCAGGAGCCCATGCTCACAGCTGCTCGGGAACAGGTGGGGCCAGGAGGCAAGCAACAGGAGGGCTGGCTGGGATCGGGATTCCCTACTCCCAAGCTAAGCAGGCCCCAGTGCTTTTTGAGGTTACCTGCCCAGTCTCCTGTGGGCTGGAAGGTATTTCCTTTCAAGTGCAGATCCAGCGACGGCCAACTCGGCCAACTCGATGAGGGCAGAATGAATAGAGGTCCCTAGGAAAGTAGGTACGATGGTGTCGAAGGGACATGACATTGTTCTGATGAATTCTTATGCCAGAGGCTCAAAGGTTGGGGGGGCTGACCTGGGCTCAGGAGTTAACCAACCCAAGTACAGTGTATCTCAGCTATTACCATGTTTCATCTATCAGGATCACTTGGGGAAACTTGTTAATAACGAGGTTCCAGAGCCTACTTAGGACTGCTCATCGGGTCAGTCTCTACAGCTTCTGACTTGTTTTGGAGACAGATCTCCTCTGTAGCCCTGGCTGTCCTGGAACGCTGTAAAACAGCTTGGCCTCTGACTCATAGAAATCCACCTGCCTCTGCTGCAATTAAATGCTCACTGACACCTTGTTTTTGTTTTTAAGACAAGGTTTCACTATAGAGCTCAGGGTATCCTAGAACTTGAAATCCTCCCAGGCCAGTGTTCCAAGTGTTGGATGTGTCATCATTGTCAGTGGGGTTATATACTTTAAAAAATGTATTTATTTTATGTTTGGTGTTTTGCCTACATGTATATTTGTGCACTACTTGCGTGCAGTGCCTGTGGAGGCTGGAAGACAGGGTCAGATAACTCTGAAACTAGAGTGACTGGTGGTTCTGAACCACCATGTCGGTGCTAAGAGACACACTCAGATCCTCTGAAAGAACAGCCGTTGCTCTTAACTGTCTGAGCCATCTCTCCAGCTCCACACATCTCCAGGATTGGGCACTTTTAAAAATGCTTTAGGGCTGGGTGGTGGTGGCGCACTCCTTTAATCCCAGCACTTGGGAGGCAGAGGCAGGTGGATCTCTGTGAGTTCGAGGCCAGCCTGGTCTATTGAGCAAGTTCCAGAACAGCTAAGGCTATACTGAGAAACCCTGTCTCGAAAAACAAAATACAAAACAAACAAAAATTCTGTGTAGAGAATATTGCTCACTGGTAGAACACTTGCCTAGAGTGTGTGAGGCCCAGGGTCAGTTTCTAGCACCACCAAAAGGGGAAAAAACCAACTCTATGAATATGAGGTGTGGTGTCCCATATCTATAGTCCCGGTATTTAGGGAGATCAGGAGTTCAAAGCCAGACATGTAATTCTGTCTCAAATCAATGAATAAAGTAGCTCAGTTGGTAGATTACCTGGCTAACATGCACAAGGCCCTGAGTTTGAGCCCCAGCAACACAAATCCTAGGTATAGTAGTAATGTCTCTAGTTCAGCCCTCAGGACCACCCAGAGGCCATGGCCTCCTCAACTACAGACCAGATTTAAGGCACTTGAGAAACATGATATCCTGTCTCCAAAACAAAACTAAACCGAATAGTCGAGAAAGGCAACAAACAGTCCAGCTAATTCTGAGCGCACACAGTGAAGCAGGAAAAACACTGGTTCTGCTAAGAGAATAAAGCATTTGGCATCCACAGACCTGGGTTCACATACCTCTTTCCACTTCCTAGCGGTGTGACTTTCTGTGCTCTATCCCCGAGTCTCCCTCTCACAGCAGAGGCGTCTGTCACAGCAGTAGCGCTCACACGCTGGTCTAGAGAATAAGGTGAGCGTGGATCTTACGCCTGAGGAAAGAAATCACTGCCTGTAACCCCGGCTTCCAAAAGGCAGAGAAAGGAAACCACTAGCTCTGAGGCCAGCTAGGCCTACCGGTGGCACACTGCCACCCCCCTCCCCCAAGACAAAGATGCATTCATACCCGTAATCCCTTTACTCTAGAGATAGAGGCAGGAGGATCAAAGTTCAAGGCTAGCCTGAGCTACAAGAGACTATAAAAAAACAAGCATACAGGGCTGGAGAGATGGCTCAGTGGTTAAGAGCATTGCCTATTCTTCCAAAGGTCCTGAGTTCAATTCCCAGCAACCACATGGTGGCTTACAACCATCTGTAATGAGGTCTGGTGCCCTCTTCTGGCCTTCAGGCATACACACAGACAGAATATTGTATACATAATAAATAAATAAATCTTAAAAAAAAAGCAAACAAGCATACAAAAGTTACAGAGGGCCCTAAAGAACTTTGTTTTTGTGAGTTGGACCCTATCAGTATTCACTGCCAGAAACTAAAACCGAAGTCTGGGTGAGGCGAGAGAGTGAGAACAAACTTAGAAGAGAGTGTGGCCTTACCCCAGATATCTCTAATGTCTGATCCTATAGGATGTTCATTCCATTGAACATCCCACTATACAGCTTTCATAAGGGTAAGGAAAAGGAGCAAATTAACACTTTGTAGAGTTATGAAAACTTCCTAACCTTACAGGGGTCATAGGGCCACGTTTTTGAGAGCTGGCGTATAGAGGGATATTATATAAACTGCCCAGGCATACAGTAGGTGCTCAATAAATAGAGGGCAGTTGCTCTGGTGGTTCAGGGAAGAGATTTAGTCTGTAGGTGTGCTAGGAAGCACAGAACAAGTCAAAGAGTACAGGCAGTGGAGACGCGCCAATTGCAGCAGTGGAAATCTGAAATGGCGGTAGCCTGGTTTGTGAGGCCAGTTAACTAGTCTGTGGAAGCCAGCAGCATCTGTCCTCAGCTCAGCAGATTTGTCAGCCGAGACCCCATGACTCACTCTGAATGACAGGACGGGTGGGAGGGGCTAAGCCGCTCAGCTGGCGCCTTGGCTTCAAGGTCTTAAGTGAGCCTCTGTGAAACGGAGCAAGTAAAGGAGGGTCCAGAACCGCTTGGCACACGTGACTCTCTGGGCATACAGGTCCCTAGAGAGACCTCTCTGTCCTGGTTGCTGGAGGGATCCATCTGATGAAGTACATCCCGAGTAGTCTTTGGCAGCATGGGAGACAGACTGGGGACTCACCCAAGGGACAGAGGAAGAAGAAAACCTCAAGGGAATCCTTAGCCAGAGCTCCACTTCCCTAGGGTTCCGTCATGACTTAATTAGATAGCTCAAATGCCTCTCGGGAACTGAGAAGTGAGGAAGAGAGTTCTGGGGTATCTCGGGGTCACATTAGCTAGTTCTGATAGCCTGTAGCCATGAAGCTAACCATTCCTTACTGAGTAACTAGTGTCAAAGCTGAGGGTGAGAAGGTGAATCCGACATTACCTCAGCCCCTTAACTGCTCCAAAGCAAAAATACCTCATCAGAGCACAGGAAAGCCTTGTGTGAAGCCCTGGGTCCTAGAGGTGAAAGCAGAGGCCCACACTGAGCACACGCAAGGGAAACGGCATCTTTTCCTGCAGGCGTTGGCTGCACTCACTAGCGTCCTCCAGTTGCCCTCTGCAGGCTGGGACGAAAGTGGAGCTCGTCCTTCGGGATGGAGCAGAGGAGGCTGTCTCTCCTTTGCCTGGGGATGGGAGGCTGCTACATGTGAGCAGAGAGGGAGCCTCTCCTTCGTCCCTCGTTTGTTTCAGTCCTTAACCCAAAACCTTTCCCTCCTCCCAGTTTGGCAACAATCCCTTCTCTTCCCTGGCCGGGAACTCCGACAGCACATCTTCCCAGCCTCTTCGGACTGAGAATCGAGAGCCCCTCCCTAACCCCTGGAGCCCCTCGCCCCCCACCTCCCAGGCCCCCGGGTCCGGTGGGGAGGGCACCGGAGGATCGGGGACCAGCCAGGTGCACCCGACAGTCTCGAACCCCTTTGGGATCAATGCGGCTAGCCTGGGGTCAGGTATGTCTTAGGGTGAAGGAGCTTAGTGGGGTCACACCAGGGCAGCCCCTCTGCCCCAGGACTGAATGGGGTTCACACTGCTTCAGTGTATTGAAAACAGGTGAGACTGAATTAAAGCTACAGAAGGGCTGAGCAGCCTGGGGTAATGGCCCCGTCCTGTATAGGAGGAAGCTTTGTTCTGGCAATGTCCCATGTCCCTGGTAGTGACTTAAGTAACAGCTCATGAGTAAACCAAGCCAACCTCCCAGCTCCATGAATACCTCCGGTACCAGGGTAAATGGTTCAGCATGGGAGATGAGAATTCAGGAAAGGGTTGCAGAGGAATCAGACCACATTCAGGGACAGGCAGATGTGATGTTAGAAGAGAAAGATATGCAGGGTTATCATATGCACAGATACAGGACACACACTGCTAAGCCCTAGGGAATTCTCTGCATTGGGACAGGACACATGGCTCTGGGGGAGCTTTTGGTAGATTCCCTGATTTCTCTGCATTCCTTCCCCTTAATGTGCTTCTGTTTCCTGATTTATTATCTGTGGTTTGAACGCTATTCCTAAGCGTTGAGGGATCTGGACCATCTCCAGGAGAGGGAAGGACCAAATAGGAGCCAGCTCCACATCCCTGCGCTGGCTTCAGCCACACCATTACCGTACCTGAGTGGGACTGGCTTGAGAAGCGGGCCTCTGCTGCTAAGGCAGGTTTAGAAGTCCTCGCCGTTCAGTTCTTTCTGGCTCTCACTACTCTGAGCCTGGGGCAGGTACAGTCCAGAGGAACATAACTCAGTCTTGGTTTCTAGCCAGTTAGCCCTTAGTCAAATCAGTGGGACAGATTCAGGAGAGGCAGGAGCGCTTGGACCCGTGTCATGTGCTTGGATGCCTATTCACTGTAGCTTCTCTGTTTCTGACCACTCAGTGAATAAGGTAGATGAAATGAGGTATCTAGTTTCCATTTGGACCCCTTTCTTCCTGTTTTGTTTCTCCCTCTTTGTTCTAGGGGTGTTCAACAGCCCAGAAATGCAGGCGCTCCTCCAGCAGGTCTCTGAAAACCCCCAGCTGATGCAGAATGTGATCTCAGCCCCTTACATGCGCAGCATGATGCAGACACTCGCCCAGAACCCTGACTTTGCTGCTCAGGTATGAGTCTGGTCAGAGGAGGTGCTGCTGGGGAAGGGTTCCCCGCGACCTAACAGTTGCCACTCCAGGGCCAGGCTGCCTAGGTTCATACTCAAGTTTTGCTATTTCGCAGCTCCGTAAGCTAAACCAGTTACTCCACCTCCTGATCTCTGCACTGGAATGGGTGGCGTGGCTCACGGGAGGTACCATGTGCCGCCCGTTACTGCTGGGCACACATGTCTGTTCCTTCTCACCGCTCCGCATGCGCTTTTGGAGTACTTTGAGATTTCTTGAAATGCTGGTCAGATTTTTTGCGGTGGCTGGAGCACTGAAGAGGGTCTGAAGCTGTGGGGGGCTTCTTAGGGAAGGATGAGCCAGGCCTCCCCTACTCCCTTTCCTCTGGCAGATGATGGTGAATGTCCCGCTGTTTGCGGGGAATCCACAGCTTCAGGAGCAGCTCCGCCTGCAGCTCCCTGTGTTCCTGCAGCAGGTGAGTGAGGGTGGCAGAGGGGAGACCTAGAATCAGGTGACAGGCTACGGCTGCAGCTTGTTTGCTCTTCCTGCTCGTTTCCCAACAGATGCAGAACCCAGAGTCGCTCTCCATCCTCACCAATCCCCGTGCCATGCAGGCCTTGCTACAGATCCAGCAGGGCCTGCAGACCCTACAAACTGAAGCCCCTGGGCTGGTACCAAGGTAAGAAGGGTTGTGGGCATTAAGGTTCTCTCTGTCTGTCTGTTATACACACGCGTGCGCGCGCAACACTGCACCCCATTTTTCCTTGGGCTGGGTCCACTTTCCTGTTTTGTTCTGATTGCTTTTCCTTCTGGATCTCATTTTTCTTTTCCTTTTTTTTTTCTTCAGATTAAATCTCCCTTTTGTAGCCCAGGCTAGCCTCAAGCTTATGGTCCTCTTACCTCAGCCCCCTAAGTGCTAAGGTTGCAAGCATGTTTCTTCGTGTTCATTTCCCATCCTGTTCTGGACTGCTGTCTCCTAACTCTTATTCTTTTCCTGCCTCCAGCCTTGGCTCCTTTGGGACATCCCGGACCCCTGTACCCCTGGCAGGCAACTCTGGGTCTGCAGCCGAGGCCCCCACAACCTCCCCAGGCCTACCAGGCACGCCTCCTCCCACAGCGGGTTCCAGTGCCCAGCAGCAGCTCATGCAGCAGATGATCCAGCTTCTGGCTGGAAGTGGAAATTCACAGGTACACAAGGCAGCCGCCTCGGGCGCCAGGGGAGCAGAGGTGGCTGCACAGGGTTTGCAGGAGGCTAGACTTGGCTCCAGGCTCTGATCTGCCTCTCAGTAGCTTTGGGCAGGTTACCATATGTCCCCAAATTCAGTCTCTTCAGCTTTAAAATAGGGTAAGAGCAGGGATTGAACACTCAACCCATGCTTGGGAGCATGCCGAATGCTCTGACCGGAGAGTCGTCATCTACACCATTTCCCGGCGACCTCAGGAGGTTCAGTGTCGGTGTTTATACAGATGGGGAAACTGAGGGCAAAGAGATCGGCTGGCAGCTCACTTACATAGCTGGTTGATTATGAAGGTGAAGGGCGGGGTCTTAGGTAGGCACAGGCGCAGAGATGACTTGGGGGTATGACCTCTGTGACTACAAACATTTGTGTAAACTCTGACAGGGCTGGGTCAGGTTGATCTCCAAGGTGCATCCAGTATAACTCTGTGACTGAGAAGCATCAGCATGGCACTGGGAGGGGCTCCGACTGTTGGGCTGGTTGTGTTGTCCTAGGCAAGTATCTCTAGTGGTCGGCAGTGGCGCCAACCTGCTGTAGCTGGCTTTCTTGACAGACTGCCTCCCGGGCCTTCATTTGTAGTTCACTTTCCTCATGCTAAGCACACGGCTCTGCTGAGGGTGGGGCCAGAGAAGTAGACACAAGGGCACCCTTGACCATGGGGTACTAGGGACCTACTGGTGTTGTGTAAACACTCAAATTCAAACTGTCCCTCTAGGAGACAGTGCTGCAATCCCAGCACTCGGGAGGCTGAGACAGGAGAATTGCAAGTTCTAGGCCAGCCTGGGCTACATAGCAAGACATTCTCAAAAAGAAAGGAAGAAAGGGGCTAGCCCTAGAATTGGGTCCATGCCCACTTGCCAAGGCCTGCCTTCTCCAGGTGCCGATGCCAGAAGCGAGATTTCAGCAGCAGCTGGAGCAGCTCAATTCCATGGGCTTTGTCAACCGTGAAGCTAACCTACAGGCCCTGATCGCCACAGGCGGGGACATCAATGCAGCTATTGAGAGACTCCTGGGGTCCCAGCTCTCCTGATCCCTTGGCCCGTGCCTCCTGCCTTCCCCAGCTCTCCATACCAGCCTTTGGCTCCTCTATCAAACCCTACCTTCTGTAGCCTTCTTTGACCTCTACAAACAGGGTGATTCTGGAGGCCTGGGCCCAGCCCCATAGCTCTGTTCAAGGGTTTTGATTTTGTTGTTGTCTTATGAAATCCTTCCTCCCGGGCCTCCGAGCAGAACTATTTAGTTTGCACATTTGGGTCATTTGGCCCTACCTCCTTGCCCACAGTACTTTGGCAATGTGCAGTCTTCTCCCAGGGTCTGAGAGGAGGACCCCTCTGGCTCCCCAGAGTCTTCCGTCAGCACCACTAGGCTTTAGCTTGCCTTACATTTGCTCTTGCTCTCCTCCTCTCCTCCCGCACCGCAGCCCAGCCAGGGTGTGGAGAGGAGCTGACGAAATGCTGTAGTTTTCTTTCTCTACCCCTCTTGCATATTCACCCAACATTTTCTCATGGGCTCCATTGGGACTCTCAGGCAGGGAGAAAGATTCCTGTCCTCTTGCCCAAAGGGAGCCATGAACCACCACTCTGGGCAGGATTGCCAATAACAGACAAGACCAGCAGAGGCTGATGCTGGAGAGTTCCTGGAGACAGGGACTTGGGGAGACAGCCTGAGCTGGAGGCTGGGAAGTTCAGATTGAGAGTTGGGGTCTAGAAACACCAACAGATTTCAAGTTGGAGAACCAGACCCAGGCTTGACAGGAGAGAGAGGGACTGATGGAATTTGAATTGAAGAGCTCAACAGAGCTGAGCAGTGTGGCCCACAAGGAGCCAGGTTGGTTCTATTGTCTCCGACATATGTGTTTATGCACACACACGTTTCCATGTGCCCAGGACCTACCTACATCCTCAGGCTCTAATACTTCTAGCCCCACTCCTAGAAGATACGGGGATTGGATCTTTCTTAGCAGTGTGAAGAATTTGTATCTGTGCATACAAGTGCGTTCACCCAGGTTGAGGAAAGTGTGTTCTTTGTTGGTTTCTGGTTCACAGCTTTGTCAACAGAGATGAGGGGGTAACAAGGGCCAGCCTACTGGAGAAATACAGCATTGGGAGAGCTGAGTCTCCTGGGTTCCTGGGTGTTTCTCCTAAAGACAATGGCTCTGAGACCCTTGCCACTATTACTCTTTTGCTGGAAAAAAAAAATAGTGAGGTCTCTCTTCCAGAGCTTGTGCTTCCCAGTTCCTTGCTGTTTCCCTCTAGGCCAGAAAGTTCTATCTGAGGAAGGGATGGGAATGAGGATGGAACTGGGCTTAGCTCAGCTGGAATACTGAGAAGGCTCTCAGCACATTCTCTCTGCCTTGTGGTTTGGCTACTTGGAGGAGCCCTGGCTGAGAGGTAAAGAAGGAAAGGAATCCTGGTCTAGTAGGGGAAGGGTCCCAGCAGTTCAGACATGCCTGCCCTTTTGCTCTCTTACTCCCATCACCTACCCTGACCTTTGTAAATAAATGATTTTTGTTGTGAGCGTATATTGGTGCTGTTGGTGTTTGTTTTCTGTGAGGGAGGAATCGGGCTGAAAACAAGGTCACTGTCTTGAGTTTGGTGTTCTGAGAAGGTGCCATCGTAAGCCCAAGGTGGCCTGGGTTGTGCAGCAGCTCTCTGCTTGGTGTCCAGGTGAGGGGACTGTAGGCTGAGCCACCACACTTCTTATCTCGTGTGCAGCGAAGCTGTGAGTGGAGTCTGGTGGTGTAAGAATGAACCACGCATGGGAGACTGTGCTTCAGGCCAGGGCTCAGTGCAAGTTCCAATGCTGGGTGAAGGGGGAAAAAGGCTTAAAGCATCCAGGAGCAGGGAGACTGGCTTGAACTCAGCACCTAAAGGCAGCCTTTTTTTTTTTTAACAATTGTTTTTATTTAGTGTGTGTGTGTGTGTGTGTGTGTGTGTGCGCACACAAGTGTGCCATAGAGCTGACCCTCTCCTCTCATCGTGTGTTTCCTGGACATTGCAACTTTAGTCATCAGGCTTGGTGGGAAAACATCTTTACCCGCTGAGCCACCTTGCTGAGAGGCTAAGCTGTTTGCCTGCGGACTTTGTTAGCACTTAGGGAATGGGAACCTTGATACACGCAACACTTACACTAGGTGAACTGGGAGTTCACCAGCCATGTTCTGCAACATGGTCAACCCAGGGGTCCCTGGACCCTTAGCCTAAGCTTCGATTGAGAGGTCAGATTGTTGGCATCTACATCTGCTTGGTAAAAGTAAGCAAAGGGCTATAAGAAGCCACCTACCTCCTAGACCTTGGAAGTGTTAACAGGCTGGCTGAGCATGGTGGTGTGTGCCTGTGACCCAAGCATACGGAAGCTGGGGCAAGGCTAGGGGTTTATTTAGGCCCTGTTTTACCAACACGAACAGGTCAGAGCTGTGACACAGTAATAAGAGGTAGAAAATAAAACAAAGGGGCTGGAGAGGTGACTCGGCAGTTAAGAGCACTGGCTACTCTTGCAGAGAATCCGGATTTGATTTCCATCACCCATACAGTGCCCAAAATCTTCTGTAGCTCCAGTCCAGGGCATCTGGCTCCAGCCTGTTCGGGCCTATGCAAGCAGTGGGTGTGTACATGGTACACAGGCATACATGCAGGTAAAACAAACATCTTTAAATAAATAAAAGCTGGGTGGTGGTGGCGTACACCTTTAACGCCAACACTCAGAAGGCAGAGTCAGGTGGGTCTTTGTTTTAGGAGAGGGAAACTTTTGCATATTAAAATAAAGGAAATGCCAACACAGCACACACCATCAATCCCAGCACTCAGGGGGCAGAGGCTGGCAGATCCGCAAAGCTCAGAGCCACCCTGATCCACACATAAGTTCCAGTTCAGCCAGACATACACAGAGAGACCCTGTCACAAAACAGCAAGGTGACACTGGGCCCATAGCTATACAGTTACCAAAAGCTGAAAATCTGTGACAAACAGTGCAAGTTAGGGAACAGCATCTTAGGCTACAGGCACAGGACACAGTTGTAAAGAATGACCAGGGGAGGCGTTTAAAGGATAGGGAGTCTACTTTTATATTATGCTATGCTCACTGACGGCTGTGAAATATAGAGCTGAAGGTTCAAGACCGAAGAAGCCACATGCTGCACTGTGGTTAAAAGAAAGGCTGCTCTGTGTGGGCAGAAGTCTCAGCGTGCAGAGCTGCCTGCCTTGAAGCCCACTCCTTGAGACAGCCCTGTTGTCCCCAGCACCCCGGCCACCTGGCTAGCTTATGCCCCGAAATAACAACACACAAATTGTATTCTTTTAAACATTGCTTGGCCCATTATATCTAGCCTCTTCTCGGCTAACTCTTGCACCTGGACTAGCCCATTTCTAATAATCTATGTAGCCCACGAGGTGGCTCACCAGGGAGATTCTAGCCTACATCCATCCTGGATCGGAGCTTCATCGCGTGTGCCCGGGAGAGAGGAGCATGGCGTCTCTGAGCTCACTTCCTCTTCCTCCCAGCATTCTATTCTGTTTACTCCTCCCACCTATGTTTTAACCTATCAGGGCCAAGCAGTTTCTTTATTGCTTAACCAATGAAATCAACAGATTGATATATGACACTCCCACATCACTTCCCCTTTTTCTGTTTAAACAAAACGGAAAGGCTTTAACTTTAACATAGCAAAATTACATATAACAAAACAGTTATCAAGTAAAAGTTACAATATTTACATCTATTTTACCTTTTTTCATAACTAAGGAAAACTATAACTATCTATATATTCTTTAACTCCATCAAAGACTCCAGAAGGATATAATATTACCTAAGCAAACAAGAAATCCAAAACTCTAGAAATGACAGAGACATCTCGCTGCCTGGACAGTCACCCAAAGTTTCTCTGTACTGTTGGGGCATCCATCTTCAGCCTACAGGCCCATGGTATCCAGAGACATTTCCATGAAGCAGGACATTTCAAAGTCAGTTCAGTCACTATCTGTTGTGTCCTGCAGAATGTCTCACTAATTTTTTCATGAATCAGGAACCCCGATAGATCATCTCACCTTTAGGCAAGTTCAGCAGTCCTCTCTCTGCGGGTTCTCTGTGTCCATTTTATGCAACAGTCTAGGCAAGAGCAGTTTCTTGCCCAAATGGCTATCAAACTCCATAAGGATCCTCTTCGATGCCCATCTTCCTCTCGAAGTAGATTGGTGCTGCCAGGAGCAGACATGTCTCATTGTCATGAAAAGTCCTAAGTTATTAACACATTAAATAGCATATTCCGTAGTCTTTGAAAGATATGAAGAATGCCAATCTAACTGAAATATATATTTACATATCTAGAAAATCTAACTAACATGAATACAAACTTGACTATTATTAATGATTATCCATTAACAACCTATATGCATTACATTTTTAAATGAACTACACAACCACAATACCTTAATCAAGATCAGAAACACATATACATATAACAAAATTGACCTTAAATTTAAATCACTAAAGCAAAATCCATATCAATGCAAATTATTCATATCTATATCACATCCCCCTTTAAATGTAAAAGAACATTTATAAACAATATTTGGGAATATGGGCGCAGTTTTTTCTCTCCAAACTGCTTCCTGCTGAATGGGGGCGCTGTTAATCATATCTTTCATGGGGTAACCTGTGTGCCAGGGTCATCTCAGTTGGCAGTTGAGCGAAGCAATTTTTTGAGGGTGTTCACAGCAACCCTTCAGGAGGACGTGGTCTATCATACCACATTGGGATGGAAGCAATCCACAGACTCTCACCCTCTGTGAAAACAAAATAAGAAACTCCTTTCCAAAGCATCATGTCCTTAGATCCAAATTTCAAAGTCAAGGCATTTTCAAAGTATCTATGTTGGATTAGTTCAGCAGCATTTAAAAACAAATATCTTTTAGCAGCTGTTGCTCCTTCCTCAGCATTCAAACGATTCAAACAGAGCATAATAGCATACAATATCAAAATTCTCTGTGTATTTCCATCTTCGTGCAGCTTTATTTTAACTCTATTTTGTTTATTTTTACTTTTAACTTTTTGCTTTGAGTCAGGTTCTCTGTATATCTTTGACCTGGAATAACTCTGTAGACCAGGCTGTCCTTGAACTCTCAGAGATCCACCTGCCTCTGCCTCCTGAGTACTGGGATTAAAGGTGTGCATAATCATGTCTGGCTGAAAAACACTTTTTTAAAAATGTAAAAGGTGGGGCCTGGAGAGATGGCTCAGAGGTTAAGAGCACTGACTGCTCTTCCGGAGGTCCTGAGTTCAATTCCCAGCAACCACATGGTGGCTCACAACCATCTGTAATGAGATCTGGCGCCCTCTTCTGGCCTGTAGGCATGGAGGCTGAACACTGTGTACATAATAAATAAATCTTTAAAAAAAAAAAAGTAAAAGGTGGGGCCTGGAGCTGGGCAGTTGTGGCACATGTCTTTAATCCCAAGGCAGAGACAGGAGAATGTCTGTGAGTTCGAGGACAGATTCCAAAGCTACAGAGAAACCTTGTCTCAAAAAGAAAAAAAAAGAAAGAAAGAAAGAAAGAAAGAAAGAAAGAAAGAAAGAAAAAGAAAGGTGGGAGCTGTAGCGATGAAGTTCACATCTCCTGCTGCTCTTCCAGAGACCTGGGTTTGGTTCCCAGCACCCACATCAAGTGGCTCACAAACACCTGTAACCCGAGCTCCAGGCGGTCTGATGTTCTCTGCTGGCCTCTGCAGGGATCCATATACAAATTCACCCACATGTGCATAAATAATATTAAATCTTAAAATTAAAAGGAGTCTGGTGCCACCACACGAATGAGTTTTTCTTTAGCAGATGTTCAAGAAAAATAAAATTAAAAAAAAGGACAGAAGCAAGGGCGGAGCCAGGAGAAGGGCGGAGTCAGGAGAAGGGTGGGGCAAGGAGAAGGGTGGAGCCGGGAGAAGAGTGGAGTGGGAAAATGGTGGAGCAGGGAGAAGGGTGGAGCAGGGAGAAGGGCGGAGTCAGGAGAAGGGTGGGGCAAGGAGAAGGGTGGAGCCGGGAGAAGGATATATCACCCAGGTGAGGCCAAGGGTATCAAAACTAGGGAGCTGGCCAGGTGGTGGTGGTGGCTCATGCCTTTAATCCCAGCAGAGGCAGGTGGGTCTCTGTGAGTTCGAGGCCAGCCTGGTCTACAAGAGCAAGTTCCAGGACGGGCTCCAAAGCTACAGAGAACCCTATCTCGAAAAACAAAAAAAAAAAAGAAAAAGAAAATTAAAAGGGCCAGGCAGTGGCCTCAAATCCCAGCACTTGAGGGGCAGAGGCAGGTGGTCCAAGGCCACCCTGGTCTACAGAGTGAGTTCCAGGACAGCCAGGCCAACACAGAGAAACCCAGCCAGGCCAACACAGAGAAACCCTTTCTCAAAAAAATAAAAATAAAAATAAAAAAAATAATAAATTGGGGAAAAAAAGAAAGAAAAGTAAAAGGTAAAGCAGGCGTGGTGGTCCATGCTTACAATCCAGCACTCAGTACACTGAGAAAGGAAGAGTACCTTCAAGGCCAGGCTGCACTGTATCGTAAATTACTACTCTCGGCCTGGACAATAGAGAAAAAAAGGCCACCATGGTAGAACACAACTTTAATCCCAGCACTCAGGAGGCAAAGGCAGGTGGATCTTTGTGTCTGAGGCCTGGTCTACAAGAAGACCTTCACCTGTGTGCTGTTTGATGCACATGAATTTGGATGTACACACCTACACACCACACACACGAATGTGCATGTACACACCCACCCCCACAAACAAATAAATGTAATGATAAATAAGTTATTAAAAATGAAAGGTTTCTCAACATAAAGCCAGCCACACTGAACCTTATAGAAGAGAAAGTGGGAAGTACACTTGAACGCTGGCACAGGGGACCACTTCCTAAATATAACCCCAGCAGCACAGACACTGAGAGAAACAATTAATAAATGGGACCTCCTGAAACTGAAAAGCTTCTGTAAAGCAAAGGATACAGTCAACAAGACAAAATGACAGCCTACAGAATGGGAAAAGATCTTCACTAACCCCACATCAGACAAGAGGTCTGATCTCCAAAATATACAAAGAACTCAAGAAATTGGACACCAAAAGATCACATAATCCAATAAGAAAATGGAGTATAGACTTAAACAGAGAACTCTCAACAGAGGAATCTAAAATGGCTGAAAGACACTTAAGGAAATGTTCAACATCCTTAGTCATCAGAGAAATGCAAATCAAAACAACTCTGAGATTCCATCTTACACCTAAAAGAATGGCCAAGATCAAAAACACTGATGACAACTTATACTGGAGAGGTTGTGGGGAAAAGGGAATATTTCTGCATTGCTGGTGGGAATGCAAGCTGGTACAACCCCTTTGGATGTCAGTGTGGCGATTTCTCAGAAAATTAGGAGAACATTAGGAAACAATCTTCCTCAAGACCCACTAATCCCATTTTTGGGTATATATCCAAAGGATGCTCAATCGTGCCACAAGGACATGTGCTCAACTATGTTCATAGCGGCTTTGTTTGTCATAGCCAGAACCTAGAAACAACCTAAATACTCCTCGACCGAAGAATGGATAAGGAAAATGTGGTACATTTACACAATGGAGTACAGCTTGAATTTTGCAGGAAAATGGGTGGAGTTACTTTGAGTGATTTAACTCAGACACAGAAAGACAATTATCACATGCACTCACTCATAAGTGTTTTTTAAACATAAAGCAAAGAAAGCCAGCCTATGAACCACAATCCCAGAGAACTTAGACAACAATGAGGACCCTAAGAGAGACTTACATAGATCTAATCTACATGGGAAGTAGAAAGTAGAAAAAGACAAGATCTCCTGAGTAAATTGAGAGCATGGGGACCTTGGGGGAGGACTGAACGGGGGAAAGGAGAGGAAGGGATGGGAGCAGAGAAAAATGTAGAGCTCAATAAATATCAATAAAATACAAAAAGAAAAAAAAAGGTAAAAATTACTAGGCAAAATTTACAGAGTAATCCCTGCACAGGACACAGTCACCTAGGTCCTGAGTGTAAAGGACCTCTCCTTTTTTTTATTTTATTGTTTTATTCTTTTTTTTTTTAGTTTTTTTCGAGACAGGGTTTCTCTGTAGCTTTGGAGCCTGTCCTGGCACTAGCTCTTGTAGACCAGACTGGCCTAGAACTCACAGAGATCCACCTGCCTCTGCCTCCCGAGTGCTGGGATTAAAGGCGTGCGCCACCACCGCCCGGCCTTGTTTTATTCTTTTTTTCATTTTTTGAAACAGGGTTTTGCAGTAGCATTGGAGCCTGATCTTTGAGACCTAACAATTCCCAGCAGATTAGAAACTGCCCAGTCAAGCCCTCACACCTGCTTGTGTATCTGGGAACTGCCGTGCAGGAGTTGGTTCTATTCTCCTATGCGGGGGTTCTGGGGATCAAACTCAGCAAGTGTCTTCACTGTACTGAGCCATCTCACTGGCCATAAGATTTTTATTTATTTTGTATGTGTGGGGGGTGGGGTGAGGGGTGTTTTGGCTGCATATATATCTGTGCACCACATGCTTGGTGCCTTAGGAGGCGAGAAGTGGACATCAGATCCCCTGGAAGTGGAGTTAAAGATAGTTAGGAGCCATCATGTTGATGCTAGTAACCAAATCTTGGTCCTCTATAAGAACAGAAAGTGCTCATAACCACTGAGCCATCTCTCCAGCCCCAAGATTTTTTTAAGTCCAATAACTTGCTCTAAGCAAAGATCGGAGAGTTAGAAAGCAGGCAAGAGGGAAAGTGGTCTGTCGGAGGCAGAAGGAATGCAGTGCTTGGTGAGGAATAGCATTTCTCCTTGACAAAGGAAAGCCATTGGTGGGTTTTTCTGCAGAGGGTGTGGTATCCCCTTTGCCTTCTTCAGGGGAGTCACACTATCTGTTCCCTCCCTGCTGCCAGGTCCTAAAACTCTCTGAGAGCAGCTAGCCCTATTTTCTTTGTTTGTTTGTTATTGTTGCTATGAGACAGGGTCTCTGCTCTGACTGGCTTGGAACTCACAGAGACCACCTACTTCTTTTTCAGAGTGCTGGGTTTAAAGGCTCGTACACTGTGTTCCTCTGTATTATCCCACAGGAACAGGGCCGACCACAGTGCTTGCGGCTTTGCTCTGCACTAGGGTGGGGCTCAGAGGTAGAGCTACTGCTTAGCTTGTGCAATGCCCTGTATGAACCCCAGCCTCCCTTCACCCTGGGCTCACTGTCCTAAAGTGTGGCCAAGTGGAGAGGCTGGAGAAAGGTCATTGTAAAGCAGCCAGAGAAAAGATGAAGACATTCCTCTTCTGAATTTGGAGGCAGCTGTTTTTGGGATTTCCGGACAGTGGGTGCTGAATATATATTTGGTTTTATCAGGTTCAAAGGAAATTCCAATTCCCCAAACTCCAAAAGGCAGTCTCAATATTCAGAAATGAGTCCAACCTGGACTATAGGAGAATTTCTGGCAGTTAGGTTGAAAGAAAGCAAGCAAGCATTGGACTCCAGCGTCCAAACACCGAGGAGGAGTCACCCCCAGAGACCATCTCACACACCACAGCCGATGCAAAAGCATGAGGATTTTATTTATTCTGTCATGACAGGGTCCCTCAGCATTCGGGAAGTCGAGGGACCTCGAATAGCTGGTACAGTCTACTTTTAAAGGGGCCACAGAAGCAAGGGGCGTTGTTCTTTGACAATTCTGATTGGCTTATTTGAAAGGGCTATTACCAATAATTGACTGGAGAGCTGTTGCCAGATCAGATGAGGTAAGAGGTCATTTTGACCCCATTTCCCAGGGGACTGAACCAAAACATACGTATATGGGTAATTGTTCAGGAACTGAGTATGTGCGAGTGTAGCTGTTAGGTCCTTGGTTCCCTGGGGAGGAGGGGAAGCACTATGGCACAGAGGCTGAGAGGATTCAGAATTGTCAAAAATGGCTTCAGGATTGTCTTAAAGTCTTACATTCCCTCCTCTTATTTGGTCAAATATCTCAATCTTGAGATATTAGTAAATTTGGAGGACCAATTGGATCTGTACACAGAGATTAACAAACCAGTGTTGTAGGCCCATCATAGATCAATAAACTGCCAGATGAGTCTATTCCCTCATACTAGGGAGGTCCTGCTGACAAGCATAGCCAGCAAGATTGTGTCAAGCTGGGGTCAGTACGATTTAGCAAAGAAAAGGCTCCCACTCTCAGATTAAACAGTCGCTGGCCTGTGTTAGAGCTTGCCAGCAGTGAAGCAGGGGTTGCAGAAGGGTTCTTAGCACTAGCAGTGGGGCCCAGGGCCCTGGCAAGGGGGGCTACCTCAGCAGGGGCTAGCTGGCCCTGGTCAGGCAATACCGGGTTGGGCCCTAGTACTATGGTCATTGGAGGTGTTACAACAACTCACAGGGTGAACAGAATCCCTATGTCTTTTTTTTTTTTTTGGATCATACAACCATAAACCCTAAGTATTGCCTGTTAACCGGTTAGCTCTTTTTTTTTTTTTTGTGAAAGTGATTGTGATTTTAGAGTTTTTTTCTGGTGTGGTACAGGTGAAAGAGACTAAGTCCTTTTTGTTAACCCTCAAGCAGGAGACATTGACATTGGTTTTACATTTTTAGGCAGCATAATAAAATACTTTAGGCCCTCCCCATATTGTTTTTTCCCCTGGACAAATATATCATTCAGAATATTTGCATACAGGATAAAAGTTTCCAGGGGTTTGCTCAGTATCCTCCCAAGAGTCATTTGCTAAAACACACAGGTCAAAACTTATCTGGAGAAACCAGGTATCCAGGGGATGAACTCCAGTGGCTAGCCTTAAGGCTGGCCCAGTCTCAAAGTTAGTCAGGGTCCAGGTTAAGTCCTGAGGTATAAACATCAGGGCAAAGATCAGCAAGCCTGGCAGAATCAGGCCTCCTTGAGAGGATTTTGGGTACGCTGAAACTTTTATTTGGAAGGTCCTGGGTCGTCCTGTGGAGGTGCAGGCTTCACATGAGACACATGGATCCAGGCTGCAATACCGTCCACTTTGAGGGCAGTAGGTGTAGGGTCCCTTCTAGCGAGGTTCAAGGTTCTGGGACCAGTGTCTCCGAATGTACACAGAATTGCCAACCTGGAACGGGTGTGAGATTTCCAGGTGCCCGGGCTGGTGTTGGGAGGTGCCAGCAGAGAAGCAGGGAGAGTAGCTTAGTCCAGCAGGCAGCAGCAGGGATAGCTAGGGCCCCTTTAGGGAGGGTCTAGTCTGGCCTGCAGCAGCAGGCTCTGGTCAGATAAATACCATTTTATACCCCAAGTCCTTCCCGACACCCATGGAGACAGTCCCGCCGCTCGCCCCTGGGAGACAAGTGAGGGAGATGTCACAGGTCCCTGTGTTCCATATCCAGGGGCAGCTGTGGGGGATATGCATCTCGGATATCCCAGGAGGCTAGCTCTGCCACTAGTTGACAGATCAGGGGTGAGGGCAGGAGTACCAAAGCAAGGGCTTGAGGAGGCATGGATTGCAGGTATGAGGGGGCAGCTGCTGTTCTGGCTGTGGGGTGCTGCAGCTTTTCTCATGTTCCTCCGGATATACCCCAGGCGTCAATTCTGGAACAATTGCGAGATTTTCAGGTGTCAGGGTGGCCAGGGGTCTCTATGCCTGGGATCGGAGATCTGGAGAGCCTTCAACTGCGCCTGCAGATCGGGTGTGTGAGCAAATGGGTCACGAGGGGCCTTAGGAAACCAAGGGGGAAGGTCCCCTATATTGGATCTCATAGGGGGTTAGTCCAAGCTGAGACGGTGTTTTACTCACAGAACAGGGCTAGGGGAAGGAGCTGTACCCAGTCTCTAGTGCCAGATTCCAAAGGCTAATCTGGTTTTATTTATCCTTTTTACCTGTCCTGAACTCTGAGGTCTGTATGTACAATGTAATTTTCCCCAGTCTTACCTATGCCCTGACTTTTTTGGGCAACAAAGCAGTTTTACCATCAACCTCGATTACCTTGGGCAGGCCAAACCTCAAGAAGATTTTTCTTAGTCCTGGTAAGAAAAAGCTTCTCTGCCATCCGGCCAATGTCCCTTTAAGTAGGCTGCTCAGGTCATTCACCATTGCTGCCCTGCCTTCTTCAGCAAATCTTACCAGCACGCGCCACCAAAACCGGCTCTGCTTGGGCATTGCTGAACCCCAAGTTTTCCACAGTTGCGGTCTGGGACCTGGGGGCAGTTGTTCTCTGTGAAACTTGCAAGCAGCTCGGGAAGGCTGTTTGGAATTGGGCTCTGGCATCTCCTGGGCCCCTCCTCGCTTCAGTCAGTCACTGCCTGCGCTGCCTGCCTGGGCAGGTGGCTGTAAGCAGAGTTCCCAGGCTTGGGCTGTGACCAAGGCAATTGGGAGGGGAGGATTCAGTTGGCAGTGGCTGTAAAGCCTTTCTCAGTGAGGTGGACATGGCAAAGGCAGAGAGCAGCCTGGTTTTTGTTTTTTTTTTATAGTCCTGGAGAACAGTAGGGGGAAGTCAAAGTCTCCAACAGGTTTCAGCAGTTCTTGTGTCCATGGTCAAATGCTTTAGACACAGCGAGGGGGAACCCCTCCCCCTTTTTTCCCATACACCCCAGAATTGGACACCTGGGTGCACAGCGTAAGCAAGGGGGGGAGTTTCAGTACTGTCACTGTGGCTGCTGCATAGGCCTCTCAGGTGGGCAGAGCATCGCTTCAGTAGCCGGCTGTGCTTGGCGCCATTCTCCGACCCGCTTCTGCTCAGCAGCTGCTTCGGGAAGTGTCTGGAGCCCAAAGCCCTGTAGGGCCACTCCTCCTCACTGAAGTCCACATTTGGCCACTCAGGGGCTGCTCTGTCTGAGGTGCGCAGTCTCTGCAGCTGTCATCTTCTGTTGCCTCCCTATCTGTCTCATTTTTTTCCTTTACTAAGTCCTGGAGGGAGCATCTCTGCAGTCCCTCCATTCTCTGCAACTTGCTGTCTGATGTTGACTGGCCTATAAAAGACATCACTACATTGGCTTGGCAATCTGCTGCCATGGGATCAAAAGGGGTGTATATCCTGTACCCCTCCAATAGTCTTTCTAAAAATCCTGTAGGAGTACTATCAGACCTTTGTACTATTGCTCTTACCTTAGCCAAATTAGCAAATTAGTGGGGTGCTTTGCAGCCCCCCCCCTTTTTTTTAGACCCGCCAATTGGACTTTGGCGATAAAGACGGAGCTGCTCCCTACCAGCTGGAGTATTGAAGTCCCATCCTCTATCTTGTCCGGTGATTGGGTTGGCCTGCTGTCAGCTCCTGGGACATTCTTTTTTCCTCTGTGGTTAGGAACACCTGTAAGAGCTGCTGGCAATCATCCCAAGTGGGCTGATGAATAACCAGAACAGATTCTGTAAGCCCGGTCATGGCCTGAGGGTCCTGAGAAAAGGAAGGGTTATAAGTAAAGATTAGAGGCAGAAAAAGGCAGTATTGTAATTGGCCTGTTACTGAGCAAAGGGGAAATGCTTGGGAGATCACTCTCTCTAGTGGACATCCCTCCCCTGTCCCAGCATAGACACTGAGTACTGAAGTTTTCAGGGCTAGGGCCCCACCAGCGGGGCTCCTCAGGAATGAAGTGCTTCCTCTGGGGGAGGAGGAGGGAGAAGTCTGCCATGCTTGGCTGGATATCAGGAAGAATCGGAGGTGCCTGGATTCTGGGTTTCTTTCGCTCCTGTACAGGAAAGAGAGAAGACAAAAGACTCGGGGAGGGGCAGCCATCACCTCCTCCAGCGGTGGGGCTGCTTTCGGAATCAGGGGAACTGATGATGGCCAAGGGGCTGGTGCCAGGTTCTGAATTCCTGCAGGTGGATTTTAACAAAGACAAACCGACATACAAAAACAAAAAATACAAAGAGACAGACATAAACTCAAAACCAGAAGCTGGTGCTCTCACCACCACTCTGATGTAGAATTGAAAATACACAGGAACAAAAAGACAGACATAGCAGAAGCCGTGTGGTAGCAGATCCAAAAATACAGATGGAGGGTCACATCTCCCCTGGAGATTAGGGCGACCTGGTCGCCCCTCCCTCCCACAAATGCCCATGAAACGTCTTTCAGGGCTAGGGCAAGGGATCTCAGGACACGTCTGCCTCCTCCCTTAGCCCCGTTTCAATACAGACTCTGCACAAGTACAATTCTCAAGTTACTGATTCACAATTACACAGAAACAGAAACACAATACACAGACAGACATAAAAATGAGCTCGTTTCTTTATACCTCCAACTGGGTCTAGAGTGTGTCTGGGAGCGACTGAATTCCCGGTCAGGGAACCAAATGTTGGACTCCAGCGTCCAAACACCGAGAAGGAGTCACCCCCAGAGACCATCTCACACACCACAGCCGATGCAAAAGCATGAGGATTTTATTAATTCTGTCATGACAGGGTCCCTCAGCATTCGGGAAGCCGAGAGACCTCGAATAGCTGGTACAGTCTACTTTTAAAGGGGCCACAGAAGCAAGGGGGTTGTTCTTTGACTATTCTGATTGGCTTATTTGAAAGGGCTATTACCAATAATTGACTGGAGAGCTGTTGCCAGATCAGATGAGGTAAGAGGTCATTTTGACCCCATTTCCCAGGGGACTGAACCAAAACATACGTATATGGGTAATTGTTCAGGAACTGAGTACGTGCGAGTGTAGCTGTTAGGTCCTTGGTTCCCAGGGGAGGAGGGGAAGCACTATGGCACAGAGGCTGAGAGGATTCAGAATTGTCAAAAATGGCTTCAGGATTGTCTTAAAGTCTTACACAAGCAAGCAAGCAAGCAAAGGAAGGAAGAAAGAGAAAGGAAGAAAGGAGAGAAGGAAGAAAACAGCCAGTCTTCCTCTGGAACTTATGAAACTGCTTCCTATTCTGGCAGAGTGACGTGTGGCTACCTGTACTGCATGTCAGCATACAGCCCATGCTGGTCCCCAGGCTCCCTCAGTATAACATCACAAATATCGCATTTCAAATGTCCGTGCTTCTTACTCCTCCTCTACCCTAACCTTCCGCCAGCTCTTGGCTTTCCTTCTCTCGGCTACTCCTGACCTGGCTACACTCCCAAGTCTCTATCTCTGATTATTCCACATCCCCTCACAGAAAACCCTGGCCATGCTCGGTCCAGTGATCATTTTTGGTCTATGGCTTTCTCTGTGTGTTCTGGACACCTCTGAATGCCTCTGGGTAGTCTCTCTGTCTCAGTCTCTCTCTCTCTCAGATTTATTTGTTTATTTATTTTATGCATCTGGGTGTTTTGCATGCATGTGTGTCTGTGCAGTGTGTGCATGCAGAGGCTGCAGTTCTGATCCTGGAACTGGAGTTACAGGCAGTTGTAGCTGCCAGGCTGAGAATTAACCCAGGTCCTCTGGAAAACAGTCCGTGCCCTTAACCACTGAGCCATCTTTCCTGCCCAGTTCACTCACTCTTATTTACAATAAAACAAAAACAAAACCTTCCCCTTGCTGGGCGGTAGTAGCACACACCTTTAATTCCAGTACTTGGATAGCAAAGGCAGGCGGATCTGAGTTTGAGGCCAGCCTGGCCTATAGAGAAAGTTCCAGGTTAGGACTACAAAGAGAAATGGTATCTCAGAAAACAAAACAAAAACCAATAAAACTTTCCCTTAACCACACCATGAAGCATTCATGTTGGCAGTTTCTTTCTTTCTTTTAAATTTTTTTAACGTTTATTTATTATGTATACAATATCCTGTCTGTGTGTATGCCTGCAGGCCAGAAAAGGGCACCAGACTCCATTACAGATGGTTGTGAGCCACCATGTGGTTGCTGGGAATTGAACTCAGGACCTTTGGAAGAGCAGGCAATGCTCTTAACCACTGAGCCATCTCTCCAGCCCTGCTGCAACCCTTTAATACAGTTCTTCATGTTGTGGTTGTGGGAGCCAGCCGTGAGGTCACTCAAAGAAGTTCTTTACTTTCAACCATTATCACCTGCCATCAATAAGTTTAACAAGAGGCCTGGGTCTCAGTAGTTTACCCTGAAGCAGTCCACAAACTGAGATTACCCGAGCACCACCCAAAAACAGACCATCCAAAGGAAATGCCTAACATTCCAACCGCTATAGATAGGTCCACCTTCCAGCACTCACTCCCCAAAACGTCCCTAGACAGCCAATCAGGAGTCCTGAACCTCAGAAACCCCTTACCCCAACCTTTACTAGTATAAAACCCAACCTAACTGAGCTCGGGGCTCTCTGGTTATTCCAATACATTGGACATGCGGAGAGACCGAGTTTGCAAACTTGCTTAAAATAAAGGCTCTCTGCTTTTACATATGGGACTCTGTCTTCTTGTTGGCTTTTTGGGGACTTCGTGGATTTGGGCATAACAGTGGTGACCCCCAACCATAAAATTATTTTATTGCTACTTCAGAATTGTAATTTTGCTACTATTATGAATCATAATATAAATATCTGACATGCAGTATATATAATATGCATTGCCTTTGAGACAGGTTGAGAACCGCTTGTCTAGATGCCTTCTCTTGGGTGGCAGTTGCCACAAAGGGAACTGTGTGACTTGTAGAACTACAACAACCACAAGGCACTGGGCGGGACATCAGGGTTTCCGGCCAGATCCGCTTCCGGTCTTTTGGATGCTGACGTTGTTTTCCGGTTGACTGTGGCCCAGGATGGCGTTTGGGGTGCCCACGGTGAGTCCGGCATGGCAGTGGTGAGACCCAGGCTGACCCGAAGCACGGTGCACACAGCTGTGGCTTGGGCCGTCTCTGGGGCCTGCCGCTGCAGACGAAGTCGTGGGGCTGGAGTGAGGCTCCGCTCAGGATGCCTGCCTGCCTGCCTGCCTGGCGGTTCTTTCCGTACTTGGGTTGATTGCTCACTCTGCTTTTTTTTCCAAAGATGAGGCCGCTAGCGTTTGTGGTGTTGGCTCTGTTAGCTGTCAGTCAAGGAGAAGAAGGAGCCAGGCTTTTGGCCTCTAAATCATTGCTGAACAGATACGCTGTGGAAGGGCGGGACCTGACCCTGCAGTATAACATCTACAATGTCGGCTCCAGGTAACGGCTTGGGCTGAGCATGCTCCTTCCTGGGTCCTGAGCGTCCACGTGGGCATAGAGAACTTTGTGGAGGAGCGGATTCTCTTTTGGAGCCCTCCAGCATCGGGTGCCGAGAGTGAAGACATGAAGGAATCCACTAGAGGGCTTACTTTGGCCGGGGTGCTTTTTGAGAGTGAGGGCATCCTTGAGTGAACTGCCATCTCCCATTTTCAGGGCCTGGAAGGCTTTCAGAGAATGTACATCTCGTCCTAACCTCCGGGGCCCTACTCCCCGCTCCCTTCTTCCACGCATGAGCACTTTTATTGCTGTTCTGTCATTTTATTTTTCTTTTCCATCTTCATCTTACTTCTCCAGTCCAGAAATTAGAGTCGGGATCATTTTTGGGCTCATTCACTTCTGGATATTTGAATAGTCTGGTGTTTCTGAGTAATGGAATCCCAGGCCTTAATCTGGCTTCTTTAAAAGCCAAGTTACTGTGGGGGGGGGGGGGTTCTTTTGACCAGCAGGTAGATTTTCTAGTTAACTGCCTTAATTTTATATCCCTTACTCTTGTGTGTGCTTTCTAGTGCTGCGCTAGATGTGGAACTGTCTGACGATTCCTTCCCTCCAGAAGACTTCGGCATCGTCTCTGGTATGCTCAATGTCAAATGGGACCGGATTGCCCCGTATCCTCTTTTTCTAGGTAATGAGGGCTGGGACTGGGCACTGTTTCAAATGGTGGGTTTGTGGTTCTTTTTCTTGCCATCTGTGGATAAGATGACACAGGAAGACAGGAGCCAGCTTTGTGAGCGTGCCTTGTGTGGGCTGTGAGCCCTGCGGTCCAGCAGCAAGGTGCAGACATTTATAAAGGTATCAGTGGCCACGTTGAAAGGTGTTTTTTTCTTTGCATTGCTGGAGAGACACTTGTGCACTCACACACACTGGGTAAATGCTCTATACCCGAGGTTCTTTCAGAATAGGTTCAGGGCGGGAGAGATGGCTCAGTGGTTAAGAGCACTGACTGCTCTTCTGGAGGTCCTGAGTTCAGTTCCCAGCGACCACATGGTGGCTCACAACCATCTGTAATGAGATCTGGTGCCCAGAACAGTGTATACATAATAAATAAATAAATCCTTTAAAAAAAGGTAAAAAGGCAGATTCTTAGAGAATAAGAATAGAGAAACTGGGTAACCTGTTGCCCCGCCCCCTTACTCAATGACTGTCCGATTTCTTATTTTTTGATTTTTTGAGACAGGATCTCACTCTGTAGCACTGGATATACTGGAACTCACTCTGTAGGACAGGCTGGTCTTGAACTCACAGAGATCCGCCTGCCTTTGCCTCCCGAGTGCTGGGGTTAAAGGTGTGTACCACCACTGCCCCACCATACGCTATGCTTTTAAAAAGTGGGCTTGAAGCATGAAGAGGCATGCGGTCACTGCAGGTGTTGTTAACTGTTTCATGAATGGCACATCTTGTTCTACTTCCTTGACCCTTGGGCTAGTGCTAGCAATGTCTCCCACACAGTGGTCCTTCGTCCTCTCAAAGCTGGCTATTTCAACTTCACTTCAGCGACTATTACCTACTTGGCCCAGGAGGATGGGCCTGTTGTGGTAAGTTGTCCAAACCTTGAGCTCTGTGGGGCTCCCTCTTTCTTTCTTTCTTTCTTTCTTTCTTTCTGTCTTTCTTTCTCTTTCTCTCTCTCTCTCTCTCTCTCTTTCTTTCTTTCTTTCTTTCTTTTTTTCTTCTTTCATTCATTTTCATTATCGTGATACATCTCACTACACAATCCTGACTGGCCTGGAACTCACAAGAGGGCCACCTGCCTCTGCTTCACAAAAGCATGTGCCACCATGCCCAGCCCTGAATTGGTTTCATTTTGTTTTTCAAGACAGGTTTTTCTGTGTAGCTCTGGCTGTCCTGGAACTCGCTCTGTAGGTCAGGCTGGCCTTGAACTCAGAGATCTGCCTGCCTCTGCCTCCCCTGCTGAGGCTACAGGTGTGAACCCCTGCACCCTGCTTTATTTTTAATTAACTGAGTGATTGAATTGTTTTTCTTTTACTTGTTTTGAGACAGATCCTATGTAGCTCAGGCTGACCTTCTTCAAACTCTAAGGAGTTTGCACTGATCTTTCTGCTTCTGTTACACAAGTGCTGGGATTACAAGTGTACGAGCCGCTCTGCCCAGAACTCCCTGGTACTTAGTGGGTTAATAGACATGAGAATCAAAGGCTTGCCTGCTCTTCGCGGTGAGCTCCAAACTCTTGGCCCCTCTTCAGACAGCACAGGAATGTGTGGCAGCCCCAGCCCTTCTCTGGTAATGTACATTTGGGTAGGGCGTTAACATTTTCAGAACGCTTCTTACTACTTCACCTGAGTCAGGTCGGCCTTGTGAAGTCGAAAAGGAATAAGCAAATGATTGCCGAGGCCTGCTAACTCCATGATGCACCCTGCCATGCAGACAGGAGTGGATCAAGGTTTGGTTTTAGTTGTGTAGCTAGCGTGTCCTAACAGATGCTCACTGTGTGTGTTGGGGGGGGTTTCAACTCTGCTGGCTCCTAATCTACTTTTCTCTATAAAAGCCTGAGGGGATTATCTCTCTGGTATTTATTTATTTATTTGCAGTTTTTCAAGACAGGGTTGCTCTATTATATAGCTCTGGTTTTCCTGGAACTCACTTTGTAGGCCAGGCTGGCCTCTTATGGATCTGCCTGTATCTGCCTTCTGAGTGCTGGGATTAAAGGCATGTACCACCATGCTTGACTTCATCTATCTTATTTAAAAATTTCCTTTAAAAAGAAAATTTTGGGGCTGGAGAGATGGCTCAGTGGTTAACAGCATTGCCTGCTCTTCCAAAGGTCTTGAGTTCAATTCCCAGCAACCACATGGTGGCTCACAACCATCTGAAATGAGGTCTGGTGCCCTCTTCTGGCCTTCAGGCATACACACAGACAGAATATTATATACATAATAAATAAATAAATATTAAAAATACAAAATAAAGAAAATTTTGTGGATTTATTTATGTATATGAGACCTTTGCTGAATCGTATACATGTGCACCATGTCCACGCCTAGTGCCTAGAGGTCAGAAGAAGGGCTTGGATCCCTTGGGACTGGAGTTAGAGGTGGTTGTGAGCTTCTTTGTGGGTGCTGGGGACCAAACCCAGGTCATTTGCAAAAACAGCCAGTCCTCTCAACCACTGAGCCATCTCTCCAGCCCTCAGTAACTTCTTTCCTCCTTTCTTTCTTTCCTTCCTTCCGTCCTCCCTCCCTCTCTCCCTCCCTCTCTCCCTCCCTCTCTCTCTCCCTCCCTCCCTCCCTCCCTTCCTCTCTCCCTCCCTCTCTCCCTCCCTCTCTTCCTCCCTCCCTCCCTCCCTCTCTCCCTCTCTCTCTCCCTCCCTCCTTCCCTCCCTCTCTCCCTCTCTCCCTCCCTCTCTCTCTCCCTCCCTCTCTCCCTTTCTCTCTCTCCCTCCCTCTCTCCCTTTCTCTCTCTCTTCCCAGTACTGGTGATCAAAACCGAGCTGTCTTCCATGCTCTACGAGAGCTCTCCCACTTGAGCTATAACCGTGCTCTTTACGCGTTCTCGGCTGCGTCTTGATGGTTGCTCTTGTCTAATGCTCAGAGCTCTGTTAGCTGGAACAGCCTGTTCTCAGATGAGGTAACTTTGAAGCCTTAATCCCTTCTTTTTTTCTTTCCAGATCGGCTCCACCAGTGCACCTGGACAGGGAGGAATCCTTGCCCAGCGGGAGTTTGACCGGAGATTCTCCCCCCATTTTGTAAGCCTTTCTAGTACTGTCTCTTATCCCCTGGTGTGAGAACATTCTGTTGGTTCTGGAAACTCACAGTTTCCTTAGAAAATTGATTAACTTGTTCTTACCTTATCTATTTCTTGCTTTCATATGAGAGACAGACAGAGAAAGAAAAAAACAGAGACAGTTTTAGATATATTCCTGAGGTAATCCTGCCCAGATTTTGTCAGGTAAGCTCACAAGAGCCATCACCAGGGGCTGGAGAGATGGCTCAATGGTTAAGAGCATTGCCTGCTCTTCCAAAGGTCCTGAGTTCAATCCCTGGCAACCACATGGTGGCTCACAACCATCTGAAATAAGGTCTGGTGCCCTCTTCTGGCCTGCAGACATATACACAGACAGAATATTGTACACATAATAAATAAATAAATAAATATTTTTAAAAATTGAAAAAAAAAAGCCAGCACCATGAAGCTGGCCTTGCTTTCTGCTCAGTCTGGAGTGGAAGCCAGTCGGGTGCCGTAGACTCATAGTGGGAGATAGCTGCTTAAACTTTAGGTCCTAGCTCGCCTGGAACTCACAGAGCTCCACCTGCCTCTGTCTCCTGGGTGCTGGGATTAAGTCATGCAGCACCTCGCCCAGCTGGAGCTTGGAGAGAATTTTCCAGGGCTGAGTGAACACTAAATGAGGGAATCCATTTATTCATCCAGAAGCTCCATATACGACGGTCTCTCCCGTTACAGATTACCTGGCGTGAGGATATGGCTCGGGCAGTAGCATGTTTGCCTGGCATGCACAAGGCCCTGGGTTCTACCCCAACACTATAAAACCAGCCCTGAGGGCTGGAGAGACGGCTCAGAGGTTAAGAGCACTGACTGCTCTCCCAGAGGTCCTGAGTTCAAGTCCCAGCAACCATATGGTGGCTCACAGCCATCTGTAATAAGATCTGGTGCCCTCTTCTGGCCAGCAAACATGCATACAGACAGAACGCTGTATACATAATAAATAAATCTTAGAAAAGAAAACTCAAAACTAAATAAACATAATGCCGGGCAGTAGTTTTTTATTTAAAAAAATAAAAAGTAAAACCAGCCCTGGTGGCACACCTGTAATCCCAGCTTTGGGGGAATGAAGGCAGGACGATCAGGAGCTTAATTAACTATTTAGCCAGTTTGAAGCCAGCCTGGGCTACAAGAGACAGTATATAACCTCAGCAGCAACAAAATTCACCTGCTCTCATAGACTCGGTGAGGCCGTGGTGGGAAGTGCTGTGGTGAGGTGTCACACAGGGTCCTGGAGCAGCTAGGAGCCACACCAGCTGAGAGGGTTCAGCCAGTCAAGAAGCAAGGAAGGCAGGCTGAGAGCAGCAGATGTGGGAGGTCCAGTGCTTAACTAGGCTAGAAGACAGAGCAAGGTGAAGTATGAAGGGGATAGGCCAAAGCCCCAGGAGGCTCGGCTGTTAGGGACTGCCTAGGATTTGAGTGAGGTGAGGATTGGGCTCCACACCCTGAGAAGTAGCCGCTGGTCTGGGCAGAGGCTGGAACTCTGCTCCCTTGGTCCCTGTTCTGTCCTGCATCTGCATCCAGACTCCTAAGCGAGCTCTTGTTTTCCTCCACAGCTGGACTGGGCAGCCTTTGGAGTCATGACCTTGCCCTCCATAGGCATCCCCCTTCTCCTGTGGTACTCCAGCAAGAGGAAATACGACACTCCCAAACCCAAGAAGAACTGAGTGCAGCTTCCTCGACCCTTCTCTCTCAAGAAGCCAGGTGTTTTCTAGACTCCAAAGGGTAGCAGATGTGTTCCCTAGGCCCATGGCCATCTTGTCCTGGATCCTGACTCAGCCTGAATGCAGAGGGCAGACCTGGGAGCTGGCGAGCCTCCCTGTCCTCAATGAAGCCATAAAACAGTACTGCCTTTAGCCACAGCTTTGGGCTTGAGGCTCCCATCCGGTGCTGTTGGCATGTTACTGCAATGTGAACTCTTGGGGGGTCCAGAAGAGGCCTTTGGACTCTGCCTGGCATCCCTATCCCCTGGCAGCTCCTCACAAGAGGGTAGAAGATTAAACGAGAGCTGTGGGGCCTAAACAGGCTCTGCCTGCCTGCGTTAGGGGCACTCACCTAATGGGTTTTCTAATAAAAACAAATGCCACACCAGTGTGCTTGTCTTGCTGGGAACCCATGTCCAGGGCAAACCCAGACTTTCTGGGCCTTGGGGTATGGTCTGCTCTCAGGGATGTACCTGTTTGCTTTTGAACTCTGGTCATCTTTTCTTTCTCTGCTTTCACCACACAGTCCCCTAAGTCTTCCTTGCTAGCTCTCCACAGCTAGAGAAGGTTTGCAGAGGCTCTCATGCCCTGAGGAACCTGATGTGTTTACTGACTCTTCTAGAAAACACCATTTCTAGTCCACTGTCTTAAGTCAGTGGTTCTCAACCTGTGGGTCGGGACCCTTTCGCAGGGGTCACATATCAAATACCCTACATATCAGACATATTATGATTTATAACTGGAAAATTACAGTTATGAAGTAGCAACAACATAATCTGGTGGTTGAGGGTCACTGCGCGTGAGGAACTGTATTAAAGGGTCACAGCGTAGGCAGGTTGAGAACCACTGAGCCACATGGCGATTTTAGGGATGGAAGAGGCGGCTTAGTGGGTAAGAGCACTGGCTCCTCTTCTGTTGGATCTGGGTTTGACTCCCAGCATCCACATGGTAGCTCACAGCCTCCAGACTACTGGCACAAGGTGCCCAATTGATACAATCGTAATATTTTTTAAATTACGTTATTTATTGTGTATACAACATGTAACCTGCATGTATGTATTCCTGCAGGCTGGAAGATGGCACCAGATCTCATACAGATGGTTGTAAGCCACCATGTGGGTGCTGGGAATTGAACTCAGGACCTCTAGAAGAGCAGTCAGTGCTCTTAACCTCTGAGCCATCTCTCCAGCCTTAAATTTTTTTTAAATATATTTTTTAAATTTATTATGTATACAGTATTCTCAGTATTCTGTCTACATGCATGTCTGCAGGCCAGAAGAGGGCACCAGATCTCATTACAGATGGTTGTGAGCCACCATATGGTTGCTGGGAATTGAACTCAGGACCTTTGGAAGAGCAGGCAGTTCTCTTAACTGCTGAGCCATCTCTCCAGCCCTCCAGCCTTAAAATTATGCTTTGAAAAATCCAAATGCCACCAGGCAGTGGTGGTTCACGCTTTTGATCCCTGCACTCAAAAGGCAGAGGCAGGAACTCTGAGTTCCAGGACAGCTAGGACTCTACAGAAAAACCCTGTCTCAAAAAACCAACAAAGATGGCTCAGCAGTTAAAAGCACATACTGTTCTTGCAGAGTACCCAGACTTTGAAACTAGCGTCTGTGGCAGGTGGTCTCTATCTCTAGTCCCAGTAGATCCAACACTCTTTGATGGCATCCACACATATACTTAAAAGTAACAGTGCTATTAAAGGAAATGGCTTCTCAAGGTTGAATTTGTTTTGAGATGGTGTCTCCTTATTGCATAGCTGTGGCTGTCCTAGAACTCACTCTGTAGACCAGGCTGGCCTCAAACTCGCAGAGATCCGCCTGCCTCTGCCTTCTGAGTGCGGGGATTAAAGGTGTGCACCACCACTACCCAATAATGTTAACTTTTCAGGCCTGGAAGAAGTTGTGGGTTTCCTTCCTTGGGTCTTCATGCAGCCGTTGAAAAAAGTCACTTTGACTGCAGCAGCCCTGTGGAGAAGCTACTGTGAACTGACTCTGGCCAACCCAGGAATGCCGTGGTGTGAGAACACCCTCCCAAGCAGGAGGGAAGCCCAACAAACACTGGCTTTGTTTCTCCTACCAAGTTTTCCCTTTAGATTCCGCTCCTCAGCTCCCCTGCCCAACCGGCTTAACCTTTCATTTACCCAGCTGTAGGCGCCTCTGGGTCCCTGGAAGATGAAAAGGACATGGAGACAGCGGGAAGGTCCAGATGGAGTGGTCCTCAGCCGGCTCACATCCTCCTTTCAGGCCCTGCAGCTTGGACACCCCAGCACCAGCCAGGTCAGAAAGCAAGATGCTTGCTCTTGCTCATAGTGTGCCAGTGGAACCTGGGAACGCCCAGACTGGGACCCGAGTGAACAGGTGTAGGGGCGTAGAAAGGGGCAGCCCATTTGCTGGGGAGGACCTTGCTGTCTCGTTCTAAGCAATTCATTTCCAGAGAGGGGAGCGCTATTTCCCATGGGTGCAGATAGAGTTAAGCAGCAGGAGGAGGGCTCTCCCTGCCCAAAACAGGATGGATTTGGGCAGGTGACATAAAGCTTTCTTTTTCTTGGCGTTCAGTCTCAGCGGTCCCTTATGGAAAGCTGGGGAGTCTCTCCTTTGCCCCCCACAGCTCAAGGGCACTGTGGGGAAGGAGGTGAACCGGGAACCCAGGAGCTCAGAGATGAGGGCATGGTGAAGGCAGTGAATGTCGGGTTCTTGGAAAGAGGCCAAACAGGAAACTTCATCTCTCCAGATCAGCTGCCTTGGAGTCAGGGTGGAATTTGAGCCTCCCTGGAGTAGAGGCCGCAGGGAGTGTAAGGGCTGCTGGAGTCTGTAGACAGACTCAGCTGAACAGTCGGCTTCCCAACTGCCCACCTCCGCCTCAGGCTACCTGGTAGGAGGACAGGTGCCAAAAGGCTCCTTCATGCACAAACCTCAAGGCTTTGGACACTCATCTCAGGTTGTGTGCACATCTGTTCAGAGGAGAGGGGAGCAGCTCATCACCCCGAAGACTAAGTGCCCAGACTGAGGCTCCACCCTAAAAGGAGAGATCCTGCAGATGCCCAGTCCCCTCTGCCTTTCTGCAGCGCAGCGGGCTAGCCCTCCCGTAGCACCCAGGCAGCTCATCACCTTCATTCAACTTGGTACCAGATGCAGTCAGTTGCCTTCAGATCTGGTGAAGGAGTCTATGCTGCAGAGAGAATAGGGCAATCCAGGCACGGGACGTTGTCTCTTGGATGCACAGCTGGGCCATGGGGAACAGCAGCACTGACCATACAGAACAAATGGGTTCCAGTCCCAAGATGGTCACTAGTGTTAACCTCGGTCATCTTGGAGCCTGCATCCTTATCTGGACATCACAGATTGTTCCATGGATTTCCATGATCCTCCCCTGCATTGCCTTCATGGTTGCCATTGCCTTCTCATGTATGGTTGGTAGGAAAGGGTACATGGTTCCTTCTGGCAGCAGCTGCCTTCCTCTACCACAGCAAGGACTTCAGAGCAAAGAATGACTGTCCGTTGAATGAAAAAAAAGAAAGAAAAAGGAAAGATGACTGGCTTTCCTGCTCCCGGGTATGGTGGAGGAGAAAGTTTATTACAGATATGTAGAGAGCATAGGCAGAGACAGGGATCTCTAGGGGAGTCCAGAGTGGCCATGTCTAGACTGAGCTGGGCCATGTGGAGAGACAGAGGAGGGAGAGATGGGAACCAGGCACAACATCTAGGAGGCCCAAAATACAAAGAGATCAGGTAACCAAATGGTTGGATTGTATAGGGAAGGGCAGCCTAGCCCCCCGGGCTGGAGGATATGCCAGCCACAAGGGCCCTGTAACAGGGGGCTGAGGGATGCAGGGAGAACCTGGTGGCCAGGTCCACTTTGGTATGTGTCCTCAGCCATTTGTCCCTGTTTGAAACCTAACAGCCATAAGATAGCTAGCTGAATAATTTTATTCAATAGGTCATGAAGGGCAAAGTGAATCGGCTTACCCAAGGGTCACCAGCAGATGGCAGTTGGCATGGGTTTGACTCATTTTGGTTTGGTTTTGGAGACAGGGTTTCTCTGTAGCTTTGGTTCCTGTCCTGGAACTAGCTCTTGTACACCAGGCTGGCCTCAAACTCACAGAGATCCATCTGCCTGCCTCTGCCTCCCGAGTGCTGGAATCAAAAGCGTACCCCACTACTGACCGGTTGGCAGTTAGCATGTTTATTTTCACTTGCTTTTGAGACAGAATCTCAAAACTTGTCTCTGTATAGACTAGCCTGAACTCAGCACATAGCCCAGGCTGGCCTGAACTCAGCACATAGCCCAGGCTGGCCTGGCCTGAGAGTACTGTGCTCCAGCACACTGGCCCATAGCACGTTTACTGCGTGGCTGTTTCCCATACTGCCCCTCTTCACAAATGGCGGAGAAAGCATTTAATATGAAATTCGCCCAAGAGGAGTGGTCAGAGCGAGCAGTTCTTCCAAGCCCTTTCCAGTGGCCACAGGATCCTTAGAGAGCCACGTTCCTAGTTACCTCAGGAAGCTGAGCTGCCCTCTGCCCTGGAGGAGAAAGTGAGGGTGAGTCCACCACACCACACCACACCCCCCCCAGTTACCAAGGAAAGGGTGGAGGAGCTGGCCAAATATCCTGTCGCCTGGTATCCAAAACAAGCTATGCCATGTGTATGTGTGCCAAGCTGCTGGTCACCCTCTTCCTGTGGGACTGGGGCCTCCTCACCTGGAGCTGCCTTTGTAATTTCTCCTCCCTGTACCTTATCACATAGAAATACCGGCTTTCCTCCTCGCTACTGTGACCTGCCCCTTAAAGGGACCAAGGAGCAGTTTTTTAAGCCAAATCGAGAGGACAGAGGCCCCTGCTGCCCTCTGGAAGACCTTGCTGTTAGTCTTCTGCTGTGACTCCTGCCCTTTTCTCTCCTCAGTTTCTCCCTGTCCCCTGATAGAGGGAAGATAAAAGTTCCCTAGTTGGGGTCCCACATCCTGTCCCCTCAGGGAGACTGTCCCCACGGGGAGCCTGAGTCCTGCGACTGCCCTTTGCTCAGGGAATGCTTAGGGCAGGGCAGTGGCACCAGGAGGGTTAAAGGCCTGGCCACAGAACTGTCTAGTGTGTTTGAAGTAGGGTGGAGAAGGGAAGGGCTTGAGCAGTTGAAGAGGCGGCTGGTCAGGACTGGAGTGAGTGTCCCCTGGCCCCTATGCAAACTTCTGGATCATGAACAGTAGTTCCTGGAGAGGGACCCAGACAGAGGCACCCCTGCTGAGGTGCTGGGATCGACCCTTAGAGGGGCTGCCCGAAGCAGGACTTGCACATATATTGAAGTCGCCAGCTGAGGGCAAGAGCAGGTTTCCCATCTTCAGGACCTCTCCCAGGTCTGGTGAGTCTACTCTTCCTCTTCCTGGGTCCTTACTTGACAAATGTACATTTACTCAGGATACAGAGATGGGCAGGAACTCCCGGTACCCTAGGAGTGGCAAAAGAACGTAGAGTTCTCTCACCATTGCCTCACACTCACTTCCCATTTGTGATCAGGGAGCAGTGTGTGAGTGTGAGTGTGCACGAGTGTGTGTGTCTGCATGCGAGTGTTTCTAAATCCTTCCTATATTTTCTCTTTTAATCTTTAGAGACTTGTAGGGTTAAATAACTGATCTATGTCAATTAAGAAGTAAGTTGTAGACTAGGTTTTATTTTATTTTATTTTGGTTTTTCAAGACAGGGTTTCTCTGTGGCTTTGGAGCCTGTCCTGGAACTCACTTTGTAGACCATGCTGGTCTTGAACTCACAGAGATCCACCTGCCTCTGCCTCCCAAGTGCTGGGATTAAAGGCGTGTGTCACCACCGCCCGTGTAGACTAGGTTTTAGATTCAAGTTTATTCAGCATCCAAATTCATTGTGTTGTCACTAAAAGAAAAAGCAAAACAAAATCCCACTATCATTTTATGCTTATGGTGCTGGCACTGGAGCCCAGCACCTCTGCAAGCTAGGGAGTGCTCACCACTGAGCTACAGTCCACCTGGAACCTGGAGACTGTTACTTTTTCTTTTCATTTTCTTTTTCTTTTTTGTTTTTTGAAATAATATCTTACTATGTAGCTCCGGAGGTCCTAGAACTTACTATACAGACCAGGCTGGCCTCAAACTCACAGAGATTCACCTGCCTCTGCCTGCAGAGTGCTGGGAGTAAAGATGTGTGCCACTATGCCAAGCCTCTATCATGTTTCCAGCAGTGTGCACACCAAGGATGGCCACAGGATCTGGAAAGCTGGAGGCTCGAAAGCCCCAGCAACTCTTGTGTTGCTCGGTATTCCTTTCCCGACAGAGCCAGGAGATGTTCCATGTCACCTGACGCCTTTAAAAGATTTTTCCCATATTTTGAAAAGGAATTACCAAGGATTACTATGTAATAAGATATGACATTTCCCTTAATTTTTGAGTGTGGCGGTAAGAGGGACAACCAAAACATATTTTTGTTTGAAAAAGACCATAATAAAATCTAATGCTGATAAATGTGTAAATCTCAGTGACTGTGGAGTTAAGAAGCTGTTGCACATTTATGATTAGTAAAAATGAAGTTAGAGGGAAAGCGAAAGCCAGGCTGGGGCATGGGGCCTTGTTATAGCATACATAAGGGCTGCAAAACAACATAGGACTGCAGGGCAGTCGGTGGTGGCGCACGCCTTTAACCCCAGCACTCGGGAGGCAGAGGCAGGCGGATCTCTGTGAGTTCAAGCCCAGCATGGTCTACAAGAGCTAGTTCCAGGACAGGCTCCAAAGTTACAGAGAAACCCTGTCTCAAAACAAAAACAAAAACACAACACAGGACCACTCACTCATTCTTAAAGCCAGAGTCTAGACTTCCGGAGTCTAGACCAGTGGTCTCGACCTTCCTCATGCTGTGACCCTTTAATACAGTTCCTCATGTTGTGGTGACCCCCAACCATATAATGATTTTATTGGTGCTTCACAGCTATAATTTTGCTACTGTTATAAATCGTAATGTAAATATCTGATATGAAGGATATGTGACCTTAGGGGGTCGCGCCCCACGCCCCACGGGATGAGAAGCACTGGTCTAACCTGTCTTACTCTCCTATTAGGAGTTAGCTACTCGGCCAACTACTTTTAGCATTTCCTGGGATCTTCCGGGTTAATTCCCTGTGTCACCTCTGGTCAAAGTCTTCTTAGACGTCTCTGGACCTCAGACTTCTTGCCCCACCCTTTTGGCACAAATGCCACAGTGCCTGCTGAGAAACTGGCAGGAGGTGACTCCTTAGAATAGCCTGGCTGCATAGGTCTTTGCTTCCTTATCCTATGCCTTGCTGTCTGGACTGGGACCTAGGGTTCCTGTAGAGAAATATTCAGTTACAAGCCCAGGGGTGGGGTGGGGTGGGGAGGAAGACAGGATCCCTAAATTCAGTTTGCAAACAAAACAAAGCAAAGCTGATGATCACCCTCAGAAACGTGAGCGCTGAGTGTTACCGAGCACAGGGTGGGTGGGGCGGGAGATGCCTGCTCAGTGACGTCGTGGAGTGTGTGGTTAGATTAGGGTATGGTGCAGCCTGGAACTTCTGGAATTTACTAACAGTAAAGTCAATAACTCTGCACTGTGGGCCTGGCTGCCAATGGGCAGGGCCACCCTGGAAGCTTCTCTAGGTGGAGGGATTTTAGCCACACAAGCTTTTGCCTGCCTTTACATTGATATATGGGTCCTTCTGGGTCCTTTTCTCTATGCTGTGTGGTTGCTGGATGAATGGGTCTCCTCTACCCCTCACCCCTCCACACCATCACCCTTTGGGGGACTGTACTACTATTCCCTGGCATTGACAGGAAAGTCCGAGAAAGTGACGGCTCCAGAACACCAGCACTCAGCCTATCCTAGCCCTGCTCCTCCACTGGACTCAGGGCTGAATCAGGAGAGAAGGGTTCATTTCATCTTACAGTTTACATCATTAGAGAAGTCAGGGCAGGAACTGACCCAGAGGCCATGAAACAACACTGCTTGTTCCTCACGTCTTGTTTGTCCTTCCTTCCTTCCTTCCTTCCTTCCTTCCTTCCTTCCTTCCTTCCTTCCTTCCTTCCTTCTTCCTTTTTTGGTGTTTTGAGACAGGGTTTCTTTTTTTTAATAATTTATTTATTTTTATTTTATTTGCCTTGGCGTTTTGTATGCATGTATGTCTATCTGAGGGTGTCAGATCTTGGAGTTACAGACAGCTGTTAACTGCCATGTGGGTGGTAGGAATTGAACCTGGGTCCTCTGGAAGAGCAGTCAGCACTCTTAACTACAGAGCCATCTCTCCACTGTGTAGCTCTGGCTGTCCTGGCCTTGAAATCACAGAGATCCGCCTGCCTCTGCCTTCCAAGTGCTGGGATTACAGGCGAGTGCCACCACCACTCAGCTTCTGGGTTTGTTTTTTTTTTAATTAATTAATTACTTATGTATACAATGTTCTGCCTGCATGTATGCCTGCCCTCCAGAAGAGGGCACTAGATCTCATAGATGATTGTGAGCCACGATGTGGTTGCTGGGAATTGAACTCAGGACCTCTGGAAGAGCAGCCAGTGCTCTTAACCTCTGGGCCATCTCTCCAGCCCATCCTCTGCAGGTTTTTTTTTTTTCTCCTCTGTAGGTTTTTAAAAAATGTTAAGACTTATCTGTATGTGTGTCCTTGAATTTAAGTCAACAGTCTTTGTGACAGCTGCTGTCACCCACCCACGATTGTTACTGTTTTTGTTGTTGTGTCTTTGTTTTGCTTTTCAAGACAAGGTTTTTCTATATAGCCCTGACTAGAACTTACTTTGTAGACCAGACTGTCTTTGAACTCAGAGATCCACCTGCCTCCACCTCCTAAGTGCTGGGATTAAAGGCGTGCGCCACCACTGCCTGGCTGTTACTGTTTTAATTTTAAATTTATACTTACGTCTTCATTGGGGGCACACGAGCTAAGGTTCATGTGGAGGTCAGAGGAACCCTTTCAGGAGTTCTAGAACATGTGGGTCTCAGGGATGGATGTCAGGCAAGGCAGCTCGCTCTCCCACTGCGCCCGCCTCACTGGCCCTGACTGGTTTAGAAGTAGGGTAGGAGATGAACTCTGTGGCTTGCTCTCCAGGAGCTTGTGTGCTGGTTTCAGAAGACAATGTAGGCTCCATAGTGTGATGGGTCAGCTTTGAAATCTCACCGCCTACAGTCAACTGCCTGTGTGGCTTTGAGCAAGCCCCTGAAGCTCTGTGCCCTGTGCCCACAGTTCCTCAGGGGTAAGCTGTAGAGGTTGCTGGCCAGCACCTGCAGCCACTCCTAAACTGACTTCCTCTGTGGGCTCCAGGCGATAGTTAGGAAACGGATATGTTGGGATAATCAATGTCTCCTCCCTGAAACCATTGCTGATTGGTATATAGATAGCAGATCTTTAAGTTTTCTCTATGAAGACCCAGAAAAAAAATATTTTAGGCTTGTGAGCCATATGGTCTCTGTCATAATGATCAACTTTGCTGACGATATGTAAATGAGTGAGCATGTTTAAAAATTCCTACGAGTATGGAATTTTGAATTTCATGAAAATTATATATATATATACATATATTTTTTGAGTCTTATGTATCCCACATTGTCTCAAACTCACAGTGTAGCTGGCAATGACCCTGACCTTTTGTGTTCCTGTGTGTGTCTACATCTGTGTGTACAGAGGCCAGAGACCCTGAGGATCTGTGTGCCTTCTGTTTTTGTTGCTTGTTGGTTTCTAACTTTTTTTGAGATATTGTTTATTTTTGTTTATTTCTATTTTGTGTGTAGGAGTGTTTTTCCTGCATGTATGTGAGTGTGCCATGTGCGTGCCTGATGCCTGCAGAGTCCGTCGGATTCAGAGGATGTCAGATCTCCTGGAACTAGAGTTACAGACACTTGTGAACTAGGAAATGAGCTCAGGTCCTTGCAAGAGCAGCACGTTCTCTTAAGCACTGAGTTCGTCTCCTGCTCCTCTGGTGGTCTTCTGAGACAGGGTCACCACTGTGTAGCCCAGGCTGGTCTCGAGCTAGTTGGTCCTCTTGTCTTAGCCAATCACGTGCTGGGATTAGAAGCAGGTACCATCAGGCCCTCCTTCAGTGTCTTCTTTTTAATTTCTTCAACAACAATTTAAGAAAGACAGGGCGGGGCTAGGAGCTGGGGAGGTGGGTCCGCAGATAGAATGCTCACTGGTCCACAGTCTAGTTCCATGGGATCCAGGACTCTCTTCTGGCCTGCATGTCCACTACAGGCAAGGTGCACATCCATCTATGCAGATGAAGCATTCATATGCGAGACCAGTGAGCATTCTAACTGCGGATCCACCTCGCCAGCTCTTAGCCCTGCCCTGTCTTTCTTAAATTGTTTTCGATATAGGGTTTCTCTGTGTAACAGCCCTGGTTGTCCTGGAACTAGCTCTGAAGACCAGGTTGGCCTCAAACTCATAGAAATCCACTGCCTCTGCCTCCCAAGTGTTAGGATTAAAGACGTGTGCCCACTGCCAGGCACTCCTCATATTTTTTTTTCTCTTAAGAATTATTTAGGGGGCTGGAGAGATGGCTCAGTCGTTAAGAGGATTGCCTGCTCTTCCAAAGGTCCTGAGTTCAATTCCCAGCAACCACATGGTGGCTCACAACCATCTGTAATAAGGTCTGGTGCCCTCTTCTGTCAGGCAGGCATACACACAGACAGAATATTGTAAACATAGCAAATAAATAAATATTAAAAAAAAAAAGAATTATTTAGGGGGAGCTGGGCGGTGGTGGCGCACGCCTTTAATCCCAGCACTTGGGAGGCAGAGGCAGGTGGATCTTTGTGAGTTTGAGGCCAGCCTGGTCTACAAGAGCTAGCTCCAGGATAGGCTCCAAAACTACAGAGAAACCCTGTCTCGAAAAACTAAGAAAAACTAATAAATAAATAAATAAAGAAAGAAAGAAAGAAAGAAAGAAAGAAAGAAAGACGGGTCATTGACAAACCTTAGCTAAACACCTGGTCTCACTCCCCAGGGCCCACACGGTAGCAGGTTGTCCTCTGACTGCTACCATCACTCCATGGCACTGTGTGCCCACACATCTGCACAAACCAATATTAAAAATAAGTACGGCCAGCAAGATGGCTCCATGGGTAAAGCCATCTGCTGAGTGAGCCTGGGGACCTGACTGCAGCCCCCAGAACCCATGGGAAGGTGGTAGGAGGGGACCGAATCAGTCCTGTGGTTCTCTGCCTCCATACACAATAAAATAATTAATAATAATAATAATAATAATGAAAGCCAGGAGTGGCTGCAGGATGGCTTGGCGAGGCGTGGGTTCAATTCCCAGCATCCACATGGCAGCTCACAAATATGTTTCAATACATCCTGATCTGATGCTGTCTTCTGGTGTTCAAATATCTATACAGACAAACACTTACTTACATATAATACATAAATAAAAATTTTAAAAGGCCAGGCATGAGCTTTTAATTGGGGCTTGCTTACATTTTCAGAGGTGTGTCTGCAGGCAGCGTGGCCGCAGGCAGGCAGTGTGGCCGCAGGCAGGCAGGCAGGCAGCATGGCCGCAGGCAGGCAGGCAGGCAGTGTGGCCGCAGGCAGGCAGGGTGCTAGGGCAGCAGCTAAGAGCTCACATCTGACCCATCGGCGGGACAGAGAGAGAGAGAGAGGCTGGACATAGTGTTGGTTTTTGAAACCTCCAAGTCCACCCGCAGTGATGCACCTCCAACAAGCCACACCTCCTAATCCTTCCCCAAACAGCTCCACCCGCTGGGGACCAGTTGTTCAAACACACGAGCCTATGGAGGCCTTTCTCATTCAAAACCACGGTCAGGAAATCATTTTCTTGCTTTCATTTTTTTTTTATTTTCTTAGTTTTTCGAGACTGTAGCTATGAAGCCTATCCTGGAACTAGCTCTTGTAGACCAGGCTGGTCTCAAACCCACAGAGATCCGCCTGCCTCTGCCTCTCGAGTGCTGGGATTAAAAAGGTGTGTGCCACTACCACCTGGCTTCTTTAATTTTTTTAAGACAGGGTTTCTCTGTGTAATAGTCCTGGCTGTCCTGAAACTCACTCTGTAGACCAGGCTGGTCTTGCACTCATAGAGAACTGCCTCCCGAGTGCTGGGATTAAAGGTGCACACCATCACCACCCAGCTAGGAACATCATTCTCTTATTTTCTGAGACAAGAAAAGAAAAGAAAAGAAAGAAAGGAAAGGAAAGGAAAGGAAAGGAAAGGAAAGGAAAGGAAAGGAAAGGAAAGGAAAAAAGAAGAAGCAAACCCACCATCACGAGGTTTAGGAAGGTTGTACTTAAAAATCTAATGGATTTCAAACCCCAATCACACCGGGAGAAAGCAAGGGTTTAGCTTTGCTCTACAGCGCCCCCTGCTGCACCCAATTACTCTAAGTTATTATCCTATTATTGTCTGAGAGTCAGTGGTGAGACAGACCTTCTAGGGCTGTAGGAGACAGGGTTAGCGCTTTTTCCTGCTCGGCCTGCTTCCTCTCGAGTGCCTGTTTCGGAATCTCCTAGCTCTGTCACCAGAAACAGACCTGTGACTTAATGTGACCTCAGTGCAAGAGAGCCAGCCGAGGCTGTTCCCTTGTCTCTTGAGCCATTTCCTGAGCTAAGAGGTCAGGGGATGTTGGGAGGGGGCTGGGAGCAAAAAGAGGACAAAGAGAGCTAACTCTGACCTCCAAGTGTGCACAGCGTCACACATGCATAAACAAACAAATGGACCCACTATTTACCCACACATACCACAGCGCGTGTGTGGAGGTGGGAGGGCTTCCCTTCCTTCCTCAGATCCCAGCCACCCTCCCCGCTCAGAGCCAACCTGTTTCTCCTGTTTTGCTTTCTGGAGTCTCCCAGATAGTCATATGCACTCATTTCACTGATAGACAAAAGCCTCTTTTTTTTTCTGAGACAAGGTCTCACTATGTAGTCATTGACTGTATGTAGACTGTGCTTGTCTTAAACTCCTAGAGATCTGCCTTTTCCTCACCCACAGGCTTTGGGTGAACTTTTTCTTGTAGCATTTGGTAGTTATGGAGGCATTTTTAAATTGTGCTTTAGTCTGAACACATGTATACACACACACACACACGTATGAACACCTAAGGGCAGAAACCGTATCTGCTCTTCTTTTTTTTATTTACTTATTATGCATACAATGTTCTGTCTGTGTGTATGTCTGCAGGCCACAAGAGGGCACCAGGTCTCATTACAGATGGTTGTGAGCCACCATGTGGTTGCTGGGAATTGAACTCAGGACCTCTGGAAGGAAAGTCAGTGCTCTTAACCACTGAGCTATCTCTCCAGCCCCCGTATCTGCTCTTCTTAGCATGGCTTCCTACCATATAAATGCTCAATGGATGGAATAATAATGAACAAACAAGATCTTCTTTTAAAGTTTTTCATTTTGAAACAAGGTTGCCCACAGCAGCCTTGAACTCTCAATTTCCCTGTTATGCTGTCTGAGCTCTGAGATTACAGACATGAGCCACCACGCTCAGTAAAGGTCTCCACTAGACAGAACACTGGACTAGTAGCCAGAAAGTTGGCCTACACTCAACCCTGCATCCTCCGGCTCTGCCACAGTGGGGTGGGGGCGCAAGGAGCCTGGTTGCTGTGAGTCTTCATCCAGGTTGTCCTTTCTGTCTTCATTTCTTTCTTCTTCCTTTCTTTTTTTTCCCAAAGATTTATTTATTTGTTTATTTGTTCTGTCTACATGGCAGGCAGGCCAGAAGAGGATGCCAGATTCCATTCCATATCTGAGTTGTGAACCGCCATGTGGTTGCTGGGAATTGAACTCAGGACCTCTGAAAGAGCAGCCAGTGCTCTTTACCTCTGAGCCATCTCTCCAGCCCCTCCTTTCTTTCTTTCCTTCTTTCCTTCCTTTCTTCTTTCTTTCTTTCTTTCTTTCTTTCTTTCTTTCTTTCTTTCTTTCTTTCTTTCTTTCTTTCTTTCTTTCTTTAAGATAGGATCTCACACACCTTTAAATCCCAGCACTTGAGAAGTAGAAGCAGGCAAATCTCCATGAGTTCGAGGCCAGCCTGGTCTACACAGTGAGTCCCAGAACTGGCTCCATAGCTACTGAGAAACCCTGTCTTGAAAAATAAATAAATAAAAAGATAGGATTTCACTATATAGTCCTGGCTGACCTGGAATTTGCTACAGGCAAGCCACGCTAGCCTCGAACTTGCTGAGACCAGTCTGCCTCTGCTTTTCCAGTTGAAGGAATGTGCCAACCACTCACAGCTTCCTTCTTCTTTTTTTAAAGACAGGGCCTCACCCTTAGCCCAAACTAGCACAAACCTCATCATGCAGCCCAGCTTAGCCGGCCCCTACTCAGGGCCATCCTTCTGTCTCAGCTTCTTGAAGGTCTGTAGGTTCCAAGGTTCTAGAATGCTGCTCACCCTTCTCTTTCTTCTCTGTTCAGAGCTGTCTCCGTGTACCTTCCATGAACACATCGGCCCCAGAGGAGTCTCTTGTAGGTGAAGGCCCAGTGTCCCAAGGCCACACTCCATGCTGCCTGTCTGAAGTTGAATCCAGTCAGCAGCTGGAGCAAGAGGAGGTCGAGGAAGAGTCGGGGAGAAAGAGAAAACAGGAAGACAGTGATGGCGCCCACGCCTCACCCCTTAGAAGATGTGGGGCTTTCCGCACCCATAACCACACCAATGATTCCTTCAAAAGACACAGTTGGGGACCTGACAAGGATTTACAGGACCCAATGAGCAGGTGAGTCCCCAGGGCACCTCCTGACCCTCCCTTCCCCTCTCTAAACCTTGGAGAAAGTGTTCAAATAGACAGATCCTGGTGTCTTCGCCCCACCCCCTTCTCTGCCACTGATTTCTCTGGAGAAACAAGGGTCTCTGAGAAATGACTGAAGCTCGGGAGAATCAGGGCCTGGCCTGTGATGAGCCCTGGCGAGGCTAACCAAGGGCTCTCCTCGGTGATAGCTGGGAGTGGGAGGGAGGGAGTGCTGAGTGGGTCCCCTTTGAGTTTCATAGTCCCATTCGATGGTGTCAAAAAATCTGGAGATTATTATGTAACCCAGCCTCTCCTTTTTACAGACAGGAAATGGGCCCCAAGAACTTTAGGTTTCTTGAAGGAAGTTGGTAGTGTTTCCCCAGGCTCGGTCACCCTACCGGTTTCAGGCAGAGACCAACTCATGTCCTGGAAGCAGCTGCAGCCAGCAACACCTGGAGTTTTATGCCTGGTAGTTTGTTAGTTGTTTTTGTTTATTTTTGTGACAGAGTTTCAGGTAGGTCAGGTTGGTTGCAAATTTGCAATCTCCCTAATCTCTCAAGTGCTGAGATGACAGACATAGGCCACCATGCCTGGCTGGGGACAGCTGCCTTACTCAGAGCTCTGCATGTGCTTAGCAAGCTTGGGGAGGGGGACCCTCGTGTTCCCTATCTCCTGGAAAATCCCTGACCACTTCCCCAAAATAGAGGAAGTAGAAAAAGAGAAGGTCGGGGAGGGGCTTATCCCCGTGAGGGTCTAGGACTGTAGACAAGTCCTTAGCTCTGGTGAGTGGTCCAGCATTCTCCAGCCCTTGAGCATGGGCACAGGGGGCTTTGCTGAACAAGGGAGATGCCCCCTGGGACATTGCCCCAGCATTGGTTTTGTTGTTTTAAAAAATATTTGTTTTTTATGTAAACAATATTTTGTCTGCGTGTATGCCTGCAGGCCAGAAGAGGGCACCAGATCTCATTACAGATGGTTGTGAGCCACCATGTGGGGAATTGAACGCAGGACCTTTAGGAAGAGCAGGCAATGCTCTTAACTGCTGAGCCATCTCTCCAGCTCCCCGGCCCTCCCCAGCCTTGGTTTTGTGGGAACTTGGAGAACAGCAATGCTTTCCCACAGGCCTGGATGAATGTCTCGAGTGCTTTTCGTGATGCCTGTCTATAGTTTTTCTGGATGTCTAAAGTCTCACCCGCCCTTCATGAACAGATGTTAATTCTGAGCCTCAGATGCAGAGGGAAGGAACGCTGACTTCTCCATAGCTGAGTAAGAGGGGAGGCTGTCATCAGAAACCAAACAAGGAGAATTCAGCTTGCCCTTCCCTTCCTTTCTGGAGGACAGTACTGCTTTTGTACCAGCAGGGGTCGTTCTTGTCTGAAGCCCTCTGTGCCAGCATCGAGCTCAGTTTGGGTTTGAGCTGTGCCTATGCTAACAGGAAGGGCTGGGCTGGGCTGGGACCAAACAACAAGGCTGGGCTGAAGAACTGTTCGTTCCTGGTGCCCATCACTGACTACTGGCTACAAGGGCAGTGGTGGCAATGTGTGTTTCAGGAGGAGACTGCAGTCCTTGGGATGCCCAGGTTCCCAAGAAGACCCCTTTCTGCAGAACCACGAGGAATTGGACACCTTTCTGGGAGCTCAGCAGCAGCAGCAGCAGTTGTGTGGTCAACCCTCCTCCCACCCGGTATGACAGACCCTGGCCAAGCCACTGCCTGGCTTCCCCTCCTGACACTCCCCTGCCAGCAACCACTCTGGGCTTCTTCTGTTCCATCAGCTGCTGAGTCTCTCTGTGCCCAGACCTGGCTCTGGCTCCATCTGGGTCCATCTTAATCTATCTTCTGTGGCCCTCTGTCTGTTTTGTTGGGTCTATGTGCATGCCTCCGACGCTTGGGAGCCTGCCTCTGTCTCTGTAGCGCTGTCTCTGTATTGATACGGTTATCTGTCCCCTTCCCTTACTTATAAGACCTCTGTCCCTCTGGTGGCTATAATTACTTCTTTCTGTGGGCCCCACATTTCCCAGAGTTGGAACTGAACTTACTATTGTGGGAATAAACTCAGCATCTGGTACCCTGAGAGACACAGCAACCCTTTAAGAAAATCTCAATAGAAACAGCGATTGAGAAAGGATACAGAGCCTCCAGTGTAGGTGAATACCAGGGTCACTGTATATCAAGAGAACCCCTGGATTTAGTCCCCAGTAACAGAGGAAGGGTGGAAAACGAAGCTTTCCAAATGGGAAGCACAGCTAGTAATGGTGTTCCTGGCTCTAAGACCACGGAGGCTGAGAGCAACATCTGACACACAAGCCAGTGTCCTGCACTCCAGAGAGCCTCAAGCCTGTGCTGAGATCCCCTCCTGAACTACCCAGTTGCCCAGGAGCCCAATCTGACCCTCAGTGTTGTGAAAGAAAGGGTTGGCTGGGAGAAAGAGACTATGTCCACCCTTTCAGGCAAGTAGCAGGACCTCATCTTACTCCGGCTCCTGGTTTCCTCCACTCTGCTCTGGAAATTTCCTCCCGACTCTCCCATAAGTGAGAGGATAAAGAGCAGGTTCTGACTGCTAGATCTTCTTCACTTGGCAGTTGGTGCATTTATCTCATCTTCCCCATATCAGAGCTAAAGCTGCCTTCCAGTCGCAGTTGTTAGAAGAAAGGCATTGGGCTGCCGGAGCCAGAGGTTGGCCCTCTGATGTGAGTTCAGGAAATATTTTTTCTCTTCTTTTCCTTTTTTGTTTCATCCTTCTTTTTTTAAAATAACTTATTTATTGGTACTCTATGTGTACTGGCATTTTGCCTGCATATATGTCTGTGTGAGTGTCTGTCAGATCCCCTGGAACAAAAGTTCTGAGCCACCATGTGGGTGTTGGAATTGAAACAGGGTCCTCTGGAAGAGCAGTCGGTGCTCCTCACCACTGAGCCACCTCTCCAGCTCCTCCCTTCTCTCTTCTCATCTTACTCTCTCCCTTGTTGGTACCACAAGATGTCTTCTCACCTGGAGCTCCCCTATTTGCTGCAGACCTCTCCTCCCCTCAATCCTTAAGGGCTTGCTTTAATAGTCTTTTTGTCTCAGGGTTTGGGGTTCTTGTTTTTCTTCCTTGTGGCATTCCTCCAAAGCCTGCAGACCAAAAGTCTGACTCAATGAGGGTTAGATAGGGGCTGCAGATGATATCTATAAGCAAAATCTCATTCCAAAATTGATCTTTTAACACTGTGTGCAGGCGCACGTGCCTGTGCGTGCGATGCCTGGCTGGCTGTGGGGGTGCTGGGACCTGAACTCTGGTCCTCGCACCTGTGTAGCAATCATTTCGTGACTGCACAGCCACCTCCATGGCCCCGAACTTCTAAGCTGCAAATGTCTCTGCTCTGCAGCTGGCTACAGCCACTGATATATGCTTCGAGTTTCCCTTTGTTTTTGGTTTTATCTCATTATTTATTTTATTAGAGATAGATCTATTTTATATAGCAGACTGGCCCCCCAGTCCTCCTGCCTCTGCCCTTCCTAGCTCTGGGACCACAGGACATACCACACCCAGTCTTTTCTGTTTTGTTTTTGTGTCTGGAGACTATGTAGCATTAGCTGGTCTGGAACTTGGCATGTAGATCAGGCTCACCTCCAATTTGTGACGATTTCCCTGCGTCTTAAGAGCAAGGATTACAGACATGAACCACTATCCCAGCTCTGCTTTGTTTGTTTGTTTTTTGTTTTTGTTTTTTTTTTTGTTTTTTTTTTTTGATTTTTGAGACAGGATTTCTCCGTAGCTTTTGGTTCCTGTCCTGGAACTAGCTCTTGTAGACCAGGCTGGCCTCGAACTCCCAGAGATCCGCCTGCCTCTGCCTCCCGAGTGCTGGGATTAAAGGCGTGCACCACCACCGCCCAGCCCAGCTCTGCTTTGTTGTTTTTAAAATATGATATTTACAAGACAAGATTTATAAGGGTCAAAGCCAAAGCCGAAACCCTTCCCATCCCACGACATCACCAACAAACCCTTCGTCCTTGCGGACGGCTGACAGGGGCTGTCCTGGAACTCGCTCTGTAGACCAGGCTGCTCTGGAAAGGCCTCCCAGAACCCTCAGGCTGCCTCTGCCTCCCACGGGCTAGGATTAAAGATGTGTGTCTCCAAGTTTAGATTATCTTTTTTCTTCTTTATTAACATATATTCATTTTACGTGCCTGGACATGCACACACATGCTACGGGGTCTATGTGGGAACCAGAGGACAGCTTTCGGGTGTTGCGTTCCACCCACTACCCAGCCTTTAAGGCTCACACTTAGGTTAACAGGCTCCACCCACTGAGTCCTCTTCTAGTCCTTCCTTTCCTTCCCACCATAGGTAACATTATGATGAATATTTATCATTTCCCTTGTCAAAAACTGTCTTAATACGAATGTATATTTTATCTATAGTGTAATATGTCTTTATTGCTGAATTTAATGTTGCTATAATTTTTTAAAATTTATTTGTTTATTGTGTATACAACATTCTGCCTCCATGTATGCCCACACACTAGAAGAGGGCACCAGATCTCATTACAGATGGTTGTGAGCCACCATGTGGTTGCTGGGAATGGAACCCAGGACCTCTGGAAGAGCAGCCGGCGCTCTTAACCACTGAGCCATCTCTCCAGCCCTATTGCTGAATTTAAAAGCAATGATGACATACTTTATAAAGTTAGGTCTTGTTCTTTCTTGTGTGTGGTGTTTGAGACAGTCTTGGCTGATTCGAGCTTGTGATCTTCCTGCCTCAGCCTCCTGTGCATTAAACTTCACGGGGTATGTCCTCGTGCCCGACAACAGGGCTCATTAACTTCACGGGGTACGTCCTCGTGCCCAACAACATGGCTCACGGTGATGTTGTTATTTATCTTTTATCTCTGTGTCGTGGCAAATTGTTGCAGTCACTCACTTGTATTTTATTTATACTTCATTTTTGAGATAGGATCTTATGTAGCCCAGGCTATCTTGGAAGTCTCTATGTAGTGGAGGATGACCCTGAATTCCTGATCTTCCAGCCTCCACCTCCCAAGATCTGGGATATTAGGCATAGACTGCCATGCTGGTTTTCTCTGGTACTAGGGATGGGAACCAAGTCTTGGTTATGCTGAACAAGCACTCCACTGGATGAGCTACATCCTAAGCCCTATACTTTCCCCCTAAGTTTATTATTATGGAGGTCAGAGACAACTCTGTGATATTAGTTCTCTCCGTCCACCTTTCCATTGTTCCTGGGATGAAGTTCGGTATATGCTCACACAGGATTTACTTACTTACTGATCACTCTTTCCAGCCCTCATTTTGTTCTAGAAATTGTTCCTTCTATTTTTTTTTTTTTGGTTTTTCGAGACAGGGTTTCTCTGTGGCTTTGGAGCCTGTCCTGGAACTAGCTCTGTAGACCAGGCTGGTCTCGAACTCACAGAGATCCGCCTGCCTCTTGTTCCTTCTATTTTAATTCCCCTTCCTTCTTCTTCTATTGATAGAGGTCTCTCTACTGTGTATCTCTAGCTGTCTTGGATCTCACTCTGGAGACCAGGCTGGCCTCGAACTCAGAGATCTGCCTGCCCCTGCTTCTTGAGTGCTGGGATTAAAGCTATGCACTACCACAATGGTCTTAGAGTATTTATTCTTTCTTTCTTCTTTTTTTTCTTCCTCTCTCTCTCTCTCTCTCTCTCTCTCTCTCTCTCTCTCTCTCTTTTTCGAGACAGGATTTCTCTGTAGCTTTGGAGCCTGTCCTGGAACTAGCTCTTGTAGACCAGGCTGGCCTCGAACTCACAGAGATCCACCTGCCTCTGCCTCCCAAGTGCTGGGATTAAAGGTGTGTGCTACCATGGCCCAGCTCTTTCTTTTTTTTCGTTCTTTCTTTATTATTTTTAACATTTTTAATGATTTATTGATTTATTTATTCTTTTTTTAAAATATTTATTTTTTTATTACATATACAGTATTCTCAGTACTTTGCCTGCAGGCCAGAATAGGGCACCAGATCTCATTACAGATGGTTGTGAGCCACCATGTGGTTTCTGGGGAATTGAACTCAGGACCTTTGGAAGAGCAGGTGGTGCTCTTAACCACTGAGCCATCTCTCCAGCCCCCTGATTTATTTATTCTTATTTCATGTGCATTGGTGTTTTGCACACATGTGTGTTTGTGTGAGGGTGTCAGACCCCTGGAACTGACACGTTAGTGCTAAGAATTGGACCTAGGTCCTTTGGAAGAGCAATCTTACCCACTGAGCTCTCTCTCCAGCCCCCTTTATTCATTTATTATTATTATTTTTTATGATAAGCACTTTGAAAGGGGTAAGATATAGTCTCAGTGTGGTTTTATTTCCCTGTCCCGATGGCTAAGGGTGTTCAACATTTTTTCGTAAGTGTACCGTCATTTGTGACCGGTTCACTTGTCCACTTATTGACTGATTATTATTTTCTCCATGCCTGTTTTTTCTCTTTATGTTTAGATATTAGTCCCATCATTTGCACGTCTAGCTCTCTCTTACTTGTAGGTTGTCTGTTTTCCTCGCTGTGCTGAAGTTTTCCAACCTTCACGTAACTCTACCTGTCTGTTCTTGCTTTATTTCCTGTCCTTTACAGAAAGAGAGTCCTCTGCCCAGGGCTGAGGATGTGGCTAGAGGTGGCTCAGCAGTTAACAGTACTGGCAGTATTATCTGCTTGCATTGTTTATAACTCCAGCCCCAGGGGATTTAGCGCCCTCTGGTGGCCTCTTCGAGAGCCTGCACACATGTGGTACACACACAATAAAATAAAAACAAACTGCAAAAATAAAATAAAGTAAAAGCAACAGAATACAAAACCAACTACAAACAAACAACTACACGTGGTGCTATAAGCCTGTGACTCCTGGCGCTCCACGGAAGGAGGTGGGGGGGGGGTCAGCAGCTCAAGGTGACCCTTGGCTATGCTGCAGAAGACCGTTTCCAAAAAGAAAAAGAATTGCCTGTGCCTGGGTCTTAAACTGTATCTGTGGTTTTCCTTGCAACAGTTTCAAAGTTCTAGTTTTTTGTTTTGTTTTGTTTGTTTTTCGAGACAGGGTTTCTCTGTGTAACAGTTCTGGAACTCACTTTGCAGACGAGGCTGGCCTCGAACTCACTGATATCACCTGCCTCTGCTGACATCACCTCCCAAGTGCTGGGATTCAAGGTGTGTGCCACCACCCGGCACAAAGTTCCAGGTTTTTTTGTTTTGTTTTTTGAAACAGGGTTTCAAAGTGTAACAGTCCTGGCTGTCCTGGAACTAGCTCTTGTAGAACAGGCTGGCCTCAGACTGACAGAGATCTGCCTGCCTCTGCCTCCAGGTGTGTACCACCACCACCAGCAAAGTTCCAGATTTTATTTTAAGGTCTATCACTCATTTGACATATCTTTGTGCAGGGTGAGGAAGAATCTAGAACTTTCAGGAAGTTTCATGTGGCCCTTGGTGATTTCATTTTCACGACCCTGAAGCAGCCCATGCTCTTACCTGCCCTGCACTGAATGTGTCCTTTAGACATTTTGACTATGATTATTGTGTATCTGATGATTTTTGTCAGTTTGGGCTCTGTCTTTCATTAAAAAAAAACAAACTAGAGTTTTCATTTTGTTTGTTATTTGTAGCTGCTTGTGGTGGCATAAACCTTTAATCCCAGCACTCAGGAGCCAGAAGCAGGCAGACTTCTCTCAGTTCGAGGCCAGCCTGTCTACCTAGTGAGTTCCAGGTCAGTCAGAGCTACACAAGAGATCCTACATCAAAAGAGAGCCGGGCGGTGGTGGCGCACGCCTTTAATCCCAGCACTCGGGAGGCAGAGGCAGGTGGATCTCTGTGAGTTCGAGACCAGCCTGGTCTACAAGAGATATTTCCAGGACAGGCTCCAAAAAACCACAGAGAAGCCCTGTCTCGAAAAACAAAAAAGAGAGAGAGAGAGAGAAACCAGCCCTAGGGTCAGATGTGGTGCTCCAGGTCTGTAATTCCACCACTAGAGAGGTTGAGGTAACAGAATCATGAATGTAAGACCAGCCTGAACTACACAGGAAGATCCTGTCTCAAACCAATTGTACACAAACACAAACACGAAGGAAGCAAAAGGGGGCAGGATATGGCTTAGTGAGTAACGACTCCTGATGACCTGAGCTTAATATCTAAGATACATATTGTAGAAGGAAAGAACTGACTCCTGTAGGATGTCCTTTGACCTTTACAGGCGCGCGCACACACACACACACACACACACACGAACAAAATAAAATCTAATTAAAAAAATAGAAAAAAAAAGGCTGGAGAGATGGCTCAGAGGTTAAGAGCACTGACTGCTCTTCCAGAGGTCCTGAGTTCAATTTCCAGCACCCACACAGATCTCAACCATCTATAGTAGGATCTGATGCCCTCTTCTGGTGGGCAGGTGTACTCAAGAAAAAGCAAGCATGAATATACATATATCAAAACATCTCATTGTGCCCCCCCAGAATATATTCCATATTTCTGTGATGATTTAAAAAAACAAAAAGAAACTACACCCCAATTTTCGAATGAGCTTTAGTAGCACAGGCCTACTGAGGTTGCTGCACTCAGAAGGTAGAGGATTGGCATAGGCTTTTAATTCCAGCACTCGGGAGGCAGAGGCAGGTAGATCCTTTGAGTTTGAGGCCAGCCTGGTCTACAGAGCTAGTTCCAGGGCAGCCAGGGCTACACGGAGAACCCCTGGCTCAAAAACAAAAAAGCAAAAAACAAAACAAAACAAAAAACAAATTCAAGGTCATCTTCAGCTACTTGATAATCTCAAGGCCAGCCTGAGCTACCTAAGACCCTTTCTCAAAATAAAGTTTAAAAGAAAGAGGTTGGGGTGGGCAGTGGTGGCACACTCAGGAGGCAGAGGCAGGCAGATCTCTGTGAGTTCAAGACCAACCTGGTCTACAAGAGCTAGTTCCGGGACAGGTCCCAAAGCTACAGAGAAACCCTGTCTCGAAAAACAAAACAAAACAAAACAAAAAACAAGGACTAGAGAGATGGCTCAGTCGTTAAGAGCACTGCCTGATCGTCTAAAGGTCCTGAGTTCAATTCCCAGCAACCACATGGTGGCTCACAACCATCTGTAATGGGGTCTGGTGCCCTCTTCTGGCCTGCAGGCCATGTAGGCAGAATACTGTATACACAATAAATAAATAAATCTTTAAAAAGAAACAAAAACAAAAAGAAAGAAAGAAAGAAAGAAAGAAAGAAAGAAAGAAAGAAAGAAAGAAAGAAAGAGGCTGGCAGACCTGCTCAGCAGACAGAAGTGCTTGTTGTACAGAACTCAACCTCGTTTGATCCCTAGATTTCATGATGGAAGGCACAAACAAACCCTGAGAGTGACCTCTGACCTCCACACCTCCTGCTATGAAACATGCACAATTGAAACACAAAAAATAACAATGAAAAAATATACAGGATTGTGTTTTCTGTCCAGGGTAATGGGTAGGCCTCCGGAATAATATCCCAACTATTTCCTGTGAAATAACCCAGATTGGGTGTGGAGAATCTTGGGAGGCCTGGTGGAAGGGTTGAACTGTGGGCAAGGGAACACATTTGAGGAGGTGGACAACGCGTGGCCTTCGTGTGAGGACTGCACAATTCCAGGGTCAGAGTTCCTGCCTGCTATCTGCTGCCTCTTTGGTTCACTAGGCCCCTGGCATGCTGTCCAAGGCTGTGTCCATGAGCGGCATCAATTTCCTCTTGGACTGCTTAGATCCAGATGGTAAGTAAAAGTGGAGCTCAAACCATGGTGGCCCAGCAGTGCCCAGCAGAGCCCAGCAGTGCCCAGCAGAGCCCAGCAGTGCCCAGCAGAGCCCAGCAGTGCCCAGCAGAGCCCAGCAGTGCCCAGCAGTGCCCAGCAGTGCCCAGCAGTGCCCAGCAGAGCAGGCTGTTCTCAGTCTCCATCACCTGCATTATATGTAGTTACATACCCTTGGGGTTCCAAAAATTCCTTCAAGTGAGGGTTCTTATTCAGGACATCAGCGTCCCTGAGACTGTCCTGCCTGCGAACGAGGGTAACACAAGATACAAGCAGTCTTTCCAGGCTCCCCATCACTAGAAATGGGGGACAGTTTCTAGAAGTGCACTTCTGTTCTGAGGATGGCACATGCAGGGCCCGGCAAGATGCCTCACTGGGTCAAGGTGCTTCCCCCTAAGTCTAACAACTTGAGTTCAGTCCCTGGGAAGGAGAAACGTCTGACCTCCACATGCCTGCCCCCACTCCACATACTCACAAATAACTGAACAAAGAGTAAAAGATGGAGTTTCGGGCTGCTCCGTGCTGAGCTTCGGCCTCTCCGTTTACCAGAGGGGACGAAACCTTTGGTCCAGCTAGTTCTTCTCTTCAGCTCCTTCTCAAGTTGTTCAGCTGTGCTCTCCTCAGACCCCGCCCTCTGTCCCTGCTCCCCTGTGGCCGCCCTCAGGAATGGCGTCACAGGCACCTGCAGCCTGGGAACCTGATCCAGGTGGAGGGGGTTGGGAAGGCAGCCCTGGGTGCCTTTGTCTGGCTTTTCCTAAACGCGTTTCTTCCTTGTGCATTAGCAGGTAACCCGTTCCGGTCCTCTGCCAGAGACCTCAGCAAATGGTGAGTTTCGGGGATTCTGAGCCCATCAAAGGCCTAGATGTAGGAGTGATGGGTGTGGCCATGGATTTTGTAGCCTTAAAATTCCCCATTGTCCCCATGATGCTTCTGAGGAGGCCTTCAAATAGCCATCTCCCCGAGCGAGAGAAAAGGAGTAGGAGCCAAACCCTAAGGAATCTAACAAACAGCAAAGAGAGAGAGATTTGCTCGCTGCTGTCTGTGACACGAAGCTGCTGAGTGGCCTGGCCACCGGGGTGAGCTGTGGATGGCAGACAACCGCTGAAGTAATTCGAAGGAGCGCTAGCTGAGGGCTGTAGAATTCCCAGCAGAGCGGCCTGGAGTGGAGCCTAGAGATGGAGATGGGTTCTGGATATTTCAAGAACTATACAAATAAGCATGCAAAATCATCACCTGTTTCTCCCGCCTGTGTGGCCAAAGCCTTGTTAGATGGGGCAGCTCACTCAGTGTGCCTGTGTGAGCAACACATGGGCCCTTTAAGAACTGGGCTCTGATTTGTGATCCTGAAATTCTCTAGCTGACACAACCTCCTGGCTCCGGTCAGGATTAGCTCATGGGATGGGCTGATGAAATCCCAGGAAATCCAGTTCTTATTGGCTTTAGGCCCAGGGGCTTTTTCCAAACAGCAGAGGGTCTACACAGGGCTCTTGTTCTGAGAGGGGGAAATGCCCCTCAAGGGCCTTCTCTCCAACCACATCTGATGGAGAACAGTTTGAGAGGGACTGGGCCCTCCCATCTCCAGCTGGAGAGGAAGAGGGTGGCTGCCTTTATCTGGGAGGAGTCTGGAGTTTCCTCATAAATAGGGGAGTCTGGAAGCTTGAGCATCCTGACCCAGAAGAGGTAGGAGGTGGGAACCGGGGAGTGTGTTTCCAGACTTCTACCTCAATGGCATGGGCCACCTGCCATCCCTGTGGTCGATTTTCTTTCCCAGTTCCCTCTCCTCACCTCTTCCCTGTCTTTTTGCAGTGGTAACCAGCTGGAAGAAGACTCAGGGGCCTGGGCAGGCTCCTCCCTGCGACGGACCTTCAGTTTCCTCTTGGGCATGACAGGCAAGGCCAAGGTAGGAGGCAGTTCGGGAAATAGGAGGCATAGCTCTGCTGACCTCCTCACTTCTCTTCCTTCCCCATGTCTCAGCAGGTCCAGGGCTCTCATTTTAAGAGAACACATGATGTGCCTTCAAAGCTCTGAGTGTCCCAGTAAATCCGCCTTTCTCTGTTTCCCTCCCCTCCAGCTGAGCAGACAGCTGCTGCAGACAACTTGGAGAGAAATAGGGCCGTGAGCTGAGGAATGGCCTAACGCTCCTCACTTCAGGCCACCCATAGCTAAGGTGGGCAGCAGGAGTCTTGCCCATCGGACACAAGAATGATAATTACAGCAACGCCTTTTGCTTATTCATAGCGTGTTAGCGTTTTCAAAGTGCTCGCACACTCATAATTTTATGGGTGGATACAGCAACCGAAGGAGTTGAACTAAGACCACAGGCAGAGTGGGCGCCAGGGAGGGGTGTGATTGTGTGGCACATGTGTGGCCGCGGGACACCAGGAAGCGAAGGTGTCCGGCTCCCGCTCCGCCTTGGTCGGTACCCTTGACTCTGGTGAGGCAGGGAGCTTTGACTGCAACCTGCCTGAATTGTCCGGTTTTTTCTTTCTTCTTTCTTTTCCTTTTTTCTTTCTTTCTTTCTTTCTTTTTTTTCAAGACAGGGTTTTTCTGTATAGCTTTGGAGCCTGTCCTGGAACTCGCCCTGTAGAACAGGCTGGCCTCGAACTTACATAGATCTACATGTCTCTGCCTCCTGAGTGCTGGGATTAAAGGCATGCGCCATCACCGCCTGGCTCCATTTTCTTTCTTTTTAAACTTCTCGTTGTTTTGAAATAAGGTCTAACTCTGTGGCTCAGACCCCCCTGGAACTCACTATGTAGGCCAAGCAGCCTCAACCGTGACTTTCCTCCCATCTCGGCCTCCAGAAGGCGACACCACACATGGCCATTGTTTATATTTATTTATCTTTGAGACAGGGTTTCATATAGGCCAGGTGGGCCTTAAATTGTATATCTGAGGATGACCTTGAACTCTTGATCCTCTGTGTCTATCTCAAGAGCTGGGACCCCAAGCATCCACCACTACACCTACCTGCGGTGCCTGCCTGCCTCCCTCCCTCCCCCTCCCTCCCTCCCTCCCTCCCTCCCTCCCTCCCTCCCTTTTTTCCTTCCTTCCCTCCTCTCCTCCTTTTCCTTCTCTGGCAGTTACTCCTCAGTCCTACAGCCTGGTTGGCCTTCATTATCCTGCCTCCAGCCTTCTGATTCTGGGCTCCAGGCTCGCAGGCTCCCTCTCCTTTTCCACTAGTGTGCATGTGCTTTCCAACCTGAGGTGGCCTCTGGTCACTGAGGGGAACTTGAAGGACACACCATCCTATTCGGCTGGCAGAACCATGGGTCACTCCAGTCAGGTTGTTACCACGGTAGCCAAGTGCAAAGCAGGGTTCTTCCGGGGGCCAGACTCTGAGGGCAGGATTTCCTCAGCTGGAAGCAGATCCGTTGCTAGGACCTTCTTCCCAGAGAGGGAGTTGAAGGTGATGAAGAGGAGACATGAGAGGACATATCACAATCTTTTTTTATATATAATTTATTTTTATGTTATGTATATTGGCGCTTTGCCTGCATGTATGTCCGTGTGAGCTGTAACATCTTGGAGTTACAGACAGCTGTTAGCTGCTTTGTGGTACCAGGGCTGCATGTTGCTAGGGATGGAGAGGAGGAGGTAGCCTGTTCCTCCCCACTTGACTGGGATCCCACTTTTGTAGAGCTTTTTAGGATGGCTGTGGCAGAAACAGGCGATGGTTACACATTAATCACCATTTCACAGACAAGAGAACCTAGGAGCTGGGTCACTTAGGACCTCAGCTTGCTTGAGGAGCAGCACTCAAGAAACCTGTGACTGAACCCAAAGCCTTCCTCCACCAGCTCTTGCTGGGAAGCCACTGTGGTCATGTATGCCTTAGTCATCCCCAAGTCATGTCTAAGGCCCAAACTAATCAGCAGAAAGGTCGATTTGTGGACAGTGTGTCTTGAGTCTAGACAGCTCGAGGCACTCTTGGTTCCTCCAATGGCCCTTCGGAAACCAGACCCTTCCCTCCCTTCCTAGCTGGCAATAGGAATGGTACTTTTTCTTTTCTTTCTTTTTTTTTTAAGTTAAATGGTTCAACGAGGGCATTGGCTACTTTTAGATTTTGGCAGAGGGTTTCTTTTTTTTTTTCTATATAAAAACAATTTCTGAAAGGCTTCACTGGACAGGATCACATGGGCTGGAATGAAAGGCCTTGGGAAAAGGGAGGACCCAGGAGTAAGGAAAACATTCATTGTTCCTGAGGGTGCAGAAACTGAGTCAAGTTGAGGAGATAACTCATTAAATACAGGTGGTTAAGGTTTGGTTTTCAGAGCTCAGAATCGGGTAGCAGCGGTGAGAACGGGTGGGATGGGAAAACACAGTAAAAGGCTTGGGGGTCAGATGTTCCACGTGGACTTTATATACTGGCCAGTCCCTCAAAGAGTCTTGGGGTCAAATCCTAGATTTTTGCTCACTCAGGGTTTGACTTAACAACACTTTCTGGCCCGGGCCTTGGAGAAAAGTGAGGTTCCAGACTAACAGAGGTCTCTGAGACCCCAGTGGTAAAGACAGGCAGCTAGGAGTCTGTTTTTAAAGTTAATACATTTCTTAGCATGACTGGTCTCTTAGAGGAGCGCCAGTCTGGAGTCCCAGAGTCAGATGCTCCTAAGGCTGTCCTTAGGCTTCCTTTAGAGGAAGCAGAATTGCCTGGGAAAGTCCTTTCTGCTTCTAGCTAGCCTGGCCTGGGCTTAGCTCTTTTTTCCCCCGCCCCCCCCCCCCCCCCCCCGGGCCTTTACTATAAAAGGATCTTAGCAGGAGAATGGGTGCAGAAGGTGAAGGAGTTGCTACGCAGGGGACAGGTCAGAGGAATGAGTGGCGTGGTTCAGGGGTGAGGAGCCCAACCAGCACAGCCGAGGTTGAGGCAGTGGAGCCCAAAATAGAGATGGAGGCTAAAACTGGCACCACGGAGTGCCAGTGCCGAGCTGGGCTGGAAACCTGCAGCTCAGCAGCGTCCTGTCTGGGTAGGCTACTGAGAAGGCCAGGAAGCTAGTGGTCGTGGGCGGGGCCTCATTCCCTTCCCTGGTCTCCATCTCACCACACACCTTTTGGGACTAGATTAGGCAGGATCCTGAAATTTCTATAAAGTTTTGTCCCAGGGTGCTCTGGTTTTTACAGGGCAGTGGGAGACCTTGAAAGTGGAAACAGACTGGAGAAAGAATTTCCCCGGTGGCAGGAAACTCAGGTTGACGCAAAAGGTCCAAAGAGATGAAAAGCCACCCACACTCCTTAGCAAACTCCAGCTACTTCCTGACCAGGGCAGGTTGTGTCGAGTCTTCCAGGTCTTGTTGAATTGGCAGCGGCAGGAACTGGTGTCCAGACACAAGGAAGGATTTCCTCAGTTAGCCTCGGGAAAGGTGCAGACTTCTCACTTCACTGCCAAAGTGGTTGGCAGAGGTGGTGCTGGGAATGACGTTGGAGTGTGGTCCCAGAGGTGTGAGAAGCTTGCGGTGGTGGTGCGGAACCCTCTCCTGTGATCTTTGAAAATGGCTCCTCACTTTTTTTGGGGGGGAAGGAGTGAAATTTACTGGTGCAGCTTCTAGTTCCCTTTTGATTTCCTCCTCCCTCTGGTCACACCAGTCCTCAACTGTAAAAAAGATCTGTGTACTCAATTCTGTTTGATAGGCCCTTAAGGCTGGTTCCCCCAGCGGCCGACGAGGTAGGCGACAGAATCCTCCAACCGGAGGGTCTTCAAAGAGTGAAGTTACTCGGAATGGGTACCAGTGTTTTTTTAGGGAGAGGCGAACTAAGAAGGGTCGCTGAGGTCAGAGCATGTCCCTAAGCGCTAAAGGGAAAAGGCAGAGGACGCCTCGAACCTATCCAAGGACCTTGTCCTCCAGCCCGTGGCCACACTAACCCTGGCGTCCCGTCCGGTGCGCGGGTACCCCGCCCTGCCTCCGCTCCGCCTCCCCCCTTCCTGAGCCCGGGTGAGGGAGGAGACTAGGGTTTGAGGAACTGGCGCTGGGTGCCGGGGCTAGGGGACTCAGACTTCCTGTCCCTAAGGCCGACGCGTGCGGCCGGACCCCTCCCCCGCCGGAGCTGGACGCCCGGGTCCTCAGCGTCCGACCGCGGCTCACGCTGGATTATGTCTCGGATCGAATCCCTCACGCGCGCGCGGATCGACCGGAGCAAAGAGCTGGCGACCAAGGTGGGCTGGCTCTGCGACCGAGCGCCCTGCCGACCTCGGGCCTCCACCCCGCGCCCCATCTCCCCCCGCCGCCCGCTCTGGTGAGCGGGAGTCAGCGCGCAGCGGCCGGACGGGGTGGGTGGGGCTGCGAGCGCGTGGGGAGGGGGCTGGAGGACCGCGACGTGACCCGCGTCTCCAGCACCCGCGCAGCTTCTGTGCTGGCTTCCAGGAGAGCGGAGCTGGGTCATCAGTGGTTCGGCGGGACCGAGTGTTTTGGGCCGCTCGGAAGAAAGTTGGTTTGGTAAGGGACCGGGCGGGAAAAGGGGGTCGTGCGTGTCGGGCTCCTAGGGGCGACGCTGTTGGGTATCCCTTTCCGCGCCCCAGTTCCGCCCGGTTGCTCGCGGCGGTGCCCCCCAGCGCAGGCTCGGTCGTTTCCCCCTTTGTCCCCCACCAGCGGTTGGAGGGGGCGGGAGGGGGTGGTTTCCCAGCTCCCTCCCCCACCTTCCCGCCCCTCCAAGACAAAAGTCAGCTCCTCCTCTTCTCGCCGATGGACTTTCCAGCTGTGATTCAGTTCTTGCCTGGGGTGGGCGGGTGGCTGGGGTCAGGACAGCAAGCGACAGCCCATTTCCCCCGCCAGGCCAGGCCGACTCCCTCAGGTGAAGGGAGCTTGCCTTTGTGTAGCTGGGATGCCTTCTTCCATCCTGAGCGCCGAGGTGTCTGAACCCAGAGTAGTTCCCACCCTTAATCTGTTCCGTCATCTTACAGGCTCCTGGTCCTCCAGTCGCCTTGGCTGACCCACTCCCCACTCCCCTCAGCCATATTTTGATTATGGCCTCGGGTTGGGGGCCCTTCACCTGTCATCTGGGTTCTGGGTGTGTGATTCTCAGCACAGACTGCTTGACGACCCCTCCGCCGCGCTTTTACAAGTGTCCTTTATTCCTGCCTTTGTATTCAGACCCACTCCCAAATGCCTTGACTTTCCATACCTCAGTCTCCAGGAAGTGGTGAACCGGAGGACTTGTAGCCAAATGTGGAGCAGGGAGGGACCTGGTGCTGGCAGATGGGGCCTCCCAGTTCCTCAGGGCACCCACATTATAAGGTTCTCAGAAAGGAAAGACAGGAACAGTTTTAATCCGAATCCCTGTTCTCCCTGGGAGCTCATGGACCCTTCTGCAGCCAGCCAAGCAGATCATTTATGTTCAGGCTGGGAAGCCACTCTGGGGATGGAAACCCCTCACTCTCCCTTCCTCCTGGTTCCAGGCTTTAGCGACTCTTGTCTTGGTGCTAACCGCGAAGCTGGTCTGTAGGTTGGCTAGCCCAGGGGAGGCTTAGTTTGAGGATTTTCTTTTTTTGGGATGGGAGTCTGCTAACCGGAAGGAAAGCTAGCAGGACTCTTAGTAGCTCCAGGGTGAGGTGACTGAAGTGTGAACTGTGGGGGTGGCAGACAGGCTCTTATCAGCCCCAGCGACAGGCCAGGCCCCAGCTCCCAAAGTCTGTTTATTTTTTCAACCGTTTGAGCGAGACCCTGGAGTAGAGCCAGGGGAGGTGGGAATAGGACCTTTTTGAAAGCACGGAAATTTGGTTCCACCCTAAAGAGGAAAGTCGTGGGGGAGCTTGGGGAGCAGATCTGTGAGACTGTATGAAGACATTCTTGGAGGGCCTTTCTCTAATCCAGACACCTGGCGTCTCATGCCCTGTTTTGTTGTTGTTGTTGTTGTTTTTGTTTTTTACATATCATGGTAACTGGAAATCTAGAACCTGGTTCTTTATCCTGTGACTAGCCATGAAGGTGGAATTGGGGGATCTGACTGGGACCGGGACCAGAGAGTGGTTCTGAGAGGGCAGGGAGACCTTGGGGAGGAGGGAGGTTGTCAGTTTGAGCTGGTCGGAAGGGGAGGGACACCTCCGGAAAGCTGTGGTTACCGAAGTGGGGGAGTTGGTTCTCAGCCAACAAACCCTGGATCTTCCCCCTCCCCCTCCCCAAGCACACCAGCTGTCTCCTTTCTTTTTATACTGTGGTGGGAAGTAGAGGCCCACTGGAAATGAGATTATTTGAGGAGCATGGTCTTCCCTGTGACCTGTGAGGGAGATGGGTCAGGGCAGAGATCTGTTGTCCTCCCCCGTCTCTTTTTTTACTCTTAGGACATTTTCACAGAAGGGAGAATTCGAGCTCAACCTGCCCCTTTTTCCTTCCTCAGGCCTAGGATCTATCCATGCCCCCTCCGCACTTCCCTTTTCTCATTGTTTCTGTCCTGCTGGTTCCCCAGCCCTCAGTACTCTCTGCCCTACTTCCTACCTCGTCTAGCCTAAAGCTGCTCTTTGCATCTTTAGACCCCTCATCTCCTCTCCTGATCTTCCTGAGCCCTGAGTGTCTTGGCCCTCAGAACAAAGCAGGGGCCAGAGATCAGAGCTCTGGGGATGGCTTTGGAGGCGGGAGCACCGTTGGTTTTCCTGAACCCTGTGTGTGATGGGGAGCGGGGAGAGAGGCCGCCTTTGTTCTGAGTACCAGAGAGGTGGCTGGCTTTGTGTGCAGGACCAGGAGGGCAGGGCTGAGAGAGCAGGGAGGGGAACTAGAATAGTTTGGGAGACTTGAGGAGTTGGGGTTCCTCTGGGAAGCTGGCGTTTGGGGCCATCCAAAAAGATTTTAGGGGTAATAGGTATCCAGGAAAGCACTGAAGCTGGGCATAGGGGGATGAAGCCTTAGAGAAGGCACCAAGGTACTGCAAAATGGTTGAAGAGTACCTTGGGAAACACCCAGGGCACCAGAGAAGGTGGAGAAGGGTCTGGCTCTGTCCCACTGGCCCCGGAACTGTGACCTTGAGTCAGAGAGAGGACAGATGAGATGTGATTCCCTTGTGTTGTTCCCTGTGTTTGGGGGTGTGTCTCTCCGTCAGAGATGCACAGGGGTGCTTTTTGAAAATTAGCTCTCCCCATGCTCTGTGGACAGGAGCAAGTGGTTCCCATTTTAAAGTTCAGCCTCTGTTCTGATGTAGGATGTAGGCACTGAGTAGATTTGTCATGGTTTCTGGAACTGGTAGAGCAATGGCTGAGAGGTGCTGGCTCGACCCTTCTGGGTTTGTTTTTGTCTCCTTGGGGAGGTGGGGGTAGGGCTGAAGGCAGCAGCTACCCCCTTCCAACTCAGCTGGCCTGCCCTGTGCCAGGAGGGCAGGGAGTCTGGCACAGCTATTGTTTGCCTGTACAAATGCCCGTCTGTCTGTGTCTGGCCTGACAGGTGTGGCTGAGGGGAGCAGGCTGTTCTCGGGGGTACCTGGGTCGCAGAGGCTCTAGCCAGATTTTAGGGCCCGTGGCGTAAGTGCCCCTTTTCTGCTTCACCCATGTGCTGTCCAGTCCCCCTGCCCAGTGGTTTACCACCCTTCGCCCAGTGCCTTTGTGTGCTCAGTGATGTCTTTTCCTTTTGTTTCTGCTTTAAGCTTTAGTGTCTGCATTTGGCCATCTTTTGGCAGCTCCCATTCTTCCATTTCCTTCCCTGGAGCTTCGGAAGGCGCAGGGCCTTCCACAGTCTATCCAAAGCCCTCCTCCTGGACTCACCTCAGGAATCTTCTCTCTTCACTCCCAGTCTCAGAGATTTCCCCTTGTGGAATTGAAACCAAGTTTGCAAGTACTGCACCGCTGACCAGCAGCCCTTCCCTTCCCAACCCAGTGACCCTGTGTCTCGGCTGTCCAGGGCGGAGCCACAGGCTCTTAGTCCCAGTGGATCCCTCCAAGAGCCCTCTGAGGTGATTGTGAATACCACCCAATTCTCCCAGAGGCCTTGGTATGGAGAGAGGAGGACAGTGAGAACTCAGGCCTGGGGAGAGCAGCTCTGACACACCCGATTAACTCTACAGCCCTGAGGAGCTTGGGAAGCCTGAGTCTAGGTTTCCTTACTTGTCTTGCCTCATTGGTTTTCTTTTCTTTCTTTCTTTTTTCTTTTTCAAGACAAGGTTTCTCCATAGCTTTGGAGCCTGTTCTGGAACTAGCTCTGTAGAACAGAACTGGCCTCTGTCCGGTCCACCTGCCTCTGCCTCCCGGACCTCTGCCTCCCGAGTGTTGGGATTAAAGGCCTGCACCACCACCGCCCAGCTATCATTGTTTTCTTTTAGCCTAGAGCACAGAATGGAGAAAACTTGTCAGCACTCAGCTCCCTCCCTGCTTGGAATGAGGTGGAAGGAGGTTTCCCATTGTTGGTGTTCTGACCCCCAGAGGAAACCCTCTTGGTCTCTGTTAGAGGAAGTGGGGTGCTCCAGAGGAAAGACAGGAAAGGAGGCTGAAGTTCTTAAGGTTCTCATAGGCTAGCAAAGGGTACCCACAGATGAGGGTGCTGCTGGAGACCCTGTCTTTTCTTCCTTCTGTACCCCCATTTCTGAACATACATTGGGTGCCTGCTGTACTTGAGGCTTTGTGCTAGGTATGAGTCTTTTTTTTTTCTTTGAGACAGGGTTTCTCTGTAGTTTTTGGTGCCTGTCCTGGATCTAACTCTTGTAGACCAGGCTGGCCTCGAGCTCACAAAGATCCCCCTGCCTCTGGCATTAAAGGTGTGCGCCACCACAGTCCAGCTGCTAGGTATGGGTCTTAAGATGAAGGTTGACCTTAACCCCAGCACTTGGGAGGCAGAGGCAGGCGGATCTCTGTGACTTTGAGGCCAGCCTGATCTACAAGAGCTAGTTCCAGGACAGGCTCCAAAGCTACAGATAAACCCTGTCTCGAAGACCCCCCCCCAAAAAAAAGACGAAGTTGACCCTGAACCCCTGATTCTTCTGCCTCAACCTCTCAGTGCTGAGCTTATTGGTGTATGCCCCAACACCCAGCCCTGCTCATTTCTATATTCAGTTAACCTGACGTGTAGCGTTAGCCTGGATAATATCAGTGAGCGGGGAAGGCTTTCCGGATCTGTGGAGAGGAAGCAGGGCACACTGAGCTGGCCAGCAGAGGGTTGGGTTTTGCAGAAAGGGCTCTGAACACTGGGTTGGGTGTTTGGATTGGGGAATGACAGGTCTTTCTTGCCTCTGTGGTGCTGGGATTGGATTCAATGCTTCATGTCTACCAGACCCTTGAACCTGGAGCCCTTTTTAGAGTTTTCTTTTGAGACAGAGTCTTGCTAAGTTGCCCAGGCTGTCTTTGAATTGCCCATCCTCTTACTTCGACCTTCCAAATAGTTAGAATTCCAGATGTGCACACCACTCCTAGCTGTGATAGACCCTTTCCTGGTGTGCACACCACCCCTAGCTGTGATAGACCCTTTCCTGGTGTGCACACCACCCCTAGCTGTGATAGACCCTTTCCTGGTGTGCACACCACCCCGAGCTGTGATAGACCCTTTCCTGGTGGACATACTGGGGCCTGGAGGACATGAAGGGCTGTTGTGCTTGCTGTGTTTCCCCTGGTAAGCACTTGCCATGCCATTGCATTTTGCACAGCTTGAGCCTTGGGGAGGTCTCAGTACAATAGTGCCAGGCAGTGCCAGGGCCGCTTGCTGCTGGGCAGTGCCCGTGCTGGGATGTGCTGCTGCTGTGGCTGCTGCCCGCTGCTCGCCCACTCAGAACAGGGGCCGCTTCAAGAGAGGGTGAGTGTTGACAGGTGGAAGGCAGGGACCAGAGCAACTGGGGTCCGCATGGGCAGTGGTGCCGAGAAGGGGAAGGGCTGCTGGAACCCTTTTCTGGCCCCAGTCCCTGGTCCCTTCCCACTTCCAGCAGAACTGTCTAGGCAGGTAGTACAGGGAACCATGAGGAAAGACTGTGTCTTAAGCACACGCTTGTGTTTGGAGTGGCCCTTGCCAGCCAGGCATGTTGTTCTGTTTACTGTTGCTGTCGTGTTTGCTGGCTTGTCTGTCGGACATGCTCATACTTTCTATAGATCAGTGTCCTTGAGACGGCTGGGAGGGCAGAGAGGTGGAGAGAGGGAGAGTATATGCCTGCGGGAAGAGATATTTAGACTTGACCTTTGAAGTCCCATAAGGTGAATTTGAGGTGACTTTGATCTAGAAACAATCCAATTAAAGAGCTATGCTTTCCCACAGTCGGCTGGAGAATAGACCAATGGGACACTTTGCTAGAGATGCAGGCAGGCAGGTGCCACTAAAGAAGAGTCTGAGGGAGGGGTGTCCCTTAGGAGAGGAGGGGAGAAATAGTTGCAGGGCTGATAGAAGGAAGTCTGAGGACAAGGAGAGACCAGGGCAGGGCAAGGAAGACAGGCAGGAAAAGGAGAGAAGCCTGGCCTGGTGATGCATGCCTGTAAGCCTAGTACTTGGATGGCTGAGACAGTAGGATTGTCTTTAGTTCAAGGCCAGACAGGATACACAGTGAGATCCTGACTCAAAAACTAGTAGAGTAGCTGGGGTAGAGGAGGAAGCGTTAAGAGGGATGGTAGGGAACGACCTGCAGAACACTGGGCTCTGTCACCTCAGGTCACCCTGAGGGCCGAGACAGAAGGATCTTGGTCCAGGACAGCTCAAGACCTAGGGCACTGTGGTCCATTGCTCTCTGGCCCCTGCACTGTTGACTCAGCACCTCCACACTTCCCCTTTCCCCCATCCTCCCCCACTCCGGCTGCCCCTGTGGTCAGTGGTGTGGCAGGCCCAGGCTGGCATCCTCCCCCACTCCGACTGCCCGTGTGGTCAGTGGTGTAGCAGGCCCAGGCTGGGTGTTTTCGTCACTGAATTATAATTCTCTGTCTTAGAATGCCTGCCTGTTTCCTCGGTTCTATTTTAGCTGCCTGCATGGTTTTGTCCTTGCCCTCTAACATCTCTAATTAAATTGATTAATTAATTTAGATGCTGGGTCTCACTGTAAAGCCCCGACTAGCTTGGAATTTCCTATGTTTGCCAGGGTGGTCTTGAACTCATATCTGCCTGCCTCTCCTGAGTGCTGGGATTAAAGCCGCGCTCCAGTATACCGGCTGTCTTGCCCTTTCTAATTTACTGGGTACATGCCATGGTTGGAATGTGGGTGTCAGTTTGGTTCTTCCACCGTGTGGGTCATCAAGTTTGGCAGCAGGTGCCTTTGCTTTTCTTCCTTTTCTGACCTGTTTGTTTGTTTGTTTTGGTGGTGGTGTTTTGAGATTGGCGGTGTTTTGAGATTGGCCCTCACATCATCCATATCACTAGATAGCTAAAGATGTCCATACTCTCAAGCTTCTCACCTCCACTTTGTAAGTGCTCTGTGTGTGTGTGTGTGTGTGTCTGTGTGTGTGTGTCTGTGTTTGTGTTTTGGGTTTTTGTTTTGTTTTGTTTTTTGAGAAAGTTGTCTATAGCCCAGGCTTGCTGCAATATTCCTGTCTTAGTCTTCCAAGTGCAGGAATTCATAGGCATGAGCTACCACAGCCAGTATTGTCTTTTCTGGCTCTTGGAAAAGTCAGGTGCTTGGGGAGGAACAGAAAGGAAGTTAAGGACTTTTGCAGAAGCTGGATGGAGTGGGAGAAAACTTAAAGGCAAAGGTATTCCTCAGGGACAAATGGGGCACTACAGTGCTTTATCCCAGCACTGAGCAGGGGAGGCTGGAAGATCCAAAGTTCAAGGGTATTCTTGGCTACTTGAGCACCCCCACACACACAGGCAGGCACACACACACACACACACACACACACACACACACACACGACCAGAGGTGGATCTTTTGGGCTTTGACTGATTGAGAATAAGTAGAAGAGTTAGAAGTTTGGGGTCCTGACCTCTGGGTTGGGGTGGCTGAAGACGCATTCTGTCCCCCCAGCCAATCTAATAAGGGAGTCTCCTGCATTCCCACCCCTGTTTCCTCATGACTGCTTTGAAGACAGCAGCTCCAACACCCGTTGTCATGGTTATGAGAGGAGCTAACTCCCATAGATTGGAAAGCGCTGGTGAGCTGGCACCCTCTGCTTCGCTGGTCCTCCCCTCCTCTCTGCGCATCTTCCCCCAGCACAGAGAAAGCATCCAGCAGCCGGGGGCGAGCAGAGCTAAGCCTGGGAGGTGGAGTGAGGACGCGGAGATCTAGAGCTAGAGATCTAGAGCTAGGGAGATGAGTGGCAACAGGAGGCAGCCCAGTCGCCGGGGCCAGGTAGGCCAGAGGCCTAGGGACCTTAGGGACTGACTGTTCTGTGCTTTGGCGACTGGGGTCATCCACCCTCTCTAGGCAGGCTTTTCCTCCGTGCTTTCAGCCTGGTTCTCTGGAAGCCAGTGCTTAGGCTTCTCCTGGCCTCACTTCTATCTTTCGACCTTTCTGCAGACCCGGGAAAAGGAGAAGATGAAGGAAGCCAAGGACGCTCGCTATACCAACGGCCACCTCTTTACCACCATCTCAGTCTCGGGCATGACTATGTGCTACGCCTGTAACAAGAGCATCACAGCCAAGGAAGCCCTCATCTGCCCAAGTAAGTTGTTGGTCCCCGCAGGTCACTCAGACTGGGTCGTCATCAATCCTAGCCCCTTCCATCTGCCCTTTCCACCCCAGATCCTTAAAAGGGACTCTACTTTTTGAGCCCCACCTGGGCTCAAGTCCCATGTCCAGGTGCTTGGCCCCTCCCTTGCTGCCCTTCCTCACACTGTGTGGTGGCTGTTGGAATGTGGCATGGTCCGGTCTCTTGGGTGTAGGTTGGCAGAGTCTGGGATTCCTGTCCTTCCAGCTGTCACTTTCTGGGTATCCCCCTTGCCCTCTGAACAGCTGTTGACAGTTAGGGGAACTGTCTGGGAAAGGAGCAGGAATGTGTGTTTGAACCGGGGTGGGAGAGGAGCTAGGGAAAAGGGAAGCTGCCAACCCTGCAGCTGCCTCTGCCCATCTTTCTGGGCCCCACTGGACATTTTCGACTTGGGGATCCCCTTGTTGCATGTGGGTGGAATCTGAAGTCTGCTGATTCAAGGACAAGATGGAATTAGGCCTTGTCTATTTCTTTAACCCTGATAAAGAAATGCTGTTGAGACCTGTGTGATGGAGGAGGACTCAAAATTCCTAATCTTGCATGTATCCAACCTTCACCCTGTCCCAGGGTGGCTCTGTACTGAAGGAACACAGAGAGGAATTGCTGCCTCCTTGGGTCACCAGTGCAGAGGCTGCAGCGCTGCCCTGCCCCCCAGCCCCATGCCTCCTCCTGAGTAGAACAGGGGTGTTGTGGCCTGACTCTGACTCCCTTTATGACTTTGGGAAGGAACCCCAGGAAGAACTAATGGGGCCTTCCTCCCTACTTCTTTACCACTTGATTTAGAGCTAAAAGGATGAGGAGGGACCCCAATCTAGATCCCTCTGGAGACCTGACAAAATACTCAATCCGGAAGCTTGTTGCCAGGGGAACAGGGGAGGTGGGTAGCACTATTTTGAGAGCAGGTGGAAAGCGGAGGTTTGATCCAGAGACACTAGGTGTTGGGGGTAGGAGAAGGGAGCTCCAAGGGTAGGCACTGCCACAGCCTTGCTTCCGTTGTCCCCTTCTGCCCCACCCTATGAGCCTTGTATTTGTGGAAGTGAGCGTGGTACTGGGTATTGTCTGCACGAGGTAGCAGTTTCCTGTGGTGTTGGGGGGCTCGGGGTGAGCTGTAGCACTGAAGGCAGGTCAGGAAGGAGACAGTCCATGGTCCTAAGCCCAGGGTCTGCTCTTCCTTCTTCCTTTCCTGCTTCATGGAGAGGTGGGTGGGGGATGGGCGGAAGCAGATGGAGTGTGGGAGCTGTAGTTTGCCTTAGTGGAGGAACAGAACTTCCCAGGCCTAGAAGGGAGAAGCATCCTGGATGGAGTTAGTGCAGAAGACTGCATGCATGTATGCGTGCATGCGTGCGTGTGTGCGTGTATGTGTGTGTGTTGTTTTTTTGAAACAGAGTTTCTCTGTGTAGCCCTGACTGTCCTGAAACTTGCTTTACAGACCAGGCTGGTCTCGAACTCACAGAGATCCGCCTGCCTCTGCCCTTCGAGTGCTGGGATTAAAGGCGTGAGCCACCACCACTGTGCAAGAGTGTGGGTTTTGGATTAAGGCACACTGAAGTTTAACTTGTAATTCTTCACCAGCTGGGTGACCTGGGCTAGGAAACAGTATCCAGACCAAATTCCTCATCTGTGAAGGGAGCAGGGAGCTTTCCTCAGGGGGCCAGGGCCAGGGGCATCCTGGCAGAGAGCCGCCCTCTGGTCTGGGGAGGCCCCGTGCTCATCAGCCAGCGTCATCTCCTCGGGCCACAGGACGGTTCAGCCTTCTGGGTCGCAGACACCTCTCACTTCCATTCCTGCTGAAGGATGAGGGAGGCAGGGGAAGGATTGGCATGAGATTCTGGGAAGCTGGGAAGAGTGTCTGCAGAATGCATGGCCTAGGAAGTTGGGTGTTTACATGTGGGTGTGCCCCCTCCTGTACCACCCAGACTCCCCTTCACCCTCTCTACCCCACCCTCCCAGCCTGCAATGTGACTATCCACAACCGCTGTAAAGACACCCTGGCCAACTGTACCAAGGTCAAGCAGAAGGTGAGAGGGCAGGGTGGGCCGAGGGTTGGGGGAGAGGGCAGGGATGGCAGTATCTGTCTGTTTTTCCGTTCATTCCCTCCGCTATGTCCCTGTCCTTGCCATGGGGCAGCCCAGACCTGCCCCCTTAGGCCACAGCCCTGCCTAACTAGAGGGCAGGGCAGCCGCTAGATCCTGGCTTGTCCTGGGTGTGGGGGTCTTTGGGTGACAGCTATTCTTGGTGTCTCTCTTTTGCTCTGTGCCACAGCAACAGAAAGCTGCTCTGCTGAAGAACAACACTGCCCTGCAGTCTGTTTCTCTCCGAAGTAAGAGTGAGTAATTGGGAAGTTCCCACGGGCCCCTGGACCACCAAGCTCCTGAGCCCATGATCTCTACTGCCCCCATGAGGTCATACCCGGGAACAGACAGCTCATTTTAAATGGAAGTGTCTTGGGGGGTGGCATAGGGATGGTCCTTAATCTTGGGGTTACTGTTAAGACAGACAAGTCCAAATAGGTTTGAGGGACAAGGATGGCTAGTTACTTGAGCCTTGCAGCATCCTTTTATGATCGCCATTTATCTATTCTTCATTTGGGAATTGTCTGTGACAACTGTCACACGTCAGATCAAAAGCATAGTGCCCAAGTTCCTTCTCCAGCTTGGGTCACTCCAGACTGGTCTCACCTCTCTGGCCTTTGCTTTGCTCACAGGCTTCTCTGGGGTTGAAGAACAAATAAGAACAGATCTTTTTTTTTTAAGATCTTTATTTTTATGTATACAGGGTTCTTCCTGCATGTATCCTACCTACAATACAGAAGAGGGTACCAGATCTTTACAGATGGTTGTGAGCCACCATGTGGTTTCTGGGAATTGAACTCAGGACCTCTGGAAGAGTAGCTAGTGTTCTTTACCTCTGAGCCATCTCTCCAGCCGCCAAGAACAGACTCTTAATTCATGCTGAGGGTTGCACAGTGGACAGAGACATTTTCTTGATTGGTTTGCCAGTCTCTGTCTGTAAGGAACAGTTCACCTTAGTTCTACTTGAGCCTGGGAGACCAAAGGGCTGAGCAATTCAGTTTTTTTCCTGTTTGGCCTCCTTCTTTACAGCAACCACCAGAGAGCGACCAAGCTCCGCCATCTACCCTTCTGATAGCTTTCGGCAGTCCCTGCTAGGTTCACGGCGTGGCCGCTCCTCCTTGTCTTTGGCCAAGAGTGTTTCCACCACCAACATTGCTGGGTGAGCTTCTGTTTGGGGAAGAGGGGTCCCGGCAGGAGAGCACCACTTCTGCCCATGAATTCGGAACTGGAGACAGATATGTGAAAGATAAATTCAAACAGAGTAGCTGTCCTTAGGGGCCCGACCTGGGGAGGGACCTCCTGCCCGAGTGGGGGTGATGTAGATGGCCTCCACTTCCTTCAGACATTTCAATGATGAGTCTCCCCTGGGGCTGCGTCGGATCCTCTCCCAGTCCACAGACTCCCTCAACATGCGGAACCGAACCCTGTCCGTGGAATCCCTTATTGATGAAGGTGAGCAGGCCCAGCATGGAGGAGAGGCATGCTGGCGTGGCTGGTGTAAGAAGCCTGGAAGGGAGGAAGGGAGAGGATCCAGGGAAGGGCCCAGGTCCGGAGAGGAGAGCTGCGTTCTGAGGTGGCTCCTGCACCAATACCCAGGTGCAGAAGTGATCTACAACGAACTCATGAGTGACTTTGAGATGGACGAGAAGGACTTTGCGGCAGATTCGTGGAGCCTTGCGGTGGACAGCAGCTTCCTGCAGCAGCATAAGAAGGAGGTGATGAAGCAGCAGGATGTCATCTACGGTAAGCCCCAGGGACACACAAGCTTCTACCAGACCCTGCTTGACTGCATCTGCCTTGTGCTACCCACCTTCTTCTGTCCTTGGCCACCATGTCCCTGTGCACCTACTTCTTGGTGCCATTCGGGTTTGTTTTTTGTTTTTTTGTTTTTAATCTTATTTTTCTTAGAGAAGAGTCTCGGGGTGTAGGCCAGCCTGGTCTCAAACTCTCAGTCCTCCTGCCTTGGCCTCCTGAGTTCTGGGATTACAGGCATGCACCACTACGCCCAGCTCCCAAGACCCCGCCTAGATCTCGTCTTCACTCGGTCCCCAGTCTTCACTGTGCCCCTTCCACGCCCAGCGCCCAGCCCTGTGCTGGGAACAGGGAAACCTTCACACTTGGCACACATGATTCTTGCCCTCAAATTGTTCCCAGCTTGAAATGACAAGGCATAGAGATACAAACAAACTCGAAAATGACCTAAGATGACAGTCATGCAGGAGTTAACTCCCAAAAGTCCCTGGGGCATCATGAGTTGTGTCCAAGGTAGGGTGCAGAGACAGATGTCCCTTTGTCTCGTAGAGCTGATCCAGACAGAGCTGCACCATGTGAGAACACTGAAGATCATGACGCGCCTCTTCCGCACTGGGATGCTGGAAGAGTTGCAGCTGGAGCCTGGAGTAGTGCAGGGCCTATTCCCCTGTGTGGATGAGCTCAGTGACATTCACACACGCTTCCTCAGTCAGCTGTTGGAACGCCGGCGTCAGGCCCTATGTCCAGGCAGCACCCGGAACTTTGTCATCCATCGTCTGGGTGACTTGCTCATCAGCCAGGTAGGAAAAGGCAGGGCTCCTAGGTGAAGTCTGCGGAAGGAGCTAGGACAGAAGTGAGCATTTCTTGCTTTGAGACAGGTTTTATGTAGCTCTGGCTGTCTGGCAACTCGTATGTAGACCAGGCTGGCCTGTAGCTCACAGACATCCATCTGCCTCTGCTTCCCAAGTGCTGAGTTAAAGATGTGCACTAGTGTACAGGGCTCTTTCCTTAAGAAAAATTATGTGCGTGAGCGTGTGGTGGTCTGAGGACCATTTTGGGAGTCAGTTCTTTCCCACCGTGTTGTTGGCCAAAGAGTGAGCAATTCTTTTTTTTTTTTTTTTTTTTTTTGGTTTCTTCGAGACAGGGTTACTCTGTGGCTTTGGAGCCTGTCCTGGAACTAGCTCTGTAGACCAGGCTGGTTTCGAACTCACAGAGATCCACCTGCCTCTGCCTCCCGAGTGCTGGGATTAAAGGCTTGCGCCACCATCGCCCGGCAGAGTGAGCAATTCTTACCTCCAACCAAACTCTGGTAGCAGGAAGGGAAGCTGAGGAGAACTGGAGAGGAGGAAGCTGACTGTCAGGAGGCCGGAGGTGTGCTGACCTGGTCTTGCTATCCCGACTTCTAGTTCTCAGGTTCCAGCGCAGAGCAAATGCGCAAGACCTACTCAGAGTTCTGCAGCCGCCACACCAAGGCCTTAAAGCTCTATAAGGAGCTGTATGCTCGAGACAAGCGCTTCCAGCAGTTCATCCGGGTAAGCAAGCATCTCCAAGCCCAGGCTCAGCCTTCTCATGGCCCAAACCTCTCTCCCCCCCAGGGTAGCATATGCCCTCTGCGCATGCATAAAGGGAGGCAATTGAACACCCTTGTGGAGCCTATGTGCTTTTAGATCTCTTTAAGTTTCTTTGTTTTTTTGGGGGGGGGTGTTTCGAGAAAGGGTTTCTCTGTGTAGCTTTGGTGCCTGTACTGGAACTCACACTGTAGATCAGGCTGACCTTGAATTCATAGAGATCCGCCTGCCTCTGCCTCCTGAGTGCTGGGATTAAAGGCATGAGCCACCACTGCCTGGCCTCTTTGGATTTTTTGTTTTGTTTTGTTTTGAGACAGGGACTCATTATATAAGCCCCGGCTGTCGTGGAACTCTCTATGTAAACCACAGTGGCCTCGAACTCACAGCGATTCCTCTGCCTTCCATGTACCATAACCAGACCTTGTCAGTTGCCACTCCTCACTGGGCAAGATGACACTAGACTCGTTTTCATATCCTATTGACTTGGTCATCACCACAGACCTGTGACATTCTCTTCCCCATTTCCCAGAAGCCTTCTTCTCAGGCCAACATGGGGCAGATGCCAGGGTGGGCCAGCAGCAGAGCTTTGGCTCCCAGTCTTTCTGTCCCCTTAGTCTTTCGTCTTCCCTTACAGAAAGTGACCCGCTCAGCTGTGTTGAAGCGACATGGGGTCCAGGAGTGCATTCTGCTGGTGACTCAGCGGATCACGAAATACCCAGTGCTCATCAATCGGATCCTGCAGCATTCTCACGGTGAGGAAAAGCACGGCGGTCAGGGCCTCCCGGGGAAGGGTGGGAGCTCTGAGCAGTCTCAGATGGATTGGGGTTGCGATGGCGCCAGCTAAACCTTTTCTCGTGCTGGGCATCTGGTGGCACCAGGCATTGAGGAAGAGTGCCAAGACCTGACGGCAGCGCTAGGCCTGGTGAAGGAGCTGCTGTCCAATGTGGACCAGGATGTGCACGAGCTGGAGAAGGGGGCCCGCCTGCAGGAGATCTACAACCGAATGGACCCTCGGGCTCAGACCCCTGTGCCTGGCAAGGGCCCCTTCGGCCGAGAGGAACTTCTGCGGCGTAAACTTATCCACGATGGCTGCCTGCTCTGGAAGACAGCCGCAGGTCGCTTCAAAGGTCAGTGGCCCCGCTGGCAGACCTGATAAGTCATGGTTAGATTATCTGAACGGGATTTGCGGCCACCCTGCGGGACTGTTTCTACAGCCTTCCACCAAGGGTGAGATTCCGGAGGCAAAGAGGTAACCAACCTATGGTTGCAGAAGTCTAAACTCTGCATTTGACAGTATGGGCCAGCAGTGACGTCTTTATCGGAATGCATTCATTTCTGTGGTCTGTGAGTGGCCAGCGAACTACCTGTCCTAACCAAAGGGACATAGAGACGCAGATGAGGAGATTCCTCCAGCCACAATCCCTACTGCTAGGACAACAGAGATACATCTGGGAGACCCACAGTGGGGCCTGAACCCTGAAGGGCAGGGAGGTTGGAAAGAGAGAACCGTCTACAGGCCTGCTTGGGGGTTGGGCACTCTTCCACAGGCTCCCTTATTAGAACTTATCTGCACTGATAAAGTCCTTGCACCTAAATCAGGACAAGAAAATAGCAACTCTAAACTTTGATTTTAGAGGTCAAGGATGGGGGGATACCTGAAGCCAGAGCCCTTATGAAATTCCAGCTGTGCTGTGAAATTCCTACTCCTAGGGCCTGGGTACTGTCAGTCTTTAGCAGGCTTCTTCCTCCATCCATTTCTCTCCTTCCCATCCCTCCCACGCAGCAGCTAAGAATATAAAGCATTGAGGGTTAAAAATAGCAAGGCTGGAGAGCTCTATTTCTGAGGGATTAGCAAAAGCCCTCCCCTCTGTGTCCACAGTTTAGTAAAATCCCCACAGGCCGAGGGTGGCTGTGTGGTCTTGACTATGGCATTCAGGTCTTTGTAGACTTGGTCGTTGGTTCCTCCCTTCCTGGGAGTGCAGGACCCATAGGCTCTGAGAGCCTGGAAGTGAAGCAGGGCTTGCTGGGGTTGGAGGTGGGATGAGTCCAGGCTGGTAGGACGGCCTTGCAGTGCCACTTTCCTGGAAGCTAACCTTGTCCCTCTGCTGTGCAAAAGTAAGAAGCAGAACTGTGTCAGTTCATTAGAATACCTAAAAAGGGGCCTTGGGAGATGGCTCAGTGGCTAAGAGCACTGGCTGCTCTTTTAGAGGACCCAGGTTCAATTCCCTACACCTACACAGCAGCTCACAGCTGTCTGTAACTCGGGTTCCAGGGAATCCGACACCTTCATACAGACATGCATGCAGGCAAGAACACCAGTGTGCACACCTTTAATGCCAACACTTGGGAGGCAGATGCAGGTGGATCTCTGTGAGCTCGAGACCAGCCTAGTCTACAGAGAGAGAGTGCCAGGACAGGCTCCGAAGCTACAGAGAAACCCTTGAAAAAATCTTTTCTTGTTGTTGTTTTTGGTTTTGGTTTTTGGAGACAGGGTTTCTCTATAGCTTTGGAGCCTGTCCTGGTACTAGCTCTTGTAGACCAGGCTGGCCTCAAACTCACAAAGCTCTGCCTGCCTCTGCCTCCCAAGTGCTGGGATTAAAGGTGTGCACCACCACCGCCTGGATGAAAAATCTTGAAAAATCAAAAAAATATAGATAAATAAGTAAATAGAAATACAGAAAGAAAGAAAAAAAAGGAAAACAACAGCAACAACAAAATATTTAAACAAGCAAACAAATAAATAAAATGATACCTAAAAAGGTTCTGCATTAGTCAGATGCTGGACATGGGAATTAAAGGCTTAGAATACCTCCCTTCTTGTTAGGAAATCCAGACACGTCTGATTATGGAGCTGGTCCTCGGGAGGAAGGCAAACAGTTGCTTTACCTTAGTGCTGACCATTTTCCAACTTTGTATCTTGGCCAGATGTGCTGCTGCTGCTGATGACAGATGTGCTAGTGTTTCTCCAGGAAAAGGACCAGAAGTACATCTTTCCTGCCTTGGTGAGCCTTCCTTCTGTTCTCCTACTCCTTGTTCTTATCAGACCCAAGAACGACATAAATACCTGTTATACCTGTTAATTCTATATAATAAGTAAGAGCAGCTACCAAGTGCTAGTGCCATGCACAGGCATGCTTGTCCTGTGAGGAAAGCCCATCGTTAGCATGACTTTGTAGAAATGAAGATAAAGCTCAGAAGCCAGATACAGTGGTACATGCTGTAACGACAGCACTTGGGAGTTAGAGGCAGGAGGATCAGGAGTTCGAGGTCATCCTCAGCCACATGGTGAGTTCAAGTCTAGCCTGGGCTATATGAGAGACCCCAACTCTAATAAATGAATAAACTCTGCCGTGGAATGGTGGAACACACCTTTAATCCAACACTTGGGAGACAGATGCAGGCAGATTTCTGAGTTCAAGCCTAGCCTGGTCTGCATAGCAAGTTCCAAGCCAGTCAAGGGTTACATAGTGAGGCCCCGTCTCAAAAAGCAAAACAAAAAGCAACAAAAGCATAGCTGGAAGAAGCTTGTAATAGCAGTACTGGGAAAGCAGAGGCATGAGGATTGCAACTGTGTAGCTATCCTGGGCTACATGAGTTCAATACCAGTTCAGGTTACATATTGAGACCCCTGGAAGGGGATATGGATATCAAGGGTCTCAGATGCACTTCTAAATCTTGGCTGGTACTGGCCTGTGATCTTACATACACAGCATTCAAACCCTTTGATATTCTAGAACTGAGAACCAAGATATGAAGGGTTAACATTCCTAGTCTTAATTCTTCCTTTTCCCTGACAGGACAAGCCTTCGGTGGTATCCTTACAGAATTTGATCGTAAGAGACATTGCCAACCAGGCGAAAGGGATGTTTTTGATCAGTGCTGGCCCGCCTGAGATGTACGAGGTGCACACAGCGTCCCGAGATGACCGTAGTACTTGGATCCGTGTCATTCAGCAGAGCGTGCGCGTGTGAGTGTGTGCCTGCTGCCTGTGTGTATATATGGCCTCGGGGTCCCATGGTCTCAGGTCCTGGGCAGAATACTCCTTGGTAACAGAACCCATCGTGAGAAACTGGGGCAGAGGTTGGAGGAAATCAAGATGAGGCAAGATAGATACATGAGCCGGGCGGTGGTGGCGCACACCTTTAATCCCAGCACTTGGGAGGCAGAAGCAGGCGGATCCCTGTGAGTTTGAGGCCAGCCTTGCCTGGTCTCCATAGTCAACTCCAGAACAGGCTCCAGAGTTACACAGAGAAACCCTGTCTAAAGAAGAAGCAGAAAGAAAGATACATGAAGTTATAGTTTATGGTCAGACAGCCCCGCTATTCCTCAAAGTATTCTGCACTGACAAGGGGTTACATAGCTCTTACGTGGTGACTTCCCTACCAGCTAGTGATAGTGTAACCTCACTAACAGCACTGGAAATAGGAAAAAGGCTCTTATTTGGGTTGTAGCGTTTTATCTTTATTTTCTAAAATTGAAAGAATAGGATAATTAAAGCATTGCTATTAATGAGTTGAGTGCGGTTTATCCATAAATTCCACACAGTAGATTCAGGAAGTAAATCAGTTGTGTTAAAGCAGTAAATCTTAGGACATTGGATTTGAAGTCATCAGCCAAATGTCTAACTAAATGGGGAAAAAGTAGACGCTCAGGCAGAAAATGTTGACAACAGCCAGGTGTGGCATGTATGTCTATAACCCCAATACCTGGGAAGCGGAGGCAGAAGGATTCAGAGTTAAAGGTCAGCTTTGGTGCGTAAGAATTTCAGGACCCAGCCAGGCTGTGGTGGCGCACACCTTTAATCCCAGCACTCGGGAGGCAGAGGCAGATGGATCTCTGTGAGTTCGAGACCAGCCTGGTCTACAGGAGCTACTTCCAGGACAGGCTCTAAAACTACAGCGAAACCCTGTCTCGAGGGAAAAAAAAGGATTTCAGGACCCACTTCACTTGGGCTGAGGTCTTAAAAAAACTACAACAGAGTTAGTGGTAGGGTGCTCACCTGGGAGCCCCGGGTTCCATCCTCAGTACCACGTAAATCAGGTGTGGGGACATGCAGAGGATCAGAAGCTAGAAACACGAGAAACAACAAGAAAGTTGACTAATGCGTTCTTAATGACTGTTTCTACAGAATAACCCCTCCCCCCAAGTTAGACCCAAGTTAGAGATTGTGTGTCCAAGGCCCAGAGCCGCGTCCTCAGTGCAGGCTCTATATAACCTTCCTCAGTGATTGGTGGGGAAAGTTGGTGCAGAGCAAAGGGAGCCCCAATTGGAGAGGCCGTCTCCTTAGAAGGGGTCTGTAAAGTGTGTGCGAAGGACAGGATGGTTGCTGGTGTCTCTTCCACAAACTCAGCCTGCTGTTTGTTATTCTGCAGATGTCCCTCTAGGGAGGACTTCCCTCTGATCGAGACAGAGGATGAGGCCTACCTCCGGAGGATCAAGAGTAAGTTCCCTGCAGGGCGTGCGTCGGTTTACGGCATAGCCATACAAATATGCAGCTCTGGAAAAGATGAGAAAGAGGTTGATGAGGTGGCTCCGAGGTTCAAGAAGTTCTGCATCTCTTTTGGGGGACCCCGATTCAGTTCTCAGTACCCACTTGGTGACTTACAATTGTCTGTAACCCTGTTCCGAAGACCTAATGCCTGCTGGCCACCTCGGTCACAAGCATTGTGCACATACAATCACTCAGGCAAAATTCTTTTCTTTCCTTTTTTTCTTTTTTATTAGATTTATTTATTTACTGTGTACACAGTGTTTTGTCTCCATGTGTGCCTGCATGACAGAGGAGGGCACCGGATCTCATTACAAATGGTTGTGATCCACCATGTGGTTGCTGGGAATTGAACACAGGACCTCTGGAAGAGCTCTTAACCTCTGAGCCATCTTTCTCGTCTAACAGGCAAAATTCTTACGCACATAAAATAAAAATAAACAAACCTTAGGGGGAAAAAAATGAAAGCTTCAGGTGGCCTGATCTATATCTAAGATTTAAACAATGTGAAGTATATGCTACAGTTTTGTAAGATTGGTGCAAATAGATATTTGTGTGTATGTGTGTGTAAATAAATATATGTGTGTGTATATGTGTGTATACATATATATACATACATCTATATATATGCATGTGTAGATGAATACATACACATGCATACATATATGTGCATACACATACATAGTATGTATATGTGTATATATGAATGTACAGGCATACGTGTGTGTGTGTGTGTGTGATCTCTGTCCCAAGGACATCTGATGCCCTCTTCTGGCCTCTGAGGGCACTGCATGTACATGGTGCGTAGACATAAACGCAGCAAAACACCTATATGCATAAGAATAAATGTTGATACCAGGCTTGGTGGTACACACTTTTAATCCCAGCACTCAGGTGACAGAGTCAGGTGGATCGCTGAGTCCGAGGCAAAATCGAGTTCCAGGGCAACCAGGGCTGTTACACACACAGAAACTGCCTCAAAAACAACCAAAAAAAAAAAAACCCAACAACCAAAAATGGTTACACAATTTTTTAAAAAATGAGAACGGGGGCCGGGCAGTGGTGGCACACGCCTTTAATCCCAGCACTCGGGAGGCAGAGGCAGGCGGATGTCTGTGAGTTCGAGACCAGCCTGGTCTACAAGAGCTAGTTCCAGGACAGGCTCCAAAACCACAGAGAAACCCTGTCTCGAAAAAAGCAAAAAAAAAAAAAAAATGAGAACAGGGTGTGTGACTCCAGCGTTTGGAAGGCAGTGCTAGGGTCGGGCTGTCTTAACTACGTTTGTATTGCTGTGGTATAACCCTATGGCCAAGGCAACTCAAAGAAGGAAGAACTTTTTGGGAATTACAGTTCCAGAGGGTTCATGATGGTAGGAACAGAAGGTGGCAAACATCTGGAACAGGTGAGAGAGCTGGAGTCTTTTGAAACTCCAAAGCCCGCCCCCCCCCCACGTACTTCCTCCAGCAAAGCTCCACCCCCTAGCCTTTCCCAAATAGCCACCAACTTGGTACTAAGTATTCAAATTCCTGGTCCTTATTGGGGAGCAGAGCATCCTCAACTATCTATGGAGTTTGAGAACAGCCTTAGGCACACATGAGGCTGGAAGTCAGTCATGTAGCAACATCTAACTGCAAGTCACTCTTGGAAGCACAGCTGAGTACGCAGGGAGCCAGGGACCAAATGAAATTCTGCGTGGGCTCTAAATGAGCATGGAGATTGAGAGAGACAGCCTGGACCCTTTTCAAATGTTTGGTTTTGTTTGTTTTGAGACAAGATTTCTCGGTGTAGCCCTGGCTGTCCTGGAACTTGCTCTGTAGACCAGGCTGGCCTCGAACTCACAGAGATCCACCTGCCTCTGCCTCCTGAGTGCTGGGATTCACGGATTTTTATAAACAAAGTTAACAATGATTTATATCACACACAAGGTTTTTGGGAGGTGGGCAGGGGGAGGCTCCAAGTCCAGAATTAAGTTCTGCCCCTCTGCCTGTGCTGACCCTGTCCCCTGGGCTGCCCCTTCACAGGCTCTTTGGGTCCTTGGGCCTTTTCTTCCATGCTTACCTCTTCCTGTCCACAGTGGAGCTGCAGCAAAAGGACCGGGCGCTGGTGGAGCTGCTCCAGGAGAAGGTCGGACTGTTTGCTGAGATGACCCATTTCCAGGCAGATGAAGATAGTGTCAGTGGGATGCCCCTGCCCGCCCTGCCTAGGGGCCTTTTCCGTTCTGAGTCCCTTGAGTCCCCTCGAGGCGAGCGGCTGTTACGAGATGCCATCCGTGAAGGTGAGGGTTCTCCTTCTGAAGTGTCAAGGCTGTTGCTCAGACCAGGGCCATCTCAACCCCACAACCCTTAAAGGCCCCTGAGGGTTTGTCCTGGGTCCGGTCCCTGGGAAGAGGGGGGAAGAGAGCTGACCTTGCTGTTGGATGCCCCTCCCTCTTTCAGGGGACATCTTTGGGGTCCCTTGGGTGCAACATGGCTGACTGAAACCCCACAACCTCAATGTTGACTCCCTAAATACTTGAACAGTCACTGTGTGTCATATGAACCCCACTCAGTATTGTCTCCTGTCTCTGCCTCCTCTTCCCCTTCAGTGGAAGGCCTGAAAGACTTGCTGGTGGGGCCTGGTGCTGATCTGCTTTTGACACCCCGAGAACCAGCTTTACCTTTGGAACCTGATAGTGGCAACACCAGTCCTGGGGTCACTGCTAGTGAGTATGGGGCATGAGAGCGAGGTGGGAGTGGCTGGGAGGCGGGTTACAGGTCCCTAAGGAGGTAAGTGTCCTCTCTTTCTCTTCTGCAACAGATGGAGAGGCCAGGACTTTCAATGGCTCCATTGAGCTCTGTAGAGCAGACTCAGATGCCAGCCAAAAGGTGGGTTCTCAAGAGAGTCAGGGAGTGGCTAGAGGAAGGGCACAGCTGGCGTGTGGCTGTTCAGTAGAAAGCTAGTACTGGGGGCGGCCCCCAGGTGTGTGTGTGCCTGCTGACTCCCCATCCTTGTCCATTTCTGCAGGATCGGAATGGAAATCAGTTGAGGTCACCCCAGGAGGTAAGGTGGGGATTCTGCAGTTGAGGAGATAGAGGGAAAGGGAAACTGTTCTCTATCTAAGAAATCATCCCCTAGTTTGGGTGATTTGTGGGGGGGGGTGTGGACTTAAAGTATGTCTCTAGGCACTACTGTTTCCGCAGCTGCTTTACAACTTCTGGTCACTTATCCTAAGCTCGGGCACTGGTGCATCCATCCTTTCTCTCTCCATAGGAGGCGTTACAGCGATTGGTCAATCTCTACGGACTTCTACATGGCCTTCAGGTTAGTGAGCAAGGGCTGGAATGGGGAAGAAGGGGAGGAGCCAGCCTGAGGTGTCCCTGTAGGTGACATTCCTCCTAACAGGCCTACATACTCCCCCAAGCCAAGCTCTTTGGGTCCCCGGGATTGAGACAGGTAGGTGGCTTCTGAAACACCTTTTGGCCTCATCCCATCCTCAGGCTGCTGTGGCCCAGCAGGACACTTTGATGGAAGCCCGATTCCCCGAGGGGCCTGAACGATGGGAAAAGCTATCCCGAGCCAACTCTCGGGATGGCGAAGCTGGCCGGGCTGTGGTTGCTCCGGCGGCTCCTGAGAAACAGGCAACGGAACTGGCCCTGCTGCAGCGGCAACACACGCTGCTTCAGGAGGAGCTGAGACGCTGCCGGCGACTGGGTGAAGAGCGGGCAACTGAAGCCGGCAGCCTGGAGGCCCGGCTCCGGGAAAGTGAACAAGCCCGGGCCCTGCTGGAGCGGGAGGCTGAAGAGGCCCGCCGACAACTGGCAGCCTTGGGCCAAAATGAGCCACTCCCAGCAGAGGCCCCCTGGGCCCGCAGGCCTCTGGACCCTCGTCGCCGCAGCCTTCCAGCAGGCGACGCTCTCTACTTGAGCTTCAACCCCCCTCAGGTGAGGCTCCTGGAGTGGTGGAGTGAATATCAGGAACAGGAGAGCCTGCAGAACCCCAAGGACACTTAGTTGTTGGGCATAATCTCCAAGTGACAACACAAGGGACTTGAATGGCAATACTAATGGGGCTGCGGGAATGCCTCAGTTGTAAATGTGAGATCTGAGCTCCATCCCTCAGAACCTTCCTTTGTCCTAAGCCTGATGGTGATGGTGCCTTGCTCACCATCCCAGGGAGGGGAGGCAGAGACAGGCTCACCCTCCCGGCTCTCTGGCTAAGTCACCTCGTCTCTTTGATAAGTTCCAAGCCAATAGCAGTCCTGTCTCATCAAACAAGATGAATGCCTCTTAAGGAAAGACCCCTGAGGTAGACCTCTGGCTTCTTCCTTATACACAAGTGTACACACATACAGACAAAATCATACAAGCTAGGGGCTGGAGAGATGGCTCAGTGGTTAAGAACAGTGACTGCTCTTCCAGAGGACCTGGGTTCAATTCCCAGCACCCACATGGCAGCTCACATCTGTCTGAAGATCCAGTTGCAGGGGATCTGACACCTTCACACCAATGCACATAAAATAAAGTTAAATGAACCATAGAAATATTTTTAAAAATAATCATACGAGTTAAACTGAAAAGAAATTCTAGGCAAGTTCAGTGGTAGAGGCCTGTGCAAATCTCCAGCACCTCAACAAGCAAATCCGCTCTGTTCTCCCCAGATTTCTCCTAGTAGTCTGTGTGGGGCACTGCGGGCATTGTTATACCTGGAGTCCTTGTATGTAAGCCTGAGGCTGGAGAACCAACTGGGCCCAGCAGATGTAGAGATGAGCCTTGAAGACAACTTGTCTCGCTGGGAGGAGAGCCAGTTGGCGGTCGATCTACTGATGGGGGGGTCATTGGTGAACCTCAAGAGATGAGGTGTGTTGAGATCCTGGAGGGCTCGCTGCCCTCGCCCACCAGTGCCTGCTCTATCTCCTGGTCTTGTCCTTTTGTTTTCTGTAGCCCAGCAGAGGCCATGACCGCCTGGATTTGCCTGTGACTGTCCGTTCCCTCCCCCGACCCTTTGAAGACCGAGAGAGGCAGGAGCTTGGTAGCCCCGAGGAGCGGCTGCAGGACAGCAGTGACCCCGACACAGGCAGTGAGGAGGAAGGCAGTAGCCGCTTATCTCCACCCCACAGTCCTCGAGGTGAGACCCTCTGGGGTCCGGGTCTGGGACTGCGGCTTCTGAAAGTGCTGCCAAGTGGCTCCTGAGGTTCAGTTATTCCAAGAGTACAGGGAAGGTTCCTGCTCTGTGTGGTGACAAAGGGGGGAGGGGTTGAAGCTCTTTTTCTGCTGTTTTTCTTGTTTGTTTGTTGAGACTGGGTCTCTCTGTATAGCCTTGGCTGTTCTGGAACTCCCTCTGTAGACCAGACTGGCCTACATTCAGAGATGCACCTGCCTCTGCCTCCCATGTACTGGGACCGTCAGTGTGCGCCGTCACCGCCCAGGATAGTAGAACTCTGGAGAGGCAGTTTTTCTAATTGGTTGGTGGCTCCCAACCTTTACAAGTAGGAATTCATTTTAAAGTAAAACAGTTTAAAGACTGCCACCTCCTAATGGAGAGAAAACAGTCAAACCCCTCTCGGGGTTTCACGTTTTTTCACAGTGATTTTGCTGCCTGAGGGGTTGGTCATCCCGCCAGGGTGCCCAGAAGCCGCACCCCATGTCTGCATAGGGGCCTTTGTGTGAGCCTGGGCTACGCCTGACCACCTCTCCCCTGTCTCACTCTCCAGACTTCACCCGAATGCAGGACATCCCGGAGGAGACAGAAAGCCGAGATGGGGAGCCTACAGCTTCGGAGAGCTAAGGGGACCCCCACCTCCTGCCTGGTGCCCCACTGAAGAACATTAATTAGTAAAGGGGTCAAACCTTGGGGACCCCGTTCTGCCAATAATGAGGGAATATTTGAAAGAACTGCTGATTGTCCTTGCCAGCTCCTGGGATCCTTGGATGCCTATGGCCATGTGGGACTGGGGATTTAGAGGTCACAGCCCCCAGGTGGCACCCAAGAGCTACACCACAGATGCCAGTTTTTCATGCCTTCTTCCCTCTACTTAGGAAAAATTATTTATTTATTGTTTATTGGTTATGTGGGGGAGAGTGAGACTTAAAGGACCAGGGACATGGGAACCAAGCCATAGGGACCAGAGGGCCTTTCCTTTCACACCGCTGGGACACGTGTAGCTTAGCCACAAACTGCTGGCTCCAGGCTAACACCCACTCCAGCTACTCCCATCCGTGGCCACAGAATCTACTGCCCCTTTAAGGAGGGCTGTGGGTAGGCCTGTGTCCCTTTCCCCACTCTCCTTAGGCTCCTCCTGCTGGTCTTCCTCCTCATCCTCCATGGAAATCCGGCTCCTTGGGGTTGATGGAGTCGAGGCTAGGGTGGCCATGATGTATTAGGGTGGGGGAGGAAAAATCCACAGGGACCAGAATGTTTTGTTTTTGTTTTCTTTTTTTGTACCAAAGCCAACTGCACGTGTTTTATATTTTTAAAAGAAGATTGTAGGTACTTCTAGCCCCATGTCTTTGAACTTGAGGAATTGGGGAGACAGTGGCTTCTTTCACCTACAGTCAGGGCTCTCCTGTTCGGAATTCTTCCTCAGCCATTCGAAAGAAGCTCTAAGGTGGGTTAGGGAACCTCGAACCCTCACCTCATCTCCCACCACGGCAACTGTGGTTGAAACGTAAGCAAGAAAGGGGGGAGGTTCAATGCACCCCTAATAGCCACCAGCAATAGCCATTTGTCGGCCAGTTTAATTGTTAAAAACAAAAAGACAGAGACAGTAACAACAAAGAAAGAAAGAAAAACCCAAGCAGGGAAAAAAATTAAAGACCTGAAAGGCACCAGGTGCTGTCTCTATGGCCCATTCTAAGATTGCGGTGCCTGCAGCCAGGCAGTGACCATGGTTTCTATAAAGGGGCTGCCACTACCTCACTGAAGAGGCCACTAAAAAAAATGAAGCTGTCCAAACCCTCGTTAAAATCTCAGAGTCACAATGATGAAAATGAAGCCGCACCCAGGCTCCAGGGGCTGTCGGTGGCTCCAATATTAGAAAACTGGTTTGCATCTTATTTGTATGCTGTGCTTGGATGCCACCTCTAGTTCCTTCCCCCACGCTTCATTCCCGCAGAGTCAGACTCAGGGCTGAGTTCTCAGAGGAGCAGCCCTGCTCATGCTGCCCAGTGGAAAGGCAGGAAGTGGTTTTAGTTCTTGGTTTTGGTTCATCCCACTTCCTGTCTCTAGGCCATAGGGCAGGGTCAGTGCATGCACACCCCCACAGCCTGTGATGCAGGGTGAGAAGAAGGGTCTCAGGACCCCAACTAAAAAGGAGGATTGGCATTGCATGGGCAGCAGGTTTGAGACGCTGCCAATACTCCCCTCCATAAGCCTCCGGCCCTTACGAGACACTTTCTAGCCAATCATGGGATTCTTGGGCCGTAGAAGTTGTTTTATATGTTTATTTATTTACTTTATTATTATTTTTGAGACGAGGTCTTGCAGTGAAGCCCAGGCTGGCCTTGGACTCACGTCGATCCTCTTGCCGCAGCCTCCAAGTGTTGGAATTGCAGGCGTGAGCCAGTATGCCCTGCCCCAGGCTCTGCTGTTTTCCTTTGCAGGATGGGTGCAGATCGGTTGCCAGGCCCTCTGCCTTACACACAGCAGCACACAGTTTCGAGCGGTTCCGAAGGCTCAGTAGCTGCGCTCCGGGTAGCGCTAAGCATGCAGAGGTCAAGTAGAGGAGACAGTGGTCAAGTCAGGAGAGAGGAGTGCAACTCCCCAGCATTCTCCAGAGGGGAGAAAACCTAGGACCTGGAGACTGAGTCCCAGAGTATGAGTTCTAGAAGCTGGGGTGCTTCTGCTGCCTTATTACCATGATTCCACCCCATTATCAGCACAGAGCCAGCCCCATCCTGTCATCTTCCCATCCTCGCCGAGCTTTCTGAACCTGAAGTCTTCATTGTTCTCCCCACTGCTGCCATTTCAAACCTCGGTGGCAGCATGCTCTGGGGGCCAGGGTTCAGCTCCTTACCTAAACCATACTGCTCCCTTGGAGGGGGCTCTAAGCCTGGGTGCCCAACTCTCCATCGCCACCCCCACCTCTTCACCCCTCCCCACCGCACCCCCTCACCCCTCAACCCCTCACCCTCCCTGCTCCATCAGAAGTAGGGCCACACGCAGCTACTCGAGTTGGTCTTGTCGATATTTACCCCCAGGGTTCTGTAAAGCAGATGCCCCCAGAGAGGGCAGTATCCGGTCCCAGCCAGGCCTTTAGAGGCGCTGCTGGGGCAGCCGGAAGAAAGCTCAGGGGAGGGAAGATTTCTCACCTTCCTGATGGCTAGTAATAGGCCTGGCGTTTTGGAGCCAGTTTAAACATTATCAAAAAGAGGAAATTAAACATCAAGAGGCTAATTAAATCTCGTTCCCATCCTTTAATATGTTGTGAGTTGGGCAACTCCTCAAACCTTTGGGCGACTGGGTGGAATGGGCAGTGGCACCTGGAAGTATTGTGGCGTCCCCCACAGGGTGCTGCCTCCCCCACAGGGTGCTGCCTTCCCCCACAGGGTGCTGACTCCCCCCACAGGGTGCTGCCTTCCCCCCACAGGGTGCTGCCTTCCCCCCACAGGGTGCTGCCTTCCCCCACAGGGTGCTGACTCCCCCCACAGGGTGCTGCCTCCCCCACAGGGTGCTGCCTTCCCCCCACAGGGTGCTGCCTTCCCCCCACAGGGTGCTGCCTTCCCCCCACAGGGTGCTGCCTTCCCCCCACAGGGTGCTGACTCCCCCCACAGGGTGCTGCCTTCCCCCCACAGGGTGCTGCCTTCCCCCCACAGGGTGCTGCCTCCCCCCCACAGGGTGCTGCCTTCCCCCCACATGGTGCTGCCTTCCCCCCACAGGGTGCTGACTCCCCCCACAGGGTGCTGCCTTTCTGGGATTTTGAGTGACTGGTCATCCCAGAGACTGGTCCTGAGGGAGGGCCTGGAGTAGGGGTCTCTATCCATCTGTATCTCCCCTTCATTCCAGAAGCAGACCCCAGTAAGATTCCTCCTGGTGCACAACTTAGGTCATTATCGTTTGAATAAAGATGGAAACCAAGGGGGCCCTCTGCTCAGAAGACACTCGCAAAGGGGGTTTTTGAAGGACTAACCCTTTAGTTAGCATCTCTCTACGCAGAGTTTGGTGTTGGTTTCATCCTTGGTTGCTCTTCACCTGGGTTTTTGAGACCAAGTGTGTCCCTGAAGCTAGAGCTTGCTGATTTGGCTAGAGTGCCCAGTGAGTCTGGGGATCCCCCTCTCTTCCTCTCCTGCACCACGGTATCCAGTGTCTTTACACCGGGTAAAGGCCAGAGCCTGAACTCCAGTCAGGTGCTCCGCACCTTTGCTCCGAGCACCTCACAGCTGCTGCCTGGATTGGTTTTTATTGTTGTTTCTTTGTTTTGTTTTTTGTTATTGTTTGTTTTTGTTTTCCAAGACAGAATTTCTCTGTACCTTTTGGAGCCTGTCCTGGAACTCATCTGTAGACCTGGCCTTGAACTCATAGAGATCCACCCACCTCTGCCTCCAGAGCGGTGGGATTGAAGTCGTGTGCCACCATGCCCAGCTATTTGTTACCGTTTGTAATTTTAGGAAGTGTTAGTGTGTGCGGTGACATACATGTCAGAGCACATGTATGGAGGTTAGAGAACAACTTTGCATACTTAGGTCTCTCAGTTCACCTCTATGTGGATTTGACAGTCCAGCCCAGGTTGCCAGGCTTGTGTGCCAAGTGTTTCCCCTGCTTTGCTTGTTATCTTGCTGGCCCTTAAAAAACTATTTTATTATGTATGTGTTCTATGGTGTGCATGTATGGGTATGCATGACCATATCTCTTTTATGCGAGACTTTCATTATACTCCATATACCAGGACACAAAATAGACAAGACCTCCATGGCATCCTGTACCTATCTGTCAGCTGCCCTATTTCCTCCTTTCCATTTTCCATGGAAACACTGCGTCCTCCGGCACTGTCGAGTCCTCAACAGCCTTTCATTCCAAGCTGGTTCTGGACTCTATGTAGTTTAGGAATATCTTGAATTCTCCATCAACTGAGATACAGTCCCAGCCTTTAGAAAACTGATAGAAAGCTGGGCATGGCAGCACCCCAATACTTCGGAGGGAGAACAAGAAAATCAGGAGTTCCAGGCCAGCCTTTATTGAGTTGGAGGCCAATCTGAACACACACACACACACACACACACACACACACACACACACACACGGCTGAGTTACCGTGCTTGTCATGCAGCTGTGAGGCCCTGAGTATGGATGGCCCTTGGCACCTAGAGAAAAGCCAGCTGCAGCAGCAGCTGATTCTCACTGCTCAGCCAGCTGCAGCAGCACCTGATTCTCAATGCTCAGCCAGTCAAGCCAATAGGTCAGCTCCGAGACGCTTTCTCAAGGGAAGATGGGGCTGGGGAGCTAGTTTGGCAGTCAAGAGTGCTTGCTGATTTAACATAGGACCTGAATCTGGCTCCCAGCACCCTGGGCTGGGTAGTTTACAGCTCCCCGAAATAAGCCCCAGAGGAGCTGCTATCTGGGCACTCGCACATTTACATAATTTTTTTACATAATTATTTTCAATTAAAAAAATTTGACAGCCAGGTAGAATGACACACGCCTTTAATATCAACACTCAGAAGACAATGGATCTCTGAATTCAAAGTCAGCCTGGTCTACAGAGTGAGTTCCAGGACTGCCATGACCACACAGAAACCTTGTCTCAAAACAAAAGCTTGGTTTTGGGGCAGGTGTTCAACAGGGTCTGGAGAGAGCTTAGTGGTTAAGAGCACTGGCTGCTCTTCCACAGGACCCAGGTTCAATTCCCAGCACCCATATGGCAGCTCATACCTGTCTGTAACTCCAGTTCCAGGATATCTGACACCCTCACATAGGCATACATTCAGGCAAAGCACCAAATACACAAGTACATATTTAAAAAAGGGAAACAAAACCCAACAAACTAATATTCATGCAGGCAAACACTAATACACATGCAAAAAAAATAAGAAAAATACTTGAGCAGGTAGAGGTCCTTGCTACAAAGCTTGATAGTCTAGATTCAGTCCCTGAATCTCAGATGGCAGAAGGAGAGAATTGACTGTAAGCTGTCCTCTGGTCTCCACATGGAAGTAGCACGTTTCTTTGCCCAAACAAGCGTAACTTGTAAAAGGAAGAACAAGGGTGGCGACACATGCCTATAACCTGGCACCTGGGAGGCATAGGCAGGTGCATCTATGGACTACATTACGAGTTCCAGGAAAGTCAGGGAGATGTAGTATGACCCCGTCTCTGAGAAAGAGAGATAAACTGAAGAAGAAACCTTACGTCTCTTCTGGCATTCACATATGCAAGTGTGAGCACACACACAAATGTGCATGCACACAAACGAAGGGAGAAAAAGGAAGCTGGGGGCTGGAGAGATGGCTCAGAGGTTAAGAGCATTGCCTGCTCTTCCAAAGGTCCTGAGTTCAATCCCCGGCAACCACATGGTGGCTCACAACCATCTGGAATGAGGTCTGGTGCCCTCTTCTGGCCTGCAGACATACACACAGACAGAATATTGTATACATAATAAGTAAATAAATATTTTTAAAAAAAAAAGGAAGCAAAAAGCCGAACTAAGAAAGTTACATGTGTCAGCACTTGGGATCAAGATTAAAGAGTTCAAGCTACCCTCACTAGCCTGAATCGCATGAGACCCCACTCCAACTTAAAAAGAAACCTGAGGTGGGCGGTGGGCACATCTTTAATCCCAGCACTTGGGAGGCAGAGGCAGGCAGAACTCCGTGAGTTCGAGGCCAGCCTGGTCTACAATATGAGTTCCAGGTCAACCAGGGCTTACCCAGAGAAATCCTGTCTTGAAAAAAGCAAACGAGGGCTGGAGAGATGGCTCAGTGGTTAAGAGCACTGACTGCTCTTCCAGAGGTCCTGAGTTCAATTCCCAGCAACCACATGGTGGCTCACAACCATCTGTAATAAAATCTGGTGCCAACTTCTGGTTTGCAGGGACACGTGCAAGCAGAACATTGTATACATAATAAATCTAAAAAAAAAAACAAACGAACAAACAAGAAGCTGATGTATAGGGGTAATTTGCCCGAGGGGGACGGGTTAGACCACAGGCTCTGGCATGCTACTGAAACTCAGCCTCTGGTTCCTGGTCCTCCAGACCTCTTCTGTACCCCTCCCTTCGCCCCACCCCACCATGTCTTTCCCTTGTAATTGCCTCCTTGCAAACCCTGCTCTGGCCTCTTCCTGCTGCAAAAGTGGAGGCTTATGTGTCGTTTCTTTGGCTACCCCTGAGATGATAAGAAACTGCGTGGCCAGAGAAGGCATTTTTGGTTTGGGTTTAAGGGATGCCCTGTTTTGAAGAGAGTGAGACAAGGAGAACTCATGTCTGATTTGGTCTAGACCCCATCAGGGAAGGTATCCTGTGCTGTACCGGCACGAAAGTTCAGACAGTCTGGATGGTGCAGAGGTTTAGTCCCGGTTTCTCTTTACCACCTCTAGGGACAAGTATTGCCACATCCACTTTTGGCCTGGGTTCCAGTTTCTGGGTCCTGCCACACCCACAGTTGGTGATCAAAGGTCAGACTTTCCCAGGGGACCCTACAGACTGGCAGAGAGCGCAGCTTCTCCCCAGAATCTGTGGGTTCTGCCCCCGGTAGATCTCAGAAAAGGGAACGGGAACGTCCAGGTGGCATCCAGGTGTCCCTTTGTGTTTGTGCTTGTCGAGAGTCCACTCTCTGGGTGCCAGCTACCCATCTCCCACTTCCACACAGGCCTTGCTTTGGGGGCCACACTCTTGACCAAGGGTCCCTGAAGGCACTGACCAGAACTTGCTGAGGCTGGCACCAGAGGAGACATAGAGCATAGGGTTGAGGCAGCTGTTGCTATGTGCCAAGCGGGTGATGACAGGAAAAACGCAAGTATGGATGATGTAGAAAGTGCTGTCCCAGGGCACCAGGTAAAACATTACCAGAATGCCCCAGAGGGTGACTACATGGTTGGGAAACCAGCAGAGGACGAAGGAAGCCATCAGGACAGGAACAGAGCGGGCTACCACTCGGCTGTCCTGCCACTGCGGAGGCCTGCACCACTGCGGACTCTGTGGAAAAGCCAGCAACCGCAGGTGGTGATGGTGCCCAAGGACACGATGAAGGCCAGAATCACCCTCTGTAGCTGGTATGCCCCCAACCAGTGTCTGCTGGGGAAACGCAGAAGGCAGAGGCGCACACCTCTCAACCCACCCTCAGCCCCAAAGGTTGCTGTGGGCACAGTCACCAGGGCCGCCGCCACCTACACTGCCAGGGTGACCACACATGCCCAGAAGACAGACACAACCATGGCCAGCACCCAGTATCTGGCAACACTCAGCGCTGTGGTTAGGAAGGTGCTGACGTGGATGCTGAGGCCAGGGGTCGTCAGGATTACCTTGCAGAGGGCACTCCCGAAAGGCCAGTGTGAGTCCAGTGCTTACTCAGTTGCCCAGAAAGAGAGAGTGAGGGCCAGCCCCAGGTCTGCTAGAACCAGGCTGAAGACAAAGGTATTAGAAGGTGGTCCAGGCGCATGCTGAGCATAGTTACCTGGTACCCACAGTGTAGGGTAACAGGGACAACTGTGCAGGAAACCGACCGATCACTGAGCACCCTGTGTTTGAGACCTGGACCAGGGAGAGAAACATCTTCATCCCGGAACCCAGGACTAAAGACATGTTCCCTGGCTCTGAAACTCGTGTCAGAGAAAGACCCTTTGTCACTATAATCAGAGCCAGTAAAAGAAATATGCCCTGGTCCTCAGATTGGAGTCAAAAAGCTAAAAAGAACCAGTGAAAGAAACACAGTTTGGCCATGAAGCCAGAGCCTTCTCTGCCTCTGACCAATCCCTGAGCAGGGAAAAACTAACCAATCCCCCTTTTCCCTGGGAAAAGGCCATCCCTAAGAAGTCCTATATAAGCCTCTCCACCGCTTCAGTTAAGAGCTACCATTAATCTCTCCCTGGCAGAGGCAGCCACCCTCTTGGACTCCTCCTTCCCAAATAAATCTTTCTCAAAATTTTGAGTCTTCAGTGACAACCTTCATTCGCCAGCACTGAGCAGAAGAACCTGGCTGGGATGTCCCTTAGGGAACTGAGCTAAAAAACCTTGCTGAGACGCTCCCTAGGGGGCCTCAGCAAGGCGGAACGGAGCGGAAGAACCTTGCTAGGACGCTCCTTAAGGGGGCTGAGCAAAACCAGTGGAGGAATAGTAAAAACGAGCCAGAAGAAACCTCCTGGACCAGAGAAGCAGATAGGCTAGCTCAGCTAGGACTCTCTCCTAAGGGAACAGAGCAGAACTCGGCTGTAGCGGCCCTCGAGGAGAAGAGCAGGATCCCTATATCTTGCGGGGAAACCATTCCTCACCGCACCCCAGCTTCAGGCAGCCTGGTTTCCCCATAGTCAGGACGCCTTTTCTCCAGGGCTGAGCTGTGGCATTGCAGCTCCAGCCTCCAGAGCTGTCCTACTGCGGCTCTACCCCCCAGCCAGAGCTGTCTATTGCGGCTCTACTCACCCCCAGCTGTCCTATCGCAGCTCTAAGTATATCCTGGCTACCTGATAAGTCAGGATATACCAACACTCCTACTGTACCACATTGCCCTACACACACAGCACAGCCAAATTTTCCAGCAAGCCAATGATACAAGTCCATAGCCCAGTGTGACCACGATCCTCTCAGAGCAAGGACCTGAACGGGCACTGCAGCACCTTCAATACTCAGCACACTGTCTCCAGAGCATGCAGTCCGCATGCAGACAAGTACTCATGCATATAAAATAAAAACAAGTCCTTGAAAAAGTTAAATTAGATGAAAATGTCCCATTGTTCTGGTGTAAGGAGCTAATGTGAGTTGGTGCCTCGTATGCCTTTGCGTGGTAACAGTCAAAGGGGCATCTGGAGCGTCTGTAATCAAAGGGGGTAGGACAATGAACAGCTATTGTCATCATGCCCAGGGAATACTGCCAACTAAAATTCAGAATTCGCTGCAGTACCATGTGACTTTTATGCTAAGAAGGGGAGGGAGAGAAAAAGGAGGAGGTCATAGCTTCCGGTGTACCCTTCTGTGCACATGGATGGCCCACGCATGCTCTCCCGCTCTTTATCAGTAAGCAGTCCTGCCAACCTGTATCACCCCCACTCCACTGCCACTTCATCTTTCCGGTGGAGTCAGAGCTCAGTTATAACCACATTCCTCCATGCCGCAAGCCCCATGGTGGAGTTCTGGACCCCGAGACAAGCTTTTACTTCACCTCATTCTGTCTCCCCATGAGCTCGGTCCCAAGGAGGTCATCTGCTTTCCCTGCCCACATCTCTGTCCGCTGCAGGGGCTGTGATGGAGAGAGCACAGAATGGGGAGCCAAGAGTGAGACCGGTTTTCAGGGTTCTGAGAACACCCTGCTCCTTTCCTCCGGCTCAGATAGTATCCGATGCTCAGTTCTCTTGGTATTCTAGAGGAGTGGGGTAGGGGTGTTTTCAGTGGGGCTTGAACCCATGTGAGAACCCCAGAGGTGAGAGAGATGCTCTTCGGGGAACCGGGATGTTTGAGGTTTTGAGTAAGAGGAAGATGAGACAAGGTTAATAGAAAGGTAGTGTTTAGCCCCAAGCCTGGTGAGACCAGAGCTACCCTGCCGACATCATAGAGTCTTCCTTGGCCTGATTACTCATTTCTTGAGGCCATGTTTTTTGGTCAAAATGAAATTCCCAGTATAGCAGTTCAGGTAACCTAGTTGCTGGTGTAACAGCTTAACAGCAGAGTGCTCCCTTGTTTGCTAGAGTCCTCCAATCCCTTCACTTGCACACAGATGAAAAACCAAAACCACGGAGCTTAGATTGGGGAGGGAGTTTACTGAGGAGATATCATGCAAGCATGAGTATCTCTGTTCAAATTCCTGGAGCCTATGCAAAGTCGGGCTCAGGAAGAGCTCCTGTGCCGGGCGGTGGTGGTGCACGCCTTTAATCCCAGCACTCGGAGGCAGAGGTAGGTGGATCTCTGTGAGTTCGAGGCCAGCCTGGTATACAAGAGCTAGTTCCAGGACAACCTCTAAAGCTACAGAGAAACCCTGTCTCGAAAAAAAAAAAAAAAGAGCTCCTGTAATCCCAGTGCTTCCCAGGCAAGATGGGAGGCCATATTAGTCACTTTTCTGTGGGTGCAACAAAATGTCATCTTTTTTTTTTTAATTTTTTTTTTTGAGACAGGGTTTCTCCGTAGCTTTTTTGGTTCCTGTCCTGGAACTAGCTCTTGTAGACCAGACTGGCCTCAAACTCACAGAGATCCGCCTGCCTCTGCCTCCCTAGTGCTGGGATTAAAGGCTTGCGCCACCACCGCCCGGCAAAATGTCATCTTTTTAGCGAAGTGTCTGGTTCCTGAGGGTTAGTGTCCATCACGGTGGGGAAGCTTGGCAGCAGGCGTGGTGACAGGGGTGTGAGACTGAGAGATCAGGTAGTGGGGCAAGACTCTACACACCTAAGGCTGTCTGTCCCCCATGACATTCTTATAGCAAGACTTACACACCTAAGGCTGTCTGTCCCCCATGACATTCTTATAGCAAGACTCTACACACCTAAGGCTGTCTGTCCCTCATGACATTCTTATAGCAAGACTCTACACACCTAAGGCTGTCTGTCCCCCATGACATTCTTATAGCAAGACTCTACACACCTAAGGCTGTCTGTCCCTCATGACATTCTTTTTTTTTTTTTTTTTTTGTTTTTGTTTTTGTTTTTTTCGAGACAGGGTTTCTCTGTGGCTTTGGAGCCTGTCCTGGAACTAGCTCTGTAGACCAGGCTGGTCTCGAACTCACAGAGATCCGCCTGCCTCTGCCTCCCGAGTGCTGGGATTAAAGGCGTGCGCCACCACCGCCCGGCCCCTCATGACGTTCTTATAGCAAGACTCTACACACCTAAGGCTGTCTGTCCCCCATGACATTCTTATAGCAAGACTCTACACACGCTAAGGATGTCTGTCCCCCATGACATTCTTATAGCAAGACTATACACACCTAAGGCTGTCTGTCCCTCATGACATTCTTATAGCAAGACTCTACACACCTAAGGCTGTCTGTCCCCCAGTGACATTCTTATAGCAAGACTCTACACACCTAAGGCTGTCTGTCCCCCAGTGACATTCTTATAGCAAGACTCTACACACGCTAAAGATGTCTGTCCCCCATGACATTCTTATAGCAAGACTCTACACACCTAAGGCTGTCTGTCCCTCATGACATTCTTATAGCAAGACTATACACACGCTAAGGCTGTCCCCCAGTGGTGTTTTTCTAACATGGCTCAACATCCCGAAGGTTCCACAGCCTTCCCAAACAGTGTCACTAACTGAGGACCCAGTGTTTAAATATCGCCTTCAAATCACTACAGAGGTGGTCCTGGGAAATTGAGGGGTCAGCTGTGGGTGTTGCCAAAAAGACCATCTCAGGGTAGAGAGTGAAGACCAAAAGACGACATTCCCCTCTGAATTCCACATAAGGGCCATGGTAAGTATAAGTGCACACACACACACATACAAAAAAAGATGTAAACATCATTTCAATATATTGAATTTATTTTCTCTTGATTAAAAAGAAGATTAATGGGTGTGGCTGTAGAGATGGCTCAACAAGGGCGCTTGCTGGCCACATGGTGGTGGTACTCACCTTCAATCACAGCATTCCAGAGGCAGAGGCAGACAGATCTTTGTGAGTTTGAAGCTAGCTTGGTCTACAGAGTGAATTCTAGGACAGTCAGAGCTGTTACACAGAGAAATTGTATCTCAAAAATCAAACAAGAAAAACAAACAAACAAAGAGTGATGGGAGAACCACGAGGACAGAGAGAGAGAGAGAGAAGGAAGAACCACCAGGAGAGAGAGAGAGAGAGAGAGAGAGAGAGAGAGAGAGAGAGAGAGAGAAGGAAGAACCACCAGGAGAGAGAGAGAGAGAGAGAGAGAGAGAGAGAGAGAGAGAGAGAAGGAAGAACCACCAGGACAGAGAGAGAGAGAAGGAAGAACCACCAGGACAGAGATAGAGAGAGAAGGAAGAACCACCAGGATAGAGAGAAGGGAGAACCATCAGGACAGAGAGAGTGAAGGAAGAACCACGAGGACAGAGAGAGAGAGAGAAGGAAGAACCACCAGGACAGAGAGAGAGAGAGAAGGAAGAACCACCAGGATAGAGAGAGAAGGAAGAACCACCAGGATAGAGAGAAGGGAGAACCATCAGGACAAAGAGAGAGAAGGAAGAACCACCAGCACAGACAGACACTGATAACTTCTCGTGAAATGGGTTCTTCATTTACACTCGCTGGGGAATGAGAAACCAGGGTCAACAAAAATGCTTTTGTTAGCCCTGTCTTCGTATCGCCTCATGGCACAATAACTTACGGCCTAATTAACTCTCTTGGTTACAGTTGGAGAACTGGTACCAGCAGGTCCATGATCCCAGCCTCATAGGAAAGGACCCCCACTAGCCCAACTGAATAGCCACCCTCTCCTTTCAATCATGCCTCTCCTGTTGTCCTTCAAAGCAAGAGGAACTGTGGAATTCCTAGAATTCTGCCAAGAACATTGGAAGGACTGAGCTAGCCTCGTCAAAGAACTAGGGGAAGGAAACTATACCTGCATTTGTCATTGAAGGCAGAGACCAGACCCTTGGGGAACAATCGGCGGTAGACATAGGAACCCTAGTGAGGTAGTCCAGTTCCATAACCTCACACCACCCGCATCTTAGGGTGTCTATTGCTCTGATGTCTATTGCATTACTATGACTATTAGTAATGCGGGAAGGAAAGGGTTTATTTTGCCTACACTTCCACATCACAGTCTGTCACCAAAAAAAATCAGGGCAGGAGTCAGGGCAGACGCAGAAGCTGTAGAGAACACTGCTTGTTGAGGCTCATCATCATCACGTGACTTGCTTGGCCTGCTTTCTGCTTTCCTTCTTCTTCTTCTTCTTCTTCTTCTTCTTCTTCTTCTTCTTCTTCTTCTTCTTCTTCTTCTTCTTCTTCTCCTTCTCCTTCTCCTCCTCCTCCTCCTCCTCTCCCCCCTCTCTGGTGTGTGTGTGTGTATGTGTGTGTGTGTGTGTGTGTGTTTGAGACATGTTTTTCTGTGTAGCTTTGGTTGTCCTGAAACTTGCTCTGTAGACCAGGCTGGCCAAACTCAGAGATCCTCTTTCCTCTGCCTCCTGAGTGCTGAAATTAAGGTCTGCACCACTGCTACCTGACTCAACTTACTCTCTTTTTTCTTTTTTTCCAAATGTAGGGTTTTTTTTTTTTTCTTTTTAGCTTTGGAGCCTGTCTTGAACTAGCTGTTGTAGACCAGGCTGGCCTAGAGCTCACAGAGATCCACCTGCTTCTGCTTCTGCTTCCCAAGTGCTGGGATTAAAGGCGTGTGCCACTGCGGCCTGGCTTGGCCTGTTTTCTTATAGCACCTAAGACCACCTGCCCGGAGATGGCATCACCCACAGTGGGCTGGGCCCTCCCACATCAACCATCAAATCAAGAAAACACCCTTTAAAAAAAGAGAGAAAGACAGAAAAGAAATCCCCTTATACAGTCGCCTACATGCCAACACTACGGAGCCATTGTCTTAAGATTACTTCTTCCCAGGTGGCCCTAGCCTATGTCAAGCTGACACAAAAAGTAACTAGCAGTGCCTGGCGGTGGTGGTGCACACCTTTAATCCCAGCACTAGGGAAGCTGAAATCTCTGTGAGTTTCAGGCCAGCCTGGTCTACAGAGTGAGGACAGCAGGGCTGTTTCACAGAGTAACCCTGTCTGGAGAAAAAAAAAAAAGTAACCAGTAAGGTAAAGTCACTATCTTTATTGTCAAGATTTGCTAGAAAAAACTCTCCCCTGATCTGTTCATGGCACGACAGCTCCAATGCCAGGAGACAAGCGTGTTGTTCTCTCTCTCTCCCTCTCTTCTGCTTCCTAAATTTTGGAATACTTTCAGATTTATAGAAAAATTGTAAAGGCATTTTCAATACTATTGTCCCTAAAGCTACAAAGCTGAGAGGCTGGAGAGATGGCTCCTACAAAGGACCTGGGTTCGAGTCTCAGCACCCACATCAGGTGACTCACAACTGTGTACTGGCTGGTTTTGTATGTCAATTTGACATAAACTAGAGTCACCAGAGTGAGATCCAGTTGTAAGGTCTTTTCTCATTTAGTGATTATTGAGGGAGGGCCCTGTCCATGGTGCCATCTGGGACTGGTGGTCCTGGGTTCTATAAGGTTATCTCCATGGCCTCTGCATCAGCTCCTGCCTCCAGGATCCTGCCCTGTTTTGAGTCCCTGTCCTGTCTTCCTTCAGCGATAAATAACAAGGCTGAACTGTAAGCCTAATAACCCCTTTCTTCCCCAACTTTGGTCTTGATGTTTCATTGCAGAGATAGAAACCCTAACTAAGAAACTATATCTTCAGTTCCAGGAGATCTGATGCCTTCTGGCGTCTCAAAGCACTTGCATGCATGTAGTATGCAAAACTCACTCAGGCATGCATACATACAGAATAAACAAAAGTCTCACTGTAAAGAAGGGCTAAGTGCGGTGGAAACAGGAGATCGGAAAACTGAAACAAGGGCATCTGAGTTCAGTTTTTAATTCTTATTTTTTTTAGCCAGGTTGGGCAAAATAAATAAATGATAGATAGATAATAGATAGATAGATAGGTAGGTAGGTAGATAGATAGATAGATTTAAAATAATTGAGCCAGATATTATGGGACATCCTTTTTTTTTTAATGTTTGTTTTCCTGATAGAGGGCCACCAGGTTGATCTAGTACTTACAGAGTTTCATGTAATATTTTACCAAGGAGAAGAAAGACAGGGAGCAGGGCAGGAAATAGACCGGAGCACAACAAAACTTTACTTGGTAAGAAGTAGCACATCCAGCTCATTGAGGCAGAAATGTCTGTTACGAAGATCCTGTCCATCTGTCCTTACTGTACCAAGGGTTAGTGTGGGCTTAGCCAGAGAATGTGTTTCTTTCTCAGAGGAGGCTGCTGGCAACAGTAGTGCCCACACCTAATTTCGGCGTTTAGGAGGAGGAGCCAGGAGGATCAGGAGTTTGAGAAATGCTAGGTTACATAAGATCTGGTTACAAAGCAGCAATAGCAGCAACAAGAAAACACTGAATTGCTAGAAGCTGGGCATGGTGGTCCACTCCCAGAATCCTAGCACTTGGAGGGTCACAAGTTGAAAGCAAAGTTAAGACGGGTAATGAATTATGAAGTTGGGATGTTCAGCTGCTGGTGAGACTTTATGGGTGTAGCTTCTGACATTCCTAGGAGACACACTCACAGCAAAGTCCCCTTATTTCCCTTTGAACTTGTCTGCCCTCTCTTCGGCAATGATCTCTGAGCCTTAGGTTTGGGAATATTTTGTAGATGTGTGTGTAGCCCTGGCTGTTTTGGAACTTGCTTTGTAGACTAGGCTGGCCTCAAACTCAGAGATCCTTCTGTTTCTGCCTCCTCAGTGCTGGGATTCAAGGCTTATGCCACTGGAGCTGGCTGACTCTCTTACAAAGAAATATTTCCTTGATGTGGGGTGAGGTCAACACTTAACTCTGGGTAAAATGATAGATGTTTATTGTTGTTCTGAATTATGTTTTTTAAAAAGATTTACTTATGATGGTTTGAGAGAGGAGCGCGAAGGCGCAAATATGAACCCTTTAACCAATGTGAAGCTGATCAAGGAACTGAATGAGAGGTTCAGCTTTGGTGGCAGAAAAGGGTCTTGGCACTCGGAGTGCAAGGACAGCGGCTGGCTTTCTTGGAGGGCTTCCTTCAGAACTCGCAGAAGGAAACATCATCTGTGTCAATATGGGGAGGTTGTCAACATTTAAATCTTGTGAGAGACAAGAAGCCTGGAAAATCCAAAGGATTCTGTTTCCTGTGCTATGAAGATCAGAGGAGCACAGTTCTGGCTGTTGACAGTTTGAATGGAATTAAAAATAAAGGAAGAACTATCCGTGTGGACCATGTCTCAAACTACCGGGCTCCTCAGGAATCAGAAGATGTGGATGACGTGACCAGAGAGCCAGGGGAAGGGCTGTGGGGCTAATATGCCTCCGTCAAGTTCTCCTGAGGTCTCTGAAGAGGAAGATGTCAAACCCACAAAAAAGCACAAAAAAGACAAAAAAGAAAAAAATTTAAAAAAGGAAGAAAGAAAGCCAGGCGGTGGTGGAGCACGCCTTTAATCCCAGCACTCGGGAGGCAAAGGCAGGTGAATCTCTGTGAGTTCGAGGCCAGCGTGGTCTACAAGAGCTAGTTCCAGGACAGGCTCCAAAGCTACAGAGAAACCCTGTCTCGAAAAACAAAAAACGAAAAAAAAAAAGAAAGAAAGAGAGAGAGAGAGAGAAGACTGGACGCAAGGAACTAGCAGAACCGCCGTCCTGCTCTTTGTCCTCCAGCAGCAAGACAGCAAAGGAAAGGATGACCATGGCCCAAAGAAGCACAGCAGCAAGAACTCAGAGAAAGCCCAGACATCTGAACCCAGAGAGGGAAAGAAGAACCAACCAGACTCCCCTGACATCAGGGTAGAGCAGAGGATCCCGAGTGGGAGTCAAAGAAAGAGAAACCCAATCATGAGCAGAAGCCCTTGAGCGGGAGGGAGGGGGAAGAAAAGGGCAGGGGAAGGATAGAGGAGGAGCTCAGGTGCTCATTCCAGCAGGCACGGTGGGCATTTGGAAGGGCGGAGTCCTAGAAGCCGAAGTGGGAGTCCAGGGAAGTCCCATAGGCATAAAGAGCATAGACACTCCTGGGGGTCCTTCCAGGCCAGTGACCGTAGACAGTACTGAAGCCTGTGCCAACTGGCCAGTTCTTTGAAAATGAATTTTGTTGCATAAATATCAAATTCTCTTTGTTGTTGATATTTTTCTATATAAAGTTTTGGGGACTAAATTCTTTCAATCCCTTACATGGCAGACATGTTCAGAAGGCTTTCATTTCAACAGCCAGATATCTTGTATTTGAAAAACTAAACCAACACCATCCACTATCCTTGGAAAATAGTTGGTACTGACCAGAGTGTGTGGCTAAAATTTGGTTTATAGACTTGGCCCTTAAACCCATAGACCTCAGCCGGGCGGTGGTGGCGCACGCCTTTAATCCCAGCATTTGGGAGGCAGAGGCAGGCGGATCTCTGTGAGTTCGAGACCAGCCTGGTCTACAAGAGCTAGTTCCAGGACAGGCTTCAAAACCACAGAGAAACCCTGTCTCGAAAAACCAAAAAAAAAAAAAAACAACAAAAAAAACCAAACCTATAGACCTCTGATTTGCGATTGCGCAAAGGTAAACAAGGCCTTCTAGTCTTCATGTTTGATATTTAGAGCCCAGCACTGTAGGACCTTACAAATGGCAGGCACAATTCCAGAGAGCTGCAGCTTCTGAAGTTTGGGCAGCTTAATGTGGATGCGATAGACTAAGAGCAGCCAGTTCCCCATTACGTCTCTTTTCTGTTTGCAGGGATGGAGCCCAGGGTTTGCACACGCTGGAGAAGGGCTCTATGGGAGTCAGCTATATCCTACTTCTCTTCAGTTTGTTTTTGGTTTATGATTGTTACATTATCTCTTTATGCATTTTTTTCTTTGTAACCTATTTATTTGTATTGAGATGAAATACATATAAAATATAATTAACCATTTTAAGCAAAAAAAAAAATTTATTCCATGTACAGTGTTTTGTCTGCATGTGTGCCTGAGCTTGTCACTTTAGCTCTTTTAACTTAAATTAGCCCGCTTTTATTAATCTACATTCTTCCACATGGCTTGGTTACCTCTACTCTGTACTGCCCAGCCTGCTTCTTCCCTGTCAGGCTAGCCACTCCACCTTTTGTTTTCCCAGAGTTCTCTGCAAGGAAGTACCGCCTACATTTCCTGCCTAGCCATTGGCTTTTCAGCTTTTTATTTTACTAATCACAGCCAGCCGTCTTCATGCAGTGCACAAATGTCCAACAATATCCATGTCCTTTCCCATGGCATCAGCAGGACCTGATGAGAAGGAAGAAAGGCAGGAAGGCGGAGTATGGAGGTGGTGGTGGCGCACGCCTTTAATCCCAGCACTCGGGAGGCAGAGGCAGGTGGATCTGTGAGTTCAAGGCCAGCCTGGTCTACTGAGCAAGTTCTAGGACAGCCAGGGCTATGCAGAGAAACCTTGTCTCGAAAAAACAAAGCAAGCCAGAAAGAAGAGAAAAAATGACTGTAGAATCCACGCTTCCGTGCCATGCTGATTTCAGTCAGACACATGATGCAACTACCCAAGCCTGATGTTCATTTCCTCAGGACTTTTTATTTACTTTTTGTGTGGTGTTGACAATTGAACTTTGGGGCTAACTGCTTCACATTGGCTCGTCCTGCAATTCTTTCCCATTTCACAGCCAATGACCATCTGGAGTCCAGGCCCTAAAATACTAAGGGAGCACCTCAGGCTACTCAGAGCTGTGCCCTCATCCTGGCCACAGACGAATATTTTACTTATTATATGCCATAAAAGAAAAACTATTATTTAGCTTTCACTATTATTAGTGAGTTTTTATTCTATTAATTATATCAGAATGTAAGCAAATGTCTCTGGATGGTAGCATGCTGGTTTCTTTGTCTCTCTCTCTATACGAATACTTGCATAATGTTGAGGACTCGTTTTCCAGATTCAACTCAAACTGCTTAGCATTCAAAGCTTTTCACTATGTCGAAAAGTCAGTCAAACACAAATGCACAACCTTCACGAAAGGGAATTTCATAACCCGTGATTATTAACTCCGCCCTGACAGCCTTAGCTACTTTATTGAGCATCTCTCTTTTTACATTCACTAATGTGCGCGCTTGCGCATGTAGAGATCAGGGAACAACTCACAGAAGTCTGTTCTGGCCTTTCACCTTGTGGGCTACAGGGATCGAACTTAGATCGTCTGTTCGCTTCTGCCTTTACCTGCAGAGCCATGTCAGTTCCTAGCCTCGGCTTTTTAGATGCCCGACAATGCTGAGCAGTTTTTCTTCCAATTTTTGCTTGTTTCATAACGCCATAGGTATCCAAGTGCCTACGTTTTTGCCAAGATCAATGCTATACTCGTGGCCACTAACCTCACCAAAACAGAGAGCCCTGCAACAGACTGGAGCTTCATATCCCCAAGAAAAACAAAAAGAAAAGAGAAAGAAAGAAAAGGCATTTGTGCAACCTTCGGAAAAAAATCCTTTTTTAAAAAAAGGTAAATGAATAGTGAAGTGGGCTGTAGTCGCGGGAAGTGGGCTGTAGTCGCGGGAAGATTCTTCCTCAGCTACAGGCTGGGACTCCACATGAACAAACTGAATTCGGAGAAAATCTGTTTCATTTTCTAAATTAAATGTCGTCCCAGAAGCTAGCGTGCCTACAACAAAGATGGATTCTTCTAGCGCCGAGCTCGCTTTTCAAGTAGACATAGCAGCCATCTTTCTTAAGGGCAAAGGAGCAAGCCGGAAAAGTCGCCCGCTCACTTGTCTCCGGAACGCCAGACGCTTTAAATTACTGAGTGTCCAATCGGAATCCAGCTTTCTCATCGGAACCGTCCTACCTCACGGCCGGAAAAGGCCGTGCGTCAGCGCGCTGGGCGGAAGTGGCGGGAGGGCGGTGGTGGGTAGTTGGCGGGTGGTTGACTAGAGCCGGCCGCCATGTCCGCAGGGAGCGCGACACATCCTGCCGCCGGCGGGTAGGGGCTTCGCGGGCCGGGCGGGGAAGCGAGCACGGGCCGGGGCGAGGGAGGCGGGCAGGCCGTGTGTGGGTGGCCGCGTCCGGGCTCAGGCCGGGTTCTGCAGAGAATGTTGAGCAGGCCGCGGGCGCCTGCGAAAAGGCCGGCCGAGGTGCGAGGGAGACGCGAACTCGGAGCGTCCCGAAGGGCGAGCCAAGGGGAAGGCAAACGCTGGAGGATACCGGGACGACTTGAGTCTTCGGGTGGAAGTGACTGGGGAGGGATTGTTCTGGAAAGGGGCTGAAAGAAGTGGGAATTCGGGGGAGTGTAACAGAGTTTTTGGTGGGAAATTGTGCGTGACTATGGAACATGACAGGCAGAGTGGAATGGTGTGTCCCGAGAGAACAGTACAAAGGAAGGCTTTGGGCCCCAGTATTTTCCTTCTCCTACCTGTAGGCGCCGCAGCAAATGGGACCAACCGGCTCCAGCCCCGCTTCTCTTCCTTCCGCCAGCGGCCCCAGGTGGGGAAGTCACCAGCAGCGGGGGAAGTCCTGGGGCCGCCGCCACGGCTGCTCCCTCCGGAGCCTTGGATGCGGCCGCTGCAGTGGCCGCCAAGATCAATGCTATGCTCATGGCCAAAGGGAAGCTGAAACCGTCGCAGAATGCCGCCGAGAAGGTATTCAGAGTGAAGACGCGCTGCTGCTGGCAGTTCCGTCGCTTTTCAGTTTTATACTATTCTGGTTAATGAAGGTGAAAGTGGATGGTGATTGTTAAGTTGTTCCTGTAAAGGAGAGGGTTTTTTCTTTGTTAGTTTGAGACAGGGTCTCTGTATATGTAGACAAGATTGGCCTCCTACTCGCAGAGATCCTCCTTGCTCCTGTCCCTCAAGTGCTGCTGATAACAGCTTTGATGACACCCTGAGGTCAGACAGTTTTAGTTGGTCTTGTTACCTTTATGAACTTTATCGCCATTGAAAGCAATACATTCCTGATACATGAAGTTCAGACAAATTATGTGAGTGTATTTAGAAATATTTACTTGTATGTCTGTCTGGGTGTGTCATAATTTGGGTCTCTGTGAGGGGTCTGTGGATTGAACTGAGGCCATCAGGATTGGCGGGAAGCACCTATAATCTGATGCACAAGCGTTTTTCAGGAGGACATGCAGGTGTGTACTGCTCCAGTGAACATCGGAGGTCAGGGGTCACTTCCTCCTTGTCTGAGTTGGGTCCCTGTCCTCTGCTATGTCTCTATCAGGCGAGCTGGCTCTTGTGCTCCAGGATTCTTGAGTTTCTGTCCCCTATCTTGCTGTAGGGACACTGAGATGACAGATCCACATCTGGTTTGGTTCATGTATTCTGGGAATTAAAACTCAGGCCTCATGTTTGGCTATCGTGAGTAGCCTCGTGACTGACCATCACTCGGAAACTAAAATAATTTTAAAAATGTTTCCTGTGTAGCCGGGTGTTGGTGTTCTTACTGCCAACCCCCGTCTGTAGCCACTACTTGTATGTTCGCTGGAAGACAGGACACAGGTTCCATAGCAGGTATTCAGGGGTCACAGGGTCACTTCGTGGAGTGTGGTCTTTATTTATTCAGGAACTGTTTTTTCTTCTGAGCTTGGGCTGATAGATCTCATGGCAAGTGCTTTACCTGCTGAGCTGTTTTGTCAGCCCTGTGATGATATTTAAGTGAGGTTTTATTTCCTTTTTTATAAAGTTGTTTTTGTTGTTAGGTAAAGGGAATAACTGGAAAGTGGGTAGGACTTGCTTGAGATGGCTGTAAATCAGAATGAAATCATAAAAACTTGTAATTCAACCAGGTGGTGGCATGCACACTTGGGATATAGAGGCTTTGTCTAAAGAGCAAGTTCCAGGACAGCCAGAGCTGTTAAACAGAGAAACCGTGTCTCAAAAAACAAAACAAAAACGTTTTAATTCCATTTTTTCTATTTTGTAGCTGCAGGCCCCTGGCAAAGGCCTAACTAGCAATAAAAGCAAGGATGACCTGGTGGTGGCTGAAGTAGAGATTAATGATGTGCCTCTGACGTGCAGGAACTTGCTGACTCGAGGACAGACTCAAGATGAGGTGTGTGGGACGTGGGAATCTTTGGGGAGGGAAAGATACTTCTGAACACAAGCATTCACAGGTGGGTTTGGGTTTAACTGCAGAGAATAATAATAAAAGAGATGTGGGTGACTTCCCTGGGTGGGCTTGATGCAATCAGAGTTCCAGATCAGGACAATTTGTATTTGGTGAAGTGAATGGGGTCCTGCTGCCTTCCACAGAAATAGCTTGATACCACATCAGAGTTTTATTTTTAATTTCATAACTATATGTATTTGTGGTGTTTTAGTATTTGTCTTGTTATCATTTTTAATAGAATGTTTCTATTTTTAGATCAGTCGGCTTAGTGGGGCTGCTGTGTCAACTCGAGGAAGGTTCATGACTACTGAGGAGAAGGCCAAAGTGGGACCTGGGTGTGTATCCGATGGCCCACTTCATGTTTTCTTCCCTTGGGTTCTGCAGGAAAGGTGTTTGGGTAGTAGCTTGAGGAGGAGTGCTGTTGGATTTCATTTCACTTTTTTTTGTTTGGTTGTTTTTTTTTTTTTTTGGTTGGTTTTTTTTTTTTTTGTTTTTTTTTGAGACAGGGTTTCTCTGTAACTTTGAAGCCTGTCCTGAAACTAGCTCTTGTAGACCAGGCTGGCCTCGAACTCACAGAGATTCACCTGCCTCTGCCTCCCGAGTGCTGGAATTAAAGGCATGCACCACCACCTGGCTCATTTCACAATTTTTTTTTTTAAGATTTTATTTATTTATTGTGTTTTGGGCCAGAAGAAGGCACCGGATCTCATTACAGATGGTTGTGAGCCACCATGTGATTGCTGGGAATTGAACTCAGGACCTTTAGACGAGCAGGCGGTGCTTTTAACCACTGAGCCATCTCTCCAGCCCCTCATTTTATAATTTTTTAGGAGAGAAAAAAACCATGAAAGAATATTATAATGGTTAACGCTTAGACGTTTTTCTTGGCCTGGGGAGGTGACTCAGTCTCACAAGTGCTTGTAATGAAAGTATGAGGATGGAATACGAACATCCCAGTACTGAGATCTCAGCTCTGGAGAGGATGAGGCAAAAGATGGATCCTCAGGATTTGCTGGCCAGCCAGAAGAGCTGAATTGGTAAGCCCCAGGGCCTATTGAGAGTCTTTGTTTAAAAAAGCCAGGAGTAGTCATTCTAGGCTGCAGAGGTGGCTCAGTGGTTAAGAGCCCTTGCCACTCTCCTAGAAGACCCAGTGTCAACTCCCAGCACCACATAATGAGTCACAACCATCTAACTCCAGTTTCAGGAGATCCAGTATCCTTTTCCTGCCGTCATGGCACAAGGTATGCACATGGTTCACAGGCATAGATGCAAAAGACGCATACACATTAAAAAAAAAAGCTACTCTAAACACAACACTCAAGGATTGACTTCTGGCTTTCACTGTGCCCTGTACACAGGAACACAATCTCTCACACACCTCTTTCCTATAGAAATTGTCTCCAAGTGTCAGAAGTCTGGTCTTTGTAGTTCTTGGCCAGTCAGGACTACCTTGTGAGACCCACAACAGGGGTTGTGTTATGTTGTCGTCTACTGCAGTCTCCCACTGACAGACTTCTTCACTTTGAGTTATATTTTTGGTTTTGGCCCTGTAATAATTATAGGCTGTAGGTATCTTAAAAAATAAAAAAATCTTAATTTTTTTATTTTCCCTTCTATTAGTTAGTATGCAAGATATGTATATATATACACACACATACATACACTTTTTTTCCTTCAAGACAGTTTCTCTGTGTAGACCCAGCTGTCCTGGAACTTAATTCTGTAGACCATGCTGTCCTGTCTGCCTCATGGTGCTGAGATTAAAGGTGTGCACTAACACCACCTGGCATATGTAAGATGTCTTTATACTGTCATTTATAAGACGGGGTCTCTTGTAGTTCTTCCTGTCCTCCAACTTGATATATAGCTGAGTATGATCTTGAACACCTGATCCTCTCAGATCCACCTCCAAAGTGCTGGGATTATAAGTGTCTATCACCATGCCTGGTGTGTATATGGTTGTGTTTGTGTGTTCATGTCCATGCATGGAAGGAGGCCACAAGTTGACATTGGGTATTTTCTGTTTCCTACCTTTTTGAGACATCTGCTCTAACCATTTTGACTAGACTGGCTGGCCAATGAGCCCCAACGATCTTCCTGTCTCCTCATCCCTCATCCCTCCAGTGCCTGGCTTCGATGGCATTTATATCTAGGGCCTCATTTATTTATTTTTTTACTGTGAGTCATCTCATTATCACCTATCTAGCTAGCTGCCTGCTTTCTTTCCTCTTGTGTGTGTAGGTGCACAAAGCCTTCTGCAGTCACGAGGAGCCAGATTATCTTTATCATTTTTTTTTTTTTTGATTTTTCGAGACAGGGTTTCTCTGTAGCTTTTGGTTCCTGTCCTGGAACTAGCTCTTGTAGACCAGGCTGGCCTCGAACTCCCAGAGATCCGCCTGCCTCTGCCTCCCGAGTGCTGGGATTAAAGGCGTGCGCCACCACCGCCCGGCTTTATCATATATTTTGAGTCAGTGTCTGTCACTGAAACTGAGGCTTAACATTTTTGACTGGCCAGGAAGTTCCTGAGGTTTGCCTATATCCATCTCCCAACTCTGGAATCAGAGGCACAGCTGTTAATTCCAAGCTTTTTTGTGGGTGCCAGGAATTTGAATTCAGGCTTTCTTGTTTTTCCAACAAGCACTGTTATTCACTGGGCCAGCCATTTTTCCAGCCTTAGAACTTTCTTTTTGGATAGGGATCACATTGTCGACAATTTGGCCTCAAACAGATGGTGATCTTTGTTTTTTTCCCTTGGTCTTTCAAGACAGGGTTTCTCTGTAGCTTTGGAGCCTGTCCTGGAACTCACTCTGTAGACCATGTTGGTCTTGAATTCACAGAGATCCACCTGTTTCTGCCTACCGAGTGCTGGAATTAAAGGAGTATGCTACCACTGCCCAGCCTGATGGTGATCTTTTTACCTCAGCCTATTGAGTGCTAGTATTATAGTTATAAACAACCACAACTGGTTTGCATTTTTTTAAATTTTGTATATTTTCTTTTATTCTTAAAACAATCTTTTTGACGTACTGATCCCAGTTCCCTCTACTTCCCATTCTCCTGCTCTCCCCATTTTCTCCCCGCCCCATCCCCCATCCACTCCTCAGAGAGGGTGAGGCCTCCCATGGGGAGTCAGCAAAGTCTGTCATCACTTGAGGCAGGGCCAAGACCTTCTTCCCCCCTGTATCTAGGCTGAGCAAAGTATCCCTCCTTTGGAAATGGCCTCCAAACTGCAAGTTCATGCACTAGGGATAAATACTGGTCCACTGCTAGTGCCCTCACAAACTACCCACTTGGAACCAGAGTTAGAGGCAGTTGTGAGCAGTCTGATAGGATTGATTTGAGTGTTGGTCCTCTGAAAGAACAGCAACTGCTCTTAACTTTTGAGTCATCTTTCCAGTTTATAACTTTTTTGTTTTTCTGTAATCCTGGTTGTCCTCAACTCTCTCTGTAGACCAGGCTGACCTCGAAGTCAAAGCTCTGTCTGCCTCTGCCTCCCAAGTGCTGGGACTAAAATTGTGCGCCACCATACCTGGTTTAGTCTTTTGCTTTTTATTTTAAGAAATTTTCCTGAGTTGCTGAGGCTGATGTCAAACTTGTAATCCTCCTGTCTTATCGTAGTGCCTGGGATTAAAGGTGTGTATATCCAAACTCAGCACCAGTTAGTTAACTTTGATCAATGAGAATAGCTGTAGTCCGAAGATTCCATGAGTTTGCGGCCAATCTAGGAACGTACAGAGACCCTGACTCAAGAACCAAATAGCAACAAAGTTCAAGAGGAAATTGCTTTTTTTTTTTATTTAAACAAATTTCCTGAAAGTGGAATTTTCTTTTAAGATTTCTTTATTATGCATACAGTGTTCTGCCTACACACTAGAAGAGGGTACCAGATCTCATTACAGATGGTTGTGAGCCAACATGTGGTTGCTGGGAATTGAACTCAGGACCTCTGGAACAGCAGTCAAAGCTCTTAACCTTTGAGCCATCTCTCCAGCCCAAGAATAAATTTCTAAACAGGATTTTGTTTTGTTTGGTTGGGTGTGGCAACATCTCAGCTCAGCTCGCTTTGGTGACCATGAACTTGTGAGCCTTCTGCCTCCGCTTCCTATCACAGGTACTGTGATCATACCTAGTTTGTGCAGTGCTGAGAGTGGCCAGTGCTCTGGTAACTAAGCTTCAGTCCTGGTTCCTGAGTCTGTAGACATGAACTAACAGGTCAAAGTTTTCTTTTTTGTTTTTGCTTTTTTAAATAATTTATTTAACTTTATTTTTATGTGCCTTGGTATGAAGTATCAGACCCCCTGGAACTGGAGTTACAGACAGTAGTATCATATGGTTGCTCTGGGAGAACAACCTGAGCCATCTCTCCAACCCTTAACTCTAGGTTTTGATCAGTTCAGGATCAGCCTTTTTGTGTGTTCATGTTTGGGGGCCCAAGAACAGCCTCCTTTGAAACTGTGTTGTTTTTAAATGTATTTATTTTATTTTATATATGAGGGTTTTCCTTGATATATGTTATGTACAGGAGCTGAGAACCAAACTCAGGAGCTGCAAGTACTCCTTTATTTCCCTGAGACAGGGTTTCTATGTGTAGCCCTGTGTATCTTAGAGCTCACTTGGTAGACTAGGCTGTCTTTGAAATCACAGAGATCCATGTGCCTCTGCCTCATGAGAGCTGGGATTAAAATTGGCTACCATGCCGGGTTCTATGTTTTTTTTTTTCCAAGACAAGGTTTCTCTGTAGCTTTGGTGCCTGTCCTGGAACTAGCTCTTATATATCAGGCTGGCCTTGAATGGAGACCCACCTGCCTCTACCTCCCAAGTGCTGGGATTAAAGGCATGCATCACGACCACCTGGTTTTCTAGTAGCCATTTTTAAAAGCAGGTTCTCTGTTGGCTTGGGACTCATCAAGTAGACCAGGCTCGTGGTCCATTGAACCTCAAGGTTTCTCCTTTCGTTACAACTCGGTAGTAGAATTGCATATGTAGCTTTTTAAAAGTGGGTTTTAATGGCTCTGGGATCAGTCTTTTAAATTTCTTTTTATAGGGATCGTCCATTGTATCTTCATGTTCAGGGGCAGACCCGGGAGTTAGTTGACAGTAAGTAATTTTTGGCTCGTGTGACTTCTCTGTAAAAAATTTGAAACCATGACAATAACAATGTACTGTCCTTGATAACTGACCTTTATGAATTTTATCAGTGGTATATGGGGGTTTAGAGATATGGGAGTTGCATATTTCTGTAATCTGAATATTGAACTAAGGGTTATATAATTTACATTGGCCTGTGTTTCTCTTTATACTCTTGTCAGTTCATTCTTTGGTATGTTTAGTTTATTACTAACTGAGCTCTATTTCCAGCCCCTTTGTATAGCTTACTGTCCGTCATTTTTCCCTAGGAGCTGTAAACCGAATCAAAGAAATAATCACCAATGGAGTGGTAAAGGCTGCCACAGGGACAAGTCCAACTTTTAATGGTGCGACAGTCACTGTCTACCACCAGCCGGCTCCCATTGCTCAGCTGTCTCCTGCTATTAACCAGAAGCCTTCCTTCCAGTCAGGAGTAGGTTTTGGCAAGAGGTTGTTTGTTCTATAAAAATGTCTGTGCAAAATAATACATAGTAAGAAAAACAATGTCAAATTCCAACCTGAGAATTACCTGCTTTTTTATTTTTGTTTATTTATATGTATTTTTTGAGGCAGGGATTTCTGTAATTCTGATTATCTGGGTTATGGAATTAATAGCATCTAAATATCTCAGATTGACAGAATTTACAAAAGGGTATACAGATTGTGTAGTGTAAAGATAGTATTTTAATCTGTATTTGTAAACTGACAGTTGGAGGACCAAGAAGGCTGAGTCTGATGAAGCAAGACTTTGCTGATACACTCCTCCTAGACAAAGGGGTAGAGAGAGCAGCCCTTACTGGAGAAAACCACAGGGCTTTCTGTACTACCCAACATTTTTCAGCACTGTCATTACAATATTGTTTTTGAAATTAATTCAACATCTGTTGAAGAGAAGTGAGTTATGCTTACTCAGTGCTGTACTGTGGTGCGTGTGTGTGTTTTACTCAGCTCTTGCTGACCAGGTAATTCATTTTGTAGGTGAGGTAGGTAGATAGGTACATGAACATGAAGGGTTTTAGGTTTTGTGGTGCTGGTTTGGTTAGCAGGGCTTTGAATAGGCTATGCTAGAACTCTTCCCCTGAGCTATACATCTGGCTATATAAATTCCTCTCTGGCACCCCATACTAGCTCAGTAACCTTGACTTCTGATGCTCCTGCCTCTCCTAAGTGCTGGAATAAAATAGGTGCCACCAGGCTTGGGTTTTTTATTTTATTTATTTATTTAAAAATATTTATTTATGTATACAATGTTCTGTCTCCATGTATGCCTGCAGGCCAGAAGAGGGCACTAGACCTCATTACAGATGGTTGCTGGGATTTGAACTCAGGACCTTTAGAAGAGCAGGCAATGCTCTTAACCACTGAGCCATCTCTCCAGGCCCTGTTTGTTTTTTAATGCACTGCTCAGGGCTTCGTGTATGTTGCACTACCACCCTGCTAATTGATATAGCCCCAGCCCCTTTGTTAAGATAGGACCTTAGAGTTGGGTGTGATGGCATACACCTTTAATCCCAGCACTCTGGAGAAAGGCAGGCGGATCTACTGAGTTCAGGGACAGCCAGGATTAAACACAGAAACCCAAAACCAAAGTCCTAGCTTGTGAGTTCGAGGCCAACGTATTCTACAAGAGCTAGTTCCAGGACAGGCTGCAAAGACACAGAGAAATCCTGTCTTGAAAAACCAAAAGAAAAAAAAAATTCCTAGCTATACTTTAACTCACTATGTAGCAAAGCATGGCAAGAAACCTTCCACCTCCCATGTCACCATGGGCTACCATGCCCTATTTATGTGGTACTAGGCAAGCATTCTATCAGTTAAGCTGGGCATATAGGAGAGGCCTTTTTCTAATTATTCTGTTGCTATGAGAGAAGCACCATGAGCAAGGAAGAAAGGTCGTCTCAGGTTTCATGTTGTATTCCATCATGGGTGGATGCCAAGAGAGAAAAGCAAAGCAGGAGCCAGTGGAAGAATGCCGCTGTTTGCTCAGCTACCTCCCTCCTTTCTTTTTTTCTGTCATTCCCTTTCTCCCTGCGTCCCTTTTTCTCCCCCACCCCAAGACAAAGTTTCTCTGTATAACAATTCTGACTGTCCTGGAACTCACTCTGTAGACAGGCTGGCTCCAGACTCACAGAGATCCACCTGCCTTTGCCCCCTGAATGCTGCGATTAAATGTATGCACCGCCATCGTCTGGCTCGCCCATTCTTTTTTTATATATTTAAAATGTGTTCGCTAGGATGGTTTCAACTAATTGAGTGCTGCTTCCTCCTGGAGGAGCATTCTTCTACCAGCTTTGCTTTTCTTCCTGTAGACTGACAGGACTGGGGTAGCCAACACACTGGACTACTGATTGGCTAAAGGCCATGGGGATCTTACAGCCTCCCAGGCATTTCACATCCATAAAGTAGGAATTGGGGCTCTCTACCAGGCCCCACTTCTTGTGTTTCCTCTTCTGGAGAGGAATGAGAGAGAGCCTTTGTGAGAGGCATGTTCTCAATTCATTACCAGAAAGCTCATCCTCTTCCCCCTCCCCAAACTCCCATGATCTTAATATGTAGCTCTGACCTGGAGCTCACTATCTATAGCAGGCTGACCTCAGATTCGCAGAGATCACCTGGGTCTGCCTTACCAAGTGTTGGGATTAAAAGCAAGTGTCACTGTTCTTTTTTGGTAGAGGCAATTCTTTTTCTTTCTTTTTTTCTTTCTTTTTTTTTTTTTTAATTTTCGAGACAGGGTTTCTCCGTAGCTTTTTGGTTCCTTCCTGGAACTAGCCATTGTAGACCAGGCTGGCCTCAAACTCACAGAGATCCACCTGCCTCTGCCTCCCGAGTGCAGGGATTAAAGGCGTGCTCCACCACCGCCCGGCGGTAGAGGCAATTCTTAAATGAAGGGTCCATCTTCTGAGGTATGTCAAGTTAACTATTAGCGGCCATAAATCTAACCTTGTTTAACTTGACTTAAATAAACAAGTGTTAAACCTCCTTAGGAGGCTGAGGCAAGAGGGTTGAGATTATGAGGCCAGCCTGTGCTGCGTAGGGAATTTCAGGACAACTGAGCTGTAGCAACACTATGTCTCCAAAAAGTTATTTTGGAGATTATGATAGAAAATTTCGAAGATCCATGTGGAAGTGATCCTAAGTATGTACAGGATCGTACTACTTTGTAGACTAGTTTCCTACAAGCTTATTTCGTTACTGTTTCTTACTAATCAAAGTACTCTGTTCTCTTACAGATGCATTATGTACAAGATAAATTATTTGTGGGACTAGAACATGCTGTGCCCTCCTTTAATGTTAAGGAGAAAGTAGAAGGTCCAGGCTGCTCCTATTTGCAACACATTCAAATTGAAACAGGTGCCAAGGTCTTTCTACGAGGCAAAGGTTCAGGCTGCATTGAGCCAGCGTCAGGCCGAGAAGCTTTTGAACCCATGTATATTTATATCAGGTATGGATAAGAGCTGCAGATAAACAAATCCTTCTCAGTATAGGCTGGAGTACTTCATAACGAACAAGAGAAAATAGACTTAACTAATGTGAAATCCTGGGGTGATGGTGGTTAAAGTCTGTAATCCTTGCATTCATATGTGGGAACAGGAGAATGAGGATTCCAAGGTCATCTTTGTCTACATGATGGTTTTGAGGCCTTCAAAAAAACAAACAAAAAGCCCCCAAAACCTACATGAAGGATTTAAGTAAGCTTGGAATGATAACTTTATAATTAGGTTAATAAAAATTACTGAATTAGGGGCTGGAGAAATGGCTCAGTGGTTAAGAGCATTGCCTGCTCTTCTAAAGGTCCTGAGTTCAATTCCCACCAATCACATGGTGGTTCACAACCATCTGTAATGAGGTCCGGTGCCCTCTTCTGGCCTGCAGGCATACATGCAGACAGAATATTGTATACATAATAAAGAAATTAATTTAAAAAAATTACTGAATTATTAAAGCTGGGAAGATGGTTGCCCAGTTATGAATGAGCACTTGCTGTTCTAGAAGACATGGGTTTTGTTCCTATCACTCGGGGAGAATGGATCATATCCATCTGTAAGTCCAGTTCCCGGGATTTGCTATTGACCTCTGAAGGCACCTATACACGAACATAACTACATTTTTCTTTCTTTGTTTCTTTTTTGGTTTTTTTTGGAGACAGGGTTTCTCTGAGTAACAACTCTGGCTGTCCTGAAACTCTTTAGACCAGGTTGACCTCAAAATCAAAATTCATAGAGATCCACCTGCCTCTGCTTCCAGATTGCACCACCACACCTGGCTTAAACTATTTTATTTTAACATGTGGGCAGGTTTCATGTGGACTATACTGATCTTGAATTCATTATGTGGTCCAGGGTGACTTTGAATTTCTGGTCTTCTTGTCTCTACCTTCCGAGTGCAGAGGTTGAGCGGCAGGCACCAGAATCACTTTCTTCTCCCCCTCCCCTCTGCTTTATTTTTCGTGTTTAAATGTTTTACCTACTCGTGTGTACGTTTACTTTGTACCTGCTGCAGGAGTTGTCCAGAAGAGGCCACTGATTCACCTAGAACTGTAGTTAAGGATGGTTGTGAACTACCATGTAGGTGCTTGGAATCAAACCCAGGTCCTCTGGAAGAGCAGTAACTGCTCTTAACTGCTGAACCATTTCTCCCCCAGTCTCTTTGTCAAAAATTACCATTATCTGAGAAGAGGCTTTATAAAATATATGTAGTGATGGTATATTAGTTAGAACTTTTGTTTGTTTGAGACAGTTTCTCTGTGTACTGTCCTGGCTGTCCTGGAGCTCACTTTGTGGAACAGATGGCCACGAAACCAAAGAGATCCTGCCTCTGCCTCCTAAGCACTGGGATTAAAGGTGTGCACTAACAGTGCTTAGCTGTTAGTTATAACTAAAAAGATTTTAAGTTGCTGATTAGTGTGGTGTCGTATCTGTTTAATAGCACATGGGATGCAAAAACTGATTTACACAGTTCCAGGACAGCCAGAGCGCTAGAGTGAGCCATGTCTCGAAACAAACCAAAAACCACCTTTTGTTTATGTTCCTGTTGAGTGACTTCAGAGGGGTTGGAGAGCTGCTCTTCCATGGTCCTGAGTTCAATTCCCGGCACCCACACGGTGGCTCTCAACCATCTATAGTAGGATCTGATGCCCTCTCCTGGCGGGCAGGTGTACATGCAGAGCACTCAGACAAAATATAAATACATAAAATTTAAAAAATGACTTCAGAGGGCTGGAGAGATGGTTCAGAGTTTAAGAACAACCACATAATGGCTCAATAACCATCTGTAATGAGATCTGGTGCCCTCTTCTGGCGTAGAGGTGTACATGCAGGAGGAACATTGTATACATAATAAATAAATCTTTAAAAAAATGACTTCAGAGGACTAGATTTGAGCTATAGTGAGCCTATTAAAGTAAACGTGTACAACAGCATAAAAAGAAGATGAGACAGTTACTTTGCTCTTTTCATTTGACGTTGTGGCTTATTCTTTATTTGTAGTCATCCCAAACCTGAAGGCCTGGCTGCTGCTAAGAAGCTCTGTGAGAATCTTTTACAAACAGTGAGTTTGTGTGTGTGGCTGGGATTGAAATCACAGTACCATGTGTAGAGTTGTGGAGTCTAGTGCTGACCTGTAACTATAAACCAGTACACTGACCCTCCTAGACATGGTCTTTACAAACTAAATTAGGATAGCTTATAGTTGCATTAACTTCCAATTAAGCTAAATTAAAATTTAACTGTAAACCGGGCCGTGGTGTCGCACGCCTTTAATCCGTAATCCCTGCACAGTGGCAGTGGTAGAGGCAGGTGGAACTCAGTAAATTAGAGGCCAGCCTGGTCTACAAAGAGAGATCCAGGGCAAGTAGGGCTGTTACAGAGAAACTCTGTCTCGGAAAACCAAAATCAACAACAAAAAGCCCTACACCTTAATTCTTATTAATCTGGAAGTTACATGAAGGCACGTTTCCTGGTTTAAAAAAGAAAAAAAGGGTGAATGATTTATTTTACTTTTTGAGACAGTGTCTCACTATCGCTGGCTGGCTTTTAGCTCTTAGGTACATCAGGCTAGCCTTGAGCTCAACAGAGATTCTGCTGCCACTGCCTCCTAAATGCTTAATTAAAGGCGTGCACCACACACCTGGCAATAAGTGAATTCTTACCATTTATGCTAGCTACTTGGAAATTTGTAATTTCTCTAATTCTGTGGCATGCTGGATGATTTTGTGCCCCAGAATTGGGTAGTTTCTGTATTTAGGATTATGTAACCTGCTGATGTACAGAACTTTGCTTATTAGTCCCCTTAATTCACATTTTTATTTTTGTTTATTTATTCAGTTTGGTTTTTTGAGACAGGGTTTCCCTGTGTAACAGTCATAGCTGTCCTGGAACTAGCTCTTGTAGACCTGGCTGGCCTCAAACTCAAAGAGATTTGCCTCCCAACTGCTGGGATTAAAGGTCTGCGCCACCACCGCCTGGCTTAATTCACATTTAAATCAGAGCACGGGGGAAATACTTCAATTCATGATGACTTTAGTTTAATATATAATCATACACCTAAAAATATGGCATCATTTGGAACTGGTCTCTATTAACTTCATTTTTCCCCACTTTTCCAGGTTCATGCTGAATATTCTAGATTTGTGAATCAAATTAATACTGCTGTCCCTTTACCGGGTATGTATGGCATAAAGTGGTAAAATATTTTGTTAATGATAGTTATGGTTAGGTGTGATTTTGAGGTTATACTAGTTGTGCCAGGGCATTGGTGGTGGTCCCTTCAACCTAGGGTAATTTAGAAAGCCATTCATGCCTTGATGTTTGTCTTCCTGCTGTGTAGTAGTCAGGTGGAACGTTTCATTCGCTGCAGCTGATTAAAGACTTTTTTTCTTCCCCTCAGGCTACACACAACCCTCTGCTATAAGTAGTATCCCTCCTCAACCACCATATTATCCATCCAATGGCTATCAGTCTGGTTACCCTGTTGTTCCCCCTCCTCAGCAGCCAGTTCAGCCTCCCTATGGAGTACCAAGTATAGTGCCACCAGCTGTTCCTCTGGCACCTGGAGTCTTGCCAGCATTACCCACTGGAGTCCCACCTGTGCCAACACAATATCCGATAACACAAGTGCAACCTCCAGCCAGCACTGGACAGGTAGGATGCCAGCATATGCTGTATGCTGTTGTTGAACTTAGGAGAAACTGGGGAACGGTTCTTTCTAGAAGTCAGTCTGTTCTGTATTTTGTCCTGTTGTCCTTGTGTCCCCACAACTTACTGAGGACCTTGGGATAATGCGTGTGCCACTCTTAGTTTCTAGTTCTCAGTCAGCTTCACCCAGATGTTTCAAGTGGGAGTCAAATAACGGGTGTTTTAGATTGTGCTGGCTGGACAGTTTGTCACAGGTGCTCTTGTTGGTATGCGAAAGCTGTAGAAAACACCTATTGAATGTGACTTCCTTTTTTTTTTTTTCTTTTAGAGTCAAGGTTTCTTTGTAACTTTGGAGCCTGTCCTGGAACTAGCTCTGTAGACCAGGTTGGCCTTGAACTGACAAAGATCCACCTGCCTCTGCCTCCCAAGTGCTGGGATTAAAGGCGCGCACTTCATTCTTTAATTATGATGTGAGTGGGCAGGTCAGAGTTAGTTCCTTCCCCTCAGCTTCATGATCTCTAGGGCAAAGAGCTCTTGGGAGGCGTAGGCAGATGGATTTCTTCAAATTCCAGGCCAGCAAGGTCTACACAGTGAAACCCTGTCTCCAAAAAAAGGGGGTGTTGGCAAATCCAGGTTTTGTTTTATATGTTTATGATTTCAGTGTTGGGAGAGAGAAAGTCAATCCTAGGTCCCTCTGGCCAACTTAGCTTACTTGGGGAGTTTCCGGTCAGCAAAAGACTGTCAAAAAACAAAAGAGGTGGAGGCTTGGGAGATGCCTCAGTTCTTGCCGAGGACCCACACTAGGCAGATCACAACTACCTGTGATTCCAGTTCCAGGGGGATTTTCACTCTTCCTACCTTGTATGTATGTGGCTTGAGGGATGGATCTCTCTGTGAGATCAGGTGCCTTTAGAGGCTTTTTGAGTGCCTCTCACTATGTAGCTCTGACTCTGTAGACCAGACTGATTAAAGGCATAAGTCGCCACCCACATCTGTAGAATGACAGCTTACAGCAAGCACTCTGGAATTGTTAAACAAGGAGGCTTTCCTGGTGTATGGAAGAGAGGTGCACGTTGCCAGTTTTCCCTCCAGAAGGCTGTGAGTGATACCTGGTGATTTTTTTGCTTTTTGTTTGTTCGTTGGTTGTTTGGTTTTTCGAGACAGGGTTTCTTTGTAGCTTTGGAGGCTGTCCTGGAACTAGCTCGTGTAGAGCAGGCTGGCCTCGAACTCACAGAGATTTACCTGTCTCTACCTCCTGAGTGCTGAGTTGTTTTTTTTTTGTTGTTGTTGTTGGATTTTCGAGACAGGGTTTCTCCTTAGCTTTTGGTTCCTGTCCTGGAACTAGCTCTTGTAGACCAGGCTGGCCTCAAACTCACAGAGATCCGCCTGCCTCTGCCTTCCGAGTGCTGGGATTAAAGGCGTGCGCCACCACTGCCCAGCTCTGAGTGCTGAGTTTTAAGATGTGCACCATTACTGCCAAGCTGAGTTTTTGCTATTCTATAGAGCCAGGCTTTTGAATCCACCCCAAATCCTGGACAATCCTCTCAGTCAACAGAACCCATTTTATGCTTAGTCCACATCCTTCCTCCCACGTCAGTTATCCTGAACACTGTTCCGGGTCACTGAAACCCAAAGTTTCATTGTGTTTAAATGCGTTACTTGTTGTAACTGTTAAAGATAATTAAAGCATGCAAGTCTATGGTCAGTGACCTTAAAAATGATCAAAATTTTCAATGTGCTCAAAACTATCCCTAATGGTCATGCTAAATACAAATGTAATTCACTTATTAGTGCAAGCTTTATTATAAATAAGTAACTAAAAACAGCTAGTTTATTTAAAATTGGGTATACTTAATAGATGATTCTCAGTCTTTAGAGAAACGCTTCATATGACATTTAAAGTGTTTAATGATTAATAAATACAAAGCTTACCGTAGCTTTATTAGTTTAACAGAAGCATTAACAAAATATGAAATTTTACTTTCAGTACTAGTTTCATTTTTAAAGTTCATATTTTTGTACAGCATAAATTAAATAAAAATATAAATACGCTTAATAAAAATATATAAAAATTTAAAAATATAAATAGGACTAAAATGCAAGCCTAATTACATGTTTCTCAATTCCCTTGGAGGCCAAAAGGAGTTAAACCAAAAATGAATTCAATATCTATTACATCAGAATGTACTGAATTCAGTAAAAACTGAGACCCTTCTAACAAATTCTTCCTCAGTAAAACGGTTAGGCTTACAGTATCAGCTGGATCTGTATTTTAATGCTTATGTAGTAGAACTTCACTGTTTTCTGCTAGGATTTTCTGACTATTTCTCTGGTACTTCTAAGTATCCTGTCACCTAGTAAAATCTGCTTGAGCTCAAATTAAAGTTGTTGTGGCTGTGCAGTTAACCATTGTTAATTTTTGTTTTTAAGTATTTTTAATATTTTATTTTCATGTCCACTGGTGTTTTGCCTGCATGTATGTCTGTGTGAGGATGTTAGATCTTGTAGTTACAGACAGTTGTGAGCTGCCATGTGGATGCTGGAAGTTGAATCCGGGTCCTTTGGAAGAGAAGGTGGTACTCTTAACTGCTGAGCCACCTCTCCAGCCCTTGTTTTTACGTTTTATGCTTGCCCTTGATCTGATAAATGATCAGACTCTGGCAAGTATGTTAATTAGAGAAGCCTATCCTCTGTTAAAGCTTTTTTTAAATACAATATAAAGGCATTATTTTATTCCAAGCTTCTTTTTTTTTTTGCATAAGCAGTGATGGTTTTATTTTGTGTGTGTGTTTATTCCAAGCTTCTAATGCATAATTAATTAATAATGAGTTGACATCAGCTTGGTATCTGACTACAGCTATCTGTGTCTGGGACCTTCTCTACCGTCAGGTATGTAGACGTCTGTACTAAAATTATAAAGGCATGCATGATCCCCTCCCTATCTAATCAGCAGTGGAGCACAGGAGTGAAAAATACCATTATGTCATATGGCATTATGCATTTTCTTTCTAGGACCTATTACAACTAAAAATGATAACGGTCCAGTGTACACTAGCTAATAAGTTACAGTTTGTAAAATATTAGTCATAGATGGATGTGGTGGTGCATGCTTTTGATTCTGGTATTAGGGAAGCAGAGGCAGGTGGATCTCTGGATTTGAGGCCAGACTGGTCCCTGATTTTATTGCAGAAAGAAACAAGCAAGCTGAGGGATTAACCTGCCCTATTTTTTCTTCTCCGGAAGGAAATGGAGAAGCGGTATGCCTCTGTCATTTCAGATGGTTCCACTGAAACATTAGAGATTTTTGTTCTGCTCTTCCGGCCCTGGCCATCAAAAAGAAGGCAGAGGGCAACGGAACAGTGAAAGTTAACAGAAGGATAGATTGGCCATCTCAGAGGTTAACTGAGGCCTCACACGTAAAGGGAGACCTTGTTGTGTAAAGCGCACAAAGCCCTATGTCACCTAAGAGTCTTTTTCTGGTGAGGCTAGCTACTTTGCCCTGCATATCTGCTACAAGTGCCTCTGAGCATGCAGGTTGAGTAGACTCAGGTCTTGTCATTTACACCAATGACTCTGTTTATGACTGGACCTTAGGGCTGTAACAGACTCGTTTATTCGTCTGAAGAAGTGACTGCTTTTAATTTTTACATGGGATTTGAATCACTTCCCATTTGCATAGGTCATCATAATACTTCTATTCCTATTAAAGGCCAAGATGGACTGACATTCTGAATGATGCCAGAACTACTAATACGGGTTTCTTTTTCAATCTATTCTCTAGATTTTTCTGATCAATATAGGTAGACATAGTTTATATCCCTGTTGTTGATGGCAAAGTATCACACATAAAGTACTCCCACTGTTCTAATAATATTCATTATTATTAGAATATATTCTTATATATAATTATATTCTAATTATATATAAGCCTGCTTATATTATACTCAACATCAAATGACAAATTTATCTACAGCATCTTAAAACCACTCTGGAGGCTCCAAAGCCACAGAGAAACCCTGTCTTGAAAAACCAAAAAAAAATAAAATAAAATAAAATAAAATAAAATAATTTTTAGTGGCACACGCCATTAATCCCAGCACTTGGGAGATAGAGGCAGGTGGATCTCCAGGTCCAGAGGTCATTCTGGTCTTCAGAGTGAGTTCCAAAACAGCGAGGACAACACAGAGAGCCTGTCTCAAAAACCAAAATAATAAAATAAAAAGAGGGGAGATGTTGGAACAGAATCCAAGAATGGAGTTGTGTGAAGAAATTGCTGAGTGCTTCTGAGAAAACTCCAAGAAACCAAGAGTCTTGTGAGCTCGGTTTCTTTATAAGCACGGAAATGTTCTTGGGTTATGCTCTCATTCTCTCCCCAGGTGTTACTTTAAATTATTTACTAAACTGCCTACTGTTATTTGTTTATATGCCTCCATGGGAAAACATTTTACCACGTGAGACTTGTTGGTCATGTGCAGCTTGTCTTTTGGATTGTACACTTTGCTCATGTGACTCCTCAGAGTATAAAGTATCTGAGGTTCTGGATAAAGTTGTCTTCTGCATGAGATTTAGTCTGCTTCATTATCAGATCCATTTTCCCGGGTCCCACTGCCCCTCTAGAGCGTTAAAGAGGGGGAGGAGTGGGTTAATAGGAATTAGTGCAATATTATTTTGTCTTTATCCTTTATGACCAGTTGTCTGGATAACAGATGGTATATACACATATTTAATCACTTAAATGGGAGATATTTGTTTGGACTATCTAGTCAGTCCAAACACAGTAATACAGATTTTAGCATAATTAAGTACTCCTTTAAAATTTCTGTTAATGGGCCAGGCCGTGGTGGCTCGTGCCTTTAATTCCAGTACTCGGGAGGCAGAGGCAGGCAGATCTCTGTGAGTTCTAGGTCAGCCTAGTCTGCAAAGCCAGTTCTAGGATAGGCTCCAAAGCTACTTAGAGAAACCCTGTCCTCAAAAGCAGGAATAAGGAAAAAAAGAAAAAAAGAAGAAAAGAAAAAGTAACCTCTGAACAGCCAGGGCTTCACAAAGAAATCCAATCTGGGAAAAAAAAAATGAAGCCTGGGTGGTGGTGGTGCACGCCTTTAATCTCAGCACCTGCAAGGCAGAGTTCTCTGAATTTGAGGCCAGCCTGGTCTACAAAGTGAGTTCCAGGCTGCCAGGGCTGTTATACAGAAAAACCCTATCTCAAAAAAAAAAACAAACAAACAAAACAAAACTCTGGCTTCATTTGACACTTGGCAGTCAAGAAATCTTTTGTATCTGAGAAGGATTTATCTGTTCCTAAAGTCTTTATTTTTTTTTTTAAAGATTTATTTATTATGTATACAACATTCTGCCTCCATGTTTGCCCGCGCGCCAGAAGAAGGTGCCAGATCTCATTACAGATGGTTGTGAACCACCATGTGGTTGCTGGGAATCGAACTCAGGACCTCTTAACCACTGAACCATATCTCCAGCTCTGTGTGTGTGTGTTTTTAAATCAATGGCTGCCTTTCCAAGTAATGATTGCTTTTGAGACAAGGTCTCAGGCAGCTCAGGTTGGACGTATAGCTAAAGATGGCCTTGAACTCCTACACCACCACCCCCTTTAGGGTTGGTACGCAGCCACAAAAGTCTTAAAAAGAACAGGAGTCCCTCTCTCATCAGCACTGTGCATAGATAACAGTGGACAAATAGAATCTACCTGCTCTGTAGTTTTATCCTTAACCTCACACGGATGGTTTCCCTGCTGGCTGTGATGCTTGCTGAGACCCCTGCACCTTTCATTATTTCCTGATGAGTCTGCCCATCTCATTAAGTTTTACTCCAGGACATAGAGCATATTGTCGTTGTTTTGTTTTCCATGTCAGAGATGGCGAAACAAGGTTGTGAAAAGTAAAGTGACAGTTTGGGGGATATGATATGAGGTAAAATCTGAAACTCAGGCCTGTGAAATTGTTGAGTTCAATTTTATCTGCTAGAGTATTTGACCTTGGTTCTAATCTGCACCATCAATAGAATATAATTTTAGGAAAAGATTAGATGTCTAGCTCATCTGTATGTGTTCTCTATAGTCCTCAGTGGTAATGGAAAGACTAAATTGGAGCGTGGGATTGCTAGTGGATCCTACATGTGGCCTCCTCATAGGGGACGTCTTCCAAAATAAGCTACAGTCTTTGTCCATTACCACAGGTAGGTGGGTACCGTGGGCTGTGAGCACTGAAGGAGAGTGCAGTTTATCACCATAAAGGACTTCAGTAGTGGTTAGATGGATGACCCAGCAGTTAAAACTTTTTACTGGGCAGTTATGTGGACCTCATTTTGGATTCTAGCATTCAGACATTTCTGCATATACCTGTAGTACCAGATCCCCGGAGGCAGGGACAGGAAGATCCTCTTGACTTCTATCTAGGCCAGAAAGTTGTTTTCAGGCCCAAGGAGATAGCTGGAGAGTAAGAGACACCAGATGCCCCGCTGGCTTCCGTCTGTGTACATAGCTGTACACGTGTGCACATATGCTACACAAACACAAAGGTCTTTGATAGCCTTGGCTGGCCTGGAACACACCAAATAGATTATAGGTACAGCCGAGAATCACAGCACCCATTGGCTGTTAATTTTTGGGGGTGGGAATATCAGATTCCTGAAAGTTAGTGCTTATTCAGATCCACTCTCAACCTAATTTATTCATCCAGCATCTCATACTTGGTTCCCCTTGCTTTCTTTGGTCCTAGAGTCCGATAAGTGCTCCTTTTATTCCTGCTGCTCCTGTCAAAACTGCCTTGCCTGCTGGCCCGCAGCCCCAGCCCCCACTCTCAGCTCAGCCCCAGTCCCAGAAGAGGCGATTTACAGAGGAGCTGCCTGATGAGCGCGAGTCTGGACTGCTTGGATACCAGGTTAAATAAATATCCAATCTTCCTTCCTTTATCTTCCCTTGCTGTGTTTTCCCTTTAAGTAAGAGAATTTGCATCCATAGCAACTGTCTTATGGGATAAAAGTTTTGCTTCTGGAAACAGATTAGGTGAGGATTTTATTCTTGAGGAATTAATTTAAGGCAAGAGTCATTCTCCTTTGCCATATTTTGTTTTTGAGGTAAAACATGGTGTGGAGGGAAGTCTCCTGTCACTGACATTAGGAGTTGTATTAAAATTTTACGCTTTTTCTTATTCAGGACAACAGTCTTGAAAGCCACTCATCAAAAGCTATCAATCTTCAAATTTATGATTTTTTTTTTCCTCGACACAGGGTTTCTCTGTGTAACAGCTTTGGCTGTCTTGCTTTGTACACCAGACCTTGAACTCACAGAGACTCACCTTCTCTGCCTGCTGGTGCTGGGATTAAGGTGCTGCCTAGCACATTTGCACATTTGTATGGAGGTCAGAGGACTACCTGAAGGAGTCTGTTTTCTCTATCCATGGTTTTTACTTAACCTGTGGCTTTCAATTTGCTGTTCTCTTTGCCCCCCTCCCCTTTTTTTTTGAAAGGGGCCTGGAGAGATGGCTCAGAGGTTAAGAGCACTTGTTGTTCTTCCAGAGGTCCTGAGTTCAATTCCCAGTATCCACATGGTGGCTCACAACCATCTGTAGTGAGATTTTGTGCTCTCTTATTGTGTGCAGGCAAATATAATAAATCTCTAAAAAATTAAAAAAAAAAGACAGTTTCTCTTAGCTCTACCCTATTCTCCCACCCTAGGAAGAACATGTCAGAAGTGGAGCGATAACACATTATGAGCATAGTCACTGGCAAGATGATTTAGAGGAGCTATAGTTCAGTGGTAGAGCAGGCATCATATGCTCAAGGCCCTGGGTTAATTCCCAGTGCCAGGAAAGATGAGAATAGTTTTATTGTTGTTTCAGCAGAAGAGACACATTTATTTATTTATTTATTTATTTATTTATTTATTTATTTGTAGTTAACGTTACCAGGTATCCAGAAGCCATTGTATTTAGAATGGTTGCTTATATAACGAATTACACTTTCCCCATGACTAAGTTCTACAGAAACAGGAACCCCTACTTGACTATTTATTCTCACAAATCCCAAAGAACGTGTAATGCCATTTAATTGGTGGCAGTTATCAGAAAGATGAGGCACTTGACAGTTACATTAAGGAGCTAAAGTCAATGCAGCAGTTGTAGATTTGCTAATGCTACTGTATTTTTCTGCTCATAGCATGGACCCATTCATATGACTAATTTAGGTACAGGCTTCTCCAGTCAGAATGAGATAGAAGGCGCAGGATCGAAGCCGGCAAGTTCCTCAGGCAAAGAGCGAGAGAGGGACAGGTAAGTTAATTGGAATGGAACAATTACTTGAATACTAGGTAATATGATGTTTCAGAGGCTTTTGGGTTTCCCGTAGGCTAGGCAGTAACAGAAGCGTTAATACAGTCAAGCCGTTTTTACTAATTGAGAGTGATCGAGTCTGGTACAATGGTGCAAGCAGAAGTCTGAGGCATCTTGGGGTACATGAGACTCTGCTTTGAAAAAAAAAATTAAAAGGGTAGGAGCTAGAGAGATGGCTTGGGTTAGGAGCACAGGCTACTCAATAAGTGGGTCTGGGTTTAGTTCTCAAAAGTGCCTGCCTGGTAGCTTATAACCATGGGTGGCTTCAGTCCCAGGATTACACCATTCTTTTCGGGGTTCTGTGGGAACTGTAGGCACATACAGACAACATACTCATGCACATAAAAATAAGTACCATTTTGAAAGCAAGAGAAAAAGCCCCATATCGTGGATGGAGGTGTTGGATCAGTGTGTGGCTGAGGATTGAATGCTCGAGTTCTCCTTTCCTTTGATGACATAGCTTTCAGAAGGGGTGCTGAGGAGAAACGTGGTCAGTGAAAGAGCCTTGACTGCTTTGAGCTAGTTCTGACATGGTCTCCCTTTGTAGACATGGTGATAGTTGAGGAGGTGAAGGTAGAGCACGTGGTTATGGTAAAGTCACAGTTCATTAGCGGTCGCAGCATCAGTTGATATTGGTATTTGACTGGGTAATTTAATAGGTTGAATCTCTCTAAAAAGATTTGTCATGCTTTTAACAGGCAGTTGATGCCTCCACCAGCCTTTCCAGTGACTGGAATAAAAACAGAGTCTGATGAAAGGAATGGGTCTGGGGCCTTGGCAGGAAGCCATGGTAAGTTAACTGTAGATGGGGTTGGGAGTGACCAAGCAGGGTGGTCGGTCATAGTGCTAGTTTTCTAACCTGGTGGCCATTCATCCAGATTTAACCCTACCTTTATGATTTATTGGCTAATGACATATATATATTTAAGTTAATAACCTAATAGGACAGTATATAGCTTTTTATTTTTAACTACTCTGTGTCAGAAATAGGAGTTGCTTGCTTTATGTATTTATACGTATTATCAGTGGCGTTAAAATCCTATGAAATACAGTGATTGTTGCTCATGATGTCTGACTGGAGGTCATCTAATTACATTTAGGAAAAATTAATTTGCCTTTGTGTCGGGAGCTGAGCCCATCACGTAGCAGCATCCCAGAACCCTGCGTCTTGTACGTGGGGTCATTTGTATCACTTACCTCCAGTTGATAAAAATGAGCAGAATAAAAAAATAGTTTCTTCTTTTCTTCTTTTCTTTTAGCTCTTTAAGAGGTGAGATGTTAGTCCTCAAAGACTCGCTTGCTAACTTCCCTTTTTTTCTTTCTTTTTTTTTCTTTTTTTCTTTTCTTTTTTTTCTTTCTCTGTTTTCTTACATGGTTCTGGTGGATTCTCATTTGCTGGTGCTGGCTGTTTTTCGTGTGATCATCAACGTTTTGGGGTGACCATTGACCCTGTGACTACAAAATGGTGTCCATCTAACCACCTATAATTAACATCTTTTTTTTTTTAATTAACGAATTTATGGTATTTTTTTCTTGGTGGGGAATGGGGTTGGGTTGTTCTCTCTTTTAGATTATCCAGCCAAGAAGATGAAAACGACCGAGAAGGGACTTGGCTTAGTAGCTTATGCCGCAGACTCCTCTGATGAAGAGGAGGAACATGGAGTCCATAAAAATGCAAGTAGCTTTCCACAGGGCTGGAGTCTGGGCTATCAGTACCCTGCATCACAGCCAAGAGCCAAGCAGCAGATGCCCTTCTGGATGGCCCCGTAAGACGTAGTGGGCAGACCTTTGATGCTCGGCGACTCTCCTTAGCAATAATGCATGCACTTGATTAAACAAGACTCTTGGGACCTGTTTTGAGGGCCATCTTGGACCTTGAAGATGTTAGGGACCGCAGTGTTCCTGTCATAAAGGGATGCCACCCTTTTTAAAAACCCTATTTCTGCAGTGGCATAACATGTGACAAAGTTCACTTAGAATTTTAACAGTTAATGAAGTGTGCTTGTCCAGAGAGATATCAGGACTGCGCCATTGCCACATGTGTTTGACCTGGTCTAGCCTTTTCCAAATGAATAGCCTCAACTCTGTTGTAAAGAAAGTTTTATTTGTATTTTACTACTATTGGGTCAATTTTGATAACTGGTTACAAACAAAGCCTTACTATTTATTAGTGGGAAATGGTTTTAAGACCCTTCCTTCCAGTACTTACATTTAATTCTAAGAGCTCATTGTCCCCCTTTCTATTTGGATTCCTTGTGTTTGGGAAATGCTGTTGTACTCATTTAAAATGGTCAGATATAGCTGGATCTTGACTAGGAGAATGAAGTTATTTCTGCTTTGTTTCTTCCCTGGGATGATCCAGAGTTGGCGTCTTTTGCCACGCTTGTTTCAGGCAGCCATTGCTCTTGTTACTGCCCAGGTCCTGAACTTCTTGTTTCCAGCTGAGTCAAAGAAAATGTGACTAAAAAGCTGGTCAGAGCTGGTCAGAACTCACCACTGAAGGAAACACAGTTGTCTGTCTCTCTGAACTGGTTGCGGCTCGACACCCATAGGATGGTGGCTCCGGCTGGAATCGCAGCGTCTCCTCTTTTCTTGGCATGGCAGGTTTTGCCAAACGAACTTTTTTGTATCAAATATTGACGTGTGAAAGTGAAGGAATTGGTGGTGGCTGAGCCGAGAGTGTTTGAGATACTGTCATTTTTGCACATTTTTGAATACTTTGGAGACTGGCTTTGTACAAACTTATTCTCTGGTTTCCTCTATGTTGTAAATAATTAGACCATAATTTCATTATAAATAAATGTATAAATAATCTGCTTGTCAGTTCTTTTTCTTCTTTGGCCGATTCATACACTATTACAATAAACTTTTTTAAAATTTATTTTAACTTTATTTTATGTGCATTGGTGTAAAGGTGTCAGCTTCCAGGGAGCTGAAGCTACAGGCAGTTGTGAGCTGCCATGTGGGTGCTGAGAATTGAACCCAGGTCCTGGAAGAACAGCCAGTGCTCTTAACCGTTGAGCCATCTCTCCAGCCTGCAATAAACTTTTTAAAGTAATTTATTCATCTCTATTATTTTTCTTATGTGCGTTGTTTTACCTGCATATATAACTCTGTGTGAAGACATTGGATTCCCTGGAGCTAGTTACAGATAATTATGAGCTGTCGTGTGGTTGCTGGGAATTGGACCCAGGTCTTTTGGAAGAGCAGCGAATACTCTTAACCTTTGAGCCATCTCTCCAGTCCCTCAATAAATTCTTTATTCATAGCGTAATGCAGTTATTTCCCTACCCAAGAAAAACTTAACAGGCTCTAATATTTGCATATGCTCCTTGACTTTATAAAGTCAAAATTATTGAAATATTAAAAGATTTCTAAGTTTTGTGTTTCCTATTTTTTAACTTCCTTCAATTATTTGTTTTTATTTTTGAGGTGGGTTCACTGTGTGTGCTTCTGGCCCCCAAGGAGAGCTGCATCTGTATTGCGTGTGTCCTAATTGGTCTTATTACTAAAAACCCAGAGTTAGATACTGGGGCAAGTGATGAAAGATCAGAGAAAGGAACGAGCTAAGGCACCCTTTATTTTGCTAAATCCTCAGCCAAAAAATGGCCTAACTACTGTCCCCTCCTCTTTCCACTCTCTGCCCAGCCATATCACTTCCTGTCTGTACAGACCGCCAGACCTCAAAGGTCTAACTAGCTCTGCCCTCTGATCTTCATGCAAGCTCTTTGTTAGAACACAAACAAGATAACACCACACACACACACATACATATATCTTGCAAATACATCTATAGAAAAATAAGTAGATCAGCCAGGCAGTGGTGGCGCGTGCCTTTAATCCCAGCACTCGGGAGACAGGCAGGTGGCTCTCTGTGAGTTCGAGGCCAGCCTGGTCTACAAGAGCTAGTTCCAGGACAGCTAGGGCTGTTAAACAGAGGAAACCCTGTCTCAAAAAACCAAAGAATAAAATATAAATAGATCTTAAAAATGGTAGTTTTCAGTTCTTTCCTAACGCTGTGATCCGGGGATCACACTTGGCAAGCACTTAAAACCTTCTGAGGCACCTTGCTGGACTTGTCTTTTGGGGTGAGGGGTTGAGTCAGGGTCTCACTATGCAGCCCTGGCTGACTTGGAACTCTAAAACAGACTATCCTTTTCCAGAGAGCTGGGATTAAAGATGGCCATTACACTTGGCCTTCTTCCTGTTTTGTTTTTTTTGTTTGTTTGTTTAACTTTTGGAGATAGGGTTTTTCTGTTTAGCCCTGGCTGTCCTGGAACTCTGTCTGTAGTCCAGTCTGGCCTTGCACTAACGAATAACCATCTGCTGCTGCATTCTGGGATTAAAGACATGTATGACCACCACCTGGCTCTACCTGGTTGTTTTGTTTTAATATTTATTTATTATGTATATAATATTCTTTCTACATGTATGCCTACAGGCCAGAAGAGGGCACTGGACCTCATTACAGATGGTTGTGAGCCACCATGTGGTTGCTGGGAATTGAACTCAGGACCTTTGGAAGAGCAGCCAGTGCTCTTAACCGCTGAGCCATCTCTCCAGCCCCTCTACCTGGTTTTTAACATGTCACTGTGTAGTTCAGGGTAGTTACAGCTACTGCCCAGCCAAAAGACATTGGAATGTTTCTCTCTCCTTTCTTTCTCTGTCTCTCTCTGTCTTTCTCTGTCTCTTATACAGGATAGCTCTGGCTTGTATTTTATGCACGAGGCTGGCCTTAAACTCAGATCCACCTGCTTCCTTCCTAGTGCTAGGATTAAAAATACTTGCCATCACTTCTTAGCTTTTTGTTGTTTTAAAGATGTATGTGCATTGAGGTTTTGCCTGCATGTATGGTCTGTGTGAAGATGTCAAGTCACTTGGAACTGGATTACAGGCGTTTGTGAACTTCCATGTGGTTGCTGGGAATTGAGCCCAGGTCCTTTAGAAGAGCAGCCAGTGCTCTTAATCACGGAACCATCTCCCGCCCCTATTTTATTTTCTGTTTTGTCCTTTTGGCATTTGAACCCAGAACTTTGTCCATGCTAGGTAAAATTCTGCCTTCCCCACTTTGTGTTTTTTGGAGATTAGGGGTCTCATTATTTAGCACTGGCTGCCCTGAAGCTCTGATGTGTAGACCAGACAGACTTGAAGAACACCTGCCTCCGTTTCCAAAATGTTAGTTTTCTAGGCATGTCTGGCTAGCTAGCATTTGGAAAAATGAAATGTAGGCAGAGACTATTCATTTCCAGGTCTCCCATCCCCAAAGTAATCACACAGAAACTGTATTAATTAAAACATTGTTCAGCCTATTAGCCCAGACCTCTTAACTATTGCCTCTTAAATTAACCCATTCCTATTATTTTGTATTTTACCACAAGGCTTGTGGTTTACCCACAAGTTTCCAGTGGGCGGGCATCTTTCTGCTGCTACATGGGCTTCATGTCATCTCTCTCACACCACCTTCTTTTCTCCTCTATCTCTACTTAGAATTCCACCTTGGTCTATTCTGCACTGCCAGAGGCCCAAAGCAGCTTCTTTTTTTCTTTAAAAGGGAGGCTTTATTATTATTATTGATTTTATTGAGCTCTACATTTTTCTCTGCTCCCCTCCCTGCCTCTCCCCTCCCCTTCAACCCTCTCCCATGGTTCCCATGCTCCCAATTTACTCAGGAGATCTTGTCTTTTTCTACTTCTCATGTAGATTAGATCCATGCATGTCTCTCTTAGGGTCCTCATTGTTGCCTACGTTCTCTGCGATTGTGATTTATGGGTTGGTTTCTCTTTGTCTAAAAGTCACTTATGAGTGAGTGCATGTGATATTTGTCTTTCTATGTCTGGGTTACCTCACTCAAAATAATGTTTTCTAGCTCCATCCATTTTCCTGCAAATTTCACGCTGTCTTTATTTTTTTCTGCTGTGTAGTACTCCATTGTGTAAATGTACCATATTTTCCTTATCCATTCTTTGGTCAAGGGATATTTAGATTGTTTCCAGATTCTGTCTATGACAAACAAAACTGCTATGAACATAGTTGAGCACATGTCCTTGTGGCACGATTGAGCATCCTTTGGATATATACCCAAAAGTGGTATTACTGGATCTTGAAGAAGGTTGTTTCCTAATTTTTCTGAGAAATCGCCACACTGACATCCAAAGGGGTTGTACCAGCTTGCATTCCCACCAGCAATGCAGGAGTGTTCCCTTTTCCTCACAACCTCTCCAGCATAAGTTGTCATCAGTGTTTTTGATCTTGGCCATTTGGGTTTCTCTGATGACTAAGGATGTTGAGCATTTCCTTAAGTGTCTTTCAGCCATTTTAGATTCCTCTGCTGAGAGTTCTATGCTTATTTGTGAGTTCAAGACCAGCACAGTCTACAGAGCTAGTTCCAGGACAGGCTCCAAAGCTACAGAGAAACCTTGTCTCGAACCCCCCCCCCCCCCAAAAAAAAGCAACAAGTGCTTTACTGATAATCTCTCCAGAGATCTTTCTTAAAGACAGAATCTCATGCAGCCTATGTAATGTGTAACTTAGTATGTATCCAGGACTGACCTTTGAACTGCTTGCTGCCAACAATACCTTTCATGCGGGGTTTGTATGCATGTGCCATCATGTATAGCTTAATGTTTTTAGCACACAGAACTCCAATTAGAATAACTGGGTGCTCAGAACATCTGTTTTGGTCACAGGATCGTTAAATGACAGCTTTTTTGGAAAAAGGAGCACCGCTATGTAGCAATGACTATACTTACCCTAAATGAAATCCTGTATTTTGGTAAGATTGCGGGGATTTTCCTCCCGGTAGCAAACAACCCTAAGTTACTCACTTTAAAGGTTTCTGTTTCGGTTAGTGGATCACCCATTTCCGTCCGTGCAAACCTTAGACCAGTATGTGACCAGAGGGCTTTGCGAGTCAGACCTAGGATTGGGGTGGAGCAGAGTCCCTGTCGGCTTGGGGGCGGAGCTAGGGTTACGCCCCGCCCACTGGCGCCATCTTCCTGGACCCGGGCGGGGCAGTGGGTTGTGCGGCGCCGCTCGGGAAGGAATCCAGTCTGCAACCCGGACTCAGGGTTTCCTTCAGAGGTGCGGGCACAGGTGGGCAGGGACGGGAGGAGGAAAAGCGGGGGCGGCAACCTGAAGAAGACCTGGCGGTACCAGGCAGCCCTCAGCACGCTTCCGGCTCCTTCCTACTGGCACACTGCCTCAATCTGAAGAGAAGCCCAAGTTGTTTTTATTTTTCTGTAAAAAGTAAGTTTAGAAATCTGTGCCGTGTTTTAGGACTGAGACTAACGGGGAAGGGAGAAGACCTGGGTTTCTTAGTGTTCCGCAAAGAGCAGGGTAGGCCGCGGTGTTTGTGGGAGGCTGGGACTCAGACTGGCCGACTGTCTCCATCCTGGACTGAATGTTTTGTGCCTTCCCTAGGAGGCCTTTCCTAGGGGCCCAGGACTGCTGTAAGGACAATGGACTCCGGGGCTCGCCCAGTTGGTAGCAGCTGTAGCAGCCCTGCAGCGCTGTCACGGGAATACAAACTAGTGATGCTGGGTGCTGGTGGCGTCGGGAAGAGCGGTAGGTAACCGTTTCTATTTGACAGAGAAGTTTGAAAACCACCAGATGGGTTACTGGCTCTTGTGCAAAGTTGATAGTTACATTACTTCATGGTCACCGTCATGAGTTCCATTTCTTGTTTTGAAGCCATGACAATGCAGTTCATCAGCCACCGATTCCCAGAAGATCATGACCCCACCATTGGTAAGTCAGATTCTTATTTATATTCCAGGTACATCCTGTGAAAGTATCTTAACAGAGTTAAAGTTTAAAAAGTAGTATTTATATCTTGAGCTTTTTTGTGTATGTAATTCATACTTATTTAGAAACAAGGATAAACCGTTTATTTTTTTTTCCTAGACTTCATATGCCACCTTTAGTCTTTGGGTTAGGTTGAGCATTAATAGACAAAGTTTGTGTTTTTTTACTGAATGTATTCTGTATCATTAGATTAAAGGAAGGTTTAAAGGCTACTCGACGAAACCATCTCTGGCTATCGCTTCTGAGGCTCTGACATGAGACTAACCTGGCAGTGTGAGTCAGCTGGTTTGAACTTCCACAAAAGGAAGCAGAAAAACAAGTAGAGCTAGCCTATTGAACTCTTAGACCGAGCTCCCACTGGAAGCTCTTGATTTATTTCCTTATCCCTGCAGCTGGGTATATAGCAACATCATCTGTGTCTTTGTCATCTTTAGAGTGCCAATAGAGTAAATCAGTCTTTTTTTAACGCTGGGGATTGAGCCTGAGACTTCAGACCAAGCACACCAGGCAAGGGCTCCACCACTGAGCTGTATCCCCAGCTTTGTTTTGTGTTGTTTGTTTTAAGTTGTGTTTTGTTTTCTTTTGATAAAAGATTGAGCCCAAGCTAGCCTTAAACACACAGCACACCTTACGCCTTAGTCTGGGATTACAGGCCTGAGCTACCATGCCCAGGTCTATGGTGTGTGGGCTGTATTATTGTTGTTTTTGGTTGCTATCTTCTGTTGACTGAGAATGTTCCTCACTCCTAAATCATTAGGAAACAGTTGTGGGGTTTTTTGTTTGTTTGTTTGTTTTGTTTTTTTGAGACAGGGTTTCTCTGTGTAGCCTTGACTGTCCTGGAATTTGTGCTCTGTTGACCAGGCTGACCTCGAACTCAGAGTTCCGCCTACCTCTGCTGCAATGAAAGGCGTGTGCCACCACCCAGCAGCAGTTTTGATTCTGAGTGATTATATAAAAGAAAAGTAGGGTTGAGGAGGGGACAGAAGCTCTGCCATTAGCTGGGAGTGATGGCACACATCTGTAATCCCAGCCCTTGGGAGGCAAAGGAATGTGAATTCACCAGTCTGGGTTACATAAAGAGTTATAGGCTGGCCAAGAGTATTAATGAGGCCTTCTGTAAAACAAAACAAAAGCCTGCCATGCTGTGGCTGTGGTCATTTCATTTAGCATGTGCTTCTGTGGGTTTGGGGAAAGTGGGAGCACTTGTTTTTTTATTGAGCTCTATGGGAGTTATTTATTTTTTGTGGTAGGGATCAAGCCTGGGGCCTCACACAGGCTAAGTCTATGCTGTACCACCGAGCTGTGTCCTAGCTCTGCTCTATCAACTTTAGAGATTGTTTCAGAGATTCAGCTGCGGCGTGGGAACTGAAGAAAGTGACTTCAGGGTTAGGATCGTTTACTTAGTGCCGAGCGTTAGCGCTAGGCCACCCACTCGTGACCCCAGTGATGCTGCACTAGAGGGACATTGCCTGTGCTGGCTAGGTGGCCAGGCAGGGTCAGTATCTACCCTCTGCCCTGCAGGCTGTGTGTTTGCCACGCATGCCCTCCTGCACTGCTGGTTCCTGAGTGTAGGAAGACTGGCTGGCAGCCTACCACACCCACCGCGTTATTCTGCCCTTGTTTATGGTGATAACTAGCCACACCTAGAGATTGACTGGAAAATGTCACTTGGTCGCCTTAGTTGGGCTGGGAACCCAGACCCTTGAGCTCAGGCTTCAGGGTCTACCAGGTCCACTTCACTCCTTGGTAGGACAGATATGTTCCTACACCTTCTTTATTCTCTTCTCCTGTATAGGTTTTTAGACTAGCAAAATGGGCAGAATTTTCTTTGGTCATGCCCACGTTCTGTCTGTTCTCGTGTGCTGTGTTATAACCCTGACCAACAGTTCAGAGCACGGGGACCACTGATTGTCTTTTGTTTTATCATGGTAGCTCATGGAGAAGGAAATCCGACTTCCCCAGGTCTCCTTCACTGAAAACAAAACTCTACTTCTATAACCTCCACCTTAACATCAGTGGAAAGGTGCTCGCCCCAAAAGCCTGGTGACCTGAATTTCAACTGAACCCATGTAAAGGTGGGAGGAGAGGGAGGAGAAACCCGAGTCCACAAAGGTGGTCTCTTGACCTCTGCACACCCATTGCTAGAGTCATGTGCATACATAATAATAGAAATATCTTTAGATAAACTAAAATTCAAAAGAGCTCCAGAGCCATCTCTTACTTCTTTTTGTATTTAATTTATTATAAGCGACATTAAACAATCTTTTTGTTGTGCTTGGGGTTGAATCTGGACCTTGGACACACTAGACAAACACACTATCACACTAAGTCCCCAGCTCTCTTATTTTTAAGGTAAAATTCATATTTTTTCACCCCAAGAAGGTTTCACCAGTTTGTCTGCAGTGTTGTGGATTGAATTCGGGGCTTAAAAGACTGATGTTTTATTTGATGGCTATAGGTGTTTTCTGTATGTGTCTGTGCACCGCAGTGTGCCTGGTGCCTGCAGAGGCAGAGGAAGGGCATTCGATCCCATGGACTGGAGTTAACAGAATTTTGTAAGCTCTTATAGGGGTGTTGTGAGCCAAACCCAGGCCATCTGCAGGAGCCGTCAATCAGTACATTTTTTACCCGACTCTGCTGCTCTCTGACAGTACTGTGTGATTCAGCAGCAAATACTTGTGTGTCTTGAGTGCTGTAAGTGAATATATGTATATACTCACATAGAAGCACATATCTGTGTGACTGAAATTAAAATCTAGTTTGGGGACCTGTGAGATGGCACCTGTCACCAAGCCTGACGTAAGATCCCGGTAACTCCCATGGTAGAAGGTGAGAATCAGTTCCTGCACGTCCCCTCCCCTCCATAGCCGTGCTGTGTCATGGGATGGCGAGTCTGCCGAGCCTGATAACTTGAGTCTCACATGGTGGAAGGAAATTGTCCTCTGAACTCCACCTGCAGCATGTGGCATGAGTGTGCCGACAGGTACACAGAACCTTTAAAAGAATATCATTGGGGCTGGAGAGATGGCTCAGAGGTTAAGAGCATTGCCTGCTCTTCCAAAGGTCCTGAGTTCAATTCCCAGCAACCACATGGTGGCTCACAACCAGCTGTAATGGGGTCTGGTGCCCTCTTCTGGCCTGCAGGCATACACACAGACAGAATATTGTATACATAATAAATAAATATTTTTTAAAAAAAGATTATCATTGGTTTGAAAATGTTAAGAGGATTTATCTTGGGGTGTATGTGCCTAGTTTTTTTTTCGAGACAGGGTTTCTTGGCATAGTCTTGGCAGCCCAGGACCTCACTCTGTACACTAGGTTGGTCTTGAACTCAGAGATCTGCCTGCCTCTTTCTCCTGAGTTCTGGGATTCAAGCCCTGCACCACCCTGTGTGGCAGTTGATTCTCTTTTACTTTTCTGTGTTTTCCATGATTATAAAAATCCACTTTGAAGAAGGTAGATGTGAGCCAGGTGGCGGTGGCGCACGCCTGTGATCCCAGCACTCGGGAGGCAGAGGCAGGCGGAGCTCTGTGAGTTCCAGGACAGCCTGGTCTCCATATCAAGTTGGCCAGCCAGGGTTACATAGTGAGACCCTATCTACAAAACAAAAAATAAATAGCAAAAATGTAATAAAATTAAAATTTTGTAAAGGGCTAAAGATCGCTCAGGTCACACACATGCTTACGACCTGTGTTTAACACAGTGTTGCACCTGACAGTAATATGCAGACAAGAGCTTGGTTTCTAGAAAATAGTGAAGCTGTGAGGGACGCTTCATTGGGTACAGTACCACAGCTGTGCTTGCAGGGTCGCAGACAGGGTTTCCAACACTGCCACGACAGCTCACAGCCATCTAGTACTGCAGTTCCAGGCAGTCTGATACCATATCCTGACCTCTGAGGGCATCAGACACACATAATACACTTTCAGCCATAACACTCACATGCATAAAATAAAAGTAAGTCTTTAAACAAAAGTATCCAGGCACGGGGACTGCACCTTTTAAAACCAGTGCTGTGGGTGAGGTGTGAAGAGGAACCGCAGTGCATGCTGGCTCCATCACCACTGAACTGCGGTTAAGAAGACATTCAGGATTTGAGGATTAGCCTTTTAATTCTAAGTCTTTTTTTCTAAGACAGTTTCACCTGCAACTCCGTTTGGCCTCAAACTCAGAGATCTGCCCCTTGCCTGCCCCTACCAGTGGTGGGATTAAGGGTGTGTCCACCATACCTCGCTTACCTTCTCTGTAAGGTGGAAATGATAGTGCTTTACAGTTTGCCTAGCCTAATGTTCTGTACGTGCGTTAATAAACGGCACCTGGGACTAAAGCATGCGCCCCTACGCCCAGCGGTTACCTTTTTTTTAAATGTGCATGATGTGTGTAGGCATAGATGCCACAGCAGATGTGTGAAAGCTCTGCCCATCCTACTTTGGTGTGGATCCTGGGGTTCTAACTCAGGTCGCCAGGCGTTGAGCCACTTCCCCTGCCCCTGACCTACTGTTTTAAAAGAAATTCTTTCATAATCCTTGTGGTGGTTGTGGCTCACGCCTTTAATCCCAGCACTCAGGAGGCAGAAGCAGGCGGATCTCTGGGAGTTCGAGGCCAGCCTGGTCTACAGAGCTAGTGCCAGGACAGAATCCAAAGCCACAGAAAAACCCTGTCTTGAAAAACAACAACAACAACAAAAAAGAGTCCTTGTGGTGGTTTGAATAAGAATGACCCCACGGGTCCATGTATGTGAATAAGAATGACCCCACGGGTCCATGTATGTGAATAAGAATGACCCCCACAGGCCCATGTATGTGAATAAGAATGACCCCACAGGTCCATGTATGTGAGTAAGAATGACCCCACAGGTCCATGTATGTGAATAAGAATGACCCCACAGGTCCATGTATGTGAATAAGAATGACCCCACTGGTCCATGTATGTGAGTAAGAATGACCCCACAGGTCCATGTATGTGAATGTTTAGTGACAAAGAGAATGAAACTGTCGGAAAGGATTAGGTTAGGATTGTGGCCTTGTTAGAAGAAGTATCACAGGGTGAGATTTGAGCTTTCAAAAGCCCACAGCAGGCCCAGTCTCCACTCGCTTTCTCTCAGCCTGTGCAACAGGACACAGCACTGAGCTGCTGCTCTCACATCATGAATGCTCCCCACCATAGCTACAGACTAACCCTCTGAGACTGGAAGCCAGCCCAGTTAAATGCTTCGCTTCCTGAGAGCCCTGGTTGTGGTGTCTTCACAGCAGTAGCACAGTGACTAAGACCATCTTTTTCTTTCTCTCTTCTCCCTTCCTCTCTCCCACCCTCCCTTCCTTCTTTTATTTTGTTTTATTTTTGAGACTGTGTTTCTCTGTGTAGTGCTAACTGTCCTGGAACTTGCTTTGTAGGCTGGGCTCAAACTCACAGAGATCCATCTGCCTCTGCCTCCTGAGTGCTAGGATTAAAGGCGTGCACCACCAATGTCTGGCTCTTTTTTTTTTTACTATTTATTTTCTCTGTATTAGTGTTTTACCTGTATGTATGTCTGTGTACCGTGTATGTATCTGGTGAGAGCATTGGTTCCTCTGGAACTGAAGTTATAGATGGTTGTGAACCACCATGTGGGTGCTGGGAACTGAACCTCCTCTGGAGGAACAGCCAGTGCTCTTAACCACTGAGTCATCTCTCCAGCCCTCCCTCCCTCCGTCCCTCTCTTTCTTCCTTCCTTTTTTTTTTTTAAGACAACATCTCCCTTTGCAGCCCTAGCACACCTAGAACTCATTATGTAAACAAAATTGGCCTTGAATTCAAAGAGATCCTCCTGCCTCTCCTTCTCAGATGCTCAGAATTAATTTTTAGATTTAGATTTGCAGCTGTGAATAAGATATATAACCATGCCGGCTGGTGGTAGCTCATGCTTTTAATCCCAGCACTTGGGGGCAGAGGCAAATGGATCTCTGAGTTTGAGGCCAGCTTGGTTTACAGAGCTAATTCTTGGACAACCAAGGCTTTACAAAGAAACTGTCTCAAAAATCAAAACAAGGGCTAGAGAGATGGCTTAGCAGTTAAGGGCATTGGCTGCTCTTCCGTAAATTCTGAGTTCAATTCCCAGCAACCACATGGTGGCTCACAACAATCTGTAATGAGATCTGGCGCCCTCTTTTGGCCTGCAGGCAGAACTCTGTGCACAGATTAATAAATAAATAAGCCTTTTAAAAACAAAACAAGCCGGGCGATGGTGGCGCACGCCTTTAATCCCAGCACTCGGGAGGCAGAGGCAGGCGGATCTCTGTGAGTTCGAGACCAGCCTGGTCTACAGAGCTAGTTCCAGGACAGGCTCCAAAGCCACAGAGAAACCCTGTCTCGAAAAACCAAAAAAAAAAAAAAAAAAAACAAAACAAAACAAAAAAATACATGACCACCCATGAACAAAGAAAAACTAATCTACATATTTTGATGAATTTATAGCATCCTGAGAAAATTAAGCACATAAAAACAATCCAGGGCCGCTGAGATGCTCAGCAGGTAAGAGTGCCCGCCCTATTCATGTTGTGGCTTAGAGTGCAGAGAAAGGAATAAGGGAAAAGCTGACTTCATAAATTTGACCCTTGACCTCCATATGCATACACATACATACACACATACATCATGCATGTACATATACATCACTAATAATAAAATTCCTTAGAGAACTTGGTGGGCTGGGGAAATGGTTTGGAGGTTAGAGGGCTTGCTTTATAAGCTAGAAGCAGAGTTGAGTTCAGATCCCCGGAACCCTGGTAACTGACTTACATGAAATTCCAGCCTCCACAGTCAAAGACAGGCTTCATTGAGCAAGCTGCCTAGTGAGATCCAGTATGAGCCCTGGATCTCCATGCACATGTGCACACATACACACATGAGCATTCATGCATTTACATGTGTACATGCCAACGCCCGAGAGCAAACGTAAGAAGCTGAAGCCTGGGAATATAGCTCAGGGGTAGAGCATTTGCCCACCGTTTGAACCCCTGGATTCAAGGTCTGCCTCTACCAAAATAAGTGAATAAAATTGGATGGGACTGCCTCTTCTGTGGGGCAGGTTTTCAGATCCTTGCTTCTTCCCACATGTGTGTTCCTCCCTCCTGTAGAGGATGCATACAAGATCCGGATCCGCATCGACGATGAGCCTGCCAACCTGGACATTCTGGATACAGCCGGGCAGGTACTGAACCCAGAACTGTGTGGGTAGAGTGTGTCCTCTAGGAGGGGGGCAGGCGTCTATGAACAGAATCACTAGTTTGTCTCTCTTGACTTCCATGCTCTGCCTCAGGAGAGCAGGTAATTGACATGCTGTTTCTGACTCTGAGGTAGCCGGTGTGTGTGCAGGTCTGATTGCAGCAATGGACCTTTGCTTCCCTCCAGGCAGAGTTTACAGCCATGCGGGATCAGTATATGAGGGCAGGAGAAGGATTTATCATCTGTTACTCGATCACGGATCGCCGAAGTTTTCATGAAGTTCGGGAGTTTAAACAGCTGATTTACCGCGTCAGACGCACTGACGACACACCAGTGGTTCTCGTGGGAAACAAATCAGACCTGAAGCAGCTGCGGCAGGTGAGAAGCAGGGCCTGCAATGTTGTGGGTGGTTGGTTGTTTCTTGAAGATTGCTTTGCCTTAAAATAGAAAATGAAAATTAGCCTATCCCTAGCTTTGGGAATGTTCCTTTAGCTATAAATTTCCTGTTATAATATATAAAATCTGGATTTTTAGAAATCAACGCATAGGGTTTTAGACACATGATAACCTATAACCTAAGCATTTAACAGGCTAGGCAGGAGGATCACCACACATTAGAGGGCAGCTGAGGGTTTGTAGCCCTAGGCCCAGACAGTCAGTTAGCAAACCAATAGATGGCAATAGAAGACTCATTAAATAAGGATCATGAGCGGTTAGCTTGCTGAATCATCAGAAAGGATTGGCTGTAGTTTAGTGGTAGAGCTTCTGCCTAGCGTACACAGGGACGCGGGTTCAATCCCCAGCACCACAAAATAAAAGTTTACATATCAATAGAGCTAAGGGCAACAACAAGTCTCAGTAAAGGCGCTTGTTTGCCTGGAAATACGGTGGCCTGAATCCAATCCCTAAAATCCACACAGAGGTGAAACAAGAGAACCAGTTCCACAGAGTTGCCAGCTGATTCTCTGTTGACTTTACACACGTGCTGGGATTCAGGCCTTCCACATACAGTAAATAAACGAACACTTAGTAAAACTAATGGAAACTTTAGGGTCGGAGGTTAAGAATACTGGTTACCCTTGCGGAGGACTCCTCCGTCCCAGCGTTCACATGGTATGACTAAGAACTGTCTGTAACCCCAGTTCCAGGGCATCTGATGCATCTGGCCTCCAGGAGTACCAGGCACATATATGTACACAGACATACATGTAGGCAAGACACCCATACACGTAAAATAATAATAATTCAAAATATAAATAAATCTGGGCAGTGGTGGTGCACACCTTTAATCCCAGCACTCAGTAGGCAGAGGCAGGTGGATCTCTGAGTTTGAGGCCAGTCTGATCTGCAGAAGGAATTCCAGGACAGGCTCCAAAGCTGCCCAGAGAAACCCTGTCCTGAAAAATCAAAAGCATAAAGAAAGCTATCATTATCAATATGTGTATTTACTTGATATCTGTTTCCAAAAGTTCCACTGAAAGGATTGGAGACTCAGTTCAGTCAGTAAAGCACCTTTTTTTTAAGAGGGTTTGAGGCCTGAGTTCAGTGAGACAGGGTTTTCCTGTGTAGCCCTGGCTGTCCTGGAACTCACTCTGTAGACCAGGCTGGCCTCAAACTCACAGAGATCCGCCTGCCTCTGCCTCCCAAGTGCTGGGATTAAAGGTGTGTGCCACCATCGCCCTGCATAGATTTCATTTCTTGTTTTTGTTTTGAAATCCAGACATGATGGTTTATAACCCCAACACTAGGGAGCTGGAAATGGGCAGAACACTGGGGTTTGTTGGCCAGCCTACTTGACAAGCTCCAGACCAGAGGGAAGTCTTGCCTCAGAAAAGAAAAAAGAGAGGCTGAGTTGTAAAGTTCAGTTGGTGGTGTGTCTGCCTACCATGCAGGAAGCTGGGTGTGAGACAGAGGCAGCTGGATCTCTGGGTTTGAGGCTAGCCTGATCTGCAGAACAAAGTTCCTGAGCAGCTAGGGCTACACAGAGAAACCCTGTCTTGACAAAACAATTGAAAAATTATGTGGGCTCTGTCCCTAACCCTGCATGAAAGCAGGCATGGAGGCATACACATGTAATCCAGGCACTCCTGAGATACAGATGGAAGACTTACAAGAGACTCTGTCTTTAAAACAGCAATCTGGTAAGTACACTGGAAATAGAACCCTGTGATTTGGAGTCCTGTGGTATACGGCTTGGGCCCTCAGTTTCCCGGGGCTGTGTTCTCTGCTGGCCCCTCTCCAGCGGGGAGCCACTGGCTCTTTGTGACAGCTGTAACTGCCGCCTGCTGTGCACTATACATTTTCTCATGTTTGTGCCTTTGAAGGTCTCCAAGGAAGAGGGGTTATCTCTGGCGCGGGAATTCAGCTGTCCGTTTTTTGAGACCTCTGCTGCGTATCGTTACTACATCGATGACGTTTTCCATGCTCTTGTTCGCGAGATTCGTAAGAAAGAAAAGGAATTAGTATTGTCCATGGAGAAAAAGTCTAAACCCAAAAGCAGTGTGTGGAGGAGGCTGAAGTCGCCGTTCAGGAAGAAGAAAGACTCGGTAACCTGAGGGAAGTGTGACGTCCCTGCTGTGAACTGCGGTGCTGCCCGACAGCCCAGTACCTGCAATAACGGGCACACTGTCCGCTCTCTTTCCCGCTACCCTAAATGCCACTGGCGAGGGGGCCATGGCCACTGGGCGTTTTCAGTGACTCTGACTTTTTAGCCCTCAGAGCACTGCCCACTCCTTGATTGTCACAGGGGAATTTGATCTGCCATTGTTTTGGTTATGTTGCTGATGTAAATTAATTTGTGTAAATTGTTTATACCCAGGAGAATATGTATACCGTGTGCACTTGACTAAGTTTACAAAAGGAACTTTGCTGTCTACCCCCACCGTCCTTCAACTTGAGCTTCCTGGTACTGTCTCACAGAAGGACCTCTCTACCTTGTTTTTCCACACTGTGTATCTTGGAGACAGAACAAAATATTGCATAGGGAAACTAACGATAAAGAGATTGGTGCTAAAGGTGAGTAGGTGTCTGTGGCATGGACTTGTGTTGTAGATTATGAAGTGATTAGGGAGATATTGTTGTGTGTTTACACAGGAAGACATGGCGTATGGGGTCAGAAAGTGTTCCCGTGATGAGCCTGAGGACTGCGCGTTTGACCCAAAGGCAAGACAGAAACGGAAACGTAGAGGGAAGGTTTCTCTTGAACGTACTTGTTCTCTTTTCAGTATCTTGCCTTCCTTTATCTTGGAAGACTGGCACTTTGAGAACTGCTTCTGGATCTGGACCAGTCACGGGCTCCCTCGGTTCTTGTTTAAATCCCTTGTTGGGCTAGGCATGGCGGCTCACTGCTGTGATCCTAGTATTTATAAGGCTAAAGCAGGAGGACTTCCACAAGTGTGCGGCTTGCTGGGCTACAGAATGAAAACCAAGAATAAACAAATAAGTAAATTCTTTCTTAGGACAGCTCCACCGCATGCCTTATCCAGGCGTCCTCTCTGAAGAGCTGGACCTGTGCTGTGGTTTTAGGCCCTTTCTTTAAACTGATGGTGTTGTCCGAACAGAAGAGGCATCTGGAGTCTGAGTAAAATTGTTAGGTGGTCTCTTGACCTCAGCAGTCATTAGACTTAGGCTTAAAGGTCTGGAGTTTCTGTTTGGCCGACCGACCAGTCTTGAAGCTTTAATATCTGCATATACGAATTGGTTTTCATAATCTGAGGATTTCCTCAGAGTTGTCCAAGCTCAGCGTCAGAGAGGACCACTTTGCTTCCCATACGTGAGACTAACCTTGGAAGAAACAGCTTTAACTATTAGTGGTGCGCTCTCTGTGTTGATGTCTTGAGCGTGCTGTGTGGGGCACATTCAGGAGAGTCGTGATCCCAGGAGGGAGTGTTCGCTCCAGGCTCAGGTGATGCCTCTTCAAAGTTGCCACAAAGCTTCCTGCTTCCCTCTGTCAGAGGAATGGCAGCTGATCCAGAGTCTATGAGGAGCCATTGCTAGGACTTTTAACATTTTGGGTAGCGTCTTTTGAAAGTTCTGGTAACTATACAAAATTGTTTTTAATATTCAAGCCATCAAAAAATAAAAGACCCAAATTCCAGTCTATATAAGCCACAGCATTTCAGAGAAGAGACAAAATACAGCACCTTTCTCTCTGAACAGTTGCTCGCCTGGTTAAGGACTTTCAGACTGTACACCTTTGCTGCTTATTACTGATGATCTATGCATTTGTCATCCGTGTTAAGCAAGGAAATGACAGCTACAACGATTCAAGATTGTAAAGGCAATAAAAAAACATCGCTAGAAAGAAAGGCCTGTAAGACAGAGAGATTGTGTTCCATACAAGGAAAGCAGCAGTCTTTTTTTTTTATATTTATTCATTATGTATACAGTATTCTGTGTGTATGCCTGCAGGCCAGAAGAGGGCACCAGACCTCATTACAGATGGTTGTGAGCCACCATGTGGTTGCTGGGAATTGAACTCAGGACCTTCAGAAGAGCAGGCAATGCTCTTAACCACTGAGCCATCTCTCCAGCCCCAAGCAGCAGTCTTTTTAAGGCTATCCCTGTCAGACATTTGATCCTAAGCTGGCCCCTTAATTCCCATTGAGCATTGTAATCATGGTGCTAGATAGCTGCAGGAGTTCAGTGGTTTGCGCTGGAGCCCCTCCTCAGGAGCGCAGTGTGTAGCTGGAGCCCCTCCTCAGTAGTGCAGTGTGCGCTAGAGCCCCTCAGGAGCGCAGTGTGCACTGGAGCCCCTCCTCAGGAGCGCAGTGTGCACTGGAGCCCCTCCTCAGGAGCGCAGTATGTGCGCTGGAGCCCCTCCTCAGGAGCGCAGTGTGTGCACTGGAGCCCCTCCTCAGGAGCGCAGTGTGTGCGCTGGAGCCCCTCCTCAGGAGCGCAGTGTGCGCTGGAGCCCCTCCTCAGGAGCGCAGTATGTGCGCTGGAGCCCCTCCTCAGGAGCGCAGTGTGTGCACTGGAGCCCCTCCTCAGGAACGCAGTATGTGCGCTGGAGCCCCTCCTCAGGAGCGCAGTATGTGCGCTGGAGCCCCTCCTCAGGAGCGCAGTATGTGCGCTGGAGCCCCTCCTCAGGAGCGCAGTGTGTGCACTGGAGCCCCTCCTCAGGAGCGCAGTGTGTGCACTGGAGCCCCTCCTCAGGAGCGCAGTGTGTAGCTGGAGCCCCTCCTCAGGAGCGCAGTGTGTAGCTGGAGCCCCTCCTCAGGAGCGCAGTGTGTAGCTGGAGCCCCTCCTCAGGAGCGCAGTGTGTGCACTGGAGCCCCTCCTCAGGAGCGCAGTGTGTGCGCTGGAGCCCCTCCTCAGGAGCGCAGTGTGTGCGCTGGAGCCCCTCCTCAGGAGCGCAGTGTGCGCTGGAGCCCCTCCTCAGGAGCGCAGTATGTGCGCTGGAGCCCCTCCTCAGGAGCGCAGTGTGCGCTGGAGCCCCTCCTCAGGAGCGCAGTGTGTGCACTGGAGCCCCTCCTCAGGAGCGCAGTGTGTGCACTGGAGCCCCTCCTCAGGAGCGCAGTGTGCGCTGGAGCCCCTCCTCAGGAGCGCAGTGTGCGCTGGAGCCCCTCCTCAGGAGCGCAGTGTGTGCTGGAGCCCCTCCTCAGGAGCGCAGTGTGTGCTGGAGCCCCTCCTCAGGAGCGCAGTGTGCACTGGAGCCCCTCCTCAGGAGCGCAGTGTGCGCTGGAGCCCCTCCTCAGGAGCGCAGTGTGTGCACTGGAGCCCCTCCTCAGGAGCGCAGTGTGCACTGGAGCCCCTCCTCAGGAGCGCAGTGTGTGCACTGGAGCCCCTCCTCAGGAGCGCAGTGTGTAGCTGGAGCCCCTCAGGAGCGCAGTGTGTGCACTGGAGCCCCTCCTCAGGAGCGCAGTGTGCGCTGGAGCCCCTCCTCAGGAGCGCAGTGTGCACTGGAGCCCCTCCTCAGGAGCACAGTGTGTAGCTGGAGCCCCTCCTCAGGAGCGCAGTGTGTAGCTGGAGCCCCTCAGTAGTGCAGTGTGCGCTAGAGCCCCTCCTCAGGAGCGCAGTGTGTAGCTTGAGCCCCTCAGTAGTGCAGTGTGCGCTAGAGCCCCTCCTCAGGAGCGCAGTGTGCTCTGGAGCCCCTCCTCAGGAGCGCAGTGTGCACTGGAGCCCCTCCTCAGGAGCGCAGTGTGTAGCTGGAGCCCCTCCTCAGGAGCGCAGTGTGTGCACTGGAGCCCCTCCTCAGGAGCGCAGTGTGCGCTGGAGCCCCTCCTCAGGAGCGCAGTGTGTGCACTGGAGCCCCTCCTCAGGAGCGCAGTGTGTGCGCTGGAGCCCCTCCTCAGGAGTGCAGTGTGTGCGCTGGAGCCCCTCCTCAGGAGCGCAGTGTGCGCTGGAGCCCCTCCTCAGGAGCGCAGTATGTGCGCTGGAGCCCCTCCTCAGGAGCGCAGTGTGTAGCTGGAGCCCCTCCTCAGGAGCGCAGTGTGTGCACTGGAGCCCCTCCTCAGGAGCGCAGTGTGCACTGGAGCCCCTCCTCAGGAGCGCAGTGTGTGCACTGGAGCCCCTCCTCAGGAGCGCAGTGTGCACTGGAGCCCCTCCTCAGGAGTGCAGTGTGTAGCTGGAGCCCCTCCTCAGGAGTGCAGTGTGCACTGGAGCCCCTCCTCAGGAGTGCAGTGTGTGCTGGAGCCCCTCCTCAGGAGTGCAGTGTGCGCTGGAGCCCCTCCTCAGGAGCGCAGTGTGCACTGGAGCCCCTCCTCAGGAGCGCAGTGTGCACTGGAGCCCCTCCTCAGGAGTGCAGTGTGTGCACTGGAGCCCCTCCTCAGGAGCGCAGTGTGTGCACTGGAGCCCCTCCTCAGGAGCACAGTGTGTAGCTGGAGCCCCTCCTCAGGAGTGCAGTGTGCGCTGGAGCCCCTCCTCAGGAGTGCAGTGTGTGCACTGGAGCCCCTCCTCAGGAGTGCAGTGTGCACTGGAGCCCCTCCTCAGGAGCACAGTGTGTAGCTGGAGCCCCTCCTCAGGAGTGCAGTGTGCGCTGGAGCCCCTCCTCAGGAGCACAGTGTGTAGCTGGAGCCCCTCAGGAGCGCAGTGTGCACCGGAGCCCCTCCTCAGTGGTCACAGTGTAGCTAATTTACAAGCTCTAGAGCATCAGCATTGCCCAACCTGAAGGCATGAAAATTAAATATTCTCTGGAACTTTGAAGAGAAGATTCAGGGCTAAGTTGAAAGGCACTGAAATTGTCTGTGTTGAAACAAGGTTAGTAGTTACAAGCTTTGGAAACTGGTATCTAGAATTAGCTGTTCATAATCGGTAGGGAGACATGTTTCAACTTTGATATATTAGCAGTGTTGCATGTTGCCTGGGAAGAAGTTCTTCACAGGGGCACTTGCATATGAAGGCAGTATGTATGCAGCACAATACAAGATTTTTAAATAATGTATTTTTGTTTCTTTTCTCTTTTTTACATAAGTGGGTAGAAATATTTGAAATCTTTAAAAGAAAAAATACTCTTTTTACTTATTACTAACATGATGAGTGCATTCCAGCAATGTGTGTGCACACACCCTTGACATCCCGTTTGCATCTCAAAATGTCACCTTGGCAGGTTGCTGTTTGATGTTCAACTCCAGGGAACCAGACCCTCCAGCGGGACAGATACTATGGAGGAGGGTTCTGGAGGTCTGTTGCCACCTTCTGAGCAGCAAGTCACCTAGTGCTTGTAGAGGACCTTCCAGGCAGCAGGGACAGCGCAGCAGTTCCCCCACTGACTCAGCTGGACACCTCAAAAACAGCAGCATCATGGGGGATGACTGAAAAGCTCATGTCCATGGAGGAGGACAAACTGCTCTTCACCCTCACGATCCTGAGCTGAACAGCTAGTTCAACCCACCATTGACAAAACCTTACAGGTGCTGGGCGGTGGTGGCGCACGCCTTTAATCCCAGCACTCGGGAGGCAGAGGCAGGCGGATCTCCGTGAGTTCGAGGCCAGCCTGATCTACAAGAGCTAGTTCCAGGACAGACACCAAAGCTACAGAAAAACCCTGTCTCGAAAAACTAAAAAGAAAAAGAAAACAAAACCTTCCAGGTCAGAGAATTCAGATCCTAACCCCTGAGGTGCCCCCTCACAGTGCCACAGGCCAGTGAGATGGATCAGTTTGTAAAAGTGGGTGAAGGCAAAGCCAAGCCCTCTGACCTGAGTGTGATTGCGTGGGTCCACCAGAAAGTTGTCCTGCTCTCGAAAGTGCTGGGAACGGGGAGTGAGGATGGAGAAGAGAAATAGACAAGCAACAGAAGATAGAGTTGGGGGGCATTCGGTGAATACTGTATCTGCCCAAATCTGTTTCTCATAGCCGTTTATAACCCAAGAATGGGGGGGGGCAAAAGGCTTCCTTACCATGATACAATGAGCCAACGAGTGTAATTACTTCCTTATTTCCCAAAACATCCAGTAATCATGCCGTAGATCAAATATCCAGTGTCTGGCCTTGAGGATCAAGAATAGGTTTGAATTCTCTGACCTTAAGTCAAGATGGACCAGAGTCAGCACACACAAAATAATGTCAAAATGAAACAAACCCAAACATCTTGGTCTGAGAAGACTCTGAGTGGGTGCAAGCCCTTGCCAACAGGCCCGCGGAGCACTCTGAAGGAGGAACCTGTTGCAGGCTGTCCTCTGCTCCACGTGTGCACTGTGGCCGTGACACACACACACATTCAAAGGAGTAAATACAAATTTTCAGTGTCGCTAGGCGGGGGTGGCACATACCTATAATCCCAGCACTTGGGAGGCAGAGGCAGGTGGATCTCAGTTTGAGACCAGCCTAGTCTACACAGCGAGTTCCAGGACAGCAAGGACAGTTACACAGAAAAACCCCATCTCCAAAAACAAGACAAAATTTTTTTCCAATTTAAATATTTTATTAGACATTCCATTTTCCACCTGTTTTATGATAGACATTGCATTTTCCACTTAGGATACAGTGCTTATAAAGTGCAATGCTTACTTCACTCTGTGCACACGTTCCATGTTCAAGTATTGAGAATGCCCAGTAAATTTATTGTAGCAGTTTGAATTTGAAACTGCCGTGTAACTTGCTAAATTTGGGTCCTTCAAATGTTTCCCTGTGGAACAATGCTACCCCTCTACTTGGATTGACTTAATCCACCTCTTCAGTGGTGGACCCTGAAGAAGCACCACCAGATGGAGGAGCTCCTCCACCAGGGAAGTCACCAGGCATTCCTCCAGGCATCCCACCAGGAGTCTGGTACAGCTTGGTAATGATAGGGTTGCAGACTTTCTCCAGTTCCTTCTGCTGGTGTTCAAATTCTTCCTTCTCTGCAGTCTGGTTCTTATCCAGCGAACTGATGATCTCGTTGCACTAAGACAATTTTTTTTTAAAGTATCTTAGGGGAAGAGTTAATGATATTAGGGCTCAGTGTAGTGGTAGACAGAATCGCACAGCATGCACAAAGCTCAGTAAGCATCTTTCCCTCCTCCCCAAATGGAAAATACCATCAAATTTCATGCTCTGGAAAAATATTGATTCAAAAAATGAATACCCCTCCAATGTACAGAACACTCTCAAAGTGCTAGCAAGTTTCCACAGAAGGAGGACCCCTTTATTCAAATAGATTTTATCTCTAAGAAGAAAGGAAAAATAGCTAGGGGTACACAGAATTTATCATCTTAGCATTCCAGAGGCTGAGGCGGGAAGATTAAAAATTCAGGACCGGCCTGAGGATCATAGTGACACCCTATCTTCAAAAAAGGGAAGAGCCAGCTGTGGTGGTGTATGCCTTCAATGCCAGGATTCTGGAACCAGAGGAAGTGATCTCTGGAAGTTGGAAGCCAGCCTGAACTATGTAGTGAGATCTGATATAAAACCAAATATATATATGTTTTAATTTAAGGACGAAGAGCCTGGTGCACAGGTATCCCAGGGAGGTAGAGGCAGGAGTTAGAAGTTCCTACCGTCATGTAATGAGTTCATGTACATTTGTTGAATATCCAACTCACAATTTACAGTGTTAAAACTTTTCCAGTCTCTGCTGGGCAATGATGGCACACACCTTTAATTCCAGCATTTGGGACGCAGAGATAGGAGGATTATTTCCGTGAGTTCGAGGCCAGCCTGGTCTACAGAGCTAGTTCCAGGACAGCCAGGGCCACACAGAGAAATCCTGTCTCCAAAACCAAAACAAACAGGAAATCTTTCCCAGTCTCAGTCTTTTTTTTTTTCAGATTTATTTATTTTTATTTTATGTATACATTATAACTTTATTTATTTTTTCCTGTTTTTTCGAGACAGGGTTTCTCTGTAGCTATGGAGCCTGTCCTGGAACTAGCTCTTGTAGGTCAGGTTGACTTCGAACTCACAGAGATCCGCCTGCCTCTGCCTTCCGAGTGCTGGGATTAAAGGCATGTGTCAACACCACCCGGCTTTATGTATATGTTTGTGTGTCTGTTAGTTTATGTGCACCACACTTACGCCTGGCGCCTAAGGAGGCCAAAGGGCATTGTGTTCCCTGGAACTGGTTGTATGTACAACTATGAGTCACCCTGACATAGAGACCCGGGTCCTCTGGAAGAACAAGGCGGTAAGCACTCTTTACCACTGAATCTCTCTAGCCCTTCCAGTCTCGGGCTGGAGAAGTGGCTCTTCCAGAGGACCTGAGTTCATCCCAGCACCCACACACCACAGTCATACCAGCTCCAGTGCCCCAGGTCTCCTTGCACTCCGCTGCACTGGGGCTCGAGCCCTGGTCCTGCACTTGTGAGCATGCGCCTACATATGCTCCACACACGTAACTAAAAATAATAAAATCTTTAAAACATGATACCTAGGAATTTTATGTATTTATATTTTGTTTCTTGGGACAGGATCTTGCTGGGTAGCCTTAGGTAGACAGATACTTGTTACGAAGCCCAGGTTGGCTTCTGATTCAGAGCAGTCCCCGGGCGGGCGCCATTAGCTTTTAGGAGTCCTTGTCCCCTGTGACAGTCACTGTGATGTACAAGACTCGACTCAAGACCGAAAATGTTGGATTTCTGTTAATGTTAGGTAGGCTCAAGTTAGGATTAAAAATTGTTCCTCGAATTTCATTAGCTTTAGCTGGCGCTACAATTTCGATGGCGTAACCAGAAGAAAAGTCACTCAAAATGGTTTTTCTTTGGTTAAAGATTATTCATCCTACCCTCCAGATCTCTGAGTGAATGCTCTCACTATACAAGTTAATTTTATTTTCTTCCTACTAAGAATTATGAAACGGGGGGTTGGAGAGATGGTTCAGAGGTTAAGAGCACTGGCTGCTCTTCCAGCGGACCTGAGTTCAATTCCCAGCAACCACATAGTGGCTCACAACCATCTATAATGAGATCTGGTGCCCTCTTCTGGTCTGCAGGTACACGTGTATATATAATAAATCTTAAAAATAAAAAAGAGAATTATGAAACAGGTGTCATTTTAATCAATCAAGATCCAGAATTATCAAACATGCCTGTAGAGACTCCATGCTTCAAAGGCCATTTCTCCTGTGGAATGTGAATGAGGCCTGTGCCTCTTGGTGAGCTGTCAGATTGTACCATCCGTGTGAAGGAAAACAGTCCAGCCAGAACTCTTCTCAGCAGAAGGGACATTCTCTTCCCCCTTGGGACAGTTGACTTGAGTTGTTCTAATAAGAACATGGCATTGTTAAGGCCTGGCCTTAACCTGAGGAGGAATTGGCCAAGCCTTTGTAGCTCTCAGCAAAATATAATCAAACTGTACATTACTTAAATCAGTCTGTTTCCCTCCCCTTCACTGAAGGCTGCTGAGTTGGGGTGGCAGAACGCACGTGCTCAGTTGATAGAGGCCCTGAATAACATGCCGAGCATGGCACAAAGCCAGGCTGGTGGTGAGTGCCTGTGACCTCCTGAGTAGGGTTAGTCAGGAGAGTCAGCTATAGTGGGAGTTTGAGGCCAGCCTACACATCTGTAATCCAAATACCTCGCATCACAAGTGAAAGTCTAGCCTGACCAACTTAGTGTAGGGACCTAGCTAAATATAGAACACTTGCCTAGCATCCAGACACAGGACTAGGGTTCAAGCCCAGTGAAATGAAGAACTGAGGAACAACTTAGGAACAATGACGTCAACTCAAGTAGGGAAGCAGAGTCTGGGGACAAGCCAGAAAAGGTCTTTTTTCTTTCTTTCTTTTTTTATTATTTTAAAAAATATTTATTTATTTATTTGTTATGTATACAATAGTCTATCTGTATATATGCCTGCAGGCCAGAAGAGGGCATCAGACCCCATTACAGATGGTTGTGAGCCACCATGTGGTTGCTGGGAATTGAACTCAGGACCTTTGGAAGAGCAGGCAATGCTCTTAACCTCTGAGCCATCTCTCCAGCCCCCATCTTTCTTTCTTTCTTTTTTCCAAGACAGGTTTTTTTTCCCCTGTATCCCTGGGTTGTCCCCCTCCCCACCCCCTGAGCACTGGGATTAAAGGTGCGTACCACCACCAAGGAGAAAAAAAAACTCTTACTATGAAGGAAACCACCAGACAGAGTAGCACAGAAAGACCTTAAATGTTTGGGATTTTCTGAAATTGCTGATCAAGAGGAGCTGGCGTTGATGCAGAATCACTGGGATCGTTTACCACTGTCTAGTAATCACTTTTTAAACAGTTCAGTGTGTGCGTTTCTCAGAGCACACGATCAGATTCTGAAGTCGCCCAATTTTCAGAACAAAAGCCCCTGGGGTGGGGACACCATCCATTTCCTGCCCTTATTGCTGGAGATAAGTACAGCATGCTCTGAGCCAGAGCGCATGCAGTTAGCTCCCTGGCGTCTCCGCCAGATGATTCTCCCACTGCCCTGCAGAGGGATGTGTAGGCGTGGAAACAGAGGAAGGGGCACATCCTTTGTATAAACGAGTTCCCTGGATTCTGACTTTGCTGACTTCAGTGTGGCAAGGGCTCCATTGGTAGCATGTTTGCTGCATGAGCATGAAGACCTGGGTTTGATTTCTAAAACCCACATTAACAAGAGCCTGGGTGCTGGTGCTGATGGGGGCCAACCGGCCTCGCCAACTTGGTGAACCCTAGGCTAGTGAGAGACCCTGCCTGCAAACACAGGTGGATGGGTAGGCAAGGTGGGTGATACCCAAGGCTGACCTCTAGATCCCTTGCACACATAACTGTGCACACGCAGGAAGAAACTGCCTGCCCGTCAGTATCACCACAAAAGCCCAACAACTCGAGACCCAAGTTTGTATTGTGCTAAGATTTGGATCCAAATATTTCATACGAAATTCCCGACTGCCAAATCACACTCCCAGCTCACAACGTTCACTCTTTTTGGTTGTCTCCGTGTTGGGGGTCAAACCAGGGCCTCCCAAATGCTGGGCACACACTCCACTTCCGAGTGTCACGCCTACTCCGAGGTCAAACTTCTTTTGAAACTTGAACTCAGAATCTGGAAGCATAAGGGAAGCCTTTTTGTGTTTGTGTTTGTCCTGCTTTGGTTGAGCCCCTGTGTTGGGCAGTGTTATACTAACTATATTGTGTGGTGGCCAGACTTTCAGGCCAGCTCATACCTGACTACACAGGAGGTGGTCACCTGGCCTTCTAGACAGGATGTTGCCATGCTAAACAAAGGATCAGGATATGCTAATACCATTCTGCTCCTTCTTTGTAGTTATGGAGATTGCCTGGGAAGAGGCCTTAACCCAGGCTACATGGCAGAGCAGCCATAGCTGTGGGCCTGACTTAGTCCTGCTACCCCGGAAACAGGATGCTAATGAATCTCCCCCTCAGTTTACATTTTGGTATAAAAGCTGTTTGGAGAATAAACACGGGTGAATTTTCAGGATGTGAACTCAGGATTTCATGAGGGATCCCTGAGTATCTCCCTCCCAATAAAGACATGTGAGTTGTGTCTTTATTCCCACGCCTCCCCTCTGGTCTGGAGAAATAATTTATGGCCTGGGCTGGCACCGGCCCCTGGCCCCCCTGCTGCATGAAGGTGTTATATATTTTTTTAAAAGATTTGTTTATTATGTATACAACATTCTGCCTCCATGTATGCCCGCACGCCAGAGGATGGCACCAGATCTCATTACAGATGGTTGTGAGCCACCATGTGGTTGCTGGGAATTGAACTCAGGACCTCTGGAAGAGCAGTCAGTGCTCTTAACCATTAAGCCATCTCTCCAGCCCATGAAGGTATTATATTGATCCTAGGAACTGAACCTGGATTAAATTCGAGCACACGGTTCTCAGAGCTTTACTTCTTGCTGTGGACAGCACTAATTCTCAAGTGTCAACTCTGACAGAGAGAGGAGAGACCGGCAACTCTCAGCCGTTCAGTAGTTTGTAAAAATGTCTGAGGGGACACTGGGTAGAAGCGATTCTGAATCGGAAGCACTCAGTGTCTGCCTCTGCAGTTCCCTGGCAAGATTCTTGAGGGTACCGACATGGAAATTCTGAGTATAACTTGATTTGCATTAGTCCCCATTCTGTATATTATAATTCCACTATGTATTCATTCATTTCAGGTGTGTATATGTCATAACAAACATGTGGAGGCCCGGAGACAACATGTGGGGGTCAGTTCTCTCCTTCAGTGGTTCCAGGGATTGACCTCAGTCTTCAGGCTTGGCATCAAGCATCAAGCAACTTTACCCACAGAGTTGTCTTACTGGTCCCTGTTAGAGTTTGTAGCGTACCCTAAAATCTCTATCAAGACAGCTCAGTGGTAAACGGCACTGTTGCCTCACCTGATAGGGTGAGTTGGGTTTCTACCACATGGTGTAGCAGGAATCAGCTCCAGAGAACCCAATTCCCAGCACTCACACTGTGGTTCACGGTCTGTAACTTCAGTTCCATGGGATCCCAGTGCCCTCTTCTGGCTTCCTCAGGCACTGCACATACACAGTACTCAATAATGCAGACAAAATACCTGCGGCATTCTAGAAGAACCAACTTTCAGAAGTGGTCCGCAGACCTCCTGTGTATGTCAGCACGTGTATGGTGCACACACATGAACACACTGAACCTGGGTGAAGCTGCTGCATGTATGTGAGATTAACCTCCTGGACCGTGGTTTGCTCATCTGTTGCAGAGAAAACTGCATTTTGCCTGTGACAGGGCTGCAAATAAGGATTAAATCGATTTTATATGTACTGGTACTCAAAATAGTACCTATTAATAGTCAAGTGATGTTAGCCAATTATTTTCCATCATTGTTAAAGAGAGATGCCAAGCCATGGGGCAGAAGCCAGAAACTTCAGCAGTCAGTGAGGACAGCCATTCGGAGCTGAGGCCAGTTTTGCTGCCTGAGACCAAGAGAAGGAAAAGGGGGACGTGGATGATGCCATTGCTCTTGATGCATTTAAAGAGAACTCCAGGCTGTCGCTGTTTGCCTCTGTAGACCACAAGCCCAGAGAGCCAGCGAGACCGATTGTGAGGACTTTCGTAGGCTGAAAATTTTTTCCTGAGGCTTTGGGAGGAACTGACCAGAAAAATACCTTAGAAATGGAAATAAAGAGGCTCTGGAGGAAACAGGGCTGCCTCCATGATCTCGTGTGACCATCCTCTCCTCTCCAACACTTCTAAGTCCTCTTTAAGGACCTGCCTTTTTTTTTTTTTTTTGGTTTTTCGAGACAGGGTTTCTCTGTGGCTTTGGAGCCTGTCCTGGAACTCACTCTGTAGACCAGGCTGGCCTCAAACTCACAGAGATCCGCCTGCCTCTGCCTCCCGAGTGCTGGGATTAAAGGTGTGCGCCACCACCACCCGGTAAGGACCTGACTTCTTTCTCAGAAATCCATACATGGACATTCAACTCCAGGGCAGTCTTTTGGCCACAATGAACCATCCTTTCTGTCAATAATTCAGAAATCCATGTGACAGATGTTGGACCAGCTCAAGATATGGAGGCTTGAAGCACACACAGTGGCTCACAGCCATCTGTACTGAGACCTGGTATGCAGGTATACAGACATGCATACCAGCAGGACCCTGTATACATAAGAAACAAATCTAAAAGACTAAAGAGGAAAATTGATAGAAACCTGGAAGAAATTATGCAGAGAATAATGTTCCCTTTTTTCCTGGGAGAAAGCATGATGCAGTCTTGGAATGGTTGTTGGCTTCGTTGAGATGGGTTTCATTTCTCATTCTGTGGCCCAGGCCAGCTGAGAGCTCACAGCATCCCAAGTGTGTATATCTGTGTATCATGAGCATGCTGATACCCATAGAGCTGAGAAGAAGATGTTGGATCCCCTGAAACTGGGTTATCAATGGGTGTGAACCACCACGTGGGTGCTGGGAACTGAATCCAGATCTTCTGTAAGAGCAACAAGTGTAGTAATATGAGCGGCGGGGCTGCGTCCCCAACACCCCATCCTGCCTGCTCGACTAGCTTTTACCCCGAAATAACAACACACAAACTGTATTCATTTAATCACTGCTTGGCCCATTTCTATCTAGCCCTTACTGGCTAATTCTGATATCCTGATCAACCCATCTCTAATAAACTGTGAGCACCGGTCTTACCGGGAAGATTCTAGTCTAAGTCCATCCTGGGTCGGAGCTGGGGCTCCGGAGAGGAGACCTGTGGAGTCCGAGCTCACTTCCTCTTCCTCCCGGCATTCTGTTCTGTTTACTCCACCTACCTATGTCCTAACCAATAAAATGGGCCAAGGCAGTTCCTTTATTAGCCAATGACCTTCCTCCATCACAACAAGTGCTTTTATTTATTTTTTTCAATACAGCATTTCTCTCTGTAGCTCTGGCTGTTCTAGAACTCACTGTGTAGACCAGGCTGGCCTTGAACTTACAGAAATTCACCTGCCTCTGCCTCCTAAGTGCTGGAATTAAAGGTGTGCACCACCACCACCTGGAGCAATAAATGCTCTTAAATGCTAAGCCATCTTTCTACCCCAACACCCAGTCCTTACAAAAAAAAATTAGCTGGGCATCATGACATACACTTTTAATTCCAGCAGAGGCAGGAGGATTTCTGTGAATTTAAGACCAGTCTATTCTGCACAGTGAGTTTCAGGACAGCCAGAGTTACACAGTGCAACCCATAAAAAAAAAAAAAGGACCGGGCGGTGGTGACACACGCCTTTAATCCCAGCACTTGGGAGGCAGAGGCAGGCGGATCTCTGTGAGTTCGAGACCAGCCTGGTCTACAGAGCTAGTTCCAGGACAGGCTCCAAAGCCACAGAGAAACCCTGTCTCAAAAAACCAAAAAAAAAAAAAAAAGAGAGAGAGAGAGAGAGAGAGAAAGAGAGAGAGAGAGAGAGAAAGGTAGATTTTACCCAACTGCCATTTCAAGATTCAGGAAGCTGAGGTGGGGGATTGCGGTGAGCTAGAGACCAACGTGGAATACAGAGCAAGACCGTCTTAAAACTACAAAAACCAACAGCTTCTGCTGCTGTACTTTCTCTTTCCTCATGGGCACAGTTTCACACAGCCCTAGGGACCATGAAAATCCTGATGAAAACCCCACAGTTGGGAAGCGGAGGCAGGAGCACTGAGGGTGATGCCACCCTAGTCTAAAAGTCAAACAACCAAGGACAAAGGGTGGATCATTCCATGCTACTGACTTGGGAAGGCAGAAAAGCCCACAGACGCTCTCCACGGTATCTCCATCCAGAGTATTGCACTATTCGCTCCTGCTTCTTCAGAGCACCTGGGGCTTGGTCCATGTGCACTTATTAGTGTAATGTTTGGTTAGTTCTTAGATCCTGCCTACCATCTCCAAATGGCTCCTATCCCCAGTGACATGTGGGTAACATGTGTTAGGGCCAGAGATAGAAGAAGTCAAGGGTTCCCAACACTGCCGAAAAAAGAAAAAAATGAACGAGTGAACAGAACTGACCATCAATAGTGCTTGTAATATTTCTTTCTTTTTTTGTTTGTTTTTTAGTTGTTTTAGTTTGGGGCTGGGGGACAATTTCATTAAGAGTTTAGGAGGAGGCGAGAGGTGGTAGCACATGACTTTAATCTCAACACTCAGGAGGCAGAGTTAGAGGTCAGCCTGGTCTACAGAGTGAGTTCCAGGACAGCCAAAGCTAACAGAGGAATCCTGTCTCCAAAAAACAAACAAAAAAAGAGTTCCGCAGAGGGCCATGGGGATATACAGCAGGTGACAACTACTGTTCAGCAGATTGACCTACCGGATGAATGACTCTCTGATGGGGGAGCCCCACCTGGTACGGCGGTAAGGTCACTGATTGTAAGTGACAAGTTGCTCTTGTCTGGAATGTCTCTCCTGTGCCACCTCATCCGTTTCCTAATAACAGCCATGGGTATTTCCCACGCTTGTGTGTTTATCTCATGACTATTGGGCCCATATATTACTGTGGATGGTCAGGAAGGTGATTTCTGCTTAAATGCATAATTCTGATGAATAGAAATACTATGATATTTTTCATTATTCAGATGGACATAAGAAAGTAACAGTATCCTCAGTCACAAAAACAGTTAACTTTAGACTTCAGAACAAATTCAAAGCTATCTGGTTGCCCCTAGAGACAAACACACGAGGTCATTTCCCCAGGTCAGGCTTGAGGCAGTTTGGCAGACATCACCCAGCAGTGCTGGTCTTTCTGCACGTGCTTCCTACCACTCTGGGTCCAGCTAACTAACTGCCATTGTTAAGTCTTGAATTCCAGTGTCATTCTCTGTCTGGAACCCTTGCCAGCTTAGAGCCACATTACTCAATGGATGGTCAGGGTGACCGCCTCAGCCTGGGAAAAGCTGTGTGTCCTATCTTGTGTTACGAGATGGGTTGGGCCTGAAAATGCAACATAATTGTCCAGAGGTTGGCTGTGAGAGGAGTGGGATGCAGAGCTATGTGGAAGGCTGCTATGGAAAGAGCTGGGCAGAGGGGCGAGTGTGCATGCATGTGAGTGTGTGTGCATGTGTGTTGAGCGTGTGAGAGAGAAGTGTGTGTGTGTGAGAGAGAGAGCAAGCTGTGTGGAAGAGCTGCTGCTACGTGGAGGAGCTGTGCCTAGGAGCCACGTAGAGTGCCGTGTGGTGAGAGAGCTGTGCCTGGGAGCCATGTAGAGTGCCGTGTGGTGAGAGCTGTGGAGATTAATTGCACAGTTGTGGCTGTGTGGAGGAGGATGAAGCTCTAGCTGCAGAGAAAAGAGATGCAGAAGAGAAATGTGTGTAAAAGAAAGATGTGAAGATGGATGTGTGTGTAGAGATGTATGGCATGCAGGAGAGAGATGTTTGTATGTAAAGAGAGACATGTAGCTGTATGTAAAGAATGTAACTTCATGGAGACAGAGAAGCACAGACAGGATTGTTTAAGATGAAGTAAAAGAGAAAGTTCCCATCAGAAAGTGTGTTCCTTTATTTTCCCCTCAGATAGAAAAGTCTAGCCCTCGCTGCCTTCGTGGATTTTTTGCATTCCCTGGTGCTGATTGGAGATTGCCCTCTCCACCCCCAGTTAGTTTTAAGAGAAAATCAACAGGGTAAGAAAATTGCAACCCATTCAGCTGGGAGGAGGGGTGACCATGCCTTTTTGTTTGTTTGTTTGTTTTCTTTTGGTTTTTCGAGACAGGGTTTCTCTGTGGCTTTGGAGCCTGTCCTGGAACTAGCTCTTGTAGACCAGACTGGTCTCGAACTCACAGAGATCCACCTGCCTCTGCCTCCCGAGTGCTGGGATTAAAGGTGTGCGCCACCATCGCCCGGCTTTGACCATGCCTTTTGTAAGCAGCCAAGTGAGGCAAAGAGAAGTGGAATTCAGGGAATGAGAAAGCCCCGAGGGAAGGCAGGCACCAGCTCTGGAAAAAGACAGACGAAAAAGCAAAGGTACAGTTTCCTGAAATTAATTCAGAAGAGAGGCCAGGTTCTGCTGAGCTATGGCAAGGCTCAGTAAGACACTGAAGTGGTTCATTTTGGAATAAATATCTTCCATTAAAGGGGCAGATTAGTTATCAGTACTAAAACTTAGCATCTCAGGGGCTGGAGAGATGGCTCAGAAGTTAAGCGTGCTCGTTTCTCTTGCAGAGGACTAGGTTTGGTTCCCAGCACCCATTTGGTAGTTTACCACCCACCTGTAACTCCAGTTCTAGGAGGAACTGACACCTTCCCAGCATATACTGCACAGACAGCGCACATACATGCATGTGGGCAAACACACCCACACGTAAAATAAATAAATCTAAAACAAGCAAAAAAAAAATTTGCTCTCTCTCCTGGTGGCTGTGGCTTTACAAGTCACACCTGTTTTACAGGCCTGTGTAGCTAGAGTGGCGGAATGGTTTCTCAGTCACGCGAGAATCGCTGGCCCAGGGCATCCTTCGGGTGCCCGAGTGCTGTCATCAATTCCAGTCCCCCAGCTTAAGAAAAGCAGGCTCAGCACTGTTTACTGTGAATCAGTCTTTATTCTGCACGTGTGGCGCATCAACAAGTCAACAGAGACGACAGCGTTACAGACTGCAGGTTAGCGTCACGGCGTTATGCAGTTCACACAGTTCATGTTAGCTTGTTCTGGGTTTTTTTTTCTTTTTAATTTGACACTTTTATTTAGAGTTTTATTTTTACAAGAGAAGACACAAGGTAAAGAAAGACAACCTGTTTGGAGAGGGATTGTGGTGGTGAGGGTAATGTCACTGTCATGACCAGTACTGAAAGTCTTCCATATCCCTCTCCTGGGTAGGTCACCCTGGTCCCACACAGCAGTTCTCTCTAGCACAGCACTGCAGATCGCAGCTGTGCGCTGCTGAGAACGCAAAGAAGGAAGAACTCACAAGGGAACTTTTGATGTTGGGAATAATTCTCATAGTACCAAAGAGTCGAGAAATCTACATCGACTGGCTGCTGGGAATTGGGAGTGACCTTCCCTAACCTATTCCTAACCACAAGTGCCTTGTGCAAAACAGCTAAGATGTGACTCTCTTGTCTGTCTCTCAACTGAGCGGAAGGGGCAGTCTGCCTCCGCCCACGTCAGCGAGCTCTGTGAAGAAACCCAAGTCAACTAAGAAGCTTTCGGACACGCTGGATCAGGCCTGAGGTAGGAGGAGGGATCCTGCGCGGAGGCAGCCCCGAGCCTGGGGAAGGGATTGAGCTGCAGGGAAGTGGGGAAGGGAGGAGGGGTGAGGCTGTTCCCCGACTTCTCAGGAGGAGCTACAGAGGCACACACAGCAGGTCGGAGACGACTCCACCTGTCACTTAGCATTGCTTCAGGGAAGGAACTAAAGCTGCTGAGCGACTTCTGATCTTTACACATTAAGGCGACGAAGAGGAACCATTTCGACTTTTTTCCCTAATGGGGCTTAGAATGCTCCCGCCAGGTTTTCGTTAAACTATGTCAAAATGCCTTTTTAGAAAACAAAAAGTATTGTCTCCTACGTATGATACAGTATTTACATTCCATGGGTTAAAGGGCGGAGACTGTAGTGGTGTGATCCCAGCTGATGGCCAGACACTAAGTCAGATCACAATGGCGGAGAAGGGCAAGGGCAAAGTGGGTCTCCCTGCCTACACAGGGCCGCTCTGCATTGCCAAGAATCCCGCAGGGGAAAAGCAAAGCAGACAAACAAAACAGAAAATGGAAGGGTGAGTGGGGAGGGCAGAGTGGATTCAAATCTACAAGCACTAAGGGAACACCAAAGGCAGCGTCACCACCCTCGCCATGGAAACCAAGCTGGTCCGTCCACCTGTTCTCAGAAGCAAGCTGGAGAGTGGTCCTATAGGGAAGTGGGCACTTCAGTTACAGATCAAGCTGTGTCTTATTTCACTCCTGAGTCCCACACAGAGACTTGGATCTGAGCTCCAGATGCCCAGGCTCTGCACTGTCCTGCCCAGGGGCAGAAAGGCGATGGACTTCACCGTGGGGTGTGACTCTCCAGCCCTGTGCTTGTGCTGAGGAGAGTGGGGGCCTTGAAGGCATCTACATTAGCTCACTATTCAGCCCCACTCAGCTTTCTTAAGAACCATTTCTGTAAACCTCAGAGAGAAAGTCCTGAGGCCTGCTTCCTTATCAAACAGAAAGCAACTTCCATCAGCATCTACAGCATGAGGGGATGCCAGAGCTTCTGCAGGGATATTTTATCTCCTTCCCCTGTCCCCTGACCTGCAAGTAGCACTCAGGATCAGCTGGTATTCAATGGTACTTCCCTTGGGCTGAAGCTGAAGTCTCCAAAGCTTCCAGAGAAATCGGCAAGTCCTAAGTCCGGTTCCGCCTCCCAAGCCCGCCACGCTGCCTGTCACTAGTCACGGACTGCCTGTTACTCCTTTATGGTAAGTGGCTAACAGCAGACACCCCATTCTCAATCACTCTTTCTCCTGCAAACCCCACTTGTTCCTCTGCTTACTCCAGACTCTGGACTTGAAACTCGGCCATAGAGTGGAGACCTGAGAGGTGATAGAAGAAAGGATGGAATGACGGGAACATGGGGTTTTACAAGAGTAGACTTTTCTTCTGCTATGATGGGAAACGGGAATAACCCAGAGAAGCCTGATAAAAGGAGGCCAATTTCAGGAGATCAGCAAATACAGTTCGGCACAAAACACAATTTTCATGGATTAAAATCTGCAACTTGATATCGGTTAGGCTAATTTCTTGTTTGTATTAGACATGCAAGTATAAGGTTACATTGTTATATATAGACTGTGGGGTCTTTCCTTCTCTCCCCCCCCATTTTAAAAACAAAAGATCGTCTAGTGCCTTGCAAAGAAGAAAAGACTTCTCACGCTAAGAACCGACCTGCAATGGTGTGCAGTAAGATGCTCTTTGTGTGGTTTGTCTTGTAAGAAATTTTCTTCTACGACTAAAATGAGGTTTTGAGTCAGCTTCTCTGTCATCTCTCCCCGCCGTGTGCCTCCCCAGCCTGGCCCCAGGGTCGGAGGCGAGAAGGAACTAGTACTCGCTCAGACTATGCCACTTGGCTATGGGCTTGCGGGGACTCTCACAGACCTCTCTCCAGTGTTCCGCACCACTGGCTGTGACACTGTGTGCCCCCAGGATCAGCCTCCCCACCACCTCGTTCTTAGTAGTGCGATCGAAGTCAATGACAAGGAACTCAATGCTGATCTCAGGCAGGAGGTCAGTGGGGATGTCATAGATGAAGGACTCATTGAAGACCGGGTTCAAAGTGCACTTCTTGACATGCGTTTTCTTCTTGGCAATGCGCTTTCTGCCGTAGTAGACGTTCACCTTGACATAAGGATCTGGGGCCGCCAAAGAGAAGAAAAAGAGAGACAGGCCTATGACACAGTCCTCTGCTGCATGTCGACCCTTCCGGGGTCCCATCAGTATTTACATAATGATTCATAACAGCAGCAAAGCCACAGTTATGAAGCAGCCATGGAATACTTGCATGGCTGGGGATCACCCTAACATGAGGACCCACGAGTTTAGAGGAGGACACTCTGTCGTCCGTATCTTTGCTGACCATCAGGGCATCAGTGGCTGCACCTGACATGCGTATACCTGAGTCTAGCTGCTTCGGTCAGGGCTGGGGAAACCAAGCAGGTGTGGAGTAGACCATGTACAGGTCTGAAGAAATCAAGGGGATGGGGACAGATATTGGCAGTCTTTCTCACAAGTCTCACCTGGTGTAAGACTTGCATGGGATTTAGAATACCCTTGTTGGCTCACCCCCAGCACCACAGTGGCTGGGGAAATCTATTGGCCTAGTCATGGGGAGGGAAAGTAGACAGAAGACTGGGTGGGTCTGGACATGCTGGAGTACGCCAGGGCCACGGTCGGGTGGGGTAGGGTTGAAGTAAATAGCTGCTACCTGAGAGACCGGTGATGTCCATCTTCGGCAAGTGTCTGGCTTTGAGGACCACCACTGTCATCCTCTGTGCCACGGGCTGGTACGACAGAGACACCTGGAGTTCCCCTCTGCTAATGCATTTCTGCAAGGGAGAGACCTCAGGTGAGAAGCCTGGAGGGGAGCAGGGGCTACACAGATCTGCAGGGGAGAAGGAAGAGCCTGCAGGAGGGCGTGCTGAGCGGCACGGAAGGGTGTGTATTCAGGTCAGGTACAGAAGCATGGGAAGTCAGCCCGAGTTCTCAAAGCTACACTGGCTGATACACATGTGACTGTGTGCCTTCTTTCTTTCTGTTGGTGGTCTTGGGAACTGCATGCTAGGCTGGGATTCTACCCCTAGCTGGGCCTTTAGTCTCAGCAGTGCAGAAGCAGATGCAGGAGTTTGAGGCCGGCCTTGCCAAGCCAGGGCTGCATAGTGAAATCCTGTCTCAAGGCAAAAGAAAATAAGAGAAAGAAAAAAAGAAAAGGAAAAAATTGTGTTGACCAAGCGGTAGTGTCACAATGCCTTAATCCCAGCAGAGTTAGGTGAGTCTCTGAGTTCAAGGTCAGCCCGGTCTACAGAGCCAGTCTCAGAGCATCCAGGGCTACCCAGAGAAAGCCGGTATTGATAGAGAAAGGAAGGAAGGCAGGCAGGCGCTCTATTGGGCTTCACCTAGGACACACTCACTCACTCTCGTTTATTCTCTGCCCCCACAGTGTCTCTCATTCCCAGACTGCTTCAAACTCATTATACATAGGCTTGGGTTTACTGCCCCTGCTCAGAGTGCTGGGTTTACAGTATACTGCCACACCTGCTCTCTTTTCTTTCTTTCTTTCTTTCTTTCTTTCTTTCTTTCTTTCTTTCTTTCTTTCTTTCTTTCTTTCTTTCTTTCTTTCTTATGTATACAATATTCTGTGTGTATGCCTGAAGGCCAGAAGAGGGCGCCAGACCTCTTTACAGATGGTTGTGAGCCAACATGTGGTTGCTGGGAATTGAACTCAGGACCTTTGGAAGAGAAGGCAATGCTCTTAACCACTGAGCCATCTCTCCAGCCCTCTTTTCTTTTTTTTTTTTAAGATTTATTTATTTATTATGTATGCAGCATTCCTTCCATGTACGCCTGCAGGCCAGAAGAGGGCGCCAGACCTCTTTACAGATGGTTGTGAGCCACCATGTGGTTGCTGGGAATTGAACTCAGGACCTCTGGAAGAGCAGGCAATGCTCTTAACCTCTGAGTCATTGCTCCAGCCCGCCCCCCACTTTGTGTTTTTGAGACAGGGTTTCTCTGTGTAGCCCTGGCTGTCCTGAAATTCACTCTGTAGACCAGGCTGGCCTCAAACTCACAGAGATCCGCCTGTCTGTCTCCCGAGTGCTGGAATAAAGGTGTCACTACTACCGCCCAACTAGTTTACTATCTTTTTCTTTTTTTTCAATTCCATTTGTCTACTCGTGTGTGTGTGTGTGTGTGTGTGTGTGTGCGCACATACATTTGCATGTCATATAGAAGTCAGAGGACAGTTTGTAGGAGTCTTCTTCTACCATGTAGTTTCACGGCATTAGCGCAGATCACCTGCTTTGGAGGCAAGCTCCTTCACCACAGAAAGAAACATCATCACACCTTTTTCTCTTTCCTTTCTTTTTAGTTTTTGTTTTGTTTGTTTCTTTTCAAGACAGGGTTTCTCGCCGGGTGGTGGTGGCACAAGCCTTTATTCCCAGCACTACAGAGCTAGTTCCAGGAAGACAGCATTTCTCTGTGTAGCCTTGGCTGTTCTGGAACTCATTCTGTAGAACAGGCTGGCCTTGAACTCACAGAGATCCGCCTGCCTCCGCCTCTTTAGTACTGGATTAAAGGCATGGCCACCACTGCCCAGCTTGCTGTTCCTCGTTCTAAAGCAGTGGCTCTTGCCCTTCCTAATACTGCAATCTTTTAATACAGTTCTGCATATTGTGGTGACCTCAACCATAAAATTATTTCATTGCTACTTCATAATTTTGCTGTTATGAATCATAATGTAAATATCCAATATGTGAGGATATCTGATATTTAAACCCCAAAGGGGTCACGAACCACAGATTGAGAACCACTGTTCTAAGTGGAGAAGTAGTTCTGGGGGTTTAATTTGGGGCCTCGGCATTCTTGGCAAGCTACAGCTTCCAACTGTGGCTTTCAGCTTTTGGAAAAGAAAAAGAAAGTAGCCCCTCTGGGAACTACCTTGGGACACAGTCAGCTGTAGGTGTCTTCATTAGTTTCAACTCATTAGAATGAATTGAGGGCTGGAGAGACGGCTCAGAGGTCCCGGCATTCACATGGTGGCTCCAGCCATCCACAATCCCAGTTCCAGGAAACCTGACATCATCTTTCACTTCTGACTTCCACGGGCACCAGGCATACATACGGTGCACACACAGGCAAAACATCCAGACACACGTGTGTGTGTGTACGTGTGTATGTGTGTGTACGTGTGTGTGTATGTGTGTGTGTGTGTGTGTATGTGTGTTTTTTATTAGAAACCATTAGACAAGGAGCTGGAGAGTTAACGTGGGGGTTAAGAGCACTGGCTGCTTTAGCAGAGGACCTGGGTTCAATTTTCAGTACCCGAAAGGAGGCTTGTTGTGGAATATTACTTTAACTATGTAAAGGTGTGTTACATTTGTTTAAGCTGCCTTTGTTTAATTTTGTAAAGACGTGTTTCAGGACAACTAAGCCTGTTACACGGAGAAATCCCGTCTCAAAAAGTGTCCACTCCTTGCCTCCCCCTCCCGAGAAAAAGAGGTTCTGACGTACAGCGAGCACGACCAGCCAGCACATTAAGTAGAGACAATAAGTTATGTAAAAATGCCTGCCACAGTGCAGGCACCAGCTTCCAAGAGCTGCGGCGGTTGAATGCAGCTCTCAGTTAAACATTTAAACAGGCTTAAGGCTCAGCTCTAACAGACCCAAGCAGGGCAGACCCATCCGCCAGTGCAGTCACTTTGCCTTTAGGTATGGCTCACGCGGCCAGACAAGGCTAGAGACAAGGAGTAAAGACAGGTCCAGATGAGAGAAGCCTCTGGACAGGTTACAGTGTGCATAACGATGTGCAGGGAAAGAAAGTCATAGGAAAAATAGTTTAAAAATAATAAAGTCTTTAAAGAGTAAGATAACACCAAAAAAAGCACACGTAAAGATGGGAAACACTCAGGCATCCTGTTTGGTGTTGTGTTGAGTTTTTTTGAATGACAGCTGCTGGGAGACGTGGGATTGTTACAGGGACTGCTGAATTACCGGCCTGGACACTCTAGGGATGCTGCCTTCACTTTAAAATGGAATTCAGAGAATGTATTGTGTTGGGGGAGAGGCTATGCTTTTGTTTGCACAGGAAATGAAAAGCTGTGGATTCTTTCAAGGTGATCAGGCTTGATTGGAAGAGACCTCCTGGAAATCCTGCCTACAGACATAAGCCAAGAAAAACCACAACACAGATGACATATATGCTGATCCCTCTGCATGGGAACAGCTCTGAGACTGGACAACAAATGTTACAACTAGTTTTCTTTTCCAAGAATTTGACCATTAATCTCAATTTCCTTGGGGCTCCCTGGAGATAACATAGCCCCCAGACAACAGAAAGCAGTCTAGAGAACATGACACCTACATTCCCAAGAGGTGGGGTAGGTGGGTTTTGGTCATTTGGCTGATTATGAATGTTTGTCATTGTTTATGGGGACATAGGTATATAGAGGATAAAAAGGACATAGGTATATAGGATATAAAGGACATAGGTATATAGGATAAAAGGCATCTATTAACCTCAATAGTTTACATTTGTATGGATTTTGGTATATTGATACAATTAAAAGTTATTTTTGTTTTATCATATAGATGTTTCTACACCTTTAAAAAATTTTTTATTATTATGCACATAATATTCTGCTTGTATGCATCCTTGCAGGCCAGAAGAGGGTACCAGATCTCACTACAAATGGTTGTGAGTCACCATGCGGTTACTGGGAATCAAACTCAGGTCCTCTGGAAGAGCGGCCAGTGCTCTTAACCTCTGAGCCATCTCTCCAGCCTGTAAATGTAATTCTTACTTGATAACTGTTCTTCTTTCTTTCTTTCTTTCTTTCTTTTTTTTTTTTTTTTTTTTGGTTTTTCGAGACAGGGTTTCTCTGTGGTTTTGGAGCCTGTCCTGGAACTAGCTCTTGTAGACCAGGCTAGTCTCGAACTCACAGAGATCTGCCTGCCTCTGCCTCCCAAGTGCTGGGATTAAAGGCGTGCGCCACCACTGCCCGGCTTGATAACTGTTCTTACTGTATAGTGTTTTACTAATGTTAAAGTTAAAACCCTTCCTTTTTATTTAGGTAAGAAGGAGGAGAGGCTCGCGGATGTCTATAACTGCAGTTCCAGGGGATCGGATGTCTTCATCCAGCGCCCGAGAGCACTGCATGATACAGTGCAAGAGTGTAGGCGAATGTTCACACGCAAAAGAAAGATAAGTCACTATTAAATGAAAGTAGAATGAGTTCCTGGTCATACTATGGAGTCCACGGCTCACTAGACAGTGCTTCATCCTGTATGGATGAAGACTTTGGCCCTGAGTACCCATCATTTTAGCACTTGGGAAGCTAAAGCAGCAAGACTGGAGTTTGAGGTCAGCATGGATACACAGCAAGATCCTGTCTCAAAGCCAACTAATCAAGGTGGGGGCGATGGTGACTCCCTGCCGCCATCCCTGAATCTAGGATAAGGCAGGACAATCCGTTGCATGCTCATACCCTCAGACGGGCTGGAGAGATGGGGCAGTGGACAAGCACATGCTCTGTTCTTTCAGAAGACCTGAGTGTGGTGCCCAGGACTCGTGTCAGGGGGCTCATGATCACCGGTAACTCTGATTCCAGGGGAACTGACACCCTCTTCTGGTTTCCTTGGCATTCTCACAGAGGTATACATAAATAAATAGAAACAACATTGCCAAAGGGTAGTAGCACACATCTTAAATCCCAGTACTCAGGAGGTAGAGGCAGGCGGATCTCTGTGAGTTCGAGGCCAGCCTGGTCTACAAGAGCTCCAAAAACTGTCTCTAAACTCCAAATACTGGGCTGGAGAGACAGCTCAGTGGAATAAAACACTTGCTGTTCTTATAGAATACCTGGGTTTGGTCCCCAGCAGCCCCCATGTTGGCTCACAACCTCTGTAACTCCAGTTCTAGGGGATCCAAGGCTGTCTTTCACCTCCCAGGGCACCAGATACACACATGGCACACATAAACACATGTAGTCAAAACACTCATACATACACATTTTTAAAAATGTAAACGGATACTTTCCTATTTAACACACACACACACACCAAAAAATCAAAAAAAATAAACAAAGAGGATTATGGCTTAGAAGCAAGCACATGCCTGTAACCTAGCTAGTACAAAGCCTTAAGAGGGAAGATGGCAAATTTGAACCTAGATCTGGTAACTTGGGGGAGACCCTTTCTTAAGCCAAACCCAAAAGCCCTGAAAGCAATCCGCGAGTTTCTTTCTTAAAGCTGTTCCCCAGATAATCTGTTCTTGCAGAGTCACCCGAAATCAAAATCCCTGCGCCCCATCCCTAGTTCTTTGGGAAAACAGACAACTCGTTTTCTCCCCTAAATCATTCCCTCCTGACCTCCTCTCTCACCTCTGGCAGAATGCCCACCCCCATTCAGCAGCTTTTGTGCTCCCCAAGCCTGCAGCCACAACAACCTAAACACCACTCTGCTCCCGCGACCCCTCCTCTTTCCTTTCTGTCCAATTCTCAATTCAAGTGGCCTTATCAATGGCTCTTTTGAGGGCTGGGAGCCGGGCTGTGTCCCAGTCCCAGACCTCGGGACGTAAAGACCCTGCTGTGGAGCAAGCAAATGGGGAGCTGTGGAGGAAAGGTTTTAGCTGGGTCTGAGAGAGAACCTCCACTGTGGCGCAATGGACCCGGACCGAGATCCTACAGGACCTGGGTGAGGACAGCACCACTTCCCTGTAACCACTCGAACGCCACTTTCAGAGTAATTTTTGGCCTGCATCTGTGCTGGGGTGTGTGTGTGTGTGTGTGTGCCCCCTCAATAACCCTTTCGCAGGACCAGACGTCTGCAGGGCCAATACCACTCTAAATCACAACCATGAGAAAATGCAAGAAACAAAACCTGAATATGCAAGAAACAAAACCTGAATATTCCACCGCCTCTGCCTCTCCACAGGAAGCAGCTCTCTTTGTGTTCCTGGAGTATTGACACACTTTTTCTTTCTCCCTTCAGTCCAATAGCTAGACTGGATGACCTTGGAGGCCCTATGTAAATTTGGGATTTTAAGGACCCTCTCGTTCCCATGACACTAACCCAGGTAAGGAACATGATCCAAGGACCATTAGACTCTCAAGACTCTCATGGACTCTGCAGCCACCTCTTTCCCCACTCCCCCAGCCTGCAGTTTTTGCTCCCAGACTGCACTATTTGCTCCCTTCTCTCCTGTTCCAGGCTTATGAGAAAGGGAGTTCTCTTAGGTTTACTAAGTAAAATATAAGAAAACAAAGCAGTTCCTTAAAAAAATTATGTTCAAGGGCTGGAGAGACAGCTCAGCATTTAAGAACACTTGGCTACTCCTCTAGACAACCTGGGTTTGATTCCCAGAATCTGCATGGCAGTTCAGACGATCTGTATAAATCCAGTTCCAGGGAATTCGTGCCCTTTTCTGGCCTCCATGAGTATAAATATACATATAGGCAAAACACCCATACACATAAATTGAAAATAAACTTGGGGCTGGAGAGATGGCTCAGCCGCTAAGGGCACTGACTGCTCTTCCAGAGGACCCGGGTTCACCATCCACATGGCGGCTCACGACTGTCTGTAATATCAAGACCTGACACCCTCACACAGACATATATGCGGGCAAAATACCAATGCACATAAAAGAAATACATTAAAAATTTAGAAAATTAATTCCATAGGCCAGGCATAGTGGCACATACCTTTAATCCCACCACTTGGCAGACAGAGGCAGTTGGACCTCTATGAATTCAAAGCCAACCTGGTCTACATAGCTCAGGCTAGCCAGAGCTATATAGTGAGACCCTGTCAGAAAAACAAAACAAAACAAAGCAACAACAACCAACCAAACAAAAAAGAACCACCACCAAGCCTGGGGCCTGGAGTGTAAGTTCAGAAGAGTGCATACCTAGATTCCACCCAGAACCGTATTACCACAGACGCCCCCAACCTGTGTGTGGCTCAGCGCTGCTGCCCAACTGCCCCACCGACTAGGCCAGTCTGTGCCCTCCTACCAAGCAATCTCGGAAGGAAGATGATTTGGTTATGAGCTGTACGAGGATGCCCTGGGCTGGGGATGTAGTTCAGTGTGTGTCAGACCCTGCGTGAGATCCCCAACGCATTCCTAAGCCCCTCAACAATAAACGGTACCTTTTAGAGATGAACTAGAAAATGAAATGTCTAGTAATTCTTGCTGAAGCCTACGAGGGACACACACGAAGGGCAGGTGCTTTGTCGTAGGAAGATCAGGAGTAGGCATTTGGGGTTGTTCTGCTGGGGATCTTGGGGATGACTGAAGGAGTGTTGGGTGAAATCAGACAGAATCCCAGGTGTTGATCAGAGATAAAGGCTCAGGAAGTGTGGGAGTCTGGAAAACTCAGGGGTCCTGTCTGGACCTCTCCATTGCGATGTATTGCTCAGGATCCTAGTCCTGGCTTCATCCTCATGAAAGGAGTTGATAAAGTGGGAAACTTGGCTCTCCCCAAGAGCTTCTGGCAGTTTAGCAAATGCCATTGTCTGTGCACTCTGCCCAGTGCCCTGGATTTGCGGCTGTTTTGTTTCCAGCCTGAATCAGTTCCTTTTCTTGCCAGTCTCTTCCCAGCTGGAACTCGGCACAGAGCCAGCCCCTCTCCCAGTGCTGGACTGTGAGCACATGAGTGGACTGGGAGAGTGGTGGGCAGCGCTGGGAACAAGGCAGAGTGGAGATGGACACTGGAGCCCCTGGGAATGGGAGTAGGAGCAGAGACCTGAGGAAAGCAGGTGGTCCTGTTACTTCCTCCTTTCTTTCTGAGACAGGATATTATGTATTTCAGGCTGTTCTTGAACTTGTAAGGAAGGCTGACTTTGAACCCCTGACCCTCCTGCTTCTACCTCCTAAACATTGGGACTATAGGTATAATCCTCCATGTTTCAACCAAAGGTTTTGTGCCCAATAGATAAGCGCTCTGCCAACTCAGCCACATCCTCAGCCCTCCGACTCCCACACACACCAGAGAGGGTTCCGTGAGGCCTGTGCTGACGCTGGAACTCCTAAACCTCTTGCTCTCACCTACCAAAGCTGGGATTACAGGCCTCTGCCATAATGCCCAGTTCTAAAAGTTAAATTGGCTGGTACAGGATCCTAGCACTTGGTCAGCAAAAGCGGGAGGATTATTGTAAATTCAGAGGCGGCCCAGGCTACATAGTGAGATTCAGGACATAGAGCGTAAATAGTAAGACTCCGGGTCATGAAACAAAACAACAGAAACCAGTGCTGGAGTCACAGCTCGGGGGTAGAGTGCTCACCTGGCATGCACAAACCTAGAACTACAGAAAGGTGGGTGGTGGTGCACACTGGTAACCCAGCACTTGAGAAAGAGGAGTAACAAGTTCAAGGTCATATTCAGCTCCATCAGATTCTACGTAAAAATTAAAAATTAAAGCCCCCCTTCATTTTTTCTCCTTTGCCTGGGGAGTATAAAGCCAGGGCCTCTTCCATACTAGACAAATCCACTTTCACTGAGCAATATGCCCTGTGATTCTGTCTCCCCAGCTCCATCCAGTCTCAGAGGGGAGAACTAATACGCTGGGCACGCTACCTGGTGTCAGCATCATAACCTAGCAAGGAAGGCAAGGTTGTCGGCTGAGGAGAACAGACTGAGAGGAGTCAGGAGCCACTGTCACACATCACACCCCTGGGAAGATGTGGGGCCAGGCAGCCAGTTCCAGAACCCCAGTGCACACACTCAGTCCTGCTCTGCTTCCTACCTGCGGACGGATGGCGGTATGCGTTCTGTACTTCTGAAATTAATTCCAGAGCAATGTTCCTGAGTGGGGACAGAGGGAAAAAAAGCAGTGTGGAGGGCCTTATCCTTCTCCAATGCAAACAAGGGAAAGGAGTAAGGAAGGAAAAGTCTCTGTGGTAAACTTTAGGGCCTGGAAACTGTGTAGTATATTAAACTGCATTTACAGCAGGCTTATAAAAAGACATTCGCTGGGTGGTGGTGATGCACGCCTTTAATTGTAGCACTTGGGAGGTAGACACAGGCGGACCTCTGAGTTCAAGGCCAACCTGGTGTACAGAGCAAGTTCTGGGACAGGCTCCAAAGGTACACAGAGAAACCCTGTCTCGAAAGACCATACACACAAAAATAAATAAAACAAATTAAATTAAAAAAGACATAAACAGGGGCTGGAGAGATGGCTCAGTGGTTAAGAGCTCCTGTTGTTCTTGCGGAGAACCGTAACCACATTAGGCAGTCCACAACTGCCTACAACTCCAACTCCAAGGAATTCAACAACTTCTGGTCTCCTCAGGCACACACACACAAAACAACAACAATAATAACAATATTTCTGAAAGAAACACTCAGGGACCACTGAGATGATTGAGCAGGTCAGTGTGCTTGCCACCAAGCCTGTTGATTAGAAGGGAAGAATTGATTCCGGAAAGTTGTTTTCTGAGCTCCACACACTTGCTGTGACACACGTACTCACACGTGTGTCCCCCAGACGTAGACAAATAATAAATAAATACAATAAAAGACATGTACAGAACAAAATAAAACACACACATAGCACATTGTTGGACATAGTAGTGCACACCTATAATCTCAGCACTTGGGAGGTAGAGGCAGGAAGATCAGGAGCTGAAGAGCATTCTTGAACACTCATCAAGTTCAAGGCCAGTATGGTCTATGTGAGACCCTGTCTCAAAAAAGAAGAAAAGAAAAAAGAAAAGAAAAGAAAAAAGAAAAAGAAAAAACCCCACAAATAAATAAAATAAAGTAAGACAAAAGTTGGTGGTTCATGCCTTTAATCCCAGTATTTGGGAGGCAGAGGCAGGCAGATCTCTGTGAGGTTAAGGTCAGTTTATTAGTGGGTTTTAAGACAGCCAGGGATATATAGAGACCTCTTCTCAAGGAAAAAAAGATACATTTATGAAAATACTTACACCCACCTAGGAAAGGAAGCTGAGGTTTACAGATTTCCTGGAGTAGGAGTGCATGCTCCCTCAAGGAAGCTCACAGATTTTAGAGCACTGGATACATGGTGCAGGGGCTAGGGCTGGAGGACCAGCCAGAGCAAGCTGAATGCAGCATCAAGATACCAACCAGTAAGTGAAATTTTAGAAGCAACTTGCCTTTTTGTCTTCCAGGATTTGACTGTGAGAGGAACACATCTCTTAGGTCTCCTCTTTTCCTTTGCTGCTTACGTCTGAGAGCTCAGATCTCAGTAACTTCTCTGTCACCTGTCTTTGCTATGAGTGCTCCCTTGACCCTCCCACCTCTCCACTGAGGCCATCCCTCCCCAGCACACTCTTCCTCCTCACCTGGATGTTCCTCTTGATGATGTCTCTGACCAGCTGAACCTTGCCTGTGCTGGGGTCCACACCCGCCAGTGGTACCATGACCTCCCCAATGACATCATCCCGAGAGAAGCGATCAAAGCTGAGCACGAGAAAGTGTAGCACCAGATCCTGTAGCTGGCTATATGGGATGCCGTAGAAGGTGAAGGTCTCATCAAATACAGGGTCCAGAGTCTTGCGAAGCACACGGGTCTTCACTCGATGCCGCTTGTCAGGAAGGATGGTCATCTTGATGTAGGGGTCAGAGCCCTGGGTCTGGTCATCCATCACTGGCAGCCCATGGGCCTCTTGGATTGTGACCACCAGAGCTTTTTTGGGAAAGTTATAGTCCACCGAGAAGGTAAGGGATCCCAGCATCACGTCTTCCTCTGGTGATGACGGGGAGGTAACTTTGCTCTCACCAGGGGTCAGGCTTGTCATGGGGCTCCTCAGTTCTTCCCCGCAGTCTACTTTGATGGGTAACTGGTCTATACAAGATGCAGAGCTAGGCCCTCTGGGGTCCTTTTCTTGGCCCAGTAGGCCAGACTCTGCCGCATTTACTAACAGGTTCCCTCGTCCACTCTCCCTCCGGGGATCATCTTTGTCTCTCCGAACTTTGATGATTTTCTTCTTGTTGCTGAGGGTCTCTGGGTAGATGCTAATGCCTTTCAGCATGTGAATAAATTTGTATGGCGGGGTCTTGTGCTTCTTCTCCACCTGCTGGTGGCAGCATGTCCACACAAAGACAGTCACGGAAACACACACCACCAGCACAGAGGCCCCAATGAGGCCAGCCGCCACTGGTGACACATCTGAAGGAAGAGAGTAGAGGTGTGTCAGAATAAGACTTCTGCTTCTGTCAAGAGAGTGCCCCTTGTGGGGCTGAACTACCCTCAATCCAGTCTCCACAGTGGGAGCTTTTCCGACTCACTGCCCAGGAGGTGATCCGTGTTCTTGCCTTCCTGCTAAAGTCAGGGAACACATTTGCTTAGCTGCTGTTGCTGCTCTTGTTTGAGACAGGGTTTCTCTGTGTAAGCCTGGCTGTCCTGGAACTAGCTCTTGTAGACCAGGCTGGCCTCGATCTCACAGAGATCCGCCTGCCTCTGCCTCCCGAGTGCTGGGATTAAAGGTGTGCGCCACCACTGCCTGGCTGATTATTCTTTTTTATTAAAACTTTATAGCACTTGCAGAGTTGATTGGTCACTTTTATTTGTGCTTCCCAGAAAGCTGTGCCCTGAGTGTTTGAAGGTTGCCTTTTGTGTAGGAATTTGTTACCCAGGGCGTGAGCTGTGTGTTTGGTTTTAGGAGACTGATCGGGTACACCCAATACAGTCAACAACAGCACTGTCTTGCTAACTGATTGAGAGCTGTGTGGGAAAGGGTATGGTACTGAGTTTTGTTGGTCTTGGGAGGGTGAGCAGGAGTGGTCAGAGTGGGTGCAAAGCTAAAAGAGGATTGAGCCGGGTTGGAGAGATGTCTCAGTGGTTAAGAACACTCACTGCTCTTCCAAAGGTCCTGAGTTCAATTCCCAGCACCCACACATGGCAGCTTACAACTGTCTGATACCTTCTTCTGAGGTGCAGATATACACGCAGTCAAAGTACCAATATACATAAAATACATGAATAAATAAAATAATAAAAAAGAGTATTGAGTCATGATGAGCGATTCATGCCAGCAAACAGGAGTCTGAGGCTATTGCAAGTTGAGAGCTAGCCTGACTCTAATGTCTCATGTAGCAAGCTTCAGTCTAGAGTACCCCAAAAGTCTACCTTAGCGGGGCGGTGGTGGTGCACACCTTTAATCCCAGCACTCGGGAGGCAGAGGCAGGTGGATCTCTGTGAGTTTGAGCCCAGCCTGGGCTACAAGAGCTAGTTCCAGGACAGGCTCCAAAGTTACAGAGAAACCCTGTCTCGAAAAAAACAAAAACAAAACAAAAAAACCAAAAACTCTACCTTAAAAAAGAATGCTGGTGGGATAGCTCAGTAGGTAAAGGTGCCACCAGAGGTCCAGTGGCCTGAACTCATCCCCAGAAATCACACGGTGGAAAACAGCTGCCTCCTCCTGCAAGCCCTCTGACCTGTATACACTTAGCATGTGTGTTCCACCCAACAGAACGAAGAAATAAATGTCGAAAACAGAAGAAAGAAAGAGGGAAAGAAAAGAGCTCTAGGTCTGCAGACCATATACTTCGTAAGTTGTTATCAAGTCTCTGGTCCTAGGTCCCTAAAATGTGTGTCTGTTATATGCCGGAGTCTCATTTATTTACTTAGCATTTCAAATAGGAAGAAAATGTCAAATGCATTTTCTTTCCTTTCCCTTTCCTCCTTCCTTCCTTTCTTGCTCCTTCCTTCCTTCCTTCCTTCCTTCCTTCCTTCCTTCCTTTCTTCCTTCCTTCCTTCCTTCCTTCCTCTTCTTCTTCGGAGATAGGCTCTCACTGTGTAGTCCTGACCATCCCAGCATTTGCTTTGTACTCCTGGCTGCCCCTGAACTCAGAAATATGGCTGCCACTCCTGAGAGCTGGAATTAAAGGAATAAAGGAATTTGATACCACATCCAGCTCAAATATAATTTTCTCTTAAAATCTTTCTTGCCATGTAGCCAATCCAGAGCACCCAGAACTTGAGCCAGTCCACAGGGAAGTGTTTCCCTAGCACTGACAACCTTGCGTCAGACTGTGGTGGTGTGTGCCTTAATCCCAGAAGTCTGGGAGCAGAGGCAGGTAGAAGTCTGTGAGTTCAAGGCCAGCCTGGTCTATGGGGTGAGTTCCTAGCCTTCCTAGCCTTTAATCACAGCAGATTAACTGGGAGGCAGAGGAGGGGAATCTTTGTGAGTTTTAGGCTAGCCTTCTCCAAAGAGAGTCCCAGGACGCTTAGAGCTACGTAGAGAAAACAAACAAACAAACAAACAAACAAAACCTAAAAAACAAAACAAGGGGTTGGAGATTTAGCTCAGTGGTAGAGCCCTGGGTTTGGTCCTCAGCTTCAGAAAAAAATAAAAATAAATAAATAAAAAACAAAACAAGCATAAAACAAACATGAAAAAACTTAAATAAATAAAAAACCGCAACCTTTCCCACCCTCTATACTCTTAATAGCCCAGTCTGTCTTCATGGACCTTACCACTGTCTGTTCTCCCACACCCTGCGCCTGTGGAAGAGCACACAGTGCAGGCATGATGGTGCATGACTTTAATCCCAGACACTGGGAGGCAGACGCCAAAGGATGTGTGTGAGTTTGAAGCTAGCTGGGTCTACACAGTGAGTTAGGACAGCCAGAGCTTCACAGAAAGAACTGATCACAATCCTGCAACCCCCTCCCACAAAAGAGACTTCCAACTACTTTTTAAAAACCAATTTAAGCCAGGTGGTGGTGGCGCACACCTTTAATCCCAGTACTTGGGAGGAAGTGGCAGGCAGATCTCAAGGCCAGCCTGGTCAACAGGAGCTAGTTCCGGGACAAAGCTAAAGAGACACCCTGCCTCAACACAAATAAATAAATAAATAAATGGATAAACAAACAAATAAATAAAATAGATGAAATAAAAACCAATTTAAGCCCAAGCCCACATGAATGAGGAAAAAAGGCAGAGAAATTTAAAAATACCCAGGTAACCACAGAAAAGCCAAATCCCGTGGAACTGGCATTGTGAGCTGCCTTGTGGGTGCTGGGAGTTGAATGAGGGTCTTCTGAAAGAACAGCCATTGCTCCTAACTGCTGAGCCATCTCTCCAGCTCCCTTTCTTTCTTTTCTTTTTCTGAAAACAGGGTCTCACCCTGTTCTCTGACTGCCCTAGAAGTTGCTGTGTAGACCAGGTTAGCCTTGAATTCAGAAGGATCTGCCTGTCTCTGCCTCCCCAGTAGGTCATTATGTCTTGTCTCTGAAATTTTTTTCTGACTGAACATTTCATGGCTCAGTGAAAGTTGGGGACCAATAAGAAACAAAGAGTTTTCATGTTCAGTAACATAGGTGGGGGCTGCAGATGACTCAGCAGCTAATAGCACGGGTCCTATTCCAGAGGACCCGATTCAGTTCCGAGCACCCATTCATCCTGTGGGCTACTCCTTCAGTCTCAGACCTGATCACTGACACTTCTCTCCCCAAGCATAGCCTTTCACTGTCACTAAGACCCGTGTCATACAGCAGAATCAGGACGAACTATAGCAGCAGCCAGACACTGCTTCAAACCCTGACTCCTTCGTTCATTTGGACTTTATTCTAAGCTTCATTCTCCTGGTCTGGTGAGTGCACATAATGATACCTACTCTGGAAGATACACCAAGACTAAGGAAAATACAGTATATAAAAAAGCACAGGGCTGGGCTCTGTTTCATCTCCTTTCAGAGGACTCTGGAGTTGAACTTAGAGAAAGGACTCTGCTGGAAAGAGGGTGTGAGAAGAAAAAGAGTAGAAGAAAATCCTGGGATTCTCATGTGATCACAAAACAGGTTTCAGTTTGGGAAACTCAGGACCCAGGAAGCAGACAGAGGGCAAAGCAGAACTGCAGTCCAGCCTTGGGGTCAAACGGGACCAAGCACTGAGGGTGTGGAGATCCCTTGTGTGGATGCTTTCTCTGATTTGATGTCTCACTATGTTGAGAGAATACAGAACATTGGGTTCTGTTCTAGTCCTTAAAACTCTTATTTGCGAGAAAAGCCATTTCTTTCTTTTTATTAAAGCTGGCTTGTGTCTCCACCCTAAATTCTGGAACTTAATGCCCACCCCCGGATTGTCTGAGGGATATACTCTCTCTTGATTGGGAGTAGGGGTGGGAGAAATATACTCTCTTAAGGAATGCGAAGGTTCTAGACTTGGAGCTATTCTCACTTGATAACTGCAATCACAGGGCACTTTTATTTTACTTATTCATGTGGTCAGGGCACGGCATGAGAAGTTCGCTCTCCTCAATCATTCTGGAGAAGTTGCCCAAAAGGAAACAACTTGGCCAAGGCTCTCTTGCCTTCTTTCCCTCCTCTTTTCCACTGCACTTTCTGCCCTAGGGAGAGTACAAAACTGTTGTTGGAGCCCAGAGGGCTAGGTCGCGGACTAGCGCTCGGAGAGATGACGTAATGCTTTCTGTGGTACACAAAGCGGCCTCCCCCAGGCTGGGCCTCTCTCGCCCCTCCCCCCAACCAGGAGTGCCGCCCCCGCCAGCACCAGCACGGGTGAGTCCCGCTTTTTGAAAAGCCAGATCAGGGAAACAGGGAACAAAGGCCCAGGAAGAAGCGCCTAGGCACTGCCAGGAGGCTCAGAAATAGACATCACGTCATCTCTCCACCCGGCGGCGCCAAGCGCCATTTGGCAACACCGGGAAGGACCTCACCATTACGGTGCAGAACGAAGCTTACAGGGCTAGCATTTTACCCCAGCCCTAGCAACCCTCTGACCAGCTTAAGGAGTGGCTTCCTTTCTACTCTCCACCCCCGCACCCTGCTTTCCCCGGAGGCCTCCGCCTCCCTTGGCTGCCAGCCACACAGCCCATAGTCTCCGTGCTGCCATCTTGACGCCCCATCCCCCTTGCCACTTCCCTCTCCTGCAGCCCTCAGAAGTAGGAGGGGGAGGAAGGGGCACCGCCCTGCGTGCCCCCAGGGGGAGGGCTCGGCCTACCACCCCACCTCTCTTCCTCCAGAAGGAGGGGTTCACATCCTCCGCATGCCAGCCCTTTCTCACCCCAGGCGGTGCTGACAGTGCACCGTGGAGGGCTTACAGTCAAGGTTTTAGCATCCTGGACTCGCCTACCCTCGGTGGCACTCTGGCCTTGCCAGTCCCTGCAGCCCGCAGATGAAATTCAGGCGCTGAGGCCCAATTCTAGCGGCTGGCAATGAAAGGATCCCATCTGCACGTCACTCCCCGCCCATTCCTCAGCTATCTGGCTTTACGACGGCCTGATGGCTTCGAAATTAGTTTGTCAGACCCTACTTACCAAAGCTGGGGCGGATATTTGTGATCTCAGCCATGTTGTGATCAGAGGCTGTTGATAGCAACACTTTTGCAGAGGTCAGACAACTTTGGGAATCTGGGTCAGTACCGAGGCTGCGGCTGTGGACCTCGAGATCAGGGGAGGGGAAGGTGTCTGGCCGACTGCCCCTGCGACAGTCCGATCCCCGGTTGCTGGCTGCGCTTTCCTCTTAGATGCTCCAGGGATGCTCTGAGCTAAGGATGCAGGTGCAGCCAGACTGGTCCTGATGCGAGATAGGCTCCGCCTCTCTCCGAAGGGCCCTCGGCAGAAGACTCCGCCTCTGCCCGAAAGGTTCCGGAGGAGACTCTTCGAGAGGAGACCCCTCCCACTGCCGAGTTTTCCCGAGATCGAGGCTCCGCCCATTCACACAGCCTGTGGGCGCTGGGGAAGAATTTCAAAGCCCAGTAGGAAGTGTAGGTGTTGTGCTAGTTCAGTAGCAGATTCCTGTACTGTGGCACTCGAGTGGGCGAGGCTAGAGAGTCAAGGACAGCCTCGGCTAGGTCTCCACGCACTGAAGAGAGGAAGATAGTCGTGTTAGCGTCTTCTGAAGCTGTGCTTCTAGTTCTTGGGTTTATACAGGAGGAAGCTGAACCTTCTGGGTTTCAGAAGTTGTGAAAAGCAAATTACATGCTGTTTCAGCATTGACTGCCTCTGTCTTAGTGCATTCATGGGACAGTGAATGCAATTACGGAAACTTAAACTTGAGAAATCGATTAAAAATCAAACCTGTCCAGGGGCAGGACGATCATGATCATGAGTTTCGTGATAATTGGGGGTGAGTGTGGGGGGTATCGGAAGACCCTGTGTCAAAAAAGTAAAACAATAACAAAAGATCTAAAATGGACTGGGAGATCAAATCACCTAAGATAACGTGAGAACATTTTTAAAAAATATTTTTTTTTTTTGGTTTTTCGAGACAGGGTTTCTCTGTGGTTTTGGAGCCTGTCCTGGAACTAGCTCTTGTAGACCAGGCTGGTCTCGAACTCACAGAGATCCGCCTGCCTCTGCCTCCCGAGTGCTGGGATTAAAGGCGTGCGCCACCACCGCCCGGCTAAAAAATATTTCTTATTGTTTATTTATTTATTTATTTATTTATTTATTTATTTATTTTTGTTTTTCGAGACAGGGTTTCTCTGTAACTTTGGAGCCTGTCCTGGGACTAGCTCTGTAGACCAGGCTGGTCTCGAACTCACAGAGATCAGCCTGCCTCTGCCTCCCGAGTGCTGGGATTAAAGGTGTGCGCCACCACCGCCCGGCCTATTTACTTTATTTTAGGTGCACGGGTGTGCACCTAAAACAAGATAGCGCCTATAATTGTGCACCACTAAGCCCGGCAGGGAAGTGCCTTTCATGCTTTTATTTAGACAAGACAGAAAAGTTTGTGCTGAGAATAGCTTTGAACTCTTGATCTTCCTGCCTCCACGTTCCGAGTGTTGCCATTACAGGTGTGCACCACCAAACTGGGCTTATATAGCGTTGGTATTCAAACTCAATAGCTTCCAGCAGGCAAGGCGAGCACTCTACCAAACTACATCTTTTATTTCCTTCCTACCTTCCCTCCCTTCCTTCCTTCCTTCCTCCCTTCCTTCCTTCCTTCCTCCCTCCCTCCCTCCCTCCCTCCCTCCCTCCCTTCCTTCCTTCCTTCCTTCCTTCCTCCCTCCCTCCCTCCCTCCCTCCCTCCCTCCCCCTTCCCTCCCTCCCTCCCTCCCTCCCTCCCTCCCTCCCTCCCTCCCTCCCTCCTCCTTCCTTCCTACCTACGTACCTGCCTGGCTGCCTGCCAGCCGGCCTGCCCGTTACCTGCGTGCGTGTGTGCGTGCCTGCCTGCCTACTTACCATTGTCTATTTCACATTCATCTATCATGAGTTCTGTTACTTTTTCCCTCAACTGACGTCTTAGCCCTGCGGCTTCATGAGGCCCTAAAACAAGATGGCGCCTATAATTGTGCGCATGCTCCTTGACGCCCAGTTTCCGCGCCTCGGGGGCGCGCACGTAAGGCAGCGCCGTTGCCTTACTTCCGCTGGTGCAGAAGCGGAGTTTCCGCGGGATCGGGCCGGCGTCTGAGGGTACTGGGTAGTGTGTGGTGGGGCGGGAAGAGGCAGGTTGACGTGAGACTCCGGGGCGGCTGCCCGGGTTGAGGTGCGCGGCGCTGCAGGGAATTGGATAGCAGCGGTGTGAGCGGTGGTGCGGAGTCGGGCTAGTGCTGAGCGCCGAGGAGACCGCAGCTAGGACTCCCTCTGTAATGTTTCTCCTGGACGGTTCCCACCCCCCTGGGGGGCGGCTCCCGGATTAGCGTTCCTTCTTCAACCTGTTGGTTTTCCTCCTGGCCTCCAAGGAGCGGACTCTTGGAGCTGCCTTTGTTTGAAGCGCTTGCTTGGCTCTATCCCCACACAGTTCTGACCGAACAGCGCAACAGCGCCCGGCTGCTCCCTTCTCCCCGCTTCCTTTCTGCTCTCCCTCCCCTGAAGCTCACGCAGTCATCTGTGAAGTAAAGGAATCGCCTAGGTGATTCCCACTCCTCTCCTTACTCGTTTACCGCCCTCCGTGACAGGATCAAAGAATCTTGTCTTACTTGAGGTTTACCGAGATAAGAACCAGGGCTTTTATGGTGAGGGCCTCCTTTAATGCCCTAGAGAAGGTGAACTGCGGAGGCTTAAGGTTAGCTTTTCAGATCAAACTCGGAGTCAGCGCGAACATTGGTTGTAAGCGTGCCAGACTGTTGAGTGGTCTTTCAGGCTTGAAGGTTGCCAGTGACGCTTATTCTGTTCTTGGACCTACTTATGAAAGTGAGTGTTCTCTGCGTAGAAGGGTGCAACCAGAGGCTGGGCGTGTACTCAGGTGGTAGAGTTCTAGCCTGGCCTGCAGAAAGCTCTGGATGCACACTCGACTGTTGTCAGTGTTGTCAGCAGGGTCACAAGTTCAAGGTCTTGGGATAGATCGCTGTTGGAAGCCACCCTCCAGTACCTGTGTAAACGCTCGATGCTTGGTCGGATTTTCAGCACAGCATCGTTGAAGCTCACTCTCATTCATCTCTGCAGGGAATGGTCGCTGAGTGACTATAGTACCCGCATATTGCTGGATACTGGAGACACCAGTTAAGGCTATCCTTTCCTCACTGAGTTCATAGTTCTTGTGGAGGAACACAGAGATATTGCAGAAGTGATATGTGATACTGTAAGATTTACTTTTTATTTTTGTGGTTTTTTTTTTTTTGTTTGTTTGTTTTCGTTTTTGAGACAGAGTTTCTCTGTAGCTTTGGAGCCCATTCTGGAACTAGCTCTTCTAGACCAGGCTGCCCTCGAACTCACCGAGATCCACCTGCCTCGCTCCAGAGTGCTGGGATTAAAGGCGTGCGCCATCACCACCTGGCTTACTTTTTATTTTTGGATTACACGTCTGTCTGTGGATATTTAATGTGAGTGCAGGTGACCATTCCAGGCTGGCCCGGAACTTAGTGGTGGACCTGGCTGGCTTTGAACTTATAGAGATCCACCTTCCTCTCTTCCTAGGCTAGGGATAGAGGCCTGCACCATCATACAGGCCTGAGGTATAGAATTTAAGAGATTGAGGTAACACTGTTCCATAATAGTGTTCCACTAATAGTACTCCATACTATTCAGGAGGGAGCTTGAGCTGCGCTCCTGTCCTCAGTTTCTCATCCTCCCTAAAAATCCTAGGCATTTGATGTGAATGTTCATGACTGAACCTGGGGATCGTGAAATGATAGCTGAGCAGATGTCATTACTGTTAGTCCTACTGAGGTGACAAGGACTTGCCTTGTATCTTTTCAGGATGGACCAGAAGTGGAGCTTCTAAAATGGTGCCCTGTAAAAGGAGAAGAGCTGCGGTGACAGAATCTGTGCAGCAACCTGACGAGTTAGACCTGGAGTCAGCGGCGAAGCCCGAACCCGGCCGGCTTAAAGACTTGGGGTCAGAGTCACCGTCCTGGGGTCAGCGTCAGGAGAGTTCAGGGTGCCCTGAGGTGCATTCCGTGCATGATGGAGAGAGTCAGCCCAGCATGGAGGATCCGTCTCTCAGCTCTAAGATGCTCACCCAGCGTGGAAACTTACCGGTTCTGGAAGCCGTTGATGTGGCCATCTCTCAGGAAATCACCCTTCCTTCTGTGGAGTCTTCTCATTCCCTTACTGTATACCTCGATAAAGGGAGACTCCAGGCCACGGCCTCAAGGAAAGCAAAGAAAATTGTCTTCCAGCCTGGGCAGGTTACCAGAGAAGACCGAGGAGATCATCCTGTCATTGAGGAGCCTCCTTTAGTAGAAGGAGAGCCTGGGGGAGAAGTCAAGGCAGAAGGAGGTAAGGATGAGAGGTCTCGGTTGCTTTTTCCTTGCCCGTTTAGATTGAGTCACTCTGAAGTTCTAAATTCTAAAATGCTCCACCCTTTACTCTTGGAGTACAACCATGATACTTTAAGTGGAAAATCCCACACTTGACCTCACGTGAGGGGCTGTGTCAGAATGCTGGCCTTCTTCAAATATTGTGTAAGACTGTCTTCAGATGACAGAAAGGCTGTGTATGAGAAATAAATGAGTGGTATGCTTAATCTTGGGTCCCATCTCTAGGATATCTCATGAATGTACGTCTTCGTACATTCAGGGTTTTCAGATAAGGGACAGATATGTAACCTGTGCCACTTTGTTGTTTTCTTTTCCTTTTCTCTACACAGCCCTGGCTGTCCTGGAACTCACCATGGAGACCAGGCTGGGCCCTATCTCAGAGAGACCCACCTGCCTCTGCCTCCCAGTTGCTGGGGTTAAAGGTGTGCACTGCCACCCCTGGCTTGTCTCTGGTCTCTGTGGCACCTTTACGGAGAGATGTTCTTGGAGGGGATTGCTGTGGTGTGGGGTCTTGCCACTAGGGCTGTTCAGGTCATTTAGCACGGGCAGTGCCCTTTTGGACTGGGTCAAGATGGTCTTTTCCTCTCCAATTCTCTGTTTTCTCTTCTAGCTACCCCCTCCCCATTTAAAAATTTGATGTTATTTTTGTTTCTCTTGAATGGGTATATATGTACCATGTGCATGCCTGGTGACTGTGGAGGCCAGAGGAGGTTACCAGAGCCTTTGGAACTGACATTAGGGATGGTTGTGAGCTGCCAAGTGCGTGCTGAGCATCAAACCTGGGTTCTCTGCAAGAGCTACAAGTGGTCTTTATTTCTGAGCCATCTGTCTCCCCTCCCCCCTTTTAATGATTTATTTATTAATTGTGTATACAGCCTCTGCCTGGATGTATCCTTGCGGGCCAGAAGAGGGCACCATATCTCATTATAGAATGTTGTGAGCCACCATGTGGTTGGTGGGCTTTGAACTCAGGACCTCTGGAAGAGCAGTCAGTGCTCTTACCCTCTGAGTCATCTGTCAGCCCTCACTCCCCTTTTTTCTCTGAAGCTCTATTCTGCATATCTGGTGAGATGAGCTAGGACTACTCTGCTAATTGTGGAGGGGGCAGCGGCTTAAAGGAAGGTCATGTTTTGAACATTGGGACAGGCTTTCCAGAGATGGAGAATCCTTTGAGCTGAAGGGCTTAAAGGAAGGTCGTGTTTTGAACATTGGGACAGGCTTTCCAGAGATGGAGAACCCTTTGAACTGAAGGGCCTGAAGGTTGTGGTCTGGCAGAGTGCTGGCATGGACACGGGACTAGGTAAAGTTTAGATACACAAACAGAGAAGGATGGCGACACAGCATCTCGGAAGAATTAGGAAAAGGTCACTCCATGTGGCAGGTTAGGTTTTAGTTGTAAAGAGCATTAATTTTCATACTGGGCCTTTGTATTATTTCCAGTTGTAGCCCTTGTAATAAATAGGTAAGGAAAGTTAACACCATCTCTTACTTTGTTTGCAGTGTCGGAGATTGGTCTAAGGGTTCGTACATCCTAGGCAGGTACTCTCAGTTCTGAGTCACATCCCTGGCCTCCTGTTAATTTCTGTTTTGATAACATTTCTTTTGCATTTTAGAGAGATCTTGTGGTACTTAATTTGTGTGTTTGTGTGTGTGTGTGTGTGTATATATATATATATATATTGTTTTTGTTTTGATATATTTGTGTGTGTGTATATATGTTTTGTTTTTGTTTTGATATATATGTGTGTGTACACACACACACACACACACACACACACATATAGGTTTGTTTTTGTTTTTCATGACAGGGTTTTTCTGTAGCTTTCAAGCCTGTCCTGGAACTAGCTCTTGTAGACCAGGCTGGTCTCGAATTCATAGATATCCACCTGCCTCTGCCTCCCGAGTGCTGGGATTAAAGGCGTGCACCACCGCTGCACAGCCCCTCTCAGTTTTTATTAATCATGCTGTAGAGATAAGTTTTTCCTGCTGTAGCTCAGGGTGGTCTGGAATTCACTGTTTAGTCTTGTCTGTCCTTCAACTCATAGCTTCTGCCTCTGCCGTCTGAGTTCTAAGATTATGGTCACTCCATGTTGTGCTAGTGTTGGCCTTCAGTCCCAGAGAGCAAAGAGGCCGATGGAGCAACAGAAAGCTTTGAATGCTGCGGGTGAGCATAAAGAGAGACTGCTCTCCTTGAGGCAAGTTTCTGTGAACCAGCCAAATGTTTTTTTTTTTTAAAGTTTTATTTATTTTACATGCAGTGTTCTTTCAGCATGTATAGCTACAGGCCAGAACAGTGCACCAGATCTCATTATAGATGGTTATGAGATAGCATGTGGTTTCTGGGATTGAACTCATCACCTTATGAAGAGCAGCCAGTGCTTTAAACCTCTATGCCATCTTCTCAGCCCTTAATCAGCTCCATTTCCTTCCAGATTATAAAGAATACACGGGACTGGGTTGCCTCAGAGCAAACCTTTATTTGCATTAACAGCACACTCCTATCACAAGCCTTTGTACACGGCAGTCAGTTCTTACAGCAGAGCTCCTAGCACAAGGCTTCTTAGCAGGGATCTGTGTCAACGGTCAAGCTAAAGATGAATCAGCCATCTGGACTAGAGACAGCTTTTAGATAAGGTCAGTCCTCCAGTCCCAGTGACACTATCCAGAGAAGGGCAGGTAGAGAGGCAGGAAGTTCTGCTGGAGTGCGGGAGCTCCCTGTTGCTGCTGGATTGAGATAATCTGCTAGGCCAGTGGAGCCTGCCACCTCTACCAGCCAGCGACAATCTCCCAACATGCTATTATACTTGATGGGGTGAATTTTATTTATTTTTAGTTTTCAGTAATTTCTGAAATATACATACTTAAGGTTTTGATTACCATATGTGAATTTGAAACCAGATTATAGAGTGAGGCACTTTAAGAAGCCCCGGGGAATATGTGACATACAGGTGAATAGTAGGGGATCTTCACATTTTCATGACCCTGGATTTGATCCTCAGTGGGGTGTGTGTTGTATAACTGAGATCACTCATAATAACAACTTTTTTTGTTTGTTTGTTTTTTGTTTTTTGAGACAGGGTTTCTCTGTCGCTTTGGAGCCTGTCCTGGAACTAGCTCTGTAGACCAGGCTGGCCTCGAACTCACAGAGATCCGCCTGCCTCTGCCTCTCGAGTGCTGGGATTAAAGGCGTGTGCCACCACCTCCCAGCAATAACAAGTATTTAAAATTATATTGTATACCAATTTTGTTTTCTCTCTTCTTTTAAATTGTTTTTATTTATTCTGCCATATGCCACCTAGTTATAAGGTAAAATTTCTCTGTTAATCATATGAGTAGTCAGGGTTTGAACTGCAGGTGAGGTTCAGCAGCAGGATGCTGTTGAAGTGGCCATCCAGCCCTGCTCAGTTCCCAGCAGCCTGTTTCTTTGCAGTGCTGAGGATCCTGCTTAGGGCCTCCTGTATTCTGGGAATGCTCTGACTTGAGCTACAACCCCAGCTCTGCCTTGTTCCAGTCTTTAAGCTCTTTCAGTGGCTGGCTTTCTAGGCTTTGGTTTTACTTAAATGTGCAGCCTGGAGATGCTAGCTCCCAGGAATGCACCCAGAGTTGCATTAAGGAAACCTTCAAAGTAGACAGGAATTTTTATCTTAGGGTCTTTAGGAAAAGGGTCCCACTTTCTGAAGGTAACTTTCTTTATTACTGTATCTCGAATATTTTTGTCTTATGAAGATTAGACTTTTTTCTGAGTGTAACAAGGAAACACATGCTTTCTGATGGTGACTTAAGAAAAAAGGGAATGAACACATGCTTTCCTGATGGTGACCTTGTCTTTTACTTTGTCTCTTGGCAACCTCTTTACATAGATACATCTCTATCTACAGTTCTGTCTCTTTCTGTACATACATCTCTACAGTTTGGTATCTTTCCCCAGTTACATATGTTTTCTACAGAGCTACAGTTACATTTATTTTCACAGTTACGTTCTCCATACAGCTATGCAACTTCGCTTTTTTTTTTTTTTTTTGAGACAGAGTTTCTCTGTAGCTTTGAATCTTGTCTTGGAACTAGCTCTTGTAGACCAGGTTGGCCTCTAACTCACAGAGATCCACCTGCCTCTGCCTCCAGAGTGCTGGGATTAAAGGCGTGCGCCACCACCACCTGGCTCACACTTCTTTACATAGTCACATCTCTCTCATCTCTCCACTCCTCCCTCGCACTTCTCTTTGTACATTCAGCTGAATCTTCCTACCAACACACACGCACGCACACACCCTTCTCACATTTCTCTCATAATGTCTGTACATCTTTCCTGCTGCTTCTCACAGCCAAAACCTCTGGACAAACATAAAGCACATTCTGAGAGTCACAGTAATACTTGAGTGAACGGTAAGAAACAGGGTCAGGTGGTGGTAGCGCATACTTTTAATCCCAGCACTTGGTTGGCAGAGAAAGGCGAATCTCTGTGAGTTCAAGGCCATTGTGGGCTTCAGAACAAGTACCAGGACTGACTCTAAAGCTACACAGAGAAATAATGTGTCAAAAAAACCAAAAAAAAAAAAGCAGAACCTGTTTTTCTCCACCTAGGTAGTTCACAGTGACTGACCAGTGAGTATGGCTTGGCTGTTGGCTGTGCACGTAGCTTCAAGTGGTCAGGATTCCCAGACAGAAAGTGACATTGAAATTCAGGGCAGTTAGTTTGCTGGTCCTTGATCATGCAGAGTATGTATAGAAAACCCATTGCTGAGAAAGTTATCTTTACTAAAGTTGCTTCAAGCCTTATTCCCAAATATGCAATAAACACTTGGGAAATTGAATTAATAAATTCCTCTCTAGGGAAAACCAGATATTCTAGTATTATTATTTCTATTCATCAGAATTATATAGTTAAGCAGAAATCATCTCCATGACCATGCATAGCTATATGTATGCCCAATATATGGAATATTTTCATAAAAAACATACAAGCAGTGGCTAGAATACACATAGCTGTTTTTAGTGGCACATGAGAAAAATTACAGATAGAGACAAATAGTCATTTATAGTCAGTGACTCCACGGACTTCCCAAGTGGATTTCCCGTCAGAAAGTTTGGCTCATCTGGGAGGTCTACTTGTTAAATACTAGTTGCCACCTGTTGTAAACTTTTAGTGTCCTCTGGCAATTTTTGTTCTGTTTTTTTCACGACAAGGTCTTGCTATTTATTTCTACATGTTCAGGAACTCACTCTGTAGAAAAGGCTGGCTTTGATCTCAGAGGTACACCTGTCTATGCCCCCCCCCCCCTGCAAGTGATGGCATTGAAGGTGTTCCCTACCATGCCCAGCTAAGTGTTAGCTATTATGACTAGTTCTGTAAAACTGTTACCAAGGCTGTAATAAACTATCATTGTCACATCAATGTGTGTGGCTCTCAAAGTCAGACAGCAGGCAGGTTGGTTTCCTTCCACTGTTGGTTTGGGACGGAGTTCCTAGAGAAGTTGTTCTGGAGAGTCTGTGACGTTCTTGGTTCGTTTTCAGAAGAACAAGAGAGTGAAGAAAGTGATCAAAGGAAAAAAACCAAAAAGGGCACCAAGAGGAAACGAGATGGAAAAAGTCAAGAACAAGGGACGATGGCTCATGACCTGAAACTGGATGACATGCTCGATCGGACCTTAGAGGATGGTGCTAAGCAGCACAATCTGACTGCAGTCAATGTACGGAACATCCTGCATGTGAGTAGCCGTGGGCAGCTATGCAGTCAGCCTAGAAACTTCCCATTGAGAAGAAATAAGCAGACCTGTAAGTCTCCTGAGTCCTGCTATACGAATTGGCAATTTTGTTGGTTAAGTGTGACAAAATGTTTTACATCTAAGGATAGTTTTCTCTTTGCACTCAGCACTAGTGAGGAGTCTGAACAGGAGGTATTGAGAAGATGAACTACCTGCACCTCCTTCCACTGATTTGGTCAATAAGATTCCTAGTCGGAAAAACATCCATAGTAGTTGGTAGTGCTTTACACGTGTGAAGAATGCCTTGAGAGCTAGCAGAGTATTTGCTAGGCAAGCAGAACAGGCAAGATTAAAAAACACAAATGCCTTTATGTAATTCTCCTCTATGTCTTACCTTTGTCTGCATATTTCTGTCCCAGTAACAGGAACTGAATGGGACCACTTGCTGCAACATTGTAAAGGCTTGCTTCTGCCTTCTTTATTTTTAGATGTTTTCTTGAGCTCAGTTTGAAGCTATTATTGAAGATCTAACTTCTGTTTATTCTCCACAAAGGTCTAGTGGCACTTACATAGAGATGAATATTGTTCAGGTGACAAATCTTTTGTGGCATAAAGTGAGGTTTCATTTCTCTCCTCCAGGAAGTAATCACAAATGAACATGTTGTAGCCATGATGAAAGCTGCCATCAGTGAGACAGAAGACATGCCACTGTTTGTGAGTAGCCTCTTGTCACTCTTTCCATGCCATGGAAACTTTCCAATGTGGGAAGTCATGTAGCTGTTTGTAAACCACATGACACACCTCAGACTGGGAAAATCACATTGTAACTTTATTGGCTACTTTCTTTCTCTCCCTTCTTAGGAGCCTAAGATGACCCGCTCTAAACTGAAGGAAGTGGTGGAGAAAGGAGTGGTATGTGTTCTGAGTTTCTCTTTATCCTGGGGAATAGAAGCCTGTTTGTAGTTATTCATAGAGAAGAAAAATGTGAACAATTTTGGTCTGGGTTTTTTTTTTTTTTTCGAGGCAGGGTTTCTATGTGTTTTTTGGAGCCTGTCCTGGCACTAGCTCTTGTAGACCAGGCTGGTCTCGAACTCACAGAGATCCGCCTGCCTCTGCCTCCCAAGTGCTGGGATTAAAGGCGTGCGCCACCACCGCCAGGCTGGGTTTTGTTTTTGAAATCATTATGTGTGGGCTCAGAGTGAGAATGCATACATGGGATTACAAGTATGAGCCACACTGCCCAGATTTTCGTGCTGTGCCCTGGCATGAATCAAGCACAAGCAGGTTACACCCTGGGCTACTGCTTTGTTTTCCTTTTCTGTATAATGTAGTTGTTACTGGTGGTGGTGGTGGCTTGGTTGAGGCAGGGTCACACACTATGACCCAAACTGACCTGGAATTTACTGTGTAGTCCAGCTTCCTCTCTCAGTCCTGCCAGTGCTGGGATCATAAGCCCCACCAATACATGAGAATATAGTGCTCAGTGAGGCCTGTAGACCACGGTAGCTGCTAAGTTCAGTGTGGGTCTTTCTGCTTATCAGAAAAGGAAAAGCAGTTACATGTTATTACTGATAATCTTTTTCATAGGTAATTCCAACGTGGAATATTTCACCAATTAAGAAAGCCAGTGAAATTAAGGTAAATGCAGAAGTCATTGTTACTCTTTTCCCAAAATACGTCATCAGTTTTGAAAGCTACTACTTCCTTTGTAGTCACTACTTTTAGACATGCTGGGGGGCTTGTTTTTGTTTGGGGGGGCTTCTTTTTTTGTTACAGGTTTGGGTTTTCCCATTCCGTTGTACCTCGGCTGCACCTCATGGAAGCATACAGACCTGCCTGTGTTGTTTGATGTGAAGGCACATTAGACTCAGAGAATTCTTTCTCCTCCTAGATATCTTCACTTTCTCTCCCAATGTGTGACTTGTGCTTTCACTCGCTCCCTCCCTCCCTCCCTCTTTCCCTCCCTCTCTCTTTCCCTCCCTCCCTCTCTCTCTTCTTTCCCTCCCTTCTTTCCCTCCCTTCTTTCCCTCCCTTCTTTCCCTCCCTCCCTCCCTCCCTCCCTCCCTCCCTCCCTCCCTCTTTCCCTGTCTCCCTCCCTCTCTCCCTCCCTCTCTTCTTTCCCTCCCTCCCTCTCTTCTATCCCTCCATTCCATCTGTCCTCTGCCGCTGTTGGAGCCCAGAACCCTATGCATGGTGAGCATGCGTTCTCCTCTGAGATTTCTAGTCTCCAGCCCTGTTCCATTTCTTTCTCTGTTATTTTATGTTTACTTGTTTTTGCATGGTGAGTGGTGGGAGCAACTATCATAGCATGTGAGAATTGGTTCTTTCCTTTTACCATACTGGTCTTGAGGATTGAACTCGGTCATTGGGTTTGTGCCTCTAGCTGTTGAGCCACCCCCCACCCCTGTTTTCCTGTGTTCCTATTGAAGCAGCCACCACAGTTTGTGGACATTCACCTTGAAGAAGATGACTCCTCAGATGAAGAGTACCAGCCAGATGAGGAAGAGGAAGATGAAACAGCAGAAGAGGTTTGTGAGTGTTCATTGTTACTGCAGAAAAAAATTGGGCTTGATAAAGACGGGCTTTGGTGACTTAGTTTTGTCACCCATTCTTTAGACGTGATTGAGAAATGTTCTCTTTCCTAATGATGTTTTAGCTGGTAGGTCTTCTGCTCTTCAAACTCCTTATACATTTAAGCTTACATTATAAAAGTAACACATACAACACAAAGATGTGCTGTAATCTCAGCATTTAGGAAATGCAGGTAGGAGGGATAGGAGTTCAGGTTTATCCTCAGCTACACAGCTTGTTCTAGACTCTTTCTTAGAAACCAGCAGACGCCAGGTCCCACGCCTTTAATTTTAGCACTCAGAAGGCAGAGACAAGTGAATCTCTGTGACTTCAATTTTTAGCCTGGTCTACAGAGAAAGTTTCATGACAGCCAGGGCTGTTAACACAGCAAAACCGTGTCTCGAAAAACTGGAAAAAAACAAAGATATCAGCAGACAAGTGTACCCTGGAACCCTGATGTCTTGATAGTTTTTTTTTTGCTATTTTTCTTTGTAGTTCTGCCACCTAAATATACACCTCTATATAGTCTTGTTTAATTTTTCTTGTTCATGAACTTTATCTTTTCTATTTGAGTTTTTGAGAAAAGGTCTCAGTATGTAGCCATGGCTGCCTTGGATCAGGCTAGCTTCAAACTCTTAGAGATCCTCCTGCTTCTGCCACTTGAGTGTTGGGGATAAAGGTGTTTGGCACCATTGCTTGGTTAGTAACGCTTTTCAAAAGAAGTCTTCTTTTTTCCTTCTGTGTTTTGTTAATCCTTTACCCTTTGACAGTTTATGATGAAGATGAGGCTGCAGATATGGTCCCTTCCATCTTTTCTTCTTTAGGATATTAAGTCATTGAAAATCCATTTTCTTTCTACAATGTATATATTTATTGCATATACTGGATGTATTCTTTCTATGACATAATTATTTTACATGTTATATATTTGCACTTGTATGTATGTACATATATATATATATGTGTGGGTGGGTTTTTGTGTGTGCTTGCCACAGTTTGCTTGTGGAGATCCCAGGACATCCTGGTAAGAGTTGATTCTTGCCTTCCACCATATGGGTCTTGGGAGTAGATGTCAGGTCATCAGGCTTGGTCACGTATACCTAGTCATCTGCTGTGCCATCCTGGCAGCCCAGATCCCAGTGACTGGTGTTTTGTGATTCATTCTGATGTGGCATTTCGTTCTGCGCACTGAGGTTGGGGCACACACGTGAGCGTGCACTGGGTTTGTTTTAGAGCTTATTGGAAAGTGATGTTGAAAGCACGGCTTCGTCTCCACGCGGAGTGAAGAGATCCAGACTGCAAGCATCGTCTGAAGTGGCTGAGACAGATGAGGAGAGTGGCGTGTTGTCAGAGGTAACCCGGCGTCAGACAGGAGAGACTTTAGACATACGTGTGAGAAGTGGCTGATTTACCGTTGGTAATATCATTGTGGGCTGCCACCTTTTCAGAGTTCTCGGGAGAATGCACAGCTAAGAGATGACTGAGACCTAGTCTTGGTCACAGAAGTTTTCTAAGTTCTCATTAGGGGTCAAGTGTATGCAACCCTTGCTTAGAGTGCTGTCTTGAAAGCCAAGTAGTGTTCTGTTTCTCTCACTGAGATAGAATGAGACCTAACTAGTCAGAGCATGTGTTGTTGAATTGACCGTTCACCTGTCTCCATCTACAAAAGAGGAAAGAGGCCACCTTCCTGTTATTCCTTCTTCCTTCCTGTCTTACCTCCCTCCCTGCTTCCCTACCTCCCTCTCTCCATCCCTCCGTCCCTTCCTCCCATCCATCCATCCTAACACAGCATCCTTTTTGATCAGGTTGAGAAAGTCCCCACACCTGCTCTTAGGCACATCAGTGCTGAAGTAGTGCCCATGGGGCCCCCACCTCCTCCCAAACCAAAGCAGACCAGGGATAGTGCTTTCATGGAGAAGTTAAATGCAGTAGATGAGGAGCTGGCTTCGAGTCCTGTCTGCATGGATTCTTTTCAGGTAAGCATCGTGACTCTGAATTGCTGAGAAAAGAAATTATGGTATGTCCATAAGGCTGATTGCTACTGGTCAGTAAAAAGAAGTACTGACAGGTGCTGGGGAACTGCAGGGATGAACTTTGCACACATCACACATTATGTATGTGAGCACCCTGAAACAGTCTGAATGGACACTGTGTAATGCCCTTATCTAAAATGTCTAGTACGTGGGAAATCCATATCCACAGAACATAGATTATTGGATCTCTTATGTGGATAATGAAGTTATTGTGGAATTGGTTATATCACATGATTTTGTGAATATATTAAAATGTAATTAATTATACCCATTAAAAATGTGAATGTATTATAAAATATATACATATATTTTTAAACTGTTATAACTGTTCTTGAAATGTTCATTTTAAAACCGACAACTGGATGGGGTAGAAGGCTCAGCAGTTATAGTGTTGATGCATGGAGGACCTGTGTTTGGTTCCCAAGACCCACGCTGTGGCTTAAACCACCTGTAACTTGAGTTGCAGAATATCCAACTGTTTTCTGTGGGCGTTGCACACATGTGCTGCACATATAACAGGTAACACATAAACACACATTCATAAAATGAAAAATAAATCTTTTCTTTAAATGTTTGTTTTACATATATATGAGTGTTCTATCTGCAAGTGTACCTGTAGGCCTGAAGGGGGGGCATCAGATCTCACTATAGATGGTTGTGAGCAGCTAGTGGTCTTAGCCCCTGTTCCATATTTCCAGTCCATAAGAAATAAATAAAAACAAAACGAAATAAAACATATTTACCTGTCAGGGGAGAACCCACGACCACACAGGTTGTTTCTTCGGGGCACAGCTCGTTATTGTACACCTGATGTGCTGACCCCTGAGATTCCCTAACATCGGGAAAGTTGACTGCATAATTTGTTCTAGTGGGGCAGGCACTATGTTGACAGTCTCCTCTGTAGAGAAACTTAAATATTTAATAAAAAAGATAGAAAATTATTTGAAAAAATAAAATCTACAAGAAATTAAAGTAGATTTTGAAGAAAGAAAATCCACATTGTTATGGATTTTGTTTTGTTTGCTTCTTTTTGTTTATTGAGGCGGGGTCTCACGATACAGAGCCGGCTGTACTGGATCTCATTATGTTGACTAGCTTGGCTTTGAACACACAGAGATCTGCCTGTCCCCACCTCCCAAGTGCTGTAATTAAGAGTGTGGGCCACCGTACACAGCTGGGATGACAGTGACCTACAGTGTCTTGGGACAAGTAGATTTTTAAGGAGTGTGGAGAATTTGGAAGCATGACTTTGACCTTCTGGGTGCTTTTTCTTTCTACTTTGTCCAGCCGATGGAGGATAGTCTCATTGCATTCCGGACTCGGTCTAAGATGCCCCTGAAAGATGTTCCTCTGGGCCAACTCGAAGCTGAACTTGAGGCTCCAGATATCACCCCGGATATGTATGACCCAAATACAGCTGATGATGAGGACTGGAAGGTGTGGCTGGGGGGCCTCTTAAATGATGACGTGGAGAACGAGGGTGAGTGGTTTGTTTGCAGCTATGAGCTGCTCAGTTGGGGTAGAGACGCGTTACAGACTGGAAGCACTAATAGTGGGTTTGTTGCTAGGCGTGCTGGCTTAGACTTCTGCTTCAGCTGCTGGGGAAGTTGAGACAGGCCGGTGCTCTAAGACATGAGGCTAGCCTGGGGAACATAGCGACACTTGTCTCAAAGAAAAGAAAGAGACTAGAGGCTGAGATTCTACAGCTCAGTGGGAAAACATGTATGTAGTTAGCACTTGGCACCCCACACATACACATACATATACACAATAAAAAATACTTTAGAAGCAGGAAGGAAGTGTCGTTTCTATGACACTGAAGTGGGTCATACGGCAGACTTACCTGTTGGACGCATGTGGACATTGAGTGTTGTTTGGAGGAGCTGGAGCCTAGCTGAGAAGAGGGAGCAGGCAGGAGAACAAGTCAGCACTGGAAAGTGACAGTTACAAAGTATTGGAGAATGACACCTAAAAGTCGGGGAAGGTGGGGCATTTTTGACACAGGCCTGTAATATAAGGAGGATCCTAACCTGGGAGCTAGCCAGGGCCACGTAGTAACTTCTAGGTTGGCGTGGGTAACTTAATATGACCTGGTCTCAAAGAAAAGAAGGCAATAAAGCAAAGGTCATTGAGATGGCTCTGTGTAGAGATGATCACTGCCAAGCCCAATAACCCCAGTTCTCCAGTTCTTCTTTTTTTTTTTTTTTGGTTTTCCGAGACAGGGTTTCTCTGTAGCTTTTGGAACCTGTCCTGGAACTAGCTCTTGTAGACCAGGCTGGCCTCAAGCTCACAAAGATCCACCTGCCTCTGCCTCCTGAGTGCTGGGATTAAAGGCGTGCGCCACCGCCGCCCGGCAATAACCCCAGTTCTGTCCCTAGACCTCCCATGGTCATAGGAGAGAACCATCTTCTACAAGTTGTTCTCTGAGCCCCAGATGCATGCTGTCAAAGTCACTGTTCTATCGCTCTGACGAGACCATGACCAAGGCAACTTAGGGTTTCACAGTTGTAGATGGTGAGTCTGTGGCCATCGTGGCAGAAATGGCACTGCACAGGGTTAATATTGGAGAGCTAATATCTTACGTGAAAGTTGGAAGCAGAAGACTGGGCCTGGCGTACCTTTTGAAACCTTAAAGCTCACCCTTAAAGGGACACACTGGCTACAGTGAGGCCACAGCCCCTAAGCCTTCTCGGAAAGAGTTGCAGCAAGTGGGACCCGATCATTCAGATCTGTGAGGCAGGGTGGCCATTCTCTTTCAAGCTCCCGTACATGCCAAGACTTCCACACATGCATGTACGCAAATAAGTCAATAAAATAAAAACTAATGTACGTGCTGTGTGGAAAGATTCTGTAACTCTTCTCTTTCCAGACGTGTAGGGTCAAGGGTGCGTTCCGGGCATGGTGGGACTGTGGTCCATGCCCACAATTGCCTAATTTAGGAAAAAAAACAACGAAGCTGAGCGGTGGTGGTGTACACCTTTAATCCTAGCTCTTAGAAGGCAGGGGCAGGCGGATCTCTGTGAGTTTGAGGCCAGCCTGATCTACAAGAACTAGTTCCAGGACAGGAACCAAAACCACAGAGAAACCCTGTCTCAAAAAACCAAAGGAAGTGAGAGCAAGAAACATAGACATGCAAACACACACATTCACAGAGAGAGAGAGACAGAGACTTAGAGACCTTGTCTGGGAAAAAAGTAGGCAGAGTTTGTGCTGGGGCGTTCCTTTGATCCCAGTTCTCTGGAGGCAGAGGCAGTTGGAGCTCCATGAGCTCGAGGCCAGCCTGGTCCACAGAGCGACTTCCAGGACAGCCACAACAGTTACACAGTGATAACCCTGTCTTGAGAAACTTAAAGGAAAGAAAACAGAAAGTGTCTAACGTATTCCCCCCCAGATGAGGCAGATGATGACGATGATCCAGAATATAACTTCCTGGAAGACCTTGATGAACCAGACACAGAGGATTTTCGTACTGACAGGGCCGTGAGAATCACTAGTAAGTCAGTTTGTTCGTTATTGTCTTTTCCACATGTCTTTGTTTACTCTGGAGGTGTATTGGAAGGGTACGGTTCATTCAAATGTAGACAATGGATTTTCATTTGTTTATTTCTGTAAGTGTTTAAATGTAACACATATGCAGAAAGTTGCTATTGTAGATGCTGTGGTCCTGTGTTTGGCATCTGCTATTTGGCGAGGGTTGTATTATACTTTGAATACCAAAATGAATGTGGGTGTGGTCTCTGCAGCCTTGAGCTTAATAAAGGGATAGAAAGAGATGGGTGTATCTCAAGCATCTTGAAGAAGAAGTGAAGCAGGTTGGAGTTTCATAACTGCCTTTGAGATGCTGCTTGAAGGAGGAATGTGAGCATTTGCTCAGGCGCCTTGGAAGAACCAGCTACGGTATCACCCTGGAGGTCTTCCTTGCTACAGAATAAGACTAAGTTCTGCCAACATACTTCTTTGTCTTTTCACAGAAAAAGAAGTAAACGGGCTGATGGAAGAGCTGTTTGAAACGGTGAGTAACGATTTTTGAGTGAGTAGCTTGGTGAAATTCTTTAGTAAGCTCTGTCCTTTGATCTTAAGGATTTTCTCTTCAGCAGAAAGGTCTGCCTGTGTCAGAGCCAGCAAGGAGCACGACGCAGGGAAATTCTGAGTGGCGTGCTCTTGATTATCCTCATGCGCTAAATGCTTGGTTTCCACGTGCTGTTCCTGAGCTGTTGTTGCAAACTGTCATTTGAACTCTGATCGTAGAGACTTCTTCCGTAACCTGTCTCTTGGGTTTAGGTTATTTTTCATTTGAAGCTGGGGTTGGTTTAGCCCCGCACAGTTTATACTCCATAGAGACTGGCGTGGGTGATGCCAAAGGGCAGGTAAATCTGTCTTTTAAAGATAGGTTGGATGTCTGGAGGCGATGGAAAAATGACTCAGCATTTATGAGTACTTGCTGCTTTTCCAGTTCCCAGGACAATCACTGTGAATGTAGCTTCAGAAGATCTAACACCCTCACCTGTAAAGGCGTAAACGAATGCAGACAGATTGTAAAAATATATATAGCTTTAATGGCGAAATAGATTACAGAACCACCGTTCCCACGGAGACCAGGAAAGCAAAAAGGGACGGCTGGGAGCACGCTTGCCAAATTTATAGGCAAACATTAGCCCGAGGCGAACACGCCCCCTAAGGGGCGGGACTTATCCCTACACTCACCTCTCTCTCTCTCACTCACACACACACATAAACACGAAAAGAAAAATAAATCTTAAAAAAAGGAGACAATTCTGGGCATTGGGGAGATGGCTGTGTTGGTTATATGTTTACATGTGGAACTGGGTATGAGAATCCCGGAACTCACATAAAAGCCCGTGTGCTAGTGTGTGTCTGTAATCCCAGCTCTGGTGTGCACAGAGAAGCTGGTCCCTTGAGCTCACGACAGACCCAGTTTGAAAAGCAATTGAGGAGTGTGTTGGTTGTGTGGTGGGTAGAGGGCTATTGCCAGAGGCTGCTCGTTTGTTCCCTGCTGCCCAGCCCCAAAATAGTCACACAGAAACTATATTATTTACGGTTTGGCCAATATTTGAGCTTATCCCTAGGTAGCTCTTACATCTTGAATTAACCCATTTTTATTAATCTGTGTGTCACCACGTGGCAATAGGGTAAAGTTTCTGGCTGGCTGTCTCCTCTGGGCGGTGGCTACATGGCCTCTGTCTGACTCCGCCTACTCTCTCTCTCTAGATCTCTTGTAACCTGGCTTTACTCTATTATGCTATTGGCTGAAAGCTGCTTCTTTATTAACCAATGCCAATAAAATATATTCACAGTATATATCACTTCCCACATCACCTCTCCTTTTTTGTCTAAATAAAAAGGATGGTTTTAACTTTAATGTAGCAAGATTACATATGACAAAACAAGTATCAAGGAAGAAGTACAGCTACTTTATATCTACTTTATCTTTTATTACAACTAAGGAAAACTATAATTATTACTATCTATTTTTTAACTTTATCAAAGACCCCAGAAGGATATAATATTACCTAAGAAATGGGAAGTGCACTGTAAGCAACTTCCAAAACTCTAGAATTGACAGAGACATCTCGCAGCCTGGACAGTAACCCAGAGTTTTTCTGTAACGTCGTGGGCTTTTATTTTTAGCCTCCAGGCCCATAATATCCAGCAGACTTTTCATTAAGCAGGAAATCTGAAGATCTGTTTTTGTTTTTGTTTTCTGCATCCTGTAGAATGTCTGACAGACTCTTCCACGAAGCAGGAACTCTGGAGGACCGTCTCACCTTTTTTAGACAACTATAGCAGTTCTATTTTTGTGGGTCCTGCATGTCCAGTTTATACAGCATACACAAGACTGCGTATTGAGAGCAGTGGGACGTATCATTTCTTAATGTGAAAAGTCTGTCTGTGCACCACACGCCTGGTACCTGTGAGGTCAGAAGAGGGCGTTGGATTGCCTGACTCCGGTGGCAGATGGTCGGTGCTGCCGTGTTGGTGCTGGAATTGAATCTGGGTCCTATGCAAGAACAAGTGGTCTTTTAACCCGGGATCCTACTCCCCACATAGGGTCTCTTTTGAATCACAACATTATTAAAGCTCCTAAGTTCTCTAGTTTTATTTATTTTTGGTATCGCTAGAGAGACTTACATAGGGACTGTTCCCTCAAGAAAACCCTCCTTTTCTTTTGCTCACAGTTCCAGGATGAAATGGGATTCTCCAATATGGAAGAAGATGGCCCAGAGGAAGAGGAGCGTGTATCAGAGTCTCGGCCTAACTTCAACACCCCTCAAACCCTACGGTATGCTGCTGAGATGCAGAGTGAAGGGTGATGTGTTTCTGAAGAGGCTCGACAGTTTGTGGGTTTTGTCTTTGTCTTTTTGTTTTGTTTTGTTTTTAGAAACTATAGTTATTTTTCCCTCAGCCTCTTGTTTAGGGCGAGGAGCCCTGGAGGTTAGTTAAGCAACCAGCAAAAACAGTCTCCCTGTTATGGGGCAGTGCAGCTACAGACAGAGCTGTATCTGTTTGGGAAGGGAGAAAAATCACAGCTGGCACTGAGAGCAGCTTTTCCATGCGAGTGGTGCTGGAGAGGTGTGCAGAGCTTCGCGCGGCCAGCCACAGAAACACCCACCACTGGCACGTATGCCGGTCCCTCGTGGGCATTGTTTGTCCTCTCTTCCGACTAGTGCCCCCGGGGGTTGATTGAGCAAATCCCTAAATACCTGCTCTGCTGGAGCAGGAGCCAGAAACACGCCCTTTGTGTAAAGTTACTGAAAAGTGGTAAGGGGGGATCTGTGACTACTTCCTGCTCACATTGGGGCATAGAGGGGGGCACAGAGTGCTGGCATGCTAGCCAAGGCCAGGAAGTGCAGGCGGGCAGTTTCAGTTGCTGTCCAGGCTGCGCAGGACCTTCTGGGGTTTGGGAAGTACAGGCCTACTTGTAGCATTTGCAGAGTCTGGACTGCCTGGAGCAAGATCCTTAGGAGCCCTGCAGATGCAGATTCTGAGGGAATCTGGAGCTGGCCAGTTGGCGGCACAGTGTGTAGATGGTTTGATATCTGGAACAGATGGACTAGAGAGGAGGAGTTGATAAAGTTAAGGAGTTTAAAGGAAATTTTTTACCCAGGGTGTACATTTGAAACTTCCAGGCCTACAACCTTAGGTGTTAGGAAAGGGAAGTCTGAAGACTGGCGGAGAAAGTTTTTACTCTTAAAAATAGGCTGCGTGGTGCTGGAGAGATGATGGCTCAGAGGTTAAGAGCATTGCCTGCTCTTCCACAAGTCCTGAGTTCAATTCCCAGCAACCACATGGTGGCTCACAACCATCTGTAATGAAATCTGGCGCCCTCTTCTGGCCTGCAGGATACACACAGAGAGAATACTCTATACATAATAAATAAATATTAAAAAAAAAAAGAATAGGCTACGGGGTGCTGGAGAGATAATGGCTCAAAGGTTAAGAGCATTGCCTGCTCTTTCGAAGGTCCTGAGTTCAATTCCCAGCAAGCACATGATGGCTCACAGCATCTGTAATGAGGTCTGGTGCCCTCTTCTGGCCTGCAGGCATACACACAGACAGAATATTGTATACGTAATAAATAAATAAATAAATATTAAAACATAATAGGCTGCGGTAATCTCGCAAGCTGGGCAGCGGTGGCGCACTCCTTTAATCCCAGCCCTGGGGAGGCAGAGGCAGGCTCTGGGTGAGCTCCATCTTGTTCACAGCCTGGCTTCTGAAAGCTGGCTGGGCCCAGCACAGTCTCCACTTCACTTCTCCTCTGCTCTCATCACTGCCACTCGGATGTCGCCATAGCTGAGGCACCTTTGGGAGACTTTCTCTCTGGGGCTAGAGAGACGGCTCCGGGCTTGGGAACACTGGCTCTTCTAGAAGATGTGCGTTCAATAGCCAGGCAACACACTTGGTTCTCACAACCGTCTGTAACTGGAGTTCCTTGCATCTGATGCCCTCCTCTGACCTCCTCAGGCATGATGCCCTTGTGTTGTGTGACAGACTTCACATTGTAATTACCTACATGTGTCTAATCACCTGCATGGGGAGCTCAGGCCAGACCAAAGGAGAGATCTGACCAGCAAAGTCCAGCTTGGTGAACCGAAGAGTTTTATTGTGGTTAATCGCAGAAGAATTGACTCAGAGGGAGCTGCATCACCCCAAACTCACCCATCATGGGTGACAGCTCGCCAGATCTGGAACCTGGAGCACACTGCAGGCAGCTCAGCACTTTGGAGGGTCCTTCCTGGGTGGCTCAGTTGATCTTCCAGGCTGCTCTGCTTCCAGGTTTCTGCTTCTCCTGGGATGCTTGGATGATCTCTGCTTCTTGTTTGCAGCATGACACATGTGAGAGGGTTGCCCAGCAGTCGCTATTGTTACTTCTAGGAAGGAGTGGCCTCGTGAATCTGGCAGCTTTAAAATGGTCCTGAAGCTGTCTTGAGTATTTTACTTCCAGTCCTGAAAGGTTGCCTGCAATGGGGGCTGTTTCAGGCTTGGAGAAAACTGGTACACAACAATGGCATACAGACATACATGCGGGAAAACACTCATCCATGGGAAATGAAAGGAAATAAACCTGACCTCTGTAAGTTCAAGGCCAGCCTGGTCTATGGTCAGTTGTAGGGTGCGCGGTTCTGGTCAGGCGGCACCAGAAAGGAGCTTGAATGTGTGAAAGAGGGTGTTTGCACTGAGGTAGTCTAGTTCTGTTTGAACTAGGAACTCCTTCTCCTCATCTAATCTGCCCTGGACTTTAGCATATTGCTTTCTTATTTCATTGTAGAAAGGCTTTGGCAGACTTTTGGGGTTTTGTTTTTGGTGTTAGGATTTAAACCCAGAACTCACATTTATAATGCGGAAATGAATGGAGGGTAGCCGGAATGGAACGGGCTGGGGTAGCTGGTAAGAGAGAGACTAAATGGTGTAATTTGGAAGGTTCTCTGTCACCTTGGGTAGAAGGCACAGCGTATGTGTTGCTATAGTGCAGGGATGATGAGGTCCAGCTGCCTGTGGCATTGCTTGTCTATTTCAGTTCAGTTTCCTCTCTCTCTGTGTTGTATAGACAAGCTAGTGTATCAAAAGAAGGTGGAAGATAATTGAAAGTCTCCTTTGGCATAGCGAGAGATTGACCCCAGGGCTTCAAGCATTCTACCCGTGTGTTCTACCATTTAACTATGCTCTGGGACCAGAATTATTTCATCTGAATACAATCCTAACAGTCTGAGGAAAATCTTTGATAAAGGAGCATGGACCCTGGGTTATAGTGAGATTAAGGGATCAAAAATAAACAGACATGGGCTGGAGAATTGACTCAGTGGCTGAGAGCATTGGCTATTCTTTCTGAGAACCCAGGTTCCATTTCCAGCTCCCTCTTGGCAGCTGAGAACTGTTTGTAACTCCAGTTACAGGGCATCTGACATCCTCACACAGACACACATGCAGGGAAGACACTAATGCACATAAAAAGAAATTAAAAAACCTTAAAAAAATAATTTTTTTTTTTAAAGAAGATGAACATTGTTCAGCTTGGATAAAACGTCACTACTTGCAGTTTAATGTGCCATGCACCTAGGACCGTTCACAGATTTCTTTGCTTGTTGGGAATAGGTTTGAGGAACCATTGGCCAACTTGTTAAATGAACGCCATCGGACGGTGAAAGAGCTGCTTGAACAGCTGAAAATGAAAAAATCTTCATCCAGACCACAGCCTGAAGTGGAGAAGCTTAAACCTCAGACGGAGACAGTCCATCAGACTCTGGTTCTAGACCCAGCACAGAGGAGCAGGCTTCAGCAGCAGATGCAGCAGGCAAGACTGTTCTCAGTGTCTTGTAACTGTGTCATCTCCTAGCTTCCCTTGTGAAGTCAGGGATGGCTGTCTTGCTTCCCAGGGAAACCTGAGAGAACAGCATGTCCGTGACCTTGTGCAGACAGGAAAGCAGGTCAGGACCCTGATAATGCCCAGGATGGGGAATTCAGAGTTGTTGATGATGTGTTCAAACCCAAGTAGCTGACGGTATTAGGTTTTCCTCTTTCAGTCTCAGTCCCTCTGGTTTGAGGTTCAAGTTTGTCCGAGTTTGTAGTTTTGTTCAAAGGAAAATATCTCAGAAATTCCTGCCAAGATCCTCCTTTTACTCTAGTTCCTCTGAGAAGCAAGATTTGTGCGGCATGTTTGCAGGCTTCTTGGTCACATCTATTTCTGCAGAGTCCACGTTATCATATGTCAATGCTTTCTCCTTCCCAGCATGTCCAGCTCTTGACACAAATCTACCTTCTCACCACCTCCAACCCCAACCTCAGCTCCGAGGCCAGCACCACCAGAGTGTTTCTGGTAAGGTTCCGTACATCTGTACCACAGAAGACTCAGTCTGACGTCAGTTTGACAAGTCCTTCTTCACTGGTGATGTTATTCACTGGGCGCAATGTGTATTTCTTCTCTCCTGGATGTGTCTGCTCCCTGTACCTTCTTGTCCTTTGGCTTCCTATGTTTGCGTGATAGAACAGTGAGTCTCAGGAAATGTTTTTACTGGGATTTTAATTGCATTTTCCTCATTTAGGTTTTTTTTTTTGTTTTGTTTTGTTTTTGTTTCCTTTGAGACAGTTTCTCATGTAGTCCCAGCTAGCCTCAGACTCACTGTGTAGTTCACCTCATACTTCTGATCGTCCTGACTTTACTGGCAGAGTTACGGATGTGCCCTACAGTGCCCAGTTCGTGGGGTGCTGCGGATATAACTCAGGGCTTGCTGCATGTTGCTCTACTGAGCTCCTCAGCCTTTGACACTTTGATACTTCTGTTGTTAAGGATGTTGAGGTCATGACCTGTTGATTAGGTACAGCTTTAGTGTTTAGTATAGAAGTGCTTTTGTTTATGACATGTTTAAGTGTTTTTAAGATTTAAAAACTTTGATGGATCCTTGCTCCTTCCCATTCTCCCTTTCACTGTCCCCTCCCCCCACCCGTTTTTCATTCTTATAGAATTAATAGTGGATCTGTGAAAGGAGATAAGAAAGAACTCTCCATATGGAGGGTCTCCAGGGTCAAAGCATCCTGGAGAAAACCTTTTTTGTGGGTCCATAGTTTGTTTGCTAATAACCAAAGTTCTTTTTGGTGAATGAGTGTCTTCACTTCTTAATGTAGTCAGAGGACCGTGAGAAAGTTTTCTTTAGATGCACTTGTAAGAAAATTTAAAATAATTGGATTTATTTTATGTGTATGAGTATGTATGTCTGTGGGTAACATGCTTGTTTTTTGTCGCGGCCAAAGAGTGTCCCCTCCCCCGGAACAGGAGTTATGGATGGTTGTAAGCCACCCTGTGCGTGTTGGGAACTGAGCCTGGGTCCTCTACAAGAGCAGCAAATGCTTTTAACTGCTGAGCCATCTTCTAAAACCAGGAGGCGGGTGGGGTAGTCCCCTTTATTTCTAGCACTTTGGTGAAGGAGAAACGAGAACCATGAGCTCAAGGCTCTGGGGCTACACAGTAAGATTCTCTCCAAAAAGAAAGTGTGTGTGTGTGTGGGTGTGTGTGTGAATCTTATACATCCATTCCCCCAGCGTTGAGTTTAAGATCCAGGTCTTTGAGTATTCTTCTCAATAGCCTTGCTGCTGAATTTGATTCTTACTTGGAAGGAGAACATGCATGGCAAGAATGCGTAATGCTCAGCGTGAGACTTAAAGTATGACAAATGGCTGCAGGTCCAGTCCCCGAGTAGCTGAGGGTGAGACAGAGAAGTCGGAATGGAATGCTATCACTTAAGAGAGTTTTCCCTGCCTCTGGTCCTCTAGCAGGCAGGGCCCTTTCCCCTGCAGGGGTTGAGGGCTGTGGAATTAGCTGTCTGGAGTCCTCTCAGATCTCCTTTCTGACCTTTATCCTCAGAAAGAGCTGGGAACCTTTGCAGAGAACTCCGTCGCCCTCCACCAGCAGTTTAACCCCCAGTTTCAGACCTTGTTCCAACCCTGTAACTGGATGGGAGCTATGCAGCTCATTGAAGACTTTACACATGTCAGCCTGGACTGCAGTCCTCAGAAAACCGTCAAGAAGACTGGTAGGAGATGCATGTTTGTTATTTTGTTTTGGGTTGGTTTGATTTTGTGATTTTTTTTTGATACAAAGTTTCTCTATGTATCAGTCCTGGTTGTCCTGGAAGTCACTTAGTAGACCAGGCTGTCCTGAAACTCAGAGATCCGCCTGCCTCTGCCTCCCAGTGGCTGGGATTAAAGGCGTGCGCCAGCACTGCCTGGCTTTTAGCTTGAGGTTTTCGTTTGCAGTGAAAGATGAAAGTCTTTAGTAATATTTTATTTAATTAATTAATTTATTTATTAATTTATTTTTTGGTTTTTCGAGACAGGGTTTCTCTGTAGCTTTGGAGCCTGTCCTGGAACTAGCTCTTGTAGACCAGGCTGGCCTCAAACTCAAAGAGATCCGCCTGCCTCTTCCTCCCGAGTGCTGGGATTAAAGGCGTGCACCACCACCGCCCGGCTTTTAGTAATATTTTATGTATAATTCTTAGGGATGGAGTATGCAGAATATTTATAGTTTATGTTTTCTAGGAGAGAAAGGGTACAAAGATGTCTGAGGATAACAATATATGTGCGCACCGCTAAGTGCCTTATCCTCCTGTCTTGGGGATAAAGTGTTCCACACAAGAAAGGACAAAGGAATCAACATGATTTAGCTCCTGTTAGCCATATGTTAGGTTGAAATGGCTAAAAACTTGGGGGGTTCAAGGCAGAGAAGAAGATCTCTGCTTGAATGCTAACATGGACTTCTGCACTTTGTGGAGCCCTTGGTCCTTGGACGGTACTTATCACAGATCATCTTTTCCTACAGCCAGTGAATTTCCCTGTTTGCCAAAGCAAGTGGCCTGGATCCTGGCCACAAACAAGGTGTTCATGTATCCAGAGCTCCTTCCGATCTGTTCACTGAAGGCAAATAATCCTCGGGATAAGATCATCTTTACCAAGGCTGAGGACAAGTAAGTGTGCTGTGAGGCTGAAAGGAGACACAGGGAAGGGGAGAAAGACGGTTGCTTTCGAAAAGCATAGCGAACGGAGATGTGACCAAGCAGAGCCGTGTAGGCGGACAGAGATGCCACACTTGTCGTGGTATTATTATTATTATTATCATTATTATTATTTCCCTTTATGTAATGGGTGTTCTGCCTGCTTGTATATCATATTTGTGTACCATGTGCATAACAGCCACAGAGACCAACAATGGGTGTTGCTGGATTCCCTGGAACTGGAGTTCTCTGCACTGTTGTGAGTCACCATGTGGGTGCTGTAATCTGAGCCCCAGATCCTCTGGAAGAGCAGGCTGTGCTCCTAAGCGCTGACCCCTCTCTCCAACCCTGCCACACATTTTTGAATCATTTAAAAGCGTTGTTTAACCTTTTGTTTATTGGAAAGCCAATCTTAATGTAGTACCGAAAGGAAATACTCAAAGTAAGAGTTTTTAAACTCTTTTCCTCCCTCCCAAAGACATTGGTCCTTGTTCGTTTTACCCCAATGGAGTTTGAGTTCTGATCCTCCTCACCCTCCTAATAGGTCAGAATACAGCTGTGAGCCTTTTAGCCTAGTGTGTGTGGTGCTGGATGTTAAATTCCCTCAGGTCTTGGTGTGTGCTGGGTACTCTGAGTTACCGCCTATCTCTCTCTTGGAATTTTGATAGAGCTGCAGTAATTCAAGTAATTTTGTCATTTGCTTTTTCAAGCACAAGGACTTGCCAGGGGGTGGTAGCCCATGCCCTGAATACTAGTACTTGGGAGGCAGAGGCAGCTCGATCTCTATGAGTTCGAGGCCGGCCTGGTCTTCAGAGACATCCAGGGCTACACAAGGAAACCATGTCTTGAAAGAAAAGAAAAAGAAAAACAAACCACCACCACCAACAACAAAGAAAAGGCACAAAGGTTTCAAATTGTCATTTAATCCTCTGAGTCATTCATTATTAGTGTCTGAGGCAGACCCTCACGATCCAGTCTCTTATTTGAAAATCCACCTTAGTGAGGATGGCCTTGAACCTTGAACCATCTTGGCTCTAAGTTTTGGGCTTTTCTTGTTTATTTTTTTTTTTATTTTTTTTTATTTTGAACTTTTCCTCCTTTGCCTTTTATTTAGGTTTGTTTTCTTCTTGTTTGTTTGGGGAGGAAAACAACAGTGTTATTGTGTAGCCTGGACTAGCCTCCAGCTTAAAGCAGTGGTCCTGCCTCAGCCTTTCAACAGGGTTGAAGTTGCAGGAGTGTGCCACCATGCCTGTAGCAGCTTACTCTGTGAGATGTTATGCTTTTTGTTATTGTTTTGAAATGTGACCAGCCCCATTAGTGCTTGACTAGTGTTAGATCACTGGCCCTGATTATGTTATATTTGAAACCAAGCTGGGCGTTCAGTCCAGCGAGTTACATGACAGCCCTTGTTCTCTTGATATAGGCTTGTGCCATGGACCCAGGCTGGTCGGAAATGGCATCTCCTGCCCCAGCCTCCGGTTCTTCTGTGTTGTTGTTGTGTTTTTTTTTTTTTTTTGGTTTTTTCGAGACAGGGTTTCTCTTGTGGTTTTGGAGCCTGTCCTGGAACTAGCTCTTGTAGACCAGGCTGGTCTCGAACTCACAGAGATCCGCCTGCCTCTGCCTCCCGAGTGCTGGGATTAAAGGCGTGCGCCACCACCGCCCGGCTCTTCTGTGTTGTTATCCCAAGAGCTCACCAAGGATGTTTGCACAGTGAACTTGAAAGCAATTTTATTAATAGTGCTGTGGGAGTGATGTAGGGTCTTCCCTACACCACTGATCCTGTTGTGTTTGCTGTTAAAGTACTCAGTACTTTGTAAATATCTGAAGGTGTAGAAGGCGCTCGTGAAGCATGAGCTGTTTGGAGAGCTCTTTTGAAGAAAGGTCTGTGAAGTTAGGTTGTATCTTTGCTTCTCTCTCAGTCTGCTAGCTTTAGGACTGAAGCACTTCGAAGGCACTGAGTTTCCTAAACCTCTAATCAGCAAGTACCTTGTAACTTGTAAGACCGCTCACCAGCTGACGGTGAGAATCAAGAACCTCAACCAGAACAGAGCTCCTAACAACGTGATTAAAGTGAGTGTTTCCTGCAAGCTCCCCTGTGCCTCCTGCAGAGGAGCACCCAGCCCTTTCTCCTCCTTCAGCTCTCCGTGAAGGCAGTGAAGTCCCTCCCAGAGAGGACAATTTAAAGGACAGTTCTCCCACTGTCTTAGATTAGTTCTAACTTTCCTTTGTAAGACATTCATCCATTAATTTGCTCTGGAGTACCTTCATCTTAGCCTCCCTTTTGGATATTCCCTAGTAAGAAATTATTCAGGCCAAAGGATCCCACAGTCCTGGACCCTTCTAGTCCTCTTGTGTCTCTCTTCCTCTGACGTCCTGCAGGATCCCACAGTCCTGGACCCTTCTAGCCCTCTTGTGTCTCCCTTCCTCTGACGTCCTGCAGGTCGACAGCATTGCATTTCCAGATCTTCTCCCAGGGCTGCTTTTGTTTTTAATTAAGCCTGTGTCTGTGTGTGGGTGCATGCAATCATGTGCAATGGTTCAGATCCCCTTAAGCGGCAGTCATGTGCAGTTGTGAGCCACCTGACACAGCTGTAATCCCAGGGGAAAAGGAAGAGGAAGGGGCAGACTGGGATAGTTTCATTTCCAAAGTCAATGGCTGGCTGGAGGTGCTGGTGCATACCTTTAATCCCAGCACTTGGGAGACAAAGGCAGGCAGATCTCAGTAAGTTCTATCTCGACCAGCCTGTACATATTGCATACTCCAGGACAGCCAGGGCTATACAGAGAGATTCCTTTCCGCCTGGGATGACAGCGGTGTGCTGGGAACTCAGTTTGGGGTCCTCTATGAGAGCTCTTAACCGCTGAGCCAAGGTAAGCCAGGTGTGGTGTCATAGACCTAACCACTGCACCCATGGGACAGAGAGCCTGGAATTGCTGTGAGTCTGGGTCTATCCACGGCTCTATAACATTATCCTGTTAAGAGGAGAAAAATAAGAAAACAAACAACAGAGAAAAGATTTAAGTAGTTTAAAGGGCCAGGAAGCTTTTTCGAGGCTTTAGTTGTGGAAGTGTTTCATCCCTTTTCCTCGTTGCCCACATTGTTGGAAGGTGATGTGATTACCCCTTCATTACCCAGTAGGTTTATCACTGACTTACTAATCTCAGCCATGGATTCCTGCCCTCCTACCTTCCTTTCTCTTTCTGACCTCCCTCTTTCCTTCCCTTCTCTTTCCTCCTTCAGTGCTAAGAGTCGAGGAATCACTAAACCACACCCCCAACTCACCTTACTTACTGATGTACTTCCAATTTGTGTATGTGTGTGTGTTTAAGATTTGTCGTTTTCTATGTGTATTTGTGTGTGCCTGCGTGTATGTGCACCGTGTGTGTTCAGGTGCCTGTGGGGGTCAGAAGAGGACATTGGATCTGTGAACTACAGGTACAGATGGGTGTGAGCCGCCCAGTGTGGGTTTTGGAACTGAATCCAGGTCCATGGCAGGAGCAGTAAGCACGTTTAATTGCTGAACTATCTGTCAGTCCCTTGATTGATTGATTTTTTTTTAAATCACACTTATTTTTCTTGGTAAGGGCATGTACATGCCACAGTGCACACACACACACACACACACGAGGTCAGAGGACAACTTGAGAAAGTCTGTTCTTCCTTGTAGCTATGAACTTATGAACTCATTTTCTCATGCTCAGGCCAACTGCCTGGCCCAGTTATTCTTTTTATTACTTGTTTGTTTGTTTGTTTGAGACAGGAATCTATCTGTGTAGTTCTGGCTGTCCTGGAGCTTGCCATGCAGACCAGGCTAGTCTAGAATTTACTGAGATCTGCCTGCCTTTGCCTCCCAAGTGCTGGGATTAAAGGTGCGCGCCAGCACCTCCAACCCCATTGACTCTGGAATTGAAACCGTCACAGTGTGTCTCTTCCTCTTCCTTTCCCTCTGGGGTCACAGTTTTCCCCATCGCTCCTGGTTGGCAGTGTCTTTTCCGCTCACCACTCTTCCTTGGTGAAAGTCACTTCTGTTAGAGGAAGGTAAGGGCTGTGTGCTCAAGCAAATGTTTAATAAGATTATTGACTTCTTTTTCTGTGTTCCCTACATTTCCAAGTTTCCCTCCAAGGGGTGTCCTTGGGGAAGATAATTTGAGTCTTTTTGTTTGTTTCCTGACAGGGTTTTTTGAGTAACAGCTCTAGTTGTCCTGCAACTCACTTTGTAGACCAGGCTAGACTGGAAGTCCCAGTGATCCCCCTATCTCTCCTCTAAGTGCTGAGATAGTTTTGAGTGTCGGTGATAATCAGGATGGACATTTACATTTATACATTTAATATTTGTGAGACTTTGATTAATTATCGGAATATTGTTTGAGATGCACAGATATCAACATTTATTACGGAGTCATCCCTGTGTGTCAGAAAACCAGCCCTCCTCCCCATTTCCCAGTCTGAACAAATATGACTTTAAAATATGGTTTCTTGCTTAGTTTTATAAGAAGACCAAACAGCTGCCAGTTCTCGTGAGGTGCTGTGAAGAGATCCAGCCACATCAGTGGAAACCGCCCATTGAGAAGGAGGAACACCGGCTCCCATTCTGGCTAAAGGTCTGGCCATCCTTCAACATCTGCATGAGGCAGAAGTCCCTAAAAGTTCCTGTAGGAGTTAGATGATAATTTCTGACACAAAATTCAGGAAGGTCATACACTTGGGATGTGGTTTTCCTAGAACACTGCTGCACGGAGAAACCCTTCTCGGGACTGTCTTCTACTAATCCTTAGAGCCCAGAAAGGTCATTCTCTTTCCCCTAGATTCTGACATGTGCTAGAGCACAGTGTTTCCGTTTCCTTAGGCCAGTCTGCAGTCCATTCAGGATGAACTTCGGAACATAGCTGAAGGCGCTGCAGAAGGAGCAAATGTGACCACAGCCACAGAGAGCGGCACAGATCAGCACTTGGAGAAAGCTGGCCCTGAAGTGGGGGGTGCAACTCGGTACCCATTGCTGATGCCCAAGGGTGTGGTGCTCAAATTGAAACCAGGTTCCAAGCGTTTTTCCAGAAAGGCTTGGCGACAGAAGCGGCCATTGGTCCAGAAGCCCCTCCTCATCCAACCGAGTCCCTGTGTTCAGCCCGTGTTCAACCCTGGGAAAATATCGACCTGGCCAACTCAATCAAAAATCCCTCCAAGCAACAGGGTGGTCCAAATTCCTCATCTGATGCAACCAAACACTGTCTTACAGACACTTCCAGGTTTCCCTCCTGTGGGGGTCAGCGGAGAAGATACTTTTGAGTCTCCTGCAGCACAGCCTGCTGTACCTTCTGGTCCTGAAGCCAGGACCAGCTTCCCCCTGTCTGAGTCTCAGCCATCACTGCCTTCTTGTTCTGCACCCAAAATAATGCTACCCTCGCTTGCCCCTTCGAAATTTCGAAAGCCGTATGTGAGGCGGAAGCCCACAAGAAGAAAAGCGGCCAAGGTTTCTCCTTGTGTGAAACCTACCCCCATCATCCAGTCCACACCTGTCATCTTCACGGTTCCTGCCACCACAGTGAAGGTTGTAGGCCTAGCCAGTGGCTGTAATGTTATCCAGCCCGTTAGTGCAGCCGTGGCCCCAAACCCGCAGACCATTCCTATCACCACTCTCCTGGTTAACCCTTCCTTCCCCTGCCCGTTAACCCAACCACTCGTGGCCTCTTCCATCTCACCCTTAATTGTTTCTGGCAATCCTCTGACTCTTCCTGTACCATCTATTCCTGAAGATAAGGCTAAAGCGAACTTGGGTATTGCTGATGGAAAAAATGCTCCTCAAAACTCTGAGTCCGCATTGAAAACCCAGGAACTGACTCCCCTCTGTGCTGCTGTCTTCTCCAAAGAGGAGCGTCGGCCATGGAGTCTCTCATCCAGTCCAGAATGCCAGGGCGCATCGTCTGAATCGAGTGCCCATGGCTGGACGGGGGTGAAAATAGAACAGGTTGGGCAGGCTTTCGAGCCGTTGTCTCCCAGTCTTCAGGAATCTCTGAACTGTGCACCAAAGGGTTTAGAAGAAATGGTGAAGATAGAAGCTGAGGACTGTGTGGAGGAAATCTCTGTTAACTTCTTGGGGGAGAAAGTGAAAGAAGAACACTCTGTGGAAGCCGACAGTGGCTGCCCTCAGGAGAAGCTGAGTAGTGCTCTAGAGATGAGAAAAGACACAGTCCTGCAGAAGGAGGAGACTCAGCCCGCTAAATCCCTTTCTGTGTCCCAAGACCCGCCCGATGAGGGGCGCACAAGTGGAGTTGGAAGCAAAGGATTACCAAAAAGCACTCCGTCCTCCATGGAGCAGGACATGATGCTTAGCAGTCCTCCAGGGAAGCCTGAGGATTCAGCCAGTGCTGAGGGTCAGTCTGTGGGGACCCCAGCAGGACCAGACACTGGAGGAGAGAAAGATGGGCCTGAGGAAGAAGAGGAGGATGACTTTGATGACCTCACCCAAGATGAAGAAGATGAACTGTCATCAGCTTCTGAGGAGTCTGTGCTGTCTGTCCCGGAGCTCCAGGTAAGAACCAGAGTAGTTGCAAGTATATGCGGACTCAGTACAATGTTCCTTTGTATGTTATAGTCATAAAGTGTCCTTTGACTTGTGATTGCATTATGGGACATAATTTAGAGACTTGTGACGTGCTATGGAAAGGGGACGTTCTCTTTGGGTTGTGCATATTTCATTGTCAGTTTGAATCGCTTGAGCATACTTTATTTTTCTATTTTTGCATTTATTCTTTGATTTATTTGGGTATGTGCATAATATGGCATGTGTGTAGAGGTCAGAGGACCAGGAGGAGGTGGTTATCTCCTTCCATCATGTGGGACCCAGGAATTGAGCTCAGAATGTCAGGCTTGACAGCTGTTGTCTGTACCTGCTGACCCATCTCATTGACCCCTTGAGCATACTTTAAATATCAGACAAACCAACAGCAAAGCTCATAGCACGGGGGCTATAGGTAAAATGACACCTGTTGCCTACCTTAATGGCTTGAGTGCATTCCCTGGGGTCACGTGGTGTTTGGAGAGAACTGATTTCTATAACTGATTCTCTGGGCCCCTCCCATGGGTTCCACAGCATGCATGGACCCCCAGCGAATGTATACAGACATAGATAAACGAGATTTAAAAAAAGAAACAAACTAACAACAACAAAATACATGGTGGGGAAAAGATGGCTCCACAGTTAAGAACAGCTTCTGTCCCTGCACTAGTATTGCAGGTCTTTAATCACAGCACTCAGGGTCAACCTGACGCACAGCACGGATCCCAGTACTGCCTTTTACTGCATTTTAGAAATCTTGTCTAAAACAAACCACCAACCAGAACAAAAGAACACTTGTTCCTTTTCCATAAGACCCTGATTTGAGTCCTCACCTACCTGGCTTCTCCCTATCTACAGTAACTTCAGTTTCAGAGGATCGTGTACCCTCTTCAGGCCTTTGTAGGCATGTGGTATTCATGTATACATGTAGGCAAAGCTCTTATACTCATAATAATGTAATGATTAAAAAAAGTTTAGCTGGGGGCTGGAGAGATGGCTCAGCGGTTAAGAGCATTGCCTGCTCTTCCAAAGGTCCGGAGTTCAATTCCCAGCAACCACATGGTGGCTCACAACCATCTGTCGTGAGGTCTGGTGCCCTCTTCTGGCCTGCAGACAGAATATTGTATACATAATAAATAAATATTACAAAAAAAAAAAAAGAAAAAGTTTAGCTGGGCCCTTCTGTTAGTACCAGCACTTGGGAGGCAGAGGAAGGTGGGTCTCTCTGAATTTCAGGCCAGCCTGGTCTACAGACCTAGTTCTTGGGCAGCCAAGGCTATACAGAGAAACCCCATCTTACAATACAAAGCAAAATTTAAATAGCTCTTAAGAACTAGAGGAATAGGTATGTAATCGAGCATGTAGTTGTCATGCGCAAGGCCCTGATTCCATCCCCAACCCTTCAGAAAGGAAGCAAATAACAACACCCAACAAGGAGAGAGAGAGAGAGAGAGAGAGAGAGAGAAAGAAAGAGAGAGAGAGAGGAGAGAGAGAGAGAGTTATAAACCTCCTAGGTATGGGTCATGTCCTGCCTGTCCCTGTCCCCAGTGCCCTCAGACTTCTCCAGTCCAGAGTGGTGGCCCTGCTTTACCTTAGATCCTCCTGACCCTGCTCCTGTACTTCAGCTCTGTGAGCTGCTGGGAGCCCTTGTAAACAGTCTTTGGGGTGCATTTAGGAAACAATGGAGAAGCTGACGTGGCTGGCTTCTGAAAGGAGCATGAGTCAGGAGGGTGAGTCTGAGGAAGAGAACTCCCAGGAGGAGAACTCTGAGCCAGAAGAAGAGGAGGAAGAGGAGGCAGAAGGGATGGAAGCCTTGCAGAAAGAGGATGAAGTGAATGATGGAGCAGTTGGAGATGCTGCTGAGAAGCCCCCTTCTACCTTGGCCTCACCCAAGACTGCTCCAGAAGTAGAGACCAGCATAACCCCACCAGGTGAGTGCAGCTGACCCTCTCAGGACAAGTCTCCCTTGGCTACAGAGTCCCCGAGTAGCCAGGAGGCTCCTTTCTCTCTCCGCAGCTTTCCTTCCCCAAACTGAATAGGTTGGCTCCTTTGAAACACAAAAGACAGAAAGTTAGAATCTCTTCAACACTTCATTTACGTGAAGTCACTCGGTTTTATTTGTGGTTCTTGCCTCCTCTGTTCTTGAAGTTATGAACTGTTTGGCTTTCATGTTTGCTCCTTAAACTTCTTTTCTCTGTTTTGAGGCCGGGTCTTACTGCACAGCTCAGGCAGTGTTGTTTGTTACGGTGCCTCTCCCCATTGTAATGTCATTGTACACTGGCATGGGCTGGGTGTTCCAGCTGCAGTCCTCAGAGTTCTCGCCTTCCCAGCACTGCGCAGCTCTCTTTGCTAGCTGGCTATGCCTATGCAAGGAGGCAGGATTGTTTTGTCTTCCATTTTCTGGCTGTTCTTTTCCAAGTTGTGCATAACTGTAAGGGATGAGTGCACTTATGGTGGGTTGCATATTTATAAGGATTGAGAAACATTTTTTTTCACATGTACTCCAAGGAGACAACACCAAAACTGCTGGAAAAAGCCGAAGCGGTCATCGAGCTCGGAACAAACGGGGAAGTCGGGCTCGGGCCAGCAAGGATACCGCCAAACTGTTGTTGCTGTATGATGAGGATATTCTTGATCGGGACCCCCTCAGGGAACAGAAGGACCTGGCCTTTGCCCAGGCTTACCTCACCAGGGTAGGCAAACAGCTAATTCTTTAGTTTTTAATGCCCATCTGTGTGCACGTGGCTGCTGCTGCTCTGGAGGAGATGTTGTGAACTGGAAATGTAACTAAGCAGGTCGCCCATAAGGAAGTGTTCTTCTAGCCTTGGCCTGGCCTGGTCCAGCACAGTCAGAACTAAGGTTTCTCCTTACATGCACAATAGGTTTTGTGTCTGCCTTGTTTGCTTGCATTTGCCACAGAGTTAGTTCTCTTAGAGACCCGCAAGGGGCTCCAGAGTTCAGTCTCAGTGCCCTTATCCTCAACCCATCTCTCTTTCAACCAGGGATTAGGGGAATGGTGATACTGCTGTCCGCAGTGCCACGTTGTGAGTTCATAGATTGGGTTGACTGCTACCGTTAGTGAGCGTTTAGTGAAAAGAATGGCAGGTAGTATGTAGCCTCGTGTGCTAATCTCGAGATTGTACACCCTGGGCTTTTGTTGTCTCTTGCGACCCTGTGTAGCTGCTTGCTTCTCAGTTAATCATCCGGCAGAGCACTTAGCTGATGCAGCTGCTTGTGTTGCTGCTGCTGTCTGCTGTTATTAACATTCTAAGTTTGGGTATTAATGTACCTGGTATGACCTGTATTAGAATCCAAAAATTCCTCTTATTAGGTTATATTTGGGACTCATATCATGAAGGCAATCTTAGGAATCCTTAGTTTTGTGACTCTAATCTCAAGAAAATACAGGTTGTCCAGTTGCCCCTCAGAGAAAAGCAAGTCTGCCTTGCTGCTTGTTCTGTGTCCTTTGTCAACCTCAGGTCAGGGAGAGCCTCTGAAGGCTAACTCTTAGAACTGTGACCGTGACTCTTTCTCCTGTGGCCTTGCATGTTCTGGAGGCCCAAGGAAAGGATGTTGACTATTGGAAGTCTTGTATGTAGGTGCGAGAAGCTCTCCAGCATATCCCTGGCAAGTATGAAGATTTCCTTCAAGTCATCTATGAGTTTGAGTCAAGTACCCAGAGGCAGACTGCTGTGGATCTCTACAAAAGCTTGCAAACCCTACTCCAAGACTGGCCTCAGCTCTTGAAGGACTTTGCTGCTTTCCTGCTTCCGGAACAAGCCCTGTCCTGTGGACTAGTAAGTAGAGACGCAAAGTCCGCACAGCAGACTCTAGCTCAGAGGCAGACAGGGCTTGAATACAGCCGAGTCACATAGTTCCAGTCTTCTGATTCTTTCAGGTCACCTCAACCCACCATTTCACAAAGTCTTCTCAGGTCTTCCTCTTTCCAGTTCTGTCCTCCCGTCTGTTTACAAAGTGTTTTCTGTAGTAGCAGTAGAGACCTCCGAAAGTCATGTTCTTCCCTCTCTCCTCACTGGAGAAAAGTAGTTTTTTGGGGTTCCTCCCCCTCCCCCCCTTTTTAAAACAGAGTCTCTGTGTAGCCTTGGCTGGCCTGGAACGCACAGTATAGACCAGGATAGCCGTGACCTCTCCAGTGCTGGCATTAAAAGGTGTGCACCACTATGTCCCAGCTCTTTCCTTTACTGAATATTTGTTGAGTGTCAGGCAAACACATAGATGCTATGACTGTAGTACTTAAAAAAATTAAGATTTCTGCCTTCTAAGAGGTTTCATTTTCATGAATAAAGTCTGTAAAATATGTAGATTATAAAAATAGTCACATATGTCATACATAATCCTTTATGGTACTTCATAGAACACTAGAGTAGATCAGTAAACTGAGGCAGAAGGATTGCTGCTGCTTCATGGCCAGCCTAGGATTCACATGTTTTCAATATCCTGGGGGACATAATGAATTCCTGCCCTTAAAAAAAATAATTAATTAAAGCAAAAATTTGAAGCCTAAGAGTTGAAATGGGAGGAACGGCAAATTGGGCATGGCCGCTCCTACTTGTTCTTGTACTTGAAAGGCAGAGACAGAAGGGGACGGATGGAGACCAGAGGGAGGGAGAAGGAGCAGAAGTCAGTTGTAGACTTCCTGTTCCAGTGGGTAGCAATAGGAGTGAAGGGAATTATCACGGCGTTCTCATAGATTTGTGAGCATTTGATGGTTAATTGTGAATAAAATGTCCACCTTCATTCTGGCATCTTTGTGATGATTGAATGAATGCATGTGCGAAATAATTTTCAGGGCTGGAGAGATGTCTCTGAGGTTGAGAGCACTGGCTGCTCTTCCAGAGGTCCTGAGTTCAATTCCCAGTAACAACATGGTGGCTCACAGCCATCTGTAATGAGATTTGGTGCCCTCTTCTGGCGTCCGAGCATACATGCAGGATGAATACTGTATACTTTATAAATACAGATTTATTAAAAAAAATAATTTGTAAACTCTGAAGTTCCACAGAGTTTGAGTATTTGATTTTTTTTAAATATTTTATTATTATGTATACAATATTCTGTCTGTGTGCATGGCCTCGAACTCACAGAGATCCACCTGCCTCTGCCTCCCAAGTACTGGGATTAAAGTCGTGCACCAACACCGCCCGGCCAAGATTTTAAATAGAATTCAGTCATAACCTGAGCCTCTGGCCCATTGTTTAGTTCTTCTCAGGCCCTTCAAGTTCTGATCCAGCCGCATACTGACTCCTTTCCTGTCTTCCTTCCATTTGGTAGTTTGAGGAGCAGCAAGCTTTTGAGAAGAGTCGTAGATTCCTGCGGCAGCTGGAGATCTGCTTTGCAGAGAACCCTTCCCAGCACCAGAAGATTATCAAGGTCCTGCAAGGCTGTGCAGATTGCCTTCCTCAGGATACCACTGAGGTACTCCGTCTGCCTATTTATTCATGTGTATGAGTGTTTTATGTGCATGTCTACATGTGTGCCACATGCCGGCCTGGTGCCTGCAGAGGTTAGAAGAGGACATTGGATTATTTGGAAGTTGAGTTACAGATGGTTGTGAACTACAATCTTGTCCTGGGAACCTAGTCTGGGTCCTTTGCAAGAGCAGTAGGTCCTCTTAACTTCTGAGCCATCTCTCGCCCCTTTTCATCGTCCTTTCTCTCTCTGCCTAATGTATTCTGTATCTTTTCCCTCTGGAGTATCATAAACTCAGGCAGAAAGCATGTTTCCTACTTCGCTACAGTCTGAAGCCCAGGGACATGGAAGAATGGCTCCTGGACTCCAGAGCCTGACTGGCCCTCACAAGCTCTGTAGCCGTCAGGACACTGGAAGGGGTTTGGAAGAAAGTGGGTGGGTGAGGAAGGCTTCGGACTCCTCATTTGTTTCTTCAAGAGACCAGTAAGGCAGGAATGGAAAGTAGTGTCACTGGGAATTGCATTTATGATGGGTATACCTCCTCCCCACCCAACTCCCACCTTTGTAGAAGCAAGCAGGGAAATGCTTTACAATTTTTAGCTATCAAAGTAGTGGCACACACCTTTAATCTCAGCGTGCAGGAGGCAGAGGCAGGTGGATCTCTGTGAGTCCCAGCCCAGCCTGGTCTACAAAGAAAGTTCCAGGACAACCAGGAGTACAAAGAAAGCCTGTCTCGAAAACATTAGAATGGGCCAATGGGATGGCTAGGTGATAAAGTTGTTTGCTGCCAAACCTGTCTGATGTCTTTATTCTTTAGGAACAAAAATTGGGAGTCTGATATTGGGGTAATAACCTGAATGTCCAGAGAAGCAACCAGTTACCTCCTCTATCTCTCTAGTCCCTCCATTCAGAACGGCCTAGTCCCTCTCTAAGCCTTGCCCTTTACATCATCTGTCCTCATCCTCCAAAACATCAAAGATTAATTTTGGTCAGTTAGTAGCTAGTTCTGCTCTCTGTTTCAAAACAAACTTTATCGTCAGTCTTGGGAGTATCAGAATGCAATCAAGATATCACAGAACACCTGATGATAAATTCAATCCCTGGGGCTCCTGTGGGAACTGACTATCTTTCCTAGGTATGTACTGGCCTCTGTGCACTGACTGCTAAGCCATAGATCTGAGTTTGATCCTTGGGAGTCCTTGACTTCCACAGGTGTGCAGTAGCATGCATACATCCACACACAGACACACAGACCAAACAAATAACAAATAAATCCTTGTAATCGAAAAATAAGAGACTTTCAAAAAAGCTTTGCTGCCTATAGAAGGCATACTATTGATTCATTTGGGATTGGTTTGACTACAGTCTTGGAAGATTCTCCAGATGTCTTCTTAGCCTTCCCAATTTTCCTCAGCTTAAGACACAGATGTGGCAGCTCCTCAAAGGCCATGACCACCTACAGGATGAGTTCTCCATCTTTTTTGATCATCTGCGCCCAGCAGCTAGTCGGATGGGTGACTTTGAAGAGATCAACTGGACTGAAGAGAAAGAGTATGAGGTACAGGCCCTGAGGTTGTCAAGGGGAAGGCTGTCTGCGGGAGGGTTTGGCCAGTCTGCCTAGTACCACCAATTCTTGTTTAGTTTGATGGCTTTGAAGAAGTGATCCTCCCTGATGTAGAAGAGGAAGAGGAACCTGCTAAGGTGTCCACAGCCTCAAAGAGCAAGAGGAGAAAGGAGATTGGGGTCCAGAATCATGATAAGGTATATTTGGGAAATATCTGCTTTTCATGAATCAAGCTTTGGATTAAACTCTGCATATATCCATGGTAAATAGGATAGCTCACAGTATTAAGGTTGGAGATGCTCACGGGGAACAACCCAAAGGTGAGGCTGCTGTGGAGAACCTAGGAGACTTCATTAGAAGGAATCATAGCCCTGCATGATGCCACGTACTTATAATTTCAACACTTTTGAGTCTGAGGCGGGGGTATTGCTGCAAGTTCAAAGCTAGCCAGGGCTAGCTATATGATGAAACCTTATCTCAGAAAAGGAAACAAAACAAAACAGATTGTAGTTCATGCTTTTCTCCCTAGCTCAGTGCTACCCTTTTTCTTACCTTTGGGTTTTAATTTTTCAATTTTGCCCATGGAAGGAAATAGTAACGCAATGATAGACTAATTGTAACTAATAGTAACTAATGATAGCCGTAGCAGTTGCGTTACTATGTGGCACCATGTAGATTATTAATTAGCTCGTGTAATTTTCGTAGTAATCCTGAGGAAAGCTTTATTTATGTGACTAAAGAGCCAAGACAAGCCAATGCCAGAGTGACTTTGTCAGGTGTCCTTGCTGGGACACTGACATGGTGGCTTAGTTTTAGCTCTAGAGTCTGCTCATCCTCGGTACCAGAAAGAGAGCCTTGACCAGTGGGTAAAAGTTCTTGACTCCAAGCCTGATGACGAGAGAGAGTTTGGTCACCAGACCCATATGGTCAGGCTGTTCTCTGACCTCTATACATGTGGTATGACGAGCATGTATGTGCATATAATGTAGTAAAAAATATAGATGTATTAATTTTAGAGAAAAATTTGTGTTTAGGAATATATCTGTGAAGTTCAGGTGCCCAGAGATCTGGAGAAGGTGTATGATCTCCTAGAACTGGGGTAAAGGGTGGTTTATGCGCCTCCTGATTTGGGGTCTCCTGAATTCAAGTCCTATGCAAGAGCAATACATAATTGCCCTTACTATTGAACTACCTCTTCAGCCTCCAAATTAGTCTATTTTTAAAGATGATGATTATTTGAAATAGAGACTCTTCTGTAGCCCTGGCCTTGGAACTATGTAAACCAAGGTTGACCTCAGTGTCATGCTAGGATTAAGGCATGGGCCACTTTTTTTTAAGTTTAAAAATTTACATTTACATACTTTGTGGGAGAGAGTGGGGGCTACACATGTACCACTGGACATTTGGATCCCAGGGATTAAATTGAGGTCCTCATGCCTCTAGCCACTGAGTCATCTCACGTGCCCAAAGAGGCAGTCGTCTTCTTGTTTTGTGTTTTTGTTTTTCTGAGACAGGATTTCTCTTTGTAGCTCTAGCTGTTCTAAAACTAAAACTCTATTGACCAGGCTGGCCTCGAACTCAGAGATGCACCTGCCTCTGCCTCCCAAGTGCTGGGATCAAAAGTGTGTCTTGGCTTTATTAAGAGTCTCTATACAAAGGGAGACAGAAAGTCAGTAATCTGGATCTTACCTTGGAGATCTCCAGTGCATTTTCTCAAAGTCTGAGTTATGTCTGTCTGAGGCTTGTGGGCTGCTAGGATGCTGCTTTCTTTGGATCACTGAGGGTTCTTTGAGGATTCACAACAGGCTGAAGTCAAGATTGGGTCAGTGACCTCCAGGGTATTAGATGGTCCATTAGAAAAAGGGTGGGCGGGACATTCATAACTAAGGCCTCTCAACGCAGCTGTTTCTTGTTTCTAATCAAGTTGGGATATTTTCTAGGAGACTGACTGGCCTGAAGTGGCCAAGGACTGCTCCTGTTCCTGCCATGAGGGAGGTCCTGATTCTAAGCTGAAGAAAAGCAAGAGGAGAAATTGTCATTGCAGCAGCAAGGTGAGGCAGGTGCTTGGTGTGCTGGGACTGCCTAGGCCATACTGTGCAGGTGCTCGTTTCTTGTGGTTTTGTTTTTGTTTTTGAGATAAGGTCTCTCTACATAGCCCAGGCTGTCTTCATACTCACCATGTAGATGAGGCTGGCCTCAAACTCAAAGACATATAGCCTGGCTATATTCTGCCCTGCTATAGGCCAAAGCAACTTTATTCATTAACCAATAAGTATAACACATATACAGAAGGACCTCCCACACCATCAGGTTATTTGGACTAATGGCTTAGCAGAGTAAAGCCAGGTGGGAAATCAGAACAGAGATTGAGAGAAAAAGTAGGCAGAGTCAAAGAGATGCCATGTAACTGCTGAAGGAGACAGACACCGGAACTTTACCTGGTAAGCCACAGCCTCGTGGCAATATACAAAATAATAGAGATGGGTTAATTTAACATGTAAGTGCTAACTAGGAATTTATGCATAAGCCATCGGTCAAGCAGTATTGGAATTATTATAGTTTCTGTGTGATTATTCGGGTCTGGGTTGCCGGGAAATGAACAACCAGTCTTATTAACTCTTATATCTTACATCTTAACCCATAATTTTTGTTTGTGTTAGCCACGTGGCTTGATACCTTTATCAGCAAGGCATTCTCGTCTTGCTTCATCTGTGTCTGGGTGACAGCTGCAGACTGAGTCTTTCCTCTTCCCAGAATTCTCCTGTTCTTGTCACCCCGCCTATACTTCCTGTCTGGCTACTGGCCAGTCAGCGTTTTATTAAAAGAAAGTGACAAATCTTTACAAAGTACAAGACCATTATCCCACAGCACTACAGTTACATTTTTGCAAGTTTTTAAGGAGAGTCTTTGATTTGAATATGGTGGTCCACCCTTGTAATCAGAGCACTTTACAGGCAGAGACAAGACACTGGGAAATAAGACCCTACATAGCATGTTCCAGACAGCCAGGGCTACACAGAGACCCTGCCTCAACAACAACAACAAAAATAAAACAACAAGAAGTGTGGCTGGAGAGACTGCTTAGCAGTTGAGAACCTGTGAGCGAAACAGAGTGAGTTGTTGTCAGAACAAATGCAGTCCTCGTGCATTTGTTAATGTTAAGACCAGAACATTGTCACCCTTGCAGGTTTGTGACAGCAAATCTTACAAGAGCAAGGAGACCCTGGAGTTGGTGGGTAGTAGCCCCCTTCAAGAGGCTAGTTCTATGCCTGCAACTAAGGAAGGAGGTCAAGGCAAGGACATGTTGGAAGAGGAAGCCCTGGAGGAGCAGGAGAGTATTGATGTGACCCAGATCAGGACTGGCAGGACCACCAGAAAGGGAGAGACACCCACTCCAGGTAAGTAACCTGACTTCAAGCTATGCCTTTCCCTCCTTTTCCACACTGCAGGAAACTGGATGAGCCTAGCTCAAACACCTTTCCAGGGATGCGCTGACACTTTGTCATGAAAATATGGAGATCCCTTTTCCCTTCCTTCTCACGTAGTTAAAAGATTTTGTTAAAATGCCAGGCAGTGGTGGCACACACTTTTAATCCCTGCACTTGAGATACAGGGCAGGCATGTCTGTTTCAGGCCAGCTTAGTCTACAGAATGAGTTCCAGGACAGCCAGGGCTAAATTGTCTCAACATTCCTCAAGTCTTCTTCTTCCCATTAGCTTTCTAAGAACCGTGCCCTCCTTTGCTGCTTGACTTCATCACTTTCCCGTCTTTCCAGTAGCTCCCCAGTGCTTGTGGTTTTTGGTGTATCCCCTGATCCCCATGTTCCTCCTAAGCAGGGTCGACAGTCGGGAGTACCGTGCTGTGCTCTGCAGAAGTGACTCTCGTGGAGCGACCCTTGGAGGGCTTAACCCTCTGCTCACCAGAGACTCCCGGGCTTCCTACTCAGACTGGAGTTGAACTCTCCTCTGTCAGGAGAGACCAGGCTGGGCCTGAAGTTGTCTCCTGCCTTGACACATCCACCATACTTCCCGAAGAGGGCGAGGACATGAAGTCTTTTGCTAATTCAGAGACTATTGTACCGCTCCCAGATGCATCAGAAACTGAGAAACTGCCAAGCACTGTGGAGATCCCCGCTTCCCTCCCCAGTCCTGTTTCCTCAAGGACCAGAGACACAGGGAGAAGACACACATATGGAAAAGTCTGTACTCAGAGCTGGCTACATGAGAGCCCAGTGGAGGCAGAGACAGCCCATATGGTGGCTCCTGTCTGTGGAACTTCATCAGGAGTTGGTGCCTTAGAGATCACTCCCAAAGCTGCCAGCGGGGTCATAGCTGAAGACAGAGGAACTCAAGGCAAAGGTCCAGAGGGGGGTCTGCCAAAAGCCTCAGAAGCTACTGTCTGTGCCAACAACAGCAAGGTCAGCTCCACTGGGGAGAAGGTGGTATTGTGGACAAGGTAGGTAAAGACAAGCTGTGTTCGCAGAGTGTAACACAGGTCCAAAGCGATCCTCAGGCCTAACTATGCTGCCTGGCTTTCAGGGAGGCTGACCGAGTGATCCTCACCATGTGCCAGGAGCAGGGCGCACAGCCCCACACCTTCAGCAGCATCTCCCGGCAACTGGGGAACAAGACCCCTGTTGAGGTGAGGTGGGGCGGGTCACAGGGTGATGGGGAACGAAGGCGGGAGAATGGGACCAATGGGGTTTACAGTCATAAGGAAATTTTAAGGCAACAACTGGTTCTTTTAAAGCTTAGCTGAGGAAAGGCTTGGCCTGTCAGTGTAGTGGGTTTCTGTTGTTTTCTTTGGAGATGATTTTCACTATGTCCCTGGCTGCCCTTGAATAATGTAGATCAGGCTGGCCTTGTACTCAGGAATCCTCCTGATTGCTGGAATTAAGGTGTGTATCACCGAGTCTTGTTACCAGGGAAGACTGTTCTGTTTGTGGCATTCGCCTGTTTCTACAGAAGACACAACCTTGCTCTGTATAATAAGTGGGTGCCAAGTTCATTTAAGCAGACTGGAACGGTGAGCCCAACCCCTTTCCTTTGCTAGGTTTCCCACCGTTTCCGAGAACTCATGCAACTCTTCCACACAGCCTGTGAGGCCAGCTCTGAGGATGAGGATGATGCCACCAGCACCAGCAATGCAGACCAGCTCTCTGACCGTGGGGACCTGCTGTCTGAAGAAGAGCTGGATGAATGACACCCTGGGAAGGTATGGGTTTCATCTGCCAAGACCAACCAACAGCCCTCTGTACAAGGGTGATTGTACTTGACTCATAGACCTTGAACCTTGACAGAGCCCGTTGGGAGATGGTTCTGCGGCCTGTGTCTCTCAGGGACTTCAGTGAAGACCTTACAAACACATTCTGGAAACAGCATTGGTGGAGAACGGGGCTTGGCTCTTTTGTGAACTCGCTCTTTTTAAATGTACAAATGCATATGTCTTGCAGCAATCCCAACACACTGGGTTCCTGCACCCGGCAGCTTTTATTACAAATTATCTCCCCAATACCCTTCCCTGGAACATCAGTTTGAAAGGCTGTTACCCTCCTGGTAACACTGGGCCAGGCTGTGTAAGTCCTGTAGCAGCTCCTCCATGTCATCCCGCTCCACCCCAGCGTCCATGAAGCTAGCCCAGCGCCGCAGGTCAAGTCTGGCCAGCTCTTCAGCCAAGTCTCCCAGGGTGCGGTACAAGGATGAAGATGAGCGTAGGGCTCCAAACACAGGGATGCTCTGCACCGCTGTAGAGGGAGAGAGCTGGGGTTTGTAAAGGACGGCAGTGAAGTGTGTGCCGCCGCTCTAGTGCGCCAGCACCCTAGAGGGGCTGTGGTCGGGGGGAGGAACGCTCAACTGTGAACTTTCTGTTTGGCACTTTTCATTCAAAGACAAAGAGTAACTTCTCCATGTCCTACCTGCTCCCTTGGGGGGGCCATCCAGGGCCAGTCCCTTGTGACTGAAGCTGGAGAAGAGGTGTGGGTAAGGAGGAGCCACTCTGCAGGGTGTCAGCAGCAGGTGTGAGGAGCTGCAGGCAGAGAGAGCGGTGACTCAGGGAGCAGAGCAGCAGAGGCTGCCCCCCGCCCGGGAGCAGGGCAAGTGCCCAACTGACCTTAAGACTCTAGGGTGCTGCTGTTGTAAATACAGGGCCAAGACTTCTTCTCCAGAGGCACAGGCATGGAGAGCCGACGGCAAGGGTGTCCCTGGGTTGAGCTTACTGCCAGAACAAAGGCAAACCTTTTGTACATACTTCAGCTGTATGAATAAGAGCTAAGAATCCTTACATCCTTGGACCAGCAGCTGGGTCAGTCCAGAGCTCGTATTAATGTGAGGCGGTGATGGCGGTCGGAAGAAAGCATACCCTCAGGAACAAAGACCTGAGCAGGTCTCACAGGGCCCCTAATAACCCGGTCTTTACCTGGTGTGACTCGTCCTGTCTATACCCCTGAGCACCACTGACTGGGCAAAGCATCGACTTCCAGCAGAATCCCCACAAGCAGAGAGTGGGGTCCACGGGGTGGTTCCTCCAAGCTGTCCCAGGATGTCGGGAAGGGACTGGCCTGGATCCAGTGGGAAGGGGATGACTGCTTCCGCTGTCACCACCTACAGACCAGGAGGTGTCAGGTTACAGAGCCTTTCCTGGGCTCTGGCCGGGCCCTCAGAAAGCTTCTTACCTTTCTCCCGGAGAAACTTAGCAGATCAGCCAAATGAGCCATGGGCACCATGGAGGACCGCAGGCGGAAGGGAGCTGTGACTGTGTCCAGGGCTGTAGCAAGAATGGCGCTACAGTGGAAGGGCAGAGTGGCCTGTCAAGTGGGACAGGAGGGGATATTGGGTCTCTCGGGTGTGGGAAACACACCAAGGACAGAGATCTAGGAATGAAGTAAGGCTGTTCGTCCTGAGGCCGGATAAACATGAGGGAGCTAAGAGGTCAGGTTTAAGGTGGGGTGGGAGGAGAAGCAGAGCCGCAGTGATAGAGGCTGACATAAACGGAGCTTCGAGCCTTACGTCATAGTGTAGGTCAGGGAAGCTGACAGGTGGCTTGGGTCGCAGACCCAGGTGCCCTCCCAGGGATAAGGGACAGACAAAAGAGCTGTACCCAGTCAGGTGCACCAGACCAAATGCTGTGTTTAGGAGGCGATAGATATTTTTCTGGGGCTCCTGGTAAAAGAAATGAGAGTGGGTTGCTCCACAGAACTTCCTCAGTGGGGTCCTCTCCTTCCCACCAACTCTGCTGCTTTTCTTCCAGCTTCCACTCACCCCAAGACTGTAGGGAGCAGGGAGCAGACCCCACGTTATTACTCCCCGTCCTGAATACTCGTCTTGTAGTAGCTCTGCAGTTTTAGCGCCTACTCCAGAGAAGCCATCGTGCAGGTCACACAGGATCTGGAAGCCCTGCAGAGAGGTCAACAGAGCAGACTGGAGCCTGAGACGAGCGTCTCCCCAGCACCTGCACTGCCACATAGCTACCTGCAAGTAGTCACACTCTTCCACATAGAAATGTAGTCTGTCCTCCAGCTCCTCCAGGTACCTGGGTTCCTTCAGGATACCCTCCCCTTGTCCAAAAGCCTCCAGGCGACCTGTTTCACTACCAGAAATCACTGTGATGAAACCCCAGTCCTGCCCTCAGCTCCCCAGTCTGCTGTTTTGGAGGAGGGCAGGTGAGATGGAGCCCCATACCCGTCATGGTTGTACTTGTGAATCACACAGATGCTCCGCGGATGGAGATGCACCCTCAGGAAGTCTGACCAGACTCTGACGCCGTTCTCTGTGGGAGAAATGGTGGGCAGCACCTTCCCCAGAGTCCCTGCTCTCTTCAGTCTCCAGCATCAAGAGACGCCTCACCTTTGCCATTTTGGATAGGTTTGGTCCTCCAGACACCGTCAGTATTCAGCACTCCCTGGGAGGGGTGAGGGAAATGACATTTATTTCCAGGAAGTTCTCCTCTGCCGTGTTTTTTCTTCTGTGTATATGTGTGTGCCCCTGTGGATTTGATGTGCACCACTTGCCGGGAGCCAGAAAATAGCGTGAGGTCCCCAGGAACTGGTTCCCGGTTGTTTTGAGATGCCTGAAGGGGGCATTGGGAACTCAGCTCAGGGTCCTTTGAAAGAGAGGCGAGGATTCTTTCTTAGCCTCTAAACCAGATTAGAGGTTCCTGCCCATTTACAGCCAAAGGTGCTTTGTCCAAAATCGAATGTTTCTAAGGTATTTATGGTAGCTAGACGCCTCCTTTTCTGCCTTACTACTTTGCCTGTGGTAGGTTTCAAAGTTTAGGGCAGAGACCGCATCACCTCTGCACTCAGAAGGTCCTGGAGGTTAGGGTTCTTTGGGTACTCTTCTTCTCTGTGTGTGGTGAGCTTCCCTTGCCTGAAAAAGAGTGGAGATGAAGCAGAAAAAATGCCCATTTGATTCTCTCTCCAGCCTTTTATGCTTGTGCACTGGCCCACCCCTTCCTACATTAGACACACACCATGCTACTGCAGCCTCTAGCTGCCGGTCCTTGTAGAGGCCACCTTCTTCCTTTAGTGAATTCAGACTTCCTGCACAGAGACGAAAGACAAAGTCAAAGCCTAGAGCATCATCTCCCTCAGACAACCTGATCACCTGTCAGGTGATGTGTGGTAGCACTTGGCAAAACTTTTTGTTTGGCTTTTGAGATGTCTCCCTACGTATCCCTATCAACTATGTAAACCAGGTTGGCCTTGTACGCAGAGATCTACCTGTCCCTGCCGGGATTAAAGGCGCGCCCAACCGCGCCAAGCACTGCACTTGGCTTTTTAAAGCATACTTGGATATACGCTAGAAGGATGGGGAATCTGGACTCCATCCTTCTGTTGGGAGCCCGTGGCTCTGCCCACTCCAGAGTTGAACAGTCTGGTCTTCCGGTGTCCTCTGGGGGCTTGTCCCCTGTGTGGGAAAACTTGGCTGAGCTCCGCCACTGCCTCACCTTTCAGATCCATGAGGATAAGTCGCGGCGTATAGGTTTCCTGGCCATGCAGCGTCCGGCCGGCTCGGTACAGGACGTCGGGGCACAGCTCCCCCGGTGACGAGTCGCCTTCGGTCCTAGGTCCCAGCGCAGCATCCTGCAGAGTGCAGAGGGCTGAGTGGCGTGAGGAGGGGCATGGCCATGTACCTTCCGTAGGGAGCGCCGGGCCGCCACGCGTAGCCTGACCTGCTGATTCCACCAGTGTGCCCCGACGAAACCCGCGAAGTGTCCCAACTGCAGCGTGAGTACCTCGCGCGCCCCGCCCGCCATACCGCAGCCGCTGCTCACCGCTCCACTGCCGCCGGGGGGCGGGCTCCGCGCCCTATTGGCTCCTGAGCGCGTGCTTTCCCGTTGGCTACACGTTGGCTCTGGCGTGCGGCTCGCGCCCCGCCTCTTCCTCTCCTGGGTGACCGGAAACTGGCGCGTCCTCGCTGGTCCCACGCCTTTCCCTCTCCGTCAGGGCTCCTCCTATTCTGGCCAAGGTCATGGAAGGTTCTCCCACTTGTTTTTGTCAGTCTTCTCGCAGATGCCTCCCTCTCCTAACTAGTAATTCTCGAGAGAAAAAAACAGCTTGACGAGGAACTCGATGCTCCACTGACTGACTCCTCCCAGTCTAAGGTTCCAGCCTGGCTAAACCAGTAAACTGGGCAACGGGTCGTCTGTCTGCTTCTGTTAGGTTATGGAAAAGGTTTTAGTCCCCTTCTGCATGGACATAGAGTTCATTTGCACTTCTGTGCTTTTATTTATTTATTATTTATTTATTTGCTTCCTTACTTGTTATTTAGGTTTTTCGAGGCAGGGTTTCTCTATAGCTTTGGAGCCTGTTCTGGAACTCGCTTGTAGACCAGGCTGACCTCGAACTCACAAGAGTTCTGCCAACCTCTGCCTCCCAAGTGCTGGGATTAAAGGCGTGCGCCCACCACCCACCCTGAGCCTTTAATTTCTTTTTAATTTGAGTCATCATTTGGGCAACGTTTTGTGACAGGCTCACTGTTAGCCCAGCCTGGCTTCTTGGAAAAGGCTTGTGCTTTTTTGTGTATCCAGTGGACAAAGGATTTCCAAACCACATGTGAGGGAACAACCCTATTATCCTGTTCTTAGAGGAGGGAGACCAGTCAATCCTTAACTCTGTAGCAAGTGGAAGGCCCACTTGGGCCCCCTGACAGCATGTCTAAGGTCCAAAACAGATCGCTATTCCCGAATGTCTTGCTTATATCTGGGGGTGGGTGGGTGGGTGCGAGCGTCTGGTATTTATAGCAGTGCACCATTTATGACATAAATTTATTGCTAGTCAAATGTACAGACAATATCTCCTACTGAACAACATTTAGCCTTTATTCTTTGGTGCCTTGGGATGATCAGCTTCTAATATTGTGTGGGCACTGTGTGCATGCCAGAAAACAAGTTGAGGAGATTGGTTCTGTACTGCCATGTGGGTCCTCCCTCAGGTCCAAGCTCTTCTTGACGCTTGGCAGCAAGCACCTCTTACATTGAGCTCTCTGCCTGGGCCCATTCCTTTATTCATACTTACATTTTTATTTGGAGGCTGTTGTGGGAACGTCTACTCCTCCATTCTTGTACGTGTAAGAAATGTTGAATGATCATCTTTTCTTTCAAACTCAATAAAACAAATTTTATGCTTGAGTGGTTGTGTGTTTCTGTGAGACTCTGAGACCATCTTCCATTCAGAGTAGGACCGCTAGAAACAGGCTGTGGTGAGCTCACAGCCACCAGCTCCAGATGAGCAGCGGTGTCAGCCCCTCATGAAACGGACTGGAACCAACTTCCTTTCCCAGGCCCCGAGACAGGGTGCAGTCAGGTGGGGAGTTCACGAAGGGAAGGAGGCTGGCCCAGCACATGGCAGAAGAGGACAGCGGTCTTACACAATTAAGGTCCTCTACTTTTTGGTGTGGGGGTGCTGGGGTGACACAGGTAGCCCTGACTATCCTGAACTCTGTCCCACTTTCCATGGAAGACTTAGAAGCCTCCGTTGATTTGTTGGAGCTGGAGAGATGGTGCAGTCATTAAGTGTACTCGTTGCTCCTACAGGGGACCCAGCTTGGGTTCAAGCATTCACGTGGATCAATGCCCTCTTCTGATAGCCATTGTTATTTCATGCACGTAATGTACATAATACTCATATACATACAGTACATACATCTGATGAAAATGTTGGAGCTGGAGAGATGGGTCAGGGGCTAACTCTTCCATCACTGGGACAGGGGCAGCTCAGAATTCTTGTAACTTTCTCCAGCCTCAGGGTAACCGACAGCACAGGGTACACACAACATATACTTGACATACACTAACAGTCACACAGACCTCTGAGGGCACACACTGAACATAGACATGTCATACACTAACAGTCACACAGACCTCTGAGGGCACACACTGAACATAGACATGACATACACTAACAGTCACACAGACCTCTGAGGGCACACACTGAACATAGACATGACATACACTAACAGTCACACAGACCTCTGAGGACACACACTGAACATAGACATGACATACACTAACAGTCACACAGACCTCTGAGGGCACACACTGAACATAGACATGTCATACACTAACATGGTCATATAGACCTGAGGGCACACACTGAACATAGACATGTCATACACTAACATGGTCATATAGACCTGAGGGCACACACTGAACATAGACATGTCATACACTAACATGGTCATACAGATCTCTGAGGGCACACACTGAACATAGACATGTCATACACTAACATGGTCATACAGATCTCTGAGAGCACACACTGAACATAGACATGTCATACACTAACATGGTCATATAGACCTGACGGCACACACTGAACATAGACATGTCATACACTAACATGGTCATACAGATCTCTGAGAGCACACACTGAACATAGACATGTCATACACTAACATGGTCACACAGACCTCTGAGGGCACACACTGAACATAGACATGTCATACACTAACATGGTCACACAGACCTCTGAGGGCACACACTGAACATAGACATGTCATACACTAACATGGTCATATAGACCTGAGGGCACACACTGAACATAGACATGTCATACACTAACATGGTCATACAGATCTCTGAGGGCACACACTGAACATAGACATGTCATACACTAACAGTCACACAGACCTCTGAGGGCACACACTGAACATAGACATGTCATACACTAACATGGTCATATAGACCTCTGAGGGCACACACTGAACACAGACATGTCATACACTAACATGGTCATATAGACCTGAGGGCACACACTGAACATAGACATGTCATACACTAACATGGTCATACAGATCTCTGAGAGCACACACTGAACATAGACATGTCATACACTAACATGGTCATACAGATCTCTGAGAGCACACACTGAACATAGACATGACATACACTAACATGGTCATACAGACCTCTGAGGGCACACACTGAACATAGACATGTCATACACTAACAGTCACACAGACCTCTGAGGGCACACACTGAACATAGACATGTCATACACTAACAGTCACACAGATCTCTGAGAGCACACACTGAACATAGACATGTCATACACTAACAGTCACACAGACCTCTGAGGGCACACACTGAACATAGACATGTCATACACTAACATGGTCATACAGACCTGAGAGCACACACTGAACATAGACATGTCATACACTAACAGTCACACAGATCTCTGAGAGCACACACTGAACATAGACATGTCATACACTAACAGTCACACAGACCTCTGAGGGCACACACTGAACATAGACATGTCATACACTAACATGGTCATACAGACCTGAGAGCACACACTGAACATAGACATGTCATACACTAACAGTCACACAGATCTCTGAGAGCACACACTGAACATAGACATGTCATACACTAACAGTCACACAGACCTCTGAGGGCACACACTGAACATAGACATGTCATACACTAACATGGTCATATAGACCTGAGAGCACACACTGAACATAGACATGTCATACACTAACATGGTCATACAGACCTCTGAGGGCACACACTGAACATAGACATGACATACACTAACATGGTCATACAGACCTCTGAGGGCACACACTGAACATAGACATGTCATACACTAACATGGTCATATAGACCTGAGGGCACACACTGAACATAGACATGTCATACACTAACATGGTCATACAGACCTCTGAGGGCACACACTGAACATAGACATGTCATACACTAACAGTCACACAGACCTCTGAGGGCACACACTGAACATAGACATGTCATACACTAACATGGTCATACAGATCTCTGAGAGCACACACTGAACATGTAACACTAATGTAGTTTTCCACTAATGTAAATTAAACTTTTTTAAAATGAAAAAAAAAAAGCCCAGTTTTGTGCCAAATCACCATGCCAGCTATTTTTTTTTCTGTGCTGTGTCCCTTCCTGCAGAATTGTGTATTAAAAACCACTTTCCCTCTTCTCCTAAATTTGATTTAGTCCCCACTATCCTAGTTCTAACTCTTCTGAGACCAAGCTGGGGAAGCAGTGAGTTTATTGAACCTCCTCACAGAGCATGAAGGAGGAGTTGTTTACTAAAGGTCGGGGCATGGGCCACCCTGTCCCGTGTGCCCCGCCCCTACCTTCCTACAGATTATACATACTCATTTCCCAGACTCAGAGGACAAGTGCAGTTATTTTTTTTTAAGATTTATTTATTTATTATATATACAGTGTTCAGCCTCCATGTATGCCTGTAGGCCAGAAGAGGGCACCAAATCTCATTACAGATGGCTGTAAGCCACCATGTGGTTGCTGGGAATTGAACTCAGGACCTCTGGAAGAGCAGTCAGTGCTCTTAACCTCTGAGCCATCTCTCCAGCCCCCGGACAAGTGCAGTTATGACAGAATTACATACAAATGGCTGAGGACAGCTATTAGGACTTCAGATGAGGCGCCAACTACATCAGTGGGACTCCCTAGGGACTAACAGTGGGCTGGTGGGATGATCTCTTACAAAGCACAGGTCATTTTTATGAGTATGGAGAACAAAACCCAAAACATTTGCTGGTGCTGTACCAAAAGATCCATTGGAGGGAACCTTCATCTGGCGATGGATGGAGATAGAGACAGAGACCCACATTGGAGCACTGGACTGAGCTCCCAAGGTCCAAAGGAGGGGCAGAACGAGGGAGAACATGAGCAAGGAAGTCAGGACCGCGAGGGGTGAGCCTACCCACTGAGACGTTGGGGCTGATCTAATGGGAGCTCACCAAGGCCAGCTGGACTGGGACTGATGGAGCATTTGATCAAACTGGACTCTCTGAATGTGGCTGACAATGAGGGCTGACTGAGAAGCCAAGGAAAAGGCACTGGGTTTTGATTCTACTGCATGTACTGACTTTGTGGGAGCCTAGTCTGTTTGGATGCTCATCTTCCTAGACTTGGATGGAGGGGGGAGGACCTTGGACTTCCCACAGGGCAGGGACTGGAGAGGTGTAGGGCCCGGGTCTACCCTTGTTCTTGGGGTGCATCTTGAGGACAGTTTCTGGTCAGCTAACTAAAGCATTCTCTTTGTTCTGGTGCTCCCCTTGCCCCGCCTGGTGATTAGCTGTAGGGCATTGTTGACTCCATCTTCGGGTCAGGGCGGAAATCCTTGTGCAGCAGCGAGGTGGGTAAGGATTTCCCCAAGGTTGAATAAATGGCATTTGGCTGATCTCCTTTCAAATGACCCAGGTCTCTTTGTGTGTTCTTTCAATCTCCAGGCCCTTGCACAACTCGGGCTTACTGTACCGAGGGGGTAACACAGAATCGGGTGTTAGAGAGGGAGGGGGAGGGAAATGGGAGGAGGTGGAAATTTTTAATTAAAAACAAATTGCTGGTTTGAGCCTGGTAAGGACTCCTTTTCCTGAACATTTTACCCCCTCCTGCCAGTTAGCTAACAGCATTGTCAGGTTGTCTAGTTCCCACTAACGGGATCTGCTGGGGAAGTTCTGCCATGAGCACAGCCACGGCAAGGGGATGCCGGGTGTGCGTGGAGCGACTGCAGCTTCCTGGTCCAACCTCTCGGGCCTGAGATTGGAGAGCTATCCTGCTCCGCTCCAGCGCTGGCCACTGCAGCTTGGCTTTGCTGTGTGTGTCTGTTTCTCATTCCTGGCACCCCAGTCAGAGCAGTCCCTAAGTAATGCAAGTCAAGGCCAGAGACCTGGTCAGAACTTAGGTCAGGGACAAAAGGAGACAACCATTTTAATCAGTGCTTGCTAACTTGGTTTGGGTCTTAGCACAGGCTTTTTGCAAAACAAATTACTTTGTTGTGCTTTTGCTTGTGTGTTCCTTTATACAAGCAACACTGAGGTTATTCTTTGTTTCTAACACTGGGAAGCACTTCTACAACACTTCTACAACAGGGGTGGTACAGATCAATGGGAAGCCCTGAGCTCCACACAGCTCAGCCCTGATCTTTTAATACAGCAATAATTGGTTATATGGGCTTTTGTCTATTCCAGTTTCAGTCTTTAAATGCTATATTTTTCTAAGTGTCTTAGGCCGAAGAGACAGCTGAGCAGTGAGGAACATGAAGTGCTGAAGTAGGAGCTTCAGCTTCAGGAGACCCAATGCCTCTGGCCATCACAGGTACCTGGACTCAAACCCACACACATGCAAACATATATGGGAAAATAACAATCACGAACCTTGAAAATACTTGTTAGGTCCTGGTATGTCGTTGCTGTGGAATAATCCTTTTGTGCACTGTAAAGATTTGTCACTCCAACTGGTTTATTAAAAATCTGAGTGCCTGGTAGCCAGGCAAGAAGTATTGTCAGGATAACCAAATTAAGGATGCTGGGAGGAAGAAGGGCAAAGTCGGGAGTCACCACAGATGCAGAGAAGCAGGATGGACATGCTGTATTGAACTGAGAAAAAGTGCCAAGCCAAAAAAGCAAGGCATAAATAAAAATATGAGTTAATTTAGATATAAGAGTTAGATAGATAGCCTGAGTTATTGGCTGAACATTTATAATGAATATAAGCCTCAGGGTGTTTACTTGAGAGCTACTGGCAGGTCAGAAACGTCTGCCTAAAATATGTATTCACAGTAACACCAAAGAAAGCAATGGGGAGAATTGACAGTTACTAATAAATGGAGAAATAATAGATTCAGAGCAAGGAAGATTGTAGCGAGTGTGAGCGTCACAGCTTTGGAGCTGCGATGATAGCCTGACTTATGGAGAAGCCAGGCTGAATCTAGAGCTGCAGACACCTAAGGAGATTCTGTAGTGTGAGGCTGTAGCCCAGTGGGCAGGTCCCCAGCAGTACTGTGCACATATGGATACACCAGGAAATAGTTTAGCCACACAACTGGCCTCCCATTGTGAGAGCTGGAGTCTATGTGATGTTAGTAGATTAGTGGAGAAGACACAGAACTGCACCACAGAGTGCAGGCTCTCACAGAAAACCATCCAAATAAAGCACTGGCCCATCCAAGCCAGGAGGAGCTTCCTGGCTGCCAGCAGCTGCCTGCTGTGTGAAGTGCTCACGGCACCCTGGGAGTTAGCATTACTGTCACCACTAGACGAGGTCAAACAAGAAATGCAAATGACTAATAAGCGGGAAATCTGGAAATATACCGAGTTCTCACTGGGCATGGTACATATATCCTCCACACTGGTGGAGGCAGGAGAATCCTGAGTTGCCTACATAGAAAGTTCTGGCACTCTGGGCTACATGAGATTTGGTTTCAAAAACGAAAAGAAATCAGTCTTTTGGGGCTAGTGAGATGGCAAAGTGTATAATGGAATTTGCCACGAAACATGGCCAGCCTGACAATGCTCCAAACCCACATGTAGCGATATTTTGTTTGTATCTAACAGATAAAGCTTGCCTGAAGATCAGAGTGCAGAGCTAAGCCACTAGTTAGTACAGAGGCCAGGCAGTGGCGGCACACACCTTTAATCCCAGCACTAGGGAGGGAATCAGGAGTGATGTGGCTAGGTGGAGAGAGGAATACAAGGCGGGAGGAGACAGGAACAGATGTAGACTCAGGTTTCGTAGATTCAGTCTGAGGATTCGTAAAGACAAGATCACCCCCTTGGTCTGAATGCGCTCTCTAGTGGTTGGCTACTCTGCTTCTCTGAGCTTTCAGCTTTAACCCTTATATCTAACTCTGGGTTTTTCCTTGTTTGTTTTTTCAAGATAGGGTTTCTCTGTGTATCTTTGACTGTCCTGGAACTCACTCTGTAGACCAGGCTGGCCTCTGCCCTCTGAGTGCTGGAATTAAAGACATTTGCCACCATGAACGCCTGACTCTGAGGTTTTACTAATATCAATCAGAATTCGTGCTACAGCCACACACACACATGGAAGGAGAGGACTAACTTCAAATAGCTGTCCTCAGGCCTCCACGCATGTGCTGTGGTGTGTGCACACATAATAATAAAAATGTAAACTGAGTCATTTCTTCCTGTAGTTCTTTGAAGGTGTGGACATAAATATAATTCTATCTGCGTTAGTGTTAACTTATATAGCATGGATGCTGTAGCAGGTGCTCAATTCTCTCAGGAACTTGTGGGAAGGGGCAAGCCACACCAAACCGTCCGAACGCTGCTGGGGCTACAGTGACATTGTACAGAATCAAGAAGGAGGAAGGAACAGGGAGTGAGAAGTTCCCGGAATAGTGGAACTGGGAAGTGATTCATGGTCTCCTAAACTAATTTATGCTCAGAAGACAGACAATGAGCAATTTCTGTAGAACTGAGTTTCTTCAGATGCCAACAAACAGAACTGCAGAGAAATTCAATTTGCTTAGTGTGTGCGCGTTCCTTGTCACGACTCTAACACAGCACTTAGAGAGCACAGCTGCCTTTAATGCGGGGCTCAGCATAGGGACAGCGGGATGTAGGCACTGTGGCCAGGCCGCCCCGCTTGCGCTAGGCGCTGGTGCTCACAGGGCAGCACAGAGTCGCTCCAGCTGCCCGGGGTTGCAGTTACTCAGGAACTTCAGCTCCTTCCTCCCTTCTTCCGTCGGAGCTGGAACAGTCAAACACACGAATGGCGGTTTTTTCCTACTCCAAACTGTAGCCAGGGCTTCCTGTTGAGCTCACCACCCCGTCAACCCTGAGCTCCCGCACCTCCAGCTCACTACAATGCCGCACTCTTATTTCCCACCTCCAGTTTCAGATTCTATTAGCTTAAACTTTGCTTTTGGTTGGGCTAGAGATCAAATCCAGGGCTTGGCACATGCTAGGCAGTGACTCTACAGCCAGTTGTTTCTAAGCCAAGTCTTATGTTGCCAGTGTGACCTGGGACCACAGCAGGCATCACTGGCTCCCTGTTATTCAGGGATAAAGCAGTTTACTATCTCCATGACGAGAAGCAGTCACACAAATACCTAGAATGCTCGCAATGCAAGCTATCAGGTCTGCCATTAAAAGTCCAGAGCTTCCTCAGGAGGCAGAGGCAGGTGGATCTCTGTGAGTTCAAAGCCAGCCTGGTTTCTAACAGCCAGTTCCAGGACAGGCTCCAAAGCTACAGAAAAACTCTGTCTCAAAAAACTTAAAAAGAGTTAAGAGCTTTTGAACCTAGGTGTGGATCTGTGCTGAGACTTCAGCTCAGGAGGCTCAGACAGTAGCCCAAACACAGACACACAGTGAGACATTGCCCTAAAAAACAAAAGAAAAAGGACAGAGATAGCAGAGATCTGGTTTGGTGATAACATCTCAATTAGTATCGCCCCTTCTGAGTGTCTCAGCACTGCTGTCTGATGTGAGCCGAGTGAGTGCTCCCCAGTGTGATGGCTGCAGCCTAGACACATGGAAACTACCCAGGAGCTGGCCGGAAAATTGTTTCCTTCTTTAGCACCAATGCTTTGTTCTGAACAAGGTGAGAATTTAAGCAGAAATGTAATTTCTTTTTTTTTTTTCTTTTTTTTGGTTTTTCGAGACAGGGTTTCTCTGTGGTTTTGGAGCCTGTCCTGGAACTAGCTCTTGTAGACCAGGCTGGTCTCGAACTCACAGAGATCCGCCTGCCTCTGCCTCCCGAGTGCTGGGATTAAAGGCGTGCGCCACCACCGCCCGGCTGTAATTTCTTTTGTAAATTAAAATGCAGCCACTTTCAAATAGTATTTTTGTATTCTCTTATTATATAGAAAAAGTCAAAAGGGAAAAAAAAGGAAATACAAAATATATAGGTCGTTGCTGAGGGTAAAGAGCAAGGCCTGGGGCTTGACTGTGTCACGCACTGAATGCTTGGGCCCACAGCAGGTGGCTCAAGAACTTGTAGGATTAGGGGCTCAGCAGAAAGGAGCAGTTCTTTTCTCCAGGCCTCTCCTTTCTCTCTGCCTGTTTCCTGTCTGCACTGACATCAACACCCTCTGTTCCTACACAAACAAGATCATGGAGCCAAGTGGTCACGGTTGACCCTGCTGAAGCTGAAGCTGTGAGCCCAAATAAGCTTCGGGTACCTAGGTCATGGTGATACCAAAATGCCCTGTGCACTGACTCAGCAGACTGTGCAGTGAGCAGCGCGGCAGGGAGAGTGGACACACGACTGACCTTTCTCATGCTGAAGCCAATTGTTTTCTAGATAATACTGGAAAGAACTTTCAAATTCCTTTGGATTATAGTTGGAAATGAGGATGGGAAGAAAAGGATCCAAGGCATCAAATCCTTCCTGGAGAGGAAAAGGATGAAAGACACAGTGTTAGTCGAACGAGAAATGAGCTGAGACCACCTGTGCTGTGAGGACAGGGCCTTTCTTCCGTTCAACTCTACGCCCACTCGGCCTTCCTGCCTCACAGAGGATGGCTACATGTTGGCTAGTGACTTCTTATATCGCCTTTGTAAGTTTGAGGCTAGCCTGATCTAAACAGGGAGTTCCAGGACAGCTAGGGCTACACAGAGGGACCAAGTCTCAAAACAACAAGATAAAATAAAAGAGAGACGTGGGGGCTGGAGAGATGCTCGTCAGTTAAGAGCGCGTGGTACTGGAGAGCCGCCATGTTTGAGTTCTGGCACCCACATGGTGGTACGCACATCTGTAGTCCCCGTTCCAAGGGATCCAAGAGACACATGCATGCACTCAGACATATAAACTAAAATAAATAAACCTAAAAAATTAGGAGACATAAAATTGGCAAGATGCCTCAAAACATAAAGGCACTTGCTAGCAAGCTTGATGATCAGTGTTAGCGGCCCAGAACCTGCACTATAGAAGAGACAGATTCCTGCAAGCTATACTCTGACTTCCACACGTGTGCCATAGCGTGTGAACCCACCCCCAAAATAAAAAATAAGAGACAGTCTCTAGAGCAGTGCTTCTTAACCTTCCCAATGCCACTACCTTAAATTGTGGTGACCCCCAACCAGAAAATTACTTCTGTTGCTGCTTCATAACTGTAATCTTCCTATTGCTACAGATGACAATGTAAATATCTGATATGCAACCCCAAAAGGGTAGGGACCCATAGGTTGAGAATTCTTGCTCTAGACAGATGGTTACTCTAATGGAAACAGGGAAACGTGACCTTTCCCAGAAGCTCGTGCGGCAAATATGCGGCTCGGGACTTAAAGAGCGACCCGGTTTGGCTCAAACTCAGCACAATTGCACCTCCACGCTGAAAAAAAGACAAACAGTTGAATTTTATAAAGATGGAATGACAGACACTCATCAGTCCTCTGTAGGTGACCCATGAGTGCCACGACAGCGCAGCTCAGCACGATCATCTGCTTCCTGCTCTGGCTCTGACACTAAGTCACTACAAGACCTTAAGGTTACCACAGTACACTTCTGCTTGTCACGTTCTTCTGCAATGCCAACAAGCCTACCACTTTAAGCAATTGAATGAAGCAGAGGAATGGAAAGTGGCGGCAGAGTGAGTTGTAAGGTGGCCTGAGCTACAAAATGAATCATATCTAGCTGTCTGTGGGCTTGGTGGTTCATGCCTTGACTTCCAGCACCCAGGAGGCAGAGCTCTGTGTGTTCCAGGTCAGCCAGGACTATACAGTGAGACCCAGCCTGAAATAAAAATTATAGTATCTTTAAAAAAAATTATAGTATTTTTTGTAAAGACAGGGTTTATCTGTGTAACAGTCCTATCTGTCCTGGAACTCACTTGATAGTGAGTTTGAGGCCAACCTGGTCTGAGATCCGCCTGCCTCTGCCTCCCATGTGCAGGGATTAAAGGCATGTGCCACCACTGCTGGCAAAATTTTAATGTCTTAAAAAACAAACAAACAAACAAACAAACAAGAGACAGACGGACACACACTAGTGAGGAGGCTCAGTAGTAACGGAACTTTCTACAGGGTCACTCTACACAACTACGAACAGTAAGACAGAAGAACAATAAAGCCGGCAGCACACTTTCCTCTGCGCATCTTGAGAATCTGGGGCACTTACCCAATCATTTTTCACCATTTTCCTTAGGCTGTGGACCAGGGAGAGTTCCTCCGGGGCAATCTACATGTTGCCAACAAGAGAGCAAAGACATTAGGACTTTACTTTTCTGGCTGTTTCCTGAGAACGGACAATTAGATAAAAGGTCAAGTTTGTTGTTGTTGTTGTTGTTTTTTTTTTCGAGACAGGGTTTCTCTGTGGCTTTGGAGCCTGTCCTGGAACTAGCTCTTGTAGACCAGGCTGGTCTCAAACTCACAGAGATCCGCCTGCCTCTGCCTCCCGACTGTTGGGATCAAAGGCGTGTGCCACCACCGCCTGGCTAAATGAAAAGTTTTTAACTACTGTAACCAGAGTACGAGAATATTCTTCCTCTGGAGTAAGAGAGGTGAGGAGAAAAGAGAGGAAGAGGCAGGCAGGAGGAAAGAGGATGACTGTCCCAAGTGCACCTTCCTCCCTTCATATTTCTGATCTCTACATGGAAAATAGCAGAACCAAGGAAGAAAGCAAAGCTCCTGGGGCTCCTGCTGTCCTGTTCTTTCCAACATGTTCCCTTGGCTTGCAATGCACGATGGAGCATGTAACATCATGTGCTGGGTAATCTTCTGTCAACTTCAACTGGGAGATACTGCCATCAGACTGGCCCAGCGACAGCCTGTAGGACATTTTCTTGATTACTGATTGATGTGGGAGAGGGAGGGCAGCCCACTGTGGGTGGTGCCATCTATGGACAGGTGTACAGAAAACAAACTGAACTGGGTGGTGGTGACCCACAATCCTTAATCCCAGCACTCAGGGAGGCAGAGGCAGGTGGATTATTCTGAGGCCAGCCTAGTCTACAGAGTGAGTTCCAGGACCGGCTCCCTAGCCACTGGGAAACCCTGTCTCAGAAAACAAAAAAAGAAAAACTGAGCAAGCAAGGAGGAGCAAGCTGTTAAGTATCACTCCTCCGCGTCCTCTCTTCCTCAGTGGACAACTGCCATATGGATCTGTCCTTTCATCCACGAGTTGCTTTGGGTCATGGCGCTTCATCACAGCACACAAGGCCTACTAAGCTGGGCGGTGGCAGCGCACGCCTCTACTCTAATCCCAGCACTCTGGAGGCAGAGGCAGGTGGAGTTCAAAGCCAGTCTGGCCTACAAAGCTAGTTCTAGGACAGGCTCCAAAACTACAGAGAAACCCTGTCTCGGAGAAAAAAAAGAGAGAAACCTTGTCTCAGAAAACAAACAACAACAACAACAACAAAAAAGCATGCCAACTAAGACTTATCTTTCCTACTTTCTTTTTTTGGTTTTTCAAGACAGTTTCTTTGTGTAGCTCTGGAGCCTGTTGTGGGGTTAAAGGCGAGCACCACCACTGCCCAGCTGACACATCTTCTTTTCTCTTTTGAAGCTAATTCGCTGTCTTCCTCCCCCTTTTTTATAGTGTAGAGATTGGAGTCTGTGGCCATTTAGGCACTGGGCATGCATGTGCTCACCATAGAGCTACTGCTGGCTTGTTTCCAGTTATCTTTTGTTGTTTTTAAAGATTTAGTTTCTTTATTTTTATTTTTTTAATCTTTTATTGAGACAGAGTTTCTCAGTAGCTATGGAGCCAGTCCTGGAACTTGCTCTGAAGACTAGATTCGTTTCCAACTCACAGAGATCCACCTGCCTCTGCCTCCTGAGTGCTGAGATTAAAGGCGTGCGCCACCACCACCCAGCAAGCTTTATTTTTATGTTACATTTTTCCTAACTGTGTGTACGTCTACTGCATGAGTGCTTGGTCCAGAGTTACGGATGGTTCTGGACTGCCATCTGGAGACCAGGAACCAATCTGGGTCCTCAACAAGGACCCAACGCAGCTGTTGTTCCAGTTCCAAATGTAATTTAAACTCCAGGGCAAAAAAGCATCCTAATGTGGCCCACCCAGGAAAGTAGCAGGCCTTGTGTGTGACAGAATCAGAGCAAACAAATATTCCTACCAGGGTCCTGTCTTCTCTTTTCAGTGTGGTCCTTCCCCAGAGGGCATTGACCCCATCCACTGCTACCAGGAGGCGGAAGTGTCCTTCGGAACTCTGGCTCCTAAGCTCCTTCAGCACGATCCCGACGGCGTCTGTGGCATTCCTCACGCGTGTTATGCCCTGTTCAACAACTTCTCCCAGAGGACTGCCCTTCCCAGTGCTTTCTCTCTTGTTCCAAACGTACTTCCCCTGAACTTTTATCTAAAGGTAGGCAGAGAAAGAAATGAAAGCTGAAGCCTTTCCCGTCAGGATGGAGGCCCACGGGACTCAGCTGAACCACAAGGGGGTGCAATGTGGAAATCAGACCTCCAAACGCTAAGGCTGTCACACAGAGAAACCCTGTCTCGAAAACAAAAACAATGACCCTGTCTCAGATTTCTCTGTGCTGGGAATAAAGGTGTGAACTGCCACACCTGGCCCTTCTGGCTAAAAGGTCCAAACATCATCCTGCACACCCCACAGTGCTCATCAAATCCCAAGCTTCAAGCATACTAGGTAAGTGCTCTCTACTGACCTATACCAAGCCTTGGCATTCTCATTTTCCTTATTTCCTTTGTTGTTGTTGTTGTTTTTTAATAACAGGGTTTCCTTGTGTAGCCCAGGCTCTCCTGGAACTAGCCCTGTAGACCAGGCTGCCTCTGCCTCTAAGTGTGTGCATGCATCCGAGTATACAAAGTTAGCTTGCTTTCCCATCAGGTTGAGAGGCACAGCGGCGAGCGCGCCATCTGCTGAGCTCACCCTGTCAATGCACTCTTGCCGCAGACAGACTGTACAGCGGGGAAGCCCCAGTTAGAGCTCAATCTAAGATGCCAGAGGGCTGGCCATGTGCTTGTGGAGGATTAAGTTCCCCCAGAGAGAGTGATATTTACCAGGCACTCAATGGACAGCTTATAGCTGTTGTGAGTCCACTGTGAGCTAAAATGTTAAAGGGATACAAAATGGCTTATTTATTATTAATCGCAATGTCAAGTCTCCATAGCACCCAGCTACTCAAGGTGCAAAGATGGAATCTGGACAAAGGTCATCCTGTACTGAATTCCTAGCATGCAGTCACCTGGCTCAGGAAGCGCTTATTGGTGGTTTTGAAGTTCTTCAGCCAGGTGGATGCCTCTAGGGGCTGATCGAAGCGCTCTTTGTTGTAGGTGGACTGCAGAAGCTCCCGGCAGTTCTTCACCCAAAGATGAGCTTTTTTAAAAAAAAAAAAATGCGTAAAAGTAAGGTAACCCAGACACAGAAAGACAAACACAGCGTAAGTGGATATTAGACATAGGATAAAGGATAACCAGCCTACAGTCCACAACCCCAGAGAAGCCAGGAAACAAGGAGAACCCTAAGAGAGATAGATATGGATCCCCTGGGAAGGGCAAATAGAAAAGATCTCTTTAGTAAATTGGCAGTGTGGGGGAAAGGTAGTAGGAGACAGGGAGGAGAACATGAGGGATTGGGAAGATTGAGCTGGTAAAGGGCAGAGAAGGAGGGCAAGGAAAGAGATGTCTTGATTGAGGGAGCCATTGTAGGGTTAGTGAGAAACCAAATACTAGGGAAGCTCCCAGGAATCCACTAGGTTGGCTCCAGCTAAGAATCTAAGCAGTACGGAGAGGGGATCTAAAATGCCCTGCCCCTGTAATCAGATTGATGACTACCCTAACTGTCATCCAGAACCTTCATCCAGTAACTGATGGAAACAGATGAAAAGATCCCCAGCTAAGCCTCGAGTCTAGTCACAGGGAGGAGTGGTAATATGAGCATGACGGGGAAACAGAAACAATAACCCGAGCCAGTGGGTGCTCGCCACCTCTGGACTGACAGCAAGTAGACCAGCGTAAAAGACGAACTAGGCCCTCTGCATGTGGGGGACCGTCGTGGGCCACTAGCAGTGGAACCAGGATTTATCCCCAGTATATGATCTAGCTTTTTGGAAGCCTCTCTACGTAGCTTAGATACAGGGGAGAGGACCGTGGTTCCTGCCTCAAGTGATGACAGACTTTGCAGACTTATTTAAAAAGAAAAAATTAAATTAAAAATAAGTAAATAAAAATTGGTAGTAAGTCAACATGACAGTTCACTCAGTATCTTATATTCTGATTATAATGCAATGCTCAAAGATCAAGAACATAAAGGATCAGTCCCCAGTACCATCACACAAAAGAAATATGTCCATATCGTACTTTGATAATGTTTCTCTAATTTGAAGACATGCACAGGACTGGAGAGACGACACAATGCCTAGGAGCTTCCTCTGCATAGCCTAGCAGGCAGACCTGGAACTCAGCAGGTAGACTAGGCTGGACTCACACTCACCTCTGCATCCCACTGCTAAGATTAAAGGCATGTGCCACTACCACCCAGAATACTGTCTTTTTCTCTAACAGTCCTAGCTGTCTGGCCTTGAGCTCCCACAGACCCGCCGCTCTGCCCCCAAGTGCGGGAATTGGGATGTGCCTCCGCCTGGCAGGACTGCTGCCAATTTTTAAAGGCAGATTAGGAAGTGTGGGTTCACCGACAATGGACAAGAGACGGCAGATGCCAGTGCGCGGGTTCAGATCCACAGTGAAGAACTCCGACTCAGTGTGCAGGACTGCACAGGCACTGCAGAGACTCAAAACAGTAACTTACAGGACAAAAGGTGGTATGTGGTTGTAGCCAGCCCTTGGGACAGGGAGTCAGGAGGGGTTTGTTTCAGCTCAAGAATTCAGAGTTATTATGGGCACTACAGCAGGGCCATGATCTTGTGGCGGTCATAGAGAAGATACACAGGAAGGCCGTACCATCCGGGACATGCAGAACCAGCCAGTCATGTTTTGCACAGAAATGAACAGCATGGCAAAGACTGAGAGTTTTTCCTGTTCCCTTCTCCCCATCTAAAGCGTGTGTTAAAGAAAAATCGTCCTGAGCAAGGCATTCCCCACCCATAGCGTTTCACACCAGGTGTGGTGGTGCATTCGGTCATCACAGCACTCAGCAGCAACAGCGCAGGCAGATCTGCAGGAGTGTGGCCAGCCACTGGTATACAGCAAGACCTTGTCCCAAACCCAGCATCTCCTTCTCCCAAAGGAGGGGAGAACGTACGGGGACCCAGGCATGTCGGAAAGGATACAGAGAAGATACCGCACAGCGGGGTGAGTGAACTTGGTATTTTTCAGGTAGCCCAGAAGCTCTAGAGCCGGCTTCCTTACCATCAGACAAGCTTCGCCAAAAGTCTTCACCTAGGCAAAAAGGAGGAGGAGGAAGATGGGTGTGAAATTCTAGCCACTCTAACCACGTGCAGACTGAGACTGACACCACACACCACCGCTCATCCAAATGCAGTTATGAGAGGCTGGGTTGGCACCGAATTTGAAATCAATCCATGTATTTTAGCTAAAGTCTGAGGTACATTGTTTCATATCAAGTAACATAAATAGGTAGCTTTTGATGATTATTTTTAAAAAATTTATTTATTTATGTATTTTATGTATATGAATGTTCTACTTGCACGAATGACAGAAGGCACCAGATCTCATTACAGATGGTTGTGAGCCACCACGTAGATCCTGGGAATGAACTCTTAACTGCTGAGCATCTCCTGCCTGATGATTCTTCTTTCCATGCACTTATTTTGTGAGGATGGGGACAGAAATTCAGCTATGGATTAGCGAACACTACAGTTACTACTGTTTACCTTTTGTTAGCCCCTTAAGTACACTGTAGAACTAGGTAAATATTCTTTTATAAGCAGTACCCTGCACTTACCATATACATACATTTTTTTGTTTTTCTCTTGCTTTTTTACCATAACACAAGATCTCGTGCACAGAGTGAGGACCCTGAAGATCATTCAGCTTCTTCCTCGGAGAGCACTAGGCTGGCAGGTCTGGGCCAGCACAGACAAGGGTTTGCACTGGGACCTCATACTGTAGCCCAGGCTGGCCTATTACTCAACATACAGTCCAAACTGACCCCAAACTTGAAGCAAGTCTTCTCCTGATGATTCTCAAGTGCTGGGATTACAGTTATGTGCCAAAATACCTACATTAAATTCACTTAAAATAATCACCTGAATGCCATGATTCCAGGAATCCTGCTCAGAAATTCACAGAAAAGGGTACTGCAATGTACTTAAGTGGCTAACAAAAGGTAAACAGTAGTAACTGTAGTGTTCACTAGTCCATAGCTGAATTTCTGTCCTTCAGAAATGTCCAAGTTTCTATGTCTCTCATTTAATCCTTTCCCTGACAACTGCCCACTGTACTTTGGGCTTCCCTGTTCTGGTCTCTGTATGAGCACCTACCTGCATCATGTACCTAGGAGGCAGGCCATGAGGAAATACTGTCTTCAGATCCTGGAAGGGGATGCTATAGTACTGGCCCTCATGCTGCTCCCCATGCTTAGCCTGGAAACACAAAGGAACAGGGGCAGGAGGTCAGGGAGTGACTCGGGCTTTGAAAAGAAGGTAGGCTGGGCGTGCAGTCCTAGCACTTGAAGGCTGGAACAGAATTATCTTAAATTCCAGGCAATCTAGGCTATAGAGATCACACCTCAAAAAAAACAAAAAAAACCAACCAAACAAACAAAACCACCACAAAAACAAAAAACCCACAAACCAAAACAAACTAAAAATTCCAACAAAAAAACAAACAAAAAACCACAATAACCAAAAAACAAAACAAAACAAAACCTGAAATCAAAACAAGCCTAAAAATAAGCTAACCACCACAAAGAGCAGCGACTCCTGCCAGGCCACACAGGGGCAAACAGCAACATCTCAGAGCGGGGAAAGGATTTCTTTTAGAATAAGCCCAGGCTGGCCTTGAACGTTCGACAGCAGGCTGCTGTAGCTGCCTGACTGCTGGAATTACATAGTGTGCCACTTGTATTTCCACTGGAAACACAGGCTGCTGAGACAGCAACGTGGCTCAGGGAGTAAACACACTTGCTCCAAGCTTGACAACCTGAGGTCCACATGGTGGAAGGAGAGCAATCCCCAAAAGTTGTTCTGTGATCTCTATATGACACAGGCATAAATCCATTCTCACAACAAATACATCTAATGAAGTGTTGCTATCACCAAATCCAGTGTATGTTATCATATAAATTTGGTGGCCTGACTAATAAAAGTTAGTTGTTCAGCAATTATTGATGGGGACCAACATGATTTCTGCCACCTGGATTCTTTCATGCTATGAAGGGATGCTTCAGACATGTGGTAAGATCATCTGCATGATGCTGTTTCCATAGAAACCCTAAAGGACTTGAAAAATAGCAGTGAAAGACACTTTAGAGTGACTTCATTAATTTATTCTATTTCATTTTGCATCTGTGAGAACAAGTGAAGGTTAACTACAAATTCTAAACATACCCTGATAAAATTATGTTTTGGTAGAGGTATATCTTTTTAAATTTCAACCATCATATTAAGATGGGAAGAATCAGATTGGGAGAAACACACACAAAAGCCGATGGCTTCCTTCACATTAAAGAAAGCACGGCCTGCACTGACTTCATTTTTTTTTTTTTTTTTTTTTTTTTAACTTTTTATTTAACTTTATTATGTTCGTTGGTATGAAGGTGTCAGATCTCATGGAACTGCATTTTCAGACAGTTGTGAGCTGCCATGTGGGTGCTGGGAATCGAACCCGGGTCCTCTGGAAGAGCAGTCAGTGCTCTTAACCGCTGAGCCATCTCTCCAGCCCCCACTGACTTCATTTTTAAGAGACGGTCCAACACTGGCACAGAGAAGAGTCAGGACCCAGGCTATCAGGCTGTGAATCAGAACGAGACGCCAGGAAAGGAAACGTCAGCTCTGGACACCAGTACACGACAAACCTGGGTCCTCAGCACACTACTCAAGGGTTATCCTGCTGCGCTTACCACAGCGAAGATTCTACTGCAACACCAAATGGTCATTAAAGGAAAGCTGCCCCAACTAAAAGATAAATAATTAGTGCCAAAATTATTTCAGAAGGAATTGGATTTAGGTAATTTTTGTTTGTTTGTTTGTTTGTTTGTTTTGAGACAGGCTGGCCTTGAGCTCAACAGAAATCCCCTTGCCTCTGCTGGGATTAAAGGCGGATTAAAGGTGTGCACCACTATGCCCAGCTAATTTAGCGAATTCTTAATTCAGCAAGATTCATGGCACCAGGTGAATTCATTGTTAAGATCACATTAGAGGACCAGTTAGTGCTGGTGCACACCTTTAATCCCAGCACTTGGGAGGCAGAGACAAGTGGATCTCTGTGAGTCCAAGGCCAGCCTGCTCTACAGAGTGAGTTCCAGGACAGTCAGGACTGTTACATAGAGAAACCATCTTGAAAAACAAACCAAACCAACTAAACAAACAAACAAATCACATTAGAAGAAACTTGGACTAACTTTGTACTTTCTCTTTCCCCAGCACTGCAGGTCGAGTGACTCGTCCGGGCCGTCACCTCAGAGTATGAGAACCAGTGTGCTGATGTGGAGAAGGAGTCCACGGCAACGCAGGATATAATCTCTGGAGCCCCCCCACAACTTACCGGGTCACTGTCACTGGTGCGGGAAACAGTTCTGGGACGCTCAGCTGGAACTGGATTGCTCTGAGGTGCTTGGGCACTCACGTGTAAAAAACACCTCAGGTCCAACTACAAAAGGAAAGTTTTTAGTGTCCTAGAGTCATGAGGTTTTTAGATGCTTGTTGTCACACTGAAGAGTCAAGCAATGTCTCTAAACATGACATTAAATACATTTTAGGCCGGGCGGTGGTGGCGCACGCCTTTAATCCCAGCACTTGGGAGGCAGAGGTAGGCGGATCTCTGTGAGTTCGAGACCAGCCTGGTCTACAAGAGCTAGTTCCAGGACAGGTTCCAAAACCACAGAGAAACCCTGTCTCGAAAAACCAAAAAAAAAAAAAAAAAAAAAAAAAAAAAAAAAAAAAACAACAACAAAAAAAAACAAAAACAAACAAAAACATTTTAGTTCTATACAAAATGGATCCTAATAATTTAGTAAATCCAGTCACAGTATTATCCATTTGGTCTGTCTCAGCACATACATTGCTAGGCTAGGGCTCTGTCCTACATGGAAACAAAGATTTCTGTCCCACTGTTCAGGAGTTCAGGGCAGCTACTGATAAGCTAAAATAACTCGGTTTTTGTTTTGGGGAGATGGGGGTCCCAGACCACACTCGCCCCTAGTTTATCACACGCCTGTCTCAGTTTCCCCAGTACTGAGCCTAACCAGCTCTCCTAGCCACACTTACTATTTTGAGTTGAGGTCTTGCTTACCTGCCTGGGCAAGCCTTGCATTCTGGGCCCAGGGACTGCTCTATCTCAGCATTCTGAGAAGCTAGGAACACAGGGTAGGTGTACCCAGGTGCTCAGTTCAGGAAATTTGTGTAATTCACTTGCACCGTGATGCATGATTCCTAATATTGGAACATTCTGAGGCATAAGAAATGAACCCTCAACCAGTGTGCGTCAGTGTGGAGGGTGGTAAGCTCCCCTAGAAGGTTCTTGCTCACTCACAGGATGTATCTGGCACTGAACTCAGAGGTCTGGCTGCCTCTGCCTTCCGAATGCAGGGGTTAAGTTATACCCTCTTTCCTTTCTTTCTGACAGAGTCTGGCCTTCAACTCTAAAGGTCTGGCTGCCTCTGCCCCAGTGCTGCGAGTAAAGGCGTGTGCCGGTAATGATGGCCCACAAACTAACAACCTTCATTAGTGACATGGAATTGAGGGACTATATAGTGTCCAGCTAAGCAAAAAGCTAAGTGAACCACACTCAGGAACTCACAGAATGGTGGTAGAGAAACAGATGGGATCTTTGGAGACAAATACAGGAAAACCCTAGGGAAATCTCAATGCACGGCACATGGGGACGCATGTCTATAAACCAGCATTCAGTAGGGCCAGGAGCCCAAGTCCAGCGCGGGCTGGATGAGATGCTTCCTAAAGAAAAGAGTCCCCGAGCCTTACAAAGGCATGAAATGATTCCAGGTATGAGATTAGGATATGAATTCAAGAGGAACAGAAAAGGGAATTTGAGTGTATAGCCGGAGGAGATGCCTTATAAGTCCCAGCAACTTCTAGAGTGCAGTGACAGATGTGGCCTGAGCGCGGTGAGCTGGAATAAATCCTCCCCTCCCCAGACTGGTTTTGGGCAGGTGTTTAATCACTGTCTGAAAAATCCTACTGAAAATCACAACCAAGCTTCACTTCAAAATCTCTATTCTTTTCGTCATCTTTTGTTTTCAATAAAGTTTTCTTTTACTTTTTAGACAGGGTCTCATTCCTAGGTGTCCTGGAACTGCAGATTAGGCTAGCCTTCAATTCACATAAATTTAACTGTCTGTTCCCCGTCTTGTGGGGCCCAGGGATTGGACGCAGGTTGTCAAATGAAGTGGTATTTCATTTGTATTTTAACACACAAAGCGTGCTGGAAGAACAGAAAAGTAGAACAGCCACACTGGCCAGCTTTACAGACCAGGCAGCTATGACACACACCTTTACTTCCAGTAGCCACATTAGTTGCCATAGAAACCAGGGATTAGTGGTACACACCTTTAATCCCAGAACCAGAGAAGATTATAAAACGGGAGGAGGCAGCTCTCAGTCTCATTCTGAGATTCTGAGAGGCAGTATCGCCATGAGGTCGAGGTAAGAGCCAGTGGCTGGCTGTTTTGCTTTTCTGACCTTCAGGTTGAACCCCAATATCTGTCTCTGGGTTTTTATTATTTTTGTGCTTCAGTAGAGCTTAGTGTCTCAAGCTTTCAATGTTCTGGACTCAGCATTTCAGTGCAGGGATTGCAGGCATGCACACCACATCTGGCACGTCTCTGGGATTGCAGGCATGCACACCACATCTGGCACGTCTCTGGGATTGCAGGCATGCACACCACATCTGGCACGTCTCTGGGATTGCAGGCATGCACATCACATCTGGCACGTCTCTGGGATTGCAGGCATGCACATCACATCTGGCACAGATTCCCAGAGTCCACATAAAAGTGAAAGAACTCATCGTCTTCATTTCCACAGGTACAACCCTCTATATACATCATATACATCAATAATAAATACATTTTTAAAAACATAGAAAACTTCCAGGCAGCGGTGATGCAAGCCTTTGGGAAGCCGAGCAGGTGAACTAATGTGACTTCCAAGACAGCCAGGACAAAGAAACTCTGTCCTGAAACCAAAACCAAAATCAAACAAGTAGGCTAGGGAGCTGGGGACATGGCTCGGTGGTTGAAAGCACCAGCAGCTCTTCCAGAAGACTCTGGTTTATTCCCGCACTCACATGGTAGCTCACGACACCTGGAACTCTGGTCCCAGGTGATCTGCATCCTCTCTGGCCTCCACAGGACCAGGAATGCACAAATGCACAGATACACATGCAGAAAAACAAGTAGACACATAAATAACAGCAACTAAAACATCCCAGCGCCACAAGGTGGCGCTATTTCTACAGTACTCTGATGACTTCTTAGGTAGTTTTCTTCTTCAGTAAATAAGAAGCTAACAAAATGGATTCCTTATGTCTTAAAGAGTTTCTTGAGGCGGGCGGTGGTAGCGCACACCTTTAATTCCCAGCACTCAGGAGGCAGAGGAAGGTGGATCTCTATGAGTTCGAGACTAGCCTGGTCTACAAGAGCTAGTTCCAGGACAGGCTCCAAAACCACAGAGAAACCCTGTCTCGAAAAACAAAAAAAGTTTTTTTAAAAGCCTCATTTCTAGGAAAACAAACCTATGTACAATTCCTTCTGCTTAGTTCCAGAATGGACTTCATACAGTCCCCCAATTACCAGGGAGTCAAACCAGGTCATCCTAAGCCAAACAAAAAACATATACATTTATATATATATTATTTTTATGTGTATGGATGTCTGTGCACCACATATGTCCAATGGTGCCCTCAGAGGACAAAGAGCAAAGGGGTCACCTGGAACTGGAGTTATAGGTGGTTGGAGCCGCCGAGTCAGTGCTGGGGATCAGATAAGCATCTTCAGCCAGTGTTTTTTACCACTGAGCCAGCTCTCCAATTATACCCCCTTTTTGAGACAGGTTCTTTCTATGTAACTCTAGCTGACATGGAACTCACTATGTAAGCCATACTGACCTTAAATTCAGATGTTTGCCATCTCTTCTCCCTGCCCACTGAGATGAAATGCATGCATCACCACACCTGGCCCTTATTTTTTTCTTTCATGTGCATTTTGCCTGCATCTGTGTGTGCCTCATGCTCAAGACCAGAAGAGGACACCTGATCCTCTGGAACTGAAGTCACAGGGCCTCTGCAAGAGCAGCAAGACCTCTTACCTACCAAGCCAACTTTCTTGCCCCAAATGTGTTTTCTTTTGTAATTTTTTTTGTTTTGTTTTGATTCTCTAAAATGGATAGAGACTTTTTATAAATCCCAGGGTAGGAACTGGGAAAAAAAAAAACAAACAGAAAGAAAACAAACACCTCCTTCCAATCCCAAAGATGTACAAGGAGAATGTAAACACCTCCTTCCAATCCCAAAGATATACAAGGAGAACGTTCCTCTGTAGCAACTGGCCCTTCTTCTAGGTCTCATCCTGAGGGTTTCTGGCTCTCAAGCAACCAGGGCTGAGTGATACTCATAAGTGCTGCCCAAGAACCAGACAGCCAGTGTAGTCATGTATCCATGACTACTGAACTGTATGCTTCTGAGGAACATGGAAAGCATGTCATATGTGCACTGGAATGTTTGTTTACACTGTAAGCGTGTCTCTGCCTAAGGAGCCTTCTGATTGCTTTAATAACAGCTAAATGGCCAATAGCTAGGCAGGAGAGAATAGGCAGGACTTCCAGGCAGAGACAGAAAGACAAACTGAGAGGAGGAATCTAGACGTACGATTTTGACACAGGACATATGTTGTGTTTTACTAAGACAAGGTAATCAAGCCATGTGGCAGAACGTAGGTTTAAAAAAATATGGGTAAATTAAGTTATAAGAGCTAGCTGAGAAAAAGCCTAAGGAAGGTCAAGCTTTCATAATTAATAAGTCTCCAGGTATTATTGCAGGCTGGTGATCCAAAAACAGTCCTACAAGAAAGCTTGCGACAGTTAGGCCATCGGCTCTAAAGTCCACCAGCTAGCATCTACACTGGCTTTACAGCTTCATGGCCTGTCTTCTTAATAGGTTATTTATCCATTCTAATTCATAATTTCCACAACTTTCAAACAAGGATATTATATTGTCATAAAGATCAAGAAATAAAGCACACGCGCATGCATGCGCGGACACACACACACACACACACACACACACACACACACACACACACACACACACCTTTAATCCCAGCATTTGGCAAAAGCAGGCAGAATCTTATGAGTTCTAGGACAGCTGAGGCAACACAGTGAGATCGTGTTTAAAAAAACAAATATAAGCCAGGCAGCGGTAGTGCACGCTTTAATCCAGCATTTTGGAAGCAGAAGCATGTGTATCTCTGTGAATTTGAGGCCAGCCTGGTCCAAAATAGTTCCAGGACAGCCAGGACTGTTACACAAAGAAACCCTGTCTCAAGACAGACGTAGAAAGAGACGCGGAGACACTGCGGTCTTCCTCCCTATCCTTGTCACACGCACTTCTATAGACCAATGGTATTTAATGCCTACATTTATATAAACTAACAAACACACACAACAAATATTTGGTAAATAATTAAAGAGAATAAAACAAACCAGTAAGATAACATCTTCCCCTCTAAGCAGACAGGTCAGCCTTGACCCTTCTATCTTAGTCTCCCAAGAGCTTCTATAGACTGTGACACCATGTCCAATGTAGGACTGTCAGGATATATTTTTGTGTTTTTATGTGTGTCTGCTTCAGTGTATGTGCGTGTGTGTGTGTGTGTGTGTAGGTCAGAAAAAAAATGCTAGATTCATTCCCCTTAGACCTGAGGTTCTAAGTGTTTGCTCCACAGATGCTGGGGATCCGAACTTGAATCCCTGCGTTTGTTCAGTGTGAGCTCCTAACTCACGAGTCATCTCTCTGTCCCTATCTTTTTTGAAGGGTAGGATGAGGAGGGCTAGCAGGGTCTCATGTATTCTAGGCTAGACTCAAGTGTGTTACACAACTGAAAATGACCTTGAGTGTCTGATCCTCCTGCCTCCACCTCCAAAGTTTGGATTGCTGATTTCTACTTGTTCAGTTCATGTGGTATTGGAACTCAAACCCAGGACTTCTGGGATGTGAGTTAAGTCCTCTACCGAGTTACATTTCCAGTACAAATGCAGGGCTATCTTGTCCTTCCTTCCCGTATGTCATGTCTGAATTGTCATGTACATGCACGTCTGGAGACGAGGGGCTGATCTCAACTGTTTCCCTTGATTTCTGTCTACCTTGTTATTTTATTTATCTATTTATTTTTGAGGCAGGGTCTTTGAATGGATCTGAAACCTACCAATTTAGCTAGGCCAGCCAGCCCACCCGCCATGCACTGCAAGGGTCTACCTATGTCCATCCTGCCAGTTCTGAGGTTACACACCCACCCCAGCTTTCACTTGAGAGCTGCACGCAGGTCCTCACTCTTGCCTGCCACTACAACTTTACTAACCAAACTATCTGCCCAGTCTCCAGAGACAGCCTTTTTAATATATGATTTTATTCTATTATCAAAAATGTAATGTCAAAAAGCCAACTTGCTTTTCTTTTAACAGTTCACGTTTACAAAACGTTTAAAATGATAATTACCCTACCACATGTTATCTCAAGCACGCTATTTTTGTCTGTTGTTTAGGCAGACTCACTAGGCAGGCTAGGCTGGCCTTGAACTCCCAATCCTCTTGCCTTAGCTCTCCATCACTGGATTCCAGGCACACCTACCTTCAAGCCAACAATTCTGAGAATTTACCTGAAAATGAGAGACGTGAGCAGTCTTTGGGACTTACCTTCTGGACCCTGGAGTAAAGCCTTGTTATTCCTGTCAGCATTGTCTTTGCTCTCTTAAAAAAAATAAAGAGACAGAGAAAAAAGAAGGTAAGCCACTATTAAAAGATATTTGCAATATGAAAACCTGATACTATCTAGATATATGAAAATCATCTATGAATCAACAGACTAGGCAAAACACAAGAATAAGCATTTCACTCAGGAAACATTATGGGTAATAACTTTAATATCATAAGTCATAAGAATGAAATCAAAACCTCAATAATGAGATGCCAATCATAAACCCATCCACCATCTTAAGAAAAATAAAAAAGTGCCACGCCAATTGTTAAATCCAAATGTATGGGAGGAAAAATCAACCTTTACAGAGTTGAAGATTCAGCTGGGCGATGGAGCCGTACAGCTTTAATTCCAGCACTTGGGATGCAGAGGATCTCTGTGAGTTCAAGGTCAGCCTGGGCTACAAAGAGAATTCTAGGACAGCCAGGGCTGTTACACAGAGAAACCCTGTCTTGAAAAACAAACCAAAAAGGAAAGATTCTAGTACCCAGCTATTCTATTCCTTTGTATTCTAGAAAACTACTTAAGAATCCACATGGGAAAATACTGAAGAGTTTATTGTAGAGCAGTCTGAAGTATCCGAAACTCTGAAATCAGAAAATGTCCACTGATGAAAGAGAATAGTCACAGAAACAGCAAGAAAGAAACTAAGATATGGATTAACTTCAAAAATAAATACTGGCTAGGCATGATGGTGGACACCTTTAATCCTAACACTAGGGAAGCAGGGGCAGTGGATCTCTCTGAGCTCCCAGCCTGGTTTACAGAGTGAGTTCCGGGACAACCAGGACTACACAGAGACACCTTGTCTCAAACAAACAAACAAAAACTAATACCAAGTGAAAATCATTATAACTAGCTTTAAATAAATGTCAAAAGCATGTATTAGGCTGAGGCGGGAAGATCTAAATTTCAAGGTCACCAGGGATAAACAACACCCACCTAAAACAAAACACACAAGCGATCCTGAAGGCGTAAGTCACAAACAATGCCACACCAATTTGGAATTATGATTAATAGGGTGGTATGGGGAAAAAACTTACAGATCGCCGTCCCAGACAACAGCCCTCTACACAACCAGGAAGGGAGTCTAGTCGCCGGCGGAGCAGGGAGTGAAGAGAGAAAGGAGAGGGAAGTGGCCACTTTTTTAAAGGGAGAGAGACCACGCCCCAATGGGCTGGTATCTCAGCGGCTATAGGCTGGAGGAGTGGGAGGACCTCCTGCAACACCTCCCCCTTTTGTTTAAATAAGAGAGTTCTAAACCTATTATGAAATTATATACAATAAGTACATATATCCTATTCTAACTAGCTTAGGTCTTGTATAATAAATAACTTGGCCAAGTCATGAGAGAAAGTAACTACATTTATATAGTCTTCAACCCCATCAAAGATCTGAGAAGGGAAATAACGTTACCTGGGTAATTAGGAAGTTCAGTAAAACAACTTCCAAAACATGCAACAAATCACAGAGACAACTAGCTACCTGGGCAATCACCCAAAGTCACGTTAGCAGCATTGAAGCAACCAACTTTGGCTAAGGCCTAACATAACTGACATACCATTTTCAAAGGCAAGCAACTTTTCAAAACTATCTTACCCTGTCTTGGCAGGATATGACAGTCCTGTTTTATCCATTGATGCATGCTCTGTATCTCTGTCAGTGGTTGAGGTATGGGCATTTCTTTGCCCAAAGGCCAGTTCTGCCAAAAAGAAAGGCTCCAGGTGGAGTGTCTTTGGTGCTCAACATTCTCTCGGGAATAGAGTGGTGTTGCCAGGAGCAATTGTGTCTCACTACCACAAAACTCTGAGTTAGATTAAAGGCCATTTTCTACAGCTCTTTGAAGAAGTTGAAGATCATCTATCTATACTGAGTATAATCTCTATATATCTAAAGAACCTGATTAGTCTAATTATAAATGACAAACTTAGATGACTATTAATCTATATAATTCTCAATATCTATCTAACTTAAAGACTAAGAAAATAAACAACTGTGAAACAAATGAGGACAATGACCTCCAAATATAAACAATGTACAAATATACATTGCAGTAGGTAAATATATATCAATACACAAATATTATATAAGTATCTTAATCAGAGGTAGAAATGTACACTGCAATATGGTAAGTATATACAATATATATATCAATACAATATATGTCAATACATAAAAAAATGTTTTAAACAGAGGTAGAAACATGCATGCATACAATAGTCAATATAATTTAACTTTGTATCAATATACAAGAATCTATACCAATATTTGTCTAAAAACAGTAACTCACAATTACAAATCTATTATCCCATCATCCCTCTTTTTTTTTTTCAAAATGATCCCTGAGCTTATAAAATTCCTCCCCCAACCCTCAATCGTATACTAATTATAATCAACCCCTAAATGATGTCCCTAAACCCAAGGGCAAACTTTACTGGGAGAGGGGACGTCGTCCTCTAGAATTACTTCCAGCTGTCATAGGGGCGACGTTCTTTCTGGGGGATCCTGTGAAAGTAAAATGATGGTTAAATTTCAAGATCAATGTCTTTTAAAATTGCCAATAGTCTCTGGGTATTTTGTGCAGGTCTGGCCAAAATGTTGTATAAGATGTGCACCATTTCAGCTAACCAAGTTGGAACTGTCTTGTGCAGCTGGTACCCAAAGCAGGTCTTGTAGTAGCGCTATCAGTATCATGACGTCATATCAACCAGGTGGAGTTGTTGTTATGGGGCCCCATCTTCTTCCTGGAAACTTCAAATGTCATTTCAAGAAAAACTCATTGTTCATTGTGAAAAACTTAAACATTAATCATATAAACATATATAGACATATATATATATATATTCACTGAAAGGCATGATAGGTATATTCAATGAAAAGTATGATAGATATGAAGAAAAGCAAAGATGTTTTCTAAACTCATATTTCTTTCTGTCCCATATCATGGCTCTTGACATGAGACAGAAACTCCAGAAACTCTGGGTTTTTCTCTTACTAACAGGCTTGGAATTGGAGAGGGACTGAGCCAGAGTCCAACTTCAAAACCAGCTTTATAAATTTAGAAATATGGTTTAATATATTTTACTTACACAACTCATTCAGTTTTCTTGATATTTCCTATTGGGCAGGTATTTTTCCATCTGCCAGTATCCAAACATCCAGGGTCCCTTGAATTTTTCAAAGATGAGTGTTTTCCTGTGGAGATAAGAACAAAACCCTGCCCCCATTCTATATGTTTTTCTTACCACCTGTATGAATATCATCATTGTGGATGAGTTGTCATTTCTCCTTTCCAAGAGGTTTCTCCTCTTCAAATTGAAACTTTATTAATTTTGATGGTATCCACAATTTTTCTTCTCCTGTGGAAACAAGAGCAAAATCCCTTCCCCAACGTAGCACATCTCCTGGCTTCCACTGAGAGGTCAGCACATCTTTGAAATAAATCGGTTGATTTAGTTCAGCAGACTTTTCCATTATCCAATGTCTTTCTGCTGCTGTCGTTCCTTTCTCATTAGCGTTAAGAAAATTCAAGGTTAATAAAGCATTATGTAATCTATTTCTGGGGGTATTTTCGGTCCCTTTCTGTTTGTTCAGCATGTCCTTTATAGTATGATTTGATCTTTCTATAACTGCCTGACCTGTAGGATTATTTGGTATACCTGTAATGTGTTTTATATTATAATAATCAAAAAAGCATCTCATTTTCTTAGATACATATGCTGCACCATTATCTGTCTTTATTTGTGCAGGTATACCCATGATGGCCATAACTTCCAATAAATGTGTGATTACTGAATCAGCCTTTTCTGAGCTCAGGGCAGTAGCCCATTGAAAACCTGAATACGTGTCTATGGTATGGTGTACATATTTTAATTTACCAAATTCCATAAAGTGGAACACATCCATCTGCCAGATTTCATTTCTCTTAGTACCCTTTGGGTTACTCCCTGCAGGCAACGGTGTTTGATTATAGAAAGAACAAGTAGGACATCTCTTTATAATGTCCTTAGCTTGTTGCCAAGTAATGGAAAATTCTTTCTTTAGGCCTTTACTATTGACATGATGCTTCTTATGAAATTCTGAGGCCTGCAACACACTTCCAATCAATAATTGATCAATCTCAGTGTTGCCTTGGGCTAGAGGACCAGGCAGACCTGTATGGGACCGGATGTGTGTTATGTACATCGGACAAAGCCTGTTCCTGATTATGTCTTGTACCTGGATAAACAATGAAGTCAACTCTGTGTCATCTGGTATAAATTCAGCGGTTTCAATATGCAAGATAACTCTTTCTGCATATTGTGAATCTGTAACTATATTAAGTGGTTCTTTAAAATCCCTTAATACCATAAGAATGGCATATAATTCTGCCTTCTGGACAGAATTATAAGGGCTTTGTTCCACCTTACTCAATTCTTCTGACTTGTAACCTGCTTTCCCTGATTTATTTGCGTCGGTATAGAACGTATGGGCTCTAGTTATTGGAGCATCACGTACAATTCTAGGAAGAATCCAAGAAGTTCTTTTTATGAGGTTAAGTCTACCACTTTTGGGATAGTTGCTATTAATTTCTCCCAAAAAATTAGCACAAGCTCTTTGCCACGGTTCATTGTCTTCCCATAACTTATTTATTTCTTCAGTAGTAAACGGCACTATAATTTCTGCTGGGTGTATACCTACTAGTTGACGAAGTCTCAGCTTACCTTTTATAATTAATTCAGAGACTTTTTCCACATAAGTTTTTAATTTTTTACTTGGTTTATTAGGTATAAATATCCACTCTAAAATAATATCTTCCCTCTGCATTAGAATCCCTGTAGGAGAAATTCTGGAAGGCAATATGACTAGGATGCAGCTAAGATTTGGGTTCACCCTATCCACATGTGCCTCCTGTAATTTTTCCTCAATCATTGTCAGTTCCTTTTCTGCTTCAGCTGTCAGTTTTCTTGGACTATTCAAATCTTTATCACCATCTAAGATTTTGTTTAAATGCACTATTAGATCAGGTGTTATCCTAACAGCTGGTCGTAGACTGGAAATGTCTCCTAACAATCTTTGGAAGTCATTAAGAGTCTTTAACCGGTCTCTCCTAATTTGTGCCTTTTGCATTTTAATTTTCTCTAACCCTCTTCTGTAACCTAGGTAATTAATAGAATTTCCTCTTTGAATCTTTTCAGGGGCAATTTGTAATCCCCACCTAGGCAAGACTTTCTTTACTTCTTCAAACATCCTTTCTAAAGTATCTTTATTTGAATCAGATAACAAGATGTCATCCATGATAAATTATGGACTTGGGGAATTGTTTACGAATTATTTCCAATGGCTTGCTTACAAAATATTGGCACAATGTAGGACTATTGAGCATACCCTGTGGGAGGACAGTCCACTGATATCTCCTATTAGGCTGAGAATTATTATAAGTAGGTACTGTGAAGGCAAATTTTTCTCTATCCTTTTCTTGTAACGGTATAGTGAAAAAACAATCTTTCAAATCAACAACTATAAGAGGCCATCCTTTTGGTAACAGAGACGGCAAAGGAATTCCAGATTGTAGTGGGCCCATAGGTTGAATTACTTTGTTGACAGCTCTTAGATCTGTCACCATTCTCCATTTACCAGATTTCTTTTTTACAACAAACACAGAAGAATTCCAAGGGCTGGTTGATTCTTCAATATGGTGAGCATCTAGTTGCTCTTGCACCAGCTGTTCCAATGCCTGTAGTTTATCTTCAGCTAGAGGCCACTGTTTGATTCATATTTGATGTGGGAGTGTCATATATCAATCTGTTGATTTCATTGGCTAAGCAATAAAGAAACTGCTAGGCCCATTGGATAGGCCCACCCTTAGGTGGGTGGAGTAAACAGAACAGAATGCCGGGAGGAAGAGGAAGTGAGGTCAGACTCCACAGCTCTCCTCTCCAGAGCAGACGCTAGAGAGAGACGCCATGCTACCTGCTCCAGGGAAGACGCATGCTATGAAGCTCTGACCCAGGATGGACTTAGGCTAGAATCTTCCCGGTAAGCGCACCTAGGGGCGCTACACAGATGATTAGAAATGGGCTAAATTAATATGTGAGAATTAGCCTAGAAGAGGCTAGATAGGAATGGGCCAAAGCAGTGTTTAAATGAATACAGTGTCTGTGTAATTATTTCGGGGCATAAGCTAGCCGTGGGGGCGGCCGGGTGCCGGGAAAATAGCCCGCTGCCCCCTATTACTACACATATTGGCTTCTCAGTTAGCCATTTTAAAAGTAGGGCTGTTGGTACCTCTAAAGGTTTGGTATTTGCTGTATGTTCTTGTATAGCCTGAATGGCTGGTGACCTTTTTCCATAATACCTCATCATATCCTTCCCAGAATTATGAGCTCCTGGAACTACAGGAATGTTAATTTGGGTATTCCATTGCTGTAGCAGGTCACGGCCCCATAAATTTATGGCAATATTGGCTATATATGGCTTTAGTCTTCCTATTTGCCCTTCGGGCCCTATGCATTCAACCCATCTTGTGCTTTGTTTTACACGAGATAGAGTTCCAATTCCCAGGAACTGAACATCTACCTCTTGAAGAGGCCAATTCGGACGCCAAGATTCTGGGGTAATGATACTTACATCCGCACCTGTGTCTAATAAGCCTTCAATAAAAGTGCCATTTATACAGACTCTTAGCTTTGGTCTTTGATCATTAATAGAAGTCTGCCAAAATATACGTTTACTCTGTCCTACTGGGTTTTTTGACTCATCCTCCACACGTAATTCATCATTTAGACCAGTATTACTTTTTACAGCAGAAATTGGAGCTTTTAATTTTCTTGGTGAGGCACGTTCTCCACTGTGACTGGGAATGACTGGGCCACTGTTGGCTTGGGGGCCTGCGAGAGGCCCCTCAAGGAGTTTCCCGACGGTATCGGATTGCCCCGTCTGTCTGTTGTTGACCTGCATTCGTTGGACCAATGCCGGCCTTTACCACATCTCCTACATATACCTGAAGGCCGAGGTCTCCTATTTTTGTCATTCCCAGAAGAGATATTATTCCTAAAAATTCTTCGCCTGCAATCCCTTTGTAAATGTCTTAATTTACCACAATTAAAACACCTGGCAGTTTGATGTCTCCTCATTGCTTTGGAAATCGCTTCTCCTACCCAAGATTAATCATTATAGCTAAACGTCTCAACATTCATCGTATGCTGAATCCATTCATCCATAGGTGCTGATCTAGACTTTAAAGGCCCAATTATCTTTTTGCATTCTATGTTTGTATTCTCAAAAGCTAGAGATTCAAGAAGTATTCGTCTAGCTTCTGGGTCTGTTACCCCTATGTCCAGAGCCTTAATTAATCTTTGCAAAAAGTCAATAAAGGGTTCTCTCTGCCCCTGCCTAATTCTGGTATATGATTCAACCCTTTTTGCTGGATCTTGTATCCTATTCCAAGCATTTAAAGCTGCTTGGTGACATAGACACAGTACGTCATCGTCATAAAGAGCTTGGACCTGTGGATCAGCATATTCTCCTGCACCAAGAATTTGATCTTGGGAAACCTCAATACCTTTTGCTCTTCCTTGCTGTTCTTTATGTTTGGATTCTTCTCTGAAATAAATTCCAAACATCAAGGAAGGTCCATTATCTAAAACTGCAGACACTAACTGATGGAAATCATGGGGGGTAGCTCTAGCATTAGAAGCCCAAGTCTTTATCATTTCCTTTACATATGCATTGTGCAAGCCAAAATTAACAACAGCTTGCTTAATTTCTTTCAGATCATTCATTGCTATTGGCGTCCATCTAGCTTCTCTGACTCCCTTTGAGCCTTTAGAAGTTGACGCTTTGTCAGAATTAAGTATAGGGTATGTTGCTAGAACCCTGGGTAAGCCAGTTCTAATAGCTGGTGGAGGCATTGTATCCTGTCCTTGTGCCTCCTTACTCTGTTCACCAGCTGCAATCATTTCTCCAATCTTTTCAAATCTTTTTATCATTGTCTCTCTTAAATCCTGAATCTCCTGACCTGTATATATTTCCAGTGATTTCACTGAATTTTTTGGTCCCCATTCTGCACCTGTGATTCCAAAGCCTTAATTTTTTCCTTCAAAGATAACATGTCCTCCTTAAACTTTTCTTGTATATCATGTAGATTCCCATCTTGGAGGTACATTCTGTCTGTTACCTTATCAAAACGTTGTGATAAAGTCTGAAGGTCAAATTCAACAGCCTGAACCCTTTCAGGTAACTTTCTAATACCCTTGGATATGGAATCAATTTTGTCTGTCATAGTATCCACTTGTTCAGATAACCTCTGATTTTCAATCATTTTAATCCTGTCAATTAGTTGTTCATTATTAGTTCGTAAAGATTCTATCGTTCTTAGGAGTGCCATATTCTTCTGTTCATTATTAGTTTGTAAAGATTCTATCGTTCTTAGGAGTGCCATATTCTTCCTTAATGATAGAATATGGAAAAGAAAACTGAAACCTAGTAACAAGCAAATTAAGGTGTCCCCATAATCATATAAACCTTGTATGATGTAATCCATTGTATTAGTAAATATAAATTTACTAATCCATTGTATTAGTGAAAACAAAGCAGTAAAATTTGCATTAGAAACGAAAACTGCCATATTACCTATTATCCAGAAGGTGGCGCTGTTGCCGTGTCACGATGAAAACGGGGTCCTGTTTCAGTGCCTTAGTAGATGTTAAAAACTGGAAAATGCAAGTTTCTCAACAAAGTAAATATAATTAAATCAATTCCAGAGACGGAACCAGAAACCCAGAATCCAGGGGTAGAGAAGAGCAACCTGGAAGCAGCTTATGCCTCCACGTGACAGAGTCACCCTGAGGGGTTGCAGCTTTCAGCAACCACGTGCTCTGGTTCGCGCCACTTAAGAGCTGTGCTTGCAAGGGAGATTTAAAAACGACTCAGAAAAGAGCAAACCACTTGGGCAGAGACTACGCGGGCCTGTGGAGTTTAAATCCACTTGGGGAGGCCAAGGCCGCCGCTGCAAGGCACAGGCGGTGGCTGAGGAAGGGAGGCTCCCGCCAAGCCGAACTTGCGGCCGGCAGCCGAGCAGGGAAAGGAGAGGTTCTAAAACCAAACATTGGGCGCCAACTGAAGGTGTAAGTCACAAACAATGCCACACCAATTTGGAATTATGATTAATAGGGTGGTATTTATTTAAAGGGGAAAAAACTTACAGATTGCCGTCCCAGACAACAGCCCTCTACACAACCAGGAAGGGAGTCTAGTCGCCAGTGGAGCAGGAAGTGAAGAGAGAGAGGAGAGGGAAATGGCCACTTTTTTAAAGGGAGAGAGACCACGCCCCAATGGGCTGGTATCTCAGCGGCTATAGGCTGGAGGAGTGGGAGGACCTCCTGCAACACGATCCCTCCAGCTTCACTTGATATTTGCAGGGCACACACGCAGCAAAATGGAATCAGAAAGGCAAATGAATGCTATGAACATCTAGAATACCGATGACACATAGGGAGGAAGGAAAGGGAAGTAAAGGGGAAAGACACACTGGAAATTGGTAATCATCAATTTACAATACCGGATAATGGATATCTAAGTATATATTTTACTATACTATTAGTCTTTTTGTATTGTTTTGAGACAGGGTCTTACTATATAGCCCGGCCGACATGGAACTCACTATGTAGATCCCCAAACTGTCTCCAGTGAGAGCCATCACACTCACAGGGTCTTGCTGTCTGTGGGTGTAACAAAGAGCTCCGGCAGAGCATCTGAGGAGACAGGTGTACCGTGGTTTATAGCTCCAGAGGCATATGGGAGGTAGAGGTGGGGAGACAGGCACAGACAGAGAAGGCATAGTGGCAGAGAGAGACCTGGCTGACCTCTGTCTCCCAAGTGCTGGGGTTAAAGCATGCACCACTACCGTTCGGTTTATACCATGAGTTTTTTTTTTTATTTTTATATCATGTCCTAAATTTCGGTTTATACCTTGAGTTTTTTTTAATTTTTATATCATGTCCTAAATTTATCCTTTTGGGTGCTGAAAACATTTAATTAGAAAGAAACTTAAACTATAGTATTTCCTTAAGACCCCAGCAGAAGCAGATATAGTGCCTCATGCTTGTAGCTCTAGCTCTTGAGATGTTGAAGCTGAAGGGCTTCTTTGACTCTGAGGCAAGCCTGAACAAACAAACAAACAGACCTGATACCCAGTGTCAGTCTGAAACCATGGAAGACACCACACCAAAAATACTCGTTTTTTTTTTAAGTATACATATCCCTACAATAAAGTTCAATGAATAAATGACAGCATTTTACTAAATGCCTTATTTAAATAAATAGAATCATAATAAATAATTTACATAAATGTAGTTTCCCCCCTTTCCAGATGGGGTGTCACTATACAGTTTAGGCTGGTGTCTAATTCATGGTCCTCTTGCCTCTGAGCAAGCATTCAGACAGATCTCCTTCAAAATATCTTAATGTACCTTCATCTTCATTTAGATGAAGCACTTTCTACCACCTCTTTGGCATATCTGAACTCCCAGCATTATTACCCTCTCTCTCTTTTTAAATTAAATTTCATTTTTTTTCTCTCTAAATCTCTGGTTTTCCTCAAAATCACAGAGTGCACGCTATCTGCCTCTGCCCCCCCCCCCCATGGTGCATATGCTGGGATTAAAAGCATATGCACCATCATACTAGGCTCCAGCATCACCATCATACTAGGCTCCAGCATCACCATCATACCAGGCTCCAGCATCACCATCATGCCATGCCAGGCTCCAGCATCACCATCATGCCATGCCAGGCTCCAGCATCACCATCATGCCATGCCAGGCTCCAGCATCATTACTCTTAAGCTTCGATCTTTAATTAACGAAGGGCGACTTGACAGTCTCCAGTGCTGCCACTGTTTATCTGATACCTAAACGACTACTAGCTGGCAGCATGGCAGAGTGAACATGGTGGGAAACAAAGGTTCAGGTCCAGGAAAGATGGGGCGCCACAACCCAAGAGTTCTACAGGTCCAGGAAAGATGGGGCGCCACAACCCAAGAGTTCAACAGGTCCAGGAAAGATGGGGTGCCACAACCCAAGGGTTCTACGGGTCCAGAAAGATGGGGTGCCACAACCCAAGAGTTCAACAGGTCCAGGAAAGATGGGGTGCCACAACCCAAGAGTTCTACAGGTCCAGGAAAGATGGGGTGCCACAACCCAAGAGTTCTACAGGTCCAGGAAAGATGGGGTGCCACAACCCAAGAGTTCTACAGGTCCAGAAAGATGGGGCGCTACAACCCAAGAGTTCAACAGGTCCAGAAAGATGGGGTGCCACAACCCAAGAGTTCAACAGGTCCAGGAAATATGGGGTGCCACAACCCAAGAGTTCTACAGGTCCAGAAAGATGGGGCGCTACAACCCAAGAGTTCATCAGGTCCAGGAAAGACGGGGCGCTACAACCCAAGAGTTCAACAGGTCCAGCAAAGATGGGGCGCTACAATCCAAGAGTTGATCAAGTTCATCAGAATGGTATTCAAATTTGCAAACTGCTCATTGCTATAATTTTGAACCATGGTTGACTTTGAATTTTTTAAAAATATTTATTTATTTATTACGTATACAATATTCTGTCTGTGTGTATGTCTGCAGGCCAGAAGAGGGCACCAGACCTCATTACAGATGGTTGTGAGCCACCATGTGGTTGCTAGGAATTGAACTCAGGACCTTTGGAAGAGCAGGCAATGCCCTTAACTTCTGAGCTATCTCTCCAGCCCTGACTTTGAATTTTTTAAAGATTTTCTTTCCCAGCAATCAGGAGGCAGAGGCAGGCGGATCTCTGTGAGTTCGAGGCCAGCCTGGTTTACAAGAGCTAGTTCCAGGACAGGAACCAAAAGCTACGGAGAAACCCTGTCTCGAAAAATCAAAAAAAAAAAAAAGATTTTCTTTTTTATGTCTATAAATGCTTTAACTGCATGTATGTATATGTACTATATTTGTACCTGATGCTAACAGAGACCAGAAGAGATCTCCTGGAACTGGAGTTATAGATGGTTGTGAGCCACATGGGAGTGCTGGAAGCTGAACCAGGTCGTCTGTAAGAGCAACAAGTGTTCTCTTACCTGCTGAGTCATCTCAATAGCCCTATTGTTGACCTTGGGTGACTGAATTTATGGAAAGCAAATTCTTCCACAGGTAGAGATTCCTGTACTTCAATGTAACCACAGCTACATAGCATTGACTGAATAAGTAAATGAAATCTCTTGGTAATTATTACTTTATACCTACTACAACACAAATTATTAAATCAATAACAGTAACAAGAGAGTTGTACTAATACCAGCAAATACCATGAACAAACACACAAACCAGCCTGGAGAGATGGCTCAGTGTGAAGAGCATTGCTGCACTGCAATGCACTCAGGCTTGAAGCTCAGCACTGCACAGCAGCTTACAACAGTCTGGAATTCCGGTGCCATGGGATTGGGTGCCCCTTCCTAGACTCCATGTGTACCAGACATACATGCAAAACACAATATTTTTAATACAAGATGTATTTTCATCTTATGTCTATGGGTGTTTTGCCTGCATGTTTGCAAGGGCATTGCATGCATGCCTGGTTCCCACGTCTCAATCATGGGTGGTTGTGAGCTGCCACACTGGTATTGATAATCACATACCGTTTTAGTTACCATTTACTTTTTAATAAAGAAATCAATTAATTCCTTAATTCAGTCACTCAAGAAAAACGTGAAGTACTCCCATGTGCTCACTCATGCAGTGTACAGAGGCGACAAGACTGATGTGGTTTCTACTGGCCTGCCCTCCCCCTTCTTTTTGAGATGGGGCCTTACTATGGAACCTTAGCTGTTTTGAACTCATGACATGGACCAGACTGGTCTGGAACTCACAGAGTTCCTTGTGCCTAGACCCCCTGAATGCTGGAATTAGAGGCAGGCTCCACCAGCTCCTACTTCCCTTTCACCTGCAGGGCTCCAGGGCTCTTTTGCTAGACATGGAAACCACAGCCCTAAAGCATCACCTCCCGAGATATCTGGCGAATACTAACTAGTCCTATAAAATGAACCAAAGGACTATGGTCAAAGACATCTGAGAAATAATGCACTCATTAACTTTTGATAAATTTAAAATATATATCAAAATTCTTAGGGAAAACTATAATAAAGACCCTTGATTTTATATCCTTGCTTCCTTTCTTATTTTGAGGCAGAGTCTCATATAGCTCAGGCTAGCTTCAAACTTGCTATGTAGCCAATGATGGCCTCTACCTCCCAAGTACCAGATCAGCAGGTTTGTGCCACTGTGCTGCAAAGAGACTTCCCTTTAAACTGCAACCCAGACTTATCCAGCTGAGAATCCCTTTACTGCAGAGCAGCATCAGCACCACTGCAGGTTAGGGTGGAGGCAGCTGCTATGGGGCAGGGCTGTAGCTCGGAGTGTGGGTTCAAGCCCATGGGCAAACCCTTCACCACTCACAGGCTGGAGCATAGCTCTGTCTAATGTGTTACCTCTTCTACTTAATTCTCTTGGTCTTTACAAAGTCTCCATTAAGCTGGGCAATAGTGGCACACACCTTTAACTTGGGAAACAGAGACAGGCGGAACTCTGTGAGTCCGAGACAAGCCTGGTTTACAGAGCAAGTTCCAGGACAGACTCGGCCACAGGAGTACTGCTGTGAGATCAGCACTGGCCTGGGCTACAATGTGAGTTCCATGTTAGCCTGAGGTACTGAGAGATACCCTGTCTCAAAAACCAAAATCAAGCTCTACCCGCCCCCCCCCCAGCCAAACCAAAAAACAAACAAACACCACAAAGTCGCACCATAGGGCTGGGAAGTAGCTCAGCTTGTACAGTGCTTCCTTACCAAGCACAGAGTCCTAGATTCCCTCTCCAGCACTGCATAAAACAGGCACCTGAGAGGTGGAGGCAAGTTCAAGGTTAACCTACACTACTTGAGACCCTGTCTCAATCATCCTATAGTAAACTACGTTTTGTTTAGCCTTTACAGTAATAATGTCAGGGATCAGCTCAGGGCCTTGTGTGTGTCAGACCAAGGCTCTAATGAAAGACACGCCCAGCTTGCTTGCTTGTTTGCTTGATGTATTCATAGGCAGGGTTTCATATTGGGTGCAGACTGGTCCTGAATTCTTGGCAATCCTCCTGCCTCAGCCTTCCAAATGCTGGGATTACAAGTGTGAGGCACTATGCCTGGCTCCAAATTACATTTTCAATCATTTCAAATAATTATAAGGACGGCTAGGTGTGGTGATGCATGGCTTTGAGCCTGTACTTTGTAAATTCAAGGCAGCCTGCTCTACACAGCAAGGTCCAGGCTACTTGCTGCTTCACAGTGAGACCTCATCTCAAAACAACTAGATAAGCAGAAAATAAAATCATACTGACAAATTAGAATCGGGGCAGGGCTGCCATTCCACAGGCTCCAGACAGCCCTTGTCATTACTTTACCTTCCCTTCTCATGGATCTCTCCCGTTTTTGAAATCTGCAACTTCATTTTGCTCACATTACATCATTGCGATTTGGAGTTTTCTGTGTCTCTGATGAGCAGCCACAATCTTATTTGTAGTTTTTTATTTATCACATCATTTTTTTATGTGATATATAGATTTATTACATAATCTAGCAGAATCATATTATGTGGGAAATTATTCTGTCCATCCTATCATTGTTGTTCTTGGGGGGTTATTGTTGTAGGTTGTCTATTTTTGCTTTTGAGACAGGACCTCATAGATAGGCTTGGCTAGTCTGGGACTCACAGAAATCCATCAGACTCTGCCTCCCAAATCTGGGATTAAGGGCATGTGCCACCATGCCTGGTTTATGTATGTTAAAAAGCAAACAACAACAACAAACCCCTTTATTTTTAGTGTGCATGTGACAACTCTGTGGAAACAGTCCTTTCCTCCATAACACAGATTATGGGGATCGAACTAATGTCACCAGCCTTTCGTAGCACGCGCCTTCACCCACTGAGCCGTCTCAGCCCAGTCACTCTTATCTCTGCCAGTTCAATAGCTGAAGATCCATCCATTCCATGGGGTGCCCTCCCCCACCCAGGGGTTCTCTGTGTAGCACCACCACCACCCAGTCAACGAGGTGCGTTTTAGTGAACACGCTATTGTTTCTGGTAGGTTCTCAGGAATACACAAAAAAAACCCAGAATATTATTTTACTTGCCTCTACTTAGCTGACATGCATACATAAATTGGTGTACTTATTGAAAGTTACTGGAATTCAGAAACCATTTCAGAGTGCATTGCATATACTGGTGACCAAATTAAATGTGGTGTTTTGGTTTGGGTTTGGGGGTAGCTCAGTGGTTCCATGCTTGTTTATCAATTCTAAGAGCCTGGGTTTCATTTGTAGCATCATCAAAACAAAAAACTCAAAGCAAAACAAGCCAAACTGCCCATTCCCCCCGAAAATACTAAGGTGGAGGTTGAAAGAGAAGTCAATTCCATTACAGCACTGAACCTGAGGGTAAAAGACCGGTCACTGTTGTGAGGTATTTGACTACCCTGTGTAGAGACTGCGTCACTGTGATTGGTTTAATAAAAACCTATGTGGCTAACAGTTAGGCAGGGAGAATAGGTGGGACTTCTGGGCAAAGAAAGGAACTGGGGATGGGTCCAGGCAAGCAGAGGAGATGCCAGGAGAGGCAGAACAAGTCAGAGGTACAGAATGAAAGAAAGGTAAAAAGCCACGTGATAGAACATAGATTGTGAAATATGGGTTAATTTAAGTTAGAAGAGCTAGTGGGCAAGCCTAAGCTATAGGCTGAGCTTTCATAATGAATAGGAAGTCTCTGTGTCATTACTTGGGACTGGCTAGTGGAACAGAGAAAGACTTGTTACAGACTACAGTGGGATTTAAGTGCATCATCAAAGCACAAAATTTTCTATATTTGCAATACGCAATACAAATGAACACTTAAAAGGCTTTCAGACTTATGCAGCTGCTAAGAAAATTTACTACGGGGGCTGGAGCTTGAATGCTACAGCTCAGCAGTCAAGAACGCTGCTGCTTTCCCAGAGGATCCAGGCTCCATCCCCTGCACCCACATGGCGGTTCATAATCCAACACCCTCTTCTTGCTTCTGGGATTATTGTACATGAATGCCTCTCTCCCCCACATACATGCAGGCAAAACACCTATACACACAAAATAATAATAAAATAAATCTTACTATGAAGGTAGCTGGGCATAGGGAAAAGTTATGTTTTTAAGAGACAGGCAACTACAGTCTAGAGATCAAGTTACGGCTTTCTGTGGGTTCAAGCTTCTTTACTTGAAAATGAAGATAAGATTATCTCAAAGTGTTGCTGTAAGGATTAAACAGGAATATGCATTCTTCCGGTATGGTATTCTATCTATGCTTTTCAATCTTGCACTTTCTTTCACTCCCTCCCTCCATCCTTTGCTGCTGTTCGGAAACAGTCTCACCCAACCCAGGCTGGCCAAAACCTTGTATAGCTGTGGATGACCTTGAAGTTCTGCTGCTCCTGCCTCCACTTCCTAAGTGTTGAGATCACAGCCTTTAGCGTGGCTCATTCTAGTACATAAGTAGCTGACACTGATTTTAACATATGAAAACTTGTAAGAAGTCGGTGTGCACGCGTGCAAGCACACGCCCATACAAATTTGCATACATGAAGTTATTAAAGAAAGATGAATGCAAATCTAGCTGGGCTCCATTAATCAGCTAGAGCTTGGTTAGCAAAAGTTAATTACACAGCAAGGTAATTAAGGCTGATTTTTTTTTTTTAACTCAAAGAAGAAAACATGAAGACAAATCCTGACCCATACAGGTAATGGGGGAATGTTAGGTCATCTGAAAGCCAGGTGTGGCCTCATGTCTGTAATCCAAACACCAGGAAGCCTAAGACAGAAGACAGTCAGAGTCCCAGGCAAGTCAGGGCTAAAGAGACTGTCTCAAAAGACACCCTAAAGATATCCTAATGCCCACCCCCAAAAAGACCATTTGAATTTTCATTGGATGGGTCTTGGAGATGAATGGAATATAGTAGTATTTAAACTTCTCCCAAATCACAAAGGCAGGAATTTCCAGATAAGAAGGGAAAGTGAAATAGCTTGTTCCTCAAAAATTTTGTTTTGCTTTTTGTGGGATACTAAAATTTGGTAAACCAAACATTAGGGTTTTAACACCCCATAGTTCTGAATTCAGTCATCAAATGTCAGAGCAGTTTTGAGAAACAGTTATTAGCAGTCAAGGAATGCCATAGACCTTGTTTAACAATTTGAGCATAACACAAACTACCAATTACACCTACAAGTCTTATCAACATCAACAGCACTGTAAATGGGAACGACAATATTCTGCCTTTTCCCCGTGCCTCGGAGCTAATTCTACTTTATATACATTATCTCATTAATTCATACTGCAACCCTGGAGGCATAATTTGGGGTTAGCTAACTTTTCCGCCCAGTATCCCGTAAGTAACTTAGAAAAATAACTCGAAGGCCACAAAGATCAAGTCCAGAAACAAATTCCAAGTGTATGGTTTCTACAGTCTCAACACGGGTCCGAACAATCCTTTCACAGGAGTCGTATGAGATATCCTGTATATCATATATTTACATTTCTATTCAGAATAGCAGCAAAATTAAAGTCATGAAGTAGCAACGAATAGAATTTTTACGGCTGGGGCTCACCACAACATGAGGAACTGTATTGAAGGGTCGCAGCATTAGGAAGGTTGAGAACCCTGCTCTTACATCAGGTTTCCAGCTGAAAACCGAGTGTGTGTAATCTTTGAGAAGTGTGCAAAGAGCACACAAACACCGTTGAGGCTAGGCACCCTTTCGAACTCTTACGTTAAATTGCGTTATCATTAAAACAGACCTTCTGCGCCAGTTCTTCCTCCCAGGTCCGCAGCCCTGGGTCTAGAGGATGCCCCCCTCTTGAGGGTCGCTTACTCCGCTGGCCTCACTCCTAACCTCGGGGCGGTTCGGGTACACGCTCCTTTCCCTCCATCACCGCATCCCCTGTGCGGCTCAGTCCCCTCACCATCGAGTCCAGCACCAGGACTCCCGCTGCGGTGCCCGGCACACACAGCCAGCAGCCTGATCCGAGGTTCCCGTCCCGCGACTGTGAGGCCAACTCCGGACGTGTGGCAGGAAGCTACCCAGCGCGCAGTCGCCACGGCTCCAACCACAGCCCAGCGGAGGGGCACCGCGCCGCCCGCCCTGCGGCCAGAAGCGGGCAGCGAGCCTCAGCGCGGCGGCGGCCCGTCCCAGGAGGTCGGTGCCCAGGTCTCTTCGCTCGCTACGCCAGCGAGTCCCGTCGCCGTGGCAAGCCGCACCCGCCGTGGCCAGGCCTCTTCTCCCTTGCCCCGGCAGCCGCGCTCAATGGAACGTCCCGCGGGGGGGATTGTGGGAGGCGCACGCTCGAGGGGTGGGGGCGAAGGCGGCGGCGGCCGTGGCTGCCGTTGGTAGCCGTGGGGGCGGGGAAGGGAGGGAGGCGAGCCGAGGAGGAGGAGGCGGAGGAGGCGGAGGAGGCTCGGGCTCGCGCCGCCGAAGGTACGCGTGAGGGCCGAACGGGCGCCGGGAGCGCGCGAGCGGGCGCCCCGGAGCGAGCGCGTCGGTGTTGCCGGCTCGGGGCGGCGGGAGGCGGCGGCTGGAGGGCGCAGCTCGCGCCCAGTCCAGACACACTCGGAAGCTTGCCGGCGGGCGTGCGCGCTGCGCGTCCGGAGACGGGTGAGGGGGGGGGGACGGCGGGGAGAGCGCGCGGAGGGAGGAGTGGGAGGCGGGGGGGGGGGGCACAAGGCGCCCTTCGCTCGCTCGCTCGCTCCCTCCCTCCCTCCCTAGAGCCGCTGCCGCCGCCGCCGCCGCCGCTCCCGCCGCCATTTTGGGTTCGCTTTGCGGAGGGGGAGACGATCCCGGTCTCGGTTGCCGGACCCGCCTTTCCTCGGTTTCCCCTTCCCGACCTACGCCTTTGGCTTCTCCTCTGGCGTTTCCCCGGCCCGCTTACCCGCTGGCCGCCTCCTGACAGCGGGAGGGTTACGGCGTGGACCCGGAGAAGCCGAGGCGCCAGGCTGCCACCCCCTCTTCCCACTTGCCTGCGCTCGGCGCTCTCGGCCTCGCACGGTGAGTAGTGCGGTGCGAGCAGGCCTTTGAAGGCCCGAGGACTCTCTCTCTCCTTGGCTGCCCGGGATCCACTGTCACCTCCCGGACCTGGACCTCCGGGAGAGCGGGGTGCGGATGGGGGAGGGGAGAGGAGGGAAAGGGATCCTGAGCTTACCGGGAAGTCCCTCTAGGCGGGGTGGCGGGGTGTCCCTGGCCGGCGGGCGCTTCGTTTGGGGGAGGGGGACGGGGAAAGTAAGTGAGTGGAGGCGGAGTCGGCTGTGCCCCTGACAGGTTAGTTTGTAGTAGGCCTGACTGGAGCATCTCCCAAGATCCAGTTTATGTCTGTCTGTTTAAGGGACAGAAGTGGCCAGGGAGATGATCTTCAGAGGGTAGTTTACCTGTATGAGACTGTGGTGTTCTCTAAAGGCGGAACTATGTGCAGACATGACATACTGATCTGTTAATAAGTTTAATAAATAAATGTCACTGGTTACTTTGGAAAGAAATGTTTTCGGTCTTCAAGACCAGACGGTCTGTTGGTTATAGCTGCTGTGTACAAAGATGGAAAGGTGCTCAGGAGGTGACTGCATTTGTGGAAGTGCAATGGAGTTCCCTTTTAAAAACAAATGCTGGGACGTGTCCTCGAGGTCGATAGTGTGTACACGTACTTTTGCCTACTAGATAATACAGCATGCTTCCTAGGACCAGGGAGGGAGGAAACTTGACGTAGCTTGTGTTTTTGAATAGTCAGTTGTGTAAATATGAAAGCCCAGAACATCACCCTCAGAGTGATCAGGCCGAGAATGAGGCCATGTGGATCTGTAGTAGTGCTTATGTTAGCATAAGGTTTTTATACTCAGAATGCTTTCAGTTTCTCTGTAATCCTAGAGCTCTGAAAATGATAGGAAAGTAGGAATTTGGGGCGTGAAGAGGTACTCTTCCAAGGTCACATGTTAAATTAGTGGCAAAGTTGGGACTACAAGGTATTTTGATTATTAGCTTAGTAATGTATTGTCCATATCATAGTGCCTCAGGAGATTGTTATTGGCAAATATAAGTGTATCTGGAAAGGAGGCATATGGTTAGATTATGCTTATGAGAGCCTAAAGTGCCAAACGTGTGGACTATATACTGTCCTTGCCTGTCTGACCTATCAAATAGGTATTTTAACTGTTTTGTGTTCACACAGCAAGCAGAGCCTTTCTGATAGTTTAGTGTGTATGTTTGATAACTGAAATGCTTTCACAGCCTAATTTGTACTTGTGTGGCTGTTGTTTGTTGTTGGTTGGGTTTTTTGGGGGGGGGGTGCATCTGTTTGATTAAACCCAAGGCATTAAACCTGCTAGCAAGCTTTCTACCACTGAGCCACACTGCCATCTGGGCAGCTTAGCTTTATATCTACAAGAGAAAGGATCTTCTTTGTCTCAATGAACAACAACAAAATTATTGGATACTTAGTAATCGATCCCTGTCTTGGGGTAAGAATAACCACGATCTGTTGATTAGCTTGTGTAATAGCTTGGGGTGCATATGAGGGGAGTTGTCAGCCTATTGAGAGAACAAGTGAATCCATGTGGAATTGAAACCATGAAACCTTCATTAAAAGCCTATTCAGTCTGAGTGTGGTGGCTCACACCAGTAATCCCAGCATTCTGGAAGCTGAGGCAGAAAGATCATGAGTTCGAACCCAGCCTATGCTTCATAGTAAGTTTAAAGTCAGCCTAGGTTACAAGAGACCTTATCTTAGAAAACAAGACAAGGGGCTGGAGAGGTGGCTTAGCGGTTAAGAGCATATACTTGTTCTTCCAGAGGACCCAAGTTCAGTTCCCAGCACCCACTTCAGGTGGCTCACAACTGCCTATAGCTCCAGCTCCAAGATATTGCTACCCTCTTTTAACGTCTGCATATAGCCCTGGTGTGCACGCACATGCACGCGCGCACACACACATCTTTAAAAAAAAATTTAATGCCCATTTAATTTAGAAGGAATTTTGGTTGCTCACTTTACTGTAGAAGGATACAAGAGTGCGTTCACCCAGCAGGATGGTGTGTTGTGACAGACTTTATCTTAACATTTTCCTTTTGTCGTCTTTTTGAAACAGGGCTTGCTCTCTGTAGCTCAAACTGGCTGGCCTCAAAGTTGAGGATTGTAATCTTCCTGCCACAGCCTTCTGGGGATTACAGGCATGAGCCAACTTGCCTGGCTTCTTCGGCAGTTTCTTTTGGCATTTATGAGTAAACTGTTTTTGGAATCTGAATTATTGATATGTGCCTTTTGGATATTGGAACTTCTTGGCTGGACTATAGGAATTCTTCGAAAGACTAATTTTGTAGTAAGGATCCCCTCTATGAATATGAGGAAAGAATCTTTGAACTAATTCAAGTCTTACTATTAGTTTGTTTCTTAATCTAGATTAATGGTGCTTAGATTGTTTTATATATATAAATTACACATGAATTATGTATATACTTTTGATTTTCCTGAGTCAGTATCTTACTGTGTGGCCCTTTCTGTCCTGAAACTCGATGTGTAGACCAGGCTGACCTCAAACTCACAGATCCGCCTGTCTCTGCCTCGCAAGTGCTGAGATTAAAGGCGTGCACCACCGCTTCACCCATCTAGTATGCGTTTACTTTGAGGAACTTAAGTTGTAATGAGATAGAACCGGTGTTTGCTCTGATCTTGAGACACCCAGTTTCCACATGAATTTTGTTTTTGAGTGTGACCACCAGGAGAACTTTAGGGTCAGGATTTAAATTTGCCCTCAAGACAGGCTTCATGCATTTAGAGAAAACTAGGCAGGAAGATTAACATGAGTTCAAGGCCAGCCTGGCCTGTGTTGTGAGTTCTAAGCCAACTTAGGTGGTAGAGTGAGGTGTTCTCAATAAAACCAAAAGAAAAAAAGGATTTGCTCAAAATATATTTCTGTAGTTGGTAGACAACTGTGAGTTCTGTTTGTTTGGCTTGTTTTGCAACACCTTTATATTCTCATTGTGTGTTGAGACTGATAATTCAAAGTTCTTTTCCCCCTATTCTTTTTTGTTTGTTTAGTTTCGTTATTTTCGTTAGTTTAGTTTGTATGTTTCATTACTTCTACATGAAGAGCACTTATGATGAATAATACGTAGTCTCTGCTGTTCAAGAGATTTTATTCCAGTTGAATTTATGACTTGCATAATGTTGATGACTCTCCAGACTAGAAGGAGAAATTGAAATTTGCAACCTAATTGCAAAGGATTTTAATAGCATTTATTATTTTAATTAAAGTTTTATTTTTATGTGTGGGTGGGTGTGCTTGCCATGGTACATAAGGATGTCCGAAGTCAACTCTGTGGAGTTGTCGTCTCCTCCATCTTTGCATAGTTTGGGATCAGGTCGGGTACAGGCTTTTAAACAAATGTGTTTACTCAGTTATGCTGCTGTCTATTCTTAGGAAGCTATAAAACTGTGTGTATTGTATGTAAGGTTATATATTTAAAAGTGTTTTCAGCGGCTGAGGGAAATAGCTTGTCAATTAAGGGCACTTCCTGGTCTTGCAAAAGACCAGGTTTGGTTCTCAGTACTCATGGCGCTACACACTGCCCTTAACTGTAGCTTCAGGGAACTCAGCACTTTCTTCTGGCCTCTGCCAGCTCTTGGATGAATGTGGGGCACATAAACTCATCTAGGTGCACACACACATGTATGAAAAGTAATGTCTTTTGTTTTTGTTTTTAAATGCCTTCATGCTGGGTGTGGTGGAGCATGCCTTTAATCCCAGTATTTGGGAGGCAGCAGCAGGTGAATCTTCTTGAGTTCAAAGGCAGCTTTGTCTGTCGAGTGTAAGAGTGTAGTAAGGCCCGAATATAGTGAGACTATGTCTTAAAAACAAAACAAAACAAAAAAACCACATGCGTCTGATGTAAGAAAGCAAACATTGTGGTATGTTTGTTACCAGGCCTAGCATGCTCTGGTTTTTTGATCCCAGGATGGCATTACTATATTTTTCTGGTATAAAAAGGTCTTGTTGCCATTTTGGAGTGTATATAAAGGCAAAAATACTTTTGGATGTAAAATTGAGAAATCATTTGTTGACTCTGTGAAATTAAAATTAAAAATAATTAGAGTACTTTTAAAGGAGCAGAGGATTCAGAAAGACTTATTTTGGAGAAGGCATTTTAACAGAATAGACTGTAGGATCTTAGGAAAAGTATTTTGTCTGTTTTTAGATTTGTGTTATTTTATGTATATGAGTGCTTAGCCTGTATATATGCATGTATACTGTGTGTGTTCTGGCGTCCATGAGATGAGAAGAGGGCCTTGGATCCGGATTGGTTACTCTGTGATTGCTGAGAAGGAACCAGAGTCCTCTGCAAGAGCAGCAAGTGCTCTACTAGTGTTGGACTGGCTCTCCATCCCGTCTCCGATTTGTATTGGAATGGCCTTTGTAAAGCTACCAGAAAGAAGAGCTGTGTATTTGTGAAAAGTTTGATATTTTCTCCAATGCCTAATGGGTGTGTCCGTGGTGTTATTTCATCCATTTTATATGCTGTGTGCGTGTGTGTGTGTTTACACATGCTTTGCCCCTTATATATTTCAGATACTTCAAAATTAATTTTGGAGGAAGCAGTGTCCTGGGATTCACTGTGTAGCTCAGATTAGCCTCAAATTTATGCAAGTTGTCTTGCTTTTGCCTCCTAGGTCCTGGAATTAAGAGACCTGAGCCACCATGAGCTATACAGGAGGATCACTTAAGCTTACCTTGAGTTTGAGGTCAACCTAGGCAGCATCAGCATATCGAGATCTTATCTCAAAAACAAAATCACACACACACACACACACACACACACACACACACACAAATGGTTTAAGTTTCTTAAGGTGCAGTAATGAGAAAGGACCCAGACAAGACCCTGTTTCAAGCAAAGCAAAGCAAAACATAACAGTAATAGAAAAGGATCGTGTCCTGTTTTTACATTGTGTCTTACACAGTACATAGCAGAACTTCCAATTACCTTGCAGGGTATTGGCTTTACAGTATCAGCAGTTCCATTGGCTTTATTTTAGGTGGAAGCTGCCACTTGTTGGGCTTTTTCTCAGGGGCGGTGTGTGGAGAGAGAGGGGTGAGGGAGGGAGGGAGAGAGAGTGAGAGAGAGGGAGAGAAGGGGGGGAAGGGGGAGAGAGAGAGAAAGAGAGAGAGAGAAGCCAGAAAAGGGTGAAGAAGGTTATCAGATCCCTCTGGAGTTGGAGTTATATATATATATATAAACCACTCAGTCTGGTGCTGGCATCTAAACTGTGGTCCTCTACAAGAGCAGCAAGTGCTCTTTACTGCTGAGCTCTCTCCATACCCAGTCTGAATATTTTAAAGGCACCGTAGAGCTTTAATGTGATCTTGTGTAAGGTCTCCTGTGTCAGTGTTCATTGTAGTAGCTTATAATTTTGTTTTGACTTATGCTGCTAGTTCTTAAAATTGTTCTCAGAGTAGCTGTTACTTGTTTATGTTTCTTTATGTGGACACGTGTATATGAGCACATGTATCTGTGTGTTCTGGTGTGTGGAAGTTTAAGGACAACTTCAAGTATCATTCCTTCTCAGTCGCTGTCTAGCTTGTCTTTCAAAGAGGGTCTTACTAGCCTGGCCTCAGCTAGTTACAGTGGGTGAGGCTGACTGGCTAGCGGGTAGCTCCAGGAACCCACTAGCTCTTGCCATATATTCCTAGCACTGAGGTCACAAGCAGACCCCACACCTGGCAGTTTTTACACTGGTACTGGGGTCAGACACAGGGTTTCATGCTTGCAAAGTAAGCACTTTATCAGCTGAGCTACTTTCCCACTCCTGTTTCTCTTTCTTTGTATGAAGGTATTAGCCTCTCTACTTATTGGTCATCTTGGTACTTACCAATGTTATATCCCATGTTTTAGATTTGTTTATTTTTTAGATAGGGTCTCATGTAACTGGGGTTGGCCTGAAACTTAGAACTCCTGATCTTCCAAGTGCTGGAATTTTAGGCATGTGCCACCATGCTTGCCTCAGAAATCTTTTTTCCTCCCTCCCTCCCTCTTGTTCTTTTGTTGTTGTTTTTCAAAACAGGGTTTGTCTGTGTAATAGCCTTAACTGTCCCAGAACTCACTCCATAGACCAGGCTGTTCTTCAACTCACAGAGATCTGCCTGCCTCTACCTCCTGAGTGCTGTGATTAAAAGGTGTGCGCCACCACACTAGAATATTTTTTAATTTTAAGAAAAGTTTTATGTGTATGGATGTTTTACTTGTGTGTAGTACTTATTACTTGTATATTGTGTGCCTGTGTAAGCCAGAAGTATTGTCCAATCCCCTGGAATTGGAGTTAGAGATAACTCCGTAGTACTTGTGGGTACTGGGGAACTGAACTCAAGTCCTTGGGAAGAGCAGCCAGTGCTCTTAACTACAGCCATCTCTCCTGCCCTCTACTCTTTCATCCTTATATTGAAAATCATTCTCCATAGATAGGTTATTATAACTCTTAAATATTCTATCTGATGATAGTTGGAATTAAATCACTTATTCCAGTTACTTCTATTTTGTCAATAGGGAATTCTCTACCATCTAAGAAAAAAACTGAGGTGAATAGAAATTCACATGACTGCTCTTAGATGTTTGCTAATTAATCAGAAAAGCGTGTCAGCTTTATCACATTCGCAAGTGACAAATAATATGTTGATACTTTTTTATTGTTTTAGTCATACTGACAAGATGTTAAAAACCATTTTCTAGTGGAATCCAATTACACAGAAAAATGAGTTGGCATTGGAGACATTGAATGAGAGCTGAATAGTTCAGTCTTAAGGCAACTTGCTGTTTACAAGAATAAAACACATTGTTTTGATTTTGAAAATCTGATTGTGAGCACTATGTATGGGTACTTGGGGAGTTGGTACTTTTGGTTTTGTTACTTACCTTACAACCCATGGTAAACAAAAGCAAGAAAATGAAAGTGAATGCTGCCCTTGAGTGAGAAGATGTTTCAGAAAACTGACATTTTATCCTTAAAGTAGAATTTATTCATTTGCCTAAATTTATTTATTTGGGTCTCATTCTTAGTTCAGACTTGCCTATTTAACTTACGTTTTGTCTTAAACTTGATCCTTCAGCCTCAACCTCCGGAATGCTGGGATTATCATCATACTTAGCCTAGTTTTTGTTTAAGACGGGATCTTGCCATTTTGCTCAGGGGGTCTGGTGTTCCTGACCTCGAGTGATTGTTAAATATACTTCCCACTAAAAGGGCTGGCAGTTATGCTATAGTGGAGATGATTGCCAGTTCCACCAACAGTTAATATTTCATCGTTTTCTTTCTTTATAAGAATTTAGTGTGTATTTTTGTGTGCATGCTCACACACATGTGGAATTCAGAGGACAACTTTCAGAAGTCTGTTCTCTTAAAGTGTTATCAGGCTTAGTTAGCTTCAAGGGCCTTTATTTGCCCTCTGAGCCATCTTCATAACTGTGGTTTCTATCTTCTGTTCATATCGCATGTTTAGTTCCATAGTAAATAAGGCATGAGTTGTTGACTTAATTTTTGGCTCTGCATTTTATTCTTTTTTTCTGTATTTTATACCTAGTCTCAGCTTTGTTTGTTTTAAGGAGGACAGTGTATCAATTCTAAATTAGTTTTGTTTTGGCTTCTTAGTGTAAATGGTGGACTTCCTAATTCATTTCTGCTGAAAGTGAAAACTCCAGAGTTTAAATATTTCCTGACTAAGCCCAATAGGGCAAATGCAAGAAATTTAAAAGATTGTTTTTGAAAAGAAGAAATGAATAATTGATATTTGAAAAATAGGTCTCAAAGGGCTTGAGTCAATCATATAGAATAACCACTGGGTGAATATTAATATATGTTTTCAGAGAAGATCCAACTAAATGATAACAGGTTGGGAGGTTAATGTTTAGATGCAGAAAGAGATAAATAATAATGAACAATTGCTTTTTTGAAGAAACTTAAGCTATTTATTTATGTGTATATATGTTTAATTTTAAGGAAGAAAAATCAAGTAATTATAGAATAAGGTAAAGCTTTTGTTCACATTAGCAAGTATTTCTTAGATGCACCTTCTATGAGTTAAAAATAATTTTTAAAGTCAGTTCATTGTGCTAGGTTTAAGGGCACGCACTTGGGAGGCAGGGGTAGGCAGATCTTCTAGTTTGAAGCCAGCCTGGTCTACTGAGTTCCAGGACAGCCAGAGCTACAGCATGATAGCCCCCCCCTCCCGAAAAAAAGCCAGTTAATTGTTAGATCATGTCATATACAATTCCAAAGCTTACATTGCTGATTTATTACTGTTTAAAAAAAAGCTATAAGTGGGAACTGGAGAGATGTCTTAGTGCTTATGAGTACTTACTGCTCTTTCAGAGGACCAAGGTTAGATTCCCAGTCATCCCTGTCGACATCCCCCTCCCCGCCCCCAACATGGCAGTTCACTGTTCCAGGCATCAGACACTCTCTTCTGACCTCTTCATGTGCTGTACACAGATGGTGCCTAGACATGCATGAAGAAAAAGCACACACACATATAATTAAAGTAAATCTTTAAAAAAACTAAAAAGTAACGGGGTGTTATAGCACAGGCCTTTGGGAGGCACAAGCAAACAGACCTTTGTGAGTTCAAAGCCAGAGTTCCAGACCTTCCATATCTGTATAGAGAGCCTGTCTCAAATCAAATAAAAACTAAGATGTGCGTGTGTGTGTCAGAAAAGTGACTCATTGGTTAAGAGCTCATAGTGCCGTAGCAGAGGAGCTGCATTTGATTGCTAGCACCCATATTGGACATCTCACAACCATCTCCAGTCCAGGTCATTTGATGCCTTCTTTTGGACTGCATAGATACCTGCTCTCACGCACACATATAATTTAAGATAAAGTGGATCTTTAAATACAAACAGCTAATATGGACTGGTGGAATGGCTTGGACAGTTAATGTGCTTACCACCTAGCTGAAGGATCTATCTCATGGTGACAGGAGAGAACTAGCTCCTTCAGTTGTCCTCTGGTATCCATATGCATGATGTTGCATTTGCATGCCCACCCCTGCACCATAAATGAAATGTAATCCTAACAAGCATTGTTGCACAAGACTGCTGAATTACTCAAAAGTTTTTTTCTCAATGAGCTGCAGAGATGATTGGTTGTGATTCACAACTGTCTATAACTTCTGTTCTAGGGAATCTGTCTCCCTTAGTTTTTCTTTCTCCTCACAGATAGTCTTTTCTGATTGGTTCTTACTGTGTACACCTGACTAGCCTGGGGACTGGCTATATTATAGACTGGGCTAGTCTTTAACTTGTACCAGTCCTCCCGCTTCTGTTATTAGAACTGTATACTGCCATGTCTGAGACACTCCAGGTATTTAATTCTTTTCCTCTCTCTCCACGTTGGACCATGTGTATGTGAGAGACAACTGAGAAACAGGTTAACAAAACAGGGTCGCTTCTGTACAGCTAAGGAGTATGTTTATTTTACTTGCTTGTGTGATCTTTGAGAAAAGTTATACATTTTCCATCTTGCTCTCCTACCAACACTTTCAGTGTTAGAGGTTGAGCCCTCAGGTCTTTGGTTATACTTAGGCAAGTACTTTAAAGTTAAAATTATTAAATTTTTATTTTACAAATATGGGTGCTTGGCTTGCATGTACGTCTGTGCACCACATGAGTGTCTGGTTCCTGGAGGCCAGGAGAGAATGTTGGATGATCCCCTGGAACTGGGGTTCAGATGCTTGTGAGCTGCCAGATGGGTACTTGTATGGTCCTCTAGAAGAGAAGCCAGTACTCATCTCTCCTAGCCTGTTTGTCTTAAAGGACATAAAAAATGCATCTAACTTTGTTTTCTCCCAAGTGAATAACCACTTAGGTCAACATGCAGTATCATATCAAATAAATTATCCGTTTGCAATATGGAATCTACTAATTGAAAAGGACTTGTACAGGAGTAATACTTACCTCATTGTGTGTGTGTGTGTTTTGCATGTATATGAGGATGTGAAGGCCAAAGGAGGAAGCAACGTATCTTTCAGCCTATCTTATTCACTTGAGACAGGGTCTCCCACTGAACCAGAAGCTTGTCGTTTCAGCTAGACTACCTGGCCAGTGAGCCCTAATATCTGCCCGTCTCTCTCCGTCCCAGTGTTGAGGTACAGATAGCCATGTCTGGCTTTTACATTCAAACTCAAATCTTGGTGCCTGCAGCAATTGCTCTTATTCACTGAGCTATGTCCCTGCTCCTGTATTCTGCTATGAAAAAGTTATTTTACGTATATTGAGTATTTTGCTTGCATGTATGTGTGTGCCTAGTCTAGTGTCCATGGAGATCAGAAAAGGGGGTCTGATCCCCTGGAATTGGAGTTCAGATGGTTGTGAGCCACCATGTCAGTGCTGGGAACTGAAAACCCAATTCCTCTGCAAGACGAACAATTGCTGAGGAATCTTCTAGTACCCCTCAAACCTTTAGTTGAATTTATTTATATTTACTTTGAGACAGGGTCTCCATTTGTAGCTCTTGCTGGCTTGGATCTCTGTGAGATCTGCCTTCCTTTGCCTCCTGAGTCCTGGGATTAAAGGTGTGCACTACCATACAGGCCTTTCATATTCTGCTTCTGTACAAAGTGGGAAAAGACTTCCTTCTGTGAAGTACTTAAGTTTGATCCATCAGATTTTTTTTTTTTAAAATAACATTGAGCTTAGGGGTAAAGAAAAGACAATTTTTTTCCTTCAAGAATTTTACAGTTTAAGAGTCCTGTTAACTAATGTGTTACAGTACAGCATGGTGCTTTTGTCTAAGGTGGGGAGAGGAAAGGTATTACCCTGTGGGCAGTGTCAGGCATGATGGTACACAAGTCTAATCCTAATACCCAGGGGCAGGCAGGAGGATCAATGCAAATTAACTGAAATGTACAAATGAATGGCTTTTAATACAGTCACATGGTTATATGACTGCTTAGTCACTATATATAATATTATTTTAAAATATTTCATCACAGTATCTATTAGCAGTCCTTCCCTATCTTACATATTCTCCCTTTGCTCTAGCAGTAACTACAAATTTCTTTTCTATGTATCTGCCTGGATTTTTGTCATCACTCCCCCAACCCCCAAAAACAACAACAAGTGGAGTTTCTCTGTTTAGCCCTGGCTGTCCTGGAACTCACTCTGTGAACCAGGATGGCCTCAAACTCAGAGATCCACCTGCCTCTGCCTCCTGAGTGCTGGGAATTCAAGACACGGGCTACCATGCCTGGCGTATCTGCCTGTTTTAGTTTCACTGGTACAAGGTGTTGTGTAGCTCATACCTACTTCTGCCTCCCACGTGTTGATATTGAATCGCTGTCATGTACAGATATTGTCTTGGATTTTTATTACGTGTGTGTATGCGTGAGAGATGAACATTGTCAGAGTCATTTCTCTCCTTTCATTGTATGGGTCCAGAGGATAGAACTTTAAAATTACTTTCAAAATATATTTCCTTTATTTTTATATGTATGAGTGTTTGCTTGCATGTGGTGTTGGAAGAGGCCATTAGATCCCCTGGAACTGAAATTAGAGATGGTTGTGAACCGTCATGTGGGTGCTGGGACCCAAACCTGGATCCTCTCTGCAAGAGCAACAACTGCTTTTAACCACTGAGTCATCTCTCCAGTTCTCTTTTTTCCTCCCTTGGGCACAGTATCTCACCATGTTGTGCTGGCTGATCTAGGACTTAGAACTTGCTTAATGCTAGACCAAGTCATTCTGGAACTCAGTGACCCTCCTGCCTCTGCTCTATAGATGTTGGTATTGTAGGCAGACTCTACCCATCTGATAAAGCTGCTCTAAACATTTGTGTGTGTGTCTATTTTCATTTGTCTTGGGTATGTATCTAAGAGTGAAATTGTCAGGGTCATATGGCAATTGCTTAACCTTTGAAGAGCTACCAAACACTCCCAACACCATTTTACATTGCTGTTGTCAGTGAGTGAGGGTTTCAGTTCTTCCACAGAAAACTTTTATAGAAATGGAATAGAATATTAGAGGACAGCAAGATTGCTGAGTGGGTAAGGATGCCTGTCACCAAGACTGATTCCCTGCATTTGATTCCTAGTGCTTTTGATTGATTAGGAGCAGAAGTAATCTGGGCAGAGATTGGAAGAAAGTGCCACACAAAGAGTAAGTATATGTTCTGATGGAAGGAAAAAGATATGTAGAACACAAATACCATAGGTGTTACCAGAATTTGTTTTTTGGGGGTTTTTGTTGACTCTTGCTCTATTACCAGCACAGTGAGAAACATTGAGTCTCCATATAGAAGAGCAGTTACAACCAAAATAAACACTGATGATCTGTAAAGTGCCATCCTGTGCACTTTTCAACAAGCACACGAGCGCTGACAACAGCCCGTACTTGCACAGGAAAATTTAAAAGTGTCCTGGATCTGATTTTGAGCTTGTACATGCTCCCTCTACACAGTGTGTAATAAAAATACTCTACCACGCTGCTGAGCATATTATTAGTTACATTTGGGGTTGAGAGCTTTTATATCTGAAAGATTTCTTTTTAATTTATTTAACTTTATTTTATATGCATTGGCCCTGAAACGTGTCCAATCCCTCTGAACTGGAGTTATAGACAGCTGTGAGCTGCCATGTGGATGCTGGGAATTGAACCTGGATTCTCTGGAAGAGCAGCCAGTGCTCCTAACCCTTAAGCCATCTCTCCTGCTCACAATAAAACCACTGAGCTATCTCTCCAGCCCTCACCCTGAAAGGAGAGTTCGAAAAAGTATAGTTTTAAGTATACAAATGGCATTTTCTAGAACTTTTTTTTTTTTGGCTATAATTTAAACCTAAAGGGAAAACAAGATAGATAGGCCAATGTAACATGAGGGCCTGCTTGCTGGGGTTTCTGTCCTGCCCAGTTCCCACAGCCTGTAAGCCCCAAAGAAAATCACACAGAGGTCTAATAAGTTATAAACTGATTGGCCCATTAACCCAGGCTTCTTATTAACTCTTATAACTTATATTAACCCATTATTCTTATCTATGTTAGCCACATGGCTCAGTACCTTTTTCGGTGGGGCAGGTCACATCTTCCTTCTTCGATGTCTGAACAGGACTGCAGAAAGAGCTTCCTTCCCAGAATACTCCTGTTCTCATTGCCCTACCTCTACTTCCTGTCTGGTTGTTCCACCTATACTTCTTGCCTGGCTACTGGCCAATCAGCATTTATTTAAAACATAATTGACAGAATACAGAATTATCGTGCACCAGGTCAAGAAATTAGAAGTCTTTTCTGTGTTCTAGGCAAAAAAAAAAAAAAAAAAGTTTTTAAACATCGATAGTAGTGGAATTGAAAACGAGGGGTATAATCAGCCAGTTATTGGTGAGTTTTGGTGTTAGATTAGGTTGAAAGTTGGGGATAGCTAAAAAATTCAGGATGATTGCCAGGTTTCTGACTTGAGCAGCTGGTGGTAATACAGTTACAGAGATTGAATATAGTTAAAGAGATCAAAGGAGGAATGGGCTTTGCAAAAAATATTGAACAGGCTCTTTTGAGTCTGCATTTTAAAAGTCATATACCATGTAATTTAATACTCAGATAGAATTTAAAGTAAAAAAGGGCTCCAAGGGCTACCAATATTCAGAGAGCTGGTAGACCCAAGTCAAACCAGCAAGTGAGACTTAGAATTTGACTACTAGAGAGGTAAGAGGAAAGCTTAGCATCCTAGAAGTTTGTAGACGTTGGTAGCGTGTCATTGTTCCTTCCTCTCTGTCACATCATTTGTTTTCTGTTGACATAATTGGATATAGACTGATTATTTCAGTATGTGCACATTGTATAATGATGAAAACAGGGTGTCAACTGTCATCTATTACTCGCCTTATTTTGGGGGTGAATTTTGGTGAGCTAGTGAGATAGACTTGGTGGTACATGCCTTTAATTCTGGCATCCTGGAAGCTGAGACAGAGGCAGGTGAATCTCTGTGAGTTCAAGGTCAACATACATAGCAAGTTCCAGGGCAGCTAAGGACACACAGTGAGATTCTGGTTTTTTCAGTTTTGTTTCTTTTTATGTAGGCTTGTGAGATAGCTTGCTACGAATCTGAGTATGATTTCTGGGACCTACAGAACTAATTCCCTAAAGTTGTCTTCCACCCTACACAGACACAAACTCTCAAAGGAATAAGGTAGGAAGAGGGAAAGAGACAGACCCATACACCTTTGTGTATACATTGCACATATACAAAAAGATAAATGAAATAAAAATTAAAACTTCTCATTTTATTGACTACCAGATAATACTGCAGTATGTATTACAGGGAGTTTCAACTTTTTTGGGTTTGTTTGATAAAATTAATAAGCATAGTCATGCCATTTGATAACGGATTTTATTTATTTGTTTTTAAAATTTTTATTATTGTGTGCATACTTGAGAGGTTAAGTGCTCAGTTATAGTTCTCATGGGTTCCATGACTTTCTGTTCTTTCAGAGATCCTTGTTCCAGAGATCAAACTCAGGTCATCTGTCTTGAGTATCAGCTGCCTTTTTTACATACTGAGCCATCTTTATTGGCCCAGATTTGAATGTTCTGCAGTATATCAAATTATTAAAAACACTACTACTTTTGACAGAGCAAAGCAATTCTTATATAGTAGTTATTGAAGTGGTGAGAAATGACTGCATGTTTTGAGAATGAAACTGACATTTGCTGATGGAATGCATATAGAAAGATGGAGAGATAGAAGGGAGTCAGGAATGATCGCAAATTATTAGGCAAGTTGTTGTAAATGAAATGTTTTGCCGAGTATGGTTGTGCACAACTCCTAATACAAACACTCTGGAGGCAGGGGCACTCAATCTCTGGAGTTCAAGGCCAGTCTGGTTTACACAGTGAGTTTCAGGACAGCCAGGGCTAAACAAAGAATCTCTACCTCTAAATATCAGAGGTGTGCGGTGAGGGGAGAGGGAGAGAGAAAGAAAAAGAGAGAGGTGTCTTCTCTTTGAGACTAAAGGGATGGAGGGATGGCACAGTGGTTGAGAGTATGGGCTGCTCTTCCAGAGTACCCACATTTGATTACCAGCACCCACATAATGGCTCACACTGTAACTCCAGTTCCAGGGGACCACTTTCTGGCCTCTCTGGATACCAGGCATGCATGGGGTACACAGACATACATACTTATAACATATAAAGGTTTTTTTTTTAATTTAATCAGTGGTAGGGTGGGTTTTTTGTTTGGGTTTTGGTTGAGGCAGGGTCCCTCTGCATAGCCCTGGCTATCCAGGAACTCATTATTTAAACCAGGCTGGCCTCAATCTCTACCTGCCTCTGTTCTGAGTATTGGGATTAAAGGTGTGCACCACCACTGCCTAGCTAAATAATGGTGGTTTTTAAGGTACAGTTTTACACTGTAACTTTATTTAGGCTTGCGTTCAGCTCATTGTATAGTCCAGGCTGGACTCAAATTTACAGCATCTTTCTGTTTCCATCTCTTCTCATCTTCTATCTCTTTTCAGACTCTGTTCAAGAAATGGAAGGCAAAGTTTTCCTATATGTTTCTCGAACGTAATCAAAATACTTCTTCCTCAGGAGTTTGACACTTAATGTTCTGCCTGGCTTACACCTGTCTCCTTCCTTAAGTACAGGATTATTCACCTAACTTGCTGTATCCTTTATCCTAGTAAATTGTATTGACCATCTACAAGGATTTTAAAGAGGAAGCTGGAGAGATGAATAAATGGTTAGAACACTGCCGCTCTTGTGTAGGACCAGAGTTCAGTTCTCAGCACCCATGTGAAAGTAGGTTCCAGTGGATTTCATGTTGTCTTCTGGCCTCTACAGGCATTCCCACACATGTGGGTGTTTACACACACATAGACCAACAGAGACACATAAATTTAAAAAGATCTTTGTAGGATTTTTAAAGAAAATAAAACCTAGGATACTTTATATAAATCATGTACTATGTGCATATTGAGTTTTAAAGTTCATTTGTATCTGCGTTTTAATGTTGACAAAGGGAATAATTGCAGTCACTAGTTTTGCTTAATGAAGTCTATAGAAGAAAACACAAATTTATCATAAACTGGGTGTGGTTTATACCTTTAATCTTGGCACTGGAGAGATGGAAGCATAAATATTGCATTGAGTTTAAGGCTATCCTAGGCTTCAAGGTTTCTGACAACAAAAAACAAGTAAGTTCCTTAGTGAAAGTGACTTGTCAGTAATGGTGACATTGGAGGTGGAAACAGGAAGATTGTTACAGATTGCAGGTCATCCAGGACTACATTGTGAGTAGGGAGACATTATTTCAAGAAATAAAGTCAACCTTCTCATAGAAATAAGATCAAATTGTCTTAAGGGTAATATGGGTAATCATTGTTAATTCTACAATGTAGCAACTTAAATATTTTTACTTGACAAATATATTTTTATTGAGCACTGTATATTTTTTATTTTTATTTTTTAATATTTATTTATTATGTATACAATATCCTGTCTGTGTGTGCTCCTGCAGGCCAGGAGAGGGCACCAGACCCCATTACAGATGGTTGTGAGCCACCATGTGGTTGCTGGGAATTGAACTCAGGACCTTTGGAAGAGCAGGCAATGTCCTTAACCGCTGAGCCATCTCTCCAGCCCCGAGCACTGTATATTTTAAAATATATACTAATGTAGCAGTTTTAAATTTGTTAATTGCCTTTATCATGTTCAAAACAAAGACAACTTAATAACGTTAAGTTTTCCATATGTGTTTGGTTAAAGCAATGCTCTGTGTGTACAGTGTGTTTTATGCATCTATTTCTAGAAGTTTGCTTGGTACACTTAAATGTTTCACAGGTACCTAAAGTTTAATACACTTATTATTATTATTATTACTTTTTTTTTTTTTGGTTTTTCGAGACAGGGTTTCTCTGTGGCTTTGGAGCCTGTCCTGGAACTAGCTCTTGTAGACCAGGCTGGTCTCGAACTCACAGAGATCCGCCTGCCTCTGCCTCCCGAGTGCTGGGATTAAAGGCGTGCGCCACCATCGCCCAGCTACACTTATTATTGAACTATTTCTTTGAAATACTTATTTATTTTATGTGTTATTGGTGTTTTGCATGCTTGCATGTTTGTGCACTAGGATTATCCAGATCCTTAAGAGCCAGTTTGTAACGAGACAGTTTGTGAGCAGTTTCTGTTGTCTTCCCAGTTTCATTTTGTGCTCCTTCTCCCTCAGTCATCTTCATCATTAGGGAATTTTCACATACATACTATTTACTTTGATAACATCTTTTTCCTGTTCCTTTACATAATATGCCATAATAACTAACACATTTTTTATTACACTTTTACATTATAACTGTATTTATATGATAAGTTGTTTGTTTCCTTTCTAAGTTAAAGTTTGTGATGCAGTATTTGTTTGACTGGTAACTATATCTTACTGTGTCATACAGTTCTCAAGATAATTTTGAGGCCCTCAGAAAATATTTGTTAAATTAATAATGGGATATACTAAGAATAATGAATTAGGGCTGGGGAAGATGGGTGAGTGTTTGGTGCACAAGCATGAGGACTTGAGGTCCTATCCCTAGCACTTACAGAAGCTGAGCTGTAATTCCTGGGGTGGGAGAGGGGTGAGTGTGAGGTTCTGTGAGAAGCTCTAACTCAAAATAAGGGGAAGCAGTGAGGTAGCTCAGCAGATCAAGGCTCTCTGTCTCTCCATCTATAATCCTGACAGTTTTTAAACTGAAATGTTTGAAACCAACATAAAGCCAGTAAAATAATTCTTTTTTTTTAATAAAAATGGATTTTGTTTAAAAATGTAGAAAACATATTCCTTTAAAATTAAAGTCTTGTGACAGGAATAATGGTCCTCGTTTTTAATTCTAGCATTCTGGAGAATGAGGAAGGAGGAATTTGAGGTTTATAGGCAGACCCTGTCTTAGAGGGAGGTGAAGAAAGGAGAATCGGATTCAAAATACACAGTTATTTTTGTGTTGTATTTGTATTTGGACATCAGTTGTAGAAGCTTCTTAGCTTGTTTATAATGATTTTTATGTTTTGTTTTGGCTTCTTCTAGACAAGATTTCTCTGTGTAGCCCTCCATCATGCTAGTCTTAAAGACTTGCACCGCTTTAACGGCTACAATCTCAAGACAGGTGTTCACTTATCTTAGCACTTGGAGGCTGGAAGCAGCAGGGTCAGATTAAGATCCTCTTCATTACCAAGTACAAGGCCAGCCTGGGCTAAATGAGGTTCTTTGTCAAAAAGCAAGATGCACACATACACAGATACATACACACGCACGTACACTGAAGAGAGAGATCTCCCTGTGACTGGCTTCATACTTTATATCTTCTTGTCTTGGCCCCTTAAGTGCTATGATCTAGGAATGTGCTTCCATGCTCTGCTGGAACGGTGATTCTTAAAGTCTGATTTGTGCCACAGTATTATAGCTTGTTCACACCTACAGAACAAGAAAAAGAAACTCGAAATTTTTAAGTGAATTCACAAGTAAATAATGTGTATATATTCTAAACTACATTTTGATTTAACAGATTTTTTGGTGCTTATCCTGTTGTCCTTATTGCTCCTTTCTTATATTAATTATTGTTTATTTTCTGATAAATTTTTGTTATGATCTATCCTGCAGGGAAAGAGATGCTGGTCGCAAGTTTTGGAAAACCGTATTTTTTTATGGAACAGTGTTCTGTAAAAGTTTTATAAGATTCCTTGGCAATAACACACTTGTGATGGACTCTAGGAATACTGCTATGTTAGGATTGGGTTCTGATTCCGAAGGATTTTCAAGGAAGAGTCCTTCTACCATCAATACTGGCACTCTGGCCAGCAAGAGAGAAGTAGAAATAGAGAGTAACACGAAAGAAGAAGAGGATCCGCGCAAGCGGAATCGAGAAAGGAACAGTGAAGTAGGAAAAGATGATGGTTTGACTGATGCACAGCAACAGTTTTCAGTGAAAGAAACAAACTTCTCAGAGGGAAACTTAAAATTGAAAATTGGCCTTCAGGCTAAGAGAACTAAAAAGCCTCCAAAAAACTTGGAGAACTATGTGTGTCGGCCTGCCATAAAAACAACCATCAAGCACTCAAGGAGAGCACTTAAAAGTGGGAAGATGACAGATGAGAAGAGTGACCACTGCCCTTCAAAATGGGTGAGTGAACTTTCCAGCTGCACATGGTCATTGTCAGTACTTGGATTTCTCTATCAATCTTTGTTTGCATTACTCTTTAGCTATTTCTAAATAGGCCATAAAGGATGGTAAAGTATAACAACATAATTGTGTCTATATTTAAATTTTTGCGTGTATGAATGTGTCTAGTGAATGCCATTTCATGCATCTAAAGGTCAGAGGACAACTTTGGTGTCAGTTTTTTCCATCTTCACATGGTTTCTAGGGATTGAACTCGGGGCAGGCTTTCAAGACAAGTGTACTTAGCGGTTGAGCCGTCTTACAGGTACAAATGTCTGGTTGTCCCTGGATTTTTACTTGTAAAATTATGACATGATAAATGGGGCTAATTTGTGTAAACCAGATCATATTGTTGCTCCCAGTGTAACAATGGGGAAAAAATGGCGATTTTTTTTAAGACATATAGATTTGAATCTTGTCTTTCTATTTCCAATAACGAAAGAATGAACATATTAATAACATAAATTGAGGCTCAGATAAAACAAATTATCATAGCACCTCTCTTTTAACATGGCTGAAAGGATGTGATTTACCTACAGCAGGAGAGCGTTTGTAAAGTGACAGTTGTTGTACAGGGTGTTGATGTTGCTGTTTCTCCTAAGGTCCACTGCTTCTGTGGAAACCTGTGCAGATCCTGACTCAGAGCAACAAACAGAAAACCAAACATAATGATTAATTATTCTTCTTTAAAAACATGGATTTAATGTGGGCTTCGTAGCAAGGGTAATGCATCCTTTGTTTCAAGTATTTGGGAGGCAGCAGCAGATGGATCTCTTGAGTTTGAGGCCAGCTTAGTCTACATGGGGAGTTCCAGACCAATCAGCTACATAGTGAGACATTGTCTCAAAATAAATAATTTGAGGTACATTGGTGTTTTGCTTGCATGTCTCTTTTCAATGTACTCATACCTGGTTTCATAAAGGTCAGATTAAGGTGAGGAATTGCCTAGAATTGAACTTAACAGACAGCTGTGAGCCTCCATGTGAATACTGGGAACTAAACTCTGGTCCAGTGGAAGAACAGCCTGCTCTCTTAACTACTGAGCCATTGTCCAGGCCCATGACTGATTTTTCTAAACTTTGCTCTGTCTAATAGCAGTAGCAATCTGTGTGACAGTCTTTTGACCAGAAGTTTTAGTTACATTATTTAGTATCGGTATATAAATATATATATACACAGTGTGTGTCCTCTATAGGATCAAGAGTATACATTAGTATTAAGGGTGGAGCTAGACAGAATTGGCCTACCACTTTATCTGTATTATCAATGTATTAAATGACTTGACTCTTATTTTTTTCTCTGTGATCCGTGATGTTTTACCTGCATGTATGTCTGTGCACCATGCATGTAGTGCTCACAGAAGCCAGAAGAGGCCATCAGAACCTCCTTAGACATACTGTAACCCCATGTGGGTTCTAAGAATCCAACCTGGGTCTTTTGGTCTAGCAGCTGAGCCATCTCTCTAGCAACACCCCCCTCCCCCGTTTTCCTTTTTTTGTTTGTTTGTTTTTGTTTTTGTTAAAGAGAGTCTTTGCTGTGTAGCTCAGGCTGTCCTGAAATGTGCTCTTCTAGCTTAGACAGCTGGGTGCTTGGAGTGCAGACATGCTTCTATCCCTAACTTGTCATTAATTCTTTATTTTTTTAAAAAAAATTATCTAAAAGTCTATGAGTGTATGTGGTGTATGTACATGCATGTGTACAGGTAGATTGGTGTGCAGAGACCAAAGTTAGGCATCAAATGTTCTGTTACTGTTTATGTCATTCCTTGGAAATGGGGTTGTTCGCTGACTCCAGAGCTAAGCTGGCATCAGAAAGGCCCCTGAATCTTCCTGTCTCCACCCATGACCATGCCCAGCTGTGTGTGTATTTGCTGGGAATTAGAACTCAAGTCTTCATGTTTGCAAACAAAGCACTCTTAGCCTCTGAGCCATCTCCCCAGTACCTAATTCTCTTTTTTGTGTGATAGTCTTCTATATGTCTCAGGCTGACCTAGAATTTATATTTCTCCTCTGCAAGCCTCACAGGTGCTAAGACGATGAGAATATGCAGCACCACACCTATCTTATTACCAATATTGTTTTTATTATTTTTTATTTTATTTAGGAGAGGGGGTGTATCCTGCAGTGACAGATTCAAGAACAACTTTGTGAGTTGGTTCTCTCAGTCAACTATGGGTCCTAGAAATCAAACTCAGATCATCAGGCTTGCTTGTCAAGGCACCTTTTACTGAGCCATCTTGTTAGCCCTTATTACCCATAAGTCTTTACTCTGAAGTTTGTGCTTTTCCATGTTTTCAGGATCTTTGCTGCAGGTTCTTTACAGGATTGCTATGGCATCCAAAAGTGTGAGTGTGTTAAGACGGGGTCTCTTGCAGTTGGTCTAGCAATTTGCTGTGTAGCCAAGTTTTACCTTGAACTCTTGACCCTGCACCTTGGGTTGTGTTTACTTGAGTAGGCCACTTGGTTTGACCAGAACTTTTTTGGTTCTTGTTTGAGTTGTTTCCAGCTGAAAGTTTCACTGTGTCACCCTGGCTGACCGGGAACTTCCTGGCCCCAAACTCAGACCTATCTACGTCTGCCTCCAGAGTGCTGGAATTAAAAGCATGGCCTTTTATTTATTAGTACTGGGTTTTGAACCCAGAGGTTCGCCTCCCCTTTACCACTAAGTTGAGCTCTCCAGCCTTCTATTCCCAGCTGGGCATGTGAACTGTTGACCTTTCCTCAGAGGGGAGTTGGGGTTGTAAGTGATTCTGCATTGATTGCACATGGCCCTAGGAATCAGGGGGAGGCTGGAGAAGACTAGAAGAGTGCTCCATCTGTGTATCATCCTTGTTAGGTACAGACTTCCCAGTGTTGCTTCTTTGGAGTCACCATCCCCTGTAAGTAAGCTCAGTAAACTAATAAGGGGGATCTTTGGTTTGTATTGAGACCTTAGCAGGAGGGGAGTAGGCGTTCTTGCAACAAATACCAGCCTGTCATTGTTCCTGAATATACTGTCATCATTTAAACTTATCTATTTCTGAATCGCCATTTAGGAAGTTGGCTTGATAATACCATGGTGATATAATGATAATACTGTGGGTAGAAAAGTAATTCCTGAAGCAAAGTGAAGAAATTTTTGTATTTAATATATTTTTAGGGTTACATTTGCTAGAATAGTCATACTACATTAAGATCATGCAGTGTTTAGGGATGGAGAGATGGATTAGCCCTTCTAAAGGATCTGTGTTCTATTCCCAACACCTACAGCCATCTGCAACTCTGCTTCCAGAGTATCACATACCTTGCTCTGGCTTCCATGGGCACCTAAATCAATATGGTACAAAACACCCATACACATAAAACAAGAATGTAAAAATAAAAAAAAGATGTTGTTTAGAACCAAATTGATGAAAAGAATCTTTCAGGAAAGCAAACGATGCATCATTTTTATATTTTCTAGAAATTTGTATAAACACCTACATGTCTCCTACATACATATTCTTCTCCATTTAAAAATATAAATGCCATATTGATAATACTATTTTCTATACTGTTGTTCTTTATGTAGTCCTGGCTCGCCTGGAGCTTACTGGGTAGACTAGCATGCCTTTGCCTGCCCAGTGCTTTTTAACTTAGCGAATTCTGAAGAGTTTTCCTAAATAGCAGCAGTGACATGCTTCTTGAAATGTGGGTTTAAATTTCTTTCAGTTTGTATTTTTTTAATTTATATTTATTGTGTGTGTGCATGTCTGCATGCATATGTATGCCATAGTATGTATGTGATATCGGAGTGTAAATTGTGGGTATGGGCTCTAGGGCTCAAACTCTGGTTCTCAGGCTTGCTAGCAAGCACCTTTACCCCAAGAGCCATCTTGCCAACCTTTAGTTGGTTAGTTTTCTTTAGATATTATTTTGTCAGTTTCCATGCAGAAATGTATGGTTTTCAATTCATAAGTCATTTTGGATGTAGTTTAGTTGGTAAAGTGCTTATGTAACAGGTATGAGGCCTATATGTAATCCCTAGCATTGGGTAAAAAATTTGTAAATTTGTATCCATGCTAACCTCAGACTCAAGATCCTCTTGCCTTGGCAATCTTGTTGCCGGGATTGTAGGCACTACAGTGTGTCACTCTGCCCAGCATAAATCCTTACATGTGATGTCTGGATTTTGATACATCATTTGAAAAACTTCCTTTTATCGAAAAAAATTTTTACTTATACTTTAGCAGCTTCATATCTATATAGAATATATTATCACATCCATCTCCAACTCTACCTTCCACTTCAACACATGCTCTATCTGCTTTTATTCCTCTTTCTTCTTCTGCTTTAAGTGTGTGTGTGCCTATGAGTGTAGGTGTCCATGCTGGACAGAGGTGTAGGATCTCCCTGAAGCTGGAGTTAAAGGTGGTTGTGCCTACACACGTGAGTCCTTGGACTTTAAGTTACATCTTCTGCAAAAAGCCGTATGTGTTCTTAACTGGAGAGATGTTTCCCTGTGGCCACCAACCCCTGTTTTAGTGGGTCTGTGATTGGTGTATAGGAAGCCAGGCTGTTGATTTGTGGGGCCTTGGGTGGGGGAATTTGATTTAGTATCCTGCCATTTTGCTTAAAGTGTTTATCAGTTCTCTGAGTTTTCTAAGGCTTTGGGGACTCAGGTATAGAGTCCTGTCATCCACAGACAGGTACCTGACTTCTTTCCTCTTTGTGTCCCGTTATTTGCTGCTCGTGTCTTACTGCACTAAGACTGCTGTCTAGTGGAGAAAGTGCACATCCTTGTTTTATCCCAATTTTAGTAGAAATGCTTTGGAGTCGTCCCCCCATTATATAATGTTGGCTAAAGTTTGCCATTTGTTTGTTTAGTTGGTTGGTTAGTTGATTGGTTTTTGAGACAGGGTTTCTCTGTGTTACATCTTTAAAGATCTGGTAAAATTTATCATTGAATCCATTTGTGTCTGGTCTTCTTTAGCTGAGAGTTATGTTGTTTTGGGGTTTTCTTTTGTTTGTTTTAATTTGTTTGGTTTGGTGTTTGGTTTTTCAAGACAGGGTTTGTCTTTATAGCCCTGACTGTCCTGGAACTTGCTTTGTAGACCAGGCTGGCCTCAAACTCAGAGATCCTTCTGTCTCTGCCAAATGTACAATTAATAAAAACTAAGAGACAGAAATTGGGGTTCAACCTGAAGACCAGAAAAGACCAGCCACTGGCTCTTACTTCTACCTCATTCCTAAATGGCGATTCTGCCTTCAGGAATCCCAGCATGAGGTTGAGACTATATCTGAGAGTTGTCTCCTCCCGTGTTATAATCCTCTCTAGGTCTGGGATTAAAGGTGTACACCACTGCTGCCTGGTTTCTGTGGCAAACTAGTGTGGTTACTGGGACTAAAGGTGTGTGTCATAGCTGCCTGGTCTGTAAGGCTGGCCAGTGTGGCTGCTTTACTTTTCTGATCCTTAGGCAAGCTTTATTAAAATATAAATAAAATGGCACTACATCTGCCTTCTGAGTGCTGTGATTAAAAGCATGCACCAGAGTTTTAATTCCTGTTTTTATCTCATTGTTAGAGATATGTTTACAGTTTTAAACCTCATCTTCATTTTAATTGATAGATCATAATTTCCCAGTTTAGTAGAATATGTTTAAGGTAAGACGTAATGACACTCTGAATTTTATTAGTATCCATTATAGTGGTTCTCTTTTCAGGTCTGATTTTATTTTGGCCTTCTCTCTTTTTAATTATTTTAATTAAGGGTTTTTCTTTCTTGTCAAGTAACCAATTTTTCAGTCTTAAAAGCTAATTTTTGTTTCTGTCTTTTTAAGACCAGTTTTTTGGCTGTATATATTGCTTTTGTTTGTTTCCATTTTATTAATTTCTTCCCTAACCTTAATGATCAGCTGTTTTGGGGTTTCACCCTCAGGTATATCATTAAGTTGTTTCAGATTTCTATGTGGTGTTTGTTTTTTAATGTGAGTATTTAAAGTTATAAACTTTTCCTTTAGTACTGTTCTCATTTTATCCTATTGGAGTTGGTGTATTGTGTTTTTATTTGATTCTAGAAATTTTTAATAAAATTTTTGTTTTGGTTTCTTTGAGGACCTCATCATTATTCTGTAGTATGTTGTTTAATCTCCATGAGCTTGTGTCTGCTCTGGGTTTCTCTTAACAGAAACCCTATTTCTATTGCGTTTTGTGTCCTAGTATCTGATCTGTTTTAGGTAAAGTCTCATGGGCTTCTGAGAACAAAGTGTATTCTGCAGTGTTGGAGTGGATGGATGCTCCATAGTTAGGGTCTCTTAGGTACCTTTTATTTAGGATATCACTTAATTCAGATATGTCTCTGCTTATTTTTTGTTAGAAATACCTGTCAGTTGGTGAGAGTAGGGTATGTGCTAGATGAATCTGTGACTTTACATCAATATAATATCTTTTATGAAATTGGATGCACCTGTGTTTGAGGGATATGTGTTTAGAATCCTAATGTCCTTTTTAATGGAATGTTCTCTTAATCGGAATAGGGTTGTTTTCTTGCTAGTTTTTGTTTGAAGTCTATTTCTTCAGATCATTGACACCTGCTTCATTTCCAGATGGATGGACTTGTTTTCCCTTCAAGTATTTCCTATAGAACCCTCTTTAGCCTTTCTTTTTTTATGGAATGTTTTTATTTTTGATGAATAGTGGTAGTTTGGTTGTCAGTTGTCTTTCAGAACTTCAGAACATCTGTCCAGGCCTCCTGGTATTTACAGTTTCAGCTGAGTGATCTGCTCTTTTCTGACAGACATGCGGCGTGTGCCTTTCCTTTCCCTCCTTTATTCTGTGTGCTTGGTGCTTTAGGTACAGCACACTGGGGAGGTAGCTCTTCTGGTGTGCTTAGTGGCCTGAGTGCCTCCTCTTTCTGCCTTGGTTTCTCTTCCTCACTCTTGAAAGTTCTGTGTTCTCACTCTTTTAAAAATGCCTTACGTTCTTCTCCTTCTGTACTTATTACCCATAGATTTGAACTTTTCAGGGAATCACAGATTTTAGAATTCCCACTGCTATTTATTATTTTCTTTGTCCTTGTTGAATGGTTCCAGTTCTTCCCACCTATCTTTTGAGACATTCTGTCCTCTACTTGATCCATTCTATTGCTGAAATTTTCCACAGAGCCTTTTATTTGACTTACTATGCTTTTCTTTTTTCTTTTTCAGTCCCCCAACGAGTACAACTATTTTTTATTGTTGTTTTTTTTTTTTTTTGACTTTTCGAGACAGGGTTTCTCCGTGGCTTTTGGTTCCTGTCCTGGAACTAGCGCTTGTAGACCAGGCTGGCCTCAAACTCACAGAGATCCTCCTGCCTCTGCCTCCTGAGTGCTGGGATTAAAGGCGTGTGCCACCACCGCCCAGCCAACGAGTACAACTTTAATTAAAAATTGTAAGCAGTACTGCAGAGATATTTAAACTTTAAAATGCTACATCTTAAATTTAAAGTTCTAGGACTACATTTAAAAGCCATTCAGGCATGGTCGTGGTGGTGCAATACCTTTAATCCCAGTGCTCAGGAGGCAGAGGCAGGAGGATCTCTGCGAGTTCAAGGCCAGTCTCCTCTACAGTTTGAGTTCCAAGACAGCCAGGGTTAAACAGAGAAATCTTGTCTTGAACCCCCCCCCTCCCAAAAGCAAATTGGCCTGAGTTATAGAAACTGTAAAAAAAACAAAAGGATCTCTGTTGTTTATAAATACATTTTAAGTATAAGAGTGTAAAAGTGGGGCTGGAGAGATGGCTCAGAGGGTAAGAGCACCGGCTGCTCTTCCAGAGGTCCCGAGTTCAATTCCCAGCAACCACATGGTGGCTCACAACCATCTGTAATGAGACATGGTGCCTTCCTTGCCAGCAGTACATTGTATGCTTAATAAATAAATTAATAAAAAGAGTGTAAAAGCATAGATATTGAGAGAATTGGCTGGACAAGAGGATTCCCCTGTCACAGTTTCCCTTTTGACTTCACGCTGTAGGGTTTGGTTGTTAAAGCACTAAAAGGCGGCCACATAGGGAGCTGCTGTTTCTGCAGCCTCACTGTTCCGTGTGGTTCTGGTATGGAACGTTCTGAGTTCTTTCCTTTGGACCCTTATATTCCCTCTATTCTTCCTTCTAGTCCAGTATGTATAGAAAAAGTTTTCTTCATTAGAAGTTTGTAAAAAAAAATCCCCCCCCCCCTTTTGGCATTTATATGTGTGTTGGAGTAGCATTAATAAAAGAAAATAGAAACTCTTTTTCTGAATCCCATTTTCAACAAAGTTGCTAAATTGCATGTAGTTCTTTATCTATTTCTTTTTTATGTGGGTGGGTTGCGGAGTACGACTGATGAAATTCTAAGTGGATAGTTAAAGCCAAAGCAAACTCTGTTGATTATGATTGAGCAATTGAGGAATTATCAAACAAGTAGAAACTTTCCTAAGTACACTTAATAATGACCTTGAGGCTTTTGTTTTTTTTTCCCCAACATCAAGAATTAAACTACCCAAACTTAAAGAAGTAATTTTAAGTTTACTAAATCGAAAGGTGAGAAAGATTGTTCGTTGATTAAGAGCACTTTATGCTCTTGCAAAGACCCAGGTATGATTCTCAGCACCTACGTGACATTTGTACTCCAGTGCCACCTTTGGACTCTATGGGCATCAGACACACACCTGGTGCAAAGCATATATAGATGCAGGCAAATACTCATCAGATAAATACAATTTTAAAAAACAAGTTGGTACAGTAAAGGGAGAGAACTTAAGGAATGGGGATTTAATTAAAGACTTAAACATATTTCATGTCTGTGACTTCTCCCCCTGCTGCCATTGCACGTATTTTTGTTTTGAAACTGTACTGTATTATTTATTTTTCTCTTACCTGAGTATTAAGATTTTCTTTTCAGTTTTTACATTTCATTGTCAACAGCCCTCCTCTTCCTCTTTGTCCAGTATTAGTTGGTCATTGGTCCTGGGTCAAAGACTGGCCTGTCTGTTTGCTTGTGAATAGGATGTTACCCATGTACTATTTGTTTGGTTTCCAACTTCACTTTTTCTTGTTCTTTTTGTGTGGGCCTTGGCTTTTACCAGCTGAGCCATATCTCATCTCCAATCCTCACTTTTCCTAGAGTGTGAAACAGAAAGGCTCTGCTTGTGTCCTAATTGTCATTTGTTTTGTAGTGTACATCATGAGGCGAGAGTACTGGATATGTTTCTGGTTTCATTGTTGTTTTACTAATGGAAATCATCATTGAACCAATTGTTAGAAGACACAGCTTCTTTAGTGCCAGAGATTTAAGGCTAAAAATCATCACTTTAGCTCAACAATTCACGTGCTGGTTTTCATAGCTGTCTAATCACATCTCTTACTTCATTTTAATGACTTGTAAATCATTTCAGAGCTGTTCACTACAGATCACTTAGTAAGTGCATATTACAAATTAATTCTGAAATACAGCTGTATGATATTAAATGAAGTCTTCTGAGGGAGACTCCAGAATTAAATTCCTGTATGATAACAAAACCTAGAGCTTGTGTGTGTGTTTCAAGGGGTACATGTGCCACAGCATGATCCTGTCTGATCTCACTTTTTAAGTGAAAACATGCTTGAAACATTGTACCAGAGCACCAGGGTGCAATTCGCAGAACCCACATTGGGCTTCAAGGAATCTGAAACTTTTGGTCTCTGTGAGCATGTTGACACAGCTATTATCCCTGGAGGATCTTAAGTTATAGGCTAACTGATGATACATACATACCGTCTTAACATACTCTCCTTCCCAAAAAGCTTTTTTTTATGTGCCAAGAGTGGGGAGAATCTTACCTTTCTTCATTAAGTTATATAGCAAGAAAAACTTGCTGTTGAAGTTATACATGATAATTTAAATGTTGATGATAACATTTTTCTCTTGGTTACTCTTTTTGAGACAAGGTTAGAAGAGTACGTTGTGGAGCCAGTTAGATGGCACAGTGTGAAGGGCACTTGTGAGTAGAGCTCCATTTCCTGGAGCCCACATGAAGGTATAAAGAGAACACTAATGCCACAAAATTGTGCTGTGGCCTTCACAAGTGTACATATTCCCATGAACATTCTAGGCACGTGCTCACAGGAGCTACACTTCCAGCTCTTTTCTTGTCAAATTTATTTGGTTCTGAATGATATTAATATGGTTACTTATTTTATCACAGTATATCTTACAGTATTCAAAATATTCTCTCTCTCTCTCTCTCTCTCTCTCTCTCTCTCTCTCTCTCTCTCTCTCTCTCTCTCTGTGTGTGTGTGTGTGTGTGTGTGTGTGTGTGTGTGTGTAGGTAGGTACCTAAGCATGTTTACCTCAGCACACAAGGTCAAAAGTTGATGGTGTGTTCTTTAGCTCTCTGCCTAATTTTTTGTGGTCTCCAGCTGAAACTGATGCTTACATCCCAGGATTCTCCTGTTTCTGTCTTCAGTGCTCAGCTACAGGTGTCACATCTGGCTCTTCCATGAGTGCTAAGCTCCGAACTCAGGTCTTGGTGTTCACACACAGCAAGTACCTTACTCCCTGAGCCATCCCCCAAGTCCTCTTCTGTTGGTGACACAGTCTTAACTCTATAGCCTAGGATTAATTCAGATGCATGGAAATCCTCCTGCCTTACATATGCCAGAATTAATAGATATCATGACCACACCCAACTTAAAATATTTTCTTTAATACCATATTATTGATTTGTAGTTAGATATAGTTAGTTGCTTCTGTTATTTTGATAGTCAGAAATTTGGGTATTTTTTATAACTTTTAACCATATAAAATAACAACTTAAGTTGTCAAGCTTGGTGTCAAGTCCATTTACCCAATGACCCATCTTGCCTGGTAGATTTTTGTTAATTTTTAAGACATAGCCAAGTCTGGCCTTGAACTGCCTGAGCTCAGACTCCTCGCTGTACTCCTGCCTCAGCCTCCCAAGTGTTGAAGTTATAGTCATGTACCACTGTGCTCCACTTAACACTAATTTTCTTAAAAATATTTTCCCAAGTCTAGAGAGATGGCTTAGTGTTGAAAATGCTTATTACTCTTTCAGAGTACCTTAGTTTTTTCCTCAGCACCCATTTTGGGAGGCTTACAAAAGCTTGTAGTTCTTGCTCCAGGAAATCTTATGGCTTGTGTGAGTACCTGCATTAGTGATGCACATGTGCATTTGTGTGTGTGAGAGAGAAGAGAGATGTAGTCAATTTGTTGGATTATAATGTGAAATTAAAATGTTATAAGATTTGCTCTCTCTGAAACCTTTTTTCTTATTCAAATTTTAGGACCCTTCAAAACTGTACAAGAAAGCAGGTGATGCTTCAGCCATGGAATGCCAATCTGAAGAAAGCGTCCATCTTCATTCACAGGGAGAAAATAATTCTTTGTCTAAGAAGCTTTCTCCGGTACATTCACAAATGGTGGATTACATTAATTCAGCACCATCTCTTGCTGGCGGACGGGATCCTGATGTAAAAGACAGAGCATTACTTAATGGAGGAACTAGTGTAACTGAGAAGTTGGCACAGCTCATTGCTACCTGTCCTCCTTCCAAGTCTTCCAAGACAAAACCGAAGAAGTTAGGAACTGGCACTACAGTAGGATTGGTTAGCAAGGACTTAATCAGAAAACCAGGTGTTGGCTCTATAGCTGGAATAATTCATAAGGACTTAATTAAAAAGCCAGCTCTTAGCACAGCAGTTGGGTTGGTAACTAAAGATTCAGGGAAAAAGCCTATGTTCAATGCAGCGGTAGGATTGATTAGTAAGGACTCTGTGAAAAAATTGGGAACTGGCACTACAGCAGTATTCATTAATAAAGACTTAGGCAAAAAGCCAGGGACTATCACTACAGTAGGACTGCTGAGCAAAGATGCAGGAAAGAAGCTAGGAATTGGTATTGTTCCAGGTTTAGTGAATAAAGAGTCTGGCAAGAAATTAGGACTTGGCACTGTAGTTGGACTGGTTAATAAAGAGTTGGGAAAGAAATTGAGTTCTACAGTTGGCCTAGTGGCCAAGGATGTTACGAAGAAGATTGTAGCGAGTTCAGCAATGGGACTGGTTAATAAGGACATTGGAAAGAAATTAGTGAGTTGTCCTCTGGCAGGACTGGGCAATAAAGATGCCTTAAACCTTAAAACTGAAGCACTGCTTCCCACTCAGGAACAACTTAAGGCCTCTTGTAGTGCAAACATCAATAATCATGAAAGTCAAGAACTTCCTGAGTCTCTGAAAGACAGTGCCACCATCAAAACTTTCGAGAAGAATGTTCTGCGGCATAGTAAAGAAAGCATGTTGGAAAAGTTTTCAGTCCGAAAAGAAATTACTAATTTGGAGAAAGAAATGTATAACGAAGGAACGTGCATTCAGCAAGACAATTACTCATCTAATGAAAGGGGAGCTTTTGAGACCTCAAAGCATGAAAAACAACCTCCTGTCTATTGCACTTCTCCAGACTTTCAGATGGGAGGTGCCTCTGATGCGTCTACAGCTAAGTCTCCCTTTGGTGCAGTAGGAGAAAGCAATCTTCCTTCCCCTACACCTACTGTATCTATTAATCCTTTAACCAGAAGTCCCCCCGAAACTTCTTCACAGTTGGCTCCAAACCCGTTACTTTTAAATTCTACAGCAGAACAAATGGAAGAAATTTCTGAATCTGTTGGAAAGAACCAGTTTACTGCTGAAAGTTCTCACTTGAATGTTGGTCATAGGCCATTAAGTCATAGCATAAGTATTGAGTGCAAAGGAATTGATAAGGAAATCAGTGAATCAAAAAATACACATCTAGATATTCCTAGAATAAGTTCTTCCTTGGGGAAAAAGCCAAGTTTGGCTTCTGACTCTGGTATTCACACAATAACTCCTTCAGTTGTTAACTTTACTAGTTTATTTAGTAACAAACCCTTTTTAAAGCTTGGTGCAGTAGCTGCATCAGACAAACACTGCCAAGTTGCGGAAAGCCTGAGCACTAGTTTCCAGTCCAAACCATTAAAAAAAAGGAAAGGAAGAAAACCTCGGTGGACTAAAGTGGTGGCAAGAAGCACATGTCGGTCTCCAAAAGGACTAGATTTAGAAAGATCCGAGCTGTTTAAAAATGTTTCATGTAGCTCACTATCAAATAGTTCTGAGCCAGCTAAGTTTATGAAAAATATTGGAGCCTCATCTTTTGTTGATCACGACTTTCTTAAACGCCGATTGCCAAAGTTGAGTAAGTCTACAGCTCCATCTCTTGCTCTCTTAACTGACAGTGAAAAACCATCTCATAAATCTTTTATTGCTCACAAACTTTCCTCCAGTATGTGTGTCACTAGTGATCTTTTGTCGGATATTTATAAACCCAAAAGAGGAAGACCTAAATCCAAGGAAATGCCTCAACTAGAAGGTCCACCTAAAAGGACTTTGAAAATACCTGCCTCTAAAGTTTTTTCTTTACAGTCTAAAGAAGAACAAGAACCCCCAATTTTACAGCCAGAAATTGAAATTCCTTCCTTTAAACAAAGTTTGTCTGTATCTCCTTTTCCAAAAAAGAGAGGCAGGCCTAAGAGGCAGATGAGATCTCCAGTGAAGATGAAGCCACCTGTACTATCAGTGGCTCCATTTGTTGCCACTGAAAGTCCGAGTAAGCTAGAGTCTGAAAGTGAAAACCACAGAAGTAGCAGTGATTTCTTTGAGAGTGAGGATCAGCTTCAGGATACAGATGACTTAGATGACAGTCATAGGCAAAGTGTCTGTAGTATGAGTGACCTTGAGATGGAACCAGAAAAAAAAATTAGCAAGCGAAACAATGGACAATTAATGAAAACAATTATTCGCAAAATAAATAAAATGAAGACTTTAAAGAGAAAAAAACTGTTGAATCAGATTCTTTCAAGTTCTGTAGAATCAAGTAATAAAGGAAAAGTACAATCCAAACTTCATAATACAGTATCAAGTCTTGCTGCCACATTTGGCTCTAAATTGGGCCAACAAATAAATGTCAGTAAGAAAGGAACCATTTATATAGGGAAGAGGAGGGGTCGGAAACCAAAAACTGTCTTAAATGGCCTTCTTTCTGGTAGTCCTGCCAGCCTTGCTGTGCTTGAACAAACAGCTCAGCAGGCAGCTGGGTCAGCACTAGGACAGATCCTTCCCCCCTTACTGCCTTCACCTGCTAGTAGCTCAGAGATCCTTCCATCCCCTGTTTGCTCTCAGTCTTCTGGGACTAGTGGAGGTCAGAGTCCTGTTAGTAGTGACGCAGGCTTTGTTGAACCTAGTTCAGTGCCATATTTGCATATGCACTCCAGACAGGGCAGTATGATTCAGACTCTTGCAATGAAGAAAGCTTCCAAGGGGAGGAGGCGATTATCTCCTCCTACTTTGTTGCCAAATTCTCCTTCTCATTTGAGTGAACTCACATCTTTGAAAGAAGCTACTCCTTCCCCAGTTAGTGAATCTCATAGTGATGAGACTATTCCCAGTGATAGTGGCATTGGGACAGATAATAACAGCACATCAGACAGGGCAGAGAAGTTTTGTGGACAGAAAAAGAGGAGACATTCTTTTGAACACATTTCTCTGATTCCCCCTGAAACGTCTACTGTCCTAAACAGTCTTAAAGAAAAACATAAACACAAATGTAAGCGCAGGAGTCACGATTATCTCAGCTATGATAAAATGAAAAGACAGAAACGAAAACGGAAAAAGAAATATCCCCAGCTTCGCAGTAGGCAGGATCCAGACTTTATCGCAGAGCTAGAGGAGCTAATAAGTCGTCTAAGTGAAGTCCGGATCACCCATCGCAGTCATCATTTCATTCCCCGAGACCTCCTGCCCACTATCTTTCGAATCAACTTTAATAGTTTCTATACACATCCTTCTTTTCCTTTAGACCCTTTGCACTACATTCGGAAGCCTGATTTAAAAAAGAAAAGAGGGAGGCCCCCTAAGATGAGGGAGGCAGTGGCAGAAATGCCTTTTATGCACAGCCTTAGTTTTCCTTTATCTAGTACTGGATTTTATCCTTCCTATGGCATGCCTTACTCGCCTTCACCCCTGACAGCTGCTCCAATAGGGTTAGGTTATTATGGAAGGTATCCCCCCACTCTGTATCCACCACCTCCATCTCCATCATTCAGCACTCCACTGCCACCTCCTTCCTATATGCATGCTGGTCATTTATTGCTCAATCCTACCAAATACCATAAGAAAAAGCATAAGCTCCTTAGACAGGAGGCATTTCTCACAACCAGCAGGACGCCTCTCCTTTCCATGAGCACCTACCCCAGCGTACCTCCAGAGATGGCTTATGGTTGGATGGTGGAGCATAAACACAGACACCGTCACAAACACAGAGAGCACCGTTCTGAGCAACCCCAGGTTTCCATGGACTCTGGCTCTTCCAGATCTGTCTTGGAATCTTTGAAGCGTTACCGGTTTGGAAAGGATACCATTGGAGATAGATATAAACATAAGGAAAAGCACAGGTGCCACATGTCCTGCCCTCATCTCTCTCCTTCAAAGAGCTTAATAAACAGAGAAGAACAGTGGGTTTCTCGAGAGCCTTCGGAATCGAGTTCTTTAGCCTTGGGATTGCAAACGCCTTTACAGATTGACTGCTCGGAAAGTTCCCCAAGTTTATCCCTTGGAGGATTTACTCCCAGTTCTGAGCCAGCTAGCAGTGATGAACATATGAACCTTTTTACAAGTGCAATAGGCAACTGCAGAGTTTCAAACCCTAACTCCAATTGCCGCAAGAAATTAACTGACAGCCCTGGACTCTTTCCTGTGCAAGATACTGCCCTGAATCGGCCTCTCAGAAAGGAAACCCTGCCTTCCAGTGAAAGGGCAATTCAAACATTGGCAGGTAAGAGGGGTATTTTGTTGTCTATTATTTGTGTTACAGGAATAAATTATTTTCCCACTGCTTTTTTGATCCATGTACTTGACCGTTTTCTTAAATTTATGCTTTATTTTTGTTTCTATATGTTTTGAAATCCTCAAAGCATCTATTTTACTTAGATGTAAAAAGTGAGGAATATCTTTGTTTTACGTTATATTTATTATTTTTTTGAGAAGCATCCTTTAAAAAAAAAAGACTTTGGAAACCAGGAAAAATGCTCCAATTCTTTACACAAATGCTTGTGCTTCGTTCCTTAATCAAGAAATGGCCCAGACTCTTGTGAGCGGTGGGTAGCACTTACTGTATGGTAGTCAGATAATTGCAAGTGTGTCTGTGTTCCACAGAATACCCATGTCTCAGTAGAGGAAAACTTTTGAGGACTAATTTTTTTCCCCCAAGACAGTGTAACAGTCCTGGCTGTCCTGGAACTCACTTTGTAGACCAGGCTGGCCTCAAACTCACAGAGATCCGTCTGCCTCTGCCTCCCAAGTGCTGGGATTAAAGGTGTGCATCACCATCAAGTTTCAGGACTAAGATAGGACTGAATATTCAGAGAGGCTTTATGTTCCAGATTACTTTTAGGTATCTTCATCAAAGTTATTTCAATTAGATATAAAAAGACATGAACCATACCTAAATCATTCTCTTAGAAAAATGTTTTTTGATACGAGAGAAGATAGAAATAAAACTGAAGTCATTGCTTATGCAAATAAAGGATATGCATACCTTAGCAATTACTATAATCTTTAAAGGGTTTGTAAATTTAACTATAAAGTCTGATGCTGTAAGTAAATTTTATATGTGTATTTCTGTCTGATTTTCTAGAGATAACTCGGGCAGGAACATTAGAGCTGAGTAATGCTCACCATAGTGGGGAAAGAGCCATTCATTTCTATCCTTATTCTTTTAAAAGGGTAAAAATGTGTATATTGGGGAGGAAAAAGACCCCTCAGGGACAAGTAGGTTATTTTCTAATTTTCTTTATTCAATGAACTTTGAAAAATCAAAATCTGTCTTAGTAGATAAGGTAAATTTACTTCTTGAAAATGTAGACCCAAAGGGGATTGGAGCAGTTGCTCACCACTTTAGACCAATAGCTGTTCTTACAGAGGGTCCAGGTTTGATTTGTAGCCCCCTACATAATGATTCTCTTTGTAGCTCCAGTTCCAGGGCATCTGACAACCTCTTCTCCATAGGCACCAACCATGCAAATGATGCACAGACCTACATGCAGGACAAACACTCACATACCTAAAAGTAAAATAAAATTTTGTTTTGTTCTATTTTGAGGCCTTTATGTCTTTGAACTGTGTAGACCAGGCTGGCCTTACTCAAAGAGTACCCACCATCCTCTTCCTCCCAGTGCTGGGATCAAAGGTGTTCATCATTACCACACCCTCTGTAAAATATTTGTTTGTTGTTTATCTGTCTTTTGAGGCAGGGTCTCACTACGTAGCTCTGGCTGTCCAGGAACAAAAGCACTAAGTGTATCTGGTTGAGCTGAAAATCACAGAGAACCCATCCTCCTCTGATGAGTGTTGGGATCAAAGGTGTGCACCACCAGGCCGCCTGGCTTCCTTTTATTTTTTAACCCCCAGGAAGATTTTTGTTTCTTTGTTTTTAATTTCTTTTTAGATTACTTTTTTTGGTTTTTCGAGACAGGGTTTCTCTGTATCTTTGGAGCCTGTCCTGGAACTAGCTCTTGTAGACCAGGCTGGCCTCGAACTCATAGAGATCCGCCTGCCTCTGCCTTCCGAGTGCTGGGATTAAAAGTGTGCACCACCTCCCGGCTTAGATTACTTTATTGTACATCTACATCTCATCCAATCTTTTTGTTTTAATGTGGAGTAAAATACTTCTGTAACTAGTTTTATTTGACAGGTTTTTTTTTTTTTTCATAAAATCTTAACCAATGCTAGCTTTTTTGTTTTCTTGGGTTTGTTTTTGTTTTTCTAGAGGCAAGTTTTCTCTGTGTACTCCTGGCTGCCCCAGAACTTTCTCTGTAGGCCAGGCTGGCCTCAAACTCACAGAGATCCAGCTGCCTCTGCCTCCCGACTGCTGGGATTAAAGGCGTGTGCCACCACTGCTAGTTTTTGGATATCAATTATTTGCTAGGTATTGTACTTTGGGAGCCCTTGTTTAGAATAGGGATTGGGATGTACGTTTCATTTTTATGTGGAAGAGAAGGATAATAACAGAAATTCTACTCAGTTTCCCTATTGTGAAGTTGGGTGTCATGGTGCACGACTGTAATCCTAGTGCTTGGGAAACAGCAATAGGATTATTACTACACGTTAGCAAATTCCCAACCAGGCAGGGCTGTGTTGTATGAGCTTATCTTCAAAGTACAAGAAAAGAGGAATTTCGTTTTTTGTAATAAAATGTACAAAAGAGGGATTATAGGATTCTATAAAGTGAGGGGCCTTTCAGAGAATGACTTGTTGAGAAAAAGACGTAAGATAAAATTGGACACTCACCATGAACTTTTTCTGTTCTCACTGGAGAAACAGAACACATTCATTAATTTTCTCATTCATTGGTTTATTTCCAAAACTTCAGCACTGTTGTAGTTATTGGCATGTGATATTGAACAAAGACCTGATGCCTGACCGCTTGTCTTTGTCATTGCAGGGAAGGAAGTCAGACAGTACGGGCAAGCAGATGCAGAAGGACATAATTGAGAGAAGCGTGTGTTGTTGTTACTACAGAATGGCTAGAGAGAGAAAAGGTGTTGGGAGAGAACTACCTCCCTATACAGTTAGCACAGCCGAAGGATAAAAAGAGTTGGGATGAGCAACCAGGGTGAAAAGTATATTTTGAACATCCTAAACTGGAAAGTAACTCAAACACAACTTTAAAAAAAAAATTCTTGCTACAAGAAGAAAGAATTTGGGAGATTGTAGCTCAGTGGTAGAGTACTTGCCTAACATGTATAAAACTTAAGGCTCTTTGTCCCCAAAGTCAAAGATTTAAAGCAGAAGGATAACCAGGCCTTGTACTATAGGACAGCAGAGTGAAAATGGTGGATTAGCAGAGGAAGTCTGATCAGTTTGCAGACCCTGCCAGCAGAGGGTTGAAAGGTACACAGTACAAGAACTCGTTCCAGAGGAAGAGAAAGGACGAGAAACAGCATTTCCAAAGGCCTCTTTGGGGCACTTAGTTGAATGGTAATATGATTATGGGAAATTAGGTGTTACGCAAAGGAAACAGAGAAAGAAAAAAGTTTTAGGGAAGTTGGAGATGTGACTCAGTGGTTAACCGCACTGACAGTTTTTGCAGAGGACCCAGGTTTAGTTCCCAGCACCCACATGTTAGCACACAATTGTCTGTAACTCCAGTTCCGGAAGATCTGATATTCTGTTTGACTTCTTAGGGCACCATCCATGTGTACATGCATACATGTGGGCAAACACTAATACACATACAAATAGTTGTTTTTTAAAAACTAAAAGGAGGCCGGGCGATGGTGGCGCACGCCTTTAATCCCAGCACTCGGGAGGCAGAGGCAGGCTGATCTCTGTGAGTTCGAGACCAGCCTGGTCTACAAGAGCTAGTTCCAGGACAGGTTCAAAAGCCACAGAGAAACCCTGTCTCGAAAAAACAAAAACAAACAAACAAAAAAAAGAAAAAACAAACAAACAAAAAAAAACCTAAAAGGAAAGAAGAAAACAGCCTCATCCTTGTTGCTATTTTATAAGACATAGATTTCTATCTCAAGAGAGAAGTTAAGCTAGATGTACTGGCCTTTACGTGTAGTTCTGGACACAGGAGTCCGAGTTAAGACCAGCCTGGCCTGTATATAGAGTTGGACAGAGGGCAGAGATACAACTCTGTTACCTTCTGCAGCAGCCCGAGTAGGTATTTTTATGAAAACTTTTTAAGGCTTGTTTTGTTTCTTAGTGGAAATGTGATTTATGTAGGTGGGTGACTGTAGAGATGTTTTGGATGGGGGTCTAATTCGATAAGGTAAAACCTTATGTAGGTCACAAGGATTTCACGAAGTGATTAAGACCTTCTTTTTATTATAAGTGGAGGTTTTTTTTGAGGTTTGCAGACAACTGCGTGCTTGTAGCTAAGAACAAAGGAAGGCTATGTGCTTAGACTGTGCACATGACACTGCTTTGACACTTATTTAAAGTATCTGTATATAAAGGAATATGGTCTCCTTTTCAAATATTTGTTAAATGAGGACTTCTTTTCCTTCTCCTTTCCCCTTATCTGTCACTCTATCCTGTGTCAAAATGTATGTGAGCGTGTGTGTGTGTGTGTGTGTGTGTGTGTGTGTGTGTGAGAGAGAGAGAGAGAGAGAGAGAGAGAGAGAGAGAGAGAGAGAAGAGACAGAGATCCTAAAAATAAAATAAAAGCTGCACATTGGGCCGAATTGATAGCTCTGTAGTTAAAAACCTTTGTTTTTAAAGAGAACCTAGGTTCTATCCTCAGCACCACATGGAAGCTCCCAAACATCTGTCATCTGTGACTCTTGCTCCAATGACTCCTGACCTCCTTGGGTACCAGGCACACATGTGTTATACAGATACACATGCAGGCAAAACACTCATAAAATAAAATAAATAAACCTGGAGACAGGGAGACACAGCCTCAGCACTAGGAAGACAGAGGCAGGAAAATTTGAGGTCATTCTGGGTTACAAAGGAAATTGCAAGACTGCATAGCAAATCCTTGTTTCAAAGACAGGCTTGGGGGGAAGGGACTAGAGAGATAGCTCCATCTATGTAATGGATCTCCCAATACCCTCGGAGAAGCCAAATGTGGTAGCATGTGCCTGTAACCACAGCTAAGGATTGGAGGACACCTTGGCTAGTCCCTGGCATTAATTGGCCAGTCTGTTAGAGACCCTGTCTTAAGAAATTAAAAGGAGGGACTGAAGAGATGGCTCATTGGCTAAGAGCACTGGCTGCTCTTCCAGAGGTCCTGAGTTCAATTCCCAGCAACCACATGGTGGTTCACAATCATCTAAAATGAGATCTGGTGCCCTTTCTGGCATGCAGGGATACATGCAGACAGAGCACTTTATACATAATATACATAATAAATAAGATTTTTAAAAGAAAAATTAAGTGGAAAGGGACTGGCAAAATAGCACAGCTATAAAGCACTTGCTGCCAAATCTAATGCCCACTCGGTGGAAGGAGAACTAAAATTGTGCTCTGAGCTCATACGTGTGCTGTGACATGCTTGCCTTTCGTGTGGCAAGAAAGGAGTTAATATGTGTGGAGATCAGAGGACAACTAGTGAGAGTAAGTTTAAGGTATATAGTAGCCCTACCCTAAGAAACAATGTAGAAAAGATCATCATAAAAGGACTGGAAAAAGATGAAGTGTACAACTGGCTTTAGCAATTACGTTGTCAATCTGAGAGCAGTTTGTTTAATAGCAGGTGTTAAGTTTCTGGAGGCTGAAAAATAAATGAAAAGTAAAAAAAATATAGCCGGGCGGTGGTGGCGCACGCCTTTAATCCCAGCACTCGGGAGGCAGAGGCAGGTGGATCTCTGTGAGTTCGAGACCAGCCTGGTCTACAAGAGCTAGTGCCAGGACAGGCTCCAAAGCCACAGAGAAACCCTGTCTCAAAAACAACAAAAAAATATATATATAAATAAGAAAAGTTTTATACCAATTGGCCTGGTGGCATACATATTTAATCCCTGAACTTTAGAGGCATAGGCAGGCAGATCTGTATGAGTTTGAGGCGAGCCTGGTCTACACAAGCTCTAGGGTCAGCCAGGGTTGCATAGTGAGACCCTGTCCAAAAAAAAAAAATTGCTATTTTATAGCAGTTCTGATTAGTTTATGTACCAATTAGTTAATTAGTTTGTGTCTTTTGTGAATTTTTCTCAACTTGTGGTTGCTGTTGAGATGGTCTTTATTCTTGAGGAATAAAGGTTTTTAAAAACAAGCTATTGTTTTAAATTGATCGCCAACTGATATGCCCCACCCCTGACTTATACACATATACATAGTATTTTTTTAAAAATTGTCAAATTACCTTTGGAAAATTAAAATTCTGAAATAACTTTCAGTGACAAGACCTGGAACAATTCTTGTGACTAAATAGTCTTAATATTGGACTATATAACCTTAAATACCCAGGAGCCGTGCTGATAGAACTACATGGTTGGCTAAACAACGGAAAGGACACAAGTTCTGTGTAGAGCAACTGGAAGTGATGCCTGTAGAGCTCCCTTTCAAGGGCTGGAGCTTCTCTTTATTATTACTACTGTATGTGGATTTGTTGTCTGTGTCAGCTGATTATTCTTCTAGAGAACTCAGGTTTGATTGCCAGCATCCATATGGCAGCTCAGAGTTGTTTTTAACTCCAGTCACGCAGTCTGATGTCCTCTTATGGACTCTGTGGGCATCAGGCACACATAGACTGGCAAAACACCCACACCCACACACACACAAGCACTTAAGGTATGGCAGGCAGATCTCTGAGTTTGAAGCCAACATGGCCTACATAGTGAATTTCAGAACAGCCAGGACTACACAGAGAAACCTTTCTCAAAAAACAAAACAAAGCAAATAACCCACAAGCATCAAACTGACTTATTTCTTGACTTAAACCAGCAAAAGATAAAAAGAATAATAATCCAGGGCTGGCCAGATAGCTCAGTGAGCATAGTGCTTGCTTTGCAAACATGAATATCTAAGTTCAGATCATGGATATCCATTAAGAAACAAACAACAGCAACAAAAAGCCAAACATTGTATCTAGCCAAAGTAGTAAGCTTCCAGGTTCAGTTTAAAACCTTGTCTCAAAAATAAGGTGGCAGCCAGGAGATGGTGGCACATGCCTTTAATCCCAGCACTCGGGAGGCAGAGGCAGGCGGATCTCTGTAAGTTCGAGGCCAGCCTGGTCTAGAAGAGCTAGTTCCAGGACAGGAACCAAAAAGCTACGGAGAAGCCCTGTCTCGAAAATCAAAAAAAAAAAAAAATGTGGCAGTGGTAGCACTGGGGAGGCAGAGGCAGTCCAATAGTCGAATCTCTGAACGTGAAGCCAACCTGGTCTACAGTGAGTTCCAGGACAGCCAGGGCTATACCTGTCTTGGCGGAAAAGAAACAGAGACTAGGTTTCCTGGTTTTATCTATTCCTGGTAATTGAATCTATTATTTGATCTATATTAGATAGATATGGTGAGAACGGGTATCTGACATGGGATGTCTAAACTTGACTTTTCAGCATTTTTTAAAATTATTATCTAGGCTTTTTTTTTATTGTTTGGCTGGCTGTTTTTGTTTTTTGTCTCATGTAGTAGTACAGACTGATCTCAAGACTGGGTGTGCAGCCGAGGATGACCCGATCACCTGCCTCAGTCTTGTGGGATTGCATGGGTATCAGTGCCAGTGTTTGCTGTATGCTAGGCATGCACCCTACCAGTTAGAATCTATCCATACCACTACTAACTCAAAGTTTTGTGAGTTTTTCTTTTAATAGTTATTTTTAATTATGTGTTTGTACGTGTGTGTGGGGGGGGTATATACATGTATCTGTAGCGCAAATCTAATTGGTCTTAATAATAAAAACCTTGAGTCAGGTATTAGGGATGAAAGGTCAGAGAAGCAGAGCAGCCACTGGGTCTTACCTCTACAAAATCCTCAGACCAAAGGAGTAGCCTGTATCTACACATTCTCAGACTGCCATCTATTCGAAACCTCAAACTAAATCCTGAGCTCCTTGTCTCCTCCTGCCTTATTTTCCTCTCCACCCAGCCATATCCCTTCCTGTCTCCACCTCCCTAGTAAATGATCTGATTTTTGCTTTGTGAGGAATTTCACAGTTGGGGCGGGGAGGTACTTTGGGAGGTTTTGTTTGTTTTTAGCATAGACTCTGATGAATCTTTCCCTCCTCTTAGTGCATTTAACTAATATGGTAAATGAAATGCAGCTGCTTTCTGTAATTGTATTTCTTATAGTCAGAAACACCTGTTTTTATTAAAGATCAGCTTTTATCCCACTTTTCAAGAAACGTGTAGCGCTGTTGTGTTCAAGAGATTGAGGAATAGATTTAGAATTTAAATCCAGGAACAAAATACTTCATCAAAGTCTCCAGATACTGAGGCTGGGGAAATAGCTCATCAGTTAAAATGCCAGAACCCATATAAGCCTGAGGTAGACAGCAGCCTGCCTGTAACGCCATCCTTAGCAGGTAGAGATGGGGGTTCTTCATAGCAAGCTGGCAAGCAAACCTGTCAGTATTACAAGCTGTGGGTTTGAGAAATCCTACTTCCTTTACTAAGGTGTGTGACCAATTGAGGGTGGTCCCAACATCAGCCTCACTCAGACCACCCCATGTGTGCATCTGCCCACACAAACATGTGCCTCCACACATGTGTGCATCTGCCCACACAAACATGTCCCTCCACACATGTGTGCATCTGCCCACACAAACATGTGCCTCCACACATGTGTGCATCTGCCCACACAAACATGTGCCTCCACCACATGCAAATCAACATGTACACCACAAACATAAAATTAAAATTTTGTGCCCTGCTTTAATTTTTGGAAAGAAATGATTTAATTACTTTAAAACACTGTTTTGAAATAAGTCTACATCTTTGTGTTTCTTTTTTTTTCTTTTTTTAAAATTTATTTATTGTGTATACAGCATCTGCCTGCATCCCTGCAGGCCAGAAGAGGGCACCAGATCTCGTTACATATGGTTGTGAGCCACCATGTGGTTGCTGGGAATTGAACTCAGGACCTCTGGAAGAACAGTCAGTGCTCTTAACCTCTGAGCCATCTCTCAGCCCATAGGTCTACATCTTTGAACTCACCACTAAGCACCATTTTAAATCTAGCACAAGTTAGTTTATCCATGGTTAATCCAAAGACGTTTGTAGCATTGGAAACATCAGACATTTTGCTCATTTAAATAATTCCTAATTAGTGAGTGTTTATTATTGAATTCCAAATAAGGTATATAGTATATAAATTTGTAAAAAAAAAAAAACCTTTAATATGAATTTAGATGAAAGAAATAAACTTGTCTGGCCAGATTACTGGTTTCCTTGTTTTCTTTTTCGTTTATTTAATTCCGTGTGTTCTTTCTAATTCATATTTACACCATGAAAATTTATTTTTTTGAAATAATTAAGGCCTCCTCAATGAAGTAGTTAAGTTGAATCTTGTTTTCATGCTGAGCGTATGGGTGTTAGATTTTTTTTGTTTGTTTGTTTGTTGTGTTTTAGTTTTACAAGACAGGGTTTCTCTTTGTAGCTCTGGCTGTCCTGGTTCTTGCTCGGTAGTCCAGACTTGCCTCAAATTTATAGAAGTCTGCCTGCCTTTGTCTCCATAGAGTACTGGAGTTAAAGGCATGTGCCACCACCACCTGGCAGGTTTTTTATTTATTTTTTATTTATTTTTTTTTTTGAGACAGTAGAATCTCACTATATATCCCTGCTGGTCTGGAGCTCCTATGGAGACCACCAGGTCGGCCTCAACTCACAGAGATCCATCTATTTCTGACTGCCACCACGCCCAGCTTTTTTTTTTCCTTTTTTAAATTTGTTTACAATTTTTTCTTCAAGTTAGAGTGAGAGTGTATTGCTGTGTGTGCTCATGTACTTATGCACATGTGTTTGCCTTTGGCAGCTTCCAGGGACCTAGTTCAGGTCTTCGAGCTTGCTCAGCAAACTTTTTTATTCACAGAGTCATCTCACGGCTGTGTATTTGTGATTCTTCTACTTTTCTACACACAGAGACACTATCTGTGGCAGTTTTCTCTTGATTCTGATAGCTTTGACCATTTGACTCTTTGCTTACTCTCAGTTATCTGTGAAAATAGCATTCTTTTTTTTTTTTAGTAGATTTAATCAAGATTTTGGGGGGGGTGTTTCGAGATGGTTTCTCTGTGGCTTTGGAGCCTGTCCTGGAACTAGCTCTGTAGGTAGACCAGGCTGGTCTCGAACTCACAGAGATCCGCCTGCCTCTGCCTCCCGAGTGCTAGGATTAAAGGCGTGCGCCACCATCGCCCCGCCTCAAGATTTTTTTTTTTAAGCAACCTTATGACAGCTATTTGGTCTTCACTTGTTTTTGTGGATACTATGCTCTTAGATTATTGTTTATAATCCATTTGTGTTCTTTTTTTCCCTTTTCAATTTTCTGACATTCTTGCACTTTTTCTTGCTATGTGCATACCATCTAGACCATCTTCCCCTTTTTGCCTTCATTGATACAAATATTTTCTGAAAGTCTTGTCTTATAAGTTTATCAAATAATGGACTAATGAAACTCAAAAATACTGTAGTTCAAATGACTTGTGAGGTTTCTTTATATTTCCGAGTTTATTTCCGCTTCTTACGTCCCTCTGTGTATCCTAGCTTGTGAGACCTCGGGCTTCATTATCCGCAGGCATTAGGAACTGACTCCTGGGAGGGGGAGGGAAATGGGAAGTGGTTGCGGGGAGGAGGCAGAAATCCTTAATAAATAAATAAATTTAAAAAAAAAATTAGTAAATAAGTAAAATTTTAAAATAAAAAAATAAAATATTCTTATTGACTAAAAAAAAAAAGGAACTGACTCCTGGAATCACTATACCTTTATTATAAGTCCAGTTTTAGTTAAGCATATGTTCTCTTCTTTCTGTGTAATTAATGCTTTACTTATGTGTATGTAGTTCTAAACATGTTTCTAGGCTGTGGTCTGAGTACTGAAACCCCAGCAATATTCCTAATTAAAAATTCTGTGAACTGAAGAATTTCCATCTATATTCCTTTGTTCTAAATTGAAATGAGAAATGATGGAAACTTACTTATTTCTATTTGTGTGTGTTTGTGCACTTTTTTTTGAGGTGGTATCACATTTTCTTGAGCTTAAATTCATATAAACAGACCTTGTTTTGTGGAATCAAGTCTTTGCATATCTTTGCTGGCAAATCCTACCTCACTACAAGTGAAACTGAGTAATGCTTCCCCCAAGCTGGATACAACAAAGTCCTAACTCCACTTAGAAGATAACTGGGAATTAGAAGCACAAAAAATAAATAGGGGAAGCAGAAAACTGCTTTGTCCTTTGTTAAGGAACTAAACAGAAAGCTGGACACCTGGATCCAATTAGTATCTTGGTACATCTGATATTATTACTGTGGCTTAGATATCAGTCCATTCCTAGAGAAACTAAGGTAAAGAGTCAGTACATTAAAAAGATTCTTTTTTTTTTTTTTTTTTTTTTTTTTTTTGGTTTTTCGAGACAGGGTTTCGCTGTGGCTTTGGAGCCTGTCCTGGAACTAGCTCTGTAGACCAGGCTGGTCTCGAACTCACAGAGATCCGCCTGCCTCTGCCTCCCAAGTGCTGGGATTAAAGGCGTCCGCCACCACCGCCCGGCTAAAAGATTCTTTTCAGACGACTTTCTATCTCGCAAGTTCTTCCCTGCCCTGGGTGTCCTTGTTTCTGGAGGATATCTGAATTGTGTTCACTTTACATTTAAGGTAGATGTTGATAGCTGTAGGTTAGTTTCTTTTTTTGTTTGTTTGTTTTTCGAGACAGGGTTTCTCTGTAGCTTTGGAGCCTGTCCTGGAACTAGCTCTTTAGACTAGGCAGGCCTAGAACTCACAGAGATCCTACCTCCTGAGTGCTGGGATTAAAGGCGTGCACCACTACTGCCAGGCCTATAGGTTACTTTCAACTCCTGACTAGAGTTTGTTTCTGCTTTCCTTAAATTCTTATTTTAAAATTGAATATTCACTTAAATGTGTTAGTTACTTATGTTTTTAACATCTAAAATATTTTTTACAATAATGGTGAATTTTCAGCTTAGTGAAGCACAAGTCATTGACATTCTCTCCCCAAGAAAAGAGTAGCGGTCTTACGGTTTAGAGTGCTTTAATAAGCCAGATTAGAGCATGTTGATTTGCTTTGCTCCTGATCCTTAATTTACTAAAGATGGAACAATCAAACCCAGGTTACTTTTCTCCGTACTTACTTGACACCGTCCTGCACTCCACTCTGCATTTTGTTTTGTCTTATGTTTGGACATACAGATATGTTGGGGTCTCTGCCGGAAGAGACATGTTAGTTCTTTCTGGATATTCTCCTATTCTTCCCTAATCACTGAACTGTATAATGGAAGTTAACAAGGCAGTAAGTTTATAGAGTTGATAAACTTATAGGCCAGTCTTCACATACTTCATACTTTAGCAGGTTGCTTCTTGCTCAAAAGTTACAGCACTGCTTTCCAGTCTTAACTCTGTTTACTTTAAATTGTCGGACATTGTTTTTCCCCCAGGTATTCTCATCTCTTACTGCACCTGCTAGCACTGCTTTTGAGCATATATCATGGATATAATTTTATTCTCTAAATATGCAGTATTGTTAAGAACACCTCTACTCTGTATGAGCAGGGGATTTGAATACACTTCTACAAATGAAAAATGATAGCTTCCTGAATTTTTATTCCAGGCAATTATTACATTCTAATGATACTTTGCTGGCCTCCATTACTTTCAGAAAATGAAAAATGGCTCAGAAGCTAAGTGAGCTAAGCCATCTCTCTCTCAATTGTTTCAATTTCTCAGGAATTGCTGTACAATGCTGCCAATAACGATCTCCGGGGATCTGACCCCTATTCCACCTCCCACTGCCTCCTAAGCAGCTCCAGATGCCACCAAAAGAAGGAGCTTTGAAGAAAGTGCCTGTACCCTCTTTACCCTGAGGTGGGTGAGGCCAGGCAGGGTGGTTCTCAGGATACCCTGATGATCAAAGGTATAGTTGAAGCCTCCATGAAGACTTTGAAGATGACCAAAACATTTGGGGAAAGTTACCAAATAGCTTAGAAACTGAAGATGGAGCTCAAGAGCAGACAGCACAAATACCATCTGAAGTGTAGTGTGTGATGACACACACAGCCTTAAACAAGCTCCTGTTCTCTGATCTATTTCCTCCCACCTCCAGTCTGGCCAAACACCAGCCATGAAAATTCCCCCGATGGATGTTAGTTTATGACTGAGAGAAAACTATTAAAAGTGCTCTTCAGTTCCTTTCTTCCCTGGCTCTTAATCTACCTTGTTTCCCATTCATCAGGAATGCTAATAGAGCGCAGTGACATCTCAAGCGTCTTGGCCACTGTTGTCTTCTAACTTGGCTACATGCCTCGCTAGGAAGAATATATCTGTCCTTATATGAAATCTTAGGTATTAATTCTTAGTCTCCACTGATGAGCCTTGCCTTTTTACTTCTTATATGTTTTATTTTATCATACTATTAGCTCTGTAGTAGACATTCTGAGCCAGCACCACGGGGATTTACTGTACTGTTTTCAAAAGTCCCTTTTTATATGTCTTTGGAATTCAAAAGTAAACTGTCTTTGTTCTTGAGTAGATCTTACATCTCATCACTGTGTTGTAGAAGTAGGGTGCACTGTCCAGTATCTGACTTCTCAATACTGCCAGTAGCTTACAAAAATAATAATTCCACTGGTGTTGCTTAAGAAACTAATTAAGCCGGGCGGTGGTGGTGACGCATGCCTTTTATCCCAGCCCTGGAGAGGCAGAGGCAGGCGGATCTCTGTGAGTTCGAGGCCAGCCTGGTCTATAGAGTAAGTTCCAAGACAGGCTCCAAAGCTACAGAGAAACTCTGTCTTGAAAAAACAAAAAGAAGAAAGAAAGTAATTAAATAAGACAGGTCATATTTTTTTCTCCTAGAGGAAGGGAAACCATAGAAACTTAGCTCTGTTTCGTCTGTTCTGTGTTGTCCTTCAAAAATTAAATTCTGTCTTCATTAGAGAGTTAAGTCCTAGAGGCAGTTCCACATAGTCTCCTCTTCAAGCCTTTGGTTTCTTTTGTGCCTCCAATTATATGTTAAAGCTTATTTTACATACAAAAGTGAATGATTTAGAGTGCTTCTAATTCTTTTGACAAAAAAATGATGTTTATTATGTATTTTAAACAGTTGGCTTTTTAGGTTATTATGAAAGAAGTATTAGAAACAAGAATATTTGTGTAGGAAAATAATCGTTCCTGAGCATCATTGTTTCTCCTGCAAAGAGATGCACTGAATTATGTGCTGCACCAGTGTGTGGTTTTGCTAAAATTATTAGACTTTTTAAAGGAAAATTGTTTTTATGACATTTTATAGCTATAAACTAAGTAACCATAAGTGTATACCATTAAAGATGTATCCCACAAATAAATTTATAACCAGTTCTTTCAGAATTTTCTATAGAAGAAAACAGAATGTGAAAATTACTTTGTGAATTGGATAAGATGATGGACTTCACCTGGTGTGGTGGTGGTGCACTCCTTTAATCCCAGCAACCAGGAGGCAGGGGCAGGCGGATCTCTGTGAGTTCAACACCTGCCTGGTCTACAGAGCGAATGCCAGGACAATCAGAGCTACACAGAGAAACCCTGTCTCAAAAAAATGATGATGAACTTGAGGTCTAAGCTTCTACTTTTTATCTGAGTCTATTAAATGAGATACCTAAGTTGGATATGCCTTTCTCACATCAGTTATTTCTGAATTACTTGTATTATGTTTTACTGGTTTATATGATGAGCTTTAATAAAAAATAAGGAACAGGTTAGACTATCCATTTTTATCAGTAAGTATTTTATAGTGATGAAACAAAAATCATAATTTATTTTTATCTTACCATTAAAACTAGAGTTCTGTTTCTCTGCTGATATATAAATTCTGTGAGACATGGGAAATTGTGTCAGTAACATCTGGCATGGTTTATCCTCTGCTTGTTTTCTTCTTGTGAGCTTACACGTCGTATTGCTGCAGGGAATGGCAATGGTAGCAGCTGAAATTCCCTGTTCTATCACAGCACGATCTGATAAACATTTCACGTAGTCTTGGATTGACTAGCATTTCTTTGTTTTTCTTCCAAGGTTCCCAGTCAACTTCAGATAAACCTCCCCAGCGCTCTTCAGAAAGCACAAATTGTAGCCCTACCCGTAAAAGGTCTTCATCTGAGAGTACGTCTTTAGCAGGTAAGTGCTACTTAATGAATATCTAAAGCAAACAAAAAATGGTCTTTTCATCTCAGTGTCAGTGATAATGTATAATGGGAAAATTCAGTCGTTTTACTTTTAAAAATTGAAATGAGGGCACTGGAGCAATGGCTCAGCAGTGGAGAGCATGTGCTGTTGTCAGCACTGGCCTCCACGGGGACCTGTCCATGTGCACATACTTAATACACATGACACACAATTTTTTGAATTGAAATGATGTAAAATAGTGTATTCTGTAATAATATGGCTTGAAGCTCTTTAATAAATGATTGTTGTTGTGAGTATATTGGCACTTGCCTATAATCTCAACAGTTGGGAGACAGAAGCAGGATTAGGAGTTCAAGATCATCCATGAAATATTTAAAGATAAATCTCTCAAATATACACATTAAGTATTTAAATTAAAAAAAAAGTAAGCTGGTAATCCCAGCACTGGAGAGACTGAGGCAAGAGATATTGCTATGAATTTGGGGCCAACTTTGGCTGCGTTATATGATAATAATAAGGTTCAGAATTACACCTCAGTTGATAAAGAGTGCTTTTCTTGCCTTTATGTACCCTGGGGTCTTTCCTCAACATTGCAGTTTATATGGAGCTTACCTAGGTTACATAAGACAATATCAAAAGACTAATAAGGAAGCATATTTCATTGTTTTAGATAAATGACTCTTAAGATGACAATGAAGATAAATGTCATTAAGATGACAATTCTCTAAACCAGTTTATATGTATAATGTGGTCTTTTTGAAATTCATTTGAAATGATGGGCTAATTCTGTAACTCCTGGGGTTAAGGCTTTTATCAACAGCACACTATGGCACATGTATACAATATATATTTGTTGCGTTTTTATATATTATGTGTGTGCTTGCTCGTGGTGCACACATCACATCGCAAATGTGGAGGTCAGAGAACAACTTCCCAAATTGTTCTGATGTTTGTCCTGTGGAACCCGAGACTGAGCAGACTGAACACAGGCTGCAAGTGTATTTACTGCTGAGTCATCTCCCAGGTACTGATTCTAAGATTTATATAGTGCCCAGCAGATGTGGTGGCTCATGCCTGTAACTGCAGTACTTGGGAGGCTGAACCAAGGGGTTTTCCAAGATTTCAAAGCCAGCCTGAAATACAGAGACCTCGTCTTAAAAAGCATAAAAGTGAGGCTGGCAGTGGTGGTACATGCCTTCAATTCCAGCACTTGGGAAACAGAGGCCAGCAGATCTCTGTGAGTTCAAGGCCAGCCTGGTCTACAGAGAGAATTCTTCGACAGTCTAGAATACCTAGGCTACATAAAGAAACCCTGTCTCAAAAAACAAAATAAGGCCAGGCGGTGGTGGCACACCCCTAATCCCACCAGTTCAGAGTCAGAGTTGTAGTCAGCCTGGTCTACAGAGGGAGTTCCAGGATAGCCGGGGCTACAAGAAAGAAAGTAGTCCTTCAGGCTTCAGCTAGTGTATTGGTGAAATCTTTCCTGAAGATAAGTTCCTCCTCTGGTTGACCAATGGCCCCAGCCATTTCCTTCCTTACATTAGATCTCTGTGAGGGAACACTGTTCCAGTTATCTTATAACCAATGTAGCCGCCGCCGCCACCACCACCACCACTGGGGCTCATTTACTTGAATATTTGGTTTCCAGTGATCGGAACTGTGGGTGAATGTGTTACACCTTTGGAGTTGCAGAGATACCCTGATGTATCGGGAAGCCAGGCTATGCTCTAGGGATAGGGCCGCAATAGGACAGCTCAGCTCTAGAGAGTAGAGCCACAACAAGACAGCTCTGCTCCGTTCTCTTAAGGGAAAACGTCTTAACAGAGCTGTCTGCTTCTTCTCTGGTCCAAGATGTTACTTCTTTTGCTAATACTGTTCTACAAGGGAAGCCCCTGCAGAAATGTAGCCATCTCTTCTGACTCCTGCTAAAAGTTGTTACTTTTTTCTGCTTTTCCTTGCTCAGCCCCCCCCTTAAGGAGCGACCTAGCAAGGTTCTTCTTTTTGTTCTGTTCCTCCTTGCTCAGTGCTCAGTGATTGGTTTCCTGCTCCAGTTGTCCCTTTTACTCTACAGGAACTATCTGGTAAAGGGTAGGAAGTGTATTCTTGTTGTAGGAAGTGTGTCACTGGGGTTGGGCTCAGTCTCTTGTTCTCTGCCCCTATTTTGTGGATAAGATGTAAACTCTTAGCTACTGCTCCAGTTCCATTCCTGCCTGCCGCCATGCTTACCACCATGTTGGACTAACCCTCTGAAACTAAGCCTTCTTATGCTTTCTTTTATAGGCCGCCTTGGTCATGGTGTCTCCTCACAGCAATAGAACAGTAACTAAGATACCCCTTTAATCCTAACACTTGGGAAACAGAAGCAGCCAGATCTATGTGAGTTGAAGGCTAGCTAGGTCTTCATAGTGAAACTCTATCTCTAAGAAAAGAATATCCATTCCTGCCAGGACTATAAACATATAGTATGCTTTATTGAAGCAGAAAGTCTGGAAATAGGGCCTTTTAGTTTATGTTGTTGATATAGGTATAAGTCTCCAAGCTTGATGATCTGAATCACAATAACTATATTTTTTAAAAAATTTTAAAGACGAGAAATAGTTACTCCTAATATACTTCCTTTAAAAATATTTTTATCATATTTATTTATTGTATGTGTTTTTGTCACAAGGGCATAGGACAGAGGTCAAAGGACAACTTATAGAAATCAGTTATGCCTTTTTGTTTCTTATTATTTTATTTATTTATTCATTTATTTATTATGTGGGTCCCAGGGATAGAGCTCAGACCTGGAAACAAGTGCTTTTAACCACTGACCTGTCTGTATGACTTTATACATTGACTTTTGGTTCATTTGTTTGTTTTTATGAAGGGGTTGGTGAGATGTTTTTTCAGGCTGGCATAGAGTCATTGTGTAACCCAGCCTAGGCTAGAAATAAAGAAATCCTGTCTCAGCCTCAGAAATTGTGGGTTTTCAGCTACCACTCGTGTCCTTTCAGTTCATTCTTCTCAAGCATGATTCTAATGTTATAGACAGTCCTTTTAACAGAAACGAAAAACAGCGAGATGGCTTTATAAAGAGAGAGGACCATTGACTGTAGACCACGGGAATTTTAACTTGAAATATAGGTTTCTGTGAACTTTCTAAAACCATAAATCTTGAGCATATAAGAGAAAAATCTTCATGATAGACAGATTTCAAAGGCTGATCATGGCACTCTGGAGGCTGAGGTAAGAGGGTCACTGTGCAGTTAATACCAACCTGGAGTAATGGATAGTTCCAGTCTTTTGCATAGTATTATGACCTTAGCCTCTAACCCCAGGAGTGGAGAGTTGAGATGGGAGGGTCAGGAATTCAGGGCTGACCTCAACGATGTAATGTTTTATTTTGAAGCTGGCCTTCACTACTTGAGTCCCCATCTCAACAATGAAAAAGACGGGGGGGGGGGTGATAAAAGAAAAGAAAGAAGAAACATTTTTAGTGGTCATGGATATGATCACACCAAAATTTCAGTGTTTGGGAGATGCTCTTTTCACTCCCTGCTACTCCAGAGGCTAACATGTACATGCCTATTTACTTACTCCTTAGGAAAGGAGTAAATTTCCTTTACCAAAACCAAACATTTTGTTGTTGGTTAGGGCTGGTATTGCTGTTGCTATCAGTGAGGAGGTAGATGCTGGTGGTCAAGGCCAGCCTGGGTTACAGGAGACCTAAAACCAAGGAGCTAAGTCTTAGGAAGCTGAGAGATGGCACAAAAGGGTGGGGAAGCAGGCCTGGGTGGTCAGCAGAGAACCACGTCACCCAGCACTCTGAAGGAGGAGGCAGATAAATCTGTGAGTTAAGGGGCAGCTTGGGTTATAGAGCCTGTCTCAATTTAAGAAAAAGAAAAAGCCGGGCAGTGGTGGCGCACACCTTTAATCCCAACACTTGGGGGGCAGTGGCAGGTGGATCTCTGTGAGTTTGAGGTCAGCCTGGTCTACAGAGCGAGTTCCAGGACAGGCACCAAAGCTACAGAGAAACCCTGTCTTGAAAAAAAGAAAAAGATGTTCATTTAAGCAAGGAAATTAGGGAAGGGCAAAATAGCTCACTTGATAAAAGCACATGGCACCAAGCCTAAAGAATAAACTGTGATATCAGACCCCATGCTAAAGAGAAAACCAGCTCCCATAACTTGTTCCCTGACCTTTCCATACATGAGCTATGCTACAAATGCTCCCCCCACACACAGTAAGTTCAATTTCATGTCCCATAATTTTCTATTTTTTATACAGTCAATCCATTTGTTTGTTTTGGTTGGCTTTGTTCTGTGAGACAGGGTTTTTCTATCTAGCCCTGACCTGAAACTTGCTCTGTAGACAGGCTGGCCTTAAACTCACAGAAATCCATCTGCTTCTGATTCCTGAGTGCTAGGATTAAAGGTGTGTGCCATCACTGTCTGACTAATGAGTTTCTTTTAAAGAAGCTAAGGAAAAAAGGGACCAGAGAGATGGCTCAGCAGGTAAGAGCACTTTCTGTATTAAAAGAGTACATTGATTCTGTTCCCATCATCCACATAGTTGTTTACAGCCACCTGCAACTTCAGTTACTCTGGATCCAGACAGACCCTGTCTTTTGTCCTCCAAAGGCCAAAATGTGTTTTGGTCGCACTTAAATAAATTCAGTCAAAAAAAAAAAAAAGCAAACACACATCAAAAACACAACTTAGGTGTAGATGTAGAAGAGATTATTGATGGATTGATGGCTAAGAACATTTTTGTAGCTATCCCAGCACTTCTTGCTCTTGAAGCAAGGTTCGGAGAACACACATGGTTGTTGACAAACATGCATGAATCCAGTTCCAGGGCATCTTCTGAACTACACATCAAGTATTGGGAGGCCGTTTCTGGGAACAAAAGTCACAGAAGTTTGACAGAACATGCAACTTACAGGACGAGATGGTAATTTAGTAGGAGGAATATATATAAATATATGTAACTCCAGCTATTCTAAAGGTTTAAAAAGCACTCTGGCTGAACTTTTTGTCTTAAAGTTCCCCTGCAGAGGACAGCCAGTAGCAGCACTGTACTAAGTTAAGGCCATAAACCAGTTGAGTTTAATTTTATACCTCCTGGGGCTGGAGAAATGGCTCAGTGGTTAAGAGCATTGCCTACTCTTCCAAAGGTCCTGAGTTCAATTCCCGGCAACCACATGGTGGCTCACAACCATCTGTAATGAGATCTGGTGCCCTCTTCTGGCCTGCAGACATACACACAGACAGAATATTAAATAAATAAATAAAATGTTAAACCCCCTGTGTCAGTCAGGGTTCTCTAGAGGAACAGAATCTATGGGGGAGGGGGTTTATATATAAAGGGAACGTAGTAAAAAGGCTTGCAGGCTCTGATCCAGCTAGTCCAACAGTGACTGTCTACCAATGGAAAGGCCATCTTCAGAGTACTGAGATGTGTTTCTGCTTTCAGTTGAGGAAGAATTGGGAATGAGAGATTTTTATTTTCCTCCAGAGGGAGGATTGTATCAGTACTGATCAAGATATGGACTGGTTGTTGGTGACACCAGTTCTGGTTCTGCAAAGTAGTTCAAAGAAGTCCTTGTGATTTAGAGGGCAAGAGGAGTCTCAGATGATACTTGAGCTCTGGGGTTTCTCACTTCATAAATAATTGCCCTTACAGAACTTGGGGCGTTGATTATTCTTCTGAGACTCCAACGTGACTGCAGGTTTAGGATAGTAACTTCTTTTTGCCTTCAGCTTTGAAAGGCAAAAAGATTAGAGCTAGGATAGACAACCGTTCCTTTATAGATTAACCTTCCTGGGCTCAGAATTAGTCAGGTAAGCCAAAGTAAAAGACAGACACAATGAAGGCAGAAGGCCCTGCTTTGGGGCCTAAGATAGGGATCACTTCAAAGACAGATTCTAAGTGCCACACAGTTTTATTGTTTGGCTGTAGATTTCCAGCTTTTTCCATTATATAAACTTCAAGAAAGGCAGATATCATCAGTATTAAGAGGAAACAAACAGTGGGTACCTCCTTGACCTGCTCCTGTGATGTTGTCAATGAAAGGGTACCTAAGGAACTTTTTAGGCTACTCGAAATATTTTTGTTTTTCTGTATTGAGCAATAGCAAGGGTGTGTGTGTGTATAGCTCTTGCAGTGTGGGTTCTAGGGTTACAGGAAGAAGCTACTCTGACAGTCCTAAAAAGCTGTTCTCCCCCACTAGCCCTTAATTTGCCAATTCAAGGCACAATAGTGGAATTCAGAAAGCAGAAAAGGGATCTTTATTCAATATGGCCACATTGAAAAGAAACAGAGATCCAGTTATATATCTCATCCCTCCCCTACCTTGTTCAATTTTTAGGATTTTTAACATCAAGTTACTGGGATTGTTAGGAAAAATCCATTTCCTGATGAGATAGATGTTTTGGTAATTGCTAGTACTTAATAGGGAAATATTTGGGATTGGGTTAGAGAGGTGGTTCAGTGATTAAAAGCAATTATTGGCCTTCTAAAGGACCTGATTTTTGCTCCTAGCATTTCTTATTCTCCTCTGGTATCAGAAAGCATCTGTACCCCTGTGATGTAGACACATAAATAAAAGTAAAATCTTAAAAAACTAGATTAATAACATATTTTCCCATGTTTGTTTTTGAATAGGGACTCATATAATCCAGATTGGACTCAAACTCACTGTGTAGCCAAAGTTATCTTCAACATCTGATCTTCCAGCCTCTACCACTCTCCCACATGCTGGATTTTCTCCCCCAAAACTTGATACATGATATTGTTACATACTAGGTAGACACTTTTTAAAACTGAACCCCAACTCTAATACCATTTTCTTAATTTTAAAATGTGTGTGTGCGTCTGTGTGCTTGAGCGTGTGCGTGCACTCATGTATGCAGGCTACCGTCAGAGGACAGCTTTGAAAAGTTACATCTCTCCTTCCACTGTGGGCCCAGGGTTTGAACTCAGGTTATCAGCAAATGCTTTTACCCTAAGCTATCTCGCCAGCACTAATTTTAAATATTTTTGGATAGAGTTTTGCTGTGCCCTACTGTCTCAGTCCCCACTCAGTAGCTCAGGCTGACTTGAAGTTTGTGGTAATCCTTCCGGCTCAGCCTCCTGTATGCTGAAGTTACACAGTTATTAGCCACCATGCAAGTCAGCTAATGGCACATTTTAGAAACATGTAGATAAGTCCATTAATTAATAAACTATGGCCTGTGGGTAATAATAATAATAAATTATGAGTTTAGAGACTTAATTATTTTCCTGTTATTAACAATGCCTTAGAAGAAGAAACTTAAGGGATAAACGGTTTATTTTAGCTCACAGTTAAAGCTACAGTTCATCTTTGTCAGGGCAACAGGAACTTGAAGCAGGTTGTCACATCATATCCACAGTCAGGAAATGAAGAAGGATAAATAAAAGCTGCTTCTCGATTCCCCTTCTCAAGGCCCCATTTAAAAGAAGAAGGACACCACTCACTGTGGTGGATGGTCTTCCACCTCATTAACTAAGTCCCAATTGGGCTGAAGACATGACTCGGCAGGTAGATCTAAACACACGCTGCAGAAGCCTGATAGCCTGCATTCTTCCCTTCCAAATCCACAGCAAAATGGAAGGTGAACCTAAAACACAGTGTTGTTCTCTGACCTCCATACATGCACACTTGTGTACACAAATACAAGCAATAATTCTTTTAGAAAGATAACCTCTTTTTTGGTTTTTTGGCTTTTGTTTTTTGAGACAGGGTTTCTCTGTGGTTTTGGAGCCTGTCCTGGAACTAGCTCATGTAGACCAGGCTGGTCTCGAACTCACAGAGATCCCCCTGCCTCTGCCTGCCGAGTGCTGGGATTTTTGGGGGGGGGGGCGTTTTGAGGCAGTGTTTCTCTGTAGCTTTGGAGCCTGTCCTGGAACTAGCTCTTGTAGACCAGGCTGTCCTCGAACTCACAGAGATCCGCCTGCCTCTACCTCCCCAGTGCTGGGATTAAAGGCAAGTGCTACCTCCCGGCCAAGAAAGATAATCTCTTACAATCGTGTTCAGACCCCCCATCTCGCAGGTATTTTGTCAAGTTGAAATTAACACTCACCTAACCCCATCACAACACCACCCCTTATCAGGTTGACACCCAAGCACACCACTTTTAAATGTGACCTTCCATCCCAGGTCCTCATACTCTGAAGATAGGAAGTGCATTTAGTCCAGCCCTTACGGTAACCCTTATTCATGGAGCTAGAGAAGTGATTCGGTCATTCAGCACACTTCTTGAAAGGATATATATTTGGTTCCAAATAAAAATAATATGGATAGCCCGTGAGAAACAGCACACAAGAGTGGGCCCCACCCACCCCACCCCCACAAATACAAATTTGGATCCACATGAACACATATACAAAAAGCTCACAGGTGTGGCATATTACACCTTTAATTCTAGAATGTAGAAGGCTAAGGAAGGAAGATAACCTTATCTGGTGAGTTCCAGGCCAGCCTGGGTCACAGTGTAACACCCTGTTTGAAAAATCAGGAAGAAAGAAGGGAAGGAACCCATCTTGCTCAGGATTTAGCTGAGTGGTAAACAGCTTGCCTGATATGGGCAAGTCTATGGATTAGACCCCCAGGAATCAGACAAGGTTAGCTCTTTATCCAGTCTTTAACTGTATAGCCTTTATCTTTTGTTAGTATAGAAAGTTACTTAGCCAGGCATGGTGGAACACACCTGTAATTACAGTACTTTGGGAGACAGAGACTAAGGATTAGGAATAATTTCAAATGTAGTAGATTCACGGCCATCCTGAGCTACAGAAGACCTGTCTTAAACAAAATAAAAGAAGGGGCTGGGAGATGGCTTAGTTAAAAATACTGTTCTCCAGAATAGTTGGGTTCATTTCCCAACACCCATATCCAGCAGCTCACTAACTTCCTAACTTCAGGGTATCAGACTCTCTTTTCTGCTCTCTGTAGGCACCTTTGTGCACATGCCATACACATACATATACATAAATTAAAAATAAATATTTAATTAATGAAATTAAAAGCTGGTTGATTTCTTATAATCCTAGCACTCAGAAGACAGGCAGGAAAGGATCGATCGCCACAGCTTCAAGACCAGCCTGGTTTGCCTGGTGCATTCTGAGCCCGCGAAAGCTTTGTAGCACAGCCTTATCTCAAAAGGCGAGGGAAAAAAAATATAGAGACAGAGCAATTTAGATAACTCAGTGATCAATTTTTTGTCTGTGTGTGCTGTGTTGTCTCTTTTAGTGAATGGAATTCCCTCCAGAAGTCCCAGATTGGTTGCATCTATGGATGATTCTGTAGACAGTCTGTTGCAACGGATAGTACAACATGATGAGCAAGAGTCCATGGAGAAAAGTACCGATGCCGCGGTTACAACTGTGTCTGTACCACCTTCCTCCAGTCCAGGCCATAGCTGTAGCAAAGAGCGAGCCCTAGGTAAATCAGATAGTCTTCTAATGTCTGCGGTCCCAGGTGACTCTTGTAATAATAATGTCCCACTTCTTTCTGAAAAGTTAGCAAGTCGATGTTCTCCCCATCATATCAAGAGAAGTGTAGTTGAAGCTATGCAGCGCCAAGCTCGGAAAATGTGCAATTATGACAAAATCTTGGCCACCAAGAAAAACCTGGACCACGTCAATAAAATTTTAAAAGCCAAAAAACTTCAAAGGCAGGCCAGGACAGGGAACAATTTTGTGAAACGCAGACCAGGTCGACCTCGGAAATGTCCCCTCCAAGCCGTGGTATCAATGCAAGCATTCCAGGCTGCCCAGTTGGTCAATCCAGAATTGAATGAAGGTGAAGAAGTAGCGCTGCACCTAAGTCCAGACACAGTTACTGATGTGATCGAGGCTGTGGTTCAGAGTGTGAACCTTAATTCAGAACATAAGAAGGGGTTGAAGAGGAAAAATTGGCTATTAGAAGAACAAACTAGGAAAAAGCAGAAGACAATACCAGAGGAAGAAGAACAAGAAAACAATAAAAGGTAATTTCTTTCTTAAGATATTATAGTCTAAATAACAGCACTCTAACTTCTTTATTTTCTTGTTTATCTTCTATATGTGTGTATGCATACGATGGCAGGTATAGGGGAACCCCAAAAACAATCTGTGAGATCTCTTCCACCACATGGGTCCCAGACATCAAATTTGGCTCATTGGGCTTGGCAGTTGGCATCTTCATTGATGAGCTAATTCTCCAAGACCAGCTTAAGTGTCTCCAAATTGTACTATATTTATGTAACGGGATCTTCCTTCCTTTCTTTTTTTTTTCCCCCCCCGAGACAGGCGATTTCTCTGTGTATCTTTGACTGTCCTGGTACTTGCTTTATAGACCAGGCTGGCCTCAATCACCAAGATCTACCTGCCTCTGTCCCAGACTGCTGGGATTAAAAGTGTGCACAACAGCCTGGCTTCTTTAGGCTGTTTTCTTTTTTTGTTTGTTTTATAGGTAAGGCTGGCCTTGAACTACCAGAGATCAGCCTGGCCCTGCCTCCTGAGTGTTAGGATTAAAGGCGAGTGCCACCAAACCCTGCCAAAGACTGTTTTCTATACATAAGAATGTTTTTGGTGGGGGCTGGAGAGATTGCTCAGCAGTTAAGAGCATTGTCTTGCTCTTCCAAAGGTCCTGAGTTCAATTTCCAGCAACCACATGGTGGCTCACAACCATTTGAAATGAGGTCTGGTGCCCTCTTCTGGCCTGCAAGCATACACACACAGAACATTGTATACATAATAATAAATAAATATTTTTTAAAAAAAAGAATGTTTTTGGTGAAGTACTCATGCATGCCAATGATTCCAGGTTGAAGAACAATCTGGAGTTTTAAGGTCAATCTGAGCTATACTGATATTGAATTTCAGCCATCCTAGGCCACATAATATAGCTAGAGTCTTTTTTTAAAACACAAGGTGGCCATAAAATTATTTTGATATAGTAAAAAAAGTAAAAGGGCCTAAGAGTCAAAACAAAAAAAAATGAACCTTTAGTTAATGAATTCAAGAGTCTAATATGATAAACAGCCAAAAGAATTTATTGAGCTCTACATTTTTCTCTGCTCCCCTCCCTGCCTCTCCCTTCCCCTTCCACCCTCCCCCAATGTCCCCATGCTCCCAGTTTTTGGTTTGTTGAGACAAGATCCGCCTGCCTCTGCCTCCTGAGTGCTGGGATTAAAGGCGTGCATCACCATCACCTGGCTGGTTCCTGCTCTTTTTCTCATTATTTCTGTTTCTATAATTCCTTTGGCTTGTGTGTGTTTTTTTAATTGTTTCTATCTCAATTTTTAAGACTTGAATAGTTTTTTTTTTTTTTTTTTTGGTTTTTCGAGTCATGGTTTCTCTGTGGTTTTGGAGCCTGTCCTGGAACTAGCTCTGTAGGTAGACCAGGCTGGTCTCGAACTCACGGAGATCCGCCTGCCTCTGCCTCCCGAGTGCTGGGATTAAAGGCGTGCGCCACCACCGCCCGGCTGAATAGCTTCTTTTATATGTTTGGTTTCTTTTTCTTGGTTTTCTTTAAGTGATTTGCTGATGCCTTCCAATTTTTTGTTTGTTTTTTTCTCTATTTTTTTAAGAGAATTTCTCATTTCATCTTTAAGAATTTCAAACATTCTCTTAAGGTTATTTTTTAGATCATGTTCGTCTCTTTTATCCATATTTGGTTGTTCAGATTTGCTTTTGTAGGGTCTTTAGGTTCTACTTGTATTGTGTTGCTCTTTGTGGTGTAGCATGTGATCTTACCTTTTCTACTATCTTTTCCTCTAATAGGTGTTGTTGGGGCTGTCTGAGATTCTGTTGAATAATCTTCTAGGTGACAGTTAATCCAAAGCTCAGATGGTTGTTCCTCATGGTACAGTCATTTTCACAGTTCTAGTTACCCCATTGGTTATGCCTGTTCCTGGAGGTAGCCCAGTGCTCCTGGGCTTTGGTCTGCTCCCTTGGAGATTGCTGTCTCAGGCCTACTTTGGCCTAGGCTGCTGGCTATGATTTGTTTCTGTAAATCCTGGCCTGGATCTCTCCTGCAGAAGTCCCTAGGTTGGAGTAGGACCTGGAAATGTTTCTGGCTCCAGTCTACTGCCTCGGTGGTCCCAGGCTCAGGTGTGCCTGAACCCCTGCAGAGGACCTGCTTATTTCCTCAGAGGTCACAGACACATGCTCAGACACGCAGGGGTTCCAGGTTCCTGCCTATTCCCTTTGATGTCCCAGACCAATGCCGGAACCCACAGAGGACCTGGCTCAGGCCTACTCTCTCTGAGGTCCCAGACTTGTGCCTAGCCTGCTGAGATCTTTGGTTCCTGCCTGTTTCCTCGGAGGACCCAGGTTAACTCACCCCCAGACTGACAGAGGTCCTGGCTGCAGCCTAGTTCCTGGGAGGTCCTAGACTCTCACCCAGACCCACCTAGGTGTTGGCTTAGGTCTACTCCCTTGAAGGTTCCAGATTCACATCCGGACCCTCAGCAGTCTCTTGCTCAGCGGTTACTCCCTTGTACCTGTTCCGGTGGAAATTGTTGACTCTGGATCTGGTCGCTGGCTCAGTCCTGATCCGCCCATGTCCCAGGACTGGGTTTGCTCCTGGCTTCTGCTCCTGGTGGAGCTTGTTCTCTCTGTGTCCTAGGTTCAGTCCCACTCTGGTGGAGATCGCAGACTCTGAGTCAGGTCGTTGGCTCAATTCTGGTTTGCCAGTGTCCCAGGACTGAGTTGGCTCCTGGGACTGGATTTGCTCCTGGCTTGTAACCTTGAAATTCTTATATCCTGCTTCCTCTCCCTTTCTTGTTTTCTTCATTGGTGACTTTCAGCACATTTATTATCATTTATTTGTTAATTTATTATTTGTTTTATTTGAGTTGGTCATCCTCATGGTGACTTAGATTCATATAACTTCAAGTTTATACTTTTATCAAATTTAAAGAGATTTCATCCATAGCTATTTAAATGTTGTTACATTGTAACTTATTGAACTACAACCTAGCTGTAGTTCCAAGCTGTTTGTTTGTTTTAAATTGGTCTTCTAAAAGAGCAAAGTGTACTCTTAACTACTGTGCTATTGCTCTAGTCCTTGGTACTGCCTAGGATGGCCTTGAACTTGTGATCCTCCTCTCCTGCAGACCCTGCTGGTGTGTACCACAAACAGTAGATTTGTTTAATATAAAATGTTTGAAGACCAAAGGGGTAGGTAGAGGTGTGTGTGTGTGGTGTTAAGTTTTTTGTTTTTCGAGACAGGGTTTCTCTGTAGCTTTGGAGCCTGTCCTGGAACTAGAGCTTGAAGCCCAGTCTGGCCTTAAACTCACAGAGATCCATCTGCCTCTGCCTCCCAAGTACTGGGATTAAAGGCATATGCTATTACCACCCAGCTGTGCTGTTAATTTTTTGGGAAAGTTCTCAGTAAATTGTCCAAATAGGCCTTGAACTTGACTTCACTCAGCCTCAGCCTACGTAGTAGTTTTGTTTATAGACTTGCACCACCATCAGGTTTACTTTGAAAATTTTTTGTTGTTATCGTTGTTTAGATACAATCATACCCTGTATGCTAGGCTAATTTCACATGGATGTCTTCCTTCATTAGTCTCTAGCATCTGGGATTACAGGTATGAGCCAGGATGCTGAACTGCTCTGATTTTGATTTTCTGAGATAAGGTGACCCTGAACTTGGCTGTACAGCTAAGAATGATTTGAACTTATATTTCTGCATCCTTTGTTTTTAGTGAATTTATTTGTTTTTATTTGTGTGCATTGCTGTTTTACCTGTGTGTGTATCTGTGTGAAGGTATCAGATCTCCTGGAGCTGGAGTTACAGATAGTTGTGAATTACATGTGGGTTCTTCAACTTGAACCCAGGTCCTCTGAAAGAGCAATTCTTAACTACTAATCCATCTCTCTAGCCCTTTGGCTCAACTTGTTAAGCAGTAGGATTAAAAGCACTAACCAATACATCCAAGGCACTAACCAATACATCCAAGGCACTAACCAATACACTGTGCCTTGGTGTTTCTTTTTGTTTTTGTTTGTTTACCCCCACCCTCCAAGACAGGGTTCCATCGTGTAGCCCTGGCTGTCCTGGAGTTTGCACTATAGACCAGACTGGCCTCAAACTCAGATATGCCTGCTTCTGCCTCCTGAGTGCTGGGGATTAAATGTGTGAGCCATCCACCCAACTTGTTTTATTTATTTATTTGTTCATTTATTTATTTATTTGGTTTTTTGAGGTAGGGTTTCTCTGTAGCTTTGGAGCCTGTCCTGGACTAGCTCTTGTAGACCAGGCTGGCCTTGAACTTACAGAGATCCACCTGCCTCCTGAGCGCTTTTTTTCTTTAAGACAGGGTCTTACTGTGTAGCGTTGGCTAGCCTAGAACTATGTAGTATATACCAAGCTGTCCACCAGCTCATAGAACAGTGTTTGTGTAACGGCGTAAACGAATGCAGACAGATTGTAAATATATATATATATAGCTTTAATGGAAAAATAGACTTACAGAACCACCGTTCCCGCGGAGACCAGGAAAGCAGAAGCAAGTGCTGCAAGCACGCTCGCCAGATTTATAGGTAATCATTAGCCCGAATCGAACACGCCCCCTAAGGGGCGGGACTTATCCCTACATGATTGTCTCTGAAATTAAAAGTGGGCATCAACATGCCTGATGCATGGCTGTAAGGTCAGTGCATGGGAATAGGAGCCACAAAAATCAGGATCTGAAGATCATTATTGTCTACACAGCAGGTTCAAGGCTAAGACTCCGCCTCGAAAATTACAACAAATCCACATGTATGTGTGTGTATAATTATTTTTCACAATAACATCTTTAAATTATTTTTTTCTAGTTTTATAGAAACACCAGCTGAAATTCCCATTCCTCTTGAAACCCCCACTGAACCTTCTGAACCTGAAAGTACCTTGCAACCTGTGCTGGCTCTCATCCCACGAGAAAAGAAGGCCCCACGTCCTCCAAAGAAAAAGTACCAGAGAGCTGGGCTGTATTCTGATGTTTACAAAACCACAGAGTAAGTAGTGGCGACTGAAAGCTTATATTTTCTTATCCCTATTTCCACCATAGCTTTATAATTTTTTTTTTTTGTTTTTCGAGACAGGGTTTCTCTGTGGTTTTGGAGCCTGTCCTGGAACTAGCTCTTGTAGACCAGGCTGGTCTCGAACTCACAGAAATCCGCCTGCCTCTGCCTCCCGAGTGCTGGGATTAAAGGCGTGTGCCACCACCGCCCGGCAGCTTTATAATTTTTACATTTGTGTAATCCAGTCTCCTCTCTACCACCTCAGACTGGGTGGCAGGCACCTTTAACCACTGAGCCTGAACAAAATATTTTTTTTTTTTCTAAAATATTTATTTCTTTATTATGCCTACAATATTCTGTCTGTGTGTATGTCTGCAGGCCAGAAGAGGGCACCAGACCTCATTGCAGATGGTTGTGAGCCACCATGTGGTTGCTGGGAATTGAACTCAGGACCTCTGGAAGAGCAGCCAATGCTCTTAACCACTGAGCCATCTCTCCAGCCCTGAACAAAATATTTTTTTCACTACCAAAAACCAGTGTATATATAGCATTATATATGTGTAATGTGTATTGTATATGTTCCGGTCTCGAGTACCTGAATACTCACTGGACTGTTGATGCCACACTGTGTTACAGGTTATAATTATCATCCCTGATGTTTGCATCTGTCTTCTACTTCCATTCTGTCAGTTGGAGTATAATTATGCCTTTTATTGTTTGAAAATAAGAATGAAAGCTAGGTGTGGTGGTGTACACCTGAAATGCCAGTACTCTGGAAGCAGAGGCAGGAGGATTGCCTCTTGTTCAAGGACATCATTCTTTACATAGTTCATTTTAGGCCTGCCAGGGCGTTTCTTAAGTTTAAAAAAAAGGGGGGGGGCTGGAGAGATAGCTCAGAGGTTAAGAGCATTGCCTGCTCTTCCAGAGGTCCTGAGTTCAATTCCCAGCAACCACATGGTGGCTCACAACCATCTGTAATGGGGTCTGGTGCCCTCTTCTGGCCTTCGGGCATACACACAGACAGAATATTGTATACATAAATACATAAATAAATAAATATTTTTAAAAAAAGTTTAAAAAAAAATTAGCCGGGCGGTGGTGGCGCACACCTTTAGTCCCAGCACTCGGGGAGCAAAGGCAGGCGGATCTCTGTGAGTTTCGAGGCCAACCTGGTCTACAAGAGTTGGTTGCAGGACAGATTCTACAACTACAGCCAAACCCTGTCTTGAAAATCAAAGAAAATAAAAATAAAAAATAAATTAATTAATTAAATAAATAAAACCCCAAAAGGATGCTAAATAGCATTGTCTGCATAAGTAAATGTATTTTAAATTTCATTGATTAAATTGTCAAATGAATAGTTTGAAGAATTTTATAATTCCTTGATACAACTTGATCAGTACTCCTTTGTTACTTTTTGACACAGTCTGAAACTGACTGTGTAGAGCATACTAGCCCACCAGCTGGCGGGGATCACTGGTGTTTAGTGTAATTAGAAAACTTGGGGCTTTATATAGAGACCATTTATGCTGAAAATTTTAAGTCAGGTTTTCAGTGCTTCATAACCTGGATATGGTTGGGCTTGTCTGTAACCCAGCGCTGCAGAGGGTGCCGAGGAGGGAGGAGAAGATGTTGAAAGCCACCCTTACCACATAGACAATTTTAGACCAGCATGGCCTGCATAAAACCCTGTCTTTTAGGGGCAGGGGTGTGGTGTGGTTTTTTTTTTGTTGTTGTTGTTGTTTTTAAAAAAAATTTATTGATATTTATTGAGCTCTACATTTTTCTCTGCTCCCCTCTCTGCCTCTCCCCTCCCCTTCAATCCTCCCCCACGGTCTCCATGCTCCCAATTTACTCAGGAAATCTTGTCTTTTTCTACTTTCTACTTCCCATGTAGATTAGATCTATGTAAGTCTCTCTTAGTGTCCGCATTGTTGTCTAAGTTCTCTGGGATTGTGGTTTGTAGGCTGGCTTTCTTTGCTTTATGTTTAAAAACCACCTATGAGCCAGGCGATGGTGGCGCACGCCTTTAATCCCAGCACTCAGGAGGCAGAGGCAGGCGGATCTCTGTGAGTTTGAGACCAGCCTGGTCTACAAGAGCTAGTTCCAGGACAGGCTCCAAAACCACAGAGAAACCCTGTCTTGAAAAACTTAAAAAAAAAAAAAACCACCTATGAGTGAGTACATGTGATACTTGTCTTTCTATGGCTGGATTTCCTCACTCAAAATAATGTTTTCTAGCTCCATCTATTTTCCTGCAAAATTCAAACTGTCGTTATTTTTTTCTGCTGTGTAATACTCCATTGTGTAAATGTACCACATTTTTTTCTTTATCCATTCTCTGATTGAGGGGCATTTAGGTTGTTTCCAGGTTCTGGCTATGACAAACAAAGCTGCTATGAACATCGTTGAGCTGGGTGTGGATTTTTAAACACCAAGGAGGTATTCATGGTATAAAGTTAAAAACTAGTCAAAGTGCTGGGATTAAAGGCATGAGCTGTGACATCTGGCCTTAATTCAGTTTTTTATTTAAAAATGTAAACAACAAAAACCTGAAACAGTCACTTAGCCAGCCAAGTAGTTCAGGGGGTAATTTTACAGTTTTTTTTAATCCTATCACTTTAGAGTAATGCAGGTGATTTCTGTGAATTTGAAGCTCGCCTACACAGCAAGTTCCTAGCCAGCTAGAGCTACATATGCAGTGAGACCCTGTCTCAAAAAAATAAAAGAAACCTGGCTATGAGGCTCTGAACATAGCAGGAAAGTATAAAACTGAAAGAAGACTAAATTTAAGAGCCCCAGCCCTTGGGGTGTGGTGTGTTTGTAGAGTTTCCAGCACAGGCCTGCTCTTTACAGTCATGACCCTGTTTTACCCAAGAACAATTTCCATGGCCCAGGTATGTATACATATAAAAGAGGTATATGTCAGAGAGGTTATAGTGAAACTCCCAAACTGGACTACTCTGTGTGTATAAGGACAGTTTATTGGGAATCAAAATGCTAAGGCTATCTCTGGTGGCAGAGAACAGAAACTTGTGGGAAAGTATTTTCTGTGATAGCAGGGTGCAGGCTGTTTGAATTAGCTGGTAAACAGACCTCCCTTATGAGAATCATGAGGGATAGGGAAGTTTGAGCTTCTGTTAGCAATATTGTCATCAGCACTGCTACTTTGGTGACTCACTTTGGACCAAACAGTATAAAAACCCAACATATACTGATAATAAATCATAAATTTATTTAAAAATTGTTTTTAAGCCGGGCGGTGGTGGCGCATGCCTTTAATCCCAGCACTCGGGAGACAGAGGCAGGCAGATCTCTGTGAGTTCAAGACCAGCCTGGTCTACAAGAGCTGGTTCCAGGACAGACTCCAAAGATACTGACAAACCCTGTCTCGAAACCCGCCTCCCCCCCCAAAAAAAAATCTTCAATGGCTAGAGAGATGGCTTAGTGGTTAAGAGCACTTGCTGATCTTGCAGAGTACCTGAGTTTAGTTCCCAACACCCACATGGTGTTTCAGGGGATCCATTGACCTTTTCTGGCCTCTGCAAAAACCAGGCATTTGTGTAACACCAATATTCATGCAAACAAAACACACATAAAATTAATGTTTTTGTTTTGTTATGTTTTTGTATGATGTGTATGCATGAGTATAAGTGACCTTGTGTATTTGTGGAAGAAAGAGAACAACTTCGTGATTTGAATTCTCTCTTCCCATCATATCTTCTCCCATCATAAACTCCAGGGATTGAATTTAGGTGGTCAGGGCTACAGACTATCACACGTGGACAGCCAGGGCTGCTGTTGAATGAATAAAATTGTTAGAGAATATTAAAGAACTTCTTTTTAAAGGGAACTTCCAGAATTTAAGATTTTTTTTATTTATGTTCATATTCATAGGTGCTCAAAGGTACAGGAGAGTACATGCAGAGGACAGAGTCGCAGGCACGGGTGCTAGGACTCAAACTTAGGTCCTCTCCTAGGAGCTGGCAGTGCTATTAACTGCTGAGCCGTTTCTCTAACCCCGGGTTGTTGTTTTTTTAAGTACATTATTAGATTACATTTTTTCTTTCTGTTTATTTATTGAAAAGGGGCCAGCATACATGCATGTTGAAGGAAAAGATAGTGTTCAGAAGTTAAGTCTCCTTTAACAATATAGTTTCCAGGGCTCTAACTCGGGTTGTCAGTCTTGGTGGGAAGTGCCTTTATATACTGAATCATCTTTTCAGATATAATTTATTTTCATTTGACCTCAGGAAGAAATTTAATTGCCTTTGTTTCTTACTCTTTTCTCATCACAGCCCAAAGAGCCGATTAATCCAGTTAAAAAAAGAGAAGCTGGAATATACTCCAGGAGAGCATGAATATGGATTGTTCCCAGCACCAATTCACGTTGGTGAGTACTGAGTCCACATAATTTATTGGTAAGAGTAAACTATATATGTTTAATTTAGGGGAAGTGCTTCTGTTCTTAGTTCTCCTGGGTTCAAGTTCTTTATCATTTATTTATAAGATATTCCCAATAATTCTCACCAAGGATGTGGGACTGTAGCTCAGTTGATAAGAATGTATGCCTAACAAATATAAAGCCTGGATTGGATCCCCCTAAGTATTTTATGAACCAGGAGCATGAACTAGGCAGAGAACATGCATGTAACTTTGTCACTCAAGCTGAAGGCAGGAAGATCAGAAGCTCAAGGACATCCTCAGCTACACAGTGAGTTAGAGAGCAGCCTGGAGCTCTGCATGAAAGGTAAAAGGAAAGAGGGAGGGAAAATACACTCTGCCATTGATCTGTTCATCAGCCCTGCTTTTCTTGTTTTATCATGGAATTAGCCAAGCAATGGGCATCATTCTTTTTCTTCCAAATGAGAATTTTGAGTAGGCTCTCCTGAGACATCATTTAAAGCAGACATTGATCAAGGACATTCTTTAGATAGATCTTTCTTTTTATTGTTTATTTGCTTGGGAGTTTATTTTTGTTGTTAAGATAAAGTCTTGCATAAAGGTAAGCTTTAACTTAATAGCAACTACCTTAAACTACCGACCCTCCTGACTTTATCTTCCAAATTCTGGGATTATAAACTGCACGCCATTCCCAGTCTTCACCTCACTGTTTAGAAATTAATTACTATCTCTTGCTTCAAGGAAAGGAATGGCAGGTTGTCTTAGTTGCTTTTTCTGCTGCTGAGATAAGTACCCTAGGAAAAGCAACATGAGGGGAGAAAGGGCTTATTTTGGCTCACTTTCTACCATGAATGTAGTCCAGTCCCACCCACAATTAAGATTAGTCTTTCCACATTAAATTAATATAGTCAACGTAATCCTTAGGCAACAGGCATTGCCTAAGGGCTCATCGGTCAGATGAGTCTTCATTCTGTCAAGTTGAAAATTAATACTAATGTCATAACTCTACCACTTGTCAACTTGACTCCTATACACACATCACTTGACTTTTGCCCAAGGCTCATTACCATATTATAATGTAAAGGACATTCACTCCAGCTTTAGAAGTCTGCAAAGTTTTTCAAAATTGTAGCACAGGGGGCTGGAGAGATGGCTCAGAGATTAAGAGCACTGGCTGCTCTTCCAAAGGTTCTGAGTTCAATTCCCAGCAACCACATGGTGGCTCACAACCATCTGTTCTGAGATCTGGCACCCTTCTCTGGCATGCGGGCATACATCAATGCAGAATGTTGTATACATAATAAATCTTTAAAAAAAAAAACAAAAAACAAAACAAAAAAAAACCAAAATTGTAGCACATTAAGTCAGTTTTTAGTTGGGCATTGGTGGCACACACCTTTAATCTCAGCACTTAGCAGAGCTAGGTGTATTTTGGAGTTTGAAGCCAGCCTGGTCCTACGTAGTGAGTTTTAGGACAGCTGGGTCAACACAGAGAAACCTTATCTCAAAAAAGTAAAAGTGAGTTTCTAGCCAGGTGTGATAACATATAACCTTTAATCCCAGCACTTGGGAAGAAGACTATCTATTGCTATACAGTAAGACCTCATTTAAAAAAAAAAAAAATCAGTTTCCAATAAAATTTTTAAAAAAATACATAGACATATTTTCAACTTAACAGCACGGAGTAAATATTCCTATTTTAAGAAGAAAGAACTCAGGCATAACAAGGAACAATCACACCAAAGCAAAATAAAAATTTAGCAGAGCAAACACTAAATCCCATAGTTCCATCTCCATCGTTGGGGGCTCATCGTATAATCAACTGGGCTACAAAAGGCTTGAGTAGCACCAACCCTTAATCTCTACTGCAGGCAGCACACTTAGATTCTACACGCACACCTCTCTCTGGTGTGTATCCCATGGTCCTGGAGTCTCCATTTCGGTTTAGGTTTCATCTTCCCAGCTTAACACACTGGCCTTCAGGGGCCTTCTTGTAAGACACATTCCCTAGCCAGAGCTGCTCTTGAAATCACAGAAAACTCCACGACTCCGTCAGTCTTACAGCTTTCTTACCTTCACCCCAGTGACAAGTGGACAACGCTGCTTAAGTCTCCTCCCTTCTTGGCATGTAGCCTGACCCCCTTGGTCAGCTTCTGTCTGCTTCTGTGTGTCTATCTTTGCACCAGGTGCACACCTGGTATATGTGGAGGCCAGAAGAAGAAATCAAGTTTCCCTTGTACTGGAGTTACAGGTGATTGTGAGCTGCCATGTGGGTGCTGGGAATTCAACTGGGGTCCTCTGGAAGAGCAGCCAGTGCTCTTGACCACTACGCCATTCTTCCAGCCCTTTTTAATGGTTTTCAAAATGTGTGTCATGTGTGGTGTGTAGGCGGGGGTGGGGGGTCATCCCACAGCATGCATGTGGAGGTCAAAGACACCTGTGGTGAGTTGATTCTTTCTTACCATATATTCATGGGATCAAACTCTGGTCATCAGGTTTGCATGACACTTACTTTTACCCATATGAGCCATCTCAGCAGCCCTGGCCAGCTGCTTCTAGGGAACAAGGACTACACAGTGAGACCCTGTCTCAAAAACAAACAAATAAATGGAAAGTTTGTTTCCTCTTCTTAGGACCAGTCTCAACTTAAAATTTTTGTAGTTTATCTCAGTATTAAAAGTCAGTAGTCACAAGGCAGTGAGGCACGTGCCTTTAATCCCAGCACTTAGGAGGCAGAGAGAGGTGAATTGAGTTGGAAGCCAACCTGGTCTACCAAGCAAGTTTCAGAACAGCCATGGCTACAGAGAAACCCTTTAAATTAGACAGGCTGATTTAATTCCATAGTTTTTCTATTATCATTGGATAATAGATGTGATAGTTATGTCCTTCTGCAATTGTTGTTCCTTTCTCATTAGCATTTAGAAAATTCAAAGTTAATAAGTCATTATGCAGTCTATTTCTGGGTGTCTTTATTTAGAGTTCAATTTGGTCTTTCTATAACTTCCTGTCCTGTAGGATTGTGTGGTATACCTTTAATGTGCTTTATATGTAATAATCAAAAAAAACCAAAAAAACAAAGATCTTTCATTTTACTAGAGGTTATGCTGGATGGAGCACAGTCACTCTTAATTTGTGCAGGTTACCTTGATGACCACAACTTCTAGGAAACGTATGATTACCAAATTAGCCTTTTCCAAACTCAAAGCAGTTGCCCATTGAAAACCTGGATAGGTATCAGTGGTGTGGTGTGCATATTTTAATTTTCCAAATTATACAAAATGGAACACATCCATTTGCCAGATTTCATTCCTTTGAGTACCCTTTGGGTTGCTTCCTGCAGGTAGTAGAGTTTGGTTATATAAAAAATAACTAGGAAGAGGCAGGGCAGGTCGCAGGTGGCTTGGCGGACACGCCCCCTCACCCAAGGCCCCCTCCGAGCCTCTTTCCACCACCTCCTTGCCCCCTTGCTTTCTTTGGTCAGAGAGGGCCAGTGCGAGAAGATGGCAAAGACATACGATTATCTGTTCAAACTGCTGCTCATCACCGACTCCGGCGGCGTCAGTAAAACCTGCCTCCTGTTCCCCTTCTCTGAGGACGCCTTCAACACCACCTTCATCTCCACCATCCGGATTGATTTTAAAATGAGAACAATAGAACTCAATGGAAAGGAAATTAAGCTTCAGATGTGGTACACAGCAGGTCAGGAAAGATTCCTAACAATCACAACAGCATACTATAGAGCAGCCATGGGAATTATGCTGGTCTATGACATCACCAATAAAAAGTCCTTTGACAATATTAAAAACTGAATAAGAAGCACTAAAGAGCTTGCCTCTTCAGATGTTGAAAGAATGATCCTGGGGCCTGGAGAGATGGCTCAGGGGTTAAGAACACTGAGTTCAATTCCCAGCAACCACATGGTGGCTCACAACCACCTATGAGATCTGATGCCCTTTTCTGGCCTGCAGCATACATGGAGCCAGACACTGTACATAATAAATAAATAAATAAATCTTAAAAAAAAATGATCCTGGGTAACAAATGTGATATGAATGACAAAAGACAAGTGTCAAAAAAAGAGGGGAGAAGTTAGCAATTGACCATGGTTTTAAATTTTTGGAGACAAGTGCAAAATCCAGCACAAATTTAAAGAGGCATTTTTTACACTTGAATGGGATATAATGACAAAACTCAACAGAAAAACATGACAGCAATTCATCAGGAGCCAGGCGGGCCAGTGAAAATAACAGAAAACCTATCTAAGAAGACAAGTCTTTTCCGTTGTTCATTGCTTTGATGAACTCTTCATTTCTGAGACACTGCAGTGTACCTAAAGGGCCCTCCCTGCTTCTCTGAGAGCACAGGTTACCCAGCCTCAGAGCCACCTCGCCCAACTGCTGCGGAGAGCACCATGGAACTCTAGGCCTCTCAACACAGAACACCAAGTGGATTCCAGCCACATGACCTAGCAAAAGAGCAAGCTCCTTTCCTCAGACAGGGAAGCAATGATGTGGAGACACATGCAAGACTTAATTGGTTTTTCCTTGTTTGACTGCCCGTCCTGGAAGCTGCTATCTTTCTTCGCATATGAGTGTCAGTCTTTCTGTGGTACAGCATAATCTTATACTCCTAACTGAGCACTTTAGTGACATGAAATTCTAGACTTATATATTTGGGGACATTTAAAGACAGCAGAATATTAAACAGAGGTTGATATACTAAAATTAAAGATATATGGCCTGGGATATATGACCAAAAGTTCCTCTATTGGTAGCATTTATTAAAGGGCTTTGATTTGCAGTGTTCTTAAAAACCATTAAATTCTGATTAACTTTTTAAATTCATAAAAATGCCTGTTTATTCACAGAGGCCATATCACTTTCATCTTTCAGGTGGTTATCAATTTTGCTCATCCCTGAGTAGCTGTTTTCTTTAAGATGGCTGCCGCTGCCTCCTCTCTGGAAACAGCATGTAGAAAGCACTCTAGTCTCGCTGTTTCTTTTAGTGTTTTTTAGTTTTTGTCAAGACAGGGTTTCTCTGTTGCTTCGGAGCCAGTCCTGGAACTCATTCTTGTAGACCAGGCTGGCCTTGAACTCACAGAGCTCTGCCTCTGCCGCCTCCCAAGTCCTGGGATTAAAGGACTGTGCCACCACCACCCAGCTAGTCTCACTGTTTATGAGGGTCATATTTGCTGTCCCTTTTCCTGCCTGACTTCTTGTCATTATTTACTTATCTAAAACTAATAATATATGTAAGAACTGTTGTGTCTGTATGTGAGCTTCATGCATTGGGATTTCACATAGGGAAATTGTCATTAGGGCTTTATTTTCTTTCTTTCTTTCTTTTTTTGTTTGTTTGTTTGTTTTTTGAGACAGGGTTTCTCTGCAGCTTTGAAGCCTGTCCTGGAACTAGCCCTTATAGGCCAGGCTGGCCTTGAACTCACAGAGATCCTCCAGCCTCTGCCTCCTGAGTGCTGGGATTAAAGGTGTGCCTCACCACCACCCAGTTTAGGGCTTTATTTTTACACCCAGCTATGGTCTTATTACACCAGAATATGTAAATATTCTTTCTTAGATTTACCCATTACCTTGTATTACCCATTTCTTAACTATAGTCCCCATCTGTGAGAGAGTTAACAAAGGTTAGATTTATATTTCAGTTTGCATAAAACATACTTATATGGAGAGAAATTAGACATGCTGGTGTAAGATATAGCTCTTATATGTCCACGTGCAGTAAGAAGCCCTGCGACTTCCCTGACCGCTGTGCAGGGAGATCACTTCAGCAACATCTGAAGATAGAGGCTAGAATAGGTTCCCAGTGAAACATTGTACAACTAAATGATTTACATGCTACTTAGTTACAGTACACTTCACTGTCTGATACCCTCAGACTCTCTTTGAAACTTCTGAGTCCAACTATTTTTTTAAATATTTATTTATTATGTATATAATATTCTGTCTGTGTGTATGCCTGCAGGCCAGAAGAGGGCACCAGACCTCATTAGAGATGGTTTTCAGCCACCATGTGGTTGCGGGGAATTGAACTCAGGACTTTGGAAGAGCAGGCAATGCTCTTAACCACTGAGCCATCTATCCAGCCCATATATGTTGAAAATAATGATTTTTTTATCCTATTTGGTGTTTAAAAATATATATAAAAGTGATTAGATCTAGCAGTCCTACAGAAATCTTGTCTTTTCATTAGAGCACATACGATCCAGGTTTCAGCTCTCAGACAGCCATTGCTGAATGTATAGGACCCAGCCCTTTGCATTTAGGTTTTGTAGTTAGAGATGTGGTGTGGCTATCTAGGCCAGAGCCAACCGAAAGTGACAGATCTGTTCCCTGCTGAAACTCAAGAAATTTAGATTTCTCTAAAAGTGTATGTGCACACGCATGTGTGCACATTATTGTGATCTTACAGATGGGCTACATGGAGATTTTGCAGCAGTATTTGTGCGTCAGTGGCTGCACTTTATTAATATTATGCTAATTTTTTTGACAATAGTTGGACTCAGAAGTTTCAAAGAGAGTCTGAGGGTATCAGACAGTGAAGTGTGCTGTAACTAAGTAGCATGTAAATCATTTAGTTGTACAATGTTTCACTGGGAACCTATTCTAGCCTTTATCTTCAGATGATGCTGAAGTGATCTCCCTGCACAGCGGTCAGGGAAGTCGCAGGGCTTCTTACTGCACGTGGACATTTTATGCAGTCTTTGTTATAAATTTCCTTTGAAGGACTGTTTTTTTTTTAATTATGCCTCATTTAGCTAACTAATATTCTAATACCTGGAAGAAAAACAGTGAGCCAACCTCTAAGCATTCAACAAAGTTTAGACAGCATGCTTTATCTTGTTTTGAACTGAAGACATCCTTGGAAAAGAGAAATTGACACCTTAGTTTTAAATAAAGCATGCATGTCAATATCTAGTAGCATACAAAAAAATGTTACTGCCCTGTCCGTCAGTGAATTTAGTTGTGCAATATACAATGGATTGTTCCAAGTAAGAAATGATCACTGCAATTTAAAGGCTCCAAATTCTGAGAATCTCTGTTAGAGCTTATGAAGTATCTTCCTCTGAGCAGTACAACAACAAATTAGCAGACTTTCTCTTCAAGCTTATGACTTAGATGCTTTTAAAAATATATCTTGATCTTTAAAGATGAGATTCTAAGCCTAGAATTTTAAAACCGCATTTTATTATGTTGGTTTACTGATCTCAAAATTTCTTCAATTCAGTTTTTTAGACTTCAAAAAAACCTAAACAAAACAAAGAACCTTCATTTATGTTTCTCATTACACCCAGTGGCAGAGAAGACTGTCTGAAAATGAAATCCTTTGCTTCAGAAGGACATAGCAGGTCAGGAGATACTAATAAAATTTATGAGTACCATGTTCATTAGAAAGAAACTAAATGACTGAGTATAGAAAAGAAAATCAGCAAGCATTTGTTTTAAGGATTTCCACATTTTAACTTTGTGTCTTGAGATGTGTGCCATATGCCTGGAACTAACAGAACTTTGTATTTCATTCTTGTACCTTTTTTAAGAGTGAACTTCTGATTGTTCATTCCAATGGTCTTACAGATGGGTTTGTCGTGACTGCAGCTGATGCTACAGTTCCCTTAATGCAAACACTGTGAACTGTCTGATGAAAATCATGCCCCCATGGGAACTATAAAGGTTTTTCATAGACTTGTGTGCTTAAACATATTTTCCTTTGCTCCCATGGCTTACTGTGGAAAGCTCCTGTGGATAATACAGACCTGTCTTGTGGCTGGTCTGCTGAAGCCAGGTCATTAACTATACTGATACTGAAGCTGTGTTTTTAAAAAAATGGATTTTATTCCAGGTGGACTTTTTTTTTTACAATAATGTTCATCTAAAATAAAAACTACATAATGAAAAAAAACTACATTCCATTCCATTACAATTTTCTTGGCTTGTTCCCACGTAATGAAAAAGGTTTCTTTTGAACCTTTGTTATTGACATGATGGGTTTTGTTTTTCTTTTTCTTTTTCTTTTTTTCTTCTGAGGCCTCCAGCGCATTTCCTATCAATAGTTAACCAGTTTCTTCATTACTTTTTGCTAGAGGCTCCTGGCAGACCTGTATGGGATAGGATTATGTGTTATATATTTGGGACAATTCATTTTCCTAGTTATTTCTTATAACTGAATAATAAAGTCAGTTCTGTTTCATCTGGTATAAATTCAGCAGTTTCAATATGTAAAACAACTCTTTCAGTAACTATGTTGAGAGGTTCTTTAAAATCCCTTTGTACCATGAGAATAGCATATAATTCTGATTTTTGTACAGACACATAAGGCCTTTGATCCACTTTTCTTAAATTTTGTGATTTGTAGCCTGCCTTTCCTGATTTGTTTGTATCAGTATAGGTTGTAAGGGCTCCAGTTATTGGTATGTCCCATACAGTGCGAGGAAGGATCCAGTTAATTCTCTTCATAAGTTAAATTCTCTTGCTTTTGGGATAGTTGTTGCTAATCTCTCCCTAAAAAATTACTGCAAATTCTTTGCCAGGATCACTTTCTGCTCATAATTTGTCAATTTCATCATTAGTGAATGGTACTACAATTTCTGCTAGGTCTATTCCAGCTAATTGATGAAGTCTTAATTTTTTCCTTTAAAATTAACTCAGAGACCTTTTCCACACAAGTTTTTAATTTTTTACTTGGTTTTTGTGGTTAAAAGATTCATTCTAAGATAATATCTTCCCTCTGCATTAAAATTTTTGTAGGGGAATGGTTGGAAGGTAATATGACCAGAATGCAGTTAAGCTTCAGATCCACACAATCCATATGTGCCTTCTGTAACTTCTCTTCCACAAAAGCCAATTTTTTGTCAGCTTCATCTGATAATTCTCTTGGACTGGTTAAATTCTTGTTACCACTTAAGGTTTTTTTGTTTTGTTTTGTTTTGTTTTTTGATTTTTTGAGACAGGGTTTCTCCGTAATTTTTGGTTCCTGTCCTGGAACTAGCTCCTGTAGATCAGGCTTGCCTCGAACTCACAGAGATCCGCCTGCCTCTGCCTCCCGAGTGCTGGGATTAAAGACATGTGCCGCCACCACCTGGCTCCCACCTAAGGTTTTGAACAAATTCCTCAGTTTGTTTTTCATCCCCAATAGGACATGTCTCTTACCAATCTCTGGAAGTCATTAAGAGTCTGTAGTTGATCTCTCCTAATTTGCACCTTTTGGGATCCAGTTCTTTTGTAAACCTATTTTATATTTTAAATAATTAATAGAATCTCTTTGTATTTTTCAGGACCAATTTGTAATCCCTAAGAAAGCAAAACTTTCTTTTTTAAACATTCTTTCTAAAGTATTTACATTTGAATCAGCTAGGAAGATGTCATCCATGTAAGGGAAAATTATGGACTGAGGAAATTGATTATATATCATTTTTAATGGCTGTCATACAAAATATTGGTGCAGGGTGGGACTATTTTACATTCTCTGTGGGAAAATTTTCTATTTGTTGGACTCTAGCGTCCAAACACCGAGGAGGAGTCGCCCCCAGAGACCATCTCACACCCCACGGCCGATGCAAAAGCATGAGGATTTTATTAATTCTGTCATGACAGGGTCCCTCAGCATTCGGGAAGCCAAGAGACCTCGAACAGCTGGTACAGTCTACTTTTAAAGGGGCCACAGAAGCAAGGGGGCTTGTTCTTTGACTATTCTGATTGGCTTATTCGAAAGGGCTATTACCAATAATTGACTGGAGAGCTGTTGCCAGATCAGATGAGGTAAGAGGTCATTTTGACCCCGTTTCCCAGGGGACCGAACCAAAACATAACGTATATGGGTAATTGTTCAGGAACTGAGTAAGTGCTAGTGTAGCTGTTAGGTCCTTGGTTCCCTGGGGAGGAGGGGAAGCACTATGGCACAGAGGCTGAGAGGATTCAGAATTGTCAAAAATGGCTTCAGGATTGTCTTAAAGTCTTACATATTGATCTCTCTTAACATTCTGAGAATTAGGGGCTGGAGAGATGGCTCAGAGGTTAAGAGCACTGACTGCTCTTCCTGAGGTCCTGAGTTCAATTCCCGGCAACCACATGGTGGCTCACAACCATCTGTAATGAGATCTGGTGCCCTCTTTGGGTCAGCAACCATACAGACAGTCAGAACACTGTATACATAATAAATAAATAAATAAATAAAGAAAGAAAGAAAGAAAGAAAGAAAGAAAGAAAGAAAGAAAGAAATCTTTAAACATTCTGAGAATTATTATAAGTAAATACCATGAAGGCAAATTTTTCTCTGTGTTATAGGTATAGTGAAGGCACCATTTTTTAAATCAATAACTATGAGTGGCTATCCTTTAGGTAATGAGGGATTGCAAAGGAGTACCAGACTGTAGAGAGCCATTACCTGCATCACCTTGTTGACAGCTCTTAGATTTGTCACTACTCAACATTTTCCAGATTTCTTTTTAACAACAAATACAGGAGAATTCCAAGGGCTGGTAGACTCTTCAGTGTGCTGAGCATCTAGCCACTCCTGTACCAGCTGTTCTAAGGCTTGCAGTTTCTCTGTTGTTGAAGGCCTTTGCTCAACCCTTTACAGTTAGGACTGTTGGTGCCTCTGAATGGTCGCTGACTGCTTTATGGTACCTTCTAATACTTTGCCCGGAAACATACATTAGTTTATGGTTTGTTTCTAAGATTGGAGGAATGTTGATCTGGGTATTCCATTTCTGTAACAAATCACATCCCCACAAATTTATTATTGTTAGCTACATAAGGCTTTAATTTTCCCCTCTGTCCTTCTAGCCCTATACCTTTGACCCATCTTGCACTCTGTTTTACCTGAGATAGTGTTCCATTCCCTAAAAACTGAACAATTTCCTCCTGAAGAGGCCAGTTTGGATGCAAGATTCTAGAGCACTATGATTTCTTTCTTTAAATATCTGGAAATCACCTCTCCTTCCAAGCATCATCATGGTCATGAGATTCAATATTGATTGTATCTCAGATCTGTTCACCCAAGAGTACTGATCTTGCCTTTAATGGCCTGATTACTCCCTTTGCATTGTACATTATCGTTTTCAAAAGCCAGAGATACAATTATAATTTATCTAGCTTCTGAATTTGGTATTATTCTGTTTACTGCTAAAGTCATTCTTTGTAAGAGATCTGTGAAGGTTTCCTTTGGGTCCTATATAACTTTTTAGTAAATGACTCAATTGTCTTTCCTATTTCTCCAGTTCTGTCCCAAGCATTCAGAGCTGCTGTATGGCATACAGCCAAGTTGTGGTCATCATAGAGATTGCTTTTGTACACTAGCATAATCTCCCTGTCCAAGAAGTTTGTCTTGGGAGATTTCCATTCCTCTAGCCTTACTTTGTTGCCTCATCTACCAGGTCCTCCATTGTAATTGAGAACCAGGCTCCAAGCTGCTGTAGCCAAGTCTCTCCAGTCTTGAGGAATAATTCTATCACAAATTGACCATGAGTTTAAGATCTGATTCACAAAAGGTGAATGCATGCCATGTGAGACTATTGCTTCCTTAAATTTCCTTAAATCTAACATTTCCATATTCAGCTCTTGCACAGCCTTGGGGATATCTATCATTTGTCATTTGTTTTTGTAGGGTTACTGGATAAATTTAAGCTGGCTATTTGAAACCTTAGGCTGTTCCTCTCTAACCTTAAAGTGCAATGCTGAGATTGGTTCCTTTAAATTCCTCTGTCTGGATCTAAATATCTCTATGATCTGTTTTAATAAGTTTTCTAAGTCCTGTATCATGACACTCATATCAACCATCTTTTTAAAGGATAAACCAAGATTTATCAAACCAGCAATAATCATTATCAAAATGATCATTAACATTATGCCAGTCTCGATTCAGTTGATTATCCCTTCACTTAATTGTTTCAATTTTAAAATATCACACAGAGACCTAACTCCATCCATCATAATAGTGTTTTCCATTTTTTAATGTAGAAAAAATTTCTTTTAACTAATACTTTCCTATAAGAATTCTGTAACGGCGTAAATGAATGCAGACAGATTGTAAAAATATATATACAGCTTTAATGGCGAAATAGACTTACAGAACCACAGTTCCTGCGGAGACCAGGAAAGCAGAAGGGTTGGCTGGGAGCACGCTTGCCAAATTTGTAGGCAAACATTAGCCCGAGGCGAACATGCCCCCCAAGGGGCGGGACTTATCCCTACAGAATTCTCAATTGTTTCACTAAATTTGTTGACAGTGATGGTGGAATGTGAGGCATGTCTGGGAGGAGACCACCAGCAGTGCACAGCCTAAGGACAGCTGCAGCTCCTTGTGTGGAGAGGGGCTTAGGGAAAACCCACAACCCTAGGGGGAGAGACCCAGCTGTCTAAAAACTGCACATGGGATTGTGTGGAAGAAGCACGTGTGTGGGAGCTGTCCTATAGCAGAACCAGCTGGTCTAGGGCTGGTAAATCCTATGGCATTTGGAGGCCAGGTGTTTCTGAAGTTTGGGTGGCAGCTGGAGGCTGTTGTAGAGAAATACAACAGGAAATTCCCAAAGTCACTCAGAGGCTTAAGGGTAAAAACAAAAGAAAACTTAACCACTGTAACAATGACTCCAGCAGGAGTGCCCCCCCCCCAAAAAAAAAAAAAACATTTCCAGTGTGTGCCAAGGGCTACAAGGCCAGAGGCAGGTGGCCCTAAAGCTGGATACCAGCTGTTGCATGAATTCTAATTAGTCTTAATAATAAAAACCCGGAGTCAGATATTGGGATAAACGCTGAAAGATCAGAACCAAAAGGACACGCCATAGCCAATTCTTACCTTAGTAATTTTTCAACCAAAAAAGGGCCAAGCTTCTGCCTCCTCCCTTTGCCCCATCTTAAAACTTTCTGTCTGTCTTTCTGTCTGTCTGTACAGACCTGCAGGCCTCTATGGTTAACTAGTGACTGGCTCTGCCCTCTGATCTTTAGGCACTTTTTATTTGTTAAAACACAAATAGAATATCACAAATAGAATAACAAAGCTGCATGACAGCCACCAAAGGAAAAAAAGCTGGCGGGCAACATTCCAATGAACAGGTATTGGGTAGAGCAATAGGAGAGAAGGAGCAGCACTGTGGTTCGTGTACTGTGGAGAGAAGCCCATCTGAAGGTGTGGCGGTTTTGAGGAACAGACTAATAGGAGTTTCTTGGTCATGCTGCTGCTGGGTCTACACTAATCTGAGTGGCCTCTGCTGCCACCTGAGGTCATGGTTGAAATTACCTGGCACGAGTGAGAAGGAAGCACAAAACAAGTAGCAAACCTGCTTAGGAGGTTATTAGAGGAGAAGTGTACAGGCCTGGGGAAGTCCATGTGCAAAGAGAGGGAGAGAGAGAGGGCTGAAGATGGCCCATCCAGCTTTTAAAGGCTGCCTAGCGCGTGCGCACAGGGGGATGACAAAGCCACGTCATACACAGATGACAGAACTCACGCATACACACAAGGTTTACGTAGCTGCTGCCATATGTAGGGATGCAACCATGATGCGCATGGGTCATGCAGGGCCTTTTAAGGTCCCCAGGGCGACTAGGTATTTTTACCTGAGGGCTTGTCCGCACATGTGTGGCCCTGGAACCTGGAAGTGCCAGCCCTGCTGGTTGACTAGAATCATAACAATGGTGACATTATGTCTAGCCTGAACTGCATCTGAGGACCATGTCTGTGTCCATGGCCCTATTACCACCCCAGTTCTGTGCTGATTGATACCAATGGTCAATGTTATCACCAGGGTACAGAGGAGAGCTGGCCCCCGTGGCCTGGGCACTGGAGAGCTGCCCTTGACCCCTTCCAGAGAGAGGCCTGACCAGTGGAATCCCAGACAGGCTCATATTGAGGTCTTTGACCTGGCCCATCCAGCGTCTATCCCACATGTGACCTGTAGGAGCATGTGAAGTGACCAGTGCTATAAAGCTGCAGCCGCAGGATCTCCATAATTCCAGGCAAAAGAAGTCTAGCCTAGAGAAGTTTCGGTGAGGATCCTGTGTTGTTGGTGTACCAGAAGCCAGAGGCCTTGAACCAAACCAGCAACTCATTGCAGTGGACATTGACAAGTTGTGCTTTTTGTGGAAAGGTGTGCTTCATGACACACCGCTCTCAAGATGGAGGACTGAAGTTATGCTGTTGTTTTCGTTTTTGTTTGGTTTTTGGATTTGTTTGTTTGGGTTTTTTGGTGGGGAGGGCTACAAGGACGGAGGGTGGACATGGAAGGACTGGGAGATGAGTGGGTTAGGGCGCAGGATGCAAAATTCCCAAAGAATCAATTAAGAAACTATGTTAATATATTTTTTAAAAAGCAGTTCAATTTGTAGGGGGAAAAAAGTTAATAGGATCTTAAATTCACGTGTACTTTCCCCCTCTTTGTGTAGCCCTGGCTGTCCAGGAACTCATTGTATAGACCAGACTGGCCTCAAAGAGATCTGCCTGCCTCTGCTGCCTTCTAAGTGCTGGGGTTAAAATGGGCATAGGTTTTTTTGTTTTTTTCCGAGACAGGGTTTCTCTGTGTAATAGTCCGGCTGTCCAGAAACTCCTACCTCTGCCTCCTGAGTGCTGGGATTAAAAGCATGCACCACCTCAGCCCAGCTAGGCTTTTTATTTTAATTATGTATGTGTTTGTATCTGTGTGTGAGTATGTTGCATGTTCAGCAGCCAGATGAAGATGTCAGATCTTGTGAAGCTGGAGTTACAGGCAATTGACCACCCAATGTGGGTACTCAGAACCAAACTTCGGTCCACTTTGGGGGGCCATCCTAACCAGTGAGCCATCTCCCCAGCCCCCTGCATGTTCTCTTCTTCCCCTGTCCCTTTAAACTGTTTTGTATGTCTGTGCTTGTGTCTATATATGTGAAGTATGGTCCTGAATTCTGGAATGCACATTACCCAGTGTTCATCTAAAAGTCAGAGAAGCCAGACATGTGGCCCACACCTTTAATCCTAAAGAGGCAGAGACAGGCAAATCTCTGTGGTGTGTGTGTGAGTGTGTGTGTGTGTGTGTGTCTGGAATTCAGAGATGTGTGCGTGTGTGGTGTGTGCGTGGTGTGCGTGTGTGTGTGTGTGTGTGTGTGTGTGTGTCTAAAAGCCAGAGGCACCTGGGTGGTGGGGACACACCTTTAGTCCCACCACTCTGGAGGCAGAGGCAGGCGGATCTCTGTGAGTTCAAGGCCAGCTTGGTCTAAAAGAGTTAGTTCTGGAACAGGCTTCAAAGCTACAGAGAAACCCTGTCTCCAAAAACACAAACAAATAAATAAATAGATAGATTAATAAGTCAGAGTGGTTCTCCTTCCACCATGGATTCTGGGAATCATCATGCTGGGTGACATGTATTCTTCAGTTATGTAAATTCAAGAATGTCCTTTTTCATTTTCTTTTTATTATGTTGTTTAATTTTGAGTGTGGGAATATTTTCCACAACGCTGCATAGAACAATTTGTAGCAATGCATTCTCTCTCTTTCTAGCATGTGAGTTCCAGGTATGGAATTCAGGTAGTCAGACTTGATGGCAGGTAACTTTATCTGTTAGCCAGTCTGGATTTCTGCCCCTCACCCTTTAGTTGTTTTAGATTTTGTTGTTGGTGTTGTTTTGTGTATAATTCTTTTTCCCGGATGGATATATATTTATCACGTGTACCTGGTGCTTGCAGAAGTCCAAAGAGGGCATCAGCTCCCTGAAACTCGGTTGTAAACCCTGTCCTCTGCAAGAGCAGCAAGAACTCTTAACCACTGAGCCCAGTAATTAAAAACTCCTTAGTGTTTATTTAATTTCATTGTGACTTAGTGATTTCAGTTGTAATTTTGCCTTATTTGTTTTCTAGATATGACTATAAATTTTTTTTTAATTTATTTATTATGTATACAACATTCTGCTTCCCACACACCAGAAGAGGGCATCAGATCTCATTACAGATGGTTGTGAGCCATCATGTGGTTGCTGGGAATTGAACTCAGGACCTCCGGAAGAGCAGTCAGTGCTCTTAACATCTGAGCCACCTCTCCAGCAGCCCCATGACTATAAATTTTTAAAATACATTTTGCACAGCCAGGCAATGGTGGCACACACATTTAATTCCAGTATTTGGGAGGCAGAAATAAGCAAATGTCTGAGTTTAAGGCCAGCCTGGTTTATAGAGTGAGTTCCTGGACAGCCAGAACTACACAGAGAATCCGTATCTTGTAAAGATGCTTCCCCAAAGAAAATTTATTTGTGCGTGTTGTATGTGTATATTCAGATGTGTATTGCATGTGACTATTTGGTGACTTTGTATGGACTGCTTATCAGGATAGTTGTTGAAACTGACTTTTTTATTTCAGGAAAGTACCTGAGACAGAAGAGAATTGACTTCCAGCTTCCCTATGACATCCTCTGGCAGTGGAAACACAATCAGGTACAGAGGCCTCTTTGTCCAGGTTTTGTTTTTTGTTTTTTGGTTTTTTGAATTCATAACAGTTAGGCAATAGGGAGTGCAAGTTTGTTTTCCTCTGGCTCCTTATATCTTAGGATATACTGAGACCTGCCCTTATAAAGGTTAGAGACTAAGAAAAATAATTTGCATACATATTTAATGTATACCTTACTTGCCTTTTATCATACTTCGTAATTATAGTAAGTTTTTGCTTCAATGGGCAACCTTTTGTTCTTATTCTAAGCTTTTGTTTTGGTATCAATGATTTTTGTGCTATAACAATTCTGTTTTATGCAGGGCACAATGAAGATGTACTGCCACAACACTAAAAAAAACACACACACAAAAAAACCTCAGACCTTAATTAGTTTAAAGGTATCAGAACAACACTGGGAAACTGGAAGGTGGGGTGACACATCTTTAATCCCAGTCGTCAGGAGGCAGAAGCAGGTGGATTTCCGTGAGTTCCAGACCAGTAGAACCACACAGTAAGACACTGTCTCTAAATAAAAGTTACCTCTGGAAAATCAGAAGCACTTCAGTCTCCTCTGCCTCCTTTTCTCTGGTGTTCTCTGGTGAATTGTTTCAAGACAGGCTTTCTAAATAGCCATAGCTGTCTTAGAACTCAGAGATCTGCCTGCCTCTGCCTCCCGACTGCTGGGATTAAAGATATGCATCACTGTTGCCTGGCCTCTGTTAAGTTCTTATGAATATCTTATATATTTGTGTCTTTTTATTGGGTTTGGTTGGAGGCGTTGCTTTTGTTTTATTTTGTTTTTAGACAGTGTTTTTTTTCCCTCCCTATTAACTTTGGGGAATGGGGCTTTCAACATGGACCAAAAAAAAAAAAAAAGATAAAATAAATCCTGATAAATCACTAAGTGATAGAGTTTAGTTCAATGGCTGTTTCTTTTGCAGCACACTTTAGTTCAAACCTGAGAGCTCTTTCCTCAATGTTTCATATTACCCAGGCTGACCTTGAACTTGCTATGTAGCTAAGACTGGCTTACCACCTCTGACCCTCCTGCTTTCATCTCCATACTGCTGAATTGAGATACAAGCACACCAGTAGCACGCTCTGCTTGTGGTGAACCACCATAATGCTGATTTCCTGAGATTCCCTATCAGTCACGGCAGAGAGGACAGCTCATCTTTCTATTGTCATACTACTACACTAAAACAAACCTTAGGGCTGGAGAGATGGCTCAGTGGTTAAGAGCATTGCTTGCTCTTCCAAAGGTCCTGAGTTCAATTCCCAGCAACCACATGGTGGCTGACAACCATCTGTAAAGAGGTCTGGCGCCCTCTTCTGGCCTTCAGGCATACAGACAGAATATTGTATACATAATAAGTAAATAAATATTAAAAAAAATAAAGCAGTAGCTTAAACTTTATAAAAAAAAAACCTTATACATGTTGAGGGTTTTAGGGTTTATAAGGATTTTGTGATTTTATGGTAGGGTTAATACTGAAGCTTGAACACAAAGTGTACCACTGGCCTTTACCCCCATTCCCTTTCCTTTCTTTTGATAGCGACATATAGAATCTTAAGTTACCCAAGTGAATAAGTGTTTTTTTTTTTTGTTGTTTTTTTTTTTTTTGGCTCGGGAGTCGAACCCCGGTCTCCCGCGTGACAGGCGGGGATACTCACCACTATACAAACGAGGAAAATTTGGTCTTCAGATTGATTATTTTCAGTAGTTATCCAACAGCATGTTAATTTTTTTTTTGTTTTTGTTTTTTTGTTTTTCGAGACAGGGTTTCTCTGTGGTTTTGGAGCCTGTCCTGGAACTAGCTCTTGTAGACCAGGCTGGTCTCGAACTCACAGAGATCCACCTGCCTCTGCCTCCCGAGTGCTGGGATTAAAGGCGTGCGCCACCGCCACCCGGCCATGTTAAAATTAAAAAAAAAAAAAAAGCAAATCCAAAATACATTGTTGTAACTCAGATGTTATTTACACAAGCCTATAATTCTAGTTCTCAGGAAGGGATATAGGAGAACAAAAGATTTACCTAAAAAAATTTAGGCCATCCCAGGCTCCATAGATGCTGCCTTTAAAAAAAAAACTATCTAATTCTCCATCACCCTTTTTTATTGTGGAGAAAATTAAAAATAAATCACTGTGAGATCATACCTGATTCGGAAAAGCTGAAAAACATTTGCTATGTAGCTTGTGCTCACAGTATCCTCCTGCCTCACCTTCCCAAGTGTTACGAGTATAGAGGTGTCCCATCATGCCCAATTCCCACAAATACTTCCCTATGAACAGAATGCATGGATACCTACCTTTATCTTTAGAGTTTGATGCCACACTGTCAGTTGAAGCAAAATGCTATATCAAGATTTTCTTTTCTTCTAGCTATACAAAAAACCAGATGTCCCCCTGTATAAAAAAATTCGTTCAAGTGAGTAACTTAGAAGTTATTTTTTCTGCCTTCAAAACATCAATATTCCTCCTGTCTTGACACTTATTTTTATAGTTCTATATGTTCAAAAACTTTTATTTGCTGTCTTCTCAAGATGTCTACGTTGATGTCAAACCTCTTTCTGGTTATGAGGCTACCACCTGTAACTGTAAGAAGCCGGATGATGCCGCCAGGAAGGGCTGTGGGGATGACTGCCTCAATAGGTACTGTGACTGTTTCTCTGAAACGGAGTCTGACATTGGACGCTGATGCTCATGGACTGCATAGAGTATCAGAGAGAATCTTGTGTACCAAAATGTCACCTTCTCTGGGGGAAGTTCTCAAGATAATATGAGATGATGTTGTAATCTGTTAATAACCAAAGTCTTAGGTGCCTTCTTAGCTTTCAGCATATGGTAGGCCATAATGAGGAACCGTCCAAATGAAGTGTATAATTTCCACAGAAAACTGTGCTAATAAATTATTTGCATGTATGAGCATCCACATGATCAGTGACCACTAATGAAAATGAGATGGTAAAAGTATCATCAAAGGTAAAAAGTGTGGTGTAACTCATTTGGAGGGTCTTATTTTTAGTGGGAACTATTTGATTTCAATTGTGCCAGAGCTCTGCTTCTCCTGCCTCTCTCCACGTGCTGAGCTAATGAGCATGCACTGCCAGCCTCTACTGGGTATCAAATGGAAATGCCTGGTGCAGGAGAAGGAATGAAGATAGAATTGTTGGTTTTAGTAATGCAGATAAATTTACAGAAAATAAAGAATTTAATGTTCTGAATATGGTAATACTTACCTGTTAATTTCAGCCCTGTGGAGGCTGAGATTGCAGGAACCACACAGATTGTAAGGTGCGCCGGGTGATGGTGGCACATGCCTTTAATCCCAGCACTCGGGAGGCAGAGGCAGGCAGATCTCTGTGAGTTCGAGACCAGCCTGGTCTACAGAGCTAGTGCCAGGACAGGCTCCAAAGCCACAGAGAAACCCTGTCTCGAAGAAAAAAAAAAAACAGATTGTAAGGTGCCTGCTGTACATGGTAGTTCTGGACCGGTTGGGCTCGTAGTTAGACACTGTTGTGAAAAACCAGAACCACCAATAGCCAAAGACAACTGCTTCCCCATGCCCAAGGTTAGCTCCACTGTCAGCTGGAGGAATTAGTTTTAACATGCCAGTTGGGAATCTTTCCTGGCTTATATTGCCATACATAGATATAATATATAAGTATAGTTTTATATATTGTTGATAATGAAGGTACAGATGGTGGGTTTTCAGAAAAGATTGTTTACTTATTTTTGTCTATGTATATATGCCTGTGAGTTTATGTGCACCACATGCATACAGGAACTGACAGATGAGAAGACATTGCATTTTCTTCTAATTGAACCCCATCCTTAGCAAGAGCAGCAAGCAAGCAATGCTCTTAACCACTGAGCCATCTCCCAGTATCAGTGCATATGTAGTAGTGACTTTTTTCACTCCCAGTATTTTGTTGTTTTTATTTTATTTTTGAGATAGGACCTTATCTTGTTTCTAAATCTGTGCTAGTTCTCACTATGTAGCCCAGACATGGCCGCAAACTCCAAACAATCTTTTTGCCTTGGTTTTCTTTTTTTTTTGGGTTTTTTTTTTCTTCTTTTTTTTTTAATATTTTATTTATTATGTACACAATATTCTGTCTGTGTGTGTCTGCAGGCCAGAAGAGGGCACCAGGCTTCATTACAGATGATTGTGAGCCACCATGTGGTTGCTGGGAATTGAACTCAGGACCTTTGGAAGAGCAGGCAATGCTCTTAACCTCTGAGCCATCTCTCCAGCCCCTTGGGGTTTTTTTTTTTTTTTTTTGGTTTTTTCAAGGCAGGGTTTCTATGTGGTTTTGGAACCTGTCCTGGAACTAGCTCTTGTAGACCAGGCTGGTCTCGAACTCACAGAGATCCGCCTGCCTCTGCCTCCCAAGTGCTGGGATTAAAGGCGTGCGCCACCACCGCCCGGCTTTGCCTTGGTTTTCTAACCTGTTTGTGTGTGTGTGTGTGTGTGTGTGTGTGTGTGAATGTCTCATACCTTATGTTAATAACCATGCCCAGCTACTTACAAATACTTTATTTTTTTTTAAATATATTTATTTATTTATTATGTATACAATATTCTGTCTGTGTGTATGCCTGAAGGCCAGAGGAGGGCGCCAGACCTCATTACAGATGGTTGTGAGCCACCATGTGGTTGCTGGGAATTGAACTCAGGACCTTTGGAAGAGCAGGCAATGCTCTTAACCACTGAGCCATCTCTCCAGCCCCCTTACAAATACTTTAAATACACACTTTTTTTTTTTTTTTTTTTTTTTTTTTTTGGTTTTTCGAGACAGGGTTTCTCTGTGGTTTTGGAGCCTGTCCTGGAACTAGCTCTGTAGACCAGGCTGGCCTCAAACTCACAGAGATCCGCCTGCCTCTGCCTCCCAAGTGCTGGGATTAAAGGCGTGCGCCACCACCGCCCGGCTTAAATACACACTTTTATATGTCACTGTAGTCTACAAGCGTTTGCTATCATCCATCAAGTTGATAGACCACAGAGTTGGCCTTATCTCTTTTAGACATCTAATTTATTTTCAGTGTTTTACTATTAAAGGTGTCACAGAGAAACCCTGTCTCAAGAATCAAAACAAAACAGATAAGCCATCTCACCAGCCCTAAGTAAAGATGGTCGGTTGTGGTGTACACTTTTAATTCCAGCACTCGAGAGACAGAAGCATGCATGGTCTACAAAGTGAATCTAGTACAGCTAGGCCTACATACAGAAATTCTATCTCAAAACAACAAAATAAAACGAAGCAAAAAGTCACTAGCAGGGCTATAGAGATGGCTCAGAGGTTAAGAACCTGTAACTCCAGTTGCAGTGGTTTCTGATACCCTCTTCTGACTTCCTTGGGTACCAGACATGCACATTGTTCACATATGGCAAAATACATATAAAAAAAGAAAAAAAAATTTTTAAATTATTAAAAAGTTAATTTTTTAAAAACTATTTATTTTACGTCCCGGCCACAGCCTTTCCTCAATTCTTTCTTCCCAGTCCCTCTGCCTCATCCTCTCTCTCCTAACCCCCAATTTCCTCTTCTGTCTCCATCCAGGAAAGGTCAGGTCTCCTATGAGTGTCAATAATACATGGCATATCAAGTTGTAGTTAGACTAAGCACCTTCCTATGTATTATGGCTGGGCAAGGTGACCCAGTATGAGAAGTAAGGTCCCAGAAGCCAGTAAAAGAGACAACTGTCCAGCAATATCATACATGCAGAAGGCCTAGGTTGTCCTCATGCCGGCCCCCTGGTTGTCAGTTCAATCTCTGTGAGCCCAGGTTAGCTGATTGAGACCCTCTGGCTCCTACGCTCCTTTCTCCTCTGCAGGATTCCAAGCTTCACCTAATGATTGGCTATAGGTCTCTGCATCTGCCTCCATCAGTTGATGGATAACACCCCTCTGATAACAATTGGTCGAGGCACCAATTTGGTCATAGGAAGATGACCAGTTTAGGTTACTTATCCACTATTACTAGGACTCTAAGCTGGGGTCCTCCCCAAACTGATTGCTCATATTCCCATATAATTTTTTTTTAATGTCATGAATTAGCTAGGCATGGTGCTGAACACCTACCTGTAAATAACCCTTGCATTTGTGAGGCATAGGCGGAGACTGTTGGTCCTACATATAGCAAGTTAACAGACCAACTAAGGATACATATTGAATTTTAAAAGTAAGTATGTTTTTGAAGGAGATGGTGGTACGTGCATTTAATCCCACCACTCAGGATGAAGAGGCAAATGGATTTTCAGGTCAAGGGCAGCCTGGTCTACAGGATGAGTTCTAGGACAGCCAGGGCTACACAGAGAAACCATGTCTTTAAGACAACTCAGGGCCTTTGGAAGAGGAGGCGATGCTCTTAACCACTGAGCCATCTCTCCAGCCCTGGTTTAATTTTTTTTTTTTTGTCTACTATTTATCCTTTATATGTTGTTGGCTTTTTGCAGTTTTCTTACTCCTAAGGACATAGAAAAGAAGGAGCTAAGCCAGGAGTGAGTCTCACTGGCAAGATCCTGAGCTGTCCTAGCAACACCAGAACAATAAGATGGGACCAAGTTGCTTTAAAATGTAACCACAATCCTCGTTAGTATAGTGGAAAAAAAAAAAAACAAAGAAAATGTAACCACAAGGGTGCTGGAGAGATGGCTCAGAGGTTAAGAGCACTGCCTGATTTTCCAAAGGTCCTGAGTTCAATTCCCAGCACCCACATGGTGGCTCACAACCATCTATAATGAGAGCTGGTGCCCTCTTATGGCCTGCAATTATACATGCAGACAGAACACTGCATACACAATAAATAAATAATTAAAAATAATAATAAAATGTAACCACAAAATTGACATTTAAACATTTGCCATATTAAATACATTGATTCCTTTGTATCATTTTTATTGGCATAGGTATTACTTTTATTTTTCACATGCTGGCCTATATTCAGTCCTAACAAACCTCTCACTTAAACCACTACTAGAAAATAACCCTAAGGTGGCTGGAGAGATGGCTCAGAGGAATAGAGCACTGGGCTGCTCTTCCAGAGGTCCTGAGTTCAATTCCCAGCAACCACATGGTGCCTCACAACCATCTGTAATAAGATCTGGTGTCCTCTTCTGTGCTACAGGAAACATGAAGGAAGAAACCTATATACATAATAAATAAAAATCTTTAAAAAGAAAAAGAAAATAAGCCTAATTAAAAAACATTGTCAAATGAGTGTCGTGGGAGGCTGTTCACTACAAAGAAATAAGTGTGACAGACGACAAGATGAAGGTGATAGATGCATTAGTATGTAAGAAAATCAAAGGTATTATTGAATAGATACCTACTTAGATTTTTCAATTAACCCATGATAAATTCTTCACTAAATGAAGCTATCTAACATGTGTCTTTGTCTTATATGTTGATATTATTTAAAATTGTGTCCTGGCTGCCCTGGAACTCACTCACTGTGTAGACCAGGCTGGCCTCTATCTCAGAGAGATCCACCTGCCTCTGCCTCCCAAGTGCTGCGATTAAAGGCACGCACCACCTCTGCCTGGCTTCATACACGGAATCTTTAAAACTCAAAAGATCCAGAAATTTTTAAAGGTGTGGTGATGCATGTCTAAAATTCCAACAGCTAGGAAGGCAGACAAGAGGACTGGACCACACAGTGTGATTCTCCAGCTAGCCATTCCTTCCAGAGTTAGAAATTGTTATTGTTGTGTATAATGTATATATGTGTGGGCATGTTTGCCTCAGGGCACTTATAGAGATCAGCTGATGGGAACTCTGTGGAGTTGATTCCTTCTCCTATCTTTGTAGTCAACTTGGATCAGCAAGCGTATACAGCAAGGACCTTTATCCCACTTAGCCATCTTGCCCACCATCTTAGAAACTTTTCAAAAACAAACATTCAAAAGACATTTAAACTCCTGTCGTCTGTTATATTCAAAATCTTTTGCTTGGCTTCATTTTAATTGCCTATAATTCCAGCACTCAGGAAGTTGAGTCAAGAAGATCAAAAGTGGATCTCGGTGGTTAAGAGTTACTTGTTGCTCTTAGCAGGGAACAGAGTTCCCAGAACCTACATGGTAGTTCACAAACATCCATAAATTCAGTTCCAGTGAATACAGTGCCCCCTCCTGGCTTCTGCATGCACAAAGCACTCACATGGTGCACATCCATACATGCAGACAAAACACTCATGTAACATAAAATATGTTAGTGCACACCATTAATCCCTGCACTAATGAGGCAGAGGCAGGTGGAGCTCTGTGAGTTTGAGGCCAGCCTGCTCTACATAGCAAGTTGCAGGACTACAAAAAGAGGCCCTATCTTCCTGTTTGTGTGGTATGTTTGTGCATAAAAATAAATATGCATTGTATATATATGAAAGATACATTCCAGGCCAAACTACACTATGTAGAAGACTCCAGTACTGTCTGAACTGCACAGTAAGACTTTGCTCAAAATAGAACAAATAAAACCAAAGGAAAAGTCTGTAAATCTGTAAATGGCCGTGAACGGCTACAAAACAAGATTTTAGTGTAAAGATGGTGGAGTGTTCAACAATAATTAGCATGGAAATCAATAACAGAGGGCCAGCATGATTGGTCAGCAAATAAACATGCTTGATACCAAGCTGAAGACCTGAGTTCAATCCTCATCACCTACTTTTTGGAAGGAGTGCCCAACTCCTTTGACATGTACATAAGTGCTGTGACACATAGTTCACCCCCCATTTCATACAATTAGACAGCTAATAAAAAAGTGTTACTTAGGAGTGATATTCTTTCCTCCCTGTGAAGCAGGATTTATCTGTGAAACTAGTTGACCTGGAACTCTCTTGGTGTAGACCAGGCTGGCCTTGATCTCATAGAAATTCGCCTGCCTCTGCTTCCCAAGTGCTGGGATTAAAGGCTTGCTCCACCTTTCTCTTTATTTACTACTATGTTTTCCTACTCTCAGCAATTCTTTCTCAGGTTTTTGTTTTGTTTTGTTTTGTTAAATCTATGTTCCCAGCCGGGCGATGGTGGCGCATGCCTTTAATCCCAGCACTCGGGAGGCAGAGGCAGGCGGATCTCTGTGAGTTCGAGACCAGCCTGGTCTACAGAGCTAGTTCCAGGACAGGCTCCAAAACCACAGAGAAACCCTGTCTCGAAAAACCAAAAAAAAAAAAATCTATGTTCCCAGTAGGGTATGGTAGCCTATGACTTTGAGCTTAGCACTCAGGAGGTAGAAGCAAGTAGATCCTTGAGTTTGAGTCTAGCTTAGTCTACAGAATTCCAGAACATCCAGGAATACAAAGAAAAAACCTTGTCTTGAAAAACTCAAAAACGAACGAGAACAGCAATAGGAAGTCTGGAGTGTCTGCGATCATAACACCCTAAAGGCATCCAATCTCATCAGAAAAACTAGAGGGTTGGCAGTTTTATGTAAAGCATCATCTGTGATCCAACTCAAAATAATGAAAGTTAACTTTTGAATTATATCATTTTCATATTGGATACTTACCTACTCTTGTTAAAGTTGTTTCATGGAGTAAATTTAAAAATAATTTGATGGTATAAAATGTGTGCAGTAAAAATATATTTGGTAAATTGACTACAATTATTATTTTCTAGAATGATCTTTGCTGAGTGTTCCCCTAACACTTGCCCGTGTGGTGAGCAGTGCTGTAACCAGAGGATACAGAGGCATGAGTGGGTGCAATGTCTGGAACGATTTCGAGCTGAAGAAAAAGGTTGGGGAATTAGAACCAAGGAACCCCTGAAAGCTGGCCAGTTCATCATAGAATACCTAGGGGAAGTTGTCAGCGAACAAGAATTCAGGTAAATGAAATTCTGATAAAATGATGATTCTGCAAGGTGAAGATAGTGAATTAAAGAAGTGAACTTTTATGTTACTTTAATCATTAGTGATTTGGTATCAATAGTGTGGTGGGGAGAATAGCTGCCCTCCAGTTTAATCATTGATCGGTTTTTGATTATTTCTCTCTTCTTCAGGAACAGAATGATTGAACAGTATCATAATCACAGTGACCATTACTGTTTGAACCTGGATAGCGGAATGGTGATTGACAGTTATCGCATGGGAAATGAGGCCAGATTCATCAACCACAGCTGTGACCCAAATTGTGAAATGCAGAAATGGTAAGAAAGCATAGAAAGGTGAATTGAAGTGTGCAGAACGGTAGGTATCGAGGGCACCCGAGGTTGGTCTCCTGCTATCATGCAGTTTACACACAGCATCTTGGGAAGTTCCATCTTACCAAGTCCTTCAGGAAGAGTAAGCTTTTGCTGTTTCTTTAGGTTATCTTAACTACTCCTACCAGAAAAATAGAGCAGTCGTGTAATACTGATCCTAAAGTACTTACTGAATGCTTATTGTATGTTAAGTAACCACGTTGTATATATGTCATTTTATTTAGCCAGGCTATATTTCAAACTTACTTACTCCAGTAGATTTATCATAAGAGACCAAAAAAACAAAAAAAAAAAGAGGTGAAATGAGGTTCTTTGTCTTAAATGGTCAAATCTAATTGAGAAGGAAAAGAATTTTATCAAAGAGGCATTGAAGGGCTGGAGAGATGGTTAACAGTGAAGAGTACATACTGTTCTTCCAGAGGACAGAGTTTAATACCTAGCACTTGCAGTTCTAGCTCTGCTTCTACTGGCACCTGCCCTCACATGCACATGCCAACACACAGACACATACATACATGGGACATGTCTGCGTTCCGTTCCCTCAGAAAGCCAAGGCAGGGTGACCAGTGGTTTAGAGTATCCTCCGCTCTTGCAGAGGACCTGAGTGTGGTTCCCAGCATCCACTTTGGAGGCCTTACAACTCCCTATAACTCCAGCTCCAGAGGGTAAGATTCCTCTCACCTCCCATGACAATCTGAATTTGATTGTTCCAGAACCCACATGGTGGAAGAAGAGATCCAAGTCCCACAAGCTGTCTTCTGACCTACACACACACACACTGTGGCATGCACATGGACTCACACGCAGTTAGAACAGCTTCATCTTTTTTATTTCATGAATTTTATTAAATTAAGGTGTAATTCACATACACAAAAATACAGGTTTTAAGTAATTTTTACCAATATATTCATCCACAAAATCCGCACCCCTATGTAAACAAAACATAGCAAACATTTCAGGAAGTTGAGAGACTTGAGATGGAGCTCTGTGGTAGAGCCCTTGCTTAGCAAGCACAAAAGCTGGACTTCATCCCTAGCTCTGTAAAGTGAAAGACTAACACAGAAAGAAAACAAACAGAAAGAGCAAAAGGACAGTGAGGCTGCTCAGCTAGTAAAGATGATTCCTAAATTTCTACCAAGCCTGATAACCCTGACATTTGATCCGTGTTCCCGTAGATTTTCCCACATGATAGAAGGGAAAAAAAGGCTCCCAATAATTGTCCCCTACCTCCACATGTGTGCCATGACACACACATGCACACACATATACACATGCCCAAATAAAAAAATAAATGGTTCAAAAATAATAATAAAATGAACTGGGTACGAGAGTGAACATCTTTGTTTGACATAGGTCTTTCTCTAGACTAGGCTGTCTTAGAACATGCAGAGATTCCCCCTGCCTCTGCCTCCTCTGAGTGCTGGGATTAAAATCATGTGACCTCATGCTTATCATGAATTAATGGATTCTTCTTAAATTCTTTTTTTTTTTTTTGGTTTTTGTTTTTTTCATGACTGGGTTTTTTAACTATTATGAAACTTGCTCTTCAGGCTGGCCTTGAACTCAGAGATTTTGTCTGCTTCTGTCTCCTGTGTGCTGGGATTAAAGGCATGCACCACCACTACTTGGCATAGCTTTGAGATTTTTTTTTAAATTTATTTATTGGGTTTTTGAGACAGGATCTCCTGGATTTTCTGGATCTCAGTATGTAAACCAGGCTGGTCTTGTAGTCACAGAGATATACCTTCCCAAGTGCTGAGGTTAATGGTATATGCCACTACACCCAGCTCTAAATACCTTTATTTAGGAAAAGTTAGAGGACAAGGGAATAACACATTTTCTCAAAAATGATATCATAACTAGAAACTCGGAATAGATACCTTAAGAAATTGAGTCTAGAATTAAAATCATGTACCAAAAGAAATTTGAGACCCATATCTTTACTAATAACACTTAGGTATACTTTTTGTTTATTTTGTTTTTATTTGGTTTTAGATAGGATTCCCTGTATCCCAGGCTGGCCTTGAGCTTTCCATTTAACTGATGGTGACAGTGAGGTTTTCATTAATTTGTGTGTTTGTTTATTTGTTATCGTGTATGCATACTAATGGCACAGAGCACGTGTGGGTGTCAGGGTACTACTTTTTAGACATCAGTTCTCTCTACCGTGTGGGTCCTAGGGACTGAACTCAAGTCACCAGTCTTGGTAGCAATTGTCTGTACCCACTGAGCCATCTTGCAGTCGTCAGACCTTGCCTTGAGGTTCTGCTCCTCCTCTATGTAATTCAAGTCTAAACTGGTAAAGGAGACCATTTTCGAAATGGTGGGGACTAGGGCTATCATTATGGTGAAATGGCTTATTGGGTAAAGGCACTTGCCACCTAGCCTGAAAGACCTTCATTGAGTCCGTAGGACCCAAATTGTGATCGAAGAGTATTAACTCTCTGGAATTGTCCTCTGAGGTCTTCATGTGCTGCACTCATAATAAAGTTGCACAATTCATACATGTTCAATAAACAAAAATAAAAAACCTGACAACTTTAAAGATTTTTGTCAACAACTTGAATTCCCCTTTGTAGTGAAGGCCCTAACTAAGTGATGCAGTGAAAAACAAGAGGGAAAAACGGAATGGGATGCAGAGACCTGTGCACCCAGCAGTTTGCATGGGGTGCACACCTGCGATTCTTAGGAAGGCGCTGTCTCAAAGAACCCATACCATCAAAATAGAAATTACCCGGGACTGAAATACAGGCCAAACAGTATAGTGCTTGCCTAGAATGTCCACAGCCTTAGGTTTGATCCCCAGCAACTCATAGACCACACTTTGTGGCACAGCTCTATAATCCCAGCGCTCAGGAGTGGAGGTAAGGGATCAGAAGGTCAAAGTTGTCCTGTACTCCAAATGATAGTGATTGTAGACGTGGAGATTTTGGTACTGTTTTCCACTTCCAGTGTGCTAACGACCAAGTGCAAGGTAACGCTTGGACTGAAGAGGGCCCAAGTTCAGTTCCCGTCACTCACGTCAGAGAATCCAGTGTCCCTTTCTGGCCTTCAAAGGCACTTGCACACACAGGGTATACACTCCTCTATGTCCGTACACATAAAGACAGCTGAGTACAAGTATAGGTACACTCATTTAATCCTAGCGTTTGGGAAGCAGAGGCCAGCCATCCTGTGAGTTTATATCTTTATAATAACTTCATTAAAGACTAGTCTCTTGGGCTGGAGAGGTGACTCAGAGGTTGAGAGCACTGGCTGCTCTTCAGAGGTCCTAAGTTCAATTCCCAGCACCCACGCAGTGGATCACTACCATCTGTAATGAGATCTAGTGCCCTCTTCTGGCATGCGGGCATGCATACAGGCAGAACATTGTATACGTAATAAATAAATCTTTTTTTTTGGGGGGGGGGGGTTTAAGACAGGGTTTCTCTGTGGCTTTGGAGCCTGTCCTGGAACTAGCTCTGTAGACCAGGCTGGTCTCGAACTCACAGAGATCCACCTGCCTCTGCCTCCTGAGTGCTGGGATTAAATGTGTGCGCCACCATCGCCTGGCTAAATAAATCTTTTTTAAAAATTAAAAAAAAAAAAGACTAGTTTCTTAAAGCTAGGATTTGGATCAGCAGTCATTTGACTATTCTTCCAGAGGAACTGGTCCATTGCCCATGCAGCAGCTCACGATGGTCTATGACTCTAGTCCCAAGGGAGCCAACACCTTTTTCTGACCTTAGGGAGTACCAAGCACCTATATGGCACACTTATATGTATACAAACAGGCCGAACACTCACACATATTCAGTACTAGAAAAGTAAAAGTCCTTAAAACCTAAAAATAGATCTAAAGAAAGTTAGACCTTTGTGGTAAGATCCACCAAACAAAACTTTATGAACAGATAGGTCTTATTCAAGGGCTAGGTATCAATCTTCATATCTACTCGTCCACTACAAATTTTGAGACTAGCTTGAATTATGTAGTGAGACACCGACTCAGAAAAAACAGGGGAGGGTGGCTAAGGAAATAACCTTGGTTACTAGAGTACACAGATATGAGAACCTATTGACGCATCCCTAGCACCCATGTCAAAACCCAGGCATGGTGGTAACATGGTTTGTGACTAGCACCGGGTAAGTGGAGACAGGCAGATTCTGAGAAGCTTGGTGGCCAACCAGCCCAGCCAGTCAGTGATCTTGCTTTCAGTGAGAGATCCTATACATTCCAGGAGCCAATCAATAGGGAGGAGAGAAGAGGGACTGGAGATTACCATCACATATGCATGTGTGCAAAACAATGTTTCTGAGTGAAAAATAGGGCTGGCTAGTAGATAAAGGCATTTATTATCAAAGCCAAACATCCTTAGTTTCATTTCTCCTAATTGGAAGATGGGAGCCAACTCCTGAAAGTTGTTCTCTGACCTCTATAGACACTGTAGCAGATATATACACCTTAAACATAAGATAATATAAAAGAAAGTAATAGTATTTCAGCAGCATACATACTAAAATTGGAATGATAGAAGATTAATGTAGGCTTTGCTTAAAGATGTCATGCAAATTAATTAAACAGTCCATACTTTTAAAAATTATAATAGGCACTGGAGAGTTAACTCAGTGGTTAAGAATGTTTACAACTCAGTTCCCATACTAAACAGCTCACATCTTCCTGTAACTCCAACTCAGGGATCTGATGCCTCTGGCTTCCTCCTGTATACATACATACATACATAAAATTTAATGTCGTGTTATCAAGTTGACCTATAAGTTCAAATATACATCATTTTATTTTTGACAAGCCCATTGCTAACATATATATAAAACTCGTCTGGGCATGTTAGTACATGCCTTTAATTCCAGCCCAGCACTGACAAGAAGAGACAAGGTGAGAGCCATGGGCCTGAAGAGATGGCTCAGTGCTTAAGAGCATTGGCTGCTTTTCCAGGTGACTGGCATTTGGGTCCCAGCATCCATGTGGTACTCAGTAATCTGTAATTCTATTTCCAAGGGATCTGACACTCACTTCTGGCCTCTGCAGGCAGCAAGCATGCATGTGGTGAATAGATATACTTGTAGCAAAACACCCATAGAGATAAAAAATAAAATTAATTTATTTTTTAAAAATGGTTGAAAGCAGACTCATCTGAGTAAGACCCTGTCCAAAAATTTTAAGATGGTAAGTTATATATGAATTAATGCAGGGCAAATACAGAAGAAAACAAAAGAAACTAGATGGAGCCGGGCGATGGTGGCGCACGCCTTTAATCCCAGCACTTGGGAGGCAGAGGCAGGTGGATCTCTGTGAGTTCGAGACCAGCCTGGTCTACAGAGCTAGTTCCAGGACAGGCTCCAAAGCCACAGAGAAACCCTGTCTCGAAAAACCTAAAAAAAAAGAAAAGAAAAGAAAAAGAAACTAGATGGGAAAAAAAAAGTAAGGACTTAACCAAATTTCAGACCTTTAATAGTTTTCTGTCCTAAGACACATGTGATAGTAAGTTTCCAGAAAGATTGCGCAGGCTGTTTTCTTGGACTTGGGAGATACAGAAGGTAGGTATAAATACCTCAAAAAGGATTGACCATGCTTTTTTCAAACTGAATTTTTTTCAGTTTGATAAAATTAATATTTCTAAAGTTTAGCATGGTGACACATGTCTATACTCAGACATATTGGCCTATGTAGTAAACTGTCTCAGATACTCAAGAGTGGGGTGGATTGATTTCTAAGAGCACTCTCCTCACAACTAAGACAGCCCTAAGTCTGATCTCACCCTTTATCCTAGTTAGGGCTGCTACTGCTGTGATGAAACACCATGACCAAAGCAACTTGGGCAGGAAAGGGTTTATGTCACTCTGTTCATCATCAAAAGGAGCAAGAGCAGGAACTCAAGCAGGGCAGGGACCTGGAGGCAGGAGTTGATGCAGAGGCCATGGAGGGTGCTGCTGGTCTAAGAATATGGCCTTCAAAAATTATTAGGTATGTTCAAGGCATGTATAGCTCTTTGATCAGTCTTGACACCTGTAGGGGCTGCTGAGAGCAGGACTTCTAGGCTGGCTATGAACAGTGTCTCAGCCATAATGAGAGCCTGCCTTCATTCATTCATTCATTCATTCATTCATTCATTTATTTATTGCTGGCTATGAACTGTCTCAGAGCCATAATGAGGGCCTGCCTTCCTTTATTTATTTATTTATTGCTGGCTATAAACAATGTCTCAGAGCCATAATGAGGGCCTGCCTTTATTGATTGATTGATTGGTTGGTTGATTGATTGATTGATTGATTGATTGATTGAGACAAGGTCTCTTGACATAGCCCTGAAGTTGTGGAACTTATGAACCAGGCTAGCCTCAAACTCACAATGACTCCTTTTTGTTAACCAAATAAAAACAAAAGAATCTGGGAAAAGGTAATCTGGAATCATATATAGTATATGCCAAATTCTGAAGCAACCTTCCCACAGAGGCCATTGAATGCAGAATTCATGATGTTTTATACCCCTTGTGAATTTAAACTAATGAAAAAGTAAATTAAAGGGGGGATGGAAGACATGTAAAAGAATATACACATAAAACTCTGTTGTGTTTTCTCTTCTTTTTGCAAGAGTCTCACTATGTATCTTAGGCTAACCTGAAAATCAAGATGCTTCTACTTTAGTCTCCAAGGTGCTGAGGTTCAGGTAGGCAACATCACATGCCCTGAAAGATTTGTATTGTAACTATTAACTACAGTTTGTCAATAGCAGTAGAATAGGTATAGAAAGTATGGTGGGTTTTTTTTAACTTGAGTGGAAAACTATCCAGTGTGTAAAGGTACAGACTGATGTGTGCAATTCAGTGTGACACTGAGTGGAAGACTGGGTATACAAGTGTACATACTAAGACCAGGGTGTTCAGTCCAGGAGACCCACATGGTGGGGTGGGGTGGGAGGACAAAACAGAATTGACTCCCACAAGTTGTCCTCTGACCTCCATGTATAGTTTATGACATTTACATGCCACACACACAGAAAGATCGGTTAAAAATTTTAAAGGCAGGTGTGATGGCGGCGCACATTTTTAATCTGAGTAGTTAGGAAGTAAAGGCAGAAGGATAGTAAATTGCAGGCCAGCCTGGGTGTTAGTTACATTAGTGAGACGTCATCTCAAAGAAACAAAAAGTACAGGGTCTGGCAGTGGTGGCACACTTTTTTTTTTCAAGTTTGTTTATTTTATATCCTGGCTGCCTTTGCTATTTCCCCTCCTCACCTCTCATTTCTCCCCCTACAAACCTCCCCTCTGTCTCCCCCGATCCACTCCCCTGTTTCTGTTCAGAAAGTGGCAGGCCTCCCGTGGGTGTCAACAAAGCATGGCATATCAAATTACAGTAGGAATAAGCACCTCCCTTGTATCAAGGCTGGACAAGGCAACCCAGTATAAGGAATAGGTTCCCAAAAGCCAGCCAAACAGCCCCTGCTCCCACTGTAGGAGTCTCACAAGAAGACTAAGCAACGAGCAGCGGAGGGGAGGGCACACTCAATCATGGTTGGTATGTAAAATGAAAAAAAATTATATATATAAAACACAATGTCACATATATACTGAGGGCTATCTCAGCCCCATTCAGGCTCTCTGGTTGTTGGTTCAGACTCTGAGTTCCTGTGTGCCCAGATTAGTTGCTTCTGTGAGTTTCCTTGTGGTGTCCTTTTCCCCCTCTGGCTCGTGCAGTAGGATTCCTCTCGGCCTAATGTTTGACTGTGGGTCTCTGCATCAGTTGCTGGATGAAGCTCTTCTGGTGACAATTTGGGATAGTTACCAATGTATGAGTATAGTAGAATATCATTAGGCATCGTTTCATTGACCTTTTTTCCTCCAGTTGTGTTTGTTTCTATCCTAAGTCTCTAGCACTCCAGGCAATGTGGGCTCACTTTTGTGGCATGGGTCTCAGGCTGGGCCACTCATTGGTTGGCCATTTCCACAATTTCTGCACCACAGAGGCAAGCTGATTTCTGAGTTCAAGGCCAGCCTGGTATACAAAGCAAGTTCCAGGATAACCAGAGCTGTTACATAGAAAAACCCTGTCTTAAAAAAAAAAAATTGCTGGGCTTGGTGATATGCACTTTTAATCAGGCAGAGGCAGGTAGATCTCGGTTCAAGACCAGCCATAGCTGCACAGTGAGGTCCTATCTGAAACAATCAAAAATGCAAGGGCCCTGGTAGTGATGGTGCACGCCTTTAATCACAACACTTTGGAGGCAGAAGCAGATGGAACTCTGAGTTTGAATTCAGCCTAGTCTACAGAGCAAGTTCCAGGACAGCCAGGGATGCACAAAGAGAACCTGTCTTGAAGAAAGGGGCGGGGGGTGGAGGGGGGGAGAAGGTTGAGGAGGTGACTCAGCCATTAGGAGTCCTTGCTGCTATTGAAGGGAATGGAGTTCAGTTCTAGCAACCATGCAGGTTAGAACTAGCTGTGGCACAAGCTCCTGTGAACCTTATGCAGTGTTCTGGCTTCTGCGGTACCTCTACGTAGACACACGGCATACACCCCTCCCACAGAGACACACACATACACATCAATTTAAAATTTTTAAGGACTGGAGAGCTAGCACAGTAGTTAAGAGTACTTGTTCCTCTTTCAGAGGACCTGGGTTCAGTTCCCAACAACCACATGGTGGCTCACAACCATCTGTATCTGTATCTCCAGTTCCATGGCATCTAGTATCTACTCTGACCTCCACAGGCATACAGGTACAACATTCATACACATAAAATAAGGATATTATATTATCTGATTCCATTTATTTGAAATACAAAACAGACAAAGCTAATACATAGTGGTAAATATCAGAAAAATACAGATCTTTTATGGCATAGGTACTGACTTAGGCGCTTTCTGAGAGAATATACAGGTACGTAGATCAGTAAGAACTCAGGAAGGTATGTACTCAAGATTTGTGGCACAGGGGAGGATTTGCTTGCTTTAATATCTTTCAGTTTTGTATAGTGTGGATTTGTTTTATTTCCTAGGGATTGAACCGAGAACCTCAACTGTACTAGGCAGTTCTCTCTTATTATTTGTTTGTTTGTTTGTTGAGGAAGTTCTAGACTGTCCTCAGACTTTCTCTATAGCCAAGGCTGGCCTTATACGCCTGAGCATCATACTTTGCCACAGAAAGATGGAAATAGAAAAAAGTGCTACCACTCTTTGGTCTTGGGGGCAGCGCTTGGTTGAGGTTTTTGTTTGATTGATTGAGATGGTGTCTCACTGTGTAGTCCTTATCTGGGCTGAGCTCTTCAGTGTTCGTGGTGCACTCAGAGGCAGTCAGGAGACTATTTGTGAGGTAAGGCCAGTCTTGTCTCCATGAAGAGTTCAAAAAAACTAGGGCTACAAAAAATAGCCTTTTGGGGGCAGCAGGAATGTGGGAGAAGAGAGATACTCACTCAAAGGCCAAACCGTTTGTAATCCCACCACTGGGGAGGTTGAAACAAGAGGATAGATCACCAGGAATTTGAGGCTGTGTAAATAAACAAGGGGCTGGGGATAAAGCTCAGCTGAGTGATTGATTGTGTAACGTGCACAGAGGCCTGGCTAGGTTCAATCACCAGCACCTCATAAATCCCATGTGGTAACATGGGTCTGTAATCTTAGCTCCCAGGAGGTGGAGACAGGAGGACCAAAAGTTCAAGGTTATCTTTGACTACCTAGTGAGGTTGAGGTCAATATAAGCTCCTACATGAGACCATGCCAAATAATAATGATAATAATAGTAATAAGCTAGACTTGTTGCTGTTCATCTTTAATCTAGGCACTTAAGGTAGAGACTGGCAGATCTCTTTGAGTTTGAGGCCAGCCTGATCTACAGAGTGAGTTCCAGGCCAGCTGGGACTACACAGTGATACTTCTCTTTTTTCGGGGTGTGAGGTCTAGGTAGGGGTTTCTCACATCACTCTGCCTATTCTAGAACTCACTCTGTAGACTAGGTTGGGCTAGAGCTTACAGAGATCTGCCTGCTTCTGCTCCTGAGTGCTGGGGTTAAAAGCATGATGGCAGAAGACTCTAAAAGACATAAAAGGAAAGGAACAAGGCTGTAGTTCAGTGGTGGGGTACTTGGGTCACATACAAGTGATGAGAAGTCCCAACTTAGAATTTTGTCCTTTTCTCTAGGTCTGTTAATGGAGTGTACCGTATTGGACTCTATGCGCTTAAGGATGTGCCGGCTGGGACTGAGCTCACCTATGACTACAACTTCCATTCCTTCAATGTTGAAAAACAGGTAGGAATTTGAATTCAAGAGGGAGCCATTGAGAGTCACGTTGAAGAAGACCGTTCTTCACTCTTAAGATGTAGGTCCCACTGTTTGAGAACTCCAGAGACCACAGTGTTCTGCTGCTGTTCTTTTCTTTACTCATGTCTTTTTTTTTTTAATATTTTTTCTTTTTTTTTGAGATAGGGTCTTTCTATATATAGCCCCTGGCAAGACTACAACTTGCTGTGTTGACTAGACTGATTTCGCACCTGAAGCAGTCCTTCTTCCTTCCAAGTAGGGTGATAGCATGTGCCAGTATTCTTAGGTTTTATATTTGCTTTTGCCTGTGGGTTAATTGGTTTGTGACCAGTCTGAGGTATCCCAGGCTGATCCCCAAACTTAATTTGTAGCCTTGGGTGTTGTGATTTACCCGTAGAGTGCCAAGATTATAGGCGTGCATCGTGCATCATTACTTCAGTGATTCTAATCAGTCACTTCCCTCCCTTTCCTCCTCTCCTCTTTCTTCCTTCTGGTTTGTTGGAGTCAGGCTTCCCTCAGATATGCTGTGTTGTAGAGTAAACTCCAGATCTTCCTACCTCCATCTACCAAATGCTAAGATTATAGGGATGGGCCACCAGAATATATTTCAGTTGACTATTTGCATGTTTGCATTTAAAGTCCTTGATTCATGCTTAAAACTTTAGGGATCCAAGTCCTTAGGGCACACCCTCTGTGAACTTATAAAAAAGATATATACAGGGTTAAAAAATATTCTCTTTCCTTACAGCAACTTTGTAAATGTGGTTTTGAGAAATGTAGAGGAATCATCGGAGGCAAAAGTCAGCGGGTGAATGGACTCACTAGCCATAAAAGCAGCCAGCCTGTGAGCACACATAAAAAGTATGGACGGTTGAAAGAGAAGAGGAAGTCTAAACACAAGCTGAAGAAAAGGGTGAATCATGATCTCATGGGTTTCCCTAACCGCTGCTCTGAGTCCCCTTCAGGCACTTCCTAGAATAAGGTTCACCACAGGGTTGCGTCTTAACGTTGGCTTTACAGTTTCAGAGGGGAGATCTGATTTATTGTTTTTTTTCTCATTGTGCTGTCACCCACATGACTTTTAGAGAGGCCATCCCTCTGAAGAGCCCAGTGAAAACATCAGTACCCCAACAAGATTGACTCCGCAATTACAGATGAAGCCCATGTCCAATAGAGAGAGGTATGGTTTTTAATATTGAGTTATTTTTAAACGACTTTAAAAAGTTATATGTGTTGGAAAAAGTTTTATGTGACTTGCTTGTCAACTTAAAATATGCTGAACTTCATGAATTTGGTTTGTTTTCTACATGAGATCTTTTTGTTGTTGTTGTTGTTTTTTAAATCAATGACTTTTTTTGATTTATTTATTATGTATACAACATTCTGCCTCCATGTATGCCCGCACGCCAGAAGAGGGTGCCAGATCTCATTACAGATGGTTGTGAGCCACCATGTGAGTGCTGGGAATTGAACTCAGAACCTCTGGAAGAGCAACCAGTGCTCTTTAACCACTGAGCCATCTCTCCAGCCCTCTACGTGAGATCTTAATTCAACTATAGGAAAGGTGTGTGTGCTTTTGTTTTCGTTTTTATACAGGATCTCACTGTGTAGCTAAGATTGACCTAAAATTCCCTCTATAGACCAGGCTTTCCTCAAACTCAGAGATCCACCTGCCTCTGCCACCAAGTGCTGAGATTAAAGGTAGGTATATGTTTAAAAATCATACTTGTATATAGCTCAATGAAAAAATAAGGAACACATAGAAACCATACCCAGCTGTGTATAATTTAAACAGAAATTTAAGCGGAGCATGGTGGTACAATACCTGCAGTGATGGAGACAGGAAAGTAGGAGTTCAAGGCCATCGTTGGCTATATTGGGATCAGGGCCAATCTGGGCTACATGAGATCCTGACTCAAAAAAAAAATTAGCAATATCCATGACTTTGTTACCAACATTCAAAGATATTTTCATTTTATTCTACAGGTATTATAAACATCTCATACCATATTTATCACTGCATAATTATTGCTATAGTTGTTAGACCAACTACTATATAATACCATCCTTTAAGAATTATGGGCTGGGGGGCTGGAGAGATGGCTCAGAGGTTAAGAGCATTGCCTGCTCTTCCAGAGGACCTGAGATCAATTCCCAGCAACCACATGGTGACTCACAACCATCTGTAATGGGGTCTGGTGCCCTTTTCTGGCCTGCAGGCATACACACAGACAGAATATTGTATACTAAATAAATAAATAGGAATTATGGACTGGAGAGATGGCCCAAAGGTTAAGAGCACTAGATGCTCTTCCAGAGGACTTGAGTTCAACTCCCAGCAACCACATGGTGGCTCACAGCCATCTGTATTGAGGTCTGGTGCCCTCTTCTGGCCTGCAGTGGAGGTATACATGCAGGCAGAACACTACACATAATATATCTTTAAAAAGAAAATTAATGCACACCTTTATTCCCAGCACTCAGGAGGCAGAGGCAGGCGGATCTTTGGGAGTTCGAGGCCAGCCTGGTCTACAAGAGCTAGTTCCAGAACAGGCTCCATAGCCACAGTGAAACCTTGTCTCAAAAAACCAAAAGAATAAAGAAAGAAAGAAAAGAAAAGAAATTAATGTAGGAGAAACCCTGTCTCAAAAAACCAAAAAAAAAAAAAAGAAATTAATGTAGGGAGCACAGGTGGTGGTGGTGGTGGTGCAGCCTAAAGGTGCAGACTAAAAGTCCCAGCACTCAGGAGTCTTAAACAGGCAGAGCTCTAGTTTGTGGCCAGTCTGGTCTACAGAGCACATTCAAGGACAGCCAGGGCTACTCAGAGAAACCCTGTGTCTTGGTTAGAGTTTTTATTGCTATGAAGAAACACCATAACCACAGTAACCATTGGAAAACAGGTATTACACTATAATTCATAACCGTAGTAAAATTACAGTTATGAAATAGCAATGAAATAATTTTATGGTTGGGGTCACAACAACCATTAGGAACTGTATTAAAGGTTTTTTTGGTTTTTTTTTTTTTTTTTTTTTTTTTTTTGGTTTTTCGAGACAGGGTTTCTCTGGTTTTGGAGCCTGTCCTGGAACTAGCTCTTGTAGACCAGGCTGGTCTCGAACTCACAGAGATCCACCTGCCTCTGCCTCCCGAGTGCTGGTATTAAAGGCGTGTGCCACCACCGCCCGGCTTATATTAAAGGGTTAAAGCATTAGGAAGGTTGAGAACCACTGGCCTAGAGTGCTGCCTACACAGGGTTCCTTTTTTGCCTTGTTTTGTTTTTTCGAGACAGGGTTTTCTGTAGCTTTGGAGCCTGTTCCAGAACTAGCTCTTGTAGACCAGGCTGACCTCGAACTCACAGAGAACTCACCTCTGCCTCCCGAGTGCTGGGATTAAAGGCGTGTGACCACCGCCCAGTCACAGTAACTTTTACAAAGGAAAGCACTTGCTTGGGGCAGTGGCATACACCTGGATCCTGTTTCCTATAAAAAAGCAGGAGTGAGGGAGTGAGCCATGGGAAGCAAGCCGGTGGGCAGCAGTCCTCCATGGCTCCCTCTGATGACGAACTGTAACCTGTAGCCCAATAAGCCCTTTCTCCCCAGGTTGTTTCTGGTCCTGGTGCTTTATCATGGTGACAGTGCTTCCGTTCCGTTGCTGTCAAGAGACAACATGGCATGTTAACTCATATAATGGAAAACCTTTTTTTTTTTTAAAAGATTTTATTTATTTATTTATTATGTATAGAAAGTCTGCTTCCATGTTTGCCTGCAGGCCAGAGGGCGCCAGGTCTCATTACAGATGGTTGTGAGCCATGTGGTTGCTGGGAATTGATCTCAGGTCCTCTGGAAGAACAGTCAATGCCCTTAACCGTTGAGCCATCTCTCCAGCCCCCATAAAGGAAAACCTTTAATTGAGATGTCGACTTACAGTTTCAGAGGTTCCGTTCATTATAGTGGTGGGACATGGCGCTATGCAGGCAGACAGGGTGCTGGAGGAGCAGCTGAATGATCTTGGAAGCAGCAGAAAATGGTCTGTGTCCTGGGAGTAACTTGAGCATGGGAGACTTCTCAAGGCCCTCTCTCTCAATGACACTCCTCCTCCAACAAGACCACACCTACTATAACAAAACCACACCTCCTAATAGTGCTGCTCCCTTTAGGGGCCATATTCTTTCAGACCACCTCATCCTGTCTCAAAAAAGAATATAAGGGACTAGAGATACAGCTCAGTGGTTAAGAGCACTTACTGCTCTTCCAGAGGACCCCGGTTCAGTTCCTAATGCCCATATGGTGGCTCACAACTATTTGTAATTCCTGTTCCGAGGGAAATAATGACCTCTTCTGCCCTTCACAGGCTCAGAGCATATATGTGGAGCACAAACATGCATACAGGCAAAACAGCCATACACATAAAAATTAAAAAAAAAAAGAATGTAGGAACTAGTCATGCATGGTAGTGCATGCCTTTAATGCCAGCACTAAGGCATTAAAGTTGGAGGCAGAACCAGATGAATCTCTGCAAGTTTTAGACCAACCCCCTCTATAAGCCAGTCAAAGTCACATAATGAGAATCTAGAAATAGGGCTGGAGAGATGACTCAGAGGTTAAGAGCTCTGACTGTTCTTCCAGAGGTCCTGAGTTTATTTTCCATCAACTACAAGATGACTCACAACCTTTATAATAAGACCTTTTTCTGCCTTCTGGCCTGCAGGCATACATGCAGGCAGAACACTGTACACATAATAAATAAATATAAAAAAAGATATAGAACCTGGAAATAAACACACAAATAAATAAATAAATGATAATATAAGTGGTCATAAGTCAATACACTGCTAACATGTAGAAGTTACATAATTTGATCCGCAGTACACATAGAGAAAAAACATTGATTTGTATGTCTGTATCATTTTGATGTTTTAAACCAGGGCCTCAAGTTTCCTGCTCATACATGTCACATAAAACACACACAGATAAATAAAAATTTAAAAATAAATAAAAGTTAGGCTTGATGCAGGCTTGGCTACAAACCTTTAATGCCAGCACTCTGGAAGTGAACTACATATAAAGACCTTGTCTCCAAAAAGAAAGAAAGAAAACTAAGTTTCAGGCTAGAAGAGGTGGCTCAGCAATTAAGAACCCTTGCTTATTCTGATAAGAACTATCCCTATCAAAAGAAAAGAAAGAAGTTAGTCAGATGGCTAGATGGCTCAATGGGTTTGAATACTTTTTGTGTTTGTTTTTTGAGACAAGGTTTCTCTGTGTGGCTTTGGAGCCTGTCCTGGAACCAGCTCTTGTAGACCAGGCTGGCCTGAGATCCGCCTGCTCTGCCTCCCAGTGCTGGGATTAAAGTCGTGCACCACCACCACCGCTCGGCTGAGCTCTTTATTAAACCAATCAGAAAGTGCCTTAGCAGAGACACATGTTCACAATGTACAGAATAGAAAAAGAAGAAAATATTTTAGGAATTAGCTATTTATCAGAAAAAAAATTTCAAAGTCAGTCAAGCAATGGCAGGCAGATTTTTTATGAGTTTGAGGTGAGAGTGTTCTACAAAGCAAGTTCCAGGACAGCCAGAACTGTTAGGCAGAACGACCCTGTCTAAAAAACAAAACAAAAATGTTCAAAGTCAGTGTTATTCTTTTTCAAAGATAACAGTGGTGGGGGACTGGTCTCACGATGGGCAGATGTAGCACAAGGGGTGGCAGTGACCAGAGGTCTCAGGGAAACTGCAGTGGGTGAGAGACAGAGTTTAGGTATAGGGTTTATTCAGTGGGTTATGGAGGGACAAGGGAAGGGGGAAGAAGAGAGAGGGAGAGAGATAGCAGAAGTTACCTCTTCAGGGGAGAGAGCTCAGGCTGGAGGAGGCCTGCTTGCCTCTGCAGAAGGGAAGTTGGGAGTGGGTGGGCTTGTCTCTTAAAGGGACAGGGTACCCAGGTGACATACCAGGCCAACAGATCATAACAGTCAGGGCTGTTGAAATGGCTCAGGAGGAAAAAAAACAAAACAAAAAACAGCTGGGTGGTGGTGGCGCATGCCTTTAATCCCAGCACTCGGGAGGCAGAGGCAGGCAGATCTCTGTGGGTTCGAGACCAGCCTGGTCTACAAGAACTAGTTCCAGGACAGGCTCCAAAGCCACAGAGAAACCCTGTCTTGAGAAACCGAAAGAAAGAAAGAAAGGAAGGAAGGAAGGAAGGAAGGAAGGAAGGAAGGAAGGAAGGAAGGAAGGAAGAAAAGAGGGAGGGAGGGAGGGAGGGAGGGAGGGAAATGCACTTGCCTCGTGATTTAAGTTATATTCCCCAGAATCCTTATAAAAGTGGAAGGTCGGGGCTGGAGAGATGGCTCAGTGGTTAAGAGCATTGCCTGCTCTTCCAAAGGTCCTGAGTTCAATTCTCGGCAACCACATGGTGGCTCACAACCATCTGGAATGAGGTCTGGTGCCCTCCTCTGGTCTGTAGACATACACACAGACAGAATATTGTATACATAATAAATAAATAAATAAATATTTAAAAAAAAAAAGTGGAAGGTCGCCGGGCGATGGTGGCGCACGCCTTTAATCCCAGCACTTGGGAGGCAGAGGCAGGCGGATCTCTGTGAGTCTACAGAGCTAGTTCCAGGATAGGCTCCAAAGCCACAGAGAAACCCTGTCTCGAAAAACCAAAAAAAGATAAAAAGAAAAAAAAAGAAGAAGAATAAAAGTGGAAGGAGAGAACTGACTTCACAAGATGTTCTGTGACCTCCAAGTAGTCACTGTGGCCCTCGCACTGCCTATATGCATATCATACGTGCATACACACACACACACACACACACACACACACACACTCACACTCACAATAAATATATTGAAGAGCTAGAGCTGTGGCTAGTGGTTAAGAGCATTTTTTTTTTTTACTTAGGTTCAGGATTTGGTTTCTATCACCAATCCAACAGCTGACAACTACCTATAATCTTAGTTCTGAAAGTTCAGGTGCCCTCTCTTCTGTCTCTGTGAGCACTGCATATATATGTTCATGCATGCGTGTGCGTGTGCCCTCTCTTAATCTCTATGAGCACTGCATATGCATGTTACACACATGTACATGAAGACAAAACATTCAAACAAATAAAATAAAAATAAATAGGCTGGGTATGGTGGTGCACGTCTTTAATTCACACTTGGGAGGCAGAGGCAGACAAAATCTGTGAGTTTCAGACCAGCCTGGTCTACATAGAGAGTTTCAGATCAGCCAGAGCTACAGTGAGACTATCTCAAAATAAATTTGTGAATAAATGAATTTGTTTGTTTAGTTTGGTTTGGTTTAGTTTTCAAGACAGGGTTTCTCTGTATAACAGCCCTCTCTGTTCTTGACATCACTCTGTAGCCCAGGCTGGCCTCTAACTCACAGAGATCAGCCTGCCTCTACCGCCCCAGTGTTAGGATAAAGGAGTGCGCCACCGTGCCTTACTTGAATAAATAAACAGAACCACCCAGTTTGTATAAATAGCTGGATGTTCTGGTATACTTCTGTATTCTTAGGAGTTGGAAGTCTGAAACTAGAAGGTTACACGATTTGAGTTCAGCCTAGACTATAATAGTGAATTCAGGACCATAAATAAAACAAGATTTATACAACATTCCAAAAACCTCTGCTTTCTCATTTATTTATTTTCTTACCAAATGTTTGAAGATAATATAGGGCAATGGTATTTAGTTGTTTTGCAAGTCACACTGTCTTTCCCAAGTAGGCTTTCTTTTTTTTTCTTTTAAGATTTATTTATTTATTATGTATAAATAGTACATATGTTCTGCATGCCTGTATGCCAGAAGAGGGCACCAGATCTCATTATAGGTACCTGGGAGGTACCATGTGGTTGCTGGCAATTGAACTCATGACCTCTGTAAGAATAGCTAGTGCTGCCGGGCGGTGGTGGCGCACGCCTTTAATACCAGCACTCGGGAGGCAGAGGCTGGCGGATCTCTGTGAGTTCAAGACCAGCCTGGTCTACAAGAGCTAGTTCCAGGACAGGCTCCAAAGCCACAGAGAAACCCTGTCTCGAAAAACCAAAAAAAAAAAAAAAAAATAGCTAGTGCTCTTAACCTCTAAGCCATCTCTCTAGCACCCAAGTAGGCTTTCAAGTCTGAGTCCCCTAAGTGCTCAGATAACCAGTGTGAATTGCCAGCGTCAAATTCTGTAATTGTCTTTATTAAAAGCTCCAAACTCAGCCAGGCGGTGATAGCGCACACCTTTAATCCCAGGTCTTAGGAGTTCGAGGCCAGCCTGGTCTACAGAACTAGTTCTTGACAGCAAGGACCCTGTCTCGTCACTGTTCTGCTCACTTAGCAGCAGTGGAGAGTGAGCATGTAATAAAGTCCTACTGGATTATTAAGGAACACCCCTCTCTTTTCTTGCAGAAACTTTATATTAAAGCATCATGTGTTCTTGGTCCGAAACTGGGAAAAGATTCATCAGAAACAGGAAGAAGTAAAGCACAACCGTGACATCCACTCAACATCATTGTACACCCGTTGGAATGGCATCTGCAGAGATGACGGGAATATTAAGTCTGGTAAGGCATAGGAAGACTTATTCTTTTGTTATTTTGTTTTTTGAGGCAGGATCTCTCTGTGTAGCCCTGGCTGTTCTGGAACTCTCAGTAGCCAAGCTGACTTCAAACTTACAGAGATTACCTGCCTCTGCCTCCCAAGTGCTGGTAAAATTCTTGTGCCACCACCATCTTTCTTGGAAGACTTATTCTTAATTCTATAAAATTATTCAAAAATGATCATTTTAATTACTTTTAAAAAATCAGGATTGAAGAGATGACTCATCTTTTGGGAGCACTGGCTGACTTTCCAGAGAACCCAGGTTTACTTCCTAGCACTCTAGGAACCATAGTGGCACACTGCCACTATGTAACTCCAGTTCTAGGAGATCCAGTGCCTTCCTCTAGTCTCCATGGACACTTCATGCACAGGGTATATATGAATACAGGCAAAATACATGTTAAATAAAAAAAAAATTTTAGAGCTGGGTATGGTGGTATACACCTATAATCCTGGCACTCTAACAACAGAAGCAAGGAGTTTGAGACCAGCCTAATCAAAATACTGTGTTCCAGGCCAGCCAAGACTACCTTATTGTATCTATTTGGAGTGGGTAAATTGCCCAGGTTTTTTTTTTATTGAAGGGTATGTGTATATAAATGATGTAAGGGTTGGGTCATGTGTGCCTCAACACATACGTGAAGACTAGAGTGCTATTTCATGGAATTAGTTTTCTCTTTCTAAATTTACATGGCTTCCAGAGATTGAAGTCAGATCACCAGGCTTGCATGGGCCAGGCACCTTCACCTTCCCCTGTCTCAGTTACTTTACACAGTGATGGCAAATGCATTATGGAGAGAAAAAAATCATAACCATAAATTCAAGGACTTTGCTCACATATTTACATAAGAACTATACATCCAAAGCATCTGGTTTCCTTTTTCCAGTCTTTTTGAGTGAATGTTAGAAATACCCTCATTATTTGAGCTAGTATCCAGTCCAGAACAGATGAGATGCAGCCTTGTCTGTGCATCCTTTTGTTTTGTTTCTTTAGTTTTATTTTGACACTTTGCCTCACTGTGTATCTCTGGCTATCCTAGGACTCACTTTGTAGAACAGGCTTGCTCTGACTTATGACAGAGATCCACCTGCTTATGTTGACAGAAGTTTCTGTCTCACCCAGTCCCAAAGCTGTTCAGTCCCAAAGAAACACACAGAGGTCTACATTAATTATAAACTGGTTGTTTGGTTTTTTTTTCTGATTTTTAGAGACAGGGTTTCTCTGTAGCTTTGGAGCCTGTCCTGGAACTAGCTCTTGTAGACCAGGCTGGCCTCCAACTCACAGAGATCCGCCTGCTTCTGCCTCCCGAGTGCTGGGATTAAAGGCATGCGCCACCACTGCCCGGCTAACTGGTTGGTTTATATTAGCTCAGGCTTCTTATTATTTAACTCTTACATCCTACATTAACCCATAATTCTTGTCTGTGTCAGCCACGTGGCTTGGTACCTTTTATCACTGAAGCATTCTTATCTTGCTTCCTCTGTGTCTGAGTGAGTCTGAGTGATGACTGATGAATGAGCCTTTCCTCTTCCAGAATTCTCCTATTCTGGTGGCCGTGTCTCTACTTCCTGATTGGCTATTGGCCAATCAGCATTTTATTAAACCAATACAAGTAACAAATCTTTACAAGGTACAAGACATGCTTGTCCCACAACATGCTTCTGCCTTCCAAGTGCTAGGATTAAAATCTCACCACAACACCTGACCCATGAAATGTCTAGTGTAGGATGTGGTTGTGCATGCCTTTAATACCAGCTCTTGGGATGTGAAAGCATGAAGATCCGGGGTTCAAGGCCAGCCACAAGCCATATAGTGGCTACACCAGAGCCTGTCTTTTTTTTTTTTTTCACTTTTTCTGGACAGGGTTTCTCTGAAGCTTTGGAGCCTGTCCTGGAACTAGCTCTTGTAGACCAGACTGGCCTCAAACTCATAGAGATCCACCTGGCTCTACCTCCTGAGTGCTGGGATTAAAGGCATGCACTGCCACCACCCAGCCAAACAAGAGCCTGTCTTATTGAAAGGTAGGAAGGAAAATATTAAAAAGATCATATTCAGAACCAGCAAAATGGTTCAGCAGATAAGACTCCTGCTACCAGACCCAACAACCTGAGTTTCCCTGGGACCCATATAGTAGAAGGAGAGAAGAGACTTCTGAAAACTGTCCTCTTGTTTTCGCAAGTGTTCTGGGACATACGCACATTCACAAAGGTAAGTAACTAACTATTAAGTGGGGGGGGGGAGGCGCAGACATGGTGGCACTACCTGTAGCCCCATCATTTGTGAGGTAGAGGCAAAAGAATCAAGTATTTGAAATCACCATTGCAGGCCCGCCTGAGCTAGCTGCATGAGTCATTACACTGTCTCAAAAGAAAGAGCCAGGCCTGTGACTTAATGAATACCTATAATTGTTGTGATATGAGCGGTGGGCTGCTTCCTGCCACCCGGCTAGCTTTACCTGAAATAATTACACGGAAACTGTATTCTTTTAAACACTGCCTGGCCCATTAGTTCCAGCCCCTTATTGGCTAGCTCTTACGTATTGATCTAACCCATTTTTAATATTCTGTGTAGCACCACTAGCTGGCTTACCAGGAAAGATCTTAACCTGCATCTGTCTGGAGTGGGAGAATCATGGCGACTCTTGATTCGGCTTTCTTTCTCCCAGCCTTCTGTTCTGTTTACTCTGCCTACCTAATTTTCTGTCCTGTTAAAGGGCCAAGGCAGTTTCTTTATTTAACCAATGAAATCAACACAAAAGTCTCCCACATCATATAATCAGCACTGAGAGTGAGGCAGGCAGATCATCCAGTTTGAAGCCGGCCTGGGACACAGTGGCCTTGTTTCAAATTAATTAATTAATTAAATAACTTCTTTAAAGAGTTTTTGTTTCTTGTTTTGCACTTAGGAGACAGAGTCTGTGTAGCTCACACTAGCTTTGAACTTGCTATATACCTGAGAATGACCTTGAATACCCATTCCTCCTTTCTGTGTCTTCATAGTACTGGGATTATGACTTTTGGTCAGTTTTCTTTGTCTTAGAAAGAGTGGCAGGCATGAATGTGGAGGAGAAGACACCTTGTGGAAGTCCTGGGGCTCAAACTCAGGGCATTAGACTTTTCATCAAACTTCTCCTCCCACTTAGCAATCTCACCAGCCCAGATAAAAATGAGTTTTTTTCAGATTTTCAAATCCTTTCAGCAATTTGGTATTAGAATCTCTTTGAAGTTACAAGCCAAACAGTTCAAATCTTATAGCCATTGTACTGATTAGACACGTCTATCCCTGGACTGGTAACAATGACCCAGATCTGGGCTGGGTGTTGCCAGATTCTTGGCTTTTTACTCAAGGAATTAAAATAAAGACTCACTTGGATTTTGAAAAGTAGCAGAGTAACGTTTTTAGGGTTTTTTTTTTTTTTTTTTTTTTTTTTTTTGGTTTTTCGAGACAGGGTTTCCCTGTGGCTTTGGAGCCTGTCCTGGAACTAGCTCTTGTAGACCAGGCTGGTCTCGAACTCACAGAGATCCACCTGCCTCTGCCTCCCAAGTGCTAGGATTAAAGGCGTGAGCCACCACCGCCCGGCTCAGAGTAACGTTTTTGAAAGCTGGTCATAAGACAGGTTGGATTCCTGTCAGGAGCAACCTCAGGGCACAAGGGAAAGTGCTTGACTGTGGGCCTCCTTTCGGGGGTCAGGAGTCTCAGGAGTTTGGTTATTACGCTTGTACTATGAAAACATTTTCTATTGTAACTAACAGAACAAATTATATAATCATTTTTCTATTATACTCATTTTTATGAATCTCATTTCTAATCCTGTGTACATCCAATTGTGTATAGGCCTAGCATGGTGAATAGGGACCCTTCCCTCACAGTTCACTCTAAGTGTACATTTTGTCTTACTTTGCACGCATTCAAAACCAGTTTACTTCATAAGTGGAGTATAGTTGAAAAAACTCTTAAGTTTGATGCTTTGTTTGTTTGGTTTGGTTTGAGTTTTTCAAGACAAGGTTTCTTTGTGCAGACTTGGCTGTCCTGAAACTAGCTCTGTAGACCAGGCTGGCCTTAAACTCACAGAGATGCACCTGCTTCTGTCTTCTGAGTGCTGGGAATAAAGGCGTGCGCCACCACCCTACTAAATTTAAGGGGTTTTTTTTGTTGTTGTTTTTTGTTTTTATAAGGAAAGGGAAAACTTACTCCATTGTTCAAAGTAAGGTGTCTATGCAGTTCCATACAGGAAGGAATTTGTCACAGTTTGGGTTTTTATTGCTTTGAAGAGACACCATGACAACACCTATAAACAGAAACATTGAATTGAGGTGCTGGCTTACATTTTCAGAGGTTCCGTCCATTGTCCCTGAAATGATTTTTAGGGAACATGGTGACAAGCAGGTAGATGTGATGCTGGAGGAATTAGCTGAATTCCACATTTTACAGGCTACAAGAAGTCAGCTGACTCACTGGGTGGTATCCTGAGCAAAAAGGCTATATTCCCTTTGGGGGCTATTTTCCTTTTTTTTTTTTTTTTTTGAGGCAAGGTTTCTCTGTAACTTTGGAGCTTGTCCTAGAACTAGCTTTTATAGACCAGGCTGACCTCGAATTCATAGAGATCCTCCTGCCTCTGCCTCCCCTGTGCTGGGATTAAAGGTGTGCGCGGCCACCACCTCCCACCCGGCTTTCCTCTCCCTTCCTTGCCCCTCCCCTTCATCCCTCTTCCATGAACTCCATGTTCCCAATTTACTCCAGAGATCTTGTCTTTTTCTACTTCTCATATACATTAGATCCATGTATGTCTCTCTTAGTGTTGTCTTTGTTGTCTAGGTTCTCTTGGATTGTGAATCGTAGGCTGGTTTTCTTTGCATTATGTCTAAAAGCCACTTATGAGTGAGTACATATTATATTTGTCTTTCTGAGTCTGGATTACCTCACTCAATATGTTTTCTTGATCCATTCGTTTGCCTGCAAATTTCAAGATGTCATTATTTTTTGCTGTGTAGTTCTTTAGTGTGTAAATGTACCACATTTTCCTTATCCATTCTTCAGTCGAGGGGCATTTAGGTTGTTTCCAGGTTCTGGCCATGACAAACAATGCTGCTATGAACATAGTTGAGCACATGTCCTTGTGGTATGATTGAGCATCCTTTGGATATATACCCAAAAGTGCTATTGCTGGGTCTTGAGGAAGGTTGTTTCCTAATTTTTTGAGAAATCGCCACACTGACATCCAAAGGGGTTGTATCAGCTTACACTCCCACCAGCAATGCAGAAGTGTTCCCTTTTCCCCACAACCTCTCCAGCATAAGTTGTCATCAGTGTTTTTGTTTTTTTGTTTGTTTGTTTGTTTTTCGAGACAGGGTTTCTCTGTGGCTTTGGAGCCTGTCCTGGAACTAGCTCTGTAGACCAGGCTGGTCTCGAACTCACAGAAATCCACCTGCCTCTGCCTCCCGAGTGCTGGGATTAAAGGCCTGTGCCACCATCGCCTGGCTCATCAGTGTTTTTGATCTTGGCCATTTGCATTTCTCTGATGGCTAAAGATGTTGAATATTTCCTTAAGTGTCTTTTAGTCATTTTAGATTCCTCTGTTGAGAGTTCTCTGTTTAGGTCTGTACTCCATTTTTTTATTGGACTATTTATTCTTTTAATGACCAGTTTCTTGAGTTTTTTGTATATTTTGGAGATTAGCCCTCTGTCCAAAGTGGGGTCGGTGAAGATCTTTTTCCATTCTGTAGGCTACCGTTTTGTATTGTTGACCATGTCTTTTGCTTTACAGAAGCTTCTCAGTTTCAGGAGGTCCCATTTATTGAATGTTTCTCTCAGTGTCTGTGCTACTGGGGTTATATTTAGGAATTGGTCTCCTGTGCCAATACGTTCAAGTATATTTCCCACTTTCTCGTCTGTGAGGTTCAGTGTGGTTGACTTTAGGTTGAGGTCTTTGATCCACTTGGACTTGAGTTCTGTGCATGGTGATAGATATGGGTCTATTTTCATTCTTCTACATGTTGATATCCAGTTAATGCCAGCACCCTTTGTTAAATATGCTTTTTTTTCCATTTTATATTTTTTGCTTCTTTGTCAAAAATCAGATGTTCATAGGTGTGTGGATTAATAGTGCCACTCCCTTTGGGGGCCATTTTCATTTTAAACTACCAAAGGGTCCTATCTTACAAGTTACCTGGTGAATTATCAGAGAGGGGTGTGTGAGTGTGATCAGTGTCTAATGCTGCCACTTGTTAAAAGAAAAGTGTGTGCCTAAACAAAAAGGAGTCCCAAATTGCTAACCACTTCCCTATGATTGCCTCCTTCCATCCTAAATACATGAAAATAAGAAAACAAGCCAGGCGGTGGTGACCTATGCCTTTAATCCCAGCACTAGGGGGTCAGCCTGGTCTACATGGTGAGTTCCAGGACAGGCTGCAAAGCTACAGAGAAACCCTGTCTCAAAAAAACCAACAACAACAACAAAAATTATTTGAGCCAGGTGTGATGACATTCTATAATCCCAGTATTTAGGATGCAGAAGCAGAGGAACTGCGTATTTAAGGCCAGCCTGATGTATATGACCCAACCAGAGCAATGTAGTGCCAGGCACACTGCCTGTTGCTAAATTCACACACGCGTTTGCGTGCACACACACACACACACACGTGCATGCACTCCAGTTTGCCATCCTCCTCCTCACATTGACTTTGGCAAGGCTGTTTTTAGCAGCACTGCAAGAGAGGACGTGAGCTGGAAATAGAAAGAGTACTTCCTGCAGCTTAGACTCGGCTCACTCACACGTTTATCTAAAGACTTTTGTATATTAAGTGTGTAAGTCTAGAGGAAGACATGACATACCAGGACACTGGAGTTAGAGAAGGTTGTGAACTACCTGACATGGGAGCTAAGAATTAAACTCAGGTCCTCAACAAGAGCAATAATACAATCTCTTAGCTGCCGAGAGACTTAAGGGTGGGAGGGTGTAAGCAGCATGTTAATATAGGGAGGAGAGAAGAAAGTGAGAAGGATGGAGGCTGCTTAGACTCATTATGGAGTACATACACTTGGAGCCACTGCACTCTGTAGCATTTACCACTATATAGAAACAGTAGTGTTTTCTAGTTTTTTATGTAGGGGAAGAGAAGCAACTACCTGCCCACTAATTCTACTTAATTTCCTAAAGATATTAAGATAATAGATTTAAAAAAATAATAGAAAGAACTAGTCAGCTGGAAAAGAAAAACATGCATCAAATTCTTCATTTCTTGAACCGCTTTACACCTTCTCTTTGCAGATGTCTTCATGACCCAGTTCTCTGCCCTGCAGACAGCTAGATCTGTTCGAACAAGACGCTTGGCAGCCGCAGAAGAAAACCTGGAAGTGGCTCGGGCAGCACGCCTAGCGCAGATCTTCAAAGAGATCTGTGATGGTATCATCTCTTACAAAGGTATGCATGTCACTCACCCTCTCCTGAGAAGCCCTAGATCTCATGAACCAGCAACACTGTAGCATTATGAATTTAAGAGATGGATTTGTTCTTATTGTTGTTATTAGATAAGAGATTTTAGGTTTTCTTTTTCATGTGTTTGGGAGCCTGCACTTACCTGTGTACCACATGCATGTCCGTTACCAGCAGAGGACTGAAAAGTACATTGGATCCTCTGGAACTGGATTTACAGATAACTGTGAGCTGCCATGTGGGTACTGGAATCCTCTGCCAAAGCAGCCAGGGCTCTGCATCCTTACATTTTTAAAAAGATTATGTGTTGGGGGGAGTCAAGTTTGTCCATGTCCATGTAGTGCTCGTGGAGGTCAGAAGGTGGTGCCAGATCTCCTGGAGCCAGAGTCAGCTTACTAATGTGTGAATTAAACTCAGGTCTTCTCTTAATTGCTGAACCATTTCTCCAGCCCCATTTTCTACCTTTTGTCAGAGATGGAGAATCATAAAACAAATAACCTGGTTAGGAATTTGAACCCAAAGCATTGCACTTATCAGTGTTGTGTTTATTTTTTATAATTAAGTACTGTTTTTATAAATAATTTTTTTAAGTTAGAGAATAGGTAATCTTTATGTCTAATTTCCATCTGTTGATGAGGTAATATTGCGGTTGTAAACTTATCAGGGCTGGAGAGTTAACTCAGTGGTTAAGAGCATGATCTGCTCTTCCAGAGGACCTGGGTTCAATTCCCAGCATACACATGGCAGCTCACAGCTGTCTGCAACCATAGTTTCAGGAGATCTGACACCCTCACATAGACATGAATACAGGCAAATCACCAATGTATGTAAAATAAAGTCAAATAAATTTTTAAAAATTGTAAATGTATGGAACCAAATAGAAGACTCGAATATCAATCCACACATTTTCAAACACCTGATATTTGATAAGGAAGCAAAAAATATCAAATGGAAAAAAGAAAGCATATTTAACAAGTGGTGCTGGCATAACTGGATATCAACATGTAGAAGAATGAAAATAGACCCATATCTATCACCATGCACAAAACTCAAGTCCAAATGGATCAAAGACCTCAACATAAAGCCAGCCACATAGAACCTTATAGAAGAGAAAGTGGGAAGTACACTTGAATGCGTTGGCACAGGGAACCACTTCCTAAATATAACCCCAGTAGCACAGACACTGAGAGAAACAATTAATAAATGGGACCTCCTGAAACTGAAAAGCTTCTGTAAAGCAAAGGACATGGTCAACAAGACAAAATGACAGCCTACAGAATGGGAAAAGATCTTCACTAACCCCACATCAGACAGAGGTCTGATCTCTAAAATATACAAAGAACTCAAGAAATTGGACACTAGCCGGGCGGTGGTGGTGCACGCCTTTAATCCCAGCACTCGGGAGGCAGAGGCAGGCGGATCTCTGTGAGTTTGAGGCCAGCCTGGTCTACAAGAGCTAGTTCCAGGACAGGCACCAAAAAAACTACAGAGAAACCCTGTCTCGAAAAAATCAAAAAAAAAAAAAAAAAAAAGAAAAAAGAAATTGGACACTAAAAGAACATATAATCCAATTTAAAAAAATGGAGTACAGATCTAAACAGAGAACTCTCAACAGAGGAATCTAAAATGGCTGAAAGACACTTAAGGAAATGTTCACCATCCTTAGTCATCAGAGAAATGCAAATCAAAACAACTCTGAGATTCCATCTTACAACTGTAAGAATGGCCAACATCAAAAACACTGATGACAACTTATGCTGGAGAGGTTGTGGGGAAAAGGGAACACTTCTGCATTGCTGGTGGGAATGCAAGCTGGTACAACCCCTTTGGATGTCAGTGTGGCGATTTCTCAGAAAAATTAGGAAACAACCTTCCTCAAGACCCAGTAATACCACTTTTGGGTATATATCCAAAGGATGCTCAATCATGCCACAAGGACATGTGTTCAACTATGTTCACAGCAGCTTTGTTTGTCATAGCCAGAACCTGGAAACAACCTAAATGCCCCTCAGTCGAAGAATGGATTAAAAAAAAGTGGTACATTTACTCATTGGAGTACTACACAGAAGAAAAAAATAACGACAGGAAATTTTGCAGGAAAATGGATGGAGCTAGAAAGCATCATTTTGAGTGAGGGAACCCAGACACAGAAAGACAATTATCACATGTACTCATTCATAGGTGGTTTTTAAACATAAAGCAAAGAAAGCCAGCCTACAAACTACAATCCCAGAGAACTTAGACAACAATGGAGACACTAAGAGAGACTTACATAGATCTAATCTACATGGGAAGTAGAAAGTATAGAAAAAGACAAGATTTCCTGAGTAAATTGGGGGCATGGGGACATTGGGACATTGGGAGAGGATTTCAAGTGGGAGGGGAGAGGAAGGGAGGGGAGCAGAGAAAAATGTAGAGCTCAATAAATATCAATAAAATATATATAAAAAAATTGTAAGTGTAGTAGCCTATGCCTTTAATCCACACCATAACAAGGGAGGCCTTCTGGGGTTGCTTGGGGCTGGCTCACCTTTAATCTCTGACCCAGAAGGCAGGGCACACAGGTCTCTGTACAGAGTGAGTTCTAGGACAGCCAGGGCTACACAGAGAAACCCTGTCTCAGAAAAACAATATACAGATCTTTTTTATCACTGTACATAGGTGGTACACATTCATGCAGGCAAAACATCCACGCACATCAAAATAAATAAAAATATCTGCCATCCTGTGACAGAGATAGCACAAGAATTAGAAACTCAAGGTCTTCCTTGCTTGCCTAGTGGCTTGAAACCAGCAGGCACACAAGCAGGAGCAAGAATTTACCCTAACCAGGCGGCAATGGCACACACCTTTAATCCCAGCGCTCTGGAGGCAGAGGGAGGCAGATCTCTGTGAGTTCGAGGCCAGCTTGGTCTACAAGAGCCAGTTCCAGGACAGGCTACAAAGCTACAGATAACCCTGTCTCGAAAATCAAACAAATTAAAAAAAAAGAATTTACTGTAAATGTCTTAGTTATTTCAGTAGTTATAGCTCATTCTTTATGAACAATTATTCTTATTGCCCACCTATCATTATTTACCATTTCCAGTATATATTCTAGATCCTTCATAATCCTGCTTAATTTTGGTCAGGAGGGGGTAAAGAAAATATTTTTTTTTAAAAAAAACTATCTTTTCTTGTTTTACATGCCAAACCATTTCTCAATCCCTCCTTTCCTCCTGCTCCCTCCACCTTCCCTTGCCACCTCCCCCCCCTAAAAAAAAAAAAACTCCCCGTGCTACTCCTCAGAGTGGGGAATGTTTCCCATGGGGAGTCAACAAAGTCTAGCACATGGATTGTGTTGAGGCAGGGCCAAGGCCCTCCCCACTATATGTAGGCTAAGCAGGGTATCCATCAAGGGAGAATGGGTTCCAAAAAGCCAGAACAAGCAATAGGGATAAATCCTAGTCTCATTGCAGTGGCCCTACAGTCTGCCCCAGCCGTACAAGGCTTCCATTAGCTCAGGTAAGCAGTTTCAGTGGGTGTCCCCATCATGGTCTTGACCTCTTTGCTCATGTTCTCACTCCTCCCTCTCTGTGAGCTGTGCTATAGTTCTCTGCATCTGCTTCCATCAGTTGCTGGATGAAGGTTCTGGGGTGGTATTTAAGATAGTCATCAATCTCACTGCAGGGCAAGGCCAGTTCGGGCACCCTCTGCTTAGGGTCTTAGCTGGGGTCATCCTCGTGGATTCCTTGGGAATTTCTCTAGTGCCAGGTTTCTTGCTAGGCCCATAATGGCTTCCTCAGTCACGATATCTTCTCTTGTTCTAGGTCATTGACTTCCCTCATCTTGACATCCTGTTCCCTCTAGATTAGTTTTGATTTGCAATTCTATGTTTAGACCTGTACCCCATTTTTTAATTGCTTTCTTTTCTATTTTATAATTTTAGCTTCTTTTTCAAAAATCAGGTGCTCATAGGTGCATGGATTAATATTTGGGACTTCTATTCTATTATATTCATCAACCTGTCTGTTTTTATGCCAATACCAGGCTGTTTTCATTACTGTAGCACTGTAATAGAGCTTGGTGTCAGTGATGGTGATCACTCTAGAAGTTCTTTTATTATACAGAATTGTTTTGGCTATCCTGGGATTTTTGCTCTTCCATATAAAGTTCAGTATTGTTCTTTCAAGATCTGTGAAAGAATTGTATTGGGCTTTTGATAGGGATTACATTGAATCTGTAGATTGCTTTTGGTAGGATTGCCATTGTTATTATGTTGATCCTACCCATCAGGAGCATGGAGATCTTTCTATTTAATTATATCTTCTTCAGTCTCTTCCTTCAAAGACTTGAAAAGTTATGTTGAACAGGTCTTTCACTTGTTGGTTAGTATTACCCCAAGATATTTTTATGTTATTTCTGGCTACTGTGAATGGTGATGTTTCTCTGATTTCTTTCTCAGCTTCTTTATCATTTGTATATAGGGGGGGGGGCTACTGATTTTTAAAAATTCTTTTTTTTTTTTTTAGTTAATCTTGTATCTTGCCACAGTACTGAAGGTGTTTGTCAGCTGTACGATTTCGCTGGTAGAATGCTTGGGGTCACTTATGTATACTATCATCTCACCTCTTGGTCCACTGTGTGCAATTGCAGTCTGTTCTTCAGAGTTCCTTTGAGGTCACAGGGATGGGTGGGTTTTCCTGCTTGATTTTTAATATATTGTTTTATCTCTGGGGGCAGAAGGGAGTAAGGTTTTCATTCTCAACTTTTAATGTGGAAGATTCTAGTTTTTTTTAATTAAAAGATGTTTAGGGTCTGGAGCAGTGGCTTAGTAGTTAAGAGTACTGTTTGCTCTTGCAGAGAACACACATTGAAATTTCCAGCCTGCGTAATGGCTCACCACTGCTAATAACTCCAGTTCCAGAGTATCCAGTGCTCTTTTCTGGCCTTTGGGGGCACCACGCACATCATATAGTACACAGACATACATGGCAGCCAGAACACCTGTACACTTAAAATAATAATTTTTTTCTTTTCTTTTTTTGGTGGGGGGAATTCGAGACAGGGTTTCTCTGTGGCTTTGGAGCCTGTCCTGGAACTAGCTCTTGTAGACCAGGCTGGCTTCAAACTCACAGAGATCCATCTGCCTCTGCCTCCCGAGTGCTGGGATTAAAGGCGTGCGCGGCCACCGCCCAGCTAATAATTTTTGTTGTTGTTGTTGTTGTTTTAATATTTATTTATTTATTATGTATACAATATTGTCTGTGTGTATACTTCTGCAGGCCAGAAGAGGGCACCAAACCCCTTTACAGACGGTTGTGAGCCACCATGTGGTTGCTGGGAATTTAATTCAGGACCTTTGGAAGAGTAGGCAATGCTCTTAACCTCTGAGCCATCTCTCCAGCCCCCAGCTAATAATTTTTTAAAGGATAATGTGGGGATGGTGTCTCCAAAGGGGAGGCATGGGATATAAAGACACAACTCACATGGCTTTATCAGGAGGGAGATTCTCAGAGATCCCTCACGAAATCCTGAGTTCACATCTTGAAAATTCCTTTGTTTATTTTCCAAGCAGCCTTATATACCAAAACATAAACTGAGGGGGAAATTCACTAGCATTCTGTTTCCTAAGTAGCCAGGTGAATGGCTTTAGTCTCGTTCACATCTTTCTATGCCCACTCTGTCATGTCTTCCTTTCTTCCTGCTTTGTATGTCAGCCCTGTGACATAGGCTGAATTAGCATCTCTATCCCAGGCGACCTCCAGATTACAAAGAAGGAGCAGAACAACATCCTGACCCTTTGTTAGGGATGGTGACGGGCTTGGTGACCTAGATGACTGACCATCTGGGCAGCAGGTGCAAGCTGTGGCCTGGGATTCTGGTCGCCGTACCATGTAGAAATATGGGCCTACAGGATGGAGAGATGGCACAGTAGTTAAAAGCGGTGGCTGCTCTTTGACAAGGCTCAGGTTTAGTTTCCAGCACTCACATGGCATTTCACCACTGTCTGTAACTAATCCTAGGAAATCCAGTGCTCTATTCTGTTTCCCAACGGCGCTACATAGGTGTGGAGTACAGACAGTCCGGCAGATGCACAGACATATAAAATGCAAATAATTAAAAGCTCCAGAAAGAAAAAGGATGAATGTTTATAGGCTGGAACTGTTCTTTATTGAAAAATAACTCCCCTAGCATGTTCAAGGCTCTGAGTTTTATCCCCAGGTCCCCTTTTAAAAAAGAAAAACAAATAGTGTAATCCAGCCAAACTCAGGCCACCCTCAGCCTCTGGTGCCAGGCGCTGGGATTACAGATATGGACCATTACATCTGACCAAGAAAAATAGATTTTAATAAAATAGTACAAGCCAAGTGTACTGGTAGGTGGTTGTAATTCTAGCTACTCTTTTAACCCGTGAGTTCTAGACCAGTTTAAACAACAAAACAACACCTCCATTTCAAGTAGAAGAAAGGGACGGAGAGGCAGTCAGGCAGTCTGGCTAAAGTCCGTGCTTGTCTTTTAGCATTTGTGTACTAAACCTTGTACTCTTTTACAGATTCTTCACAACAAGCCCTTGCAGCTCCACTTTTGAATCTTCCCCCAAAGAAAAAGTAGGTGTACATTTGTGATAGCCTTATAGAGCTCAGTTAAGAAGGTAGTGCCCCAGAATGACAGCCTGCTTGTGTTCCAGGAATGCTGACTATTACGAGAAGATCTCTGACCCCCTGGACCTCAGCACCATAGAGAAACAGATCCTCACTGGGTATTATAAAACAGTGGACGCTTTTGATGCCGACATGCTCAAGGTCTTTCGAAATGCTGAGGTATTTCCTACCTTCAAACACAAATTTAAGAAGTTTGATCTGAAGAGAGCTATTTTAAAAGTTTCTTTTTGGGAAAGACAATAACTTTCTTTTTTGGTTTTTCAAGACAGAGTTTCTCTGTGTAACAGTCCTAGCTGTCTTGGTACTTGCTTTGTAGACAAGACTGGCCTTGAACTCACAGAGGTCCTACTACCTCTGCCTCCACATGCTGGGATTAAAGGCGTGCACCACCACACCTGGAATAATGTTCTTTTAATCAGTACATTTGTTTATTTGTGAGTACGTAGGCGTCACAGCAGCACGCGGAGGCATAAGCTCCCTCCTCCTGGCATGTGAGCTTGTCAGGCTTAGCCGCAGCACCCTTACCTTGGCCATCTTATCGACTTGACAGTGATTTTGTTTTAATTTTTTTAATCTTCGTTTTGCCTACATGTATGCAATGTCCACTTAGGCCAGAACTGGAGTTGGAGATGGTTGTGTGCCATGTTGTGAATGCTGGCAACTGAACTTCTATGCAAGAGTAGCCAGTACTCTGAATTACTGAACCATTTCTCCAGACCCAAAACAAGTCATTTTCATTAAGTTTTTTTAGAATATGCATTACATTGTGATAAATAATGTGAAATTCTGTTCGTTAAAAATATTCTAGCCAGGTTGGAGAGATGGCACTGTGATTAAGAGCACTGATTGCTCTTCAAGAAGAACCCTGCATTCAGTTCCCACACCCACATGGCAGCTCACAGCTGTCTGTAACTCCAGTTCTAGGGGGATCTGGCACCCTTACACAAATAGATATACATGCAGGAAAAACACTAATACACATAAAAATAAATCTTAAAAAATACTCTAATCAAGTATAGCGATGTAGAACTTTACTCCCAGCACTTGGGTGGCAGATGCAGGTAGATCTCTGTGAGTTCAGAGACAGCCTGGGCTACATAGAGTTCCTTACAGTATGTTCCTGTCTCTGGCAGGGCTGGTGGGGTGGGTTCTCAGTCAGGAAGATGACTCTTCAGGTAACCTGACTTTGTTCCCAGAACCCACAGTGTAGTGTTGGAAGAAAAGGACTCATCCTGCTAAGTCATTATCTGACCTATATGCATGCCATGGCATATATGTGCCTATATGACAATAACAATTTTTAATTTAAAAATTAATTCAGTAAACATACTTACACTATACAAGCATTGATCCCCAAAACATAGATGAAAATACTGGGTGTGGTCAGATACAGTGTCTCATACCTTTAATCCCAGCATGAGTGAGGCAAAGGCAGGGAAAATCCTGTGGGTTTGATGCCAGCCTGGTCTATAGCTTGAAGTTTGTTTTTCGAGACAGGGTTTCTCTGTAGCTTTGGAGCCTGTCCTGGAACTCAATCTGTAGACCTGGCTGGCCTCGAACTCACAGAGATCTGCCTCTCTCGGCCTCCTAAATCTTGGGATTAAAGGTGTGTGTCACCACTGCCTGGCTATAGCTTGAGTTTTAAGCCAGCCAAGGCTACATAATGAGACCCTATTTAAAAAGAAAAGCCAGGTGTGATGGTATGCCCTTACAATTCTAAAGTTGAGGAGACAGGAGGATCCTGGGGCCCCTGGCCAACCATTTTAACTGGTTACCTCCAAGTCAAAAGAAGGTGGACAGGGTTCCTCAGGATGACACCTAAGCTCATTATGTGGCTTATGCAAGCAGGTAGGCATACATACATGCATCTGGGTGCATACACACGCTCGTGCGCGCGCATACACACACATACACACAAAGAAAATTATGGAATGCAAGATTGAGTCATTTCTCAAAAGCAATATAGTCTTTATAAAATACTAATTTTTTCCTGAACTTTTCTATTACATAAATATTTTTACCCATTTATTGTGTATCTGTCGTTTTTTTGTTCTTGAAAATAATTACATTTGAGGCTAAGCATGGTGGCTCATTCCTGTAATCCTGGCACTTGAAAGACTAAGTCCGAGCCCAGACCAGGCTATATAATAAGACCCTGCTTCCAAAAGCAAGCCTAGAGTATGAAGGAAATACTATGTACTAGCTTTAAAAAGGCTGTTCTCCTATGACTTTGAAATATCCTGGAGAACAGAGCGGGTTATTGGGGTAGAGACTGAAAGACAGAATAAGAGAGGGAAATTAAGAAGTAGAAGAATAATTAGAGCAGTCTTGAATTAGAACATAGTTTCTATTAGAACCCAGCTTCCACAGACATTTACTATGTGCTCCAAGCATTTGCAAAACAAAAGTAAATGGAAGATTTCTACAATATGCTTGCAGCACTAATTAAAATTTAATGATCACTGTGTTTGATCTTATGGCTAGTAAGGCTCTTGACAGGAATTCACTAGCAAAGAAATTTTAAAAATGGAAAATATACCGTCTAAATCCTAATTTTAATTCATTATAGTTCAATTTGTTAGCCAGAATGGGAGAATATAGAAAACCATGCACCCTCTACAGGTAAAAAATGAGAAGGACAAAAATGATTTTTTTTTCTTTTGCTTTTTCCAGAAGTACTATGGTCGTAAATCTCCAATTGGGAGAGATGTTTGCCGCTTACGAAAGGCCTATTACAGTGCCCGGCATGAGGCATCAGCGCAAATTGATGAGATTGTGGGAGAAACAGCAAGTGAGGCGGACAGCAGTGAGACCTCCGTCTCTGAAAAGGAGAACGGGCATGAAAAGGACGATGATGTCATCCGATGTATCTGTGGCCTCTACAAGGATGAAGGCCTTATGATCCAGTGTGACAAATGCATGGTGAGTGTTGGAGGTGATGGAAAAGCCTGGTCCTGATGTGCATGGTGACCACATTCAGAAAAGCAACCTCCTCTTCCTTGGAGTTGACATGCCAGGCTTTTTCTGAACCATAATTTAGTGCAGCTTTTGTTTATCCTCTACTAGTCATCATATAGTCTTTCTCCCTTTTTTATCTTTCATTTACGTCTTCCTTTCCTCTTCTTTCTGCCCATTTTTACTGTATTTTTCTCGCAAAATCTGCACCTAGGAAAGTAGTGCTTGCTATAGTGCTTTACCTTGAAAACCGTGAACGACAGCACGCAGTATAGAGCATGAGTACAAGCCTATTCCAGGGTCATAAGTTCACCCACAGATGACCCTGATTCAGTGTGTAGTGTTCTGCATACCTGTGTACTTGTTAGTCTATTTGCTCATGGGGCTATGAATAGTATGTAAGTTTGTTAAGAGGCTAAAGTCAGGTAAGCGTCAGGGGCAATTCTTTTGGAGTATAAAGCCTTCACAGTAGCTAAAGCATTAATAGTGTTACATAGCAAGTGATAGTTTGGCAGTACATTCATCTTCATTTTCTCTCCACATCTCCCATTTTATTTGTTCAAATCTATGTATTAGACTTGATGGCCAGATGGTGGTGGTGCAATCCCTTAATCCCAGCACTTAGGAAATAGAGACAGGTGGATCTCTGTGAGTTCAAGGCCAGCCTGCTCTACAGAGCGAGTTCCAGGACAACCAGGGCAGTTAGACAGAGAAACCCTTTTTGTCTGGGGTGAAAAAAAAGAATTGATGTATATACTTTTATTCAGACATTGTTTTCCCCTCTTATCATTTATTTCTGATTTTCCCTCATCCGCTTATGGCTTAATTCTTTTACTTTGCCCCGTCCTGTTGCTTTATTTTTATCACTATCATTATTCTCAGGGCTTCTCTCTAAGTGTCAATCCCCTTGTCAAGTGTGCCTGTGTTCATAGGTGTGGCAGCACTGTGACTGCATGGGTGTGAACACAGATGTGGAGCACTACCTTTGTGAGCAGTGTGACCCTCGGCCTGTGGACAGGGTAAGCTGATCTAGTTAGATCACATAGATAGTGTGTGATCCTCCTATGCAGAATTGCTCAGGCTCTCCATGCCTCAGCTTGACACTAAGGGTGGGAATTCTCGCCCTTGCTTTTCTCAGGAGTGTGACCAAAAGGAAATAGGATGCTTAGGATCTCTGAAAGAAATTACACTGTATAAAGCTGAGTGGTGCTGGTGCATGTCTTTAATCCCAGCAATGGTGAGGCAGAGGCAGGCAGATCTGATTTTGAGGCCAGTCTGATCTATAGAGTTCCAGGACAGCCAGGATACACAGAGAAACCCTGTCTTAGGGGGAAAAAAAGAAAAAAGAAAAAGAAAAAAAAAAGAGGAAGAAGAAAGAAAAGGAAAAGAAATGGTACTAAATAAAACTAAGATTCTTCTTGTTTTGCTTTGTTTTGTTTTGTTTTTGAGTTAAGAGCTCATTGTACAGCCCAAGCTAGCTCCAAATTCACTGTTGTCTTGCCTTAGTCTCTCAGTAGTAGAGACAGAGTTCTAAGTGCTGTTTGCGTCAGGTAGTGTGTTGTTGGAAACAACGCTTGACTCAGAGTTATTTCCCGAAGTAAGAGTCAGTGACTTGACCAAGTTGGATGAACTCTTTTCTTGGTATGGTTATATTTGTATGTGTGATCTTGGGCTGCCAGGTTGTCTCAAGTGGATAAAAGCTTGTCAGCCTCAGTTACATCCCTGGGATCCACATGGTGGAAAGAGAGAACCGATTTCTGCAAACTGTCCTCTGACCTCCATACAAGTGCTATGGCAAGCGAGTGTGTAACATACACATACATCTGTTCATACACAGTCAGTAAGTGTGTATTATGATCTCAGTTAAGTCACCTTCATGAAGGGATTTAGGCAGTACTTCTTTATTTTTGGGGGGGTAGGGTTGTTTGTTTGATTTTGTTTTTCGAAACAGGGTTTCTCTGTGTAACTGCCCAGGCTGTTCTGGAACTCATTCTGTAGACCAGGATGGCCTCAAACACACAGAGATCCACCTGCCTCTGTCTCCCAAGTTCTAGGATTAAAGGTGTGGCCAGCTCCGCCTGGTTAAGCAGCGTGTCTTAACCATGGTGCTATTGTCGTATTCAGCTGTACAGTTTGATGTTGTGAGGGATGCAGTTTAGGAGGTTCAACTTCCCTGGCCTTGGACACTAAATAGCTGTAAGTAGCCTCCAACACGAATGTCATGAAAGCCACCATTCCACACATTTTCAGATGTCGCTGCCATTGCACAGAGTAGTCTCAGAGCTAATGCTTCATAAAGCATCCTTCAGGTCCTGGGCCTGTCAGTCTCGTCATCTACTGTCGTTTCTATGGATTTAAAAGCTAGTGGTTTTCATATTTATAGTGTGTTAAAATGACTTCAGTAACTCTTGAATGGAAATTTTAAGTTTTAGTTCTTTTCCTCTCTTAAATTGAGATCATCAGACAAAGTGTAATAATTCTAGCCTTTCTGCATTGACTTTCTGCTCTTCAGGAGGTACCCATGATCCCTCGGCCCCATTATGCCCAACCTGGCTGTGTCTACTTCATCTGTTTACTTCGAGATGACTTGCTGCTTCGTCAGGGTAAGTTCGCAGGCCCAAATCCCACTGATCTTTCTGAGTAGTGGGAATACATGCTCTGTACATGGCCTTATCATTACCCCACTTTCAGTGTATGCCAACTTGGAGAAATAGCTTTACAAAGGTAATTTTAATTATTTATTTATTTATTTATTTTGGTTTTTCGGGACAGGGTTTCTCTGTAGCTTTGGAGCCTGTCCTGGAACTAGCTCTTTAGACCATGCTGGCCTCGAACTCACAGAGATCTGCTTGCCTCTGCCTCCTCAGTACTGGGATTAAAGGTGTGCGCTACCACCACCCAGTGGTTTGATACCTTTTGTTTGTTTGGTTCCTTGATTGTGTTGTTTTTATTGTTCTTTGTGTCTTGTTTTGTTGTTGTTGTTTTTGGTTGGTTGGTTGTTTTTTGTTTTGTTTTGTTTTTCCAGACAATAGCTTAGGTAAAGCCTCAAATTCCCAGCTGTCCTCCTACCTCTGCCTCCAAAGTTCTGGGATAATAGGCATTAGTTACTCTGTCTGACTTATACTGGTTTTATTTTGTCTATTTGCTTGTTTGTTTCTGTGCTGGTGATTGACATGCTAGTCGAATAGCATGTTATATCCAAGGTCCTTATTGTAATTTTAAACCTAGTAGACCAGATATAGTAGCATAATATCTTTAATCCCATCTGTAGACAGACAGTAGATCTCTGAATTTGAGGCCTGACTGGTTTACTTAGTGACTTCCAGACCATGCAGGGCTACATAGAAAGATCTGTCTCAAAAACAAATTTAAAAAAAAAAAATAGTAAACCTAGTAAAGGAAAACAAAACAATAGAGAACCTTCTGTACTTAGAATTGTCGTTATAGGGAAGGTTGCTGGTTTTACTTTATCAAGTGCTTGTTCATTTAATGACTGGGCTGTCTGCCTGCTCCCTACGTATTGTTGTAGACGCTGGATCAGATAAAAGGATGCCTTATGGAATACATTCAGGGTTAATATTAATGTCCTCTCCTTTGTTCTGTACATTCCTAGGTGATTGTGTGTACCTGATGAGGGACAGTCGACGCACACCTGATGGTCATCCAGTCCGGCAGTCCTACAGACTGTTGTCACACATTAACCGAGATAAACTTGACATCTTTAGAATTGAAAAGCTTTGGAAGAATGAGAAGTATGTGCTGGGTCCTCTCTTCCTCCAGCTGTGTCCTCCCAGCAGAGTGGAGTGTGCGCTGGAGTCTTACTAGTAGACTTAACCTCTCCTTTCTCATTTTCCCTTTTTTTTTCTTTTTTTTCTTTTTTTTTCTTTTTTTTTTTTTTTTTAAGAGAGGAACGGTTTGCCTTTGGTCACCATTATTTCCGCCCCCATGAAACCCACCACTCTCCATCCCGTCGGTTCTATCACAATGAGCTATTTCGGGTGCCACTCTATGAGATCATTCCCTTGGAGGCTGTAGTTGGGACCTGCTGTGTGTTGGACCTTTATACATATTGTAAAGGTAAATGATGAAGGCTTGTTGAGAGGTGGTCTTTGGGACTGGAGAGAGAGCTCAGCAGTTAAGAGCACTGGCTGCTCTTGCAGAGGACCCAAGTTCAGTTCCCAGCACCCACATGGCAGCTCAGAACCATCTGTAACTCCAGTTCTAGGGGACCCAGCACTTTCTTCTGGCTTCTATGGGCACCAAGCGTACACATGGTACACATGCATATATATATTTAGTCAGAACATTCGCATATATTTTCTTACTCATTTATTCATTCACTTTGCAACAAGACCTTACTAAGCTGCCCTTGCCTGGAATTCACTGTGCATACTAAGCGGACTTCAATTCCAAAGTCAAACCCAGCTGCCTGAGATTACAGGTGTATGTACACCACCATAGCCATCTATTCCCCGAGAGAATCCTTTTTCTTTTATTGAGTGCTCAGAACTTAAATATTCATAATGCCAACACCTTTTTCCCCCCAAGGGAGTTTGGGGATTGAACTCAGGTCATCAGACTTGTTGGCCATCACTTGGGCCCAACTTTTTCGTTTCAGACAGAGTTTCTCTGTGTATCCCTGGCTGGCTTAGTACTTAGTACTCACCAAGCTGGCCTCGAACTCAGAATTCCATCTGGCTCTACCTCCCAAGTGCTGGGTTAAAAAACATGCACCTTCGCCGCCACCACCCCCAAACTCCCATTCCCCGCACCACCGCCCCAACATTTTAAAATATTGAGCCAGGGCTGGAGAGATGGCTCAGAGGTGAGGAGCATTGCCTGCTCTTCCAAAGGTCCTGAGTTCAATTCCCAGCAACCACATGGTGGCTCACAACCATCTGTAATGAGATCTGTGCCCTCTTCTGGCCTGCGGGCATATACACTGACAGAATATTGTATAATAAGTAAATAAATAAATAAATAAAATATTGAGCCAATTTCAAAATCCAACTGCATCACATTTAACTACTTACATACTTAACCAAGCATAAGTATCCTTAATTTAAAACCAGATTTTTTTGAGTTTTACAAAGATTAAATAATACACAAAAGCTCTAGTTTATGGCTAGCTCGATGTGTGTTTGTTGCCATAATTGGCAATAATTTTGTGGCCTTTATCTTTATTTCATTATCATAGCAAAAACTTAACAAGAGTAAAGTATTCTGTTCCATACTGACAAACTTCTTAGAGCTCTGTGACCATGACTTCTCCACTTAATATAGGGTTAGTTTTCTGGTGTGCTTCCTCGTGTTTATGACTCTTCCTTTCTCATGATTCCCCATGAACCATTCTGTCCCTCAAAAATTCCTGCAACATTGAGTCTGCATTTCTGAGTTTTTACCTTGTTATTTCATTCCACTGCTGTGCTCCACCTCCTTCCACAGCCACCAAATGCTGGCTCTCCGGCCTTTCCTGATGACTGCCGTGCCTTCTCCCTCAGAGATAGTTGTCCACCAGGCTCCTCTGGGAACAAAGGAAAATCAGATTTACTGATTTTTGTTTCAGATCTTTTTGTTGTTGTTTTGTGGTTGTTTTTGAAATGGGGTTTTTCTGTGTAGACCAGACCTTTCTGGCCTTGAACTCGGAGATCTTGCCTTGCTGAAATTAAAGGTGTGCACCACCACTCTTGAGCCTAGATCTATTTTATTTTTAATAATGTGGCTATGTGTAGGTATCTTTGTGTGAGTACTGATGCCTTCAGAGGCCAAAGAGAGGGTGTAAAATCCCCTGGAGCTGCAATGACAGACAATTATGAGCCCTCTCACCTGGGTACTGCGACCCAAACTCTGGTCCTCTGTAAAAGCAGCGTGTACTCTTAGCAGCTGAGCCATCTCTCTGGCCTGAGAAGGCAGATCCTCTAACAGTGATTGATTTTACAGGGAGACCTAAAGGAGTCAAGGAACAAGACGTCTACATCTGTGACTATCGGCTTGACAAGTCAGCACACTTATTTTACAAGACCCATCGGAACCGCTACCCTGTCTGCACCAAACCCTATGCCTTTGATCATTTCCCCAAGAAACTCACTCCCAAAAGAGATTTCTCAGTAAGTCGTCTTTGGTGTTTTTGTCTTAAGGCAGGATCTCACCGCTTAGTTCAGCTGACATTGAATTTTTAGTTCTTTGGCCTTTATTCCTGAAATGACATGTGTATGACACTAGGCCTCACTGTTCTTTCCTTTAAAAAAAAATATGTATACTGAGTGTACACGTGTACAAATGCAGGTGAGAAAGCCAGGAGACTAGCTTCCTTGTTCCATTGCTCTCCATCCTAATCCTAATCCCTCACTGGACCTGGAACCAACAGCCAGCAAACTCCAGTAAACTCCCTTGCTTTTGCCCAGTACCCAGCACTGGAATACACCTTGCTTTTTTATGTGAGGACTGGGGATTTGAACTCAGATCTTCATGCTTATATGGTGACTACTCCTACCTGCTGAGTATTCTCTGTACATTTCTTTCTTCATAGTCATAATTTGTAAAATCCAGGTGTGGTGGTGTACTTGGGATGCAGAGGCAGGTGGATTTCTGTGAGTTAAAGGCTAACCTGGTCTACATAATAACTACATAGTGAGACCCCCTATAAATAAATAAATAAATAAGTAAGTAAGTAAGTAAGTAAGAAGGATAGTGTCCTTGAAAAGTAATCTTTTTTATTTTATGTTGCAGGGTTGGCCTCATAACCACTCTGTTGCCTAGGGTTTATGTTGAGCTCCAAGCAATCCTAGCTCTTAAAAAGTCCTTTGATGCTTTTTCTTTTTTTATCTATAAATCAAAAATGTGAGGCATGGCTGGGTGTGAAGATATAGGCCATTAATCTTAGCCCTTCCGCAGAAACAGGTTGAGCACTGTAATTTTGAGGCCAGCCTGGCCTATGTAGCAAATTCCAGGGCAGCTAGAGCTACATAGTGAGACCTTATCTGAAAACAGGTAGAGCATAAGACATGGAAGTTGAGTAACTGGCTCAGCAGAGCAGGAAGGCCTGAGTTTGATTCCACAACCCACATAGTAGGAGAGAACCCTTAACACATGAGCTGTGGTGCTCATACACCCAAGCATAACACACCAAATAAGTAAATAATTTTAAACGTATGACAAGATCATCAAATGTAATCTGGAAAGCAGCTCGATGATAGAGTACTTGTTCATGTTTGCATTTTCATTCTCATCTCCTCCCTGGGTATTTTTTTCTAGTTGTTGAAAATACAGACCAGGGGCTGGAGGGATGGCTCAGAGGTAAGAGCACTAGCTGCTCTTCCAGAGATTCTGTGTTCAATTCCCAGCACGCACATGGTGGCTTACAACCATCTATACTGAGATCTGGTGTCCTCTTCTGGCCTGCAGGCAGAACACTGTATACATAATAAATAAATAAACCTTTTGAGAAAGAGAGAGAGAGGGGGGGGGGGAATACCAATTTTCCTTCGTTACTACATAGAGTTTTGGTCATTATCATCTCTTTATTGTGATGAAATCCCAGCCAACAGGCCCTCATCCTGTGTCTTCTTTTCAAGCGAGACTGTCAGTTGGCTTTCCCTTCTATGGCAGATTCCCTGCAGTGGTCTGCTTAAAAGAAGGGAAGCTCTGTTCTGGATTACATTTCCCTAGAGTAGCTGCTGCAGTCCAGGAGCGTGTGGCAGAGATTGATTCGCCTCACAGCAGTAAAAAGCAAGAAAGGAAGATGTCTGTTGGGTAGTTGTGGTGCACACCTTTAATCCCAGTGACAGAAGCAGGTGGATCTCTGTGAGTTCAAGGCCAGCCTGGTCTACAGAGTGAGTTCCAGGACAGACAGGGCTGTTATACAGAAAAACCCTGTCTCCGAAAAAAAAGAAAGGAAGATGTCATCATCCTAGTAACCTAACTATAAAAAAAAGATAAAAATAAAAAAGTCACCCAAATTGCCCTCATTACCCTAATGTCCCCATATCAGATCCAGCATTAATGTACTCCCCCCCTTTTTTTTCTTTTCTGCAGCCTCATTATGTCCCAGACAACTACAAGAGGAACGGAGGGCGGTGAGTCCTAGAAGAATGTGAGGGCTCCTAAGGGTTAGCCAAGAGCTAATGTAGAGCAAGAGAGCAAGCCGCTGGTCTCCACTACTGGGGTTAGCTGTTCTCTGTAGGGCAGCCATCACCAAAACAGGGGAGCTGCAGTACACAGTTTTAACAAGAACACAGTAATGTGAAGATAAGAGAAAGGAACTGCAGATGGACTCGGAATCTCTTTCTGGACTGAGCTTTCTCTCTTCTCTATAAGATGGTGTTGTGTCAACTTTTGATGCCTCTATTAAAGAGATAACAGTCAGTATTGCAGAGTTTGCACTTAGCAGTTTGAACTTAACAGTTTATATTTTTACGTGTTTTGTAAATGAGAAGAATGTTCCTCATGGAGGCTTTTCTAGTTCTGTCAGCTAAGAACATAAATAGCCACTCCTGGAGCTGTAGAAACGGCTCAGTGGTTAGGAGCCTGTGCTGTAGAGGCACATGAGTTGTGTTCCCTGTACCTGTGTCAGGTGTTCATGGCCTGCTCCAGGGGATCCAGCACCCTCTCCTGCCTCCATGGGCCCCTGCGCTCATGTACATACACATGCATATACATAATTTGAAAGATAATAAATACCCATTGCTTTCTCCATAAAAAAAGTGAAGAAATAGTAGATAACACAAAGAAGTAAAAACCCTCCTAATACTGTTGTGGTCGGACTGTGGGTGTCACAGGGCTGTGCTTCCTTTGTGTTCATGAAGCAATCAGAACAGCTCAATAGCTTCCCCAGCCTGGTATGTTTTACAGGTTTCTATCTCATTTTTGCTTCAGATTTCTGAGAACAAGATGAAAGGTTTAATCACAAATGGAAATGAAGTTAATTTCTAAGGGTAGAACACTAACCTAGCGTACACAAGTACCGCCATAAAAAGGGAAAATTACATTTCAGAGAAAAGTGATTGTTTGTACTAATGCTACCATTCAGATTTCTGAGCTTAAGCCAGAGCTCTAATAAACAGACCCCAGTATTTCAAGCCGTCCTTAGGCCTCTAGCTTTCATTTTCCCTCCCTGTCCAGTGCCTTGCTCAGCCCTGTCCTGAAGCCACATATCCTTTTGGCAGATCATCCTGGAAGTCTGACCGCTCAAAGCCTCCCCTAAAAGACCTAGGGCAAGAAGATGATGCTTTGCCTTTGATTGAAGAGGTGCTGGCCAGTCAGGAGCAAGCAGCTAGTGAGACGCCCAGCCCTGAGGAGCCAGAACAGGAAACAGTCACTACTGACATTGACAGTGGAAAGAAACCGGAGGAGAATAATCAAGAGCCCCAGTTACCCAGCACACCTGAGGAACGAAGGCACAACCAACGGGAACGGCTCAACCAGATCTTGCTCAACCTCCTTGAGAAAATCCCTGGGAAAAATGGTAAGACTCGGCCTCATAGTTAGGCTTGAAGATGAGTGAGAAGGCAGCACGTGCGTGTGTGTTGTAAGAAAATGGGTTTGTTGGGGGTAGGAGAAATGGCTGCTCTGCTCTTCCAGAGGGCCCAGGTTCAATTCCCAAACACCCACATTTGACAACTCACAACTGTCTGTAACTCCAGTTCCAAGAGATCTGACACCTTCACACCAGTGTACATAAAATAAACTTAAATCAATTTTAAAGTCTCTTCAGGGGGCTGGAGAGATGGCTCAGAGGTTAAGAGCACTGGCCCCTCTTTTAGAGGATCGGGGTTCAATTCCCAGCACCCACATGGCAGCTCACAACTGTCTATAACTCCAGTCCCAGAGAATCTGACACCTTTACACCAACTCACATGAAATAAAGTTAAATAAAATTAAAAAAAAAAAGTCTCTCCAGCGTGAGGTGAGCTGAGGTGGTGTCTTCCATACCCTAGAGAGCCACTTTTCTTTTGTGGAGGTGGAGATGGCGGGAGGAGTAGGTCAAAACAAAATGTAGGGCTAGAGAAAGACCTAATTGCTTTAGACCAGAAAAATAAATCATTGTGTCCTTGAGTTCTCCTTAGAGTGCAGATCCAGGTTGGGGTGTAGGAGAGTGATACTTGATGAACACCTTGGTTCTGTTTCAGCCATCGATGTGACCTACCTGCTGGAGGAAGGATCAGGCCGGAGACTGCGAAGGCGCACTTTGTTTATACCAGAAAACAGCTTTCGGAAGTGACTCTTAAAGAAACAAGAACTTGGAGCATCTGGGATCCAGTGAAGCCAACAAGTCCAGTCTCTTGCTCTCTGAGTGTGGACAGGGGCGGGTCCATCCAGGCAAGGGGAGTGGGGTCCGTCTTTGACGTTAGGTACTTACTAAACCTTGGAGCTAGTGGAGAGTGGGGGAAGAAGAGGAAGTAGGCTTGAGGCTGTTGAGTTTACTTCTCCTCTTGATGGCTTTACCGTTAGGGTTACAGTAGGGAGGAGGACCTTGGTAGGAATAGCCAGGAGCTGTTGGTACTCCTCACGGCGGGGCTTCCCTGGGCTGTCCTCTGACCCTGCCAGCACTAAACATGCTGCTTCCTATGACCAGGTATAAATCCAAACTCCAAAGGGAAGGCCCTGGATCCCAGCCCTATCCCATTTGTTCTCTTTTAGCTCTGAGAGCTATGTCGGAGAGAGACCTAAAACAGACGTCATAGCTGGGGCCTCTCCTTAGTTCTCTTTTAGCTCTGAGAGCTATGTCGGAGAGAGACCTAAAACAGACGTCATAGCTGGGGCCTCTCCTTAGTTCCTTGGCCAGGGAAGTTCTCTCTCCCTTCTTGCCCAGCCAGGTTAAAGTGATGGAAAGTGAACTGACTGCTCAGAGCACTTGGACCTGCTGCCGCTCTCCCACCTCTGCTCCCTAAAACAGTCAACAGAGTGTGGGCTAGAGGAGGCCCCTATGGGGTCAGAAGGGCAGTATTTGTAATTGTTTTCGTTTACCCTTCATAACCTTGCTGAACCTGTTTTCCTACTGAGACAGCCAAGCCCCCGCCAGCACACAAGCTGCTTCTCTTCCTGTGTCACTTCAGAAAACAACTACATAAAACTCTAAATTTCTCCTCTGGTGAAACTCACTGCACAGCTGTTGAGCGGTGTGCGCGGTCAGAGCGCTTTTCACAGGTGATGGAAACACTACTCTCCTTTCCCATGTCTGTCTCCACCATCCTTCCATCCCCTTCATCCAGGGTCTCCTGACCAGAAATTAACAGACCATACCATCTCTTTACAAGTAAAATTCAAAAAGCTTTGCTTTGTCTTCTCAGACATACATATGCATATACATTTTAGATGTTCTTATAAGAGAAAAGATGGTTTTTAAATGTGCCAAGTTATATGTGTGTGTGTGTGTGTGTGTATATATATATATATATTCTGTGAGATTGGTAAGCAATACATTAGTAAACACGTCCTCATTACTCTTCTGATGCTGGACCAATGATGTCCTAACTGTACATTTCCTCCCCTATGATGACGACGCTCTGACTCATTTAGGTAGAAACGTTTGACCACCTTTCATTCCATTGATTTTTCTTTTCCTTTTTCTCCTTTCTGTGTTATTCTTAAGGGAAAAAAAGAGAGAGAGAGAGAGAGGAAGGGGATGCCATAGATCCCCTTGAGCAGAGAAAAAGCAAAATATTTTATTAAAGAAAAAAGAGAAATTAAGAAAATAGTTTGGAGTATTTTCTTACTGTAGAGAAGCATTGTACATTACCACAAGACCTGGGTATAAGATACTCACGTGTGGAGCTGGGGTCGCATGTCCAAGCCCATTTGAGTGGTTTTTTTTTTTTTTTGTTTCTCATTACAGGGAGTGGGTGGGAGGGAGGGAGGACTAAGGGCACTTTGGGGGTTTCCTTTTAATCAAAAGCAAGAAAATGACAAGAAAGAGCTTAAATTCAATGTTTTCCTTTAATAGTGTTAAACACTAAAATTTTAAAAAAGAAAGAAAAAACTTTGTAAAATGTAAGAACAGAAGCAAAAGACACTACGCTGCCATTTTATCTTTCTTTTGTTGAAAGATTAAAAACTGAAATGTTTTTTAGACAATCAAATGTTAGGTAAGTGCAAAAACTTGTTTTTTCTTACTGGTGTAGAAATTAATGCCTTTTTTATTTTTCAGTTATTTTATAATAACAAAATAAAAACAACCCCCAGCTGCCAGGTGGGTTTTGGTGTTTGAAATGCGGGGCAAAGCACTACATCACTGCAAATAGATACAGAAGTAGTCTGCATGTTTGTAGGCTGTGTGATTGCGGAAAATATAAATGCTGCTAATATATTTCCTTTTTACAGAAAAGCATATCTAAATAGATGATTGTTTTGATGTTAATCTTTGTAAATTATGTATTACCAATTTTAACATTGGATGTAATTGCATAAAAGCTTGCATCTCAATCCTTGAAAGTCTAGCATTAAATGGAAACAACTTTTCCTAACTGTGGAGTGGTTACCTTGCTATTTTTTGTGCCTCTTTTCTACCCCAATATCTCCCAGCATGCTCTCTGTCCTGTTTCTAAGAGTTCTCTAGCTCTGTCATCAGCATTCTGGGCCCACATGAGACGTTTCTTCAGTTCTAGGTCTGTCTAGTTGGACTCAGCCTGACCAGTAAGCAGAACGATTCTCCGACCAGACATGCTGTGCTGTTCTGCATAGCCACCCTTTAATACACATTAGCTGCCTTTAACCTAGGGCCACTTTTTTATTTTGAGACAGTGTCTCACTATGTAGCCCTGTCAGGCCTGGAACTCTGGAAATGCAGACCAAGTTTGCCTTCAAAACAGTGCTGAAATTGAAGGCTTGTGCCAGCATGCCTCGCCCTAATTTCCTTTGTTTCCTTTATCCCAGCCCAGGGCCTGTGCACATCAGGCAAACACTGAACTACCTTCTAGCCTCATCGTGGGGCAGCAGTGGTGGCGCACGCCTTTAATCCCAGCACTTGGGAGGCAGAAGCAGGTGGATCTCAGTGAGTTCGAGGCCAGCCTGGTCTACAGAGCTAGTTCCAGGACAACCAGAGCTGTTTCACAGAGAAACCCTGTCTCAAAAATAAATAAATAAATAGATATATAGATAAATAAATAAGCAATAAAAAAGACATGGTCTGGCTTCAAACTTAGTCTGGCCTCCCAAGTGCAAGGATTACGTCCATGTGCTACTACATCTGACTGTAAAACCACATTTTCTGTGCTTTGTGTGTAGACAGTGTTTACTGTAAGTAGCTTCCTTGCACTCATGTATTGGCCTTCATAGCAATGCTTTGTAGTGCAGGGTTTGTAGATAAAAGAGACTCAAAGCAACAGCAGAGGTGAGTAATCCTTATTTTAGCCATTAAGTTGTTATCTCTGTTCTAAGAAGCAGAAACTGAGGCTTGAGTTGGTTAAATGACCTGCCATAGATAATGTGGAGTCCCAATCTCTGTGGTTAAGTAGTCAGTTTGTAGAAATCAAGGAAGCCAGGAACGAACTAGAACAAAATGCAGAAGAGGAGAATCCACATGGAACTGAGTGAAAGATACAGTTGATCAGAAGAAAAACCAAAGACGTGTGAGCAGCACACTGCATTTTGAATGTCACAGAGTCATGGAGAAATATATCAAGTAGTATGGTTTTATGTGCTTAATTAAAGACTAAAATTAATAATGTAAAGGATTAAAAAGAAATCGTCAAAGTGAGGCTAGAGATGGCTTAGTAAGTATAGCTCACTGTACAAGCTTAGTGACAGAACTTCAGTACCCAGTACCCAAGTGAATACCCAGCAGGCGTAGTGCCCACCTGTAATCCAGCACTTAGGAGGCAGGACGGAGGATCCCTGGAGCAACCTGGCTGACTAGACAGGCTGAATTAGTGAGCTCTGGTCTCAAGCAATCAAGTAAGACTTGTGTCTTCAACTTCTGACCTCCAAATGCACGCACCATATGCAAACACCTAAAAAGAAAAGGCTAGAGTCCCCTACTTAATTAGATAAACCCCCTCCCAGCTTAGGTTTTTTTTTTTTTTTTTAGTTTTTCCGAGACAGGGTTTCTCTGTGGTTTTGGAGCCTGTCCTGGAACTAGCTCTTGTAGACCAGGCTGGCCTCCAACTCACAGAGATCCACCTGCCTCTGCCTCCCGAGTGCTGGGATTAAAGGCGTGCACCACCACCGCCCGGCCCTCCCAGCTTAGTTTTGTCCCGGTTACTCTGGACACTCAGGTAGAATGCAGTCGCTCAGACATACCAAGGCAGCTGGCCTCCGTGGCACATACTTTCATCTCAGCACCGCTGTGAGTTCCAAACCAGCAAAGGCTTTTGATTTTGTACCCCTCTGGTTTGGAGATGAGGACCAAACTCAGAGCCTTGAACTTGCTAGGCTAGCACTCTACTACTGAGATAAAATTCCCAGCCTGAGACTGTCTAGAAGGGAAGAAACTCCAAGGCAGTGAACTACAATCTTAATCTTCTACAATTGAAGCTGCCACTGTTAAACAAGTCTCTAATTGTAGTGAGCCGGACACACCGGTCAAGAAGTCCGCCGCATCTAATGTTTTAAATGTTTCTGTTTATCTTTTATAGAACTAAATTTTACATTATTGTCCTCTCTCTCGAGTTGTGCATACACTTGTATAAGCAGAGCCATTGGCTGTCTCTGTAAAGGTTGTAGCGAGGGCTACCCCACACCATAGCCAGAACAGCCAAAACGGGCCAGGGTGCAGGACCACAGGTCTCCTCCGCAGTCAGCATCACATGACTTTTAAATAGGAAAGCGTGTCAGTGTGTATGTGGTGTGCCTCACAGGCATGGTGGTCCAGCTCTAATTCCAACCCTCAGGAGAGTGAACACACACGTAGTAGTCACAATTAAAGGAGCCTCGAAAACTCAAACTGTGGCTCTTTTTGGGGTAGACTAAGCCCCAGAGGAGCTAGTGCAGTGCAGATAGCCGAGCTTGGATCCCCAGCATCCACTGAGTAGGAAGACAGGCAGCCGGAGACAGCTGACATCAATCCCTGGCCTCCACAGGCACTCCAGTGCACACGCACTCACACATGTACAAACGTATCCACTAAGTACATATGGACAAAGCAGATGCTGGCTGTTGTGGCACACACCTCAGGAATTAAGGCAGGATTGGGGGAAGCAGTGCCTCTCCAAAAATAGAATTTAGGCCTAGGCATGTAGCTCAGCAGAGAGCACTGTCTAGCATTTATGAGATCCTAGGTTCAATTTACACCTCAAAAAAGGGGGGGGGGTCGCCTTATTCCTAGACGCCATTAAAATCCATTATTACCCCCTATGTAAGACTTGTAATAGGGACTGACAGAAAGCACAGCACAAGCAGCAGCTTGTCCCACCAGGGGACAGGCAAGCCTTAAGAAATGGCAACTTCATGAGTTTGAGATGTTCAAGCTAAGCAGTATCAGAGGCTAAGGCATAAAAACCTTTATTCTTTAGGAGAGGAAGCAATGCCGAGCAGGACAGTTACTGAACTGACTTGGGTGTTAAAGGAGTTGGTGAGGTAGGACAGCAACACTGACTAGCCTGGTTGCTGGGTTGGGTTGAGTTTCTCCCAAGAGTCTCTCTCAACAGTTTCAGGACAGCATGCTGATTTTATCCCCTCAAGACATATCTCTTCTCACCAGCCCACAGTTCCCAAAGATAAAATCTCCCAGACTTAGTGCCTATTGCACTTTTTCTTTTTTGTTTTCAAGACAGGGTTTCTCTGTAGCTTTGGAGCCTGTCCTGGAACTAGCTCTTGTAGACCAGGCTGGCCTCGAACTCACAGAGATCTGCCTGCCTCAGTGTCCCCAGTGCTGGGATTAAAGGTTTGCGCCACCACCACCCCGGCTACCTATCTGACTCTTATTGAATGACTCTGTTTCTCCTTGGTTATAATTATAGCTTCCTGGTTGCTTTATTGTTTTCTGTAATTTAGTCTCCATCCAGGCCGCCTTTCCAGTGAGCCCCAGGACATCTTTCTTTCAGAAGATTGACAGGAAACTCACCACACTAACCTGGGGCGCAATGCTCTGCTTTTACTGAAACCTTCACTGAGACAGATGGCACTAAATGGAAAGCAGGGCCACTTCTGCCTTTCACCTCGGACTTCCATCCTCCCTGTCTTTATTTAGCTCCATCGGCCCAATGAAACAGCAGTGTAAAAGCAAAGCAAATGGGGCTGTCGAGCCGGCTCAGTAGGCAAAGCACCTGCCATCACGACAGGGGAAACCAGTTTCATCCCAAGCACCACAATAGTAGGCAAGAAGTCACTTCCCAAAGTTACTGTCTGACCTGCATACATGTGCCCTGGTACCCATGTCCCCTCACACACACACACAAATCCAGAAGAAAAAAACAACAAGGTGGTAGGGGGCTTGCTGATTCCGCAGAGGACCCATGTTTGGTTCCCGGAACCCACGCTGGAAGCTCACAGCTGCCTGGAGCTCCACCAGATTTAATAGAGCAGTGCTTCTCTACCCCTTTGGAGGGTAGATATCAGATATTTACATTATGATTCATAACAGTAGCAAACTTATAGTCAAACAAGAATGACTTTATGGTTAAGGGTCACCACAGCACGAGGAACTGTATTAAAAGCCCAGCATCAGGAATGTTGAGAGTCACTGTAATAGTGACATGGTAGAAAATAAAACTCCCACGGTAGTCCTCTGACTGCTACATGAGCCGTCGCACGAGTCCACCCTCCCACACAAAGAGTTAAACGCATTTTTAAACACAAAGCCCCGCATCGGAGCCAGGTGCACACCTTTTTTCTGTTTGTTTGTTTTTTCGAGACAGGGTTTCTCTGTAGCTTTGGAGTCTGTCCTGGAACTAGCTCTTGTAGACCAGGCTGGCCTCGAACTCACAGAGATCCGCCTACCGAGGCCTCCCAAGTGCTGGGATTAAAGGCGTGCGCCACCACCGCCTGGCTTCAGGTGCACACTTTTAGTCCCAGCACCTGTGAGGCGAAGACAGTTGGAGTCCAGCCAGGGCTACTTGGTAAGATCCTGCCTCCCCACCCATAAAAAAACAACAAAAACTACCTATGCTAGGGAAAAAGTACTTATCTGCCCTGGGCTCCAATAAAAGGCCTTCTCTCCTCCACAGCAGCCCCTATACCTGACACCCACAGGAACACACAGCTGTTCAACTCCCACTTTTTATTGGGACAAGGAAGGAAAGGCAGACCAGTGGCAGAGGCCCACCCACCAGGGGTCCAGGCTTCCAGCTAACACTTAGCACAGCAGGAGTACATCTTAAATATAGGCAACAAGGACAGACAGACCACAGTCCTGTGGGCTTGGGGCAGAGGCATGTACTATACTGCACAGTCCACGAGTGAAGGTAGGAGGGAAAGATGCTAATTTGCAGAAAGGAAGGGTTCTCTTGTGTAGACGGAGAAGGGAGTCCTTTCTATGCGTCTGCAAGAGCAGATTTCCCCTTCCAGGTGGGTGCTCAGAGAAGGAGAGTTTACTCTAACTGTCGACAGAAATGGGTGTGTGCAGAAGGAAAAAATGCTCCAGTTCCCGAGAACAGCGGTCATGAGCTCTTCCAGTCCACAGCTAGAGAACAAGGGAGGTGTACCCCACAGGAACCAGCCCCTCCACACCATCACGCCCACAGCGAAGCCAGTCCTCATTCACTGTAGCAATGACATGAAGTACTTCCCCACGCTGGAAGCTCAGCTGGTCAGGTCCTGCAGCAGTGTGATCACAGAGAGCCCGGACAGCCCTGGGGGAAGTCAGAGAGAAGGATGAAGGGCCATACTGTCTATGGCAGATTACCCTGCTGGTTCAGCCCACACTCCGTGAGTTCAGAAGAAACTTGGGGTCACCTGCTGACATGTTGATTCTCTGGGGCTCTGGCCTCTCTGAACCCCAAACTGACTCTTGAATGATTACTTGAAATTGCACTTCCCTCTGGTATTAAAATTTTTACATATGCAAACAATATGGCCCTCCTAGCATTCCAGGCCCTCCTGATAGTGGGAAAGCTTCTCTGGGCAATCCAGCACCTCCTCACATTAGACCCACTTCCAAAGCTCGCTTCTGGCAATCCAGCATCTCTTCACATTAGACCCACTTCCAAAGCTCGCTTCTGGCAATCCAGCACCTCCTCACATTAGACCCACTTCCAAAGCTCGCTTCTGGCAATCCAGCACCTCCTCACATTAGACCCACTTCCAAAGCTCGCTTCTGGCTCCCTCCATGCACTTCCCCTTCAGCTGAACAACCATCACCCTTGCTGGGGTGGGTGCTACATGTAATCATTTATCTCTGAGAGCTTCTCTTGGTCTCCCCTCCCCTCTTCACACAGCAGTCACAGATTGTCCTGAAGCACAAGTCTACCATTCCCAGACTGCAGCCTCTCAGAGGGTTCCCAGTGCCTTGGAATGACATCCTGGGTCCACGGCTGCCCGTCATGTCGCACACTACCACACCTGCACCTCCCTGCCATCTCTCCTCCCAGACACTTACCAGAACCATTACCTCAACCCCAGGGACAGTGTCCCGAAGGGTTCCAGCTCTCTTTTGTACCCCAGCCATACTGCCCCAAACAATCTAATCCATTCCTAGCCACACATCTCTATCGGACTATATGCTCCCTGAAAGTCAGACACAAACAAAATGGGGTCGTTTTTTGTTCTCTGCCTGGCACAAAGAAGTACCTGGAATGCACTGAACAGATGAAAAATCAAAAAGCTTAATTCAGCCAGACATACTGACATATGCCACTAATTCCAGTCCTCAGGTCTGCGTTCTAGCAGCCATAGTGCCAGAATAAGTCCCTGCCACTAAAATAAGGAATTAATAATTAAATTTAAAAAGCTTAATTCAGTGAACTGAAAATACCCAAAGAAACAGGGCCTCAAAAGTAGAAATCTGAGCCGGGCGGTGGTGGCACACGCCTTTAATCCCAGCACTCGGGAGGCAGAGGCAGGCGGATCTCTGTGAGTTCGAGGCCAGCCTGGTCTACAAGAGACAGTTTCAGGACAGGCACCAAAGCTATAGAGAAACCCTGTCTCAAAGAACCAAAAAAAAAAAAAAAGTCTGAGCCAGGCGTGGTGTTTCAGGACTAGTGTGGTGCACACGCCATTAATCCCAGCACTTGAGAGGCTGAGATATACTGAGTTCAAAGCCAGTTTAGGTTACATGAACACACCCTGTTTTGTTTTTTTAAAACAAAAACAAAACAAAAGCTGCCAGGCGTGGAGGCACACACCTTTAACCTTTAATCCCATCAATATGGTCTACAAAGTAAGTTCCTGGACAGCCAAGGCTGTTATACAGAGAAACCCTGTCTGAGGGCAGGGTGGGGGGGTGGCAGGAGGAAAAAGTCAAGAACTAACTGTGCATTTTTCTTTAATCGTGCAGGTGGATCTCCATGAGTTCAAAGCCAGCCTGGTCTATGTGATGAGACCCTGTCCAAACAATTTTTTATTTGGTTACTTTTTATATGTATGGGTGTTTTATATGTATGGGTGTTTTGCCTGTGTCTGTGTTCTGTGCACCACTTCAGGCCTGGAACTGGAGATTCTGCTGGCAGGCTCCCAAATGCAGCCACCATGCCAGCATCTTCTTTTCCCAGACAAAGAAGCTAAGGCTCAAAGAAGTGAGTGTCCAGCAGTAACGGGTAGGGAAGAGAAAGTGTGATCTGCCTTTTACACACACACACACACACACACGCCCACTCTGGAGACAAGACAGACACAGCCCTTACCTGTCAGTCTGTGTCTGGCTGGCTGGTGGCTTCACAAGCTCCGCGGGAGGAGTCTCAGGAGATGTCCCCCGCTTCACCAGAGCCAACACACTCACTGTTGGGGGCAACCAGCTGGATGGTCTCCTAGAGGGAAGGATTTGGTCACTGAAGCCATACCACTCCAGAAAAAATCCAAGAATCCCCCAACTGGCAGTTTGGGAACTGCTCAGAGCTGAGAGCAGAGTGGGCAGCTTTAAGACCAATGGACCCATTAGGGTCTCCACAGCTAAAGCCTCTGGCTGTCACTGAAGAGCCACCTGCTGGATCAAGCTCTGGAATGGGTCAGGGATTTTTCTTTTTTAAAGGGTCAGATAAATATTTTCAGCTCTAAGGACCAAGGATGAAATCAGGAACTTTATGTAGCCACTAAAATGTAAAAATTTATGAATGTGACCATTAGAGCCCATAGCTATAAAAACCAAAGGGTCATAAATACCTAGCCACCGTGAGCTCTAGGAACCAGAAGGTCAGAAAAGGGGCAGTCCATGTGCACACACCTGGACCTGCAGGCTCCATTCTCAGTTTCTGACGGGCCCCCAGGCACACCAAATAGCCGCCCCAACCACTTGCTTCGGCCAGGTGTGGTCTGTTCCGTGGGCGGGGGTGCCTCCTGCGCATCCTCAGCTGTAGTTCCGCGACACCTGGGTCCCCACCGGAGAAGAGGGAAGCCCTCAGTGCCACCAGAGGCGTAGACCCGAGATGCCTGGGTCAGCTGATCCCACCAGCTGCCTGGTGGAGGGCGGGTTGAGGGGGCTGAAGAGTCGGTAGTGGCCTCTCCTGAAGTCCCTCGGAGACTCTGAGCCAGACGACCCCCCCACTGGAGCACAGCCTGCACAGTCTGCTGGAGGGCAGGAGGGGGCGCTGAAGGGGCAGGAGCCTGCTGCAGGCCTAGGGGTAGGTGGTGGTGGTGCTCGAAAAGCAAGTCCAGGTGGAAGGTGAGTACTGAGAGGGGCTGCAGCAGGAGCAGCAGCTCTGTGGACAGGGATGGACAGCTCCCGCGCGCCAGGGAGAAGAAGCCAGTGGGCAGATAGAGGAGGGACAGTAGACCTGGAAAAGAGCAGCCAGCATCAGCCCCAGAGGACATCCTGCACCAATCCCAGAGTCAACAAATATCTCCTGGACCTCACTCTGTGGGGCACAGATACAGGACAAGGGGAATAGCTGGGCTACAGGACCAATAGTCCTTTTCCAGAGGGAGGCATATGCACTAAGTGTTGTTAATGGAGAAACATTATAGGTTAGAGAGGAAGCATACACAAAGGTGAGGACCTCCCTTTCAGGGTAGAGATGGAACCTCACAGAGGAAGGAACCCACAGAAGAAATAGGCAAGGGGCCTATTTCAGGTACAGGGTCAGTGGATGCCCCAGGGGCAAAGAAGCCTCCAGGACATCGAGTGGAGAAAAAAGGCTAGACAATCTGGGCTCTGGTTCTCCTCCGCACTCCCCTCTGGAAAAGCTGTAAGCCTGGGTGTGTGTCCTGATATCAGCAAGAACCAGCAGGAAAGAACCTGTCCTCTACTAACCAGGAACACCCTGCCCTCCCATCGCAGTGGCTTCTGACCTGCATCCTCCTGGAGGCTGGAAAACCACAGTTCCAACTGTTTGGTGCTGGAGGAAAAAGGAGAGGAAAATTCAGGAAGGAGGTGGGGAGTGAGGGATGACGCTGAAGAGGGGAGGCATCTGGAAACCTCTGTGCCCTATCCACGATGTGGATCCAAGGCCTAAGAGCAGTGGGGGAAAGTCCACTCACTTGAGGAGGCCCAAGATGAAAGCATGGAAGCGGCTGCGACTGCTACTCAGTGGGGCCAGTCTGCTGACCTGGCTGTACAGGGTCCCCATGGAGTGTGGGCAGGAACCTGAGGACGAGGCTGCGGTCAGCCAGGTCCAGGCCCTGCCCCCATCGATCCCACTCCCTCCCAGCTCACCTGGCTTCACAGACGCCTCCACCACACTCCAAGGGCTGCTCCTGCGCTGCCCGGTGATGAGGTCCTTCCGGAATGGCTTCAGTCCATCGGCCACCAGAGCATGGAGGGCCGGGCAGAGGGTGCTCAGCACCAGATGCCCCACATCCGGGCTCAGCCGGCTATCTCCCAACTGGGCCTGGGGACAGAAGCAGGGCTAGCCACTGCTAGTTAAGTGTTCGCGCACCCTTTTACCTCCCTCAAAATCAACTCACCTTCTGAACCAAGTTCCGAGCAGCCCCAAAATGCGAGATGATTTTGTCCACTGAAGCACTGACAGCTATCAAGAGACCTGGGTGGAGATGGAAGACCCATGAAAGCCCCTGGTTGGGGGTGGGGAAGGGGGCACGGATAGCTGGAGACCGAGGACAGGCTGATCTTCAGAAGGCAGGAAGGGCGAACTACCTTTCTTTTGCTCCTGCAGCTGGCCAGTCCCACTCTGGGCTTCTGCCATCCACAGCCGCTGGGCCCCGGGAACACCGGCAAACGACCAGGAACTACGTACTATGTAAGGGAAGAAGACGCGGTGACGCTTTCTTACCAAGGGTTACAAGGGACACCGGCTCCCTTGGTCTCGTGGTTTGAGAGTCATGGGAGAAAGAACACAGCCACCTGGGGCGTAGAGCAGAATGTGTAGTCGTAGACAAACCTCAGCCCTTGCCACCCCCACCTCGGTTCCCATTGCCCTTCCTCTCCGGGAAGTTGGAGAGCCACACCGAACAGCTGTGCCTTTAAGTAGGGAGTTGACTGGATGAGGAAATTGAGGGCTGTATCCACTCTGAGCACGTGAGAAGCCTCGACCAATGGAAAGACAGACAGGAAAGGGTGGAGAGTCTTGGGGAACCCACGTAGTCACCTTGCACCTTGTCAAAAGCAAGGCTCCAGCTTCACCCTACTTGGGGGCGGGATTCGTGGAGGAGGTGTGGCTAGAACCTCCTGAGAGGGGACTGTGGGTCGGAACCACGGCCGGGAGAACTTTCCTAGCCGAGGAATTCCACAGAGGGTGTGACCCCAGGTCCCTAACAATGGACCCCCTAAGCTGGGCTGGAGACCCAGTGGAGTCGGCTGTTCCGCAAGGAGAGCAGTCACGCTCCTCACCCCCAGAACGTGGAGCAGGGCCAGCCTTCCCGGAGCCAACTCCGAGGGCGAGATCTAGCTAGGCACCCTAGAAAAAGGCTAAAATGCAGGCAGACTGGCCCAGGACAGGAGGGGCGGCGGGCCGAGACGTGGCCCGCGGGGCTGGCCCAGGTCCGTCTTACATTGCCTGGGCGGAGGCGGTGGCCTTCTGGTCCAGCGAGGGGCGGTCGGAGGACGCGGTGGTGTTGGCAGCGGGGGGGCGGGAACCTGGCGGGGTGGGGGCGCCGCGGCGGGGAAGGTGCTACTTCTGGGGAAGAGCGGGGATAGCAGCAAGGCCAGCTCGGGGCTGGCCAGGCAAGGCAAGGCCCCCCGCGTGGGAGGAGAATAGGCTCCCACCGGGGATAGCCGCACAGGCAGCAGATGCTCCTCGGGGGGACTCCCTGCCCCCAGCAGCTGCAACCGGGAATTGGGCCACCCGGTTAGAGGCGTCAAGAGCAGGGACCTGGGTGCGCCCGCGCCCCCACCCTCCAACAGGGGGCGCCCGTCGGCCGAGAACCGGAAAACCGGGGGCCGAGGGAATCGCGGGGGAACGGCTGCAGGCGGGATTGGCGGGGCCAGGTGCGGGGGATGGGGGGGAAGGAGGGTAGCGGGGCCGACAGCCAGGCAAGGAGGGGCGGGAGAAAGAGGAGCAAAGAGTTAGTCCCTTCACTCCAAGACCCACCCAGTTTCCCTTTCCCCGGAGCGCGCCCTGGCCTTGGGGCAGGGAGGACAGCGCAGAAGGAGGGGACGAGGGCGGGCTCAGGACCCGCCCTCCTACGGTCTGCGCTTCTTACCCACGGCGTGCGCGCGCGGCTCCTCCGGCTCCTGCGCTGCGGGGCCCTCCTCACCCACGGCGGGGCTGCCAGCCCTGCCTTCCTCCGGCAGCCCCTCGGCGATGGGCTGCAGCCCAAGTCGATTCTTCTTCCTCCGCGGAGGGACGGGAGGGGGAGGCGGCCGAGGCGGGACCAAAGCCCACCCAGCCGGAGGGTCCCTGGGCGGGACTGGCGGTGGCTGGGCTCGGCTTCGAGACCGGAGTTCCTTAAAGGTGGTGACTTCTCGCGGGGGTGCCAAAGAACCTCCCAGAGACCCAGTCGGCGGGAGCTCTGTGTCAGGCGAGAAGACTATGAGCCAGTCGCTGCGATCTTTCTTGGCCTGCGGCACAAGGGGCAGCCCCGGACCCCGCTTGCGCTTCTGGGCCAGCTCGTGGAAGGACGTAATTGTCCGATGGGGTACCGGCTCCTGGCTGACGTCACCTTTCCATCCCCCATCAGTTTTCCCTGCATCTATTTTCGAACCAGAATTGGTGTTCAAACAAGAAGCCAATTTCCCAGATTCCGTTTTCAAGCTCGAGTTTGTATTTTCATCGATTTTCCAACCAGAGTCACTGTTCTCAATGGCTTTCCATCCAGCTTCAGTTTTCTCTGTGTCAATTTTCCAAATGGGGTTAATTTTCCAACTGGGCTCTGCTTTTCCTGCGTCAATTCTTCCATCTTCGGTCTCTGAGAGCTCAGAGGTAGCAAGATCCTGTTCCCCACTGTCGTCTTCCTCCTCCAGACCCGGGGAAGGTAGGTCCTGGCACGTTGTCAGGGCGTTGCAGTTGGAGTCCAGACCAGGTCCGGATGGGGAAGATATTCCGGAGCAAGAATCCGGAGAGCAGCAAAAGCTGTCAGGAGAGCAGGTGCCAGGGTCCGCTGTAGCCAGAGGAGAGCCCGGCTCCAAGGGAAAGATGCTGGACTCGGGGTAGGCAGCCTCATTGCCAGGCAGGTCGCGAGAGTAGACTGACACTGGGGACTCGGGGCTAAGATCTGAGCAGGAGCTGAGAGAAGAGGAGCATCCGGGATCAGAAGGCGAGGCGGCCTCTTCGTCTTCCTGGAAAGGGTCCTGCTGGTTTTCTATGCTAGGCCCGTGCTCCTGGCAGCATCGGCAGGGCACAGCTGGACTGTTGGAGTTGGCATCCACCAGGGTCCCGCTGCAGGGCCCCCTGCTTTCCTTGCCCCCTGTGTCCCCTGGAGGCGGGGGTGTGCTCAGAGGCCCCTCTCGTAGTTCAGGACGGCGGGACAAGTGCAGGCCCAGGGAGACATGCTGGAGGTGGATGTGATTGAGGTTGCAGAGTAAAGCCCGCTGAGGGGACAGCATGGTGCTGAGGAAGAAGGATGCCTTCCAGAGAACCAAGAGGATCCAGTCTCTCACATCCACCTTCCTGGCAATTCAGGTGCAGACCTAGAAGACAAGTATGGTTGAAACCCAGATACTGCGATTGCGTGCTAAGGGCACTGGAGGTGATTGAGGACTAAAGCAGACCTGGGAAGGATCTGCCTGCCTTGGGAGATATTTAAATGAGATTCAAATCACCAAGAACAGCCCATTAGTTTCCTCTGCAGTATTTGCTGGTGGAGTCGAACATAACCTCCAGGGAACAGAGAAAGGAGGGTCATCAGAGAATGCGGGTGCGCACTCTGATCTTCGAGGGGGTGCGGGGCTTGAAAAAGAGTAGGGCCCAGAATAGACCCCAATGCTTTCTTTCAAAGCAAGCTCTTCCAGTCTACCCTCTCCCGGAGGAAGGAGACCCCGCCCGGATGCTCTAGTCAGGTGAACGGTGGGGAACAAGGCGAAGGTTTGTAAGCGTAGGAGAGGGGTCTGGGCCGGAGGATGAGAAAGCATTCAGCTGGTCAGCGCTGCATCTGCCCCAGTCCCAGCTCTAGCCTGCAGCCTGCATGCCCTTACTGGCTTGCGACAGCAAGGTTTGTCCACTCACTGTGTTTATGTCCATCTTCCAGCCACCAGCCACCCCTTCTTTATTTAGCTTCACAGCTCCCCTCCCATGTCCCCAATCATCCGTCCACACCCATAGATCGAGCCCTCCTCACCCGCGGTCCTCCTGGAATCGACCGGTCCTCGGGTTTGTCTGCATCCCCGCCCAGCCGGGAACAGAGCAAAGGGGAGGGGTGCCGGCAAAGCCCACTGTGGCTGCGCAGCCGCACCCCTTCACGCATGGGCGTGGCATAGCCCAGCCCCCCCCCCCCCCCCCCCCGGGGCCTGATGGTGCGCTTGCGTCACTCATCCAGGCTGCTGCAGCTTTAGCTATAAGCAACCTCAGATGCCAACCTGGCCTCCAAGTTACCACCTTCCACCCCTCCATTGTAGACAAAGCCGGACTCATGACTGGTGCAAGCATAAAACCACAGGATTCTGTACAATAATTTATTGAGATCCCTTCCCTCAAAGCTTTGCAAGCTCGAGGTCACTTTTTCCGCTTGTAGATCTTTTTTGCTAGTTCCAGGAAGATGGCTGGGGGCAGCGGTGCAGAGTACTGCTCCACGAGGCTCTTGAGGCGGCTGTAGCTGTCTTCCTCGTACTTTAAGAACACAGCTGGCAGATCCAGCGCTTCATAAAGCGCTTTCACCTGTGCCACCTTCTCTGGGTCCTTCTGCCCATAATTCTCCTGGAAGCAGGAAAACGGCTTTACTTGGCCAGGTCCAAAGGATCCAACAAATCTTTCACACATTCCAGAACAGTGGGAAAGCCATTCACTCCACTTTGTTGCTTCATTATGTAGACCTGTCTCAGACTCCCAACTGCCAAATGTAGCTCTCCTGCCTCCAAAGTGTCTCTGGGATGCGAGATACGAGTATTGCCTCCCCCACACCCGTGTTCAGGTCCTGGCTCAGAATTACCCTTTCGCTATTCTATGCTGTCTCAGCCTTGGCACTACAGAGGGTTATTGGGCACTGGGTGTTGTCTGGGAAGAGGGTCTAGAACCTTCCCTGACTTCTCGGTTAGCAGCCTTCAGCACATACATCCAACCGCACTGGGGCTACCAAATGTCAAATCTGACCCGAGGAGAGGACAAGCCAACCCCCAGGGCCCTCTGGGCACCTCTAAGATCTGACGCTGTTGCGGAGTGGCTCGTAGCAGACACTGAACCACCAGCCAGCTGCATTTGTTGTCCTGGATGTCAGTGCCGACCTTTCCAGTCACACTGGGGTCACCGAAGAGATCAAGGTAGTCGTCCTGGATCTGAAAGAACTCGCCCATCTCCAGCAGGATCTTCTTGGCATTGGCATGTTCCTTCTCCCCATCAATGCCTGCCTGCAAGGGAACAGCTGAGACAGCGGGACCAGGCCCCTGCCCCTCCCAATGCCTCCTGCAGGCCGCTGGCTGGACCCTGTGAGGTGCCACCATCCATGACAGCTACACTTCCACATTTTTTGGCTATCTCCTTCTTACAATACGAAAGGAAAACTTGAAAAGCAAGGTCAGGATGGACCATGAACCCGACTGACCACCTCCAAGCCTAGTCCCTTACCTCGAGCTTCAATTCCCCTCTGCTCCTCCACCAGATGCAGCCCCTATAGGCCTCCCTCTGCTCAGCTTCCAGTTCCATCTTAGGCCCCATCAGAGGGACTGAGTGGCTTGAAGCCATCCAGTCATACGATACTCGGGGCTCCACCCCAGAGCTCACAGGAGAAACGGTGACGCTGACCCTGATTTACCATGTACATGGCAGCCGCCACAGGCAGGTAGAAAGAATAGAAAGCCGTCTTGTACTTGACAATAGATTTGTACCTGAGCCAGGGGAGAAGACACATTCATGAGAGTAAGGTCCACCCTGAGGCCCTTACCACCCAGATACGGGTACCACTGGCCCTCACCTCTTTTCAGTGTATCTACCAAGATCCACATGGCCCTGGGGTGCTGTTATGAGGTCAAGGGTCTGCCCAATCTCTGTCTGATAGGAGCTCTACAAAGCAAGGGTAACAGATGGTTTCTAGGCCAGGCTTTCTCTAGAAATGGAAAACACTGGCATCCTGGGCCATACCCCAACAGTTGAAACTATACAGTCAGGCAACAGGAGAGACTCCAGGCTCACAGCACACCACAGCCTTCCTCGCTGCCTCTTCTTGCCACCACACCCTTCCCAGGCCACCTTAGCAGAGCCAATGAGCCCGTGCCACAGAGGGTAGAGCCCGGGAGACAGCCACAGGGCACCTGCAGAAAGAGCTCCAGCAGGTTCAGGTAGTAGGGCTGCTCCCTGCAGTACAACTTCAGCAGGCGGTAGATGCAGGCTTCCAGAAGCAGAGCATCATTGACAGCATCCAAGCCTATGCCTGGCTTCTGGTACCAGCAGATCTGTCCACGTCGAGTGAGAGAAGAATCCATGATGTCATCTGACACAAGAAAGAAAGCCTGGAGCTGGGAGAAAGAGGGGAGTAAGGCAAGGCTCCTGGGGCCTGCTCGCAGAGACAGCTGCTACTCTGGCCACCGCTGTACAGGTGGGAAAGTCAGTGTGGGGACCCTGACAAGTTACAGGACCTCCTCTCAGATGCCACATGCTGATGGACTAAAATAGAGCTATGCCCCCTCTAACCTGCTCTAAGACACCCTTGCTAGCAGGAAGAGCAAAACTTCAATGAATTTTTGTCCAAGTCAGTGACTGCATTATTGAGTTTTAGGCAAACCTGACAAGTGACAGTCATTTGGGAAGAGGGAGGGACCCTCAAGTGAAAAAGGTATCCTAGCCCAAATGTCCTGTGAGGAAGACTGGGAGGCATTTTCACTATGGGCGACACCCCTGGGCAACATGCCCATGCCTTTGATCCTGGCACTCAGGAGATAGAAGCAGGTGGATCTCCGTGAGTTCAAGGCCAGCCTGGGCCACAGACTGAGTTCCAGAACAGCTGGGGTCACAGAGAAATCATGTCTCAAAACAAACAAACAAAAACAACAAAAAAACCAGAGGGAGAGAACATAGGCAGAAAGAGCAGGCTAAGCGAGCCATGGAGAATGAGCAGCATCGCATCCGACATCTGCATCCCTTCCCATCCTGACTTCTCTTGGTGATGCTATCTGGAAGTGTAAAATCAAAGAAACCTTGCCTAGGTTGCTTTTGATCACAGTGTTTTATCACTTGAATAGAAACTTAAGACAGGTTTTCCTTTTTTTAAAAAAAATGGGTCAAGAGATGACTGAGCGGTTAAGAGGTTCAGTGGCCACTCTTGCAGAGGGCCGAGTTTTGGTTCCCAGCACCCACATGACAGCTCACAACCATTGGCAGTTCCCAGTTCCTGGAGACCCAATGCCCTCTTCTGGCCTCTGTGGGCACTGGACACACACACATACAGGCAAAACACTCATACACAAAAGTCTTCTAGCCGGGCGGTGGTGGCGCACGCCTTTAATCCCAGCAGAGGCAGGTGAATCTCTGTGAGTTCAAGGCCAGCCTGGTCTACAAGGCAGGAACCAAAAGCTACGGAGAAACCCTATCTCGAAAAATAAAAAAATAAAAAAAATAAATAAAAAGTCTTCTAATCATAAAAGTTAAAATTTTAGTTAAATATTTTGAAAACTCTAATGGGCAGCCCCCCTCTCAGCTAGGGCAGAGCACGAATCCTCCAGCAGCCCCACGGCATTGATTTGCACCCTCCTCTGGGAGCAGAGGCTGGGGATGAAGATCAGGCAGGGTCCGAGGGGTCCCTAAGCCTCCTGGAGTCCCAGGAACACACCTACAGCACCTCGCTGGCAGAGCCCTACGGGCCCTCCTTTAGACAGTCAAACCCTTTACCTGGCCACGAAAGACCATGAGCTTCTGCCTTGACCTCCACATCCCTGGTCTGCCAGCTTTTCCACTGGGCAGGGACTGAGCCAGGACACCGCAGAGAGAGGCAGCACTCTACCACGCTCCTCGTCTCAGCAAAGGGCTCTCCTCAACACAAGATGTGCTGTCCCGCTAGATGCCCCCAGAGTCTAGCACTGAGAGTGGTACTTCCCAAGAGCTGTTAGGGATATGGGAACAGAACACTCAGCACCCATGAAGCTTTTGGTTTTGTTTCCTTGAGATAGAGCCTCACGATGCAGGACGAGCCAGGATGGTCTCTACCTCATCTCAACTAGCCTCAACACCGAACTCAGGAGTGCATGTTAACACCAACTTCTCACAGTCAGAACACGTGATTGTTCAGCAACTTCTCAAGACAGGGCAATCTCGTTACTGGATTATTGCGCTGTGTCCAAAGTGCTGAAGACGGAACCCAGGGCTTTACACACGGCAGGAAAGGGTTTTACCACTCACTTTTAACCTGCCTCCTCGCTCCAAAAGGATGTATTTTTTTATTATTTTTTTAACTTTTTTCTATTATTACTGTGTGAGGGGCAAGTGCATGTTACAGCACACACGTAGCTATCAGGAGGACGTCAGGGGGTTGGTTTCTCTTTTCATCTGTCCCTAGGCTCTGGGGATGGAATTCACTTTGCTGGGCTTGTTCAGCAAGTGTGTTTACACACTGAAGCACCAGCCCTTCAGCCATTGCTAAGGGCAGGGGCTGTGTCTGAGTGCGGGTGCACACCGCACAGCACAGCGTGGAGTCACTTTCTTCTTTCTTGAGTTTCAGGGGATCAAACTCAGGTCTGGAGCCACCTTACTGAGCCACCCTGACATTCCTATATTTTCAGAAGTCTGTCACTACACCGGCAGGTGGTGGCGGGGCACTTGGGAGAAGAAGTAGGCACAACTCTTAGTCTGAGGTCACCCTGGTGTACAGAGTCAACTCCAGAAAAGTCAGTGCTACACAGAGAAACCCTGTCTTGGGGGAAAAAAAACCAGAAATCTATCACTACATCATTCAAACACCACAAATTGGTCACCTAATAGACCCATAATTCAATAAGTCAGTCTGAGCCAGGCATGAACGCATACGTGGAGGCTGAAGCAGATGGTTTTGAGTGTGAGGCTAGCATGAGCATGTGTACAGTGAGACCCTGCCTCAACAGCAATGGCCTGGAGATGCAGTTCCGGGATGAGAGTGCACTTAGCACAGACAAGGCCTGGGCTTCGTCACCAACTTGGAACCCCCTCCCCACCTGGAAAAAAGAAAACAAAAATAAGCCATAGACATGCAAGGGTCAGGGAAGCTAACCAGGTAAGACAAAACGATGTGGGGACACAGGCAAATCAGAGCTATCCATACATGGGAGCAAGCATCCCACCTCAGGGAAGCAGCCTTCACTTTATTATGTATACAGTGTTCTGCCTCCATGCATGCTGGGAACTGAACTCAGGCCCTCTAGAAGAGCAGCCAGTGCACTGAGCCATCTCTCCAGCCCCAGAAAATCATTTCTAGAAGTAAACATGATGTCAAAAATCTGGGTTGTTTATATTGAGGAAGGTAACCCAGACCCAGAAAGGCAAATATCATATGTACTCACTCATAAGTGGCTTTTAGACATAAGCCAAAGAAAACCAGCCTACAATTCACAATCCCAGAGAACATAGACAACAATGAGGACCCTTAGAGAGACATACATGGATCTACTCTACATGGGAAGTAGAAAAAGACAAGATCTCCTGAGTAAATTAGGAGTATGGGGTCATAGGAGAGGGTAGAAGGGGAGGGGAGAGTAAGGAAGGGAAACGGAAAAAAAAATATACCACAAAAAGCAGACAAATTCGGGGTTGTTCTGTTATGAGTTGTTACAAGTTTGTACAAGTGTGTACATGCCACACCATGTTTTGTGGTATGCACATGCTTATGAGTGTTGGCATGTGTGTGCACGTACATATACAAGCTTATTTGTGTAAGTTTGTGCTTATGTTTGTGTATAGTGAATGTTTGTACAAATGTGTGCTTATATTATATGTGCATTCATACGATGGTCAGAGGTCAACATGGATATCTTCATTAGTTTTTAAATTTTTTTTTAAGATTTATTTATTTATTATGTATACAACATTCTACCTCCATGTATTCCCGCATGCCAGAGGAGGGCGCCAGATCTCAGTACAGATAGTTGTGAACCACCATGTGGTTGCTGGGAATTGAACTCAGGACCTCTGGAAGAGCAGGCGGTGCTCTTAACCTCTGAGCCATCTCTCCAGCCCTTAGTTTTTAAATTTTTATATATAGTTTGGTTTTATAATAATCTTTATGTATATTTTCACACATTTGATAAAGATGTCAAAGTTAGAAAAACTATGGAATGCTTCATGAACTTGTACATCATCCATTCACAAGGGCCATGCTAATCTCCTGTGTACTGTTCCGATCTCAGTCACGTGCTGCTGGAGCGAGCACTATTCTATCCACCTTGGTGTTGTCTGCCTACCATGTGCATGTCCAGTGCCCATCAAAGTCAGAAGAGGGCATCAGATCCCCTAGGTCTGGAGTTAGAGACAGCTGTCAGGCACCATGTGGGTACTGACAAGGGAACCCAGGTCCTCTGTTTAAGTCATGCTCTTAACCACTAATCCGTCCGTCTCTGTAGCCCTTCCGTGTCTACCACTGAACCTGTGACCTGTGCTAGACCTCCCGGCCAACCGCCGCCGGGAATCCGTGTGTCTTATGCGCCCAGCACAGTTACAGGTATGCACGGCTCCACGCAGACACCGAGGAATGAACTCCAGTGTTCATGCCCAAGCACTTTACTGACAGAGACACTGCTCCAAACCCTGGAAATCATCTGGTTTGTATGTCTGTCTGTGTTGCATGTGTTTATGTGGGTGTGTGTGCTGTGTGCACACATGGAGGCAACCAGGAGTCTCCCACATTCTCCACCGTATTTTATATTTATCTTTTGAGAGGACCCCTCCGTCACTAGCTCAGTGCTCACTGACAAGCTATACTAGCTCGTGACTAAGCTCTGGGGATCTGCCTGTCTCTGCTCTCGCAAGCACTAGCACTACAGGTGTGCGCCACCAACCTGAGTGTGCGCATGTGTGCACCAGTACACGGGAGTAGAAGCCAGAGGAAGATGTCAGCTGGCCTGTCTATCACTTCACCCTTTATTTCTTTTTGTTCTTTGAGACAGGGTTTCTCTGTATAGCCCTGGCTATCCTGGAACTCGCTCTGTAGAACAGGCTGGCCTCGAACTCACAGAGATCTGCCTGCCTCTGCCTCCTGAGTGCTGGGAAGAAAGGTATGTACCAGCACACCCAGCGAGATTTAAGTTAAAATTTTCTGAAAATTCTGGGTCCCTAGTGTGCACACTGCCTAAATCTGACCATAGCACATAAGAGACAGACACACAGAGACAGGCAAAACACAAGTGTAGGATACACTTTCCCTGTCTGGTAACTGCCTCTCTCCACACTTACCAGTTCTACACACCAGCCCACAGTCAGGGCCCGCTGCAGACTCTCGGCATCCTGTTTCCTTGGCTCCACCAGCTCCCGGAAGGCTTGGAGCACAGTCAAACCCCGATTGTACTTGCCTCCCACGGCATTGTACTCCAGGACCTGAGGCGGGCAGAGAGGACAGCATGGGCCACAGAGATGTTTCCTTTCCTCCTCCCTTTTTTATCCCAACCCCGCCTTGGAGAGCTCCTTCTCCAGAGTCCTGTGGCATATGGCACCATTCCCCAGGACCCACGTACCTGGTGCAGATGCATACTCAATTTTCCACCCGAGGCCAGGACTTAGAGCACCTCCACACAAGGCCCCTAGTAGGAAGGGACCGCTAATTCCTATAATCGCAATACTCTGAAGTTGGATGCAGGCAGGCTGTGTGAGTTTAAGGCTGACATCAAGATACAGAGTTCAGCCAGCCTTGGCTATAGAAAAACAAAATGGCCTCTCCATTTGGCCAAATCTGGAGGGGATGGCAAGGTTTGGAGCTATTTCTATCTTTTTTTTTTTTTTTAAACATGCACTGGTAAAAAATGTTGCCTGCATGTGTGTCTGTGTGAGACTGTGAGATCTTAGAGTTACAGACAACTGTGAGCTGCCATGTAGGTGCTGGGAATTGAACCCGGGTCCTCCAGAAGAGCAGTCAGTGCTCTTAGCCATCTCTCCAGCTCCAGAGCTATGTCTAAGCCAAAGGCATGTCCTCCCACTGTGCCTTCTGCCATGCAACAAAAGTACCTAACTAGAGACATCTCTTTAACACCTACACAGTATAAACAAAGAAACCACTCTCCTTCTTTTTTCCTCAAAGATAGGACAGAAACAACATTTATAAAAAGAACTCCAGACCTAGGCACGATGGCACTCTAGCAGACACACAGCACACAGGCAGGGGAGTTGTGAGTTTTGAGGCCACAAAGACTAAATAATAAAGCTCCCTTAGAAAGATAAATCCAAGAGGCTAAAGAGGGAACTCGGCACCCAAGGGCAACTGCAACAGTTCCTCTCCTGAAGACAGGGCTCTATGATAACCTCAGCTTTCCTCAGGCCTCAGGAACAGCTGCTTAAGACCAATCTTAGAATTTCAGGGCACAAAATCAAAGGCTTCCCGAGGTCCAAGGCTCCACTCCCAAAGCTTCCACCTTCTGCAGTAGACCCACCTACTTCAGAGGAGACTCAGGGAAAAGCTGTTCCTTCCACTCTTACCAAAAGCCATGCAAAATCCACACCTCTACTGGCTTCTTCCACCCTGGAATCCCTCACCTCCTTGAGCCGAGCAATGGCATCGCCTGTCTCCGGGTGGCCTAGCTCGTCCTCAGTCAGCACCTTGACAATCTGGGAGAAGTGCTGGACGAAATCCTGCCTGTCTTGGTTACAAGCCTCCAATTTCTGGTTCCCATTCATTCTGAGAGAGGTACAAAATGCTCTGAGGGGGGAAAAAAAAACACATACACACACAAATGAGAAGTCTGCTCGGGCGCTTCCCTCCCCGAGGCCCCAAACCCCAACCACACTCACCGAGGCTCCTCTGTCCACACTTGGCACCACCAGCGGGCACTGTGCCAGGCCCCCAGGACTGGACACCTATATGCCAGGGAGGGTCGTTGTTCGGAACCAAGACACCTCTCCCGGGGTGCCCAGCAGGGGGCCGGCAGCAGGAAGACCCCCGCAGATCTCAGCCAGCGGGACAAGGGCATCGTGGGTGGGCATGGGGGCGGGGGCCACCAAGCACTCCCTGCAGGAGTAAGCACCAAAGGTAGACGCTTGGAAGCAGTTACCTCTGGTATCCCCACCCTAAACCAAACCTTTTACCTCCAGCATCAGAATGCCCGACCCTGTTTCTGCTTGAATTTAAGAATTACAGAAAGGGCACACAGGAAATAAAACTGTATGTAGGGGTAAGTGAGATCCAACAGATTTTCACTTCAACTGAAATGGCTAAAACAGAACGCTTTCTGCTTTCCAAGGCTGCATACACAAGGCTGGAGAGACGGCACCGAGAATTAAGGGATGGAAGATCGGTAAGTCACACTATTAATGGAGAAGCCAAGCTGAATTTCTGGGGGTAGTTGGGTAGCTGAGCCAACGCAGAGCATCCGAGGGGTCCGCGTGCAGGGAGGCTCAGGCTCTGCGCTACGCCTAAGGAGGGGACAGGAAGCGATGGTGCGGCGGGCGTGTGGTCTGCCTGCCTACGATCAACAGGTGGGCGTGGGAGGGCTCAGCACGAGCAACCCGCGGCCGCCGCACCGAGGACTTGGGAACACACCAGCCGGAGTTTAGAAACTGACGAAAGCCCGAGAGCCGCTCTGTCCGACCCACCGACCGAAGACCGGCAACTCCTACACAGCCTGGCCCTTCGGCGCCTCACAGCTTCACCAGGTCTGAGGCAGAAGCAAGAGTCAAATCCAGCCCGAACAACAACTCTCACCTGCTCCTTAACGCGACTTCTCCCCAGGTCCGAGGTGTTTGCAGCTCACACCTAAAAGTGGAGCGCGCTACGCACTCAGGACTCTGGGGCCTGTAGTTCTCTGTCTGTCGTCCCTGTAGGTAAACCCTAAATATTAAACTACAACTCCCGGCATGCGCGGACCGCGGAAACTGCAAGCATGTCAAGCTGGGCGGCCGTAGCCGGGCTCGCTGATTGGCTGAGTGACCTCGTGTGAGCATGGGCCTTGTGACTGCTGACCAATGAGAGGGAGGCGCGCAGACCATCAGCCCACTGAGAGGTGGGTGGTGTTAGGCAACAATACACCTAGACCAAGAGTCTGGGGATTCGGACACGTGGTTACTGATTGTCACTCTTCCAGTGTATCTGGTTGACATTATTAGTAAGACCCCGGAATAACCAGCCTTGCAGCTTCCTATTCTTAACTCAGGCAAATCATTTCTTACATCTCTGACTCCACCTCATTTCTTCAGCTCTTAGAAGGCTGAAGTTCGAAGCCAGTTTGTGTCATACAGTTTTAGGCTACTCTGAAGACTATATGACTATGAGAGAAAAAACAAAAAGCCTTCATCCTAGGGCTGGAGATGTCTTAGCCATTAAGAACACCAGCTACTCTTTCCCAGGGTCTGGGTTCAATTTCCACTACTTACAGGACAGCTCGCTATAGTCTGTAACCTCAGTTCCAGTAGGGCTGATGCCCTCACACAGACACATGCAGGCAAAGCCCCAATGCAATTGAAATGTAAACATTTAAAAAATAAAAAAAAAAAACACCCTCTCCCGCAGGTGTCTTTTGGCTCTCTTGCAGGAAAAAAAAAAAAAGATAAAAACCCAGAAATTCCAACCGTTGCACAGAATTTGCTAGCTTACCAGGCTGATTGCTATCTCTGTATTTCCTCCCAAACTGCTAAGTGTTTTCTGACCGACAAACCTCTCCACCAAAGCAATAATCCCAATCAGACCAAATTAGACTGAATTAGAAGATGCCCAGGTGTAATGAATGCCAGCACTCCCGGGTTGGCCCCTGGAAACCATGGAAAAGGGGAAAGGAGAGCCAGAACGACCACCTGAGAGAACAAAAGGCGGACCATGAGTTCATTTTTTTTTGTTGGGCAGTTTAAATAGCCTGTGGGAGTGGTCTTGAGCCGCCCTTGGGAGGAGTCACCATTTGGCGGCTTTCTCAGAGGTGGAGTTTGGACTGAGGCACCTCCCAGAGGAAGGGGCTTGAATGGAACTTTCAACCCAACATTCCAAAATGGGTGCCAGGAACTGGGGTGAAGCCAACCAAACATTCCAGTTTGGATAAAGAGGTGTTGGCTCAAGCCTGGCTGCTTCCTGCGGGCATGGGGCAACAAGGGAGAGGAGAGAGTAGAAGTTGGTGGGCTCAGCTCAGTGAGAGGTGTGGCTGGAGAGGTATCTGGTTTACTGACATCCTGGAGACCTCACAGCTATTCCTTAGGGAGATGAGAAGGCAGGTGGCTAGGAGAAAAAAAATATATTGTTGTTATTGGCCCTATGAATGGGGCAGGCCATGGGAAGGGGCATAGAGAAGCGTTCTGGTTGTCCAGGAGAGGCTCAGGTGAATAAGTGAGACCCCAGAGCAGATACGTCCTTTAAAACCAGATTTTAGTTGGTTGGTGTCCTTCTGAGCCAGGAGAGTTGGTACCAATGGTGAAGTCCCAGGAACTGCTGTAGCATTAACTGTAAGTGTCTTGGCCCAGACAGCAGGAGTGACCTGTAAGATATGCGTGAAAACCGGTGGGACTACAATAGGCTCTGGAGACTGTTCGTTTTTTACCAGACCAGATTTCTTGATACAGCAGCAGAACTTTTCCCAGGAACCTGCAGGTATCTGTAAGACAACTGGAACAGGAACAATTTAGAAGTCAGTTAAAGGGAACTGGGAACCCTGGATCTCTGAAGATACACCCCAAACCTGCTAATCCTGGACTATGAAGTCTGTGAAGAGGCACACATGACTGTATTTTTAGCAGGAAACTTAACAAATGAAGTAATGAGTTACTGGTACCTTAAGCCATCAAATGCCAATAGACAGATCTGAGAGGGATAAATGAGCAGAAATGAGACAGATTTTTTTTACCTGTGCAGGCAGTCCCAAGTCTCTCCATAGTCTTTGGAGAACGTTGTTAGCTTTAGAAGCAGTACATGCTCTTAGCTGTTGAGTCATGGAGGCCCAAAGATTTTCCTGTGTGGGGAGAGGAGATCTAGTCTACCTGTGTTGGTGTAAGACTTTAAGACAATCCTGAAGCCATTTTTGACAATTCTGAATCCTCTCAGCCTCTGTGCCATAGTGCTTCCCCTCCTCCCCTGGGAACCAAGAACCAAACAGCTACACTAGCACATACTCAGTTCCTGAACAATTACCCATATACATTATGTTTTGGTTCGGTCCCCTGGGAAACGGGGTCAAAATGACCTCTTACCTCATCTGATCTGGCAACAGCTCTCCAGTCAATTATTGGTAATAGCCCTTTCAAATAAGCCAATCAGAATAGTCAAAGAACTATTGCTTCTGTGGCCCCTTTAAAAGTAGACTGTACCAGCTATTCGAGGTCCCTTGGCTTCCGGAATGCTGAGGGACCCTGTCATGACAGAATTAATAAAATCCTCATGCTTTTGCATCGGCTGTGGTGTGTGAGATGGTCTCTGGGGGCGACTCCTCCTCGGTGTTTGGATGCCAGAGTCCAACATTGGCAGTATGAGAAGACGGATTCCCCAGTCTAATGTCCAGGAAGCTGATGAGGTGGAAGGCTGCTTTTTGTGGTGTGGGTGGCTTTGCCATACCCAAAGGCAAGGCTTGAGGCATGCTGTAACTAACCATACTGTAACTAATCTTCTTGGAGGAGCTAACGGAAGCAGCAGGAGCTGGCATGTCTGTGTTCGAAGCTCTTTTGTTAAATGCCATACTCTCCGATTGGCAAAGGCACTTAATTGTTATATTTAAATTAGACATATAAGTTAAATTTAGACATGTATTTTACCTAATTAGTTACAGCTTACCAATGCTAGTGAATGTAAGAAGATTAAAAGGAATATTTTAATAAGTCAAAGAAGACTAGCACATGTGCGTACTCTAATCCAAGATGGCGCTGAGGTCAAAATGGCAGCTACCCATGAGTTTGTATCTTTTTGAGCTGTTGTAACCTGGAGTTATAAGTTTTACAGATCTTAAAACACACACAGATACATACAGAGAAATAAGACAAACATACTATGGAAACAAACACACATACACACATAAACATAAAAGTATACCGTGGGAACACACACACATATACACAGAGACATAAAACAAGCCTTCTGTGGCCACATTATTTTAACAGACAGACAAACAAAATTTTTTTTTAGGAACAGACGGTGGCCTCCACAGATGCCCCAACAAATGACAAGCATGAACGTAATGGGCCCTGGGCCCTAGTGGCTATGTACTGAAGCCGATCTTAGACTGGCAGAGAGCACAGGTGAGAAGGCTGTTTTCCAACACATACCCCTGTCCGTCCCCCCATTGCATCTCCAAATGTTAAGTATTTTCTGACCAACAAACCTCTCCTCCAACGCAATAATCCCAATCAGACCTAATTAGAAGATGCCCAGGTTTAATGAAAACACAGAGAGGGGGAAAGGAGAACCAGAACAACCATTGGCGAGGGAATAGGGGAGACCATGTGTTCATTTTCTGGGGTGCAGTTTAAGTAGCCTGTGAGAGTGGTCTTGAACCTCCCTTGGGAGGGGTCACCGAGGCAACTCCCATGGGAGGGAGCTTTGAAATGGAACTTTCCACCCAACATTTCGAAATGGATGGGAGGGGACTGGGATGAAGCCCTGCAATCAAACATTCCAGACTCTTTGGATAAAGGGGTACCAGGGAGCTGAGGTGACGTTTGCAATTAAACACAAACCAACCCTATCAGGAAGCTGCAAACTAAGAAATTAATGGATTTCTCATTATAGTGTTAGAAATAAAACCAGGGTCCCAAAGACAGAGACCACTCCCACTCCTGCCTGAAGGATTAGAGTCCGGACAAGGCAAACTTCATTCTGGTGGTGAGTGTCTCCCCAACCCCCTCTGGCAGGGAGGGGTGTTTGGATATTACAGTCTTACTTCAGTCTTTTTTTTATATTTATTTATTTATTATGTATACAATATTCTGTGTGCATGTCTGCAGGCCAGAAGAGGGCACCAGACCTCTTTACAGATGGTTGTGAGCCACCATGTGGTTGCTGGGAATTGAACTCAGGACCTTCGGAAGAGCAGGCAATGCTCTTAACCACTGAGCCATCTCTCTAGCCCCCTTACTTCAGTCTTTAAAGAAACAGGTGCAACAGAAATAGGGGAGAGAGGTCACTGCTCCTGGCCCTCAAATTCCTGGACCACAGCAGGCCGTTCCTGCATAAACAAAGGACAGATGTATTCTGAGGGGAGGATGATGAGTGTTAAAAAGATTAGAATTCCTTTTTCGTTCTAAGATTTGGGTAATTAGAAATTGGTTACTGTTGGTTTTAATGCTATTCAGTATGAGAAATGCCTAAGATATTCTCCCTTATAATCAAGTCTTAATATTGGGTAACTTGTTAACAGCAATGTCTTCAAGATATTGTTGCATTTGCCTGGATAACTTTTTGTATTTGTAATTTATAATTGAAGCATTTGTATCAGAACACAGGACTAGGAGAACACTGAGTATACCAGACTGTGTGACCCAATTTGTACTATGTACTTATTCCCTCTAATAAATGTTTAGTTATACTGCTGAAAAAAAAAAAGATTAGAATTCCTTGTTCTAGGGGCTGGAGAGATGGCTCAGCGGTTAAGAGTATTGCCTGCTCTTCCAAAGGTCCTGAGTTCAATTCCCAGCAACCACATGGTAGCTCACAGCCATCTGTAATGAGGTCTGGTGCCCTCTTCTGGTCTGTAGGCATACATGTAGACAGAATTTTCTTTTTTTTCTTTTTTTTTGGTTTTTCGAGACAGGGTTTCTCTGTGGTTTTGGAGCCTGTCCTGGAATTAGCTCTTGTAGACCAGGCTGGTCTCAAACTCACAAAGATCCGCCTGCCTCTGCCTCCCGAGTGCTGGGATTAAAGGTGTGCGCCACCACTGCCCGGCTAGACAGAATATTGTATATATAATAAATAAATATTTAAAAGGATATGCTTAAAAATTCAAAAAACAAACAAAAGCCTGGCAGTGGTAGCACATGCCTTTAATCCCAGCACTCCGGAGGCAGAGGCAGGCAGATCTCTGAGTTCGAGACCAGCCTGGTCTACAAGAGCTAGTTCCAGGACAGGCTCCAAAGCTACAGAGAAACCCTGCTTTGACAAAAAACAAACAAACAAAAACAACAACAAAAAAAAACAAACAAAAAAATTATTTGTATTTGCGAGAATGTCTCTGCCACATGGTATAGATCCCCAAGGAGGCTGGAAGTTACAAGAAATTATGACTAGGCTGCAGTGGACACTGCTAGCCGGGTTCTGGTGCTCTGAATATCAGGACGCATTTTTAACCACATCGCTCCAAACCCACAGTAATAAAGGCGTAGCCCTACGTTTTCTTTTCTTTTTCATTTTTTAAAAATGATTTTAGGTTTTAATCTAAGAAGTTTTGAATGTGCCAGCAGCTCAGCAACCACACCTTCCCGGCCTTCGGAGTCTGTCTGTCCTCACCTTGGTGTGTAGCCTCTACGTGGTCCTCAGGAGACATTCTGGGCAAGCGAGGCACTGGACTCGAATTTTGCTCAGGGTCATTTTCTCTGCCAGTTAAAGAATTAAAAGGCAGGGAAACAAATCTCCAGTGGAAGAGGTAACAGCTGGGGCATCTCCAGCACAGCAGACAGGGTAGCCAGGATCAGCAGCTGAAGAAAAGTCTGTGAGAATGGACCATCTCAGTCAGCAGCCTATGTAACTCTTGGGGAAACTGAAACAGAGGCACTCTGAGAGGCTGGATCACCTGGTATAAACCCCCAGTCCAACCCCCAGTCTCAAGCACACAAAAGCTTATATTAATTACAAAATACTTGGCCTATAGCTCAGGCTTATTACTAACTAGCTCTAACAACTTAAATTGACCCATTTCTATTAACTTACATTTTCCACATGACTCATGACTTTACCTGTCCTCTAGCATCTTGCTTCCCCAGCAGCTGGCTCAGCTCTCTCTCTTTTTTGTGTCTGTTCTTCCTCTCTGTATTTTCACTTTGGCTTTCCTGCATAGCCTTGTTCTGCCTTGGTATAGGCCAGATTAGCTGTATTATTAACCAATGAGAGCAATACATATTTACAGCAAACAGAAGGATTATCCCATAGCAACTTAGACCTGGTCCCTTTCCTCTGATGTTGTAATAGGAGCGGCTCGGCTACGTTCCTGGCACCCGGCCGCCCGCAAGGCTAGCTTTATCCGAAATAATTACACGGAAACTGTATTCTTTTAAACACTGCCTGGCCCATTAGTTTTGACCTCTTATTGGCTATCTCTTACATATTGATCTAACCCATTTCTAATATTCTGTGTGGCACCACGAGCTGGCTTACCAGGAAAGATCTTAACCTGCGTCTGTCTGGAGTGGGAGAATCATGGAAACTGCCTGAATCTGCTTCTTTCTCCTAGCATTTTGTTCTGTCTACTCTGCCTATCTAAATTCTACCCTATCAGAGGGCCAAGCAGTTTTCTTTATTAGTTAACCAATCAAAGCAACAGATAAGATACAAGACCCACCTCCATCACTCTGAAAACACATAGGCTTTCAAAGGTAACATACATAACTGTATTAACAAAAGTATAAGCCGGGCGGTGGTGGCGCACGCCTTTAATCCCAGCACTCAGGAGGCAGAGGCAGGCGGATCTCTGTGAGTTCGAGACCAGCCTGGTCTACAGAGCTAGTTCCAGGACAGGCTCCAAAAACCACAGAGAAACCCTGTCTCGAAAAACCAAAAAAAAAAAAAAAAAAAAAGTATAGAATGTGCAGTGTGTTCAAGTCAGTTAAAGGTCATTTTTGTTTTATGTTTCAGCAGGTAAAAGGCATCTGTCAACTTTATAAGTCATTTGGACTGTATAATAAAACTGCAATATAATCTCTGTCCATGCCATATGAAAGGACAGCATGTAATAATAAGTCATGAACTCTGATTCCTCGGTAGTCATTGCTTTACATTAGCATTTAAAAAATTCAAAGTGGGGCTGGAGAGATGGCTCAGCAGTTAAGAGCATTGCCTGCTCTTCCAAAGGTCCTGAGTTCAATTCCCAGCGACCACATGGTGGCTTACAACCATCTGTAATGAGGTCTGGTGCCCTCTTCTGGCCTGCAGGCATACATGTAGACAGAATATATACAGAACATTGTATACATAATAAATAAATAAATATTAAAAAAATTCAAAGTGTCTCTGTCATTTTTTTCCTTTTTTGTTGTTGTTGTTGTTTTGTTTTTGAGACAGGGTTTCTCTGTGTAGCTCTGGCTGTCCTGAAACTCACTCTGTAGACCAGGCTGACCTCAAATTCAGAGATCCACGTGCCTCTGCCTCCTGAGGCTGGGATCAAAGCCCTGCCTGGCTGTCTCTGTCATTTCTTAGGTCTCTCACTTCGCAAGTCAGATCTGTTCCTGAAGCTGTTTGAGGTAGAACGTAAATTAATAAATTATTTTCTCCATGGCTGTCTATAACTATTTTTTCCCCTTAAGCGTCCACACATTGATAAACACACTATAACCTGTCTACAGCTTTCCTCTGGCTGAACCTATTTTACCTTTTCTGTTCATATCTGTAACCTTTTCTGTCTGCAGAAGCCAAACTTACCTCAAGATCCAGCAATACCACTTTTGGGCATATTTCCAAAGGATGCTCAATTGTGCCACAAGGACATGTGCTCAACTATGTTCATAGCAACTTTGTTTGTCATAGCCAGAACCTGGAAACAACCTGAATGCCCCTCGACCAAAGAATGGATAAGGAAAATGTGGTATATTTACACAATGGAGTATACATAGCAGGAAAAAAAATGGCATCTTGAAATTTATGGGTAAATTGAAGGATCTAGAAAACATCATATTGAGTGAGGTAACCCAGATCCAGAAAGACAAATATAATATGTACTTACTCATAAGTGAGTTTGAGGCCAACCTTGTCTACAGAGCCAGAACAGGCTCCAAAGCTACACAGAGAAACCCTTTCTTGAAAAACCAACGAAACAAACAAACAAAAATAACAACAACAACAAATCCACTAACCATACTAGCCCCAATCCAAGTTCAAAATCCCTGGGTTAGCCGGGCGGTGGTGGCGCACACCTTTAATCCCAGCACTTGGGAGGCAGAGGCAGGCAGATCTCTGTGAGTTCGAGACCAGCCTGGTCTACAAGAGCTAGTTCCGGGACAGGCTCCAAAACTACAGAGGAACCCTGTCTCGAAAAACCAAAAAAAAAAAAATCCCTGGGTTTCTTTGCTCAAATCAAAAGTCAGATAAGGTCCTCACACTGTACTTGGTTTGCTGAGTTCCTCCCAACAGCATCTCTCTACGTAGTCCCTGGTATTTGCTATATAGTCCAGGCTGGTCTCAAACTCACAGAGAGTCTTCTTCCTCTGTCTTCTGAGTGCTGAGAGTAAAGGTCACACATCCAAGCCCGGTTTTCTTTTATTTTTAATTGTGTGTTTGTGTCTCTGTGTGTGTTTGTGCATGTGAGGACAGATGCCCACGCAGGCTGGATGAACTCAGCCCCTGGAGTTACAACAGTTGTGAACTGACAGACCTGTACGCTGGGAATCAGTCAGGTCCTTCACAGAGCAGCACAAGATGGCTGCCAAAAAGGAACCACAAAACACGCAACAAACCTGCTTAGGAGGTTATTAGAGGGGGAATCGGTGTGCAGAGAGAGACAGGAAGACGGCACGGCCAGCTTTCAAAACCTGCCTAGTGCATACGCACAGGGAGTTGATATGGATACATCACACGCAGACAACACAGATGACGGGCTCACGCATGCACGGAAGCGCTTAGTTGAGTCATACGTGGATGTAACCACACATGAGCGCAAGTGGGTCACGCGGGGCCCTTTAACATTCAGGCACTTCTGCCTGAGGGCTTGTCTGCAAATGCATGGCTCTAGAACCTAGAAGTGCAGCCTTATTTGTGGCCGAATAATTACATTTGGAGCCTGTCCTGGAACTAGATCCTATAGACCAGACTAGGCTGGCCTCGAACTCACAGAGATCCGCCTGCCTCTGCCTCCCGAGTGCCGGGATTAAAGGTGAGTGCCACCAGCACCCATCTGAGTCTTAAATAATTTTTTCACACATTATATGTGAACATGTGGGGCTCACGCATGAGTGTGGGGTTGCTTATGGAAGCAGAGAATAATCTTCATTGACATCCTTAGACGGCTATTCACCTTGGGAAAGGGTTCTTCATTGACCTGGAGTTTATCAATCAGGCTAGACTTGCTGGCCAGCAAGCCCTAGGCAAGGCATGCTCCTGCCTCTCCCAGCACGGGGATTTCAAGCATGTGCCACGCTGTCTGGTATAGTTATATGGGTTTTAGGAATCGACCTCAAGTCCCTGTGCTTAAATCAAGCACATGACACGCAGAGAGCCATCCTCCAGCCTGCTGTCGCTTTGAACAGTTCTTTCTCTTTTCCTATTTTGCTACCTCACTGCTGGAGAGCTTGCTTGTCACATGCACTGTCCACATTTGGGCTGGGCGATCACATCCTCCGCTTTTCACCTAGGTGTCCTTTAACTTGTACTTCTTGTGAACTAGTAGCTAGTGCTGAGGTCTCTTGGGAGTCCGAGCTCTTCTGAGGTTGCCTTCCTGAGCACACTGGCTTTTACTAGTGCCAGACCTGCTGGGTTTGTAGCTACTGACGTGCTCTAGCCGGCCCCTTCCATGGGGTAGTGGAGACTGAACTCAGAGCCTCACACTCAGGCAAGAGTTTGACCTCAGACCTTTTTCTTCCCCTCCAATTCTTCTTCTTCCTCCTCTTCTTCCTCTTCCTCCTCCTCCTTTTCCTCCTCCTCCTCCTCCTCTTCCTTCTTCTTCTTCATCTTCTTCTTGGTTTTCCGAGACAGGGTTTCTTGGTGTAGCCCTGGCTGTCCAGTCCAGGAACCAGCTCTGTAGAGCAGTCTGACCTTGAACTCGCAGGATTTCACCTGCCTCTGCTGCCCTCCATTAAAGGCGCGTGCCACCAGGCCCATTGGTTGATGTTTCTCTAATTACATTTTAAGAATCCATTTGCATGTATACTGGTGTGTGTGCAAGCACAGGCACACAGGAGCCCAATTTTTAATTTTGAGAGAGAAGTTTGCTGAGTTGCCAAGGCTGACCTTGAACTCTGTCTGCAGCCTTGGTGGGTCTGAGACTCGTGATCTTCCTTCCCCAGCCCTCTCAGTAGCTGATTTGATAGTCTTGCTTGAAAGGATATGGCTCACTGTGTGTTCTAAATTAGCCGAATTAAAGAGGAAAATGAAGCCTGTTTAAGGATGCCAAAAAAGTTAACAACCATGTGTAATTCTGCTTCCAGGAAATCTGATGCCCTTTTTTGGCTGTCACCAGGCACCCCTACCGTGCACAGACTTACAAAACACCCACATGCATAAATGGAATTGAAAGAAAAAGAAAACGGGGGTGGTGTAGACGACAGAAGCTTCTTCTTCTTCTTCTTCTTCTTCTTCTTCTTCTTCTTCTTCTTCTTCTTCTTCTTCTTCTTCTTCTTCTTCTTCTTCTTCTTTTCAGTTTTTCGAGACAGGGTTTCTCTGTAGCTTTGGAGCCTGTCTAGGAAGTAGCTCTTGTAGACCAGGATGACCTCAAACTCACAAAGACCCACCTGCCTCTGCCTTCCAGTGCTGCAATTAAAGGCGTGCGCCACCACCGCCTGGCAACAGAAGCTAGTAACACCACTCCAACAGATCCTTGACTTGGAGAATTGAGGACTATCGTGTATGTACAAAACTGAGCTGAGCTCTCAGTGGAAATGAGGAAGCAGGGGTGGGGCGGGAGGGTGTTAGTCGGTCTGCGCTGCTCTTGGTTCGTCCTTGTCTCTTCATGGCCTATTTCTGGCGGGATATATAGGAAACTCACAGACCTGGTTCCAAAGTAGTACGTGCATTTCGTGTCCTGCACAAACATTCTCCCAAATATGCAGAACCACGTTTTGAACACACCCGGCCTCCGCGGAGGGAGGAGCGGCTATCACCCTGCACCCTTCCCTGGGTTGGTTATCTCCGTTCACCACAGAGGACCAAGCTGAGGCCGAATTCCCCTGGCTCTCCCCAGACGCCGTGGCTCTCTAGCGCCCCGCTCAGGCTGCCGGAGGCTCTATGCTGGGTGTGTGCCCTGCTGAGGCTGCCGGAGGCTTTATGCTGGGTGTGCGCCCCGCTCAGGCTGCCGGAGGCTCTATGCTGGGTGTGTGCAACGCCTCCCGAGGCCGAAGACCCTGCTGTGCTTGGCTGCTGCGAGTGGGGTGGGGGTGTGTGTGCACAGGAGTGTGTGCATGTGTGTGAGTTTCGATGTGCCTGTGTGAGCTGTGTGTGGAAAGCAGAGACAGGGAGGAGGGAGGAGTGTCCTGGTTCTCTGAAGCTATGAGTTGCACCCAGAACTGGGGCCCAGAACCTGTGACCTAATGTATCAACAAGTCACACATGTAGCAGCCTCAGAAGAGAACGGAGAACCGATGAGGAGATGCTAGGCTTGGGACTGGATGAGGAGGGCCCTGAGAAAAGCAGCGAAATTTCCTGACAGAATGAGTGGGAACTCAGAATTAGAGTTAAAGTCGATTAAATAATATAGACAAAACACTGACAGGCCCAGTGTGTCTGCCTGACGCGGAGAGCCCCGGAACCCCAGTCCCTGATGTCTGTCATGTCCTCTCTGGTGACGACGAGTTGTCAACACTGTTTGTTCTTTATTCTAAATGCTGACATCAGGATCCCGGTGCTCACTTCCCCACGCCACCTTCCTGCCATCTTCACCTCTAGGGTCTGAGGTTACCCTCTCCCCTCCACTGAGAAGTCCCCAGAGGCAAGGAATATAGCCAGTGATGCCAGGTCGGGCCAAGCACCTCACTATCTCCAGGTAATCTTCACCCTGGGACACAGTTCCTGCAGGAATCGGAATATTCCCTCAAACTAGAGCGCTTGGGTTTAACAAGACTATCTGCAGAGCTGTGGGCAGCAGCATCAGCAAACTCAGAGCACAGCCCAGATCAGCCTTCGTGGGCTCATTGTCCCGAAAGGCTGGGGATGGGGCAGTCTCTGGTGGAGCGTGTCTCAGTCTCCCATGGGTGCGCTTCTCCACCGGCCAAACTCTGCAGAAGCCGTGGGAGGGACAAAGTCTTTGGCCTCTGACCCCAACGCAGAGCAGAAGGGCGTAGAGATGGGGTCTGGAGGGCACCCAGGTGAACCGCACACTCCCCTCAGCTCCTTGGTCCTCCTGTCGTGACAGGGAAGCAAGGGCAGGCGTGCCAGTGCTCACTGCTCAACGAAGAGGTCCAGCTCAACCCTGGGTTTTAATGATTAACAGCCACCTCAAACACAGCCTGTCTGAAACAGAAGCCTTGGGTTCCCCATTTGTCTGCCTGTCAAGACAGTTTCTCTGTGCAGCCCTGGCTGTCCTGGAACTCACGCTGTAGACCAGTTTGCCCTCAAACTCAGAGATCTGCCTGCCTCTGCCTCCCAAGTGCTGGGATTAAAGGTGCGTGCCACCACTGCCCACCTGGGCTCCCCTATAATAAACCTGTTTCCCCTCTTATCTCGATGGGTAACAAGCGCTGCTCTCCACCTGCCTGCTTTGTTATACCAGAGGCCCCTGAAAGGCCCTGGTGCCCTTTCACCCTTCGGCTCCTCCTTGGTGCTGTGGCTCTGGAGAAGACCCACCCAGACGCTGTGGCCTTTGTGACTACTGCTGGGAGCCACAGTCCACTAGGGACCCCACCCAGCCTGACACCTCGTGCCTCATCTCCCGAGGAAAGCCCTTTGCTCCCCTCTCCCAGGAAGGCAGGGTGTTGCAGAATTAGCTCTCAGCTTCCTCCTGCATACACTGCCTCCATGCTGGTTCTGGAGGGGCAAACACACAGGACATTTGACTCCAAAGCCGGACTTCTCCCCGTCGTACTCCATGGAACGAAAGCTTCCATTTCCTGCACATTCTACTCTGTTCACCTTTCTCCCAAACGCATCTCACAGACTACTCCCTCTCCACAGTGACAGCCAGGCTAGCCTGTCACCTCGAACTCAGAGCCACTCCCAAGGCCCACCAGTGTTTCCTGCACCCATTACTGACTCCACCCACCAGCTAGAGCTACCGAAAACCCTATCTGTATTATATTACATCTCTGCCACCAATACTAGGCCCCACTTAGTGTTTTCCCCCTCCAGCCTCTTTTACACAAGTTTTTCCCTCTCAGAATTATGATATATATTTCACCTGCAGAAAACTGTTCCCTCTGTCCCTGCTGGTTCCTTCTCATCCTTAATATTGAAGTGGAAGCAGAACCACATCAAAGAAACCCTCATCTTAACCCCAACACTCCGGAGGCAGAGGCAGGTGGATCTCTGTGAGTTCGAGGCCAGCCTGGTCTACAGAGCAAGTTCCAGGACAGTCACGGCTACACTGAAAAACCCTGTCTCAAAAAACCAGACCAAATCAACAAACCATCATCTTATTTAAGAGGCATCTAAAGCCAGGTGGTGATGGTGCATGCCTTTAATCCCAGCACTTGGGAGGCAGAGGCAGGTGGATCTCTGCGAGTTCGAGACCAGCCTGGTCTACAAGAGCTAGGTCCAAAGCTACAGAGAAACCCTGTCTCAAAAAAAAAAAAGCAGCATCTAAGACCCATCCCTGCTCCTGCCGGCCTCCTGCCCTGGGATTGTGACCCAACCCCAGCAACCCTTACCCAGTCATGGCATCCACTTATTTCTCTGCTGTTAGTCTGTCTCCCCACTATGCCATAATCCACAGACGAGAAAAGTTCCATCTGAGGCCCCCACTGGACCCTCACAGTCTGGCACAGGGCAGATGTGCAGTAAATATTAGATGACAGGGAATGTGCAAATACTGGCCAGTGTCAACGTGACCATGCCATCAAAGGCTTCTCAGAGACGTCCACTGTTTTATCAAGGCTGAGCCTGCAATGTCCCCCCAGAATGGGGCCAGCTGGGATTCCAAAGAAAGCAGCAAGCACCAGGAGGTCTGTGGAGGACTATAGCGTGTCCCCGGCAGGACTGCAGCTTACCCCCGTGGTTGGTGGTCAGAAAGGCGACGTCATCCCCCCCATGCCGTGACGGACATTGAGTTGGGTGAGGCGTCCCTGTGATGGCTAAGGAAGTTTGACCAAGTGTTTCTCCACATGGTTGATCAATAGCAATCTAGACATGTTTATCAATTAGTGCCTGGGAATATTCATGGTTCCATCTTTGAATTCACAGAAAGACAATGGGAGAAAGTGAGAGAGCCCTTAACTTCACACTATCAAAAGGCTCTCCTTCCCTCTTTTCCACACGCTAGTCCCCAGCCTTCAAGCCCTTGCTTAGAGAGCATACCCAAGACTAAAAACTGAGTAGGGGAGGGAAGAGGTCGGGGCAGACAACTGGCAATCGTGGAGAGGGGACTCGGTGGGGATGGGGCTGCCTCCTGGGTGTGCCCCTTTTCTATTCTCTGGTTCCCTCAGATAAGACCAGCAGTTAGGCACCTCTCCTCCCAGTCAGTGGTGCTTGCGGCCCCAGGGCTACACGTTGGAAGCATGTCTGTCCAAGAGAACATTCTACCCCACCAGCTCTGGCCATGGATCTCGTCCCAGAAAGACTTAGCAAAGTCCGCCCTAAGTGGGGCTCCAGGAGGTAAGAAGAGGAATGGGCCACCACTGAACAGAGGGGGAACTAGGAGAGAATCAGAGTTGGGGAGGGCGGAGGCCTTGGGGAAGGATGCCCATCACGGTGTTACCTGTGTCACACACAGACCTGATCAGAGCCTTTGATCCAGGCTCTGCAGTCAGGCCAAAGGGGATCCAGCAGCATGGATGCCACGGGGCACTCCCGTGGTTCCTGGACTCTGGCCCTTGGTATACAGGCTTCCATTGGGAAGAGAGATGCTAGCTGGTTATACTTTAACTAGTCTTCAGGGCTGATCTCATCTCATGCCACGGACACAGCCCAGCATAAAGCAGTCCCACAGGCACGGCAGGTGTTCAGCGCCATGGCAGGTACTTCTCTGGGCAAAATGTTCTTCAGAGATGGGCTGGGTCAAGCTGCAGGATCCCTGGGGCCTGGAGCAGCGCTGAGTGGGTGCAGGGAACTGGGAAGGGGGTCAGGAAGCTAGGGAATTGTTTGGAGCTGGAAGGAAGTAAACAGATCTTAGGGAAAGGAGCTGGGTGATTCTGGGGCTCGATAATGAGACGCAGGTTTGAAGGAGACGTCTGGGGGGCGAGGCTGAGCAGACTGAAAGAAGTCTGAGATGGGGAAGGGTCTTTTTAGAAGAAAATTAACAACTTGAGCTTGGGGTCAGCTAGACCTAGATTTAAATCATCTTACCCAGAAGATGCATTTTCTTGGACAATGTATTTTACCATTTTGAAATCCTTTTCCTTATTTGCAAAATTGGAATAAAACATGCTTAGCAGCCTGCACTATAGGACCCTTGAGACTAAGCAAAGTGCCCTCTGCATGACATACTCCCATTGAAGGAAGGTCTCCCCCAAACTGGGGAGCTGAACGGCTGCAGCATGCCCTGCAGGAGGCGCATGGACGACAGGCAGCTGGACACTGCCAGACCCTGAGTCCCCTTCTACTGCAGGGCCAGCGGGATACCTTCGACGTGCTAGTGTGGCCCAGCTGACCCAGGAGCTGGGCACTGCCTTCTTCCAGCAGCAGCAACTGCCCGCGGCTATGGCGGACACCTTCCTGGAACACCTGTGTCTCCTGGACATTGACTCTGAGCCGGTGGCGGCTCGCAGCACTGGCATCGTTGCCACCATTGGTAAGACTGCTCGGCTCATGGTCTCTCCTTATCTTTGCAATCTTTGACACGGTCATTCATTCAACAAGCATTTGTGAGGGTTTTCTTGCGGGAGAGGGTAGTTTTTTGTTTGATGTTTTTATGAGAAAATGTCTTATTTCTGTAGCTCTCGCTGTTGGGCAGGCTAGCCTTGAACTCAGAGGTCCACCTGCCTCTGCCTCCTGCGCTGGTCTGGAATTAAAGGCGTCCACCACCACATCTGTTTGAGGCTGGATTTTTGAGACAGGGTCTCAGGTCACCTTGGGTGGTTTTAAGCTTATTATATAGCCCATATTGTATAGTCTTAGCCTTGAATTTCTAGACTTCCTGCAAGATCTATTGCAGTGACATCACAGGTATGGGATGTTGAGCACCTAGTAGACAGGGTTTGGGATTGGGAGCAGACCAGTAAATAAACAGGGGAGCGAAGTCTGGCAGGTGGGACAACAAACACTAAGCAATGACTTATTAAAATGTTACTAATTCAAATAAATAAATAAAATGTAACTAATTCAAAGTCAGGTATAGTGGCCCAAGCTTTTAATCCCAGCACTCAGGAGGCAGAGGCAAGAGAATCTGTGAGTTTGAGGCCAGCCTGGTCTATGTAGCAAGTTCCAGGACAGCCAGGGGTACATAGGGAAACTTTATTTTATCTCTCTTTTTTAAAAATATTTATTTATTTATTATGTATACAATATTCTGTCTGTGTGTATGCCTGCAGACCAGAAGATGGCACCAGACCCTATTATAGATGGTTGTGAGCCACCATGTGGTTGCTGGGAATTGAACTCAGGACCTTTAGAAGAGCAGACAATGCTCTTAACCTCTGAGCCATCTCTCTAGCCCCCAGGAAACTTTATTTTAAAAAGACAAAAAAAAACGTAACTATTTCAATACCTCAGTATTTCAGTGTGTTAGAAAGTTGTGAGTAAAGAGAAGGAGTGGTCAGGGATATCCAGTACACACACACACACAGACACACACATAGACACACACACACAGACACACACACACAGACACACACACACAGACACACACACAGACACACACACACAGACACACACACACAGACACACACACACAGACACACACACAGTCACACACAGACACACACACAGACACATAAACAAACACAGACACACACAAACACACACAGTCACACACAGACACACACACACAGACACACACACAGTCACACACAGACACACACACAGACACACACACAGACACACACAAACACACACAGTCACACACAGACACACACACAGTCACACACAGACACACACCCCAGGGCAGGAGGAAGATTGTCATCCTAAACAGGGGCCAGGGCAGCTGAGAAAAAAACCTCAGCAAGTATTGCAAAGGAAGATGGGAATGGTGGTGGGCTCATGTTTGTAACCTCCGCATTCTGAGTGCCCAGGTAGCAGGATTGCTGAGGCCAGATGAGGCTACAATATGAGATCCTGTCACAACATCAAGAAACGAAAATGAGACAGGGAATGTGGCCGGTCAGTAGAGTGTTTTCCTCCCTTGCTTGAAGCCCCAGCATCAGCTACTGCTGTGCAGCCCGTGTTCCCAGGCCTGGGCAGTGGAAGTAGGAGGGTCGGAGGGTCAGGGTCATTTTCAGCTATGTATTAACTTTGTGCTTAGCCTGGGCTGCATGACAGTCTGAAAATAAGAGGGGAGGAAGGAAGATGGCAAGGGGAGAAGTAGTTTCGCAGACCTTTGGGAGAAGAGATGTCCAGGCAAAGGGAAGTCAATGACTGGAAACCAAGGTGCCCTGGGGCTCAGTCATCAAGACTGAGCACAACCCTTCCGAAGACCTGAGTTCAGTTCCCAAAACTCCCACTGGGTAATTTACAGTTGCCTGGAAATGCTTGTCCTTATTCATGGGCACGTATTCATTCTCAGACACACACAGTTTAAAAATAAATCTGAAAACAGAAAGGAAGCCTAGGGTAGCTTCAAGGTCTAACCGACTTGAAGAAACTGGGGGAGGGGAGAACAAGGGGGTCTAAGAATTAGATTCGGGGCCTAGAGAATGGTTCACAAGGGCTCTACTATGGTTCATATCCTTAGCTTTCTTTTTACTCTTTATTTTGATATAATCTCACTAGATTGTCCTGGCTGGCCTTGACTCCTTTCTCCAGCTCAGAGAGGCTGTCACCCTGCCTCAGCTCCCTCCTGGGGTTAGAATCTCATATCACTGGTTTTTCTTTGTTTGTTTGTTTTGTTTTTGTTTCTGCTTTTCAGTTTGTTGATGAGGGTCTCTTGTTCTATAGCCAAGGTTGGACTGGAATTCTTCATTGTTGTGCCTTGGCTCCCCATTGCTGAGGTGACGGAGGAGCATCTCCCAACGTGGCAATAGGCTCCTGCAGTACTAACGGTGGGTGGGGTAGAAAAGTATGGTCTCACTCAAAACAGCTTTGTTGGAGGCCGAGCCAAGGGACTTCCCTGATGGATTGATGGATTGAATGTGAGGAACACATTCAACACCCAAAGATAAATGAGAGTCAGATGCTCAGCCCTGGGATTGGGTGAGTGATCTGGAACTGAGATATGAAATAGGAATCAGCAGCTGGTCACGATGGTGTATGCCTTCAGTTCTGTCACTCAGGAGGCTGAGGCCAATGAATGAATCTCTGAGTTCAAGGCCAGCCTGATCTACAAAGCGAGTTCCAGGACAGACAGAGTCACATAGAGAACCCCTGTTTCGAAAAACCAAATAAATAAATAAGATAGGAATCAGCAGAATTAGAGCCTAGAGTCTCCACACTGGAGAAACTGAGATCTGGGGGATGCTGTAAATTTGGGGCCAACCTGGGCTAAATAGAGACCCTATTTCAAAAATGAATAAGGAGGGAAAAGGAAAGAAAGGTGTCTTCTGCACAGATTGTCTTCCAAGTAAAGCAGTCGGGGCACATAGGAGGGAAGGTGCTAACGGGAAGTGCTGGGGGACCAGGCAGACACGCATTCACACAGGCACATGCACACACATAGCACATGCACACACAAATACATCACACACACACACACACACACACGAGCGTGATGTCACGCTCCTGGTGTGCTCCTCTAATGGCATCCCTTGAGAGGTTGAGGCAAGAGGATCGAGTATGCAGGCCCCAGGGGCTGGTAAGATAGCTCTGACTGTGGAGCCTGATGACCTGAGTTCCATCCCCGGAACCCACATGGTGGATTCTGACCACACACACTAAAATTAAACAAATAAAACAAGAACTCAAGGCCAAGGAGAAAGGGGGTGGGTGTGTAGTTCAGAAGACAGAGGGGATGCCTTGTGAGCACAAAGCCCTTAGTTCCATCCCTGGCACGGCATAAACTGGGCATGGTACAGCAAACCCTAAATCCCAGCACAGGGAGGCGAGAACGGGAGAATCGGAAGTCCAAGGTTTTCCTTGGTAGCATAGCAAGTTCAAGGCTAGCCTGGATTACAGGAGACATTGTCTCGGAAGGAAGGCTATGGGGGATGGATGAAAAGAAAGGAAGAAAAACAAAGGCCGGAGGCAGCTCCGTGGTAGAGCATCTAGGAGGCCCTGGGTTCCCTCTTCCGCACAGCGAGAAAGGAGACTGGGGAAGAGGAGAGAAGTATGTATCAAATGCTGTGGTTGATTTCTGATGAGGAGGGTGGAGACTTGGACAGAACTCAGCTCTGTCAGTGAGACCCGTCTTCTTTGAAATCTCTCACTTGGCCTGTCTCGTGTTCTGACTCTTCACAGCCTAGAGTAACCAGTGAGGCACTTAATGCTAAGTCACTTGCTAACAAAGAAACCTAAGGCCTGACTGAGGCTGAACATCCACACAAGCTGCCTTGCCAAAGTGGTGGGTGCGTGCTGGTTGGAGTGGAAAAGGAGTAAAGGAAACTCCAAGAATGAAGGACTGCGAAGATGGGGCAGTCTCTTAGAGGTCGCTGATGGGTTTTGCTGTCAATCAGGTTTGGGAGGAATTTCATAGTGGGATCTCTGGTTCCAGGGCCAGCATCTCGCTCTGTGGAACGCCTCCAGGAGATGATCAAGGCAGGGATGAACATTGCACGACTCAACTTCTCCCATGGCTCCCATGAGGTGTGGGGAGGTCCTGGAGGGCGGAACTGGAGGACGCCCCGGGTCCTGCCCACTTTCCCTTGACATTTTCGCTCTCTCGGCTAGTACCATGCAGAGTCCATCGCGAACATCCGAGAGGCAGCTGAGAGCTTTGCAGCTTCCCCGCTCAGCTACAGGCCTGTGGCCATCGCCCTGGACACCAAGGGACCGGAGATACGCACCGGGATCCTGGAGGGGGTGAGAAGCCTGTGTAGGGTCGGCGCTGTCTGGGCTTGGAGGATTGTTAGAGCTCTGGGGCAGAAGAGGGGGTCAACGCTGGTTCTACCCTCCCACTTGCGATACTCATGTTTCTCTGGTCCCGCCCCCAGGGCCCAGAGTCGGAGGTGGAGATTGTGAAGGGCTCACAGGTGCTGGTGACTGTGGACCCGAAGTTCCAGACACGGGGCACCGCAAACACAGTGTGGGTGGACTACCCCAATATCGTCCGCGTCCTTGCAGTGGGGAGCCGCATCTACATTGACGACGGACTCATCTCTTTAGTGGTGCGGAAAATCGGTGCGCAAGTGCCTCCTAACACGGGACACCTTCTCTTCTCTTTGGTCTACTCTAGATTACTCACACCTTCCCCTGGCTCTATTTCCCCACCTGTCCTAGAGGTTCTCTGCCCTCATCACGGTTTGGGGCTGGGCATTTCATGTCTTTTTTTGGTGTGTGTGGAGGATGTGAAGGGCTCAGAAGTCCCTGGTTCCTTGAGGCTTCAAGCTTAGCGCTTCCTCTGCTGTTCCTGGAGCGCGGTGCCAGCCCTGACGCCGACTCCCTCTATACCCGCAGGCCCAGAGGGGCTGGTGACCGATGTGGAGCACGGTGGTGTGCTGGGTAGCAGGAAGGGTGTGAACTTGCCGAATGCAGAGGTGGACCTTCCTGGGCTGTCTGAGCAAGATCTCTTGGATCTGCGCTTCGGGGTGGAGCATAATGTGGACATCATCTTTGCCTCCTTTATACGGAAAGCCAGCGATGTGGCTGCAGTCCGGGCTGCCCTGGGGCCGGAAGGACAGGGCATCAAAATTATCAGCAAAATCGAGAACCATGAAGGCGTGAAAAAGTGAGACTTGGTCTTTGTTCGCAGTAGCCCATTGCCCCTCTTCTGCTAGCCACTTCCCTGCATCTCCTGGCTCTGCCCCAGCCTGAATTCCTCCAACCTCCCAGGTTTGATGAAATTCTAGAGGTGAGCGATGGCATCATGGTGGCACGGGGTGACCTGGGCATTGAGATCCCAGCCGAGAAGGTTTTCTTGGCTCAGAAGATGATGATTGGGCGCTGCAACCTGGCCGGCAAGCCAGTCGTTTGTGCCACACAGGTAAGGCGTGACGCCTTGGGCTATTCTTTAAAGGGCTGTCTAGTGTCTGGCCACAAATAACAAAGTTAGGTGGAGATGACGTGAACTTTTCAGGGTCTCACGTGATCCTGGCATTCTAAGAGTGCAGGTGGAGTCAAAGAAAAATAGTATGGGCGGGGTCCCCAATCAGAATGTGACTTCTGCGATTTTGACCATTCGTGGTATCACCCAGATGCTGGAGAGCATGATCACTAAGGCTCGACCAACTCGGGCGGAGACAAGCGATGTGGCCAATGCTGTGCTGGATGGGGCTGACTGTATCATGTTGTCGGGAGAGACCGCCAAGGGCAGCTTCCCGGTGGAGGCTGTAAAGATGCAACACGCGGTAGGAACTTAGTCCTGAAAAGCGGAAGAACTAGGGACTCGGATCCCTCTGGGACCGCATTGACTCTACTCAACCTGACTTACTGGTGCCTGCAGATTGCCCGAGAGGCAGAGGCCGCTGTGTACCACCGCCAGTTGTTTGAGGAGCTACGACGGGCAGCGCCACTGAGCCGTGATCCCACTGAGATCACGGCTATCGGGGCCGTGGAGGCTGCCTTCAAGTGCTGTGCGGCCGCGATCATTGTGCTGACCACGAGCGGCCGGTGAGAGACAGACTGGAAACAGGGCTTTGGTCGGGGAGGGGCTGACACAGCGCGCGATGAAAAGAATGGCTTTAGGGCAGGAAAAGAGATGGCCACGAAGGCCAGAGACCAGGAAAGGCGTCTCTCCTGGCTCTGGGGCCTGTGCCAGTGAGCCTCAGGGATTCCGCAGGTGATAATCTAATGTTGGCTTCAGGACATTGGGTTCCTGGGCCTGAGAGGGTTTCCCAGTGCCGAGGTGTTCCTGAAGAGCCCGGGAAGCCTGCACTCTGAGGAGTTTCTCTTGAACTTAACAGTGAGACCCCAAGTAACTCCCTTGGGCCCCACAAGCCATCTGTGTCCCTGGGTTTTTGTGAGTTTGTCATTTGTTCCCCCATGGGGCTGTGAGGATTAACAAGTGACATTAAGTGTCATATGAAGGGTGGTAAGATGTAAATATACATCTTCTAGACAGTTTCCCCTCTTTTGTTGTTTAATTTTTCTGAAATAGGGTCTCGTTAGTCCTGGCTAGTCTGAAACTTACTTAGCTAAAGCAGGCCTGAACTGAACCCTCAGCCTCCCACTCCCAAGCGCTGGGGTTATGGACACATGTCACTATGTCTTTTTTTTTTTTTTTTTTTTTTTGGTTTTTCGAGACAGGGTTTCTCTGTGGCTTTGGAGGTCACTATGTCTTGATGGCTAGTTTTACATTTCTAATTTTTTGAAGATGTTTTTATTATTTTTATTATTAATTATTTATTAATAAATTTATTATTAATTATTTTAATGACATGTATGTGGGGGTATGTGCATTTGTGTACAGTATCCAAGGCCAAAAGAGGGTGTGAAGCTACTTGATGTGGCTGCTAGGAGCCAAACTCAGGGCCTCTGGTAGAGCTGTAATCTTAAGAATTGAGCCATCTCTCTAAGCTATATATTTATTATTATTTTTTAAATATGGACGGACATTTTTGCCTGCATGTATGTCTGCACCATTTGCATGGTTGGTGCCCGTGTGTCAGAGCCCGTAGAAATGGTCTTACAAATTGTTAGCCACCATTTGGGTGTTGAAAACCAAACACAGGTCCTCTTCAAGAACAGCAAGTGCTCTCAATGGCTGAGCCACCTCTCCAGCCGTGGTAGGTACTCTATTTAATATTTAGTGAGAATGCCAAAGGCTAGAGAAGTAAGGGAAATGTGGCTTGTTAGTAATACCTGGAACCCTAATTTACCCTGTGATGTTCTGTCTCCCCCTCATCCAGCTCAGCTCAGCTCCTGTCTCGGTACCGACCCAGGGCGGCTGTCATTGCTGTGACTCGTTCAGCGCAGGCTGCCCGCCAGGTCCACCTGTCCCGAGGAGTCTTCCCTGTGCTCTACCGTGAGCCGCCAGAAGCCATCTGGGCAGATGATGTGGATCGAAGGGTCCAGTTTGGTATTGAAAGTGGTGAGTTTGGAGACCTTCTGCTTCGGCTCCTCAGTCTGGCTCCTCACCCTGACTCAAAGGGGAGGGAGGGGGAGCAGAAGTGTTCCTAAGAAGTCTGCTGCTGTCTGTCACAACCTAGTAGGACACAGGAGCAAGAAGAGGTGGGAGCAGAGAACCAGAGGAGCAGGAACTAAATTTTATTTTATAGTCGTCATGACCACACCTGCCCTTGTTTGTCCCATTAGGGCATCCACATGGGGGCAGAGGCTTAAAGCTCAGAAACAGCAGCTTGCACCCTCCACACACACACATATCCCTCCACACACACACACCCCTCCACACACATACACACCCCTCCACACACACACACACACACCCCTCCACACACACACACACCCCTCCACACACACACACACCCCTCCACACACACACACACACACCCCTCCACACACACACACACCCCTCCACACACACACACACCCCTCCACACACACACACACACGCACCCCTCCACACACACACACACACACCCCTCCACACACACACACACACACACACGCACCCCTCCACACACACACACACCCCTCCACACACGCACCCCTCCACACACACACACACACACCCCTCCACACACACACACCCCTCCACACACACACACACAACGCACCCCTCCACACACACACCCCTCCACACACACACACACACCCCTCCACACACACACACACAACGCACCCCTCCACACACACACACACACCCCTCCACACACGCACCCCTCCACACACACACACACACACACACCCCTCCACACACATACACACCCCTCCACACACACACACACACCCCTCCACATACACACACACACCCCTCCACACACACACACACACACACCCCTCCACACACACACACACACACCCCCCTCCACACACACACACACACACCCCTCCACACACATACACACCCCTCCACACACACACACACACACCCCTCCACACACACACACACACACCCTCCACACACACACACACACCCCTCCACACACACACACCCCTCCACACACATACACACCCCTCCACACACACACACACACACCCCTCCACACACACACTCCCCTCCACACACACACACACACACCCTCCACACACACACACCCCTCCACACACACACACACACCCTCCACACACACACACCCCTCCACACACACACCCCTCCACACACACACACACGCACCCCTCCACACACACACACACCCCTCCACACACGCACCCCTCCACACACACACACCCCTCCACACACACACCCCTCCACACAAGCACCCCTCCTCACACACACACACCCCTCTACACACACAAGCTACACACACCCCTCCACACACACACACACCCCTCTACACACACAAGCTACACACACCCCTCCTCACACACCCTTCCACACACACAGCCCTCCACCCCCACACCCCTCCACTCCCACCTCCTCCCCACACCCCTCTCCACACACACCCCTCCCCACACACCCCTCCCCCCACTCCCTCCACCCCCACCTCACACACACCCCACACATACCCATCCACACCCCTCCCCCCACCATCCCCCATACCCCTCCTCATACACCCCTCCCCCCACGCACACCCCTCCCCCCCCACATATCCCTCTCCACTAGTTCGGTTCCCTTCTCTCCTAGAGAGGTGATGGTTAGTGATGGCTGACCCAAGTTCTTCATTGACTGTCTCTTTTTTCTCCCTCAGGAAAGCTCCGTGGCTTCCTCCGTGTTGGTGATCTGGTGATTGTGGTGACAGGTTGGCGACCTGGCTCTGGCTATACCAACATTATGCGGGTGCTGACCATATCCTGAAATGGCTCTCCCTCTTCTGAGCTAGTTACACCCCATCTCTTCCATCCTGCACCCCTCCCACTGCCCCACATCTGCCATCCAGCCTCAACGCTGCGCTTCCGTCTAGTTATGCACTGACTACCCAGCCGCATCAATTGTAATCCCTGTCTCAATCCGCTCAGCCGGATCCTAAAATGCCTTGAGCCTTTAATCCCAGCCCAGTGGTTAATTCTATTTCTCTAGGCTCCCTAGCAGTAGAATGGAGGAAGTGGAAACAGGGTGATCTCATCCAATTTCCATAGAGCCATTATTTTAAAACATGACCATTTCCTGAGCAAAATGTGACCTCCTGATGGCCTCAGTTGGGTCAGAACACTCCTTCTTGGAACACTCTAAAGTTAGAGTAGATGGTACTGGGGGAAACTGAGCCAGACAAGGTCTCACTGTATAGCCTGGTCTCAGATCCACAGAAAATCCTCCTGTGTGACCCTCCCACGGGTAGGGATGACTCCAGGCAGCCTTAGTTTTTGACTCCACAACCTTGGAGCTGAATCTACAAGCCACTTACCTAGCTATTCTCATGCCCCCTGCTCTGCCGGGCCAGATGATCACAGCTAACCCCCCTAACCCCCAGATCAGAAGCAAAAACTGGATCTCTTCTTTTCAACCTCAACTGTTTAGATGCAGTTATAAAAACAACTTCCTCAAGCCAAGAATCCCAGAGTCCCCCCACCCTGGAGCAATGGAGATGTGTGGTCACGGCCCCAGTGGGTGAGCAGAGGGCAGCTCTTGCCCTGAGAAGGCAGGTGTTTGGAGACTCCAGGCCCTCCTCCTGGGCCCGATGAGGGAAAAGAAATAAGTGTTGCCCTGTCCACCTGTCACCCCCTTTCCACGACCTCCATACAGAAAATTTGAGTATTGCTCCTGAGGACATTGTGCAAGGACCACAGAGATGGCCCCCTTTCCCCCAGCCTCCCTACCAGGAGGTGGAGAGAACAGAGAACAGAGCGAGTAACAAAAGGAATAAGGCGAATTAGCAAATGAATAAATAAAATTAATAATAAATGACTGAATAAATAAGACAGAGGAAAGATAAAAGGTCACGGGAGGATTCAGCCCCTTGCCCCCCACCTGGGGGGAACTGGGCTGGCATAGAAAAGGTGTCAAGTGTCCCTTAGCTTTGGGGCAATACCACTGAGGCAGGGAGCACAGTGAAGAGCAGCTTCTAGTTCACAAAGGCAGTGCTACCACATGGGAGCTGTGGAGGGCAGGCTACGGTGGGCACATATGTGTTCTCACCTGGTGTGATAGGAGGGCCCGCAGGTGGTAGAGGAGACCCTAGACGTTTGTACCCAGCTATGATGAAGGGGACAGGAAGATAAGACACACTGGGCAGAACCTGCAGGGTCACTGACAAGGAAACAGCCATCTAGTTACTTGGCAGTGATGGTGGCAGCAAGAGTTTCTGCTTAGTAAAGGCAGGGCTGGGAGGCCACGCCTGCACCTGGCAGGACGGTGGTCTGGGGATACCCTTGTCAGAGGGCTTCGAGTCACTTCTACTTGGCAGTGGAGACACAGTACCTAGCGCAATGCCTTCCTTGAACACGGCAGGCAGTAGGCACCTATGACAAATGAGCGGGTGATTAGGATTAGCAGGCTGCGGCTGCTTGAGTTGTGGACATGGAACGGCTACTCGGTAGTACGGGGCAGTATTTTAGATCCCATCTGCTTTCCCAAGGCGCTTCTACCCTCAGGCCCACATTATTTCACGCCAATAGCTAAGGCCAGTGTAACCTAAGGTTTCACATGTTCGCAGAAATTTGGGGGCCTCTGGGGGTAACTGGCTCAGGCACTGACGGCCTGGACGGCTGGACTGTCCCTGGAGGCTTGGCCAGGAGCCCCGAGGGGGTCAGACGCTCACTTCCAGAGCCTTTGCGCCCAGGAGAGCCATCACCTGTGGCTCGCTGAGGCAGAGAAGGTTGAGAGGCAGAGAGTGGGCGGCCCCGAGGTCCTAGCCTTCGACCACCTCCTCCTGGGGGAGGGCCCAGCAGGGACACCTGGGAACGCCCTGTTCGGGATAGGCTGGCGTGGAGGGTTCGGGCAGGTGGAGCAGGCAGGCGAGAGGTGGACGCCCAGGGTCCCCGGGCCAGCAGAGGACCTGCTCGGACAGGCACCAGCGGGGAGGCTGGGGAACCTGCTGAGCGCCTAGCAGATCGAGCAAGGAGGACCGCTGGAGAGTCTGGGGAGAGGGGCAGAGCGCCTCGCTGGTGAGTCAGGGCTATGGCCACGTTGGAGGTCACAGCAGCGGCCTGTAGAGGCGCATGCACCAACGGTTCCCACAGCACTGGCTTTCCGCTGAGCCGAGCTCCTGTGCCAGGAGCCAGGCCCCGAATACCCCGAGCCATGTCTCTGTCGTGTTGTACCAAATGCTGCTCCATGACGCCGCCGCTGCTGCCTGGACTGGGCTCAGAGCGTTTCCGCTGCAATATCGAATTCTTTTTGCCTACAAGTTGTTCCAGGACCAAGAAGTTAGGGAAGGGAAGGAATCTGAGATGGAGGAGGTTGGAGATCAGAGTGTGGGGGAGTCTGAGAGATAGGGGATGGGGAGTCAGAAGTATAGAGTGCTTGGCAATGGGAACTGGAAGGTGGGATCAATCAGAAATGGTGAAGTTAAGGACTGGTCCTCAGGAGGACTTGGAGAATGAAGGTCTAGGAAGACATATCCATGCTAAAAGGCCTGCTGAAGGCGTGGCCTGGAACTGGGTGGGTCGGGATGCAGTGCCTACGCACTAGAGGGATGCTTCATGCCGTGGAAATGAGGTAAGGCCCAGCCCCGAACCCGAGTAGACAGAGTAGACAGGACTCACCGATGCGACGAAGCCGGTCCATGGCCACAGTCTCAAAAGCCCTTCGCATCATTGGGAACTCCTCGAGCACTGCATTGAAGTGGTCCACGCTGAGTGAGTACAGGCGACAGTAGGTGTCAGCCCTTACACTGGCTGTTCGCCGGCCTCGAGTCAGTAAGCAGATCTCTGCGGAAAGTTAGGAGGAGCCTCAGAGCCTCCCACCAGGCCTGCAGCCACCAACCCAGCGCTCGCTCTCAGATCCGTCCCTAGACTTGGGAGAAATTAATGATTGCCTGCTGTGAGGTCCCTAACTGTCTCCAGACCTGCACATCTGACTTTTTCACTCTCTCCAAACTAAGCCGACAAGCAGGTCTGCCAGCCCCAGGTGCTCCCAATCACTCTACTCCACATTAACTCCAAAACCATCTTATGGCTCTGTCCCAGAGGAGAAAAACGGGCTAAATGGACAGAAAGTGCAACTGATGGGACACTTGCAGGTGGTGGGCAGCTAGGCGGCCGGCGGGAGGTATGAGCCTCAAGACACTCTGGGCATCGGCTGGCACAGGCGGGGTTCCTAGACAGCGCCACAAAGCTTAAGTCTGTGGGTCAGTTCTGCGTCATCCCTAGCTTTCCCTCATTTTGTCAGTTAATAATCCCACAGGGCCGTCGGCCCCATGGCTCGCAGCCTGTCCATGCACTGGACTCTCCTGAGAAAAAATAAACATAAAATAATAAAAAATCAACTGCCATATGTGGTGGTGCACGCCTTTAATCCCAGCATTTGGGAGGCAGAGACAGGCGGATCTATGTGAGTTTGAGGCCAGCCTGGTCTACACATCGAGTTCCAGGACAGCCAGAGTTACATAATAAAGAGACCTGTCTCAATCAATCAGTCAGTCAACCAATAAAAATAAACTACCGAGCCTCAGGCCCCAGCTCAGAGGCTCACTGAGAAGGTTTGGAGGAGGGTTGTTCTGTGATTCTGCAGCACCAACAGGTGGGGCCCTGATCCTAGGGAGCACCTGCATGCTGTCCAATGTTCATGACCCCCCACCTTCCCCGAGGCCTGCTGACCCCCAAAGTAGGATCCATCAGTGAGGCGAGTGTCCCGGGCGCCCCGTGCCAGCACACTGAGCAGCCCATGCTGGATGAAGTACATCTTCCTGCCCACGGAGCCCTCACGCACCACCAGGTCCCCTGGCTGGAAGACCTCAAAACGGAGCTTGGTGAGCACTGCGGTGACGAAGCTGGGGTCAGCATGAGCAAACAGCGGCATGTGGGCCACCAGGCCCCGGCAGGTGAAGTTAATAATCTCCTGGACATAGGAGGGGCCTATCAGACAGGTGTGGCCCCCTGCTGGAAGATGCCCCCACCAAGCTCATCTGTCTCCAGAAACCTCATCCATCCTGTGAAGAGTGGATGAGGATGGTGCGGTGGGTGTGGGGGCCTCCCTGAGGACCTGCCTTCAAAACCTCTCCACAATGGCATCCTACGTCTCCTTTCATACAGCCTTCGCTCCCGTAAGACCTTCCATGAGAAAGCCACCTCCCTCAGAGAGTCTCCCACGGGGCTATCTGTAGACCTCGGTCCCCACCAGAACACATAAGCACACTCTTGTGACCCAGGCAGCACCTCCGGAAGCCCAGATCCTTGAAGAGCCCTGCCCACAAGGTCTGTCCTGGCCCCACCTCCCGAAGTGGCTCGCTCAGCTCCCCCAGGATGCTCTCTTCATCGAACATCTTGCCCTGGTAGCGGTGCTCGTAGTACTCGTGGATGCGCTGCCGCGTGTCAGCCGGCAGCTTGTGGAAGGACATGTACTGCTCCACCTGCTTGTACTGAAGAGGCAATACCAGTTGCCAGTAAGAAGAAAATGCGGAGACACGGGGCCAAAATAATGGGGTGCCGGGGGAGTGTAGACAGAAAGTCACAGACACAAGTTGGACCCAAAGGTGATAAACATGGTATACACAGAGCCACAACGAACATATGGATAATAGTAGATACAGGGAAGACAGACACAGCAGTTACAGAAAAACCCAAATGTGGACAGAGGAGGGGTCCAAGGACAGAGGCGAAGGGACAGACAGGGGTGTGGAGCACGCCCCCATGCCCCACCCCTTCCTGCGCTTGTCCCTACTAACCTTTTCCTGGTACTGCCGCCGGGAAGAGTCCAGGGACTGGATGAGCGCAGTGGCGTGCCCGATGAACATGGCATAGCACGTAGCCCCCACGATCATGCTGAGCATGGTGAGCCAAACGTCAGGCATGCCAACCGGCGCCTGCTGCCCATAGCCAATGCACAGCATGTGGCTCATGGCCTTGAACAGGGCATGAGAGTACTGGCGGCCCCACGAGTGGTTCTGGGGGACAGAGCATGTTGCAGACAGAACAGGGCATGGGCCCCTCAGAGTCATTCTCCACCGGCCCTTCCCCCCCTTTCCGCACCCTCTCCTTCAGCAGTCACTCGTTCAGTGTGTGGAGCTCCCGGAGCAGAAGGGGCTTCCTTTGTGCGTGGGAACCTTTGTTTTGTCTAGGATTCCTTTTCTGCCTGTTCCCTCCAACATACATGCACGTCCTCTCTCCAGGTTTCTTGCCCTTCTCCTCCCTCAGCACTAACCCCTCCTGTCATCTTTCTGGATCATCTCCCGCCTCCTGCTACCCACGGTTATCCCTGCTGTTCAGGCAGAAGAGACCCAGGAGTACCAGAGCTGGGGCACTTCTCACCACCATGCGGTTCATGGAGACCCAGCAGTCGGAAGGGAAGTCCTGGAGCATAGGGACCAGGAACTGCAGACAGCCATCCCAGTGACACAGCAGCAACATCATCCCAATGAGGTTGAAGATTCGAACCACCGCACTGGCCAGGTCGTAGGTCATGTGGAAGATCTGAGGAGTCCAAGGAAGCAGTGCTATGTTTAGGAGCCCCTCTTTGCTGGTCTTCCTCCAGTTCCAGCCCTGCAGATTCCCCCCGAACCTCGTTCTCCCTTTTCCAGTCTCTCTGAATTAAAAAAAAAATGTAGCTATTAACCTGGCCTGGTGTCAAGTACTTGTAACACCAGCGACTAGAGAAACTGAGGCAGGAGGGTCAGAAGTTTAAGGTCAACTCAGGCAACTTTTTTTTTTCTTTCAATTTTTTTGTTTTTGTTTTGTTTTTCGAGACATGGTTTCTCTGTCCTGGAACTTGCTCTGTGGACCAGGCTGGCCTTGGTCTCACAGAGATCCAACTGTCTCGGCCTCCCGAGCGCTGGGATTAAAGGTGTACGCCACTATGCCCGACTTTCTTTCAATTTTTAAAAAACTTTGGGTGAGGGGCTGGAGAGATGGCTCAGAGGTTAAGAGCATTGCCTGCTCTTCCAAAGGTCCTGAGTTCAATTCCCAGCAACCACATGGTGGCTCACAACCATCTGTCTGGTGCCCTCTTCTGGCCTGCAGGGTTATGTGCAGGTAGAACACTGTATACTAAATAAATAAATATTTAAAAAAAAAAAAAAAACTTTGGGTGAGATATAGTGGTGCATGTCTTTAATCCCAGCACTTGGGAAGCAGAGGCAGGTGAATCTCTGAGTTCAGGCCAGCCTGGTCTTACTAGCAAGCTTCAGGACAGCCAGGGCTACCTTGTCTCAAAAAACAAAAGAAAACAAAATGCTTACGTACACTGGTGTTTTGTCTACATATATGTGTCTCATATGCATGCCTGGTGCCCTTGGAGGCCAGAGGGTGTTTGATCCCATTGAACTAGAGTTACAGACAGTTGTGAGTCAGTATGTAAGAGTAGGAAATTGAACTTGGGTCCTCTGGAAGAGCAGCCAGTGCTCTTAACTGCTGAACCATCTCTTCAGCTTGCAGCCTGGGAACTTAGTAAGATCCTATCTCAAAATAAGAAGGGCTGGAGAGATGGCTCAACTGTTAAGAGCACTGGCTGCTCTCCCAGAGGACACGGGTTTGATTCCCAGCATCCACATGGAGACTCACAATTCCAGTCTAATTCCACAGGCACCAGGCACATTTGTAGTACAGATACATGCATATAAATAACATAAATAACTCAAAAGGGGAGTGGGTATATGACCCAGTGGCAAAGCATTTGCCCAGCATATGTAAGGCCCTAGGTTCAAACCCCAGTGAGGTATGGAGGTTTGGAAGCGTTATTTATTTGTATAGGACCTTACAACACAGGGTTGCTATTTTCATACTGAAACCAACTCTGTGTCTAGAATTAAACAGGGTTGAGGCTGAGATTCAGAGAGTTCTAGATTGTACAAGCTGCCCAGGTGCAGCCTGGGAAAACAGGAAAATGGCATTCACAGTGTAATCCTCAGGACAAGGATTAACACCAGCATCCCTCTTCCAATAGCATTAAGGATAATAGGTCATTTCTGGACCTGTACTCCAAGCACCTGGGAGCTGAGGCAGAAGGACTGTCTCAAAAAGCTGAAACCAAATCAAAACCCCAGCTAACTCCTAGGAATGCACTGTGTGAAGAAGCCTTTCTCTTTGCTTCACACGTACTAACTCTTACCCATACACACAGGTATACCAACCAACGGTGTCTGTGTGACAGTCACCCTGTGCAAGAGGCAATGAGATAACACAACACACACTGAGCCACATACTCTGTTGCCCGAAGAGGCACCTCCTTTCCATACCCAATCGCCCACTCAAGAATCCACTCGTCCTCAGTGTTTGCCCAGCTGTAGTCTTCCACTTCTCTGAATCCCCACCCTCACCTCAGACCTCACTCCCATCCCTAAAATCACCAGGACTCCACCCATAGCACCTTCCCAAGGAGTCTGATAATCCCCCACTTCCCCGCCGCACCTCCTCCCACTGGTGTATGTAGCGGATGAGGCGGGAGAGGCGGAGCAGCCGCAGAAGGCTAAGGATCTTGGTGAATCTGACGATGCGCAGGGCCCGTGCTGTTTTGTAGACCTCGGCATCTAGTCGTGGCTCCAGCTCCACCACAAGGAAGATGTAATCCACAGGAATGGAGGAGATCAGGTCAACCAGGAACCAGGTGCGTAGGTAGCGTGTGCGGATGGCCCTCGGCGCCAGCAGGATCTCAGCACCTTCCTCCACCACGATGCCAGTGCGGAAATTGAGCACCAGATCCAGCAGGAAGAAAGTGTCAGACAGGACGTTGAAGACAATCCAGGGTGGGGAGTTCTCCTCCTTGAAGAAAGTGATGCCCACAGGCAGTACTATGAGGTTCCCCAGCAGCAGCAGCAGCATGATCAGGTCCCAGTAAAACCTAAGGTAAGTACGGGACGGAAAGCAAGATCAATCGCGTCACACCCTGTCAGCAGCTAGACGTCTGATACAGCCAAGAGTGGTCAAGATACAAAAATCACAAAATGGTCATTTAAATCCACTGGGAGTGGAAACTGGAGTCACCATTTGCAAAAAGAGTTAGCAATACTTAGTAGAGTTAGACATCTGTGCTCCCTGCACTCTTGTGTATAAACACCCAATGGGAGCATGCTCTCTAGGAAATATAACCCCTAATGTCCACGGCAGGACTAAGCTTGGGAACAACTCAAAGGCCCACTAGTAGAAAATGGGCCGGAGATAGCTCAGCAGTTAAGAACACTGTCTGCTCTTGCTGAGGACCCGAGTTTGATTCCAGCATCCAGCAGCTCATAACCATCTGTTAACTCCAGTTCCAGGGGATCTGATCCTCTCTTCGGCTCCAAGGGCACCAGGTAAACAGAAGGTGCACAGATATACATGCAGACAAAACACACATATAGAAAACATAAAGTTAAAAAATAAATGTAGGTAAGTAAGGCATAATATATAGAGGTAAACACAGCTACAGCTTGGAATGGCGCACAGCGGCAGAAATAAATCTCACATGTGATTTTTTTCGAGACAGGGTTTCTCTGTGGTTTTGGAGCCTGTCCTGGAACTAGCTCTTGTAGACCAGGCTGGTCTCGAACTCACAGAGATCCACCTGCCTCTGCCTCCCAAGTGCTGGGATTAAAGGCATATGCCACCACCACCCGGCTAAATCTCACATTTGAAAAGAGAGAGATTTAGCTTGATTTTGTGTGTGTGTGATCTGTTCTCACAAAAACTTAAGTTTTTTATTGAAGATAAGTTTTTTTTTATGCAACATATTCTGACCATGGGTTCCCCTTCCTCAACTCCTCCCAAATCCTTCTTGCTTCCCCAGCTACCCAAATCCATATCTTTTTCTCTCTCATAAAAAACAAACAAGCAACTAAACAAATCAGAAGAGGATGAAACAAAGAAACAAGCAGGAAAAAGGTGCCAAAGAAAAAGCACAAGAAATACACACACGTGAAATAATTCACACAACAAAATTCCTTAAGAACACAAAATGGAAACCATAAGATATAAGCAAAAGTAAGGTTAAGAAGAATGCCCAGGCAAAGCATTGTGAGACTGAAGTCCTCCAAAACACCACTGAATTCATTTTGCGTTGGTTGTCTACTGCTGATAGGTGCCCTGCCCTTAAGGGTTGTAAACCCAGTGAGACACCACTGGGGGACAGGTTTCCTTTTCTAGGGGTTGTTAAGTGGACACAGCTTCTAGGCTAGAGATGGGTGCTTGTGTCCACTTCCCTATCAATACTGTACCCCACCTGGCTTAGACCTGTGCAGGCCCTATGCATGCTGCCAGTCTCTATGAGTTCACGTAGGAGTAAGCCTGCAGGGTCCAGAAGGCCTATTCCTTGGTGTCTTCCATCCCCACTGGCTCTTCCAATCTTTCTGCCTCCTCTTTTGCATAGTTCCCTGAATCCTGAGGGAAGGGATTTGATAGAGACATCCTATTTAGGACTGAGTATTCCAAAGGCTCTCACACACTGTCCACACTGTCCAGCTGTGGTCTCTGTATCTGTTCCCATCTACCACAGGAGGAAGCTTTTCTGATGAGAACAGGAATAACCCCAACAGGTCCGTACATTTGAATGTTTTGTTAAGAGGGAGTAGAATGGCTTTAAAGGATTAGAAAGATTAGGAGGTGTGGCCTTCATAGAGGAAGTATGTCACTGGAGGTGGGCTTTGGGGTTCAAAAGCCCAGATCAGTCTCAGCTTCTCCTTCTGACTGTCCACCTGTGAACCAGGATCCAGCTCTCAGCTACTGCTCTGGGACCACACTCACGGCTGTGATGACAATGGCCTAAGTCCCTGAGACTGTAAGCAAGCCCCCAATTAGATGCTTTCTTTTATAAAAGCTTCGTTGGCCATGGTGTTTCTTTGTGGCAATACAACAGTGACTAAGACAGTGAGTGTAGCTAGTGGTGTTAGGAGTCTACTCATTCTATTACTAACCGTGCTCATTCTATTCTATTACTAACCATGCTCATTCTACTCTATTACTAACCATGCTCATTCTACTCATTCTATTACTAACCATTCTCATTCTATTCTATTACTAACCATGCTCATTCTATTCTATTACTAACCATGCTCATTCTATTACTAACCATGCTCATTCTATTCTATTACTAACCATGCTCATTCTACTCTATTACTAACCATGCTCATTCTACTCTATTACTAACCATGCTCATTCTACTCTATTACTAACCATGCTCATTCTATTCTATTACTAACCATTCTCATTCTATTCTATTACTAACCATGCTCATTCTATTCTATTACTAACCATGCTCATTCTATTACTAACCATGCTCATTCTATTCTATTACTAACCATGCTCATTCTACTCTATTACTAACAATGCTCATTCTATTCTATTACTAACCATGCTCATTCTATTCTATTACTAACCATGCTCATTCTATTCTATTACTAACCATGCTCATTCTATTCTATTACTAACCATGCTCATTCTACTCTATTACTAACCATGCTCATTCTACTCTATTACTAACCATGCTCATTCTATTCTATTACTAACCATGCTCATTCTATTCTATTACTAACCATGCTCATTCTATTCTATTACTAACCATGCTCATTCTATTCTATTACTAACCATGCTCATTCTATTCTATTACTAACCATGCTCATTCTATTCTATTACTAACCATGCTCATTCTACTCTATTACTAACCATGCTCATTCTACTCTATTACTAACCATGCTCATTCTATTCTATTACTAACCATGCTCATTCTATTCTATTACTAACCATGCTCATTCTATTCTATTACTAACCATGCTCATTCTATTCTATTACTAACCATGCTCATTCTACTCTATTACTAACCATGCTCATTCTACTCTATTACTAACCATGCTCATTCTATTCTATTACTAACCATGCTCATTCTACTCTATTACTAACCATGCTCATTCTACTCTATTACTAACCATGCTCATTCTATTCTATTACTAACCATGCTCATTCTACTCTATTACTAACCATGCTTATTCTATTCTATTACTAACCATGCTCATTCTATAACTAACCATGCTCATTCTATTCTATTACTAACCATGCTCATTCTATTCTATTACTAACCATGCTCATTCTATTCTATTACTAACCATGCTCATTCTATTCTATTACTAACCATGCTCATTCTACTCTATTACTAACCATGCTCATTCTACTCTATTACTAACCATGCTCATTCTACTCTATTACTAACCATGCTCATTCTATTCTATTACTAACCATGCTCATTCTACTCTATTACTAACCATGCTCATTCTATTCTATTACTAACCATGCTCATTCTATTACTAACCATGCTCATTCTATTCTATTACTAACCATGCTCATTCTATTCTATTACTAACCATGCTCATTCTACTCTATTACTAACCATGCTCATTCTACTCTATTACTAACCATGCTCATTCTATTCTATTACTAACCATGCTCATTCTATTCTATTACTAACCATGCTCATTCTACTCTATTACTAACCATGCTCATTCTATTCTATTACTAACCATGCTCATTCTACTCTATTACTAACCATGCTCATTCTATTCTATTACTAACCATGCTCATTCTACTCTATTACTAACCATGCTCATTCTATTCTATTACTAACCATGCTCATTCTACTCTATTACTAACCATGCTCATTCTACTCTATTACTAACCATGCTCATTCTACTCTATTACTAACCATGCTCATTCTACTCTATTACTAACCATGCTCATTCTATTCTATTACTAACCATGCTCATTCTACTCTATTACTAACCATGCTCATTCTACTCTATTACTAACCATGCTCATTCTATTCTATTACTAACCATGCTCATTCTACTCATTCTATTACTAACCATGCTCATTCTACTCTATTACTAACCATGCTCATTCTACTCTATTACTAACCATGCTCATTCTATTACTAACCATGCTCATTCTATTCTATTACTAACCATGCTCATTCTACTCTATTACTAACCATGCTCATTCTACTCTATTACTAACCATGCTCATTCTATTCTATTACTAACCATGCTCATTCTATTCTATTACTAACCATGCTCATTCTACTCTATTACTAACCATGCTCATTCTATTACTAACCATGCTCATTCTATTCTATTACTAACCATGCTCATTCTATTACTAACCATGCTCATTCTACTCTATTACTAACCATGCTCATTCTACTCTATTACTAACCATGCTCATTCTATTCTATTACTAACCATGCTCATTCTACTCTATTACTAACCATGCTCATTCTATTCTATTACTAACCATGCTCATTCGATTCTATTACTAACCATGCTCATTCTATTCTATTACTAACCATGCTCATTCTATTCTATTACTAACCATGCTCATTCTACTCTATTACTAACCATGCTCATTCTATTCTATTACTAACCATGCTCATTCGATTCTATTACTAACCATGCTCATTCTATTCTATTACTAACCATGCTCATTCTATTACTAACCATGCTCATTCTATTCTATTACTAACCATGCTCATTCTACTCTATTACTAACCATGCTCATTCTACTCTATTACTAACCATGCTCATTCTATTCTATTACTAACCATGCTCATTCTATTCTATTACTAACCATGCTCATTCTATTCTATTACTAACCATGCTCATTCTACTCTATTACTAACCATGCTCATTCTACTCTATTACTAACCATGCTCATTCTACTCTATTACTAACCATGCTCATTCTACTCTATTACTAACCATGCTCATTCTATTCTATTACTAACCATGCTCATTCTACTCTATTACTAACCATGCTCATTCTACTCTATTACTAACCATGCTCATTCTATTCTATTACTAACCATGCTCATTCTATTCTATTACTAACCATGCTCATTCTACTCTATTACTAACCATGCTCATTCTATTCTATTACTAACCATGCTCATTCTACTCATTCTATTACTAACCATTCTCATTCTATTCTATTACTAACCATGCTCATTCTACTCATTCTATTACTAACCATGCTCATTCTACTCATTCTATTACTAACCATGCTCATTCTACTCTATTACTAACCATGCTCATTCTATTCTATTACTAACCATGCTCATTCTATTCTATTACTAACCATGCTCATTCTATTACTAACCATGCTCATTCTACTCTATTACTAACCATGCTCATTCTACTCTATTACTAACCATGCTCATTGTATTCTATTACTAACCATGCTCATTCTATTCTATTACTAACCATGCTCATTCTATTCTATTACTAACCATGCTCATTCTACTCTATTACTAACCATGCTCATTCTACTCTATTACTAACCATGCTCATTCTACTCTATTACTAACCATGCTCATTCTATTCTATTACTAACCATGCTCATTCTACTCTATTACTAACCATGCTTATTCTATTCTATTACTAACCATGCTCATTCTATAACTAACCATGCTCATTCTATTCTATTACTAACCATGCTCATTCTATTCTATTACTAACCATGCTCATTCTATTCTATTACTAACCATGCTCATTCTATTCTATTACTAACCATGCTCATTCTACTCTATTACTAACCATGCTCATTCTACTCTATTACTAACCATGCTCATTCTACTCTATTACTAACCATGCTCATTCTATTCTATTACTAACCATGCTCATTCTACTCTATTACTAACCATGCTCATTCTATTCTATTACTAACCATGCTCATTCTATTACTAACCATGCTCATTCTATTCTATTACTAACCATGCTCATTCTATTCTATTACTAACCATGCTCATTCTACTCTATTACTAACCATGCTCATTCTACTCTATTACTAACCATGCTCATTCTATTCTATTACTAACCATGCTCATTCTATTCTATTACTAACCATGCTCATTCTACTCTATTACTAACCATGCTCATTCTATTCTATTACTAACCATGCTCATTCTACTCTATTACTAACCATGCTCATTCTATTCTATTACTAACCATGCTCATTCTACTCTATTACTAACCATGCTCATTCTATTCTATTACTAACCATGCTCATTCTACTCTATTACTAACCATGCTCATTCTACTCTATTACTAACCATGCTCATTCTACTCTATTACTAACCATGCTCATTCTACTCTATTACTAACCATGCTCATTCTATTCTATTACTAACCATGCTCATTCTACTCTATTACTAACCATGCTCATTCTACTCTATTACTAACCATGCTCATTCTATTCTATTACTAACCATGCTCATTCTACTCATTCTATTACTAACCATGCTCATTCTACTCTATTACTAACCATGCTCATTCTACTCTATTACTAACCATGCTCATTCTATTACTAACCATGCTCATTCTATTCTATTACTAACCATGCTCATTCTACTCTATTACTAACCATGCTCATTCTACTCTATTACTAACCATGCTCATTCTATTCTATTACTAACCATGCTCATTCTATTCTATTACTAACCATGCTCATTCTACTCTATTACTAACCATGCTCATTCTATTACTAACCATGCTCATTCTATTCTATTACTAACCATGCTCATTCTATTACTAACCATGCTCATTCTACTCTATTACTAACCATGCTCATTCTACTCTATTACTAACCATGCTCATTCTATTCTATTACTAACCATGCTCATTCTACTCTATTACTAACCATGCTCATTCTATTCTATTACTAACCATGCTCATTCGATTCTATTACTAACCATGCTCATTCTATTCTATTACTAACCATGCTCATTCTATTCTATTACTAACCATGCTCATTCTACTCTATTACTAACCATGCTCATTCTATTCTATTACTAACCATGCTCATTCGATTCTATTACTAACCATGCTCATTCTATTCTATTACTAACCATGCTCATTCTATTACTAACCATGCTCATTCTATTCTATTACTAACCATGCTCATTCTACTCTATTACTAACCATGCTCATTCTACTCTATTACTAACCATGCTCATTCTATTCTATTACTAACCATGCTCATTCTATTCTATTACTAACCATGCTCATTCTATTCTATTACTAACCATGCTCATTCTACTCTATTACTAACCATGCTCATTCTACTCTATTACTAACCATGCTCATTCTACTCTATTACTAACCATGCTCATTCTACTCTATTACTAACCATGCTCATTCTATTCTATTACTAACCATGCTCATTCTACTCTATTACTAACCATGCTCATTCTACTCTATTACTAACCATGCTCATTCTATTCTATTACTAACCATGCTCATTCTATTCTATTACTAACCATGCTCATTCTACTCTATTACTAACCATGCTCATTCTATTCTATTACTAACCATGCTCATTCTACTCATTCTATTACTAACCATTCTCATTCTATTCTATTACTAACCATGCTCATTCTACTCATTCTATTACTAACCATGCTCATTCTACTCATTCTATTACTAACCATGCTCATTCTACTCTATTACTAACCATGCTCATTCTATTCTATTACTAACCATGCTCATTCTATTCTATTACTAACCATGCTCATTCTATTACTAACCATGCTCATTCTACTCTATTACTAACCATGCTCATTCTACTCTATTACTAACCATGCTCATTGTATTCTATTACTAACCATGCTCATTCTATTCTATTACTAACCATGCTCATTCTATTCTATTACTAACCATGCTCATTCTACTCTATTACTAACCATGCTCATTCTACTCTATTACTAACCATGCTCATTCTACTCTATTACTAACCATGCTCATTCTATTCTATTACTAACCATGCTCATTCTATTCTATTACTAACCATGCTCATTCTATTCTATTACTAACCATGCTCATTCTACTCTATTACTAACCATGCTCATTCTACTCTATTACTAACCATGCTCATTCTACTCTATTACTAACCATGCTCATTCTATTCTATTACTAACCATGCTCATTCTACTCTATTACTAACCATGCTCATTCTACTCTATTACTAACCATGCTCATTCTATTCTATTACTAACCATGCTCATTCTACTCATTCTATTACTAACCATGCTCATTCTACTCTATTACTAACCATGCTCATTCTACTCTATTACTAACCATGCTCATTCTACTCTATTACTAACCATGCTCATTCTATTCTATTACTAACCATGCTCATTCTATTCTATTACTAACCATGCTCATTCTACTCTATTACTAACCATGCTCATTCTACTCTATTACTAACCATGCTCATTCTATTCTATTACTAACCATGCTCATTCTACTCTATTACTAACCATGCTCATTCTACTCTATTACTAACCATGCTCATTCTATTCTATTACTAACCATGCTCATTCTACTCATTCTATTACTAACCATGCTCATTCTACTCTATTACTAACCATGCTCATTCTACTCTATTACTAACCATGCTCATTCTATTCTGTTACTAACCATGCTCATTCTACTCTATTACTAACCATGCTCATTCTATTACTAACCATGCTCATTCTACTCTATTACTAACCATGCTCATTCTATTCTATTACTAACCATGCTCATTCTACTCTATTACTAACCATGCTCATTCTACTCTATTACTAACCATGCTCATTCTACTCTATTACTAACCATGCTCATTGTATTCTATTACTAACCATGCTCATTCTATTCTATTACTAACCATGCTCATTCTACTCATTCTATTACTAACCATGCTCATTCTACTCTATTACTAACCATGCTCATTCTACTCTATTACTAACCATGCTCATTCTATTCTATTACTAACCATGCTCATTCTACTCTATTACTAACCATGCTCATTCTATTCTATTACTAACCATGCTCATTCTATTCTATTACTAACCATGCTCATTCTACTCTATTACTAACCATGCTCATTCTACTCTATTACTAACCATGCTCATTCTATTCTATTACTAACCATGCTCATTCTACTCATTCTATTACTAACCATGCTCATTCTACTCTATTACTAACCATGCTCATTCTATTCTATTACTAACCATGCTCATTCTATTCTATTACTAACCATGCTCATTCTACTCTATTACTAACCATGCTCATTCTATTCTATTACTAACCATGCTCATTCTACTCTATTACTAACCATGCTCATTCTACTCTATTACTAACCATGCTCATTCTATTCTATTACTAACCATGCTCATTCTACTCTATTACTAACCATGCTCATTCTACTCTATTACTAACCATGCTCATTCTATTCTATTACTAACCATGCTCATTCTACTCATTCTATTACTAACCATGCTCATTCTACTCTATTACTAACCATGCTCATTCTACTCTATTACTAACCATGCTCATTCTATTCTGTTACTAACCATGCTCATTCTACTCTATTACTAACCATGCTCATTCTATTACTAACCATGCTCATTCTACTCTATTACTAACCATGCTCATTCTATTCTATTACTAACCATGCTCATTCTATTCTATTACTAACCATGCTCATTCTACTCTATTACTAACCATGCTCATTCTATTCTATTACTAACCATGCTCATTCTACTCTATTACTAACCATGCTCATTCTACTCTATTACTAACCATGCTCATTCTACTCTATTACTAACCATGCTCATTCTATTCTATTACTAACCATGCTCATTCTATTCTATTACTAACCATGCTCATTCTACTCTATTACTAACCATGCTCATTCTACTCTATTACTAACCATGCTCATTCTATTCTATTACTAACCATGCTCATTCTACTCATTCTATTACTAACCATGCTCATTCTACTCTATTACTAACCATGCTCATTCTACTCTATTACTAACCATGCTCATTCTATTCTATTACTAACCATGCTCATTCTACTCTATTACTAACCATGCTCATTCTATTCTATTACTAACCATGCTCATTCTACTGTATTACTAACCATGCTCATTCTACTCTATTACTAACCATGCTCATTCTATTCTATTACTAACCATGCTCATTCTACTCTATTACTAACCATGCTCATTCTACTCTATTACTAACCATGCTCATTCTATTCTATTACTAACCATGCTCATTCTACTCATTCTATTACTAACCATGCTCATTCTACTCTATTACTAACCATGCTCATTCTACTCTATTACTAACCATGCTCATTCTATTCTGTTACTAACCATGCTCATTCTACTCTATTACTAACCATGCTCATTCTATTACTAACCATGCTCATTCTACTCTATTACTAACCATGCTCATTCTATTCTATTACTAACCATGCTCATTCTACTCTATTACTAACCATGCTCATTCTACTCTATTACTAACCATGCTCATTCTACTCTATTACTAACCATGCTCATTCTACTCATTCTATTACTAACCATGCTCATTCTACTCTATTACTAACCATGCTCATTCTATTCTATTACTAACCATGCTCATTCTATTCTATTACTAACCATGCTCATTCTACTCTATTACTAACCATGCTCATTCTATTCTATTACTAACCATGCTCATTCTACTCTATTACTAACCATGCTCATTCTACTCTATTACTAACCATGCTCATTCTACTCTATTACTAACCATGCTCATTCTATTACTAACCATGCTCATTCTACTCTATTACTAACCATGCTCATTCTACTCTATTACTAACCATGCTCATTCTATTCTATTACTAACCATGCTCATTCTATTCTATTACTAACCATGCTCATTCTATTCTATTACTAACCACGCTCATTCTACTCTATTACTAACCATGCTCATTCTATTCTATTACTAACCACGCTCATTCTACTCTATTACTAACCATGCTCATTCTACTCTATTACTAACCATGCTCATTCTATTCTATTACTAACCATGCTCATTCTACTCTATTACTAACCATGCTCATTCTATTCTATTACTAACCATGCTCATTCTACTCTATTACTAACCATGCTCATTCTACTCTATTACTAACCATGCTCATTCTATTACTAACCATGCTCATTCTATTCTATTACTAACCATGCTCATTCTATTCTATTACTAACCATGCTCATTCTACTCTATTACTAACCATGCTCATTCTACTCTATTACTAACCATGCTCATTCTATTACTAACCATGCTCATTCTATTCTATTACTAACCATGCTCATTCTACTCTATTACTAACCATGCTCATTCTATTCTATTACTAACCATGCTCATTCTATTCTATTACTAACCATGCTCATAGTCTACGGTCCGTGCTACTATGGCACTAGTGTATATCATACAGGTAGGTCACCACTGCAGATCAAAGTGTTTCTGGGTTGGTGTTCACCTATCTTATCTGGTAACACTAGTCAGCAGGGGTGAGCAGCCAGAAGACTTAGCCACTGGCCATCTCTCCAGACCTTTAATATCTCATTTTTGACATTGGGCAAGAGAAGCAAGAGACGTAGGGTATAAATTAGATAACTGCATGTAGACAAAGTCCCCAAACAGACAAAACTAAACTAGTACGCATTGGTTTGGGAGTCACAGAAGAATGGCAAAACTGTTTTTGAAGCCTTTCTATTTTCCTAATTTTTACTTTTTTAAATTGTGTATGTGTGCATGATACAGGGTGATGTAGAGGCCAGGACAGCTTTGTGGATTCCATTCTCATATCTGAGGGTGGAATTCAGATTACCAGGTTTGTGCAGTAAGCACCTTCATTGCTCTATCTACTGCCTTTCTATTTTATCTTTATTTTACGGCGAAATTATTTGTATTGTTTAATACTACTTTCTTTATTTACAAGTTAGACTCAAGAGACAAAAAGCAATGACCCAAATGATCAAGTGGGCAGATTACTAAAACCCCTCAAAGCTCCCAAAGAGAGAGAGAGAGAAAGGAAAAAGGAAAAAAAATAAAAAGAAAATAAAAGTTAATAAAAATTTAAAAGATTCTTCTTCTTCCTTCCCCACAGAAGATGAGGAAAGGAAATATATTTTCCTTCTACAGTGGAGTGCCTGCGTGTGGGTGTGGGCGTGTGCATGCCACAGCACATGTATGAAGAAGTCAGTCTCCCTTCCACCATTTGGGTCCCTGGAACTGAACCTAGGGTGTCAGGCTTGTTGCATGTACAGTACCCCCAAAATTAGAATACAGGAATTAAGATATAATTCAGAGGTAAGTTGTGTCCTTAGTATAGTTGAGGATCTAGTTTTAATTCCCTAAGAAAAGTGAGAACAGTGGATTTGAGATAGGAATGTGAGATTATATTGTACTGCAGATATGGACACACTCTTAAGGCGATAGTTATGACATGAGCTTGCTTTAAACTACTCAGAAATGTGGGTATATCCCCTCTCTATTAGACCTCTGTAACAGGCCAGGCCTGCTTGCAGACCTGTGATCCCTAATACCAGGTGAAGTCTGTGGCTAGGGATCACAAGGTCAAGGTTTGTTTGGAATACAAAGAGAATTCAAGGCCAGCCTGGGCACTTGAGGAGACTCTGTCTCAAAATAAAAAGAAACCCGCAAGATGGCTCAGGAGACAAAGGCACGTGTAGTCAAGTCTGACGGCCTGAGTCAACCCCTCAAACCCCAAAGGGAAAGGGAGAACTAATTCCCAGCAATGTATGGCCACAACAGCACGGTGAGGATGCGCGCGCGCGCGCACACACACACACTCACTCTAAATAAACAAACAAACAAACAAACAGGTTTTTAGTTTAAAAGTGAACTGGGATGAAGAGTCATCATCCAAAAATAAACAAACAAACTAACTAACTGGCATCTACGTTGGTCTAGGTTAAATCCCACGTACTCCTAACCAAAACAACAACAGAAAACTACGGCAGGGCTGGAGAGACGGCTCAGTCAGCAAGCGCATCATCTACTGTGCAAACATGAAGAACTGAGTTGACCCTGGTACACACATGGAAGGGGCAGTGGTGCATCTGTAACCCGGAGCTGGGGGGCAGTAGTGCATCTGTAACCCGGAGCTGGGGGGCAGTGCTGGGGGGCAGTGGTGCATCTGTAACCCGGAGCTGGGGGGCAGTGGTGCATCTGTAACCCGGAGCTGGGGGGCAGTGGTGCATCTGTAACCCGGAGCTGGGGGGCAGTAGTGCATCTGTAACCCGGAGCTGGGGGGCAGTGCTGGGGGGCAGTGGTGCATCTGTAACCCGGAGCTGGGGGGCAGTGGTGCATCTGTAACCCGGAGCTGGGGGGCAGTGGTGCATCTGTAACCCGGAGCTGGGGGGCAGTGGTGCATCTGTAACCCGGTGCTGGGGGGCAGTGCTGGGGGGCAGTGGTGCATCTGTAACCCGGAGCTGGGGGGCAGTGGTGCATCTGTAACCTGGTGCTGGGGGGCAGTGGTGCATCTGTAACCTGGTGCTGGGGGGCAGTGGTGCATCTGTAACCCGGAGCTGGGGGGCAGTGGTGCATCTGTAACCTGGAGCTGGGGGGCAGTGCTGTATCTGTAACCCGGAGCTGCGGGGCAGTGGTGCATCTGTAACCCGGAGCTGGGGGGCAGTGGTGCATCTGTAACCCGGAGCTGGGGGGCAGTGGTGCATCTGTAACCCGGAGCTGGGGGGCAGTGGTGCATCTGTAACCCGGTGCTGGGGGGCAGTGCTGGGGGGCAGTGGTGCATCTGTAACCCGGAGCTGGGGGGCAGTGGTGCATCTGTAACCCGGGGCTGGGGGGCAGTGGTGCATCTGTAACCTGGTGCTGGGGGGCAGTGGTGCATCTGTAACCCGGAGCTGGGGGGCAGTGGTGCATCTGTAACCTGGAGCTGGGGGGCAGTGCTGTATCTGTAACCCGGAGCTGCGGGGCAGTGGTGCATCTGTAACCCGGAGCTGGGGGGCAGTGGTGCATCTGTAACCTGGTGCTGGGGGGCAGTGCTGGGGGGCAGTGGTGCATCTGTAACCCGGAGCTGGGGGGCAGTGGTGCATCTGTAACCCGGAGCTGGGGGGCAGTGGTGCATCTGTAACCTGGTGCTGGGGGGCAGTGCTGGGTGGCAGTGGTGCATCTGTAACCCGGAGCTGGGGGGCAGTGGTGCATCTGTAACCCAGAGCTGGGGGGCAGTGGTGCATCTGTAACCTGGTGCTGGGGGGCAGTGGTGCATCTGTAACCCGGAGCTGGGGGGCAGTGGTGCATCTGTAACCTGGAGCTGGGGGCCAGTGGTGATTCTGTAACCCGGAGCTGGGGGGCAGTGCTGGGGGGCAGTGGTGCATCTGTAACCCGGAGCTGTGGGGCAGTGGTGCACCTGTAACCCGGAGCTGGGGGGCAGTGGTGCATCTGTAACCCGGAGCTGGGGGGCAGTGCTGGGGGGCAGTGGTGCATGTGTAACCCGGAGCTGGGGGGCAGTGGTGCATGTGTAACCCGGAGCTGGGGGGCAGTGCTGGGGGGCAGTGGTGCATGTGTAACCCGGAGCTGGGGGGCAGTGCTGGGGGGCAGTGGTGCATCTGTAACCCGGAGCTGGGGGGCAGTGGTGCATCTGTAACCTGGTGCTGGGGGGCAGTGCTGGGGGGCAGTGGTGCATCTGTAACCCGGAGCTGGGGGGCAGTGCTGCATCTGTAACCTGGTGCTGGGGGGCAGTGGTGCATCTGTAACCCGGAGCTGGGGGGCAGTGGTGCATCTGTAACCCGGAGCTGGGGGGCAGTGGTGCATCTGTAACCCGGAGCTGGGGGGCAGTGGTGCATCTGTAACCCGGAGCTGGGGGGCAGTGGTGCATCTGTAACCCGGAGCTGGGGGGCAGTGCTGCATCTGTAACCTGGTGCTGGGGGGCAGTGGTGCATCTGTAACCCGGAGCTGGGGGGCAGTGGTGCATCTGTAACCCGGAGCTGGGGGGCAGTGGTGCATCTGTAACCCGGAGCTGGGGGGGACAGGTGGGTTCCTGGAGCTCACTGACTGATCAGACAACCTAACTAAATCAATGAGTTTGAGGTTCTGCAGGGGGACACTCTCAAAGAGAAAAACAAAACAGTGACGAGCAATTGAGGGAGAAGCCCGTGTCCACGCTCACTTAACCACAACACATGGGCTTGGAGAGTTGGCTCAGTGGTTAAAGCCATCTGATGCTCTCGCAGAAGTCCCAAGTTTAGTTCCCAGCACCCACATGGGAGTTCACAACCACCTGTAATTCTTGTTCCAGATCTGTCCTCCTCTAAAGACACACACATAATATACAGATATATATGCGAGCAAAACGCATAAAATGAATCTATTTTTTTCAAAAAGTAAACATGCACGCAGCTGTACCCACCCACATAAATAAACACACTCAACACACACAATGGCTCCAATATTGTTGTAAAAATTCTTAAAACTAAGCACCCTATGGTGCTCTCACTGGGCTGCTGAGTAGTCTCCAGAGACTATGGGCATGGCAGCACTGTGTAAACTGTAGCTGTCTTATGGCTCATCCACTCTTATCTCCAGAGTTCTAAAAAAGGTGGCTGCCTCTCCCGTCTCCAGTTCTGTCTATTTCTGGTCTAGGCTGTCCTACCCTCCTCAGTCTTCCCCACCCCGTTCCTCTTCTCCAACACAGCTAAAACACGGACTGCTTCTCTGTGGGTGGGGGAACTGTCATCCGTGGCCAGGGTGGGACTAGGCTATCCAGCACACATCTCAACTGCGCTTTTCAGGGATGCCCACCCCTCCCCCACGGCACTTCAGCCGACTCCCTAGGAGATCCGGAGGCAGCTTGGCTGGAGCTGTGCACTTCTTCCCTCCTGGGCTGCCTGTGCATGCTGAGAGTCTGGCTGAGCTGCAGAGGAAGCTGTGTAGATGAGGCCAGGAGGGAAACAGGGGACACCTTCATTCAGAGAAAGAAATCACTGGCGCACACATGATCGTTTCCGGTCTCACACACATCTCATGGCAGCACAAGTCCCAAACGCAGTCCCTTCTGATGACTGCGAAACCAATCCTCTCCGCCGCCGAAAGCAGCTGGTGGGTCCCAAGCCCGGACCCACCCCGGAAGCCCCTCATACTTTCACTCAGCAACAAACCCTTGATCTCCCTCTTTTCAAAGCTGCCGAGGAGGCACTGCGAGAGGAGGCAAAGGTTTCCCTCGCCATGCCCTCAGAGCATCTTCACAACCTGACTCGCAGCAGTCACAAGCCCAGCGGGTGATGTGGCAGAGGACGCTGAGGGGATGTGTCGGAGGGGGGCCTGGGGGAGGGGATGAAATCTGCGGCGAACAGACGGCAGGGGCGAGAGGAATAATATAGCAAAGTGGACGAGCGATAAGAACTGGAGTAAAAATACAGGGAGTGGGTATCTGAGGCTGGAAGATACTGTCGGGGTCTCCGATTGTTCTTCCCAGGCTCCAGAGACACACCTCATTTCTTCATCTAAAAGCTGTCCTTCAACGTCCCCAAGGACAGGGCAGCCTTTCTCCCCTAGCGACCTTGATGTAGACGCACAGCCTGAAGGGGGGGACTGTGAAATGGCTACTCCCCCACCCTCTGTCCCTTTTCTACGGGAAACACCTGGGCGGTGGCCGAGCCCCTGCTTTCCTCCTCAAGCCTCCAGAGTACCAGCCCCGCCCCGCCCATCCCGCCTTCAGCACCACGGACAGCAAACAGGGCCGCGGACCGGACTGACCCCGGTCACTCTCCAGGGTTCCCAGCTTCGCTTGTAGTTCAGGGCCCCTGATCTGCTCTGCTGATCTGGGCAAGCGCTTGGGGCGTGGGTAAAGCGTGGTAGAGAGCGGAGCTAGGCTTCTCCCTCAGGTCTCAAAGCTTTGGGGTAGGATATAATTTCCCACACCCCCAGAAAACAGTAGTGGAAGAGGCAAGGTTTCTAAACTCCTACAGTGTCTGTGGTCCAGGTGGGTCACGGGGAAAACCGAAGTCTCTGGAGATTCTCTAATGTCTGCTGTCCCTCATGTCTCCCTAACCTGAGAAAACATAGAGGACCTTGGCGTAACCCGCCTAGGAATCCCAGGCTGGGTTGTCGGAGGTGGCTCTGCAGCTCCACCCGCCCTCCCCACTGAGCCCCCCGTACCGGAAGTCGCTGTAGGGGTGGATGATCCAGGCCCCGGCGGACTTCACCCTCTCCTGCTCGATTTCCACCGCTTTGTGGCTGCCGAAGACCCGGAGAGAGAACTTGTTGACGGTCGGCTGCAGTAGCGTCCCGAGCTGCCGCCTTTTCTGCTCGGGCGCAGACTCCGGGACCCCACCTGAGGCTGCGCGGGCCTGGGCGGGAGCCGCGGGAGGCGCCTCGCGCGCAGGGGTCGCCGCTTCGCCGGGCCCCGCCGCCGGCCGCGCCTCCTCCTCCATGACCTCCCTCACTCGCAGGGCCTCCCCAACGGGTCTATGGCCATGGCGGGCGCGCTGGTCCCTGGGAGCCCAGCCAGGCACTCGAGCTTCCGACCGGCGTGCGCCCCGGGCGCAGGGGGCGTGTGCAGGCGACAGACGCGAGGGCGCTGCGCCCCCTGGTGAGGGCTGCGCCAGACCCGGCGGGGCGGGCTCCGGGCTCAACTGCGGCCCACACCCCCAGAGAGGGCGTGGCCAGGGGTGGGGTAGGGGGCGGCTCGCTTCTGGAGGCGGGAAACTCGGGAGGGCGAATGCAATCAGTGAGTGTCCCGAGGGTCTGGGACAGAATGGAAATTTGAGATTCTTTTTCCCCCATCCTTGTCCCGGGTCTTCTGTTCTGATCAAGTCTTTTCTTAGCACTCTCCTAGGTGTGTTCCTACTCCCGAGAGCCTCGAAACTACTTTCCGTAGTATGTTCTTCCTTCCTAATTCATTGAGCCAACCTTTGCCGAATGCCGCTCACTGAGTGAATGAAAAAATTAGCACAGAAATCTTAGCTACTAAGGTTCATCTGGATAAACAGATCAATAAACAGGAAAATACCATACTACATAATGCAATTAAGAGCTGAGTATCTCAGTTTCTTCCCTTTGTTTCCACGTCTTACTGCCACCGCCTTAGAAAAGCCCTCAGCATTTCCAACTAAATTATTTCAGAAAGCGTATGTTTGGAGACAGAGACAGAGACCCACATTGGAGAACCGGACATAAATCTCAAGGTCCAAATCAGGAGCAGAAGGAGAGAGAGCACGAGCAAGGACCTCAGGACCGCAAGGGGTGCACCCACACAGAGACAATGGGGATGTTCTATCGGGAACTCACCAAGGCCAGTTGGCCTGGGTCTGGAAAAGCCTGGGATAAAACCGGACTCTCTGAACATAGCGGACAATGAGGACTACTTAGAACTCAAGAACAATGGCAATGGGTTTCTGATCCTACTGCACGCACTGGCTTTGTGGGAGCCTAGGCAGTTTGGATGCTCAACTTACTAGACCTGGATGGAGGTGGGGGTTCCTTGGACTTCCCACAGGGCAGGGAACCCTGATTGCTTTTCGGGCTGAGGGGGGGACTTAATTGGGGGAGAGGGAGGGAAATGGGAGGCAGTGGCGGGGAAGAGATAGAAATCTTTAATAAATAAATAAATTTAAAAAAAAGGACTAGTGAAAGAAACATAGTTTGGCCATAAAATCAGAGCCATTTCTGCCCCTGATCAACTAAACTAACCAATCCCTGAGCAGGGAAAAACTAACCAATCCCTCTTCTTGATGTGTGAGTGTCATATATCAATCTGTTGATTTCATTGGCTAAGTAATAAACAAACTGCTTGGGCTCATAGCTTAGAACATAGGTGGGTGGAGTAAACAGAACAGAATGCTGGGAGGCAAAGGAAGTGAGCTCACAGCTCTCCTCTCGGGGGCAGACTCCCCAGAGAGACGCCATCCTCTCCTCTCCTGGGCAGACACACGCAATGAAGCTCCGACCCAGGATGGACATAGGCTAGAATCTTCCCGGTAAGCGTACCCTGGGGTGCTACATACAGATGATTAGAAATGGGCTAAATTAACATGTGAGAATTAGCCTAGAAGAGAATGGGCCAAGCAGTGTTTAAAAGAAAAAAAAAGTATGTTTTGTTTTTGATGTGAATTCTAGCTCAGGCTGCTCTTGAACTCCTGATCTTTCTGCCTCTTCCTTTCAAGGGCTGGGATTACAAGTGTGTGCCATTATACTTGGTTTTAGAGGTTTTTAATAATCTTCAAAATCTCTTGGGCATAATGGCACACGCCTTTAATCCCGCACTGGAAGGCGGAGGCGGGCAGATCTCCAAAATTTTGAGGCTGGCCTGGGCTATATAGCAAGTCTGAGTACAGCCAGAGCTACACGGAGAGAATGCCTCCACGATAGATAGATAGAAAGATAGATAGATAGATAGATAGATAGATAGATAGATAGATAGATAGATAGATAGATGTCTTAAACAAATTCTTCCAAACAACTTCATTTTTTTTTTCAGTCTGCAAGTAAACTTTCTACAATCCACATGGAATGGTGCATCTTGCTTAAAGTCCTTTCTTTTTTTTTTTTTTTTTTTTTTTTTTTGCTTTTTCGAGACAGGGTTTCTCTGTGGCTTTGGAGCCTGTCCTGGAACTAGCTCTGTAGACCAGGCTGGTCTCGAACTCACAGAGATCCGCCTGCCTCTGCCTCCCGAGTGCTGGGATTAAAGGCGTGCGCCACCATCGCCCGGCTTAAAGTCCTTTCAAGGCCCCCATTTTAGAAATACTTAAGCACCAGATGGTGGTGGCACACACCTTTAATCCCAGCAGAGGCAGAGGCACGCGGGTCTCTGTGAGTTCAAGACCAGCCTGGCTTATGGAGTTCAGGGACAGGCTCCAAAGCTACACAGAGAAACCCTGTCCTTTTTTTTTTTTAAAGAAAAATATTTATTTATTATGTTACAATATTCTGCCTCCATGTATGCCCACATGCCAGAAGAGGACACCAGATCTCATTACAGATGTTTATGAGCTACCATGTGGTTGCTGGGAATTGGACTCACAACCTCTGAAAGAGCAGCCAGTGCTCTTAACCACTGAGCCATCTCTCCAGCCCAAACCTGTCCTTTTCTTAAATTCTATTTCTATTTTTATGAGCATTGATGTTTTGTCTACATGTATTGGAACTAGAGTTACAAACATTTGTGAGCTACCACGTGAGTGCTGCAACTTGAACAGGGGTCATTTGGAAGGGCAACCAGTGTTTTTAACTTCTGAGCCATCTCTCCAGTCCTTGGCAATTTCTCTTCTCATAGTCTTTTTCTTTTCTTTTCTGTCTTGTTCTCCTCCTCCTCCTCCTTCTTCTTTTCCCCAAGAGAGGGTTTCTCTGTGTAACACTCCTGGCTGTTCTGAACTCTCTTTGTAGACCGGGCTGGCCTCAAATTTACAGACTGACCTCTGCCTCCTAAATTCTGAGATTAAAGGCATGTGCCACGTCTGGCAAGTCATCTTTTTCTTAAAATCAAGCAGCAGTTGATGGAGTACCTTCTCCCACTGTCTCTGGGCCTAGAAATATTTTCCTGTAAGCCGGGTGGTGGTGGCGCACGCCTGTAATCCCAGCACTTGGGAGGCGGAGGCAGGCGGATCTCTGTGAGTTCGAGGCCAGCCTGGTCTACAAGAGCTAGTTCCTGGGCTGCAGAGATGGCTCAGTGGTTAAGAGCATTGCCCTAGTTCTGGGCCTGGAGAGATGGCTCAGTGGTTAAGAGCATTGCTGGGATTAAAGGTGTGTGCCACCACCTAGCTAGGCTAGAGCTTTCTAAGAGCAGATAGGGCAGTACTATTTTTTTTTTTTTTTTGGTTTTTCGAGACAGGGTTTCTCTGTGGTTTTGGAGCCTGTCCTGGAACTAGCTCTGTAGACCAGGCTGGTCTCGAACTCACAGAGATCCGCCTGCCTCTGCCTCCCGAGTGCTGGGATTAAAGGCGTGCGCCACCACCGCCCGGCAGGCAGTACTATTTTTTAAAATAACCTATTTATTCTTATTTTATGTACAATGGTGTTTTGCTTGCATGTGTGTCTGAGTGAGGGTGTCAGGGCCCCTAGACCTGGAGTTACAGACAGTTGTGAGCTGCCATGTGGGTGCTGGGAATTGAACCCTGGTCCTCTAGAAGAGCAGTCAGTACTCTTAACCACTGAGCCATCTCTCCAGCCCCTTCTCCTTCCTGTTTTTTTTTTATATTTATTTATTTGTTATGTATACAATATTCTGTCTGTGTGTATGTCTGCAGGCCAGAAGAGGGCACCAGACCTCCTTACAGGTGGTTGTGAGCCACCATGTGGTTGCTGGGAATTGAACTCAGGACCTTTGGAAGAGCAGGCAATGCTCTTAACCACTGAGCCATCTCTCCAGCCCCCTCCTTCCTGTTTTTTTTTTAAATACATATTTATTTTTTATGTGTCTGGGTATTTTGGCTTGCATGTATATCTGAATACTACATGCAATGCCTGAAGAAACCTGAAGAGTGTTCAGTGTACAGGAACTGGAGTTACAAGGCTGATATGAGCTACCATGTGTGTGCTGGGAAATGAGCCTAGGTCTTTTGGAGAGGCAGCCAGTGCTCTTAACTGCTGAGCTATCTCTCCAGCTCCTCGGATAGATTAGATAGCTAGATAAGTAAATAGTTTGTTTTTAGACAGTCTCAAGTATCATTAGGATAGCTTTAAACTCATTACATAGCCAAAGATAGATACCACCCCCCTGCTCCCCCTGAGACAGGGTTTCTCTGTAGCTTTGGACCCTGTCCTGGAACTAGCTCTTGTAGACCAGGCTGGCCTCTGCCTCCCGAGTGCTTGGATTAAAAGAGTGCACCACTACTGCCTGGCTGCCAAAGATAACCTTGAGCCCCTGATTCTCCTGCCTCTACTTCCCAAGTCCTGGGATTGATCATGCGTAAACTGTCCGCGTGGCTCTCCAGCCAGGGCATCCTGGATAATACAACTACTCCGTCAACTGACCCACACTCTGACTAGTTTGTTGTTGAGTCAATCTCACACTGGCCTTGAAGTTTTTCAAATCCTCCTGCCTGGCATTATGGGCATTAGCCACCATGCTTAGCTTCTTGTTCTTTTTTAATATTTAGTAAACTGGGGCTGGAGAGATGGCTCAGTGGTTAGGAGTTTGAGCTGCTTTTCTGGAGAACCTCGCACCCACATCAGACAATTCACAACTGCCTAGAATTCCAGGTCCAGGGCATCTGATGCTCTCTTCGACCACCATGACTACCTGCACTGACATGCATATACCCTGCTACAAATAATTTTTTTAATTTTGTTTATTTATTATGTATACAATATTCTGTCAGTGTGTATGCCTGCAGGCCAGAAGAGGGCATCAGACCTCATTACAGATGGTTATGAGTCACCATGTGGTTACTGGAATTTGAACTCAGGACCTTTGGAAGAGCAGGCAATGCTCTTAACCACTGAGCCATCTCTCCAGCCCCGACAAATAATTTTTTACATAATAAATTTATTTATTTTATTTTTTATTGATATTTATTGAGCTCTACATTTTTCTCTGCTCCCCTCCCTGCCTCTCCCCTCTCCACTTCAATCCTTCCCCAAGGTCCCCATGCTCCCAATTTACTCAGCTCTTGTACAGACAGATAATTTAAGGTAAATCTAAAAACACAGAGAGAAGATTCAATAAATTTTCACTTAATATAAATTAGCTAAAACATCATGGTTCCCCATTCTGGTCCCCAATTCTCCCCTTCTTGCCTGGCCATGCAACTGCCCCAAACATAAATGACTTTTGTGCAGGATAAAGCGGGACCTCTCCTTGCTGGCCTTGAGCAGCAGGAGGATGTATTTTCAAGCTATGTTTGAAGAATCTGACTTCATAAAGCCTCACTGGAGTCGTTTGCCTAAGTGATACAATGTAATTAGCATTCCTTTCCTTAAACCTCCAATATTAAATAAGCCACAAATGTCTTCAAGTGAAGAGCAAGGAGGAGGCATGGGGAAGGATGAGTACAAGGCAACAAACACGTGACACGCTCCTAGTGCCACCCGACCCGAAACCACAGGAGCTCCCAGAGCTTCGCGGACTCCCGCGGGTGCCGGTGAAGCCGAGGCGTACACCGAAAAGGGCCGGGTGTTCGAGGGCGGAGTCCATCAGAGCCTGGGAAGTGACGCAGGACGTGCGTGCGTACGTGCGTGCGTGCGCGCTCGCTCACGGCAGCGGCGGCGGAGCGGAGAGGCCAGAGCCGGAGACCGAGCTGGGATCGGGCCCCGGGCGGGGGCGGTGCGAGAGGCGCCGTGCGGATCCTGGGGGCGGGGACGGAGCCCGGGCGGGCGGGACTGGAGCAGAGCCCGGGAACGGGGCGGGAGGTCCCAGGGCCCCGGGTTGGGGGGTGGAGCCGCACTTCGTCGCCGCGGGGGTGCCGGGACTCCGGCCGCAGTGCCGCCGCCATCACGGACTTCCTGTGGGACAAGCGCACGGGCCTCGCCGCCAGAACGGTGAGCGCGCGGGCTGACGGACCTTGGGGCCTCGGAAAGATGGCTACCACCAGACGGGCGGCGACGGGATGAGGCGAAATTAGGAATGTTGGGCTCTGGAAGTAGCTGAGTAGTAGCGCGATTAGAGGGAGGGAGGCCGACCGCTCCGGTGTAGCGACGAGACCTATAGTAAACTTGGAGGGAGCCGTAGAAGTGATGAGGTAGGGACAGGAGCGGTCCCAGACGTGCAAAAGTTGGCCCAAGGGTTTAATTGGAACCGAGAAGTGTTGCTTGAAGTGTACAGGAAGAGTTTGACTCCAGGGAATTAGCCAGGGTTTTCTGTGTAGAAAAGGGAGAAGCAAGATTTAGGAGTTGAGAAAGTAGACTGGATTGACTTTTCTAGGAAGGACCCAAGTGACTTTGTAATAGGGTGTCCGAAGTGAGATGGCATTTATGTTAATTAAGTTAGTCAAGATTGAGTTACCTGGGAAAGGCTCCTGCTTCCATCTTCTTGTTTTGCCAGCCACTTTAGGCCAATGCAGTGTAGGTCACCTTTCTTAATTTAAGGAGGTTGAGAGGAAGTGGCCCAGAATGGCAACCAGATGTTGGAGTTAAACCTGCAAACCTCATGTTCGCGGTCCTGGGCCAAAACTGTACCTGAGATTCATTCTACTGAGCTTGTCCATTGCTTTTCTGTAGTGGAAGAGTGATTTTGCTCTGGTTTTTTTTTTTTTCCCTGACCGAAAAATTACTTATGAGCCCTAAGCAGTCCAGTTTTATTTAGTGGAGGCCCAGTTATTAGTTATGTTAGTTAAAAACTAGTTATTAGGCTGGGGGTGTAGCTCAGTTGATAGGATGGTTCTCACTAGCATGCTTGAAGCTCTGGGTTGATCTCCAGCTGTGTATAGCCAGATGTGCCGGGGCTGCTCTGTAAGTTCTCTTGGAAGAGAAGGTAGGAGGGTCAGCTGTTCAAGGCCATCCTAGGTAGCACAGCAAAATTGAGGACAAGCTGGGTGGTGGTGATCCCAGGGCTCAGGAGGCAGAGGCAGGCTGATCTTTATGTGTTCGAGGCTAGCTTGGTCTACAATAGCTAGTTCCAGGACAGGCTCCAAAGCTACAAAGAAACCCTGTCTCAAAAAAATAAAATTGAAGACAGCATAGGATATGTTAGGTCACACTTCACATACACACAAAGAAAAAAGAAAACAAGTGTGGTCTCATCTAAGACCAGAGACTAGGAAGATCTCTGAGTTCAAGTTTAGCCAGGTTTACATAAAAAGACCTTGTCTCGGGGGAAAAAGAGTCAAGCTTGCTGGCACACACTTTTAATCTCAGCATTTGATAGGCACAGGCAGGTGGCTCTCTTGAGTTCGAGGCCAGCCTGGTCCACACAGAGTTCCAGGAGGGCCAGCATTACCAAGAAACCCTGTCTTGAAATGTCGAAAGAGGAAAAGGCCAGTTATTTTCTACCTAGTAAATACAGGGTGGTAGGGAAGATACAGATGGACAGCCACTTTGTGGTGCTGTTCACAGCTCTGTCAGAGGTCTGGCCAGATGTGTGAGAGACATTTATAGGACCACACCCTGGTCCCTCGAACTGAATTCCTGCCCTTGTACTACTACTCCTAATGGAGGAATGCGGGAGGGGGTAAGGCTTGTTGTTAATAACTAAAACAGTTGTGTAAACTAAAGCTGTATTTTGTTTGCTTGTGAAGAACACCGGAGGGCACAGCTGCATATAGATTGCAGCAGAGATGGACTGTGGCAGTATTTATCAGTCACATACTTGTCACCTGTCATGAACTATGGCTCAGACCTGAAGGTCTTCATGGAGTCACGTTTGAGGTAGAGCAATTGAATTTGACTTTCTTGACTTTTCAGCCAGAATTTGTAGGTGGTTGTGTAGTCTGTAAAGCAAAGTTGTAGACACAAAGACAGAGAAGTCTATGTACTAGAAAGCATAAGAAGGCAGCTTTGTATCTCCAGAAGTCTGCAGTCCCAGAGAATGTTTCTGAACCCTCAGAATGATCCTTACCATTCTGCTTTTCCTTCCCTCCCAGATGCCTCATCCCCGAAGGTACCATTCCTCAGAGCGTGGTAGCCGGGGGAGTTATCACGAACACTATCGGAGCCGAAAGCATAAGCGAAGAAGAAGTCGCTCCTGGTCAAGTTCCAGTGACCGGACAAGGCAGCGGCGGAGGGAGGACAGCTATCACGTTCGGTCCCGAAGGTGAGCCCTCGGGAAGAGAGACTGATTCCAGGTCACAGGTTTATTCATTTATTCAATAAATGTTGACTGGTAACATGCTGAAGCCAGTGGGCAAAGTAGCTGGCCGAAGTGACTTGGCTAGGTCTGTACTTCTGTGGTAGAGCATGTACCACATGCATTTGGTCCTTGGTTCACTTCCTTCCAGTACTTGGGATGATGAGGCAGGATCAGTTCAAGGCTTCTTTGGACTTCATACTGAGTTTGAAGCCAGTGAAACGCTCAAAAAAAATTTTTTTTGAAAGATGGTAGAGGGGGCTGGAGAGATGGCTCAGAGGTTGAGAGCACTGGCTGCTCTCCCAGAAGTCCTGAGTTCAATTCCCAGCAACCACATGGTGGGTCACAACCACCTGTGATGAAATCTGGCGCTCTCTTCTGGTGTGTGGGCATACATGGAGACAGAATGTTGTATGCATAATAAATAAATAAATCTTTTAAAAAAAAATGAAAGAAAGATGGTAGAGGAAGTGCTTAGGGAGGGAAGCTACACCCACCAGGTTTTGTTGGAATGGGTCTGGATGTGTGTAATTAAGAAGAAACTTCCTTTTTTCCCTTCTTAAATTTTATGTGAGTGTTTTGCCTCCATATCTGTCTTACATTACATGTATCTCTGGTGCCCTCAGCACCAGAAGAAGGTAGGTATGGAATCCCCTGGAACTGGAATTATAGATGGTTGTGAACCTCCCTGTGGGCGATGGAAATTGAACCCAGGTCCTCTGCAAGAGCTGTCTCTTTAGCCCGTTTCCCACTGTTGCTGAGACAGGGTATCACTGTGTAGCGCTGGCTAGCCTAGAACTCACACAGATGTGCCTGCCTCCCCCACTGGAGCCCTGGGATTAGTGGTGTGTGCCACCATGCCTGACTCACGGAGAGCCTTGTGAGAAAGGGACACCTAAGCTGGCCTGGTGGGACAGATGAGAATCAGCGGTCGAAATGTCTTCAGTGGTGAGAAGTGCATGCCATATACTAACAGCTAGAGAGCTCCTGAGCCAACATGAAAGTGAGGTCTATGGGGTTGAATAATTCAGTGGTGGGGCTGGAGAGATGGCTCAGTGGTTAAGAGCACTGACTGTTTTTCAGAGGACCCGTGTTCAATTCCCAGCACCCATATGGCAGCTCTCTGCTGTCTAGAACTCCAGTTTCAGGAGACTTGACACTCTCACAGAGACATTCATGCAGGCAAAACACCAATGCACATAAAATTAAAATAAATTAAAAAAAAAATTCCGTGGTATGGAGAGGAGTGGGTTGGATTAGAGCAAGGCCACATTTCATCTGGAAACTTTAGAGAGCAAGCGGGTGTTTGGTTCTGTGTCATTAGACAGGAGGAGCCCCAGAGGACGTCTGCAGGTGCTTCCTCATGTTACTCCTATGGTTCTTCTTTTCCTAAGATAGGACCTTGTCACATGGTGTGACAGGAAATGTGGCCTGGACCTTACAGGTGTTTGTTATCTAACAGCAGCTATGACGATCACTCATCTGATCGGCGGGTTTATGATCGTCGGTACTGCGGCACCTACAGACGCAATGACTGCAGCCGGGATCGAGCAGAGGCCTACTATGACACAGACTTTCGGCATTCCTATGAGTACCATCGGGAGAACAGCAGTTACAGAAGCCAGCGCAGCAGCCGGAGGAAGCACAGACGGCGGAGGAGACGTAGCCGCACATTCAGCCGCTCATCTTCAGTGAGTGCCAGCCCGGACCTTTACTCTATCCATTCTTTTTCAGTCCCTCAGGGACCCTGGTAATTAAAAGTCCCCTTATTCTCACTCATGCTTTGAAGCATGAGCATTGGAGTGGGTACTGAGTGTGCCTATCCTCTTGGGAGCTCTCCGACTCTCAAGGGGCCCCAGATTTACTTTGGAGAGAGAAGGGCATGAGACATTTATGCCCTAAGTGATAATTTGAGCTTGTGTTGGGAGCAGCTACTCTGCCCAGAGGCCTCTATTTTTTATGAGGGCCTTGGTTTTTTTAAGGCCTCTATCTCCCAAGCCTTGGGCTCTGTGGCCCCTCAGGCAAGTTTAGGTTGGGGGGCAGGGGAAGACTGCATCTGCCTAGAAGGGTGCTTCATAGAGCATGGGGTTGTGGGTAACACTGGCAACATCATCAACATTTTCTGCTCTACTCGTGCCTTCTCCCTGTCCTGATTTGGGTTTGGGGACTTGGGATTATGCGCCGCTCTCTCTTCTCACACCAGTCCGCCTTACCGCATCTGACGTGTTCCCTTCCACTGTCCCCCATCATCGTCTGTCCCCCCTGGCTGGGCGCCTGTGACCGGTGACCCCTCCACCACCCACCCCGACTCCCTTCGGCCCCCGATCCGACACCTGGCTTGCTCCGACCCCCCCCACCCCCCGACAGCAGCCCAGCAGCCGGAGAGCCAAGAGTGTAGAGGACGACGCTGAGGGCCACCTCATCTACCACGTCGGGGACTGGCTACAAGAGCGATGTACAAGCCAAATCGTAACAATCCTATAGCCTGTAATGGTCCCATAGTCATCCTAACGTCCCATGCCAACCCAAGTCACAGCCTCTTTTGCCTTTTCTCAGTGGTGTTGCTCATCTGGGTGGTTTGAGTTGCTGTTGAGAATTGACTGTTGTCCACTCCCAGCTCTCATGGCCCCTGGGTTAAAGGTGGTGGGAGTCACACAGGGGTTTTCTTCCCCTGCAGCCATCTGTGTCTCTTCCCCCTTCCTTCATCTCCTCACCCCAGGCTGCTGTGCCCTATTTCCTTCCAGCTCATCTCATTCCCCCTTTTCTCCCTCCCTCTCCCCGACCCTGCTTTCTTTCGTTTCAGATGAAATTGTAAGCACCTTAGGAGAAGGGACCTTTGGTCGCGTGGTGCAGTGTGTGGACCATCGCAGGTAACCGCTGGCCTGCTGCTTGCTCCACATCTGTTAGGCATGGAAGATTATGAGGCCGTCAAATTGTTGGTAGCTTAGACAGACAGAATTTCTTAGTACTTACACTGACCCAGTCAGTCTGAGATGTTCTTGAACCCAACAAACGCCTCCCCTGTTGACCTACAGGGGCGGAGCAAGAGTTGCCCTGAAGATCATTAAGAATGTGGAGAAGTACAAGGAAGCAGCCCGACTAGAGATCAACGTGCTAGAGAAGATCAATGAGAAAGACCCCGACAGCAAGAAGTAAGCAAGCAAAGGCGTGTGTGTGGAGCTAAGGGCTCCACCTCCGGAAGGAAGGAAGACTTCAGACAGGGCTAGGCAGGCAGGAGAATATAGACCTTCATGTCCTTTCTTTCTTTCTTTCTTTCTTTCTTTCTTTCTTTCTTTCTTTCTTTCTTTCTTTCTTTCTTTCTTTCTTTCTGACATGGTTTTTCTGTGTGATTCTTGCTGGCCTCAAACCTCCTTACAGAACAGGCTGGTCTTGAGCTTGCAGAAATCCTCCTGCCTCTGCCTCCTGAGTGCTGAGATTAAAGACGTGTGCCACCACACCCAACCCATTCAATTTTTGATCGTATAAGAGTAGGAGGCCAGTAGGATGGGCCTGTGACATTCTTTAATCCCCCCGCTTGTCTTTATCACATTTAGGTTGCTCTGCAATCTAGGCATGCCCCTGGCAGTGATGAACATCACTATTGATGGTCCTAGCCACTTGGGAGAGAGGAAAAGACAGATTGGGAGTGCAAAGCCTGGCTGGGCTACAGAGCAAGCCTGAGAATTTAGTATTTTCCCACAAATGAAAAAGGTGCTGGAGATGTAACCCAGGGATGGAGTGCCAGCCAACTATCTTACAGAGTCCTAAATTCAAACCCCAATACAACACACAGACACAAAATTTGTTCAGGAAACTGAGGCAGGAGACCCAGATATTTGAGACTAGTGCTAGAGAGGTCACTCAGTAGTTAAGAGTGTATGCTGCCGTTGGATAGGACCGGAGTTTAGTTTCCAGTACCCATATAGAAACTCACAATAATTTACAGGAGCCAGGCAGTGGTGGCACAGGATTTAATCCCAGCAGAGGCAAAGGCTGGCAGATCTCAGTTCACAGCCAGACTGGCCTACAGAGTGAGTTCCAGGACAGCCAAGGCCATGCAGAGAAGCCCTGTCTCAAAAACAAAACAAAACATAGATCTAAGGAAATCTAGCATCTCTGGCTTCCTCAGAAATCTGCAGTCTCGTGCCCATAACTCACACCTAATTACAAATAACATTTTTAAATGCAGTGGGCTGGAGTAGCAGACCCTTAGTGGTCCTGAGTGCTAACTGAAGAGTAGCCGGCTCTAGACCTTTGTTGAGACTGTGGGCATCTATGTGGTCCACACAGTTCATAGACTAAGCATCGCATAAACTTGTGATGCAAAGGCTTGGTTGTTTTGTTTGTTTGTTGGGCAGTATCTCATTGTAGCCCAGGCTAGATTCTACTCAGTTTTGTAGCCAAAGGCAAGGATAACTTTGATTCTTAATCCTCTTGCCTTCACCTGGGATTATAGAAGTGTACCACCACACCTAGTTTTATGTGGTATCGAGTATTAAACTTCTGTGCATGCTGGACTATATCATTTATATATGATTTAACCAAACAGTAAATGTAAACTTGGGCAGCGCAGTGCTGATAGGAAATGTCTGGCATTAGAGCTGGGACACAGTGGCATATTAATTTGAGACCAGGGTGGGCTATATATGAATTTCTAGGTCAGACTGGGCTACAGTGAGATCCAGACTTAATTGAGAATCCAGATTGTTTGGAATTTGGTGTTAATAGCTCTTCAACAAATAGGGGTGGGGGAGCTCATTTGTTTATTTGACACAGGGTCTTACTACATATCCCAAGCTGTCTTCAAATTCATGGTGATCCTCCTGCCTCTGAGTTCCTGAGTGCTCTGACTGCAGGAGTGCATCACCACACCTCGCTTAAAAAATAGGTTTTTTTTCCTTGAGGGTTGGGATTGATCATGAGTTCTTGCATAATAGGCAAGTGCTGTCTTCTGAATTTCAGCCCCAATCCAGCCAAGAAGTTTTGAACTACTTAAAATTATATAAAAATATGTTTGGAAGGGAGTTTGGCAGGTAGAGGTTTTTGTTTTGTCTTGTTTTGTTTTTTTAAGTGACAGGGCATCACTTAAAAATGTGCAGGCAAACCTCAGACTCACTATGCAGTTGAGGATGACCTTGATCTTATGATTCTCCTGCCTCCACCTCCCCAGGGCTGAAATTGCAGGTTCACGTCAACATAACTGTTAAATATAATGCTGCAGGTGGAACCTTGGGTCTTGTGCATGCCAAGTAGGCACTCTACCAAGTGAGCGACATTCCTAGCCTTTGTTAGTGATATTAACTGGCATGTTTTCATACAACTGGAATCAACAACCGCGCAGTCCTTCCTTTTGGTGGGGTGGTGGGCTATTGGGATCATATTAGATATCCAACTTCCCCTATCTTTTCTCAGCCTCTGTGTCCAGATGTTTGACTGGTTTGACTACCATGGCCACATGTGTATCTCCTTTGAGCTTCTGGGCCTTAGCACCTTCGATTTCCTCAAAGACAACAACTACCTGCCCTACCCCATCCACCAAGTGCGCCACATGGCCTTCCAGCTCTGCCAGGCCGTCAAGTGTGAGTGGGGTGGGCTGAGGCGGACTCTGGGGCAGCGCATCCTTCTATCAGACTTGGTCTGTATACTTGTGTGCTAGGCAAGCCCCTAACCAGTCAGTGTACCTGCACACCCGTGACTGTCTGACGTCTCTCCTGACGTAACTCCTTGACTGATGCCTTTCCCATCACTGGTTGCTCTCACTCCACACTCACAGTCCAGCCCTTAGTGTCTTTTCCTCCCTTCTTTCTTGGAGAAGTGCTGGAGAGCAGCACAAAAGCACAGAAGTCCTCTTGCTGGAGTCAGGTTTGTGTCCTGGTGCTCTTCACTCACACAAAGCACACGGAGAAGACTGACTCATTCATCTGAGGTACCAGCCTCGGAATGCAGAGTAATTGTTCCTCTGCGTCTTCACAGTGACACAGTTTGGGTTTGTTTGTTTGTTTGGTTGGTTAGTTGTTTTTGGTTTGGTTTCGGTTTTTCGAGACAGGATTTCTCTGTAACTTTGGAGCCTGTCCTAGAACTAGCTGTTGAACCAGGCTGGCCTCAAACTCATAGAGATCCGCCTCTCTCTGCCTCCCAAGTGCTGGGATTAAAGGCGTGTGCAGTTTTAATGAATTGAGTTTGCAGAATGTCTGATACTTACATAGATCAAAGTCAAGACCAAATAAACACTCCCACTTGTAGCACGCGCTGCTTCCCATCAATGAACTATATATTTTACATTACTCAGGATAAAGCTCAGACCAGGCAGATCATTTAGTTGCAGAGCAGAAAGTAATCCCAGTGGAATCTGGGCCTGCCTCCAGCTTTGTCCTTGGTACTCAGTCAGGGGTCAGCTGCTGCAGTTAGCACTAGCCACCTGGATCAAGCCTGATCTAGCCTTCTCCCCTGCAGTCCTCCATGATAACAAGTTGACACACACGGACCTCAAACCTGAAAATATTCTCTTTGTGAATTCAGACTACGAACTCACCTACAACCTAGAGAAGGTAAGATGGACAAGGGCCACCCTCTGTCCAAAGGGGCAGGCAACTGGGCCAGTTGGCTTTTGGTTAGCTGTGTTCTCCCTTTGACCAATTTCTCCCTGTCTGGCTTCAGCTGGGTAAAACCAGTGTACCCCAATAAATGTAAAGGGAACAGTTTAAGGAGACTTAAATTGAAAGACAATTTAGAACGTTTTCTGATAGGATGGAAGAGGCCGTGCTCTCTCTTTCAGATGTGCATTTCTGTGTAGTAGGAGAACAACTTGCCGGACAGCTTGAGTCTCAGTGCTAAAGGGCCTCCTCACTGGTTTTTAGTTTTTGTTTGTTTTGGTTTTTGGTAGATTTTATTTATTATGTATAGTGTTCTGCCTGCAGGTAGACATGCCGGCCAGAAGAGGGCACCAGATCTCATTATAAATGGTTGTGAGCTGCCATGTGGTTGCTGGGAATTAACTCAGGACCTCTGGAAGAGCAGCCAGTGCTCTTACCCACTGAGCCAACTCTCTAGCCCACTCCTTACTTTCTGCTACAAATTACAGATTTCCAAAACAGCACACCAGACACTTTAGTCGTTGAGGACTTAGAGACTTGCATATTATTTCATAGTTATTTCTTTAGTCTTCTTCCTTTCCTATTAAAGTACTGCCGTAAGAGCTGGTGTGGTGGCACAAGCTGGAAGTCCCAGCACTTGGGAGGCTCTGAGGCATGAGGATTGCTGCAGGTTCAAAGCCTGACATGGCACATAGTGAACTCCTGTTTCAACATACAATAACAAAATACCAGGAGCCAGATTTCCCTGGGTATATGGGAAAGGCTACATTTTTCAGACTCAAAAGCTCCTTAGTCTGTGAATCTCAGTCTGACAGAGATTCATTCCCATCTGCTTTGCTCCTAGAAGCGAGATGAGCGCAGTGTGAAGAGCACAGCTGTGCGGGTGGTAGACTTCGGCAGTGCCACCTTTGACCATGAACACCATAGCACCATTGTCTCCACTCGCCATTACCGGGCCCCAGAGGTCATCCTTGGTAAGGGAGCTCAGGGCTGCCCAGTGTGTGAGGTGATGTAAGGGTAGAGTGTCCTAAGCATCTTAATACCTCTTGCTCCTCACCACACAGAGTTGGGCTGGGCACAGCCTTGTGATGTGTGGAGCATAGGCTGTATCATCTTTGAGTACTACGTTGGCTTCACCCTCTTCCAGGTAAGTGGTGGGGATATTACTGGGCCACCTGGCATTCTTCTGCCCATTTTCTTGATCTGCTGAGGACATACTTACGCAGCCCTCCACATTGCCCATCTGGCAACTAGTCCCCAGCATCCCTTCCTAGTGCCATAATTAGATCTATCTTTGTTTCCCAGACCCATGACAACAGAGAGCATCTAGCCATGATGGAAAGGATCTTGGGTCCTATCCCTTCTCGGATGATCCGAAAGACAAGGTGAATCTTGAGCAGGAGGGGCTGCCCTTTTCTCTCCATGGAGTCTGTCTGTTGCACATCATTTTCTTCTCTCGTTGATGCCCCCGAGCCCCCACTTTCTTTCACATGGTTAAACAAGGGAAAGCATTTTATAAAAGGGGAACCTTCTGATGCAACAACTTCCCCTTCCCCTCTAGAAAACAGAAATATTTTTATCGGGGTCGCCTGGATTGGGATGAGAACACATCAGCTGGGCGCTACGTGCGTGAGAACTGCAAACCACTGCGGGTGAGCCCGGAGAGGGGTATATGTTGTCCACACTCCAAAGGTTGCTTCCTTCTTAGGGTAGTCTGCCCCTGGAATGCACTTTATAAGCAGGAGGTTAGGACAGGGAGTATGGAAAACTGAAAGAAAATTTGGTCAACAATGGATAGAGAAGAGAGAAGGTTAGGTAGCCTAACTTTGAGACATCCACAAGCCATAGCCATGTCCTGGATTCTTTAGGTCAGACGGAAAAGAATAAGCTAGCTTTGAAGAGCTTATGCTTTAATGTGGAACTCCAGAAGACTCGTGGAGTTGACGAGGATATGCAGTAAAACTTTGAACGACACTGTGCTAGTAGGAATATGGGTTGGTCACAGTGTGATTGTGGTGAGGTAGCATTCAAATCGCATGCAAACCGAGTCTTGGTTCTTTTTCCCAAAAGGAAAGGTAGGGCTGTGAGGGAGGCAGAGAGCTAGGGATGGTGGCACAGGCTTACAATTCCAGCACTTGGGTGCTGAGGCAGCTGCAGTGCATAGTTCCAGAACAGCTGGGCTCTGTAGAGATCTTATCTCACAAGGAGAATGGAAAGGAAAGAAAGATAATAAAAGTTTGTCAGGCAGCCCACTTTACCTTCTTCCTGCCCTCCACCAGCGATATCTGACCTCAGAGGCAGAGGAACACCACCAGCTCTTCGATCTGATTGAAAGCATGCTAGAGTATGAACCTGCTAAGCGACTGACCTTAGGTGAAGCCCTCCAGCACCCTTTCTTCGCCTGCCTTCGGACTGAGCCACCCAACACCAAGTTGTGGGACTCCAGTCGGGATATCAGTCGGTGACAATGAGGCTTTGGACCCTCCTGCTTCTTGTGTAGCAGTGGGTGTCCAGTCCAGGACACTGGTGCTTTTTTATACAAGAGAACAGAGCCAGAACTCAGCCCTCTCCTGCCCTTGGCTCCTTTATACCTGTAAATATGTGAAATAGTGTATATATGACAGAACTTGTACCTGTCACCTCAACTCCTGCCTTGTATATACTGCTCTTTACACTCTTCCAACCGCATCTGCCTCTCATGTGGAGTTGATGTAGGGCAGAGTGAGGTAACCAGGTGGTGTCTACCCCATGTTTTATAAGGGATTTTGTACAGTCTTTGTGAAATAAATGCTTCATCTGACCCCCATCCCTGGAATTTGAGGATCAAGGGTATTGGGGTAAAGGGGTGAAACAATTGGTAGCTATTCTGAATTTGGGTACAAAGGCAGATCTTTGCCTTCCCAAATTAGAGCCAAGACTATGAATTTAAATGCACTTTCTTTTCGAAGGTAGTAAAGATTAAAACAGATGCAATCAGGTAGAAGTTGTGTGATCTGGAGTAGTTACTGTTGGGAAATAGCTTTGACCCTGTAAATAAGTGGGCATGTGACGGTAGCCATGAGGCTGTCCCCTCTAGTAGAGCCAGAAACCCATATAGAAAACAGCCTTCCACGGGCGGTGGTAGCCCACGCCTTTAATCCCAACACAGAGAAAGGCAGATCTCTGAGGCCAGCCTGGTATACAAGAGCTAGTTCCAGGACAGGCTCCAAAGCTACCGAGAAACCTTGTTTCGAAAAATAAAAAAAGAAAGCAGTCTCCAGCCACTGTCCAGTGCAAAAACTTCCCATCTGTGTTCCGTTCCTTTACGTGAGGTCACTTGGGATGAGTTCTTTCCTGCTAGCAGTCACGTGGAGGAAGTGCGGCGCTAGACTGCGGAGACTGGTCCAGGGTTATCACGTGAGGAGCGTCCCGCTTAAGTTTTTTACTGAGGCGCAAGCGCAGTTTGTTGCTGCTGCGGGAATCTTAGCGACTCTTCCGGTTGCCTTAACCAATTGGAACACAGAGAAGCGGGTAGACCGAGCGCACGGAGGGAGTTCTCAGGGCCGCCGGCGCGGTACTCCCGCGGCAGGGGCGTGGAGGGCAGGGGCGGCCGGCCTCACTCACAAACATGGCTCAGAACAGAGACGGCGGGAACCCGTTCCCCGACTCCGGCGAGCTTGACAATCCCTTTCAGGTGACTTGCGCCGGGCTCCTTTGGGCAGTCTTTCCCCCAATCTGTGGGTTCGGACGGCTATTCCCATTCGTGACATTTGACCCAGGGAAGGAGTGTCTCTACGTGGAGGTTACGGTAGCTCCAGGCCAGTGAGCACTGGGGGGCTAATGGGAAGCGGGCTCTGCCCTTGTAATGAGTGGGTTCTAGCAATATAGGGTGATGGAGTTGAAGGCAAATGTTGGGAACAACGGCGTGTCACCGAGTCTCAGTACTTAGAGCTACCAGCAGTTTGGGGAAGTTCCTAGGAATTCCCTTGGCATCGAATGCCCCCTGAACCCAAGTCTCTGCTCTCAGGACCCAGCTGTGATCCAGCACCGACCCAGCCAGCAGTATGCCACGCTTGATGTGTACAACCCTTTTGAGAACCGAGAGGTGAGCAATTAGAAGGAACACAGAAGAGCAGGGGAAGGGAAGTTTGTGAGAAGCTCCGTCTGTGCATACTGGGGCTTTAAGTGCTGTGTATTTTAGCTCTCTGAGAGACAACATACAATCAGGGCAAGCCTACCCAGGGCAACGGAGTCGTCTAGTTTGGAGTTAGGAAAGTCAGTCCAGGGAGGACCTTCGGTCTGTGGAAAGGCTTACTTGAAGAGAATCGAGGTTGGGGCTTGTCGGGGTTGAGAAACCTGCTTAGGTCTGCAATCAGAGTGCAAACGATGAGGAGGACTAGTAGACATTTGAGAGTAGAGGAGTTAAGGGGAGCACGGGGCTATAGCTCAGTTGGAGAGGGCTTAATCCCCAGCCCACACAGCACTACATAAACAGGATGGAGACACTTGAGAGGTACAGGCAGGAGTAGTCAAAGTCCAGGTCATCCTTGGCTAGTAGCAAGTTGGAGACCAGAGTGGGATGTATGAGACCCTGTCTCAGGGAGTGGGGAAAAGCCGGGTAGCTCAGGTGCTAAAGGCTCTCAGCCTGAGTTCAGTCCCAGGACCAGTATGATGGAGAACAGAGCAAGCTCCCACAAGTTCTCCTCTGACCTCCACAGCCACACCATGATTCGAGAGCGCACACACATGAGTAAATAAATGTAATTTTAAAAAGTTAAGGAGGGACTGGAGAGATGGCTCAGCAGATGAGAGCATTGGCTGCTCTTCCAGAGAATCCCAGGTTCACTTCCCAGCACCCTCATGGCAGCTCGCAACTGTCTGTAACTTCAGTTCCAGGGGATCCGACACCCTCACACATACATGCAGGCAAAACAGAAATACACATGAAATAAATAAATAAATCTTTAAAGAAAAAGTTAAGGAGACAATATGTGGATAAATGCTTCATGTATTACTGAAGCATTGGATAAGAGGCGCGGCCAGGACTGCTACAGGTCCTGAAAGAGGTGTCTAACTTAAACTCACACAAAGTAGCTTCCTATTGGGCACATGACACAGGACGACCCAGTGCTTAGACTAAGGCAGGAGGATTGCAAGTTCTAGACTAGCCCAAGTGCCTGTTGTCTCGAAAAAAAAGCAAACAGCAAGGAGGTTCCAGACTGTCGGAGAGGAGCTGCTGATGTGGCAGATGAGGCATGCAGACGAGATCTCGGTGTTACCAGCTGACCTCTGAGGCTTGTTTCCTACAGCCCCCGCCAGCCTATGAGCCTCCTGCCCCAGCCCCAGCCCCTTTGCCGCCACCCTCAGCTCCCACTGTACAGTCCTCAAGGAAGCTCAGCCCTACAGAGCCCAAGAACTATGGCTCCTACAGCACTCAGGTAAGCGGGGGGTGCAGCTGGTAAGGAAAGCAGCCAGCGCTGGTCTGCAGCTCACAACTGCCTCTGCTCCTGTTGTATAGGCTTCTGCTGCAGCTGCCACTGCGGAGCTGATCAAGAAGCAGGAGGAGCTCAACCGGAAGGCAGAGGAGTTGGACCGCCGGGAGCGAGAGCTGCAGCATGTTGGCCTGGGTGGCACAGGTAGTAAGTAGGTCTTGGTAGGTGAGAAAGAACGCTTGATAGTTTGGAAGGAGCTGCGAAAACATCTTAGATCATATGTTCGTCAGTCAGGTATTAAAACTGAGTTTAGTTAGAGTTGGCACAGTTCTTAACCATGGGATCTTATGCAGTTAAATAATGGGTTTGTTTTTTAAAGATTTATAATATTTTTATTTTGTGCATTTGATTGTTTTACCTGCATGTATGCAAATGCATCCATATCTGTGCTATGTCCATGGAGGCCAGAAGAGAACAGCAGACCCCCCTAGAGCTGGAGTTACAGGCTGTTGTAAACCCTCATGTGGGTGCTGGGAACCAAACACTGCACCTTTGCCAGAGTCATCACTCCAGCCCTGAGCTGGTGGTCTCAGAAATCCCACCACTGAGCCAGGCAGTGGTGGCGCACGCCTTTAATCCCAGCACTCAAAAAACCACCACCGGGGGCTGGAGAGATAGCTTAGAGGTTAAGAGCATTGCCTGCTCTTCCAAAGGTCCTGAGTTCAATTCCCAGCAACCACATGGTGGCTCACAACCATCTGTAATGGGGCCTGGTGCCCTCTTCTGGCCTGCAGACATACACACAGACAGAATATTGTATACATAATATATAAATAAAATATTTTATAAAAAAAAACCACCAACAACAGCAAAAAATCACACCACTGAAGTTTCTTGCTTTTTTTTTTTTTCAAGAAGGGTTTTTTTCTCTGTAGATTTGGAGCCTTCCCTGGAACTCATTATGTAGATCAGGCTGGCCTCGAACTCACAGAGATCCGCCTGCCTCTGCCTCCTGAGTGCTGGGACTAAAGGCGTGCACCGCCACCCCAGCCAGTTTCCTGTTTTCTAAAATGTTCTTATTTTACAAAGTAGGAAATCGTAAGGGTTGAATAAATTCACCTATGCAGAGTTTTTGACACTATCCGCAAATATTGCAGATAGTAACTTTGCTCTCTCCTCTTTTTCTGTTCTTTGTTTTGTCTTGGGAGGGTCTGTGTAGCCCGGGCTGAGCTGGAACCCAGCCTCCTCGGTGTGGGATAATAGGTGCACTCTGCCATGCCTCCTGCTTTCCACGTTTTGTTTCTTTGGATCCATAGCTGAGAAGACAGGAGTGGAGGGAAGAGGGGAGAGTGTCCCTTGCTGATTTACACTCGTTTGTGAGGCCTTCCTCCTGCTTTTTGCCTTACAGCTCGACAGAACAACTGGCCTCCCCTACCATCTGTTTGCCCAGTCCAGCCTTGCTTTTTCCAGGACATCTCCATGGAGATCCCACAAGAATTTCAGAAGACAGTGTCCACCATGTACTACCTCTGGTTGTGTGAGTGTGAGAAGTCTTTTTGGGAGACATTGCAGATACTGTGAATGCCCCAGAGTACACTCTGAAAGCGAGGCCCTTTAGGGTTACTCTCTCTCATGGTGTGTGTGTTCTTAGCCCACCCTTCCTCTGTCACCACAGATAAATTCATTCTGAATTACTGCAAATTTTTTTCAAGGAGATCATGCCTGATCTGTGGGGTTCATTCTCTAGGGCATGGGGTGCCACCGTTTCATGCTGTTGCCACACTGGGAAGGCATTTGTGGCGAGCTTCACTCATTCCAGACAGCCCCTCATCCTGTCCCTCTGCCCCTCAGGCAGCACTTTGGCTCTTGTCCTGAATTTCCTGGCCTGCCTGGCCAGGTTCTGTGTGGACACCAGCAGTGGGTCCGGCTTTGGGCTGTCCATGCTCTGGCTCCTCCTCTTCACCCCCTGCTCCTTCGTCTGCTGGTACCGCCCAATGTATAAGGCTTTCAGGTACGTGAGGGCCAGGCGGGGATCTGCAGGGGTCCCATAGCTGCTTCTCCACCCCCAGTCTTAATTCCCCCACACTTTTTTTCTCTTTGCAGGAGTGATAGTTCATTCAATTTCTTCGTTTTTTTCTTCATTTTCTTCGTCCAGGATGTGTTCTTTGTCCTCCAGGCCATTGGCATCCCAGGGTGGGGCTTCAGGTGTGTGAGTTGCCACCTCTCCTCCCACCCTAGGCAATTCAGTTATGAGGTAGAGTTGTCCAGTAGGGGACATGTGGGCTTTCCCCAAAGAGGCTGATTTAACAAGTCAAGATAGTTGGCTAGAGAGCCCAGGGAGCTCTAGACAGGAGCAGCTGAAGAAGTCTTCCTGGGGACGTCCATGTCACCACAGTTGAGAGAAGGGAGCACCCTGAAGGATGCCAGGAGAGCTAGGAGCTAACGCTTCAGAGATAAGTGTTACGCGAGAGTAGATGGAGTGGACTGGTTCGTGGAAGGCGGCCATATTGGTGACCACTGATGGGCGTGTTACGTATTCACAGCATACCCAGTGAAGACTGGGCAAACAGCCCTCCTCACCAACACCTCTTCCCCACAGTGGCTGGGTGTTCGCGATTGTGGCGGTGGGCACCAACCCAGCTGTGGCCGTGCTCATGCTGCTTGTGGCCCTGCTCTTCACAGGCATCGCAGTGCTGGGGATTGTGATGCTGAAGCGGGTGAGGGACACGGCGGGGGTGGGGGCGAGGGGGTGAGGGACACGGCGGGGGTGGGGGCGAGGGGGTGAGGGACACGGCGGGGGTGGGGGTGAGGGGGTGAGGGACACGGCGGGGGTGGGGGCTAGGGGGTGAGGGACACGGCGGGGGTGGGGGCGAGGGGGTGAGGGACACGGCGGGGGTGGGGGCGAGGGGGTGAGGGACACGGCGGGGGTGGGGGCGAGGGGGTGAGAGCATGAGTCCCTAGGGGGTGAGGGGGTGAGAGCACGGGTCCCCAGGGGTGCTGAGTGGAACATTAAGAAGGAACCAGGGCAGGGCAAGCGGAGGGGCGGGTTCTCAACTAATGGACTTTGGGGCGGGGAGGGAGGAATTTATGTGTTTTGAGGGAGTGTCATCCTGGAAGGAAAGGCGAGAGCAGTAGACCCGTGAGTGGTGGTGTCAGCTTGGGGTGGGGTGGGAGAGACTTGCCTATGTTGTGATGTGTCTGCCATCTTCTTGCAGATCCACTCCTTGTACCGCCGAACAGGTGCCAGCTTTCAGAAAGCCCAGCAGGAGTTTGCTGCTGGTGTCTTCTCCAACCCTGCGGTTCGGACTGCTGCTGCCAATGCAGCCGCCGGGGCTGCTGAAAATGCCTTCAGGGCCCCATGATGTCCCCTGGGATGCCCTGGGCCTCTCCCTGGAGTCTCAGGGGTTCGGGGAGGCATTGCTACTTAATAACTTCAATGGGGCTCTTAATTCCACAGCCACGAATCTAAACCTGACTTGGAGGTTTGGGGAGCCCACTGTGACTCAGTCATCACTTGCCTTTATCCCTCATCTGGCGACACTGCTGCCACCTCTCACATACCCCAAACCCAGATTCCCTCTGCTGCGCCAAGGATGTCTCTTCCGTTATTTAAATTAAAAAGAAAAAAAAAAAAGTATGACTAAAACTCACCATTTCCTGGATCTTTACTGGAGATCAGGCCATTTGACAGAGTGTTGTGGGGGGATGGGAGAGGGGGGTACTGGAGTGAAGCAGAGTGTCTGCAGGAGAGTGTCCTTGACAAACTGGGTGGGGTGGTAGAAGGCCCAAGATGTGGGGATCCCCAGCCCAGTCTATTTGCCACCACTTTCCTTAAATGATGGGCAGTCAGCCACCCCTGCTGAGAACTCTGCATCCCAGGAACCTGAAGTATTGGGTAGGGCGGAAAATGGGCACAGAAATGGTCCATAACGAGCTAGGCTTCAGGGCCTGGCTGAGGTTGGAGGAGGGCCTCTCCCTATCTCCTCCCCTCCCCGTGGTTGCTTTAGGACTACAGCTCCCGGAATGCATTGCACCAGCCACCACACCCCTCCGCACCACCATCACCCCCCTCCCCCGCCTCTTGAGCCTGCCCTGCTGCAGCTGGAGGAGCTAAGGGAGCAGAGCGTGGTGGGGAGGGGAGCGGGGCCTGCGACCCTGAAGCCAGTTTCCGCGGCCTCTCCCCACCAGGCGGCCCTGGATCACCAAAGGCACCTCTAGTCCCTGCATGCAGACCTTTCTCCTCATCTGTAGACTTCCTTGCATCCCTCTCGCCTTTGCCCTCCCCACCCTTCCCTGGGCTCCGGAACGCTACTCTTATCTTCAGTCTAGGATCAGCCCTTCTCGGCACCTCTCTTCATTAAGGAAATGCAATGAGCCGGTGCTCTGGCGTCCTCATCGCTGCCCCGGGCACGGTACCCGTCTGGTGGTGGGGTGGGAGCCCCTCACTGTCCCTTCGTGACGCCCCTCCTTTGGGCCTTCCTCCAGCTGGTGTCCCTGGGGGATGCCCCGGAGGACCTAGCCAGGAGGTGGGCTTTACAGCAAGGGCGCTGGAAAGGATAAAGAACGGGGCCTTGGGCGCCTCTGAGATGCTCCCAAGTATCAAGGGGAACCGAGCGAGGTATGGGCAACCGGGCGGCAGGCATGATGCCCTCGCCCAGTGACTCCAGCCGCTCGCTGACCAGCCGGCCCAGTACCCGGGGCCTTACTCACCTCCGCCTCCACCGACCCTGGCTGCAGGCCCTGCTCACGTTGGGGCTAGCCCAGGTGCTCCTGGGCATCCTGGTGGTAACCTTCAGCATGGTGGCCTCCTCTGTCACCACCACCGAGAGCATCAAAAGGTCCTGCCCATCTTGGGCTGGGTTCTCGGTGAGTTGGGTAAAGAGTGCACAGTAATGGGGTGGGAGAAGCTTCTCAGGCCCCACCCCTCCTCACCTTCAAGCCCACAAGCTTGTCTTTCCTTCCTCTCTGGTCCTTTCCCCTCCTTGTAGGGCTGGGCGCATCCTGTGGCCAGGGGCTCACTCAGGTGCTTCCCCTGCCAGGCTGAGCCTGTGCCCACTCTGTCCCTAGCTGGCGTTCTCCGGGTTGGTTGGCATTGTGTCCTGGAAGCGTCCATTCACTCTAGTGGTAGGTGCCAAGGCCCAATGCCCACTGGGAGGCAGGTGCCCAACACCAGAGGGGATACCCTTTATGTCCCCTTTATGCCCTCAGGAAGGGGAACTGGCTTTCCAGTTGATGCCAGGCAGTCAGAAAGTGCGTTAGGAAAAGAGGGTGGCTTATTCTGTAGAGGAGAAGTTCTGGGGAAGGTCCCAGCCCTGAGGTGACATCCTCTCTCCCCAGATCTCTTTCTTCTCCTTGCTTTCGGTGCTCTGTGTCATGCTTAGCATGGCTGGCTCCGTTCTCTCCTGTAAGAATGCCCAGCTGGCTCAGGACTTCCGAGAATGCTCCACGGTGAGATTTGAGGTGGGAGAGCTTGAACCAACTGGTTAGGGGAAGCAAGAGGGACCCTTGAGTTTGCTCTGATCCGAGCTGCCTTGCCCTTCCCACTCCCATACAGGAAGGGAAGGTCTGTGTGTGCTGTCCCCCTATTCCTCTACACAGACCCTGTCCAGAGTGGGGACAGGAGCTGAAAGTTGCCCTTAACTCCACCTGCGATGAAGCCCGCGGGGCCCTCAAGGTGAACATGCCGTTCCTAATCCCTTCCTCCTTGCATACGAGGGGTTTACTCCTCCCAAGCCCCGTACTTCTCTCCTCTCCTTGTCTTTCCTTCTCCAGAACCTCCTCTTCAGTGTCTGTGGGCTCACCATTTGTGCCGCAATAATCTGTACCCTCTCTGCTATTGTCTGCTGCGTCCAGATCTTCTCCCTGGACCTGGTGCACATGGTGAGAAGGGAGCGATGCCCAAGCAGACGGGTCCGGTGGGAGCATGGAGTGCGTGCGTGGTGCAACTGGACTTGCAAAGTGGTAGCTACAGGTCTGGGTTCTGAGCCTTGGGCTCTGGGTCACCTGAGGAGTTTTATTACAGACATGTTTAGGACCAAAGGGAATGAAGAAGACTGGTTGGGTGGGTTGAAGTCAAGACAGCCCTAGGTGGGAGCTGGGATAGAGGATGGACAATGGGGGCAGGGAAAAGGTGGTGTGGACAGATGTGAAACTGGAAGAGATTTGTGGGTAGGCAAGGCCAGAGCTGGAGGGACTGAGTAGGCACAGATTGAAGAAGGAACTGGGTGTGGTTCAGAAGGATTGGAACTGCATCTTGGAGAAGGTAGGGCCATAAAAATAGCAGAAAGGGAAGAAATTTGAAACCAGACTTGCTCCCCAGCAGCTGGCCCCTGAACGCTCAGTCTCAGGCCCCCTAGGGCCCCTGGCTTGTACATCTTCGCCTCCAGCTCCTCTCCTCCACACCATGCTGGACTTGGAGGAGTTTGTCCCTCCCGTGCCCCCACCACCCTACTATCCTCCAGAGTATACCTGCAGCTCAGAAACGGATGCACAAAGGTGAGGCCGGGTGAGGTCCTGCTGGGGAACCTGAGGAAGAGGATTGGGGCTGGGCCCGGAGTGGTGGGGAGGCATAGTTGTGGAGCAGGAGCTGTTTCCCAGGCCCTGATCCTCTCCTCATCCTGCCAGCATCACCTACAATGGCTCCATGGATAGCCCAGTGCCCTTGTACCCTACTGATTGCCCTCCTTCTTACGAGGCCGTTATGGGGCTACGAAGAGACAGCCAGGTGAGGAGGACTCGGTGCAGCCGGGAGCTGTGGATAGCTGTCTGATAAGGATATCAATAGTCCTCGTGATCTCAGTAGCAACCCCCCTGTCGGCTGCCATCTGCCCTAGAGCTGCTGAGGTGGGTGGGAGATGAACTAGTATTTCTCTAGTATAAAGATGTGCCGCTACGTGTGATGGTTCACTCCTGTCATCCCAGCGCTGGGGAGCCAGAGGCAGGCAGATCTCTTGAGTTCGAGACCAGCCTGGTCTACAAGAGCTAGTTCCAGGACAGGCTCCAAAGCTACAGAGGGTTTCTGGGTCGAAAAATCAAAAAACAAACAAAAAAAAACAAAAAAAAAAAAAACAGCAATGCCCAACCATGGCTTCAGTGACTTTGTCTCAAAAGATAAAGATATGGAAACTAATGCCCTCATAAGTGACTTCTACAAAGCCAACTGTAGTGGCATATGCCTATAAACACAGCACTTGGGAAGTGGAGGCAGCAGGATTAGGAGTTTAAAGGCTAGCCTAGGTTCCTCAGTAAACCCTGTCTCAAACCCAGCTAACTTTAGAGAGTGACAAAGCTGGTCAAGAACCTCTGGTCTTCAGTCTTTTCAGTGCGTGGGAGTGGTCATGCCAGTGCGAAGGGATGGACTTTTGACCCTGTGTCTTCTGCAGGCCACTCTGTTTGATCCTCAGCTTCATGATGGCTCCTGTGTCTGTGAGCGGGTGGCCTCCATTGTAGATGGTGAGCAGAGTCGGGTCGGAACGGACAGGGCAGGGTGGGGCCATAGGGAGGGAAAAACAAGGCTGAGCTCAGCTAGTGTTTGGAGGTGAGGACTGTGACTTCGTAGAACCCTGGGATTATCTGTCTGCTTGAAGATAAAGCTGGAGTCAGAGTGGCAGCTACCCTGCTATCCTACCTAGTGCTCCCTTGCCACTCACAGTGTCCATGGACAGCGGGTCCCTGGTGTTGTCAGCCATTGGCGACCTCCCTGGGGGCTCTAGCCCATCAGAAGACTCATGCCTGCTGGAACTCCAGGGCTCTGTGCGCTCCGTCGATTATGTGCTCTTCCGCTCCATCCAGCGCAGCAGAGCAGGCTACTGCCTTAGCCTGGACTGCGGCCTGCGGGGCCCCTTTGAAGACAGCCCCTTGCCACGGCGGCCCCCACGGGCTGCCCGCTCCTATTCCTGCTCTGCCCCTGAAGCCCCACCCCCACTGGGTGCCCCCACAGCTGCTCGCAGTTGCCACCGATTGGAGGGCTGGCCGCCCTGGGTGGGACCTTGCTTCCCCGAGCTGAGACGGCGGGTTCCCAGAGGAGGCAGCCGCTCAGCTGCACCCCCTCCTGCCCGAGCTCCAGCTCGACGCTTTAGCGATAGCTCAGGTTCCCTCACCCCGCCCGGGCACCGGCCTCCTCACCGGACACCTCCTCCACCACTGCTGCTGCCAAGGTCTCACAGCGACCCAGGCATCACCACCTCCAGCGACACTGGTGAGCCATACCGTCACCTGGTTCAGGGAAGGGTAAACATTAGAACTGGGACCCTGTGAGGTTCCTGAGTACTCACCCCTGAGGGACAGAGGCTTCAGCAGTACTTGGTTCTTGAAACCATTTCCACAGCGCCTAAGGCTGGGCTACACAACCGGTTACTTGGTTATAGAGACAGATCAACCAGAAGTCTCTGCTTCTTACTGAGAAAAGATATAAAGCGAAATAGTTCCCAGCCACACAGGAGGTGTCCGAAATCCCATCTGGGGGTCCTAAACAGAGCTAGGAAGGCTACAGCGGTGAAGGATAGCACTGGAGATCCCATCTTCCTACATTAGACCATCCAGCTGTGGGCAGAGGTGATGGAGTGTGAGAACCATTGAGCCTGGGCCCTCGGGACGGCGGGAGAGGTGTGGTCATAGAGCTCTTACACTATCCTTTTTCTCTGCCCAGCTGACTTCAGGGACCTCTATACCAAAGTGCTTGACGAAGAAGCCGCCTCTCTCTCCTCTGCAGACACAGGTCCGCACACGGGTGGTGGGCTGCTGGAGGGTCTAGGGTCATTGTGTGGCCTACACACATTGGCTGCACGCTCTTTCTCTGCAGGGCTCTGTTCTGAAGCCTGCCTTTTCCGCCTAGCCCGCTGCCCTTCCCCCAAGCTGCTACGTGCCCGCTCAGCTGAGAAACGCCGCCCAGTGCCCACTTTCCAGAAGGTGCCTCTGCCTTCAGGTCCTGCACCTGCCCACTCTCTAGGGGACCTGAAAGGAAGCTGGCCAGGCCGAGGCCTAGTCACTCGTTTCCTCCAGCTGTCCAGGAAGTCCCCAGATCCCGCAGGAACTGCAGCCCATGGGCATAAACAGGTAAGCGTTAGGGGCGCTGGGAAAACATCACTGGGAAAGCTTGGCGCTTTAAGTTGGCCCATACCAATACCCTCTCCTGTGTCCCCTTCCAGGTGCGCAGGAGCCCATGGGGACGATCAGGTCGGGAGAGCCTTCATCTTCGTAGCTGTGGTGATTTGAGTTCTGGCTCCTCCCTAAGGCGACTCCTGTCCGGCCGCCGGCTGGAACATGGTGTGCGCCCACACAGCCTCAGCCTCAATGGAGGCAGCCGAGAGACGGGGCTCTGATTTGGGCTTATACCGATGACCAGATCCAGACAAATGCTGGAGCCACAGGCATTGGCTGGTTGGGACCAGCAGCCCTGTGTACCCGCTGACTCAAAAAGAAACCTGCTGTATCCCCTCCAAGGCCTGCCTTTCCTGCCTGCCTTTGGGGGCTCCTGCTGCTTGCCTCTGTCCCTATGGGCAGCAGAGCTTCTGTCCCGTGCTGCATGGGTGTTCAAGCTGCGGGAGGAGATGCCGCTGCTTACAGCATTGATGGAGGAAACTTAGTGACGGTCCCCAGCATGAGAATGCCTCTTCCTGATAGTCAGTGGCTGAGTGTTGGCGATCAGGTAGATTTGTGCCTTGCTATGTGGTGGCGAGGACGGCTAGACGAGACACGAATCTAGGTGGCTTTTCAACTCTGCCACCTCTAGCTGCATGACCTCGGGCAAGTTATTTAATCTTAATTGCCTGACCTGTGAAACATTGTGAACATGAATGTTTGTAACACTGAGTAAGCCTTCAATAAATTTCAATTTCTCCCTTCTCGTTTGGACTGTTCTGTTGTTGTTTAAGCACAGTTGGAGTGTGTTAAAGACATTTTTAACGTAGGTTTAGTTTGTTTTTTTTAAGGCAGGGTTTTCTCTGTGTAGCCCTGGCTATCCTGTAACTCCATCTGTAGATCAGGCTGGCCTCAAACTCAGAGATCTGCCTGCTTCTGCCTCCCAAGTGCTGGGACTAAAGATATGCGCCACCACTGCCTGTCTCTTTAAAGGCTACCTTTATGAGTATTTTGTTTGCCTTATGTAAGTATGTGTACCACTCCTGGTACCCAAGGAAACTAGAAAGGGCATGAAGTCCCCTAGGAATGGATGGTCAGTAGCTGGCCTGTGGGTGCTCAGAACTGAATCCTGGTCTGCTACAAAAACAGCCAGTGCTCATAACCACTAAGCTATCTCTCCAGTCCCTATTTTCTGTGTTAAAAAGCCAGGCACAATCCTAGCACTCAGGAAGCAGAGGCAGGCGGATCTCTGTGAGTTCAAGGTCAGCTGGGTCTACAGAGTGAGTTTCAGGACAGTCAGGGCTACATAGAGAAACCCTGTCTTGAAAAACTAAAAGAAAGTCAGGCAGTAGTGACACATGCCTTTAATCCCAGCACTCAGGAGGCAGAGGCAGAAAGATCTCTGTGAGTTCGAGGCCAGCCTGGTCTTCAGGGCAAGCTCCAAGACAGGCTCCAAAGATACACAGAGAAAACCTGTCTCAAAAAACCAAAAAAGAAAAAGAAAAAACAAAAATAAAAAATGCAGTAAGATATTCCTATGTGTGGTATGGGTTTGTGGGTTTATCAGGGGAGCTATTCTTGGACTCTTGCTTTTCATCAATAGTATCTATTTAAGGACATATTTGCAGAAACTATATTGTATCTCTGTTCCTTTGTGAGGTTTTGTTTTATTTTGTTTTGTTTTTGGAGGGAATGATGGCTATTTTGAGAGACAGGGTCTCATGTTGCCCAGAGGATCTCAAAGTTACTATGTGGCTAAGGATGACTTTAAATTTTTTTTTCGTAAAATCACTTTTGTGTGTATGTGCGTGCGTTCACACGCACACACGCTCATGGTATATGGACATGTGCACCACAGCATGTATGTGGAAGTGAGGACAGCTCTGTGAAGGCAGTTCTTCCACTTTTATGCGGGTGGTCCTGGGAACTCTAACTCGGGTCACTAGGTAAGCACAGCAACTTGGCTCACTCAGCCACCATACTAACACCTTGACTTTGCATATGTGTGTTCTAGTAAGTATGAAACTGCACACGACATGGTGCATGTGCCATTGCACGTGTGTGAACGTCAGAGGATAATGTCAGAACTTGCATTTGAAACAGGGTCTCTTGTTTCTCCACTGCATCTGCCAGGGTAGCTGGTCCTTGGCTTCTGGGGTTCTCCCGTCTCCATCTAGGACCCCGACACTCATTCTACCATAGAAGTAAATGGGATTATAGCCCTGGGTTTATGTGAGTTGGAAGCAAGTGAACTTGGGTCCTCATGTTGAAAGCAAGCAGTTTACATACTGAGCTATTTCCTTAATCCCAACCTTAAACCATATAAAACTATTTATTTATATAGTGTGTATTGTAAATGGAGTCTGTGTGTTGATTTCCTGGACACCCAGACCTGAATAATTATACAAAAACTATATTATTTACAACAGTTTGGCCAGTGGCTTCGGAATATTCCTAGCTAGCTCTTATATCTTAAATTAACCATTTCTATAAGTCTATGTATCACCACGAGGTTCTGGCATTTTCTCCTTCCGTAACTACATGGTTTCTCTGACTCTGCCTTCTTTCCTCCTCTGTCCCTGCTTGGATTTCCCACTTTGCTATCTTCTGCCCTGCCATTGGCCCAAACAGCTTCTTTATTAACTAATGGTAATAAAACATATTCACAGAGAATCAGCATATGAGTATTTTCCCTGCATATTTGCCTGCATACCAAGTGCATGCCTGGTGCTTGCAGAGATCAGAAGAACATTTCAGATCGCCTAGGACTGGAGTTACAGATGGTTGTGAGCTGCCAATGTGGGGGCTGAGAATTGAACCCTGATCCTCTGGAAGAGCAGCCAGTGCTCCCTGAGCTTGAACACTTGGTTTTCCTACCTCCACTTCCCAAATGCCTGGATAAAACTCATCTTTAAAGACATCACTGTCTACTACTTTTCTTCTTACTCTCTGGGTATCCTTGACCAACTTTTACATTTTTTTATAATTATTTTATTTTGTTTTGTTCTTACATTTATTTATTATGTATACAGTGTTCTGCCCGTATGTATCCCTGCAGGCCAGAAGAGGGCACCAGATCTCATTACAGATGGTTGTGAGCCACCATGTGGTTGCTGGGAATTGAACTCAGGACCTTTGGAAGAGCAGGCGATGCTCTTAACCACTGAGCCATCTCTCCAACCCCAACTTTTATATCTTTATACACTACTCAACACTGGAGAGTCTAGGGCATTATCCACAACTTTTTTAAATTATGTATATATATACATATATGCATGCATTTGTTTTTTTCTTTGTTTTTGTTTTGTTTTGTCTTGTTTTTCAAGACAGGGTTTCTCTGTGTAGTCCTGGCTGTCCTAGAACTCACTTTGCAGACCAGGCTGGCCTTGAACTCATAGAAATCCACCTGTCTCTGCCTCCCAAGTGCTGGGATTAAAAGTGTGAGCCACCACTGCCCAACTGAGTAATAGCATCTTACTTTTTTTAAAAAAAGATTTTTATTTATGGTCTGGAGAGATGGCTCAGTGGTTAAGAGCATTGCCTGCTCTTCCAAAGGTCCTGAGTTCAATTCCCAGCAACCACATGGTGGCTCACAACCATTTGTAATGAGGTCTGGTGCCCTCTTCTGGCCTGCAGATATATACACAGACAGAATATTGTATGCATAATAAACAAACAAATAAATAAATCAGTTTCTAGAATATTCCGCAGGAGGGAAAAAGTAAAATGACACTGGCCAGAATAGTGTTTGGGTATTTAGGAGGGGTCAGGGAGAAAAATCAGTTTTCAGAACAAATTAGTCAGTGGGTCTTGGGCTCATCCACCGGGTCTTTGGATTCTTTGTTCCTCCGCACCTCTTGGAGGTGCTTGTCCAGTTTGGCAGCCTCTTTGTTAGCTTCCATTTTGTGGGTTGATTCTCCACCACTTTGCTGAGGCTGCTCCCTCAGTGGCTTTCTGAAGTACTTCTCTCTCATGCTCCTGCTTCTCAACAAGCTGCTTTAGGACTTGCAAGTATGAGGCTCGTGCCATTCTTCGGCAGCTTCTAATTTCTTCTGGATTTCCTCCAGGGAAAGATCCTTCTTTGGGAGGGAAAGGGGGAAATCAGGGATGGATTCTTTTGACTGCGGGTTGAGAATCAGCTCAGAAGTCTGGCCTGAAGCACGCTTCTCCAATTCTTTCACCTGAATATCAATCAGAAGCTGCCAACTCGAACAGAAGACCAGAGACTACAGTCTGCTGGCAGGAGAGCCCTGTTGACTCCACTCTGAGCACCAGCAGACCTGGGCCGTTTGAGACAAGGTCTTTGTAGCTCTAGTTGGCCTGTGTTTCTGCCTCTGAATGCTGGGATTAAAGGAGTGTGCCACCATACCTGGCCCAGCAGAACCAGATTTTAATTTTTTTTAATGTGTGTGTATGGTTTCTTTGCATGCGTGTATATTTGTGCACTATGTATATTCAGTGGCTCAGAAGCCAGGGAAGGGCGTCAGATTCTCTCTCTCTCTCTTTTTTAATACAGTTTCATACCATAGAATATAAACTCCAGACCAGGGATTTGCTCTTTGAACCTAACAGTGTATCTATCTTCAACTGATGATGGTGGCTCACACCTGTAATCTCACAGCATTTGAAAGGCTGGAGAATTACCGCGGGTTCAAGGCCAGGATAGGGTACAGACACTCTGTCTTAAACTTAAAATACCTCACCCTCAAAACCCGTTAATTACCAAAGTGGCAGAGAAAGGACAATGTAAAGTTTTAGACTCCTATTACGTGGGAGCAGCAGATACCCTCCAGGAATGGGAAAAGGAAGAGGCACGGCCCAGAGATGGCGTCAGACTGCAAGGGCTCTTGAATAATTCACAATCATAACTGTAGCCTCAGGAAGGGCTGGGACACAGCCAGGACAACAGAAAGAAGTAGGAGGGAAATATTGCCCCAAAGGGGTAGTTTTTGGAGACTGGATATTTCCTATGCCAAAGCTCTTTAAGGAGTAAACTCAGGAATCTTGATCTGCTTCCGTGGGATGCGCTCAATGTGGGAAGCTTCCGTGTGGATGCTTCCGTGGGATGCACCCTCCCCTCGGCCCCCACATCACATTAGCAGTGCGTGGCCATTCAGACACAGCGGCGCATGCGCCACCCTCGCTTCCCCGTGCAATCCTTGCTGCAGTGTAAAGTCTACACGGTAGATCAAGAACAAATTTAGGCTTCACGTGAGCTACGCCGGTCAGACAGACAACGCTGTCCCAGGAGAACCAATGAGAAGTAAGAGATCCCACCTCCTGACAAAAACCTCAACTCCTTTTCTAAGCCGAAGTCATCGCCTGCGTACTCCGGTACCGCAGCTCTTCCCGCGCAGGCTCCGAGGGGCGCTCCCCTCTCGCCCCGCCCACCTCATGCCTACCGCCTCCTCGATACTCTGGCCTCTCCGCATCTCCCCACCCCACCCATCCACTCCCCCGCCCTCTCGACTCACGGCCTCCCATCCCACCCCGCCCCGCCCCCGCCTCTATCACGGCCCGCCCACTCGCCTTTTGGCTGCTGGGATTACCTTTAGCCTCCGGTTGGTGCTGCTGTTTCTCCAGTTAGACCTCAGGCCGAATTAATTCTGGGTTTGGTGTCTTTACTTTTCCCTTCCCAGCATTTGCACTGAGCCATTTCATTATCGTTCTTAGTTGCTGTGGTGGTTAGTGTTTGTCACCTAGGACACTTGACACTCATCTGATTAGCCCGTAGAGCATATTTTTAATTGCTGATTGATGTGAGAGGGCCCAGCCCACTGGGTGGTGCTGCCCCTGGACAGTGGTCGTAGGTGTAAGAAAGCAGCTGGGGCAAAGCCTTCATTTTTCCCATGGCCTCTGATTAAGTTTCTGCCCTAAGCTCCTGTCCTGATGATGACGGGTGGTGTCTGGAAGTTATAAAAGGAAAAGAACCCTTTCCTCCCCAGGTTGTTTTAGTTATGGTGTGTATCACAGAAGCAAACCAGAAGAGTTGCAAAGATACTTGTGTTTTACTAACAGAGAAAAGGTAAAATCTCAGTGCATCCATTATTGTAGCGTAGCTAGACAGCTTAAGTCTGGTCTGTGGAGTTCATGTGACGGAAAGGAGAGAGCCTACTTCATCCACACAGTGCACCCTGGCAAGTGCACACACACACAAACAATAAAGGAGTAATACAGCAAAGTAAGTTTACTTTTTAAAAAGGGGGTAACAGATGGGCCAGATGGCTCAACTATTGCTGGAAGCCACATAAACATGGAAAGAAAACTAACTCTAGAGAGTTGTCTTCCGCTCTCCACACACATGCCATCAGCCCTCCCCACCACCGTACACACTGAACCATTTTAAAAAAGAGGTGAGCTAAGTGTGCTTGTGCAAGTTTCATCCCAGCACTCAGGAGGCAGAGGCAGGCAGAACTCTGTGAGTTCCAGGCCAGCCTGGTATACATAGTTTGTTCTAGTCAAGGTTACATAGTGAAACTTTGTCTCAAAGAAGAAAAAAAGGGAGCTGAAGAGAGCTGGTTCAGCAGTTAAGAGCTCGGACTGCTCTTCAAGAGGTTCAGTTCCCAGCACCCATGTGGCAACTCACGATCATCTGTAACTCCAGTTCCAGGGATCTGACACCCTCACACAGACATACATAAAGCAAAACACCAATATGTGTAATTAAAAATAAATCAGGGGCTGGAGAGATGGCTCAGAGGTTAAGAGCATTGCCTGTTTTTCCAACGGTCCTGAGTTCAATTCCCAGCAACCACATGGTGGCTCACAACCATCTGTAATGAGGTCTGGTGCCCTCTTCTGGCCTGCTGTAATGAGGTCTGGTGCCCTCTTCTGGCCTGCAGGCATACACACAGACAGAATATTGTATACATAATAAATAAATAAATATTAAAAAAAATAAATCAGTCTTTAAAAAGAAAAAAATCAAGTTTTTATTTATGTTGTTTTTTGAGACACAGTTTCTCTGTGTTGCCCTGGCTGTCCTGGATCTTGCTCTGTAGTTCACACAGGCCTTGAGTTTATAGAGATCCACCTGCCTTTGCCTCCTGAGTGCTGGGATTAAAGGCCTGCATCACCACTGCCTGGCAACAATCAAGTTCTTATTCAAACAAAATTAAAACAGCTTTAATCCCAGCATTTGGGACACAGAGCCAGACGGAGTTCTAAGAATTCAAGGTGTGAGCCAGGCGGAGGTGGCGCACGCCTTTAATCCCAGCACTCAGGAGGCAGAGGCAGGCGGATCTCTGTGAGTTCGAGGCCAGCCTGGTCTAGAAGAGCTAGTTCCAGGACAGGAACCAAAAAGCTACAGCGAGGGGCTGGAGAGATGGCTCAGAGGTTAAGAGCATTGCCTGCTCTTCCAACGGTCCTGAGTTCAATTCCCAGCAACCACATGGTGGCTCACAACCATCTGTAATGAGGTTTGGTGCCCTCTTCTGGCCTGCAGGCAACACACAGACAGAACATAGTATACATAATAAATAAATATTTAAAATAAATAAATAAATATTTTTTAAAAAGCTACAGGAAAAACCCTGTCTCAAAAAAATAAAAAAAAAAAGAATTTAAGGTGTGCCTGGTCTACAGATTAAATTCCAGGACAAAAAAAAAAAAAGAAAAAGAGGGGCTGGAGAGATGGCTCAGTGGTTAACAGCAACCATATGGTGGCTCACAACCATCTGTAATGAGATCTGGCACGTGGGCATACATGGAGGCAGAGAAAGAAAGAAAGAAAGAAAGAAAGAAAGAAAGAAAGAAAGAAAGAAAGAAGCTCTGGTTGGAGATGCTAGTGTGTTTGATTGCTGAGGCCATCAGCACACAGCTGTGGAATTGTGGCTGCATAAACTAGATGGGTCAGGCCCTGAGGAGAACAGGTCCTAGGCAACACTTCCTGGAATTCAGGGAGTCTATAAAAAGCTGCTAAAAAGCCTGCTTAGCTGCGACATTGAGTGTGCAGCCCTGTTTATTCTAAGCGTACTCCTCTCGAAACAGACCTGTGACCACTCCTCTTTTACGGATAAGAAGCAGCCATAGAGGAATTCAGTTACTGACCTCAACATGATAATCGAACAGTAGGTGATTGTGAGTGGCCAGGACTCAAACACTACGTATCTCCCAGAAACTATACTTGAACGTTGTCAGAATACAAGACAAATAATCAATTTTTCAGAGGGTGTGTGGCAAAGACTTCACTGTCATAATCATAAGAGCATAAAAAGACACAGTCAACAAGCATAAAGCTCTGATGCCTATTAAGTGGCTCACTTGGCTTATCTCACGGAGCCGGTAACGCCTCCATGAGATAATGCTGCCGTCTCTGTCCTGCTGTGAGGAGACTCAGAGACAGACCATTCCGTGTGTCACTGCCAATAAATCTTACCCCATGGACAGCCCTCTTCGCGGGTCCACCGAAGGCTTCACTTTGCACAGCCCTCCAGTTCTGAACTTCATCAACCTCCCAGTCTTGTGTGGAAAGATGAATAGCCTTCCAGTCAGCAGCTGATGATGCAACATGGGAATCAGGAAGTGCCAGTGGGCAGGCATTACTTCCTCGCTTGGCCCTGCCACCCAGTGCCACTGTAATAACTCCAGCCACCTTCTCCTCCAGGAACCCTTTATGGAGAGGTCTTCAACCGCAAAGGGCCCCTCTTCCTCTCAGGAAATCCTCTCTGCACCCCTGCCAACAGTTCTTTCTGTCTACCTCTGGAGCGCTGTGCAGCTGCCTGACTCTCGGGCCTCATAATCTCTTTAGGGTAAAGAGTGTGTGGATGTGGGGTTTTGTTTGTTTGTTTGTTTTTGGGACAGGATTTCTCAGTGTAGCTTTAGAGCCTGTCCTGGTACTCACTCTGTAGACCAGGCTGGCCTTGAACTCATAGAGGTCCTCCTGCCTCTGCCTTCTGAGTACTGGGGTTAAGGGCGTGCGCCACCACCGCCCTGCTATGTGGGGGTATTTTGCCTGTTTGTCTGTTTGTAATTCTGTATGTATATCTCTGTGTGGGTATGTGCATGTGAGCACAGGACCCTTGGAGGCTCTAAGTCCCTTCTGGCTTGGAAATAGGAGCTTTTACTCAGCTCCTATTCCACACAAATCCTTGTTCTAGCCTCATCCTAGAGCTGTCGACCACAGAGGCCTCCCAGAGATTTACAGGGTATGTAATGAATGAACAGCCAGAACAAACCCAGCTGCCCATTACAAGCATGGCTTCAATTGCTTCACTTCCTCTGTCACGTGACTGTGTTAGTCATCACATGACTTTGTCCTTCCCATTTAAGCCGGAATTAACTCGCTGTGCTAGTCCTATAGCTATGTACCTATCTCCATTCCTGTTTTTATCTCGCAGATCTGTCTCCAAGACTCTGGAACTGCCGCAATCTTCTCCTTACCCACTGCCTCTGAGGAGCTCATCTTTAAGACCTCTGCAAGGTAAGCGGGCAGGGCTGCTGTTTGCCCTGTCAATTTTGCTTCTGGAATTCTGCTCATCCAGACTACAGGATTCAACGAATGACAGAGTCTTTTTCTAAATTCTGAGTAAGGCACAGATGGAGAGAGGGCTGCAGGTTGAAATCCGTGGGCGGGAGAGGGGGAGAGCGAAGAGAGTCCTCTTTGGGGTGAACAGAAACCTCACGAGCCCAGTGCCTGCAAAGAGGAGCATCCAGTGCCTTTGAGCACTGTCCAGTCACAATAAAGATGGAGACTATGCTATGAGCATCCACAGGCAGCTAAACCCTGGTCAGGAGAGGGGTTGTGGGGTAGAGAAGGGCTTACCTTCTAGTCATTCCTTATTCTGTTCTCAGGAGTGTCTCAAACACCTGGGTGGGGCAGGTGTCATGGCTGCCAGGCTTACAGGATTCTTTCTACTTCAGGCGGTAACATGGGCATATGGTAAGTAAGTCAAAGAGGGGGGTGGCACTGTGGACAATTCCCCTGCCCCACAGTCCTTTGGAAACCTCCCACTATGGTGGAGAACTTTCAGTAGGGACTCTATAACTCCTTTAGAGTGCCTGAGACAACTATGGACTGGAAGTACAGTGGAGGGATCTCAAACAAATTATTGCTCGGTCTCCTTGATTAGCACAACCACTCCCCTCGTCCACCCACTTTGATGCTTGTCTCTGCTTGTGCCCCTGCCTTCTAGGTGCCCAACCCTGCATCCCTAAAAGTTTTGGCTACAGCTCAGTGGTCTGTGTCTGCAATGCCACATACTGTGACTCTCTTGACCCCCTGACCTTACCTGCTCCTGGTACCTTCAGCCGCTATGAGACCACTCGAAGTGGACGACGAATGGAGCTGAGTGTCGGGTCCATCCAGGCCAACCGCACTGGCACAGGTGGTGCTTTAGTTCTCATTCTAAGCCCAGCTGGGTCCCCTGGCTCAGAGTCACATCAGCTATCAGTGTGTTCTCCTCTGTACATTGATTACCCCCCATCTTTCCCTACGGTGCCCTCAGGACTACTACTGACCTTGCAGCCAGAAGAGAAGTTCCAGAAAGTGAAAGGCTTTGGAGGAGCGATGACAGACGCCGCTGCTCTCAACATCCTGGCCTTGTCTCCCTCTACCCAGAATCTGCTGCTCAGATCATACTTCTCTAATGAAGGTGAGGAGGGCTGGACAAGATTACACACTATGATTGATACATTTTTTTATACCCTGGCTTTATTTATTTTTTGAAAGATTTATTTTTATTATGTATACAATGTTCCACCTGCATGTACACCTCCATGCCAGAAGAGGGCACCAGATCTTGTTACAGATGGTTATGAGCCATCATGTGGTTGCTGGGAATTGATCTCAAGACCTCTGGAAGAGCAGCCAGTGTGCTTAACTTCTGAGTCATCTCTCCAGCCCTATTTTTTTTTATGATTTTTTTTTTGTTTGTTTTGTTTTTCAAGACAGGGTTTCTCTGTAGCTTTGGTGCCTGTCCCGGAACTAGTTCTTGTAGACCAGGCTGGCCTCGAACTCCCAGAGATCCGCCTGCCTCTGCCTCCCGAGTGCTGGGATTAAAGGCGTGCGCCACCACCGCCCGGCTCCTATTTTTTTTAATTTTTATTACATTTTATTATTTATTGTGTGTACTGTGCATGAGTGTGGAGGTCAGAGAACAATTTTCAGGCGTCATCTTCTTCCACCATGTGGATCATAGGTATTGAATCAGGTCCTCTGGCTTGGCACCAGGCACCCTTACCCACTGAACCATCCTGCCAGCCTTTTTACTCTGACTTTCGTGTTCTTCCTGTCGTTTGCCTCCTCCCTTCTTACCCCCAGAGGGTCTCATGTATTCCAGATTCAGATCCACTGTGTAGTCAGTGCTGATCCTCCTGCCTCTGTCCGCTGAGAGCTGGACTATAGATGTGTGTCATCACACCGTTCACCCAGTGCTGGCGCTCAAACCTGGGGCTTCACGCATTCTTGGCAAGTGCTCTGCCACCCGAGCTACATCCCCATCCTGCCTCTCATTCCTTCCTCTTCCGCTGTCCCTTCCCGGCTTTCTTTCTGTATATCAGACTTGTCTAGAACACTCTATGCAGCTGTGACTGATTTCAAACTCTTCTTTACTTGGTCTCCCAAGCTCTGGGATCACAAGTTTGCCCCCAAGTATTGCTTCCTCAGTGCTGCTGAAATGGGATCACCTTTTCAATATTTTGCTAAGTACTTACTGCTCAGAAGGGGCTTCTCACTCAGGTTCTGGTTTCCATGGTTCCACACCTACTCCCTGTGTTCCCTTTGGAGAAGGGACCATATTGAATGAGAACCTATTGAGGACTAAGAAGTGATTAAAGTCAATTTTCATATTCACCTTTTTGGTTTTTGTTTGTTTGTTTGTTTGTTTTGTTTTTTAAAGACAGGGTTTCTCTATGTAACAGTCCTGGCTGTCCTGGAACTCACTCTGCAGACCAGGCTGACTTTGAACTCACAGAGCTCCATCTGCCTCTGCCTCCCGAGTGCTGGGATTAAGGCGTGCACCACCACTGCCAGGCCTCCCTTTATTTATTTGTTCATTTGAAACAGGGTCTTACCTTGTAGCTCTGGCTGGTCTGCTCACCTGGATCTGGCAGCCTCTGCCTCTAGAGGGATGGGACTAACGTCATGGTGCCACCAAACTCAGCTCCATTCTCTACTGATTCAGATTTCCCTCTCTTGGGCATCCTTTTCTGCAGGAATTGAATATAACATCATCCGGGTACCCATGGCTAGTTGTGACTTCTCCATCCGTGTCTACACCTATGCTGACACCCCAAATGACTTCCAGCTAGCCAACTTCAGCCTCCCAGAAGAAGACACCAAGCTCAAGGTGGGCATTCTGGCTGCTTCAGTCCTATTGGTATTGCTGTCTGAGACTGACAGCTGGGAAGGGCCAGGTTAGAACTTTCTGCAGGTCATGTAGAACCCTTCTCCTGCAGCCTACTTGCCCTGGGGTAGGAGGGTGGGGGCTGGTGGTTGGACCTGATGCACTGGTTGGGCCGGTTTGTGTTCCAATTCTGGGTGCCTCTCTCCTCACGACATCTATCTCCAGATACCCCTGATTCACCGAGCCCTGAAGATGTCCCCACGCCCCATCTCACTCTTTGCCAGTCCCTGGACATCTCCCACTTGGCTCAAGACCAACGGAGCAGTGAATGGAAAAGGGTCCCTCAAGGGACAACCAGGGGATATCTATCACCAGACCTGGGCCAATTACTTTGTCAAGTAAGGGACCATCGGAGCCATGGGGTCTGTACCAAACTCTTTGGGACACCATGGTCTATATCCTACCCCTTGGCTTGCTCCACTTCCAGATTTGCGTCTCAACTCATCTTTCTACGTTCTGTGCCTTTCAGATTGTAAATTTCCAAGACCTATCCCAAGGTCTCCATCCACTTTCTTGCCTTTGATCACACATGCCCTTTCTTGCCAGGTTTCTGGATGCTTATGCTAAGTACAAGATAAAATTCTGGGCCGTGACAGTGGAGAATGAGCCTTCTGCAGGACTCTTGACTGGGTACCCCTTCCAGTGCCTGGGCTTCACTGCTGAGCATCAGAGAGACTTCATTGCCCGCGACCTAGGACCAGCGCTTACCCGCAGTTCTCATGATGTCCAGCTATTCATGCTAGATGATCAGCGTTTGCTGTTGCCCCGCTGGGCACAGGTGGTAAGGTCTAGGACTTCCCAGGGTGCCCCAGTGAATCCCAAGTCACCACCCAAAATGTCTGGTTACAATTTTAGGTTACCTTCCCTATGCCAGAGTTGAGATAGGATCTTGCTATCTACGCTAGGCTGGCCTTGAATTGTCACCCTCCTCCCTCCTAAGTGCTGGCATCGTAGGCAGGAGCCACCACACCTGACTTCTTCAAGGCCAACTAAGAGCTTTGTAGACCAGGCTAGCCTTGAACTCATAGAGATCAACTTGTCTCTGTCTCCCAAGTGCTGGGATTAAAGGCGCAAGACACCATACTCTGGCCTCTTGATATCAATTTTATGTCCATGCAGGTGCGGGTGTGGCCCTTAGATTCGCCAACAGCGGCTGAGTTTTCTGTGGCCTTTGCTTTGTTTTGGTTTTTGAGACTGAGTCTCTCACCTATTAAGCTAGGTTTGCTACCCCTGTGCCCCAGGGATTCACCTGTCCCTCTCTGCCCCATGCTAGGATCGCAAGGCCTTGAATGGATGTGGTGCTAGAGATCAGACCCAGGTCCTCGTCTGCATGGCAAGTACTTTGCCAGATCTAGAAAGATTTGTGGATCCCTAGGCTGGATCTGGTTGCCCGGGACACTACCATCTCTGGACTCCAGGGCTTGATGGATCCCTATGGCTGTCTTGTCACTTTAGCTCCCAGGTCTTCCATCCTGCCAGTCACTTCCTTTCCCTTCAGAGCCCTCTGGGCAGGACTTGTGGCCAGGCCTCCCCATTCCTCATGCTCCCTCCTCTCTGTAGGTGCTCTCAGACCCCGAGGCCGCTAAGTACGTTCATGGCATCGCTGTACACTGGTACATGGACTTTCTGGCTCCAGCCAAAGCCACTTTAGGGGAGACACACCGCTTGTTCCCCAACACAACACTCTTTGCTTCAGAGGCCTGTGTGGGTTCCAAGTTCTGGGAACAGAGTGTCCGGCTGGGCTCCTGGGGTCGAGGGACGCAGTACAGCCACAGTATCATCACGGTGAGTTTTACTGTCCCCTTTCCCACACAGACCACCTGGGACAGGCAAACAGGCCTTCCTTCTCAGCTGGCTTGGCAGCTTGCTCTTTGAGGCAACTGTGGGATGCCAGGGTTATCATTTTCTTCACAGGTGTATATTCCCATCAGTCCTTTTTTTCATGTCTGGGGCCAGAGGGCCATATCTGCCTCCAATTTCCCGGTTCCGAGATGCCTCATCCTCACAATCCTCTTTCCAGATATTGAGACAGGACACTCGTTCAAAGGAATAAGCCATTCCTAGCCCAGCTCCCTTATGTGATTCTCACCTGTCTTCTCTAAGGATACCCATCTTTAAGTTAACTTTTCCTTGCTTCGACTCTAGAACCTTCTTTACCACGTGGCTGGATGGACTGACTGGAACCTTGCTCTGAATCCTGAGGGAGGCCCCAACTGGGTCCGCAACTTTGTTGACAGCCCCATTATTGTAGACATCCCCAAAGACACATTCTACAAACAGCCCATGTTCTACCACCTTGGCCACTTCAGGTGAGCAGGGGGTGGGCACCCATACTCCGTAGCAGGCTTACATCATCCTATACCATGAAGGAGCAGGAAGGTGTTCAGGGTGGCAACCCTGGGAGAGGCACACTCCTCCTCTATTGCACCATGTGGGCAGGAAGTGACTAGGTGGCACCATAGTCACAGGTAATCCCTGGGTGACTGATGCTAGAGCCGTGATGCAGGACAGGGCAGAGGCCCAGCAGCACAGGAGTGAAGGGAGTCTTGTCCCAGCCCCTGTCCGGGTCTCCCACACAGCTGGACTATAGTTGCACATCCCCAGGCAGCTTTGGTCTCAGAAGCAGAGACGATGCTGGTGAAGCTTGATGGGACAGTGCCCTCAGGGTGGTCCGTGATGCTGCCTGTCTTTGCATTCAGCAAGTTCATTCCTGAGGGATCCCAGAGGATAGGGCTGGTGGCCAGTGAGAAGAATGACTTGGACACGGTGGCACTGATCCGCCCTGACGGCTCTGCAGTTGTGGTCGTGTTAAACCGGTAAGCTGGGTACAAGGGCAGGTCTGGGCCTGAGCAGCGCTGGGGGTTGGCTGCAGCGGGTTGATTTCAGCTTTTCTTCTCCCCAGCTCCTCCAAGGACGTTCCTCTTACCATCAGTGACCCTGACCTGGGCTTCCTGGAGACCATCTCACCTGGTTACTCCATTCACACTTACCTGTGGCGGCGCCAGTGACGGAACAGCATGGACATTAAAGGGAGTTAGCTCATGTGCTCCCGGGTGACTTCACAGTGGCACAGGCGCGGGCCAAGGGTTGGGTGTCTTGTTCTCCCTTCTAGAATGTGCTAGGGGTGGGAAGCCTTAGTGTCCTCACAGTTCCCCACGCATGCACTAGCTGCATGAGGAAACTGGGCCTAGGCCTCGGGTGAGTTCACTGTCTGTAAACACAAGACAGGGATGGGGAAGATTTGGGAAGATGGACCTATGTAGAAAAGCAATGTAAGTCAGTGTAAGGACTAAAGTAGTGTCAGTGGGGAGGCCTACACCTATGCATTCCTATTGTGGCAGCTAGGAAAATGGCAGACCCATAACAAAGAAAATGTTTGGTCTCAGTTAGTGTGAACAGCTTTATTCTAGGGATAGCACCCCATTTCTGGGTGCTCTAACAATGGGGCATCTGGAATGCATGACAGTAGAAAAATCAGTCCTGAGAGCATGAACACATCATTCTTCTTCATCCTCCTCAGCCATGCCCAAGGCCCGGGTGCTCGGGGTCCGAGCGGGAGATGCCCGCTGGATAGAAACAATGCCGCTGAGCAAGGCATAGCCCACCATGGCTGCCAGCCCTGCCAGCACAGACAGAATCTGGTTCCGGCGTCGGTATGGCTCCTCCTCGGTCTCAGGGCCTGCTGGCGTCTGGCGTGGAGGTGGTACCTCAGCTAGGGGACAAGAAAAGAAAGTGGGCAAGGGAGGTAGTCCTTGGAGCCCAGCCCCTCCTCCCCATCCGTTCCTTACCTCCATCCCGAGGAAAGTAGAGGCTAAGGATGTGGGTACAGTAGACACAGAGATTGTGCAGCCCACGAAGGTGGGCCTGCAGCTTCCCACTGGGCAGCTTTGCCTGCAGCAGCAGGGCCAAATGGCTAAAAACAAAGGCATCCAGGGAGGCAGGGCTGGAGAGACAGAAGAGGGTGGGATGGAAGTGGACAACCGTGCAGAGGGTCAGCATGGAGCAAGAGGAAAAAGTCTGCTTTGGTGGAGTAAGCTCTGGGCAGCAGGGGTCACCAGGGGAAGGGCAGGACACCTAGCTCTGGATTTGGTGAGGGGAGTCTTCCCCCAGGTGGCGCCAGCCTGGCCCTGAATGAAGCTCTATCCCAGGGCTGCATAAAGGACACATTGAGTGCCCCACAGCCCAACAGTTCCCTCCTGTACCACCAAGGAGCTTCTAGCCCCATATGCCGTCCCCGACCAGAGTCAGTGCCTGTCCTAAGAACTTCCTGTTCACGCCCCAGTTCGGGCTTTGACACCTGAAGCTGGATTTTCTTCACACATCCATTTGTTCCCCTTGGAGTTAAGACTCACGCATCGCCAAAGAAGAACTTCTGAGAGCCCAGGCGCTGAGAAAGCAGGGTTAGGCACTCCCGAGCCTCTTGATAGAGCTGTAGGGAAGGACACAGGAATGTGGTGGGGAGCTGTGGCGCCCCCACGGTGGACACTCTTCATTCTCAGCCCTCTCTTTGGCACTCATCTCATTTGTTCCAGTGCTACCTCTTTCTCTAGTTCTTCCTCAGTCTCTGATCTGTGCTCGCCACACAGCAGCTGCAGCCGCTCCATGTACTTGCGTTGCATGCGGCCAGGCAGGAAGAAGTTGAGAGGAAAGGGCATAGCCTCTGCATACCACTTTCGGGTCACTTCCACATAGTTCTTGGCATCTACCCAGAAAGTATGTATCTGGGTCGGGCAGACAGAAGAGGAAATGTGAGCCAGTGCACCTGCCCATCACGGGTGGAACTCTAAGTCCCGTGTTGCTCTGATGTGTATGTCTGCCCCCTTTCTCACAGGCTGTGCATGCTAGGGCCAGACGTACTCACCAGCACAGGGAGGAGTTTCTCCTCCAGCAGAGACATGAAGGCTAGGGTATCCGCTCCTTGCCGAGCTGATAGATCATAGTCAGCGTTATACTTCTGTGGAAGAAATGTTCGTGAGGTGAACACTAAAGGAGTGCAGGGCACGCTCTCAGAAGGGATGGTACCCCACACCAGCCTTTGAGCATAGCAGAGGGAGAATCGGGAGCTTTGCCTGCTCAGGACTCCTTGCCTCAGCCCAGCCAGTAGCCTGTTGCTCTTGGCAGAAAGCCTGGGCTTTGCAGCCCACTGGCTGGTGAGGTTCTGCACCCACTGGGGGAAGAAAGGAGGCCTGGCCGCACAGTGGGAGCAGCTCCCAGAGTTTCCACGGAAAGCTGGCAGCATGCCGCTGACAGCCAACTTTCTAACAGTAGCTTCCTGATCCAGACACCGCAGAGCAGCAGAGCGGAGCTCACTGCGGGCTGGGCCTCAGCCCGTGATGCAGAAATTAGGGGGCACCATCCTTACCCTCCTTGAACCCAGTAAATTTATGCCCAGCCACCCCCACCTCCAACTTGTCTCTCATGACGAAGCTCTTGGCTCTCCTCTGCTTCACTCAAAGCCTGTGTGCCATCACTGCACATACATCCTGCCAGGACTCGTGTCTTAGTGGGGCCTACTTTTCCAGGCTTCAGTCTGGGGCTTGGTGGCTCCTTCCATGTACTAAAAAGCTTTGTCCCCAGACAACCTCTTGAGTATGATACTTAAATTTCCCGAACCTCACTTTCTCCTTTATGGAATGAGATAGTAATCTTTTTCTCTCCGTGTGGCTGGGTTTGGAAATAATTTAGGAAAAAACACTTTGGAAATTGGAAAGGCTGTGTTTATATGTAAGGAATCAAGGCAGGAACCCAGGTCCTGCCAGGAACCTTGGCTTTTGTTTGGATTCTATTTCTCCGGGCCTCTAAGCTTCCATTACTTTCCCAGCTCCCTGGAAAATAGAGATGAGAAAGAGGCTCCTATTTCTGATGGTGTGTTCCCTCTTGGAACAACACCGAGGCTCCTATTTCTGATGGTGTGTTCCCTCTTGGAACAACACCGAGGCTCCTATTTCTGATGGTGTGTTCCCTCTTGGAACAACACCGAGGCTCCTATTTCTGATGGTGTGTTCCCTCTTGGAACAACACCGAGGCTCCTATTTCTGATGGTGTGTTCCCTCTTGGAACAACACCACGATGCCAGACCTTTTAAAGCATGCTGGCTAAGCCCCCAAGTTTTAAAGAGTTCTCGTTGGCGAGATGGTTCAGCAGGTAGAAGTACTTACTAGCAAGCTTGAGAACATGAGTCCCATCGCAAGAGCCCACATGGAAGGAGAGGACTTATTCCCACAAACTGGCCTCTGACCACCCACAGGCATGCTGCAGCATGCGTGCACCCCCCCCACAAGATAAATAAACATTTAAAAACAAAAACAAAGTTTATTGCTTTTGTCGTCGTTGTTTTAAGACAGGACTTCTCTATGTAGTCTTGGCTGTTCTAGAACTCACTTTCTGGATCAGGCTGGCCTTGAATTCACAGAGATCTACTTGCCTCTGCCTCTCAAGTCCTGGGAGCAAAGGCGTGCACCACTATTGCCTGGAGAATTTATTGCTTTGAAAAGTTAAGTTACTTGTTTCACATCACAGTCAAAAGCAGAAGAACAGAACTAAGGCCTCCCAAGCTCTTATAATTCTCTTTCGAATTTCTCAGCCTGGCATTGAGCTCTGTCAATCCCGAATCCCCTCTCCAGCATAGTTTGGCCCCTGAAACAAGATAGCCTTAGAAATTTCTTCTTTCCTTTCTCTCATTCTCTAGCCTGACCACCTACTCTTTTTTTTTTTTTTCTTTCACAGAGTCTCACTATCTAGCCCTGGTTGGCCTGGAACTCACTTTATAGATCAGGCTGACCTTCAACTCACAGAGATTTGCCTGCTTCTGCCTTCCAAGTGCTGGGATTAAAGGTGTCCACCATGAAACCTGATTTTTTTCTCTTTTTGAGACAAGGTCTCATGTATCCCAGGCTGCCCTCAAACACATTATATAGCCAAAGATGGTTCTAAATTTCTCATCATCCTGCTTCTACCAAGTACTGGGATTATATGTATGCACCCCCATACCTATTTCTAGAAGTTCCTTTCTAGTCCTGCTCCCAGGGCCTCCCCAAAGCCAACTGCTGATCTCTATTCCTTTTTATTCCCCGTGTCTCATCAGCCTCCCTCATTTTTCTCCCGCCCTACCCAGCATTCAGAATCAACTGGATCTCAGTCTGCCCCTTCCCCACAGTCCTCTACGTTCAGTATGTGGTTATCACAGTGACATGGTCTTCACCCCACCCTTGGTGCTCTGGAACACCCTTATCTCACTTGGCATGTGTCGACTGGATTTCCTTGTCACCCCTGTCCAGCCACCTACCTCTTTACGAAGATGAGTGAGGATCTTGTGCGGTACTGAGATAACCTCTCCACTACTGGTTCGAAGGGCAGGCAGAGTTCCTGATATTGAGAAAGAAGTATGTCCATAGATCATAGCTTGCCTTCTCCTGCTCCGCCCCTCACAATTCCCTTCCTCACAGGGCCACCTGTATACCTGAAGGGCTCTGCCAAGGGTTGCTGATCTTGTGTACCTTCAGGGGTGCACCTGTAAATCTGGTATAGGTCTGCAGAGAAGGAAGCAGAAGGGAGAGAGGCCCGGGTATGGCTTCCCAAAGTAACCAAGCAAAGAAATATTTCCTTAGACCATTATGTGCCGTGAGCTATACCTGGCACTTTATACCAAGAGGAGGGGTGGAAGGAGGAGCCATTCCCATTCACAAAGGGCCAACGGGACTCAGAGAGATTACGGACATGTTCATTATGTCCGTTCCCACAATTCCACATCAGGAAAATTTACCTTCCCTTCTGCTGCTTACACTCTCAAAAGCTTTTCATCACTACTATCCCTTCCCCTGGAAGTACTGACTTACTTTGGCAATCTCTGTACACTGTTCCTGCTTTTGCATCAAGTACCTGAATGTTTTATTTTCTGCTTACATGTTTGATTTTCTGTAAACAACATTGCAAGGCAACGTCTGGCATCTATCTGTAAGAAGCATAGTAAATGCGTGCATAATCCCGAGAGGTTGAGCGAAGTGAAGCAAACCTGTCTAGTTACAGAGCTTTCCTGGACTCTGGTCCGGCTGTGGGCTGTCTGCTCTACGACCAACTACACCCAATCAATTCTTAGTGAAGAAGGGGGTGAAGGGGGCTGAGGGGCAGACGTGCCGAGTCTAAGATTACCGAGATAGTCCAGAAGGGATTGCCCCAAGGTCACACAGACAATAAATGGATTAGCAAGGTCTAAAAGGCGTCTCTGAAATCCCAATTAGACCTGCTTCCACTGCTACACGAGTCTTATCCTAGGAAATCATAGCATAGTCACTGAGCCCACGTCGGCCTTTGATTGCCTCAGTTTCTCTCAATACGCTAGTGTTTGGGCTCCCGGCAGAGTTCGGGCCCCCTCCCCGGGCCTCCAGGGCGTAGCAGAGGACGCCTGCACCATCCCTCACCAGCACGGCCAGACTGTCCAGGTCCACAGACGGCAGCCCCCAGCCCCCTGACCAGCAGAATAGCTCCATGGGCGCCGCCATCTTGCACACTCTCTGACCCGGAAACAGCTCCGAAGAAGTGCCCGCCTTCCCTCGGCAGGGCCCGCCCCTAGCCGCCGCCTCTAGGGCCAGTAGGGGCTGGGGGTGCGCGGAGGCCCCAGGGGAGGCGCGGTTTCTCGCGGCTTGAGAGGCGGCGGGCGTGCAGGAGGTGGGGCTGCGGACTTCTGAGGCGCGCGGCCGCGGGCATATCCTGAGGCGGCTCCGGCCAAGGGGCAGGGCTGCCGTCCAGACGTTCCGGGGAGAGTCGCGGCGCCGAAGGCAGCCGCGAACCCCCGCAGACACGGAGGGCTCGGGAGAGGGGCATCGGGTGCGGCTCGGCGGTCTCTGGGGGCTCTTGCCAAACTGCACGTGGCCTCGACAACCCCGGGCCCCCTCAGGTCTCTGCCCCGAGCGGGGGTTGCGGGGGGGTCCCCCGGGCCGCATGTTTTCCACAGCGCGTTATGTTTGGAGCGGACCTCGCGCTGCCTGTCGCCATGGAAACAAAACAGGGGCGGTGGCGGCGCCCGAGCTGAGGCCCGGCTGGGGCCTGAGTGGGGGGAAGGGAGTGCGGCTCGCGGGCTGTTGCCTTCCGAGGAGCTCTCCTGGTTCGTCCCGAAGCTCCCCTCCGGTTCATCCCGGACAAGGTCTTCCCGCGGTACCCGGTGTCCACCAGTCCTCCTCGCCCCAGTCTTCTGGTGATGTCTCCCCCTGTTTTCATTTCGATCTCACTGACCAGTTTAGACTTCATCGTCTGGTTCCCGTCGGACGCTTCCAGACTTCCATTTTTCCCAAGAATGAGAGAAAATGGAGGAATGGGCACATGCCATAAAAAGTTTGTTTTTTTTTTTTGACACCGTAATAAAAAGTATTTGTTATGCCACAGCAATAAGCCCCATGTTGTGGGCATTCTCTAGGTACTGTAGCAATCTAGTTTCGGCCAAGTCCCTTGCTATCCTTCTCCATTAACTGCCTAGAAACCCATGGCAGGGTTTTCTGCCTTCTCCAGCCGCTGCTTCCACAGGACAGTAGCATTTGGTAGCGCTCGAAGTTGAAAGCCCCCGAGAACCAGATGTCAGAGTGAAGGGAGGCACCTAGAAGATGACCATTATGGAGGAGCAGGAGGCAAGGAAGGCTCTAGGACTCTCCCAGTGCCCCTGGTTCCTAGAGCTGATGATGCCTCCAAGGTGATTGGCAGCTCTTTGTTTCAGCCCCCCCTTACCCGCCTGCCCCCCCCCCAGCTCGCTCCTCAGTCCCTCCGCCCCCCTCCTGCTCCTGCTCTCCGCCTAGTCCTTTTCCCTCCCAGTCGCCTGCCTGCCAGGGGTAGTGAACCGGCTAAGCGGCATGGAGAAGCCAGAACTTTGGGGGGCCCTGGCTCTTCTCCTCTTCTGCTCTTACTCATGTTGCAGTCAGGACCTTCAGGGTAAGCCTGCGCCCATCCTCTTTGTCTCCTTTCTTTTGCCCCCAGCCAAATAGCAGACCACATGTGGGTTTGAGGAGAGAGGGAGGAGTCCTGAAATTGGGTTGGAGAGAAAAGTTACACTCGGAAGAGTAAAGAGTTGGCGATAATGTGGGAGGAGTGGGCACCAGAGGGTGGGTGAGTGCAAACTGGCCCAGGGTCGGGCGTTCAGACCAGGATGGACCCAGGATCTGAATGCCAGCACTGCATAGTTTGTCAGCGCATCAGCAGGACAGTCCGGGAAAGCAGCCTGATGATGGTTGCACTATGTGGGACCCTGGGCTTGGTCCCCCCCTTTATCCTGATAGGGTGGGGGTGGGGATTGAGCGGCTAGAGCTCTCCCGGAGGTCTGGTGCTGGGATGGCTAATGGGTGGTGTAGGAGAGGTAGAAGCAGATGACACAAGCAAAGATTCTTTCCTGGCTGGAGGGGAAACCACAGATTGGCAGAGGCAGAGGCACTGGGTCCTACATTCCCCGGGGAGGGTGTGTGTGGGGGGAGGCTAAACAGGGTTGGAAGGGTCAGAGCCCTTTGTGGACAACTGTCCTTATCTAGACACACGTGATGAGCCGCTAGGATGGGAGGAATCGCACCAGGATTTGAAGTGAGCTAAACCCAGTAGCCAAGAGAAACTACCTCTGGTTTCTGAGCTGTGGACACCAGGTGCCACACCAGTCTGATCAGCAGTGTCTCGCTTGCGCCACCTGCTGGGACATACAAAGTTTGTGGAGTGGCTTCGATATTTCTAAGTGGACTCTAAACCTATAGGTTCCCAAGGCTTTGGAAGCCGCAGAAGGTGCTGGGAGGGAAGAATTGCCTGTTCCTTGTTTGAAAAGGGTTGAAGTTTTTGTTTATATAGATGGGGACTTGTAGCCTGGTCTATGTAGCTGAGTCTGGCTGCTAGCTTGAGGCAATCCTGAGATTGACAGGCATGTACACCACTCCTAGTAAGTTTTAAGGTGATTTATGCTGTCGGGATGCCTCACCTCTGGGGGCTCAGGAGAGAGGGCAGGCCTTAACACTACCTCCTTTCTCTGACTCTGATCATCCCTGCCTGGCCAGTAATCGACCTGCTTACTCTGGGCGAGTCCCGGCAGACGGTAGCTGTAGCAGAGAAGATCCGGACGGCTTTACTCACTGCTGGGGACATCTACCTCTTGTCCACATTCCGCCTCCCCCCAAAGCAAGGTGGTGTCCTCTTTGGGCTCTACTCTCGGCAAGACAACACCCGGTGGCTCGAGGCCTCTGTTGTGGGCAAGATCAACAAAGGTGACTGACTGGTGGGCACCTCCTTTCCTGACCCAGTGATCCCTTGAGCAGTCTCCTTATCCCCACACCCAGGTGCCTCTTTGTTCTCCTTGACTTCTATTAAGGGATACCTGATACGGCAGTACCCAAACAGTTGGGTAAGGTCTGGTATTTATAGGGATGGGTGGCAGGCTGTACATGGGGATGCTCAGAGCGCGGGGAGGAAATATCTGTCCCAGGAGTAGTAGGACCATGTAGAGTTTGGCTAAAGTTCAGTGGGTACAGATGTAGCTGTTGCCTTGGCAGGGGACAGTTCTTTGAGGCATTGAGAACTAGTAAGGTCCTCATCTAAGGTCCATTTGAAAAACATTTATTGTGCATCTGTTACATACAAGGTGTTGAGAGATACACATAACAATTAGGAATTGTCTTAAGAGATGTGGTATCAGCCAGGCGTTGGTGGTGCAAGTCTTTAATTCCAGCACTCAGGATGCAGAGGCAGGCAGTTGAACTTGGAGTTCAAGGCCAGCCTGGTCTACAAAGTTCCAGGACAGTCAGAACTACACAGAGAAACCCTGTCTCGAGGGGGAAAAAGTGTGTGTGTGTTATCTAGCTGAACAGTGGTGGCACACACCTTTAGTACCAGCATTCAGGAGGCAGAGGCAGGTGGATCGCTGAGTCCAAGGCCAGCCTGGTGTATAGAGTGAGATCCAAGGTTACACAAAGAAACCCTGTCTCAAAAAAACAACCCCCCACAAAAACCAGAGATAGATGGCCAGCGGGCGGGGAAGATGGCGTCTAGAAATGATCCAAGTCAATCAGGACGGGACGGGGGCTAGTGCCCACACTGACATCCACTCCTGGGCAGTCCTGGTACGGTACCAGCGGGAAGACGGCAAAGTGCACGCAGTGAACCTACAGCAAGCAGGCCTGGCCGATGGGCGGACACACACAGCTCTCCTGCGGCTCCGAGGACCTTCTCGACCCAGCCCCGGCCTGCAGCTCTATGTGGACTGTAAACTGGGCGACCAACATGCTGGCCTTCCAGCCCTGGCCCCAATTCCTCCAGCAGAGGTCAGTGGCCTGGAGATTAGAACTGGACAGAAGGCTTACCTGAGGATGCAGGTGAGTGTAGCCTCTGGTCTGGGGAAATGGTCTGTAGCACCAGGAGCCAAGCTGCTAGGCCCTCCCTCTGCTTGCTGACCCTAGGGCTTTGTGGAGTCGATGAAGATTATTATAGGTGGCTCCATGGCGCGGGTAGGAGCCCTGAGTGAGTGCCCATTCCAAGGAGACGACTCCATTCACAGTGCAGGTAACAGACGACTCCCATCCTCTCCACTTCCTCCTGCTCAGTACCCGTCCCTTTAGCGTGCCCATTTCTGAGGCTCTTGACAGCATAGCTCCAAATCTTTCATCCCTGACTTCATGAAATCATCTAGCAGAACTCTGAGGAACTCTAGGGGGTGAGGAGGTGCTAGTCTCAAGGTCTCTGTGGTCCCTCTTGGCAGCTGTCACCTCCCAGTGGGCAGCACCTCCAGCCGAGGCCTCTCACTCTGGTCTCTAACAAGGGTGCTCAGAGGCCCTTACCTAAGCAAACACCCACTTCCCCCAGAGACATCAAAGGGTTTTTCAAGTGGCAGCTTGGGAAAGGGTTTGAAATGGAATGTACTAGGGCCCTGGCCTCTCACCTGGAGTCCTCCTGGTACTACCACGCCTGGGATCCAAGATTTGGGTTTTGACTTCTTTGAGGCAGTGCCTAGAGGGCCTTTAGGGCTGTGCTAGCTGAGCAGCGGCTGAGGGAGACTGCCTGTCTGCTGCACAGGAGGCTGGTACTGTAGCACCCCTGCCCTGTCCCTGCCCCCTCCTCCCAGCAGCCCCCCTGACTGCTATACTTCTCCTCTAGTGACCAGTGCGCTGCAGTCCATTTTAGGTGAGTCAACCACGAGGGGGTGACTGAGGCGAGGGCAGTCCTGTCACGGGTGGGGTTGAAAGGTGTGCTATGGACTTGGGGACAAGAGCTGGTGTACAGTCCAAAGAGGGCCCAGAGTGACTCCCCACTGCTGAGTCTCTCCATCCTCTGGACCTTGGCAGGGGAACAGACCAAGGCCTTGGTCACCCAACTCACCCTCTTCAACCAGATCCTGGTGGAGCTTCGGGATGACATCCGAGACCAGGTTTGGGTGGGCCAGACAAGGAGGCTTCTGACGCTGGGGTGGGGTGGCGGGTGCGGAGGGCTGACTGCTCCTCCTTCGGCAGGTGAAGGAGATGTCCCTCATCCGGAACACCATCATGGAGTGTCAGGTGTGCGGTGAGTGGGCAAGGAGAGGAGGGCTCCAGACGGCACGGCTGTGCTTCCTACTCTGTGACCCTAGAGGGTGGCTCTGACTGTGTCCACCTCCCAGGTTTCCACGAGCAGCGTTCCCACTGCAGCCCCAACCCCTGCTTCAGAGGCGTGGACTGCATGGAAGTGTATGAGTACCCAGGCTACCGCTGTGGGCCCTGCCCGCCTGGCCTGCAGGGCAATGGCACCCACTGTGACGACATCAATGAGGTGAGGAATGAAGGCGCCCTCAAAGGTACAAAAAGTTGGGTGAAGCTGGGCAGTGGTGGCGCACGCCTTTAGTCCCAGCACTCAGGAGGCAGAGGCAGAGGCGGATGTCTCCGTGAGTTCAAGGCCAGCCTGGCCTACAGAGCGAGTTCCAGGGCAGGCTCCAAAGCTACACAGGGAAACCCTGTTTCAAAAACAAAACAAAACAAACAAACAAACAAAAAACCAGAAAAAAAAAGCTGGGTGAAAGTTGTGCAGAGCAAAGGAATTTAGGGGAGGTCAGAGACCAGCACAGCCAGGCTGGAGGAAGGGGGCATAACAGTGGAGAGCTGGTGAAGAGGTGGAGGAGTTTGAGATGGCCAGCCAGGGGAAAAGGAGCACCGGGAGGTTGGGCTGGGAGCTGCAAAGGGACGGAGGGGCAGTGTTTCTAGGACCACATACAGTTGCCTCACCTTCCCAGGCAGATGGCTGACTTCTCTGCCTTCTCATTTGGTTCCCAGTGTGCTCACTCTGACCCCTGTTTCCCGGGCTCCAGCTGCATCAACACCATGCCTGGCTTCCACTGTGAGGCCTGCCCTCCGGGCTACAAGGGCACCCGAGTGTCTGGTGTGGGCATCGACTATGCTCGGGCCAGTAAACAGGTCAGATTGTGTAGTCTGTGTGGCTTTCTGGAAAATGAGATGAGGCTGTCCCACTCAGCTCTGTGGGTCTAAACTGCACGTTTAAGACCCGCAAAGCCCCATCATTACTGACTTCTGGATCTGTGAGACCCACCTCAACTCTGCCCTTTTAGGTCTGCAATGACATTGATGAATGTAATGATGGGGACAACGGAGGCTGTGACCCAAATTCCATCTGCACCAACACGGTGGTGAGCTGAATGCCCTGCCCTGCTCAGGACTGGTGAAGGGGGACTGTGTAATCCCCTCTTCACACTTCCCGTTTCTTCCTCTCCGCTTGGGTGCTACTTGAGTGCTCCCACGAGCCTGGCTGAGATGCCCAGGCTCTGCCTGTTACTAGGTGTGACCTTTGGCAAGTTAGCTAATCTTTTTGAACCTCAGCTTTCTCATTTGAGAAATGGGGCTATTGTCTACCTTAAAAGAGAACCTAAGGGAGATAGATGTGCCTGGTGTGGTTCTAGGTGTCTATCTTATACTCTACAGGGCTCCTGGTGAGTTCAGCTTCCTTCCTAACTCTACTCTTAGGGGTCTTTCAAATGTGGTCCCTGCCGTCTGGGGTTCCTGGGAAACCAGAGCCAGGGCTGCCTCCCAGCAAGGACCTGCCACAGCCCAGCCCACAGCCCCTGCCATGTCCATGCTCACTGTCTCTTTGAACGCAATGGCGCGGTGTCTTGCCAGGTAACCTGGACCTCAGACAGGAGACAAAAAGGGAGGGAAAAATGTGTAAGGCCAGTGAAAATATCTAGGGACTGACCTGAGGGCCTTCCTGGGAAAAAGAGGGAAGCCTGTCCCCGGGAACTTACTAATGGGGAGAGCAGAGGGCAGAGCAGAACTGTAGGTCAGGGTACGGGGATGCCAAGCCAAACTGCTAATGCCTACTGTATGTTTTACCCTAGTGTAATGTGGGCTGGGCAGGGAATGGAAACGTGTGTGGGCCTGACACAGACATCGATGGCTATCCGGACCAGGCACTTCCCTGCATGGATAACAACAAGCACTGCAAGCAGGTGCAGGCCACGGGCTAGCTGCGGGGGGAGGGAGGATGGCACAGGTGCAGGCCACGGGCTAGCTGGAGGGGGTGGGCGGTGGCACAGGCTGGCTCACACCGGGACTCACCCATCCTCTTCCTCCCTCTGAACCTCAGGACAACTGCCTTTTGACACCCAACTCTGGGCAAGAAGACGCTGATAATGATGGTGTCGGGGACCAGTGTGATGACGATGCTGATGGTGATGGCATCAAGAATGTCGAGGTACAGCCGGGTGGTGGCACACACCTTTAATCCAGCACCCCGGGAGGAAGAGGCAGGAGGATCTCTGTGAGTTCGAGGCCAGTCTGGTCTACAGAGTGAGTTCCAGGCCATCCAGGGCTACACAGAGAAATCCTGTCTCAACAAAACAAAATAAACACACACAAAAATGTCAGCTGGGCAGTAGTGGCATACACCTTTAGATATGGAAGCTGGAGAGATAGCTCAGTGGTTAAGAGCAGAGAACCCAGGATCAGCTCCAGCACCCACATGGTAGCTGACAACCATCTGTAACTCCAGTTCCACTTATGGCCTCCATAGGCACTGCACAAACGCAATGCAATAGACATGTATTCAGGCCAAACACTCATACACAGAAAATAAAAATGAATATTAAAAAAGAAGAACTTCGGAGTCAACTTGCAATGGTGGCGTGTGCCTGTAATCAGCTCTTAGGAGATGGAGGCAGGAGGATCACTGCAAGGTGGAAGTCAGCCTGGGCTACAAAACGAGACCCTGTCTCTAAAAACCAAACAAGGCAGTGACCTGAATTCAATCCCTGGTAGGAAGAGAGAATCTACAGCTACAGGTCACCCTCTGCCTTCCATATAGGCAGAGTGGCCCTGTGTGCCCACACACACATACTAACTGAGTAAGTACACAGAAGAAAAAAAGAAAGGGGTGAAGTGAGACCAAAACAAGAACCAGGGCAGGAATGGTGGTGCACACCTCTAATCCCAGAACTCAAGAGATGGAGGCAGATGGGCACCTGGGGGTTCAAGGCCATTCTGGTCTACATAGTGAGTTCCAGGCCAGCAAGGGCCACATAGCGAGACCTTGTCTCAAAACAGAACAACCACTAAGAACCAAAAACAACAACAAAACCACCAAACAAAGGATGCTCTCTGTGCCCCTCAGCGCCTGTGCTCTCCCATAGTGTAGTCTCTCTTGCTGAATCCCACTATCCTGCCTCTTCTTGGCCCTGGGCGATTAATTCCCCAGGATAGTCCCTAAGACATGGTGTGGTGTGTAGACAAGATAGACTATATGGAGGTCGGGCGGGTGGGACAGCATGAGCAGCCTTACATTACAGGGACATTACATTACCATGATTTGACGAGGACAGGGAGAAAGTAAGTATGGGGGCTTCTGACCCTTCCCCTACCCCCTTGCCCAGGACAATTGCCGACTGTTCCCCAACAAGGACCAGCAGAATTCAGACACAGATTCATTTGGGGATGCCTGCGACAACTGTCCCAATGTTCCCAACAACGACCAGAAGGACACAGATGGCAATGGAGAAGGAGATGCCTGCGACAACGATGTGGATGGGGATGGTGCAGGCCTGGGGCCCAGGGGATGGCTGGGAGAGCTATAGGGATGAGGCAAGGAGGGGGAAGTCAGTGCAGCTGGGGAAGCAGGCTTAGAGACACCGGCTAGGAATATGAAGTGGCTACAAGTGGTTAGTGTGATGTGAGCCCCACAGAGTGCAACCAGATTCCTGGCAGAGCTAAGGACTTCCGCCAGCAGAGGAGCGCACGACAGCCTTGTCTCTCATATCTACTAGGCATCCCCAATGGACTGGACAACTGCCCTAAAGTACCCAACCCACTGCAGACAGACCGGGATGAAGACGGCGTGGGAGATGCTTGTGACAGCTGCCCTGAAATGAGCAATCCCACCCAGGTACAGGGGAAGGGGGAGGGAGGGCGGGGGATTGGTGGGTGAGGCCTGGACCTTTTAGAGGCGAGATCACCCTCTCCAGAGTTATGAGGAGATGGTGAGATCAGACCCCTCTCTCAGACAGATGCAGACAGCGACCTGGTGGGGGATGTCTGTGATACCAATGAAGACAGGTAGGGTCTGGGCCAACAGATCCAAGGTCTCCCAGGGAATTATGTTCCTCTACTACATTCTCAGTTGCCTCATGATGTAGCCTTAATTCATTAGCCCACTCAGCAGGGAGTCCTGCTCACAGTCCGCCCTATATTCCTACTGCTGGATTCTCATCTCATCTGGATGATGGCAAAGGGACCAGGTTGGAGGGCAGGCAGGCCCCAGAAAGGCCCCAGAAGATAAGGAAAAGAGGGGACCCACATTTCAGCTGGTATTTGTTCCTTTTCTTCTGAGCAGCGACGGAGACGGGCATCAGGACACCAAGGACAACTGTCCCCAGCTGCCAAACAGCTCTCAGCTGGACTCGGACAATGACGGTCTTGGGGATGAGTGTGATGGGGACGATGACAATGATGGTGTCCCAGACTATGTGCCTCCTGGGCCTGACAACTGCCGTCTGGTACCCAATCCTAACCAGAAAGACTCCGACGGTAAGGCTGGGGTCCCAGAGATGGTTGGCGACGTTGATACAGGCAGACCCGAAGGGAGTGAGGGGTGACAGCTGGCGGGGCCTGAGCACTGGCCTCTCTGCCCAGGCAATGGTGTTGGTGACGTGTGTGAGGATGATTTCGACAACGATGCAGTGGTTGACCCCCTGGATGTGTGTCCGGAAAGTGCAGAGGTTACCCTCACAGATTTTCGGGCCTATCAGACTGTGGTTCTGGATCCCGAGGGTGATGCTCAGATTGACCCAAACTGGGTGGTGCTCAATCAGGTATGCAGGGCAGTGGGCTGGGCAGGTGCTGGCAGACCAGACCTCCTGTTGGTACCTGGGTGGCATCTGTGTACCTGGACCAGGGCTTTTTAAAAATTTCTTTCTTTCCTTAACAACCCCAGGGCATGGAAATTGTTCAGACTATGAACAGTGACCCAGGTCTTGCAGTTGGTATGTAAGGGGCACCCAGCTCAGTAATTCCCAAAGGGAAGGCCGCTAGAGAGGGTAGGGAAAGAACCAGATGGGGAGGATGGGCGGGGGCTTATCGCAAGACTCTGGCCCTACGTACAACAGCATCTCTGTCCCCAGTACTCACCCTACCATGGGATACCAAGTAGCTTTAGTGCTCCTAACACTTATCCCACTCCCACCCCAGGATACACGGCTTTTAACGGTGTGGACTTTGAAGGCACTTTCCACGTGAACACGGTCACTGACGATGACTATGCAGGCTTCCTCTTCAGTTACCAGGACAGTGGCCGCTTCTACGTGGTCATGTGGAAACAGACAGAGCAGACTTACTGGCAGGCCACGCCTTTCCGAGCCGTGGCCCAGCCAGGGCTGCAGCTCAAGGTATTCCAGCTGCCCAATTTCCCCAACCCACTGACTTGGCAAACGCTGTTCCTGCCCAACCTCAAGGGCTGCACTGCCTGATTAGGACCCTTCTTACCCAGATGTCTGGGCTGGGCACCAGCTGTGTGGGGCTCCAGAGAATCCGCTCAGTTCTTGACTCCCTTTCTCACTAGCTACCATCTTTTGTCTCCTTTCACCCTGGTCCTGCGGTTGACACCCTGCCAATAACTCCCAGGCAGTGACATCAGTATCGGGCCCAGGTGAGCACCTCCGAAATGCTCTGTGGCACACTGGCCACACCCCTGATCAGGTACGACTGCTGTGGACTGACCCCCGAAATGTGGGTTGGCGTGACAAGACATCCTATAGATGGCAGCTGCTGCACCGGCCCCAAGTTGGCTACATTCGGTAAGGAGAGGGTCTGAGCCCTAGAGAAGGAGTAGGGGCAAGACTCAATCTCCTATGCCCTCTACCTAGCAGGAACTCAGCACTGTGACTTCCCTCCGCTCAGTTTCTTGGTGCCATGGATAGAGTCCGCAGACAGTCTCTTCCATTTCTCATTTCAGCACAGAGGAGGTGGTGTTAGGCACCCCATTCCTCTGCACCAAATTTCCCCTTGAAATCCAGGGTGTTGAGATAGACGCCTTCCAGTTCTCTGGAGTATCTAGGCCCCAGGCAGTCTGTAGAAGAGCCCAGCACTTCCAGCCCCTTAAGTGTCCAGAACTTGCTCCAGCAGCATCTGACTTTGGAAAGGGACCATGGCTTCCCTTAGAGCAGCCGAAGGCCCGTGGCTTATAGGCCTCTCAGTTTGGCTTCTTGTTTGCGACATTGGTTTCTCCCTCCTATACATGTCCCTGGTTGGTGAGAATGGCTTGAGAAGGGAAGGGAAAGGGATCTGCTTAAAAGCTGGACTTCCTGTAGCCAAGAGCCTAGAATCCTGGGGGCTGAGTTGGTTTCTCTTTAAGGTATCTAGAGCGGTGGGGCGCCAGGGCAGAGGATAAAGGGGGGGTGTGGACTAGAGCCTGGGAAGCGGGTGACTTCACCCCCAGCCCTTTGTGCTCATTGTCATAGCAACCCAATCCTTGCTAGGAATGTGCTGGTGCTTTGAGATGCAAAAGTGGCTGGACAAAGAGCTAGGGGCCCAAGGCCTGAGAAAAAGCCCCCTCCCTCCCCTTTCCAGCCTTCCTTCAGGACTAGAGTGCACCAGGTTGGGGGGGGGGGGGGCACAGAGCCCACTGGCACCTCAGCACCAATGATCCCTCTATCCCGGACAGGGTGAAGCTCTATGAGGGTCCCCAGCTAGTGGCGGATTCTGGGGTGATTATTGACACGTCCATGAGAGGGGGGCGTCTTGGTGTATTCTGCTTCTCCCAAGAAAACATCATTTGGTCCAATCTCCAGTATCGCTGCAACGGTGAGGCTCTAGATGGAGGTCAGCTTGGCCGTGCCCTGGGAAGCCCTCATCCTCTGACGCAGTTTGTTTCCCCTCTTCAGACACAGTGCCTGAGGATTTTGAGCCATTCCGGAGGCAGCTGCTCCAGGGAAGGGTGTGAGGAGGTGCTACCGGATTCAGAATTCCGATTGGAGACCTTTGACCTTGGGCTCTATTCCGGAGACCCTGGGTCTAACCTACAGCCCCTCAACCTAACGTGGTTCTCTGGCACCCATCAGGGAGCTCAGCCCCAGAGGAGTAGTGACCCCATTGTGCAGGGGCTGGGGGAATTTCAAGGGGGTATTGCTCAGGCACTGACCCCAGGAAAGACATCAGCACATTGCCATAAAAGTTACAGTTATTTTCTAAGTCAGTGCAATTACTTATTTTAGGCCTTTTCTAGGACACAAAGGAACCTGAGGGGTAAGAAAGGCTGCTAACTGCAGGTGGAGCTAGGGAAAGTTTGACCGAGTTGGAGTGTGGATGGGAAAAACACCAAATGAAGGACGAGGCTGGAGGACGGCTGAAGCCCTTCCAGCCCCACTTACTCACCGTGGCAGCAGCGACACCTCAGTCTAAGTTCCGCCGGGATCGAAAGCCCAGGGCCGGGGCTGCCCCGCTCTGGGTGAGGGGGTGCCGGGGGGGGGGGCCCGAGGGGGCCGGAGGCCGGGACGAGTGCAATATTGGCGGGGGAAAGAACAACACTGCACCACGTCCCGTCCCTCCCGCCCGCCCGGGGTTCCGGAATCCCGCTCCTTACCACGTGGGCCTTTGGAACCCAGGGACTGGGGGCGCTCTGGGGTGTTGGGGTCACCTTAGAGGTACACCAGAGCCTGGGCACCCGGAAGGGTAAAGGGGAGGGCGAAAGGGAAAGGGTGAGGAGAGAAGGGTTCCCCCGGTGCTCGGGAAGGCCACTTTCCGATGCTGAAGCAGTGCGCGCGCTTGCTCTTTAAATACTGAGACGGAGAGGCGCGGAGCTATTGCCATGGTGACAGGTATCCCAGCAACCGAATTGAATGGCTGTTGCCTGGCAATTCTAGGAGTTGGGGTTTGGGGCCGCCCACCCAAATACTTGTGGGCGCGCTGACGTAGGGCATCCCCACGCTGCCTGGAGCCGGCCTCACAAAATCGCTCAGAGGCACGACAAATGGCAGGAGCGTGGATCCCATGCCTCTGTTCATGCACCTCCGAAATGCTTTCTAAAGTATTAGCTTCCGTTTTATATTCGTTGGGACTAAGAATTGTTTGCCTACTACAGTTGTAACTGCTCCTGTTGGTTTACACTGCAACCTACACCTGCGGGATCTGACCCGGTACCTTCAGTCCGCATGCTGCTGTGAACCGAAAGCCCTCCCCGTCCCCAACTATTTCTGATCTTTAGAATACCTCTCCTCCCTAAATACACACACGAGTTTGCCCCGCACCATGTGCCTGTCCGTCCCAAATACCCTTCCTCTCCCAAATACAACTCTGAGCTCCCAAATTCCATGGTTGCCCCATCTACTCTCTGCCTAGATGTCCGCAAACAACCTGTCCCACTCCCACGTTCTGATGTCATCACACAACTTGATGCCCCTTCCACATACATTGGGACCCCGTTCACTTAGCATCATTTCCCCCAGACACCAACCCCAGAAGTCTGAGTATCCCAAGTACTGATCCTTGCTCCTCCACCGCACTGTGCATTCCTTCCGATCTGTCCTAGGCATTTATCCTTTTCGTTAAGGCCCATCAACGCCCCTAAGATCTGTCTCTACTTGGGCTGTGCTGTCTATGTCTCGCCTTCTCACTTGGCCGGGGCGGGCCGGTCGCGCGATGCTCCCCGCAGACCACTAGAGGGCAGGCGTTCCCGACCAGAAGGACCGGCCAGCCTGTCACTCAAGGTGGAGTGTTGGCCAGGAAGGACCTCAGGCTTCGGTAGAGCCCCAGTTTTGTCCTTTTTAAGTGGAAATTTACTCCCACCGCCTTTCTCAGAAGCAAGCCAAAGAGGGACCCAGGCTACTGGAAAGTCTGGCAGGGGCGGAGACTGTGGTTTTCAGAGTACAGGGAGTGGCTAGAAGGGTGGGGCTATTCCGGGAAGTGGAGGGGGGGAGCGACCTGTCCACTATTATCCAGCCCCCTTGTGTCCTCTCAACCTATGGAAAGCGGGTTTCAAAGACCCGCAGAGAGAACAGGAAAAGGGATCCGGGGACCTAGGGATGGGTTTCTCTGGGCTCGAAGCCCGGGGCCTGTCTGTGCTGCCTTTCCTCAGCTTGGCTGTTGCTCTGAAGCTTAAACCAGAGCCAGGAGGTCCCAGGTTTCCTCCACATACACACCTGGGGAAGTCAAGAACTGGTTTGTAAAAGGGGGAGGCCAATTGGAGAATAAACAGGTTGTCATAAGGTTGAGTGATTGGAGCCCAAGTACCCTACACAGGAATAGTTGGGGAGGAGGAGGAGGAAAAGATAGGGGAGGGGGCGGAGTTTTGTTACCTGTCACCTGCTCTAGCTGTGCCTAGGGCGGGAGGGGTGCTGGTATAAAGCGGCGGGCACCAGAGCTGCTCCATCTCACACACGCAGCACCCGCCTTGAGTCTGTTTCTGCCCCCTTCCCGCCTGCTCACCACCACCATGACCCCAGGCGTCCGGGCTGTTTTCTTCCTGATGTTACTTATAGCGCTTGTAACAGGTGAGAGGCACACGGTGGGGGTGGGGAGGGACTGGGCTGTTCAGGTGCCACTTGTCACCTTTCTGTGGCCTTTGCATTATGAAAGTCATGCATGGCAGACAGAGATGGCACAGTATTGCCGGAGTGAAAGAAAAAGGCTAAGACCCCAGGAGAGTGGGCACCATAGTAGGCAATGCTCTGATGTTTGTGGGGAGTGGAGAGGGCCGCTGTATAAGGAGAGGTAACTCTGGAGTGGAAGAGTGGGCCAGGCTGGGCCGCAGTGGCTAGGTCAAGGCCAGGCTGGGCCGCAGTATGAATCCTTGTCTCAAAAGTAGTAGTGGAGGGATGAATGAGGCAGAAGCAGGGGTGAGTCTCTTAGAGAGGGAGAGAGTAGTAAGGGAGGTTGTCAGCCTTACAGTTTCTGGCTCCAGCCAGAAATCATGCAGGTTACCTGAAGCAACCTAGTGTCCACCTCTGTTGAGAGGTGTGTGCACGTAAAAATGATCTACTCCCCACCTTCCACTCTGGTTCAGGCCTTTTTGCCCTTCCAGATCAAAACAGTGCCACCTCATCTGAGGATAACAACAGTTCCTCAACCTTGACTACCACCCCAGGTCACGGTGGTGTCTCTGCCCAGGCCACCAGCTCTACAGTGGACTCGGTCACCACCCCAGGTCATGGTGGTGTCTCTGCCCCGGCCACCAACTCCACAGTGGACTCGGTCACCACCCCAGGTCACGGTGGTGTCTCTGCCCCGGCCACCAGCTCTACAGTGGACTCGGTCACCACCCCAGGTCACGGTGGTGTCTCTGCCCCGGCCACCAACTCCACAGTGGACTCGGTCACCACCCCAGGTCACGGTGGTGTCTCTGCCCCGGCCACCAGCTCTACAGTGGACTCGGTCACCACCCCAGGTCACGGTGGTGTCTCTGCCCCGGCCACCAGCTCCACAGTGGACTCGGTCACCACCCCAGGTCACGGTGGTGTCTCTGCCCAGGCCACCAGCTCTACAGTGGACTCGGTCACCACCCCAGGTCACGGTGGTGTCTCTGCCCCGGCCACCAACTCCACAGTGGACTCGGTCACCACCCCAGGTCACGGTGGTGTCTCTGCCCCGGCCACCAGTTCCACAGTGGACTCGGTCACCACCCCAGGTCACGGTGGTGTCTCTGCCCCGGCCACCAGCTCCACAGTGGACTCGGTCACCACCCCAGGTCACGGTGGTGTCTCTGCCCCGGCCACCAGCTCTACAGTGGACTCGGTCACCACCCCAGGTCACGGTGGTGTCTCTGCCCCGGCCACCAACTCTACAATGGACTCAGCTACCACTCCAGTCCACACCGGTTTCTCCATCCAAACCACCATGGCTATATCAGGTTCAGCCAACACTCCAATCCACAATGGCTCTTCGGTTCCAACTACCAGCCCTGCACTGGGCTCAGCCACTAGTCCAGCCCACAGTAGTGCCTCATCTATGACTAATAGCTCCGAATCAGACTTGGCCACCCCTCCAGTGTACAGTGGCACCTCAGTCTCTACTACCAAGGCTACTTTAGGCTCTACCATCACCCCAGTCCACAATGGCTCCTTGGTGCCAACTACCAGCTCAGCTACCACTCCAATCCGAAATAACAGTTCTACAATGGCTGCTACAACTCCAGCTGGCAATGGTACTCAATCTCCAGCCCCAAGCCAGCACCCTGTTACTCCCACCACCCTCGCCATCTCCGGCAACAGCACGGTCCCCCTTAGCACAGTACTTTCCCCAGCCTTCTCCAGGAATACTTCTCCCCAAGTGTCGCTTGAGGTGTCTTTCTTCTTCTTGTCCTTTCATATTGGGAACCACCAGTTTAATTCCTCCCTGGAAGACCCCAGCTCCAACTACTATAGAGCACTGAAGCGGAACGTTTCTGAACTGGTGGGTACTAGCCCGGCCTCTGCCCTGCTCTTCTGAAGCAGCGCTGCAGGACTGCTTGAACCCGTTGCATCAAATTTGAGCCCTCTCTTCTTATCCCAGTTTCTGCAGATTTTTAACGAAGATTTTCTGGGGATCTCTACTATCAAGTTCAGGTACAGTGTGGATACGACTCAGGGTGGGGTGGACACTTGACTTTGTGATGTGGGGGATAAGCGGATCCCCGTGGCTGAACCGCCTGTTTCCTGTGACCAGGTCAGGCTCCGTGGTGGTGGAGTCGACTCTGATTTTCCGGGAGGGTGCTGCCAGTGCCTCTGAGGTGAAGTCGCGGCTTTCACAGCATGCAAAGGAGGCGGAAGACTATAATTTGGCTATCTCCGAAGTCACTGGTAGGGCAACATCTCCAGCTCTGGCACCTGTGCACTTTTGGTGCTAGCCGGGGAAGGTCCGCCTCCTTTGGGGGATTTCCCCGACCACTGTTCTCCCTTTCAGTGGATGAGATGCAGTTCCCTTCCTCTGCCCAGTCCTGGCCTGGCGTGCCAGGCTGGGGCGTTGCCCTGCTGGTGCTGGTCTGTGTTTTGGTTGCTTTGGCCATCATCTATCTCCTTGCACTGGTAAGTCTCAGGCCTTCACCCATGTGCCCCGGTAAATGAGACCCCATGGGCCAGCATAACCTCTTGTTTCCCCAGGCAGTGTGTCAGTGCCGCCGAAAGAACTATGGGCAGCTGGACATCTTTCCAACCCAGGACACCTACCATCCTATGAGTGAATATCCCACCTACCACACTCATGGGCGCTATGTGCCCCCTGGCAGCACCAAACGTAGCCCCTATGAGGAGGTAAATCTGTGTTCCACTGTTTGGGGCAGGGGCCCTGGCTTGGTGAGGGTTTTCTGGAGACCCAAGGTGCTTTAGAGAGCTGAGCAGTGGAGAGCCTGGCAAGGTGGGGAATGAAGGTGCAGTTCTGAGGACCAGGTCTTGGAGACTACAGAAGAAAGGAAGGAACGGCCCTAAAAGCCCTTGCCCTCACCTCTGACTGAACTCTGAACTGTAACAGAGTGCTCATTAGGATGCCCAAGGTGAAGTGAGGGGGTACTGTGCCCAGGGAGCCCTGCCTGAAGCAGTGAGCATTCCTGTTTCACGCACCTCTAGGGGCAGGGGAATAGATACAGAACTCAGGAGGAACAGAAGCTTCCTCCAGTGAGAGCAGTGTGCCCAGAGGGTTCTTGTGAGTTTTAGGAAAGCATAGGCCTTTCCCTCTTTCCTCACCCAGTCTCTCTGTAGATCTAGTAAATCATTACTGTGGCCACCTGAGACCAAAAGGCCAGTGGGTGGGAAGGGACAAGAGCTTCCTTTTCTTGCCCCATTTTCCTCCTCCTAGGGATCTCTCTACACACACAGCACACACACACACACACACACACACACACACACACACACACACACACAGCCTGTTGGGCCAGATGATCAAAAAATAAGAGGAAAAAGGGACAGGAAGGAGGGCTGGGGACTTACAGCCAGGGGAGGGAGGGGGCAGTGGAGGAGTTGGGTGTTTACAGTCACCTGGCTGCGCTGAGGCCCAGCAGGTGCACACTCTGCATTAACTCCTTGAGAGCTTGCCAGGCCCATAGCCTGGGGTGCCATCCGGGTTCTTTCACCTGAATTTATTTTCCCTCCGCTCAGGTTTCTGCAGGTAATGGCGGTAGCAACCTATCGTACACCAACCCAGCAGTGGCAACCACTTCTGCCAACTTGTAGGGGACCTGTCACCACCTCAGGGGGCAGCGGTGGCACCTGCCCCCTCAGTTTCCACTGCTAGACCCCTGCACTCTGATCTGGGCTGGTGAGCCGGAGTTCTCAGCCATCTGAGCCTGGTGAAGCCCAGCTCTGCCCTGGGGGATGCCCTGGGGCAGGGGTGCAGTGGTGTCTCTCAGGACTGGCCTAGAAAGCCTGGAGATGGGCATGGGAAAGCAGACCCAGTGAATAAAAGGGGCCTCCTGTTAGTTACGTCAACAGTGATTCTTCATCGGCAAACTTCCAGACCAAAGGGGGCAGAGCGCGTCTGTGAGGGGCCTCCAGGGATCTGGGGATGAAAATTCCTGAAGGCAAGGAGGCATGGAGGGGCGGGTACATTTGAAAACACGGGGATATGGGGAAGAGGTGACCTGCAAAGGAACCCAGAAATCCCCCCTCTTATGCCTGGCAGCCCTGAAGGAAGAAGGAAATGAAACCGAGGCTGACTCCCCTGCCCCTGACCTGGCCTCAGCCCGCGCCAATGACTCTCTTCTAGGGCCAGCCCATGTCCCTCTCCGGCTGGCATGGTGCCCCTAAGGTAGTTCTATTCTTAGTTGTCCAGGTGTGAAGCAAATCCTTGGGCCACAGATAACAGTAGAAGAGTCAATACAGCCATGATAAGCCAGGGCTGGGATAGATCCGGGTGCTGCTGGCACCAGGCCCTGGCTTTTTGCCATTCCACCCACCGCTGCCTCTGGGTGGGCTCTCTGGCACCCTGGGAATGAGGAAGTGATTCTAGTTCCCTGACCCCATTGGGCCCAGACACCACACCACGTTCTCAGCCACACCCCCACAGGGTCCATTGCTGTGGTCCAGATGCCCAAGCTGGGTGTAACTCCAGCCGTCAGTGTTGCGCCCTCCCAGCGGTGGGTGTCAGCTGGGGCCTGGGTGTCGCGGGAGGCTTGGCACATGTAACTTAGGGACCTTCATCCCTTGGGTGTCATTACCATGCCAACTAGACCGGAAACTCCCAGGAATGGTCACACTCCAGGAAACCAGAAATGTGCCTGGTGTCACCATTTATTGTTTCTAAACCAAGAGAACGACAGCTGTGGCTCAGCACAGGCCTAGCCACGCCCACTGCAAGGAGGCGGTAGCAGGCACCAGAGGCCTAGCTTGGCCCAACCCAATGGGGACATCAGCCTCAGTTGGGTTCCCAAGGGAGACTTGGCATGTTGGCATGGGTGCAGGATAGGAAAAGCATGCAAGAGGGAGAAGAGGGACAGAAGGGACATGCGGTTGAGGGGTATAGGGACCCAAATAAAATGGTAGGTCCTCCTCCCTCATGGAGAGGCACAAAGCCTGGCTGCCAAGGCTGTGGTTCAGCATCAATGGAGCAGGGAGCTTGACAAGGCAAAGGGCAGAGCTGTCAATCACACCCACTATTCCAGGTGCCCTCCCTCCCAATAGCCTCAGGGGCACAGGACAGGGATGGGTCAGGGGCTTTCTATGCCTTAGTTAAGACTCCAAGGGCAGGGCCTGGAGCCTAGGCCAACAGGTAACACAGAAAGGAGGACATCCAGAGGGAAGGAGGGGAGAGCCCCTCAGTCAAGGGAAGCCCTGGGAAGACACGGCTGGCAAGGTATGGGGCAGGACCACACACATAGTTAGGGAAAGTTGGGGGGGAGAAGCTGCTGGGTAAACAACCTGCTGCCTGGATGCTTGGGGAGCAGAGGTCAGGTCTGAATTAGGGGGCTAAAAGGCTCAGTCCAGCTTGGCAAAGCCCCCGATGGTGACTTTCCTCTCAGGCTTGGTGCCCACAGGCTCCTGCAGCTGTACAGCGCCACCACCAATGAAGCAGAAGGCAGGGCACACAGGCCCTGAGCAGTCCAGGGGGCACTCGAGGAGCCCACGGAAGGACACAGCATCCAGGAAGGAAACTCGCCCCCGCTCGTAGTCCAAGCAGATGCCCAGGCGGGATGGCAGGGGCACCGTGCAGCTGGCTGCTGGGCCATCCCTCCCTGTCAGCCCTGCGTTTGAACTTGCTCCGGAGCCCAGCAGGATCTTGCCCATGCCAATGGTGAGGAAGGCAAAGGGTGGCAACGCCTCCACTGTAGCATCTTCGGCACCGCTGTCATGCCCGCTGTCCGGGTCGTATCTGTAGGAGTGGGAATCGGGAAGGAGGATGTTGGGAGGTGGAGGAAGGGAATGGGGAAAGGACCAGGGAGCTGAAATGTTGGAAGGGTGGGATGTTGGGGAACAAGAGGGTGCAGGTATTAAGGTGAACACATGTTGAGGTGGCGAAAGTCAGAGTGTAAGGCTTGAGGCTTCAGTTTGTGTAAGAAAGAAGTGAGGAGAGGAGAGTGCACGAGAAAGGGGTTATGGGAAAGAGAGATGGGTGTTACTAGAGCACACTGAAGAAACGAGGGGCTTGGCCTGTCAGGCTCAAAGGTGCTGCTGAGGGACGTCAGCTGAGGGACACGGTGCTGACAGCGCAGTGATTAAGATGGGGGAAGGGGCAGTGTAGAGCTAGGGTCGGGAAGGTGGCGGTGGAAGAGGGATGAGGATAGATTAGTGCCAGGACGCTAGAGGGATACAGGGATGCAGACAACAGAATTCCAAAGGAATTTTAGTTGGGGAGAAGGTATCTTGAAGAAATGGGATGTTGAAGGATGGAGAACTTGGGAAAGAAGGTTCAGGAGGGAAATGTGGGAAGAGGTATTAATGAGGCATGGGAGGGGAGGAGGGCTGCAGAGATAGCTTTAAGGGAATCTTTGAGATGGTGAGAGAGAGGTAGGTTAAGGGTCTTGGAGAGACAGCTTCGCATGGAAATGAAGTGCTACGGGGAAAAACAGGGAGCTTAGATAGGTGGAGCACTGGTCCTGAGTGACAGACGGAAGGAAGACGGAATAGCTCTGCCTTCTATCAACCCATTGTCCAGGCATACACTCTGAAACCCCGCCCTCAAAGACCTTTCTGCTGAGTCTGCATCGCTTCCATCGCTTCCATCCGTAAGCCTCCCAGTCTGGCGTCCATGCTACTTTCTCTTACCCCTCCCCAGCCCCACCTCAGCAAATCTGTGCTCCCTGTACCACCCTTGCCAACCCCAGCTCCTTTCCCAGGGCTTCATCCCCCATCCCTTGCAGAAGGGCCTGACCTGGGGCTGATCACATCCGGGGCACCCTGGAAGCTTTCCTGAAGCTTGCTCTCCAGCCCGACGCCCACCTTGACCAAGTAGGAGGCAGGGTCTACTGCACAGGCCCAGTAGCTGCGGCCCTGAGTCACAGCCACATCACCCAGGACCACGTCCACACTCAGATGACAGCCTGTGAGCAGCCGCTCGGCAGCCAGCAGCAAGGGAAGCCCTGGAATGCTCCGCACCGCTCGCTGGTCCTTGCTGATAGCTAGCCGCTCTCGGCTCGCACCCCAGCGGCCGTCAAGGAAGAAGTGCAGGACTAGAAGCAGGAGGAGGTTAAGACAGAAGGAAGGGTTTCAGGCACACACACTGGCACTGGGGATCATGGGTGTCAGCACAAACACTGGGAACATGGTGTCAAGAGATTCAGTCACCAGGAACTGGAAGGGGCCCAAAGAATGGGCATGGGGAATTGAAATAGGGACATAGGGAAGAAAGCGGCACCCCAAATAGGCATGGGGCCCCAGGAAGAGCTTCAGAGATGACTAGCGGGCGGGTCTCTAGCTGACTCCGTGTCTCTGCAGCCCATCTTCCACACTGGCCTTGTGCACCGTCTCCAGCCATCCTGTTCCACTGACCGTGACTTCCCGCTCATGCTCTGCCCTCATACGCTCATATACCCAACCTCATCTCTTCTGACCCTATACCCAACCTCATCTCTTCTGACCTTTACCCAAGTGGTGAGCACACTCGGCAAGCCACCTCGCTAACAGGGACTGAGCCTTTACTGTGAGTCAGGGCTAAGTCTGTACATGTGTTGTCTATAATGTGTTAATTATCAAACCACTCTATTAAGTATTATTATTAGCTCTGTAGAAGAAGACTCTGAAGTTCAGAGAAGGAAAAAAACTTGTGGCTAAGGACACACAGTTGTCAAGGGTGGGTTTTGAACCAGGGCAGTTTAGCTCCAGAGGAAATGCGTGTAACCCACAAATTAAATTGTACAAATCATATAAATCAAATTGTTGCCGGGTGGTGGTGGCGCACGCCTTTAATCCCAGCCCTCGGGAGGCAGAGGCAGGTGGATCTCTGTGAGTTCGAGACCAGCCTGGTCTACAAGAGCTAGTTCCAGGACAGGCTCCAAAACCACAGAGAAACCCTGTCTTGAAAAATCAAAATAAATAAATAAATAAACAAATTGTATTCAACTGCTCTTCCTGTGCCCATTGGGAGCCAGTTAAGTACCTGGGCCATTCTGTGCCCTCTACATGAACACCTTCACCAATGGAGCTATGCGTCTGTCTACTCACCAGGGGCTGGAGGCGTGTGCAGATGCACGTCCTCACTGTACTCTCCATAGCCAGCCTTGTTGCAGCCACGGACACGCAGCACATACACAGAGCCTGTGTCAGGGTTCTCAAGAAGGGCACTGGTGCCCCTCACCTCCTCCCGACGCTGCCAGCGTGCAGGGCCTGGCTGGGCGGGGACATCCGTACGCCGGAATTCAACGGTGTAATGCCAGGCAGGTGGTGAGTGGGGGGGCAGCCGCCAGCACAGGAAGATTTGGTCGTAGGCGAAGGTGCGCTGGGTGTCAATGACAGGAGCCTCAGGCACTGTGGGAAGAGACAACAGGGGTCAGTCAGAGTCTGGCAGCTGGCCTGGCATGGAGAAAGGGGCAGGCGGGAAAGAGGAAGCAGCGGGAGCCGGGGGGTGAGTGTAGGTGAGGGAGCTGGGGGAAGAAACCTGGGTGGGCAAGACAGGGCCCAAAGGGGAAAGAAGTGGGCAAGTGCTGGGCAGGGAGCAGGAGCCCAAACTCTGGTCTAAGTCTGCCACTACCCTCTTTCCCTCTCTAGGCCTCAGCTTTCTCCTCACTCAAATGACAGCGTCAGACCAATTGCGTTCTGAGGGCCCTTACAAGCGTAGGTTCTCTGAGTTAGGAGAAGCCCCAGAACGAGGCAGGAAAGGCTACTGGAACCCAGGCAAGAGAGCCCTGAGCAGGAAAGGATGCGAAAGGGTCAGGAGGGGGGTAACAGGGTTAGCAAGACAGAAAACAGAAAGGGAGCAGAGGACAGTAAGCCAGGCAGTGAATGTGGGTCAAGAGGAAGAGAAGGAAAATCCAGAGGGCAAGGGCCAAGATAAGGAGAGGTCAGGAGGACCAGGATTATGCAATAGCCTAAAGAAGGTAGAAGAGACAGGGCATTTGTCAAGTGGGAAGACCAAGAATTCAGAGTACACTGGGACAGAAGGAAGCAATATGTGGGTGGCCAAGCTGTGTGGGAGCACGGGGAGGGAGTAGGGAGGGGGCCCGGCGGGTAGCAGGGCCCCCAGGGCAGGGCTGCTGACTTGCCTGGGGTGTTCCGGAGCACAGTCCGCCGTGGCCACAGCCTACAAAGAGAGAGGGAGAAGCAGCGCTGAGCGCGGTAGGATGGTGTGGCGGGGTTGGCTGGGTGGGAGTGGCTGGCCAGGCCAGGCAGGAGGCCAGGAGGTCCCTGGTGGGCACTGCCCCCCGGGTCCGCTGCTGGGGGGAAAGGGAAGAAGGCTCTGGTTGGACATGGGCCTGGCTAGCTCCTTACCTCTCAGGAAGTTAAGCTCAGTCAGCATCTTCATCTCACGCCCCACATCCAGCTGACAATGGCGGAAGGAGGAGCTGGCAGCTGGCCGGAACGTCTGCAGGGCCTCAGTAGCTCGGGCAATCCTAGAATGGGGCAGACAAGGGTCAGGCACGGCCAGGCGGTCAGCAACCCCTCCTCAGGACACTGCCCTGCCTACCCTAGAGCCTCGCTCTCTGCTTCAGGTCTCCACCTCACTCCTCAGAAGACACTAGCATCAGTCTGACCACATGAAAATTCCTGGGGCTCCAGCTCTCCACCTGCATATTCTATAATCACTGTTGTCCTAGGCACTAGCTACACCCGTGATGCCCACCTCCCTGCAGCCTGTACCCTGGACCATGTCCCTCAGTACCTGTTATGCAGCTGTTTGGCTGCTTGCACAAAGCAAGGCTGATCTGTTTCCTTAAGGACTTCCTGGGCATAACCCACCAAACCCGAGCCGTCCAGCAGGCTCTGATGTTCGTGCATCTGGGCGCTGAGCCGTGATAACCGTTCTTGCTGGCACTCTTCAATGGCCTGCAGCAGAGAGGCCCGCTTCTCTTCCAGCACGGCCCCCAATCCCCGAACCAGCTGTGACACCTCCTCCTTCGCCTGCTGACCACTCACCTGTCCAAGGAGCAACACCCAAGGGATGAGTGACCGAACTGTCTTCTTGGAGACAGCAGCGCTTGGACCTAAGACGCCATACCATACTATCCTAGGGAATCTGGGCAAATTTAACCCAGCCATCTCAGTTGGGCCAGGGTCACGGCAAGGCACCTACGCAGGTGTGGTCACCTCCCGATCATCTGTGCTGACTTTCCTGAGTGCTACACCAGAGTTGTAGGCGAGAGGAGAGAGAGGCCCCTTCTATTTCCTAGATTTTTGGTTTGATCCAAGAAACCAAACTAACACAGGAGAAAAGTACAAAAGTCATGTTAATTCGATACCTACTTGGGGATCTTTTAAAATGCATTTTTATTATTTTATGTGTACAGGTGTTTGCCTGTATGTATGTATGTACACAAATGTGTGTCTGGTACCTGTGAAGACCAGAAGAGGGCATCAGATACTACAGAACAGAACCACAGACAGTTGTGAGCCACCAAATCAGGGTTCTCTGGGAGAACAGCCAGTGCTCCTAGCTACTGAACCATCTCTCCAGCCTTTTCTTGGGGATCTCTATAAGAGACAGGGTTTCACATAACCCAGGATGGCCTTGAACTTTCTGTGTAGAGAGAGATCCCTCTACTTCAGTTTCTCAGTCCTGGGATCACTGGGATCATTGTGACCAGCTTAATTAAAAATAAAAAGGATAATTAAGGCCTGGTGGTGGTGGTGGTGCATGTCTTTAATCCCAGTACTTAGGAGGCAGAGTCAGGAGGATCTCTGAGTCCGAGGCCAGCCTGGTCTAAAGAGCGAGTTTCAGAACAGCCAGAGCTACACAGAAAAAAAACCTGTCTTGAAAAATTAAAATAATATTAATAATTCAGGTGCTGGAGAGATGACTCAGTGGTTAATAGCAAATATTGCTCCTTCAGAGGACCCGAGTTCAATTCCTAGTATCTATGTAAGATAGCTGAGCCACCTTCAACTACAGCTCCAGGAGACTCCATGGGCACCCCAAACACATGGCAGACACTCACAGAGACACGGATGCATGACACATGATTAAATTTTTAAAAAAAATTTTAAAAAGAATAATGGTTACATTTTTTTAAAAAGATTTATTTATTTTATATACAATGATCCTCCAGCATGTACACCTCTATGCCAGGAGAGGGCACAAGACCTCATTACAGAGGGTTATGAGCCACGATGTGGTGGTTCCTGGGAATTGAACTCAGGACCTCTGGAAGAACAGCCAGTGTTCTTAACCTCTGAGCCATCTCTCCAGCCCCTAATGGTTACATTTTTAACTTAAATAATTTCTTTAATTTTTTTTTTGAGACAGGGTTTCTCTGTAGCTTTGGAGCCTTTCCTGGAACTAGCTCTTGTAGACCAGGCTGACCTCGAACTCACAGAGATCCACCTGCCTCTGCCTCCTGAGTGCTGGGATTAAAGGTGTGTGCCACCACTGCCCGGCAAATTTATTTAAATTTAATTTTGCCAGTTTTGTGTTTTATTATTGTGGTGATTTGGGGCCTTGACCATGTATTAATGCAGCAGGTATACACAGTCTTTCAACACATTTTTTATAAAGCATCTTGATTTCACTTATCCGTGTATGTGCCTGTGTGTGTTTGTGAGCACCACACAAGTGCAGCAGCCCTGAAGGAGCCGGAGGTCAGGTGACCATGAGCTGCCATGTAGGTGCTGGGACTGACCTGGGCTCCTCTGCAAGGACAGTAAGTGTCTCACCCGCTGGGTCATCTCTCCAGCCCCTTTGCCCTTTGTGATGGAGATGTGTGCTCACCACTGAACCTCACTGTCAATTCTAGAGCGCTGCACTTGGGAAGAAGAGATGTGATAAATGAGTGAGTACCTGGGCTGACTTAGCCATGTTGCTAAGAGGCCAAGGGGGAAAGCCCAAAAACTAGGGGAAAGTAAGAGCTGCTTTAAATAGTTGGTTATTTGGGTACATTGAAGCCTCAACACCAGTGTCTGGCGAACAAGATCGTTTGGCTCTAGTGAGTCAAGGAGAGCCTTCTCCGGAGAACCCTTCTGTCTTGATGCACGTCAGAAAATACAGCAAAGGGCCCTCTCTGAGACTATAGCTCCTCTAGGGACTGCAGCTTGTGGTCTTCGTTACACTAACTGGCCATATTTTGCCTTAGCTCTTTCATAGTCTTAATCTCTCTCTTTTCTTTTTTTCTTTTGACACAGTGTTTCCCAATAGCTTTGGAGCCAGTCCTGGAACTCACTCTGTAGACCAGGCTGGCCTCGAACTCACAGAGATCCACCTGCCTCTGCCTCCTGAGTGCTGGGATTAAAAGCGTGCACCACCACTGCCTGGCTATAATTAGTTAATTAATCTCTTAATGTCTCACCCAAACAAGAAAGGCCATGTTTGCTGTAATGCCCACTTTGGATTACACTAGCTACGGCGCACTGGTGGCTATGCCATCATTACCATCCATTCCCACCTCAGCTAACTCAGACAACCTTGCAGAAGCTGTTTGTGCCTCGCCTGACCCCAGCTGTGGTACTCCTACCCCATTGCAGCCCTAGCTACAGCCTAAGCCAGGCACTGGTGTGCTTGCCACTGAAGTTTAACCAGAGCCTCCGCCCACACACATCTTCCTCCTGCGGGCTCTGAACTGGCAGCAAGGCAAGGGGGGCATGCCCATCCAAGCAGGATCCGAGGCCCACATCCACGCCTTTCCTCACCTCAGTATGCCTGATGGTCTCTTCCAGCTCACAGATCTGGGTCTGTACTGTGTCCTGGTTTCCCAAGATGTATGCCAGGCTCTTTGTTAGCTTATCCTAAGGGCAAAGAAGGAGGTGGGCGTCATCCTGACTCTGCATAGGCAAGTAATTAGGAGGGGTGTGCTGCTGTGTTTGAGCCTGGAGCTGAGTAAGTAGGGGTCTTTACCTTGAGGGCCTGGTAGGCACTGAGCACTGGAGTGATCTTGTGTCCACTGTGGGTGCGCCGTACCCTGCAGAGTTGACACACCAGTCTTTGGCATGTCTTACAGTAGTGAGTCACCTCTTCCTTGTGGTCTGGACACATCAGACCCTAGGGGTACAAAGGACAGTGAAACAGACAGCGGCGTCTGTGAGCGTGCTGACCTACCAGCGATTGGTTACCCTCCTCCAGCCTTGATGGGAGTGGAAATAGCGGTGGTGCTCCCTAGTGCCACCTGGTGGTGGATACTGGCATTAAAACACTTCTGAACAGTCCAATGTCCCCTTCACTGGCACCGCTCTCCCCTCATCTACTTCCCACCGATATGTATGCAGTAATAACAACAATGATTATAATTAATATAACCCTGTAGCTCATTTTTGTTCACAGCTGTACCCGTGAATATGAATATGCATCCTGCATATAAACAACTTTTTGTTGTTGTTTTTTCGAGACAGGGTTTTTCCTGTGTAACAGTCCTGGCTATCCTGGAACTCTATTGTAGACCAAGCTGGTCACAGAGATCTGCCTGCCCCTGCCTCTCGAGTGCTGGGACTAAAGATATGTGCCACCATTGCCTGGCTATACACAACTTTTTTTGAGATAGAGTTTTCCTGTGTAGCCCAGGCTGACCTTCAACTTCCAAGTCTCTTGATTTAACCTTCCAAGTGCTGGGAACTCAGGCGTGTGCTGCCATGGTTGGCCAGATAACACTTTTTTAGGCAACAATATCTCCTGCGATCCTATCAACAGTCTTTCAGGTACAGATATCGCAGGTAGATTCTCTCATCTGTGTGCAGCAGATAAGATGAGTTGTGCATAGATACTGAATCTCCTGGTCAGTGAATGTTAGAGACGGGCCGGCCGTCAGGCGGCCAGATGTGAAGGATCACCTGGTCAGTGAATGTTAGAGACGGGCCGTTAGGCGGCCAGATGTGGCGGTGCATGTCTAGTACTCAGGAAGTGGAGGCAAAGGGCTTGCCGTGAGTTCAAGGCTAGTGTGGGCTATATGGCAAGGCTCTGTCTTGTTTTCTTAGTATTTCATTTTGAATTATGTGTATGTGTGTGGCTATGTGTGTAAATGTGCGTGTGAGTGCCTGAAGAGGCCAGAGGGGTTGTATCCCCTGGAGCTGGGAAGCAAACTGGGATTCTCTGGAAGAGCTCTTAATCACAGAGCTGTCTCTCCAGCTCTAAGACCCGTCTGTCTCTCTCTCTCTCTCACACACAAACATGTGTGTGCACACACACTCACACATATACACTATTCACACACATACACACATACTCATACACACACAGACAAAAACTCAACCTGACCCACCACCCTTTGGAAGCCCAAATGCCAGCCCAGTACCACCATGCCCCTCCCACTTCAGACCCCACAAGAACTGGCTCACCTTGGGGCGGAATGAGAGAGTGGGCAGAGTGGGCTCATGCTGGGCCTTCTGAGTGCCCCAGGGGTGGAAGAGCTTGAAGCATTCATTGCAGAAGGTCGCTCGACACTCGGTGCAGCCCTTGGTGGCCTCTAGCGGTGGGGGCTTGCACAACTGGCACAGGATGGCGCCTCCCACGCTCACACTCTGTCGGTACCTCTCCACCACGCGCTCTAGGGTCAGGTTTCGGAAAAGCCCAGAAAGGCCGCGCTCCCCCAGCTCCACATCGCCTTGGCAGGCTGGGCACGGGAATATGATCGTCTGGGGGTGCAAGGCACCCCGCTTCCGCCCAGGGTATGTCCCGAAGCCTGTGGGAGGACCCAGTAGGCAGAGGTTAGAATTACAGCTGACTGGCGGTGGATGGCCTCTGCTCAATTAAAAACTGGACTTCCATTGCATCAGAGCTCAGCCCTCCTAAGAATCCAGGTAAGCAGTAAGTAGTTCCACCCCAGAACAGATGCGGGACCCTCTCCCGTCTTTCTGCATCCCCACCCCATCCCACAAACCCCAGCCCCACCTGACTTAAGGAGCCGGTCCAAACGATCTGGCTTGGGGAGAGTTCTCCGAGAGAGGCGGGGGCTTCGGGTAGAAGGGGTAGAAGCAGGAGAAGTGGGTTCCGAACTGGGGTCCCCACCATGGCCTAGGTAGCCCTGCTGGCCCAAGACCTCCTTGGCACAGGCCTGGCACACGTTGTGGGTACAAGGCAGCACTAGCGGCTGCTTGTACATCTCTTGGCACACTGGGCACAGCAGCTCCTTCTCCATGTTCTTCATGCTTGTCTGTGGAAAGACAGGAGGCTGTGTGAGAGCGAGGACACTCGGGCGTTTCTCAGCCGGTCCTTTGGCAGTACAAGCCACTGTTTTGGCACAGAACCTGTCTTGGTTGGTCCACACACCTTCCCAGCTCTCTCTCCCCTGTTTCTGTTCCCCCTTGGAGCCTTAAGGCCCAGCACGAAGGTATGGTTGGAGCTCAGGCTTCCCCTAGCATCACGTCCCACCCCCATCACTCCGGATCCAGCAGAGCTGGCAGGCAGTCCTCCCTGCTCACCTGTCTCCATCCCTCCATCTCTGAATCACCGGCCGGCTTCTGGGATTTATTTCAAGGGCACCACCCATTCTACATCTGGGTGCTGTCCCCCGCCCCCTTTTCTTAGCAACCCTTAGGCGCATGACAGTTCCCCGCGGCCAGGGTGCGCTAGCTTTCCGAGCCGGATGGGCACTAGCCCGTGGCCACCCCAGTGCCCATCCTCCATTCTTCACTTCTATTTCTTCCCGTCTCCCAAAATCAAGCCATTCCTCTTCGCCTCCAATACTCGAGGTCTCCAGCCCAGTCTGGTGGAGAAACTGGGCCTGCTGCAACCCTTCGCCCAATCTGGGGGGAGGGCCCCGCCTACTTGCCCCCTCCCCACCGGAAGTATCCCTCCCCCTTTTGGTGAGGGGTCTTCTGGCTATTCCCCACCCCCACACCTCACCTTGGTCCCTCTCTTCGCAGCCATCCCGGTCAGGGGCGCAGCTGACACAAAGGAGGGAGGGACAGGGAGGGAGGGGGGAAGGAAGTGGGGGGGGAAGTAGGGTTGGCACCGCCTCTGGGAGAGCCGGGCACGGGTTGCCATGGCAACCGCAGATTGCACGGCAGCTCGCAGGGGGTGGGGGTGGTAGGGTGGGGGGTCGGGAGGGGTCCAAATTGGGAACTGCACCTAGGGAAAGCTTTTTCATCATTCCCCCCGAACTGTTCTCAGTTTCTTGGAAAACATCCAAGCTCTCACATGCCCCATCTCATAACCCTGGTGCACTGCTGGCCGCTGCCCCAAGCCTACCCGCTGGGTCCGGACCGCTTCTCGCTGCCTACACCCCGGCAGACGGGAGTCTTTAGGGCACTCAGCACCCGGCTGTCGCCAGGATCCCTGCACACCTGCACTCCGCTTCCCGTTATTTCTGTCATAACTAGCCCTGTCTCAACATTCCAGACTCTTCCTGGACCCCCACCTGTTCAAGGAGCTGGCTTTCCCCGACCCTCTACACCCCTCCCTTCCCCTTGACCCCACCTTAACTCACACTGATGCGGACTAGTGCATCCATGATGGAAGTGAAGGTCTGCATATCTTCACCCTCAGCCATGGCCCAACTGTGCCCGCCCGCCCCCAGTGGCCCGACCGGGCTGCTGCTGCGAACCCGGGGCTTAATGCAGGAGCCGGGTGGGGTGTGGGAAGGGGTGGGGAGGGTGAGATGTCATTGCGCATGCTCCAGGGACCTGCCTCGAACTGCGCCCGTCGAGGTTGGGGGTGGGAAATAGTTCTTCCCACGTGGTTCTTCAAAGGCGGTCTAGGGGGTGGCTAACCTGGAAGGGCATTCGAGAAAGGAACCATTCCTTCTATTAGAATCTTTCATCGATCCCTCCTCATCCTCCTCACATAGGGCAAGAGGCTGATTTCAGAGGAAGACTAACTCCTGGTTGAGAGTGCTACATTTTGGGTGGGGCATGTCTTCGGAGATGTTGAGGCAACCAGAGTAGGGCAGGGAGGTCTGAGGAACTTGTACTACAGATGACATAAATAGCAAAGAAGACATAGGTGATTCTAGGCCATGGCCCCATGAATGAATGCAGCTGGTCCTGAGAGGCAGCAGATGCCCCTAGGTGCAGAAGAAGGCTGGAGACCAAGCAGGGCGGTGGCCTAGAATGCTCCTCGAAGCACTATTTCCTCCTTGCCGCAAGAGGGCGCTGCGTCCAAGGAGCCTAGAGGAAGAAGTAAAGCGAGTCCACGTTGGCCCCGACGCCTGCGTACAGACACCCGCGTCGGCTTTGGCTCCTCTCCTTCTCTGCCAGAGGCACAGATTGGACCCACGGGCGGGGCGTGATGGGTAACCGGACCGGCGGAATCCCCGGGCTGCTCTAGCGGGGGTGGGCGTTGGGGTAGCCCTCTTTTCCCGGTAGCCTCCGTAAAGCTGACGTGTCCTGGTTTCCAGGGCGCTGGCATTTCCTCGGGACAGGCGGGAACTTGGGTGTGGGGGCCGGGGGTTCCTGGAGGTCGCCGTGGGGTGAGGGGAGGGAGTGTGGCTGCAGTACCCCGAGTGCTTGGAAGTGGTTGGCGGACCGAACTCCAGAGCGAATCTGCCTGAAGCTTTGTTTGACTCATTTTCTCATCCCCAGTAGTCGGTACCGGAACCTCCTTGGCGCTGTCCTCCCTCCTATCCCTGCTACTCTTCGCTGGCATGCAGATTTACAGCCGCCAGCTGGCCTCCACCGAGTGGCTCACTATTCAGGGGGGCCTGCTGGGCTCCGGCCTTTTCGTCTTCTCCCTGACTGTATCCTCCCTACGCTGGAAAAGGGGTTGCGGTGGAGGTGTTTGAACAGAAGATGGGTAGGGGACTGCGTGGGCTTTTGCGTTTCTCCTCCTCCCCAGCCCTGGGCTTTGCTTGTCTCTTACTCCCCAGTCCTGTCTTGTTGCAGGAGTTTCTCCTTAATTCCCTCAACCCAGGCCTTCAATAATCTCGAGAATCTGGTCTTTGGTAAAGGTTTCCAAGCAAAGATCTTCCCAGAGAGTAAGTGAAACTCGTTAGTTGGCTGAACTCTTCTAACCTGTCCCAAACATGATGCTGAATTTCCCTATGGTTAAGATGGTACCGGAGAAATACGTTTGCTAAAACTGTCTTGAGGACAGAGTGCTTTTGGATCAAGCATTTTGTCCAGCTCCTGGCATTGGAACTGGAAGAGAAGCACAAAGACAAAAAGAAGAAAGAAAAAGGAAAACCTGGCTTCCTCCCAGGAAAGGTTTTGAGCACAGTTAAGTTGGAGCTGATGTTTGATTGGCATCCTCAGGAAGGTGGTTTTTGCCCCTGTGAGAAAAGGAAGCAAGACAAGTTCACTGAGGGATTTTTGATGTGAAATTGAGTCCGTACTAGGGTTCTCTTGAGGGGATTGTGAAGGTGGTACTTACTGGGATGTTACTGATAAACGATAGCAGGACTCCCAACCAGAGGAGAAGAGAGAATCTCTTTCCTCCTTCTCCCCTTGAACTTACAATGTGGCCAAGGATGACTTTGAACCCTTGAACTGCTGACCCCCCAGCCCCCATCCAAGTGCTGGTATGGAACCCAGGGCGTCATTCAAGATAGACAAGAACTCCACCAGTTCCACATATCCAGCCCTGGTAGATCAGTTTTTGATAATCCTTGGTAGATGGTTCCCTTAAAGATCTGATGGTTTAATCATTTGTGGATAATTAAGTTTACAAAGCAAAGTCAGCATCAGGACAAAATCCCCTCTGGAAAGCCACACAGAAACTCCTAGCAGTTGCAGTCATGTGAAAGGTTGACCCAGGAACACCGACCGGTCATCGCTGTCCACACTTCCTCGCCTCGCTGGTGCAGGTTTCCAGAACTCTGTCTCTTAAACTTCATTCCACATGTACCATCACCATTATTTTCTGAAAGAAACCGTTGTTGGGGGACAAAATCCTTGTCTTTCTTTGCCTTCCCTGCTGGCTTCGGCTGGGCAGGTGGAGCCTCTTCACCCTTCTGCCCTCTAACCCCCTCCTGTCTGTCAGGCCTTAGGTCTCTTCCTAAATAATGGGAATGAGTCTTGCTCTCCAAGCCTTGCTAGTACATTTTATTTTATTTATTAATTTGCTTTTGAGGCAGGATCTCACTGTGTTGTCTTGAATTCCTGGGTTTAAGGGTCCTTCTGCTTGAGCTATGGAGGCACGTACCACTGTATTCAGCTTCCTCTTGTTTTGGGGAGGGCACGGGTTGTTTTGTTTTTTTGGCAGCGGGGGGGGGGGGTAGTGGTGGCCAGGAAGTTAAATGGGATATGTGGCAAAGCGAGTAAAACAAAAACCAAACACAACTCCAGATCTCACTGCCGTGTTCTGAACAATGTTAAGGCCCTCGGAACTCTCGACTTTTAACAGGACATTTCTTTGCTTTTTGTTTTTGATTTTTTTTCTTTTCAAGACAGGGTTTCTCTGTGTAGACCAGGCTGACCTCAGACTCCCAGAGCTCCGCCTGCCTCTGCCTCCCGAGGGCTGGGATTGAAGGTGTGCGCCCACCAGGACCTCCCTTTTCCAGCATCCTTGTTCTTGCCTCCCCAGTCCTCCTCTGCTTGCTGTTGGCGCTCTTTGCGTCTGGCCTCATCCACCGCGTCTGTGTCACCACCTGGTATGTAGCTGATGGCTGGGCAAGGGGTACAGGGATGCCTGTCTCTTGTTACCAGATCCCTTGTGATGTTGCCAGTCCTTCCGTTTTCTCATTTTTGTTCTTTCCTGATTTCCCAAACCAAAACTGGAATTCTTTCCCTGAAACTTGTGTCCGCCCTGCTAGCAGCATGCCTATTGATGTGCTGTTTTCTCTTTATCCTGTAGCTTCATCTTCTCCATGGTTGGCCTGTACTACATCAACAAGATCTCCTCCACGCTGTACCAGGCAACAGCGCCAGTGCTCACACCAGCCAAGGTCACTGGCAAGGGCAAGAAGAGAAACTAACCCCGAGTGACAAATAAAGTTGATTCTTTGTAGTTCTGTCTGTAAGCACTGATAAGTTGTAGACCTCAGCTACCAGTGCCTGAGCTTGGCCGGCCCTGCACTGTCTGTCCTCTGCTTACCAGAGAGCCTCTGGGGAAGAAAATGCAAATGGGATTCAAGGTGTTAACCTGTGGGGAGAGGCTAAAGGCTGAGAGGAAAACAGGAAGGGCTGTCTTCCCGAACCAGAGTCGATTTTTAATATTGAGTGTGTGTGCGCACATGCTGTGAGGTGGCAGTGTCTTCTTCAAAGCCGGGAAAGATCTTACAGTGGAAGTGAACCCCTTAACTCCTAGACTGTGGGTTCCACAGGGGCTGTTACTCCAGCTCTCATGCTGAGAAATGAACTTTTGTCCTCCCCGTGAGCAAAAGACCCTGGATCCTTTTGTAGCAAGCTGGGAGGTAGGAGTCTCATACTGTTGTTGCTGTCCTCATCCATCTGTTCTACTCTAGCATGGGCCAAGTGCCTGTGTTTACACGGATCCGAGGCTAGTCTCCAGCCCTTGCCTGTTTACACGGATCCGAGGCTGGTCTCCAGCCCTTGCCTGTGTTTACACGGATCCGAGGCTAGTCTCCAGCCCTTGCCTGTGTTTTCGTGGATCCGAGGCTAGTCTCCAGCCCTTGCCTGTGTTTACACGGATCCGAGGCTAGTCTCCAGCCCTTGCCTGTGTTTTCGTGGATCCGAGGCTGGTCTCCAGCCCTTGCCTGTTTCTGTGGATCCGAGGCTAGTCTCCAGCCCTTGCCTGTTTACATGGATCCGAGGCTAGTCTCCAGCCCTTGCCTGTTTCCGTGGATCCGAGGCTAGTCTCCAGCCCTTGCCTGTTTACACGGATCCGAGGCTAGTCTCCAGCCCTTGCCTGTTTCCGTGGATCCAAGGCTAGTCTCCAGCCCTTGCCTGTTTCCGTGGATCCGAGGCTAGTCTCCAGCCCTTGCCTGTGTTTTCGTGGATCCGAGGCTAGTCTCCAGCCCTTGCCTGTTTCCGTGGATCCGAGGCTAGTCTCCAGCCCTTGCCTGTGTTTACGTGGATCCGAGGCTAATCTCCAGCCCTTGCCTGTTTCTGTGGATCCGAGGCTAGTCTCCAGCCCTTGCCTGTGTTTACGTGGATCCGAGGCTAATCTCCAGCCCTTGCCTGTTTCCGTGGATCCGAGGCTAGTCTCCAGCCCTTGCCTGTTTCCATGGATCCGAGGCTAGTCTCCAGCCCTTGCCTCTTCACTCTGCTTTTCCCACTTTATCTTTTGTCCCAGATACTGGGAAATTCATAAGTTTTCTCAGACTATATCGAGGAACAGCCAGACCACTAGCCTCAGCCAGTCTAGATGGAAATGAGGTACATGGCCCTCAGATTGTGTTCTGCGCTGTCATGAGAAGCAGCTCTGTCCAGAGTGCTTGTCCTTTAGGCCACCAAGGCTCCTCTTCTGGGGTGATATAGGTTTTAGAGAACACACATCTTGATCACTTTTGTGTGCTCACTAGTGCCTGATAATGGAAAGTAGGTTGTTTGAATGAAAGAACTTGTCCTCCAGCCTTTCTAAGAAGGACAAAATTCTAATTTTTTAGACGCACCTAAAAGTTAGGGGATAAGGTCTAGTTAAGATGAATGAGAGTGTGAAAGGGGTTCTGAGGGAGGGTTAGAGGCCACCCTACCCTGTCCCATAACCTGGCTCTGTCCCCGTCTACACCAAGTGCCTGCAGAGGGCGCTGTGAGCTCATCTGTCCTGGACACCTAGGCAGCGCACTCCCTGCAGATTGTCCCTAAAAGGCCGCTAGGGGGTGCTCTAGGTCTTTGGAAGCCAAGGGTCCAACCACCCTCCTGGGAGGGCAGAAATCTCCCTTCCTAGCCTTGGGCTGGGAGTGGGGCAGAGATTTCGATAGAGATCTCAGTCTAACTGAGCGTGGAGTTCAGGCTCCTGGCTCACCTAGAGAGATAGCAGGGAAGTCAGAGGAATGTGAGGTGGGTCCTGGGTCTGTGGAAAGCTGGATGGTTCTAGGTCTTACTGTCAGACTTTGACTTTCTCCTCACGTGGAGAGCTGTGGGTAGGGCACATACAGCCTGGGGTAAGGCTTCCTGAGTATCCAGAGGCTTCCAGAAGGCTAGCTCAGCTGGAGCCTGGCAGACAGCATCATTTCTATGGCTAGGGGAGTGAGGGCAAGAGCGGGAACAGGTGTCTTAGCAGTGCTAAGGGATCAAGCCACCTGCTACCACCCCCCATGTAGGACCAGGGGCAGTATGTGCCTCAGGAATAATGACCCATCCCTCAGGAATGGGTGGATTTACAAGGCAGGTCGGCGCCAATAGCAGCTTTATACTCAGCCTATCTGTGGTGTCTAGTTGTAGGCTGTGAACAGCTGACCTGCCAATTAACCCAGGCAGGGATATCGTGGCCTCTAATCACCATCATTAGATAAAGGGCCTGAGGACACGGTGGCTTCCAAGACCTGAAGGTCAAAGAGGCCAAAGAACCTGGGGCCCGGGGGACTCTGCTTTACCTGGGAGGCAGTAGACCTGAGTGAGAGAGGGGTATCCCCTCCCTGGAGAACAGAGGGAGCCAGATGTTTCCTCCAGTTCGCTCACACGTGGCAGTGACACCCGCAGGCACCCGCCACCAACTCCGGAAACAGGAGTAAATAATACGGGGGCGGAGTCGGTGTAGCCGGGCGGGAGGCCTCTGGCTCCTGACCCGAGGTGCTCCTTAGAGTCAAAGGTGATCCTACCCTCCAAGAAGGCAGTGGGACATTGAGTCTGAGGCGAGTAGGCAGGGCTGGCCTCCCTCCCGGGACAGGAAGGCACGAAGAGCGCCTGGCATTTAGGGCATACCAGTGGGACAGGGCGGGACCCGGGGGCGCCCAGGGCAGGCGGGAGGGCTAGTCTGCGCCAGGCTTTGGCTCCAGCCCTTTCCGCCCCTTATTGTCCTTGGTGAGAACCGGACACTGTCCTTTTCCCACTGCCCCCTGCCTCCACAGCTCTGCTCCCCAGGGCCTCTGGAAGGACGCTGGGAAACAACAGAGGGCCAGAGACCCACAGGGACAGAGGTGCTGAGAGACAGACGGATGGACAGGGGAAAGGGTTCGGTGAAAGGCATACAAAGTTCATTGTGAAGTCACTGGGGGGCAGGCTCTGTGGGAACCCTGCTAGAATGGGAAACTGGCAGCCCTGTCTTCCTTGGGGGACTCCAGCCCTGTGATCTGGGCAGCCCTTGATTTAGGTTACAAATACTGCTGCCTCCTTAGCCAGCAGTGGCAGAGCCCCAAGGCAGATAGCCTAGGTACTTCATTGTTCTCTCTAGGTACATTTCTTTGCCTTCCTTCAAGGGAAATGGAAGTTTCTGGGGGTTCAAGGGCCAGAGCCAGGATCTTGCTCCCCAATCCACCCTTCCAGGGCTTAGAGCCAGTTGGACTTATTAAAGTTGTGCCATAGAGTTAGGCATTCTCAATATCTATAGCAAACAGCTATAGGCCAACTACTGGTAATGGAGACTTCAAAGCTTCCCCTTGGGCTCCCAGGGACTGCCACACCCAGCTAGCCTCCTGGGCACTAGGCCTGGACAGGGTGGGAATTGTGGCCCACAGGTCTCAGCAGCTCCTCCCTGGGATTCAGATCCTTTGCCAGTTGGAGAGAGATCCAGGTTCCTGTACCTATAGAGGTTCCAGCTGCAGCTGGAAAAACCAGGCATGTCTCTACTAAACAAATTCATGTTTTTTTCTGTATGGAGTGTGTATGGTGTTCACACCTGTATGCATATTCACATGTATGTGGGTAGGTGGGTGCGCACATGTATGCATGTTCACATGTATGTGGGTAGGTGGGTGCGCACATGTATGCATGTTCACATGTATGTGGGTAGGTGGGTGCGCACATGTATGCATGTTCACATGTATGTGGGTAGGTGGGTGTGCACACCTGTATGCATGTTCACATGTGTGTGTAGGTGGGTGTGCACATGTATGCATGTTCACATGTATGTGTGTAGGTGGGTGCGCACATGTATGCATGTTCACATGTATGTGGGTAGGTGGGTGTGCACACCTGTATGCATGTTCACATGTATGTGTGTAGGTGGGTGTGCACATGTATGCATGTTCACATGTATGTGTGTAGGTGGGTGCGCACATGTATGCATGTTCACATGTATGTGGGCAGGTGGGTGCACACATGTATGCATATTCACATGTATGTGGGTAGGTGGGTGCGCACATGTATGCATGTTCACATGTATGTGGGCAGGTGGGTGCACACATGTATGCATATTCACATGTATGTGGGTAGGTGGGTGCACACATGTATGCATGTTCACATGTATGTGGGTAGGTGGGTGTGCACACCTGTATGCATGTTCACGTGTGTGGGTAGGTGTGCACGTGTGTGCATGTTCACATGTATGTGGGTAGGTGGGTGCGCACATGTATGCATGCAAGGGTGGAAGTCTAGTGTCTTCCCCAGTCTGTCCTACCTGTTTACTGAGATAGTCTCTCACTGAAGCTAGAGGTCACAAACTCCCAAGTCAAGCTAGCCAGCTGGCCCTGGGAATCCCTTGTCCATGTGTCCCGGGAGCTGGGACCGCAGGAGGTTACCACGCCTGCCTAATTTTTAAATGGCTTCTAGAGATCTGAATTCTGTCCTCATACAAGCCCTTTCTCCATTGAGCTGTCCCTAGCTCAAAACCAACAGTCTTTAGCACTGGGTTCCAATTGCCCTGCCCGTGCAATTGTTCAGGATTTACAGAAAGTCCCATGATAGAAACGAGGCTCCTGCTTTATCCCTTCAAGGTCTGTGGTCATGGCACACTGGAGTCATTGGGCTATTCTGTGTTTTGTGTCTATGCGAACTCAGAAACAAAAGGTCAATCAGTGTTTTGGCAGATCCCTTCTTTCTTTGTCACTGGAGTAACTATGACTTTAGCTACGCTGGAAAATAACACCAGAAATTTTAGTTGGAGGCCCCTGGAAGCAATAAATCAATTGCTTCAACTGATCAACTTCTGATCCTCCTACCTGCATCTCTCCAGTGCTGGGATTGCATGTGGACCACTGTGCCCATGGATGTAGAACCAGGGTCTCATGCGCAGTGGCAAGCACCGAACCCACTGAGTTACATCCCTGGCACCAAGAGCTACATCTTGATTCAGACAGCTCTGAGATGTAGTTTGAGCTCTGACGCTGAGCAGGTGAGTGTCAGGGGCAAAAACGGAGTGACTTCCCCACGCTTTTGACTCCTTGACTGTAAAATGAGACTAATCATAGCTACCTGGATTATAGTGTTAAAGATTCAAATTAAATCCTGTGGGAAGCCTTGTAGCTGAGAAATGTTTGTTTCTTAGATGATGACAACAGCTGTTTTGGTGGGGGGTAGCAAGGTCTCACCCGATAGACAAGCACTTCGACACTGAGTTACAGACCCATCAGGAATGTATTTTAAATGAGATTAACTTATCTTTAAAAGGCGGGGGGGGGGGTAACCAGAGAGACGGCTCAGTGGCTCAAGTGCTTGCACTCAGGGTGAAAAACAGGGTTCCGGTCCTTAGAACCCACAAAAAATGCCAGGTGGGTGTGTTAGCCTGTCTGTGATTTCAGTCTTAGTATGTGGGGATGGGGATCCCCAGAGCAAACTGGAGGGCAAGACCACTAGCCACGTGGTGTCTGGGCTCGAATGAGTAATGCTGCCTCAAAGAAGAAGGTGGAAGAGCAGTAGAGGATTCTTGGCATCACTATCTACACACATACACACACATTTACACATGAACACATCCATGCACACAGACACACATGAAAATGGAAAAAGGAAAAAATAGAGGAGGCCTGGGGGTAGCTCAGTGCTAGAACACAACCTAGCACTCAAGAAATCCTGGGTTGAACCTCAGTTTGAAAACCATGAGACTGGTAGGAGTTTGAGTAAAGGTTGCTGTTTATGTGGTGCATGAGCTTCTTCAGCTTGTTAGGACAAAAGATGGGCCTTTCTCAGCACGAGGGGACGAGCAGCGCACACCCTTCACACTCGAACTGAAATCATGGATCTCTCCTGGTCTCCAGCCTGCTAGCACACCTTCAGGCTTTGGATTTGGCTGCTTCCACAATTGCTGAGCCAATTCTTTAGAATCAGCCTATCAGTTCCTTTCTCTCTGTCATTGGTTTTCTTTTGTGGGAGAACCCTGACTCATACACTGTTTTCACAAAAGGAAGGAAAGGCTAAAGTAATCTGCTCGTGACTACACAATCTTGGGACTGGCAGGGCAGCATGCTGTCAACGCTCACACTCGCTGTTCCCATGCCTGGGGCTCCCCTGTCCCCAGTTTAAACATTTAAAAAAAATTTAAATTACATTAACTTATTTTAAATGTATTTATTTTTATTTTATGTGCTTTGGTGTTTTACCTGCATGTGTATTTGTGTGAGAGTGTCAGATCTTGGAGTTACAGACAGTTGTAAGCTGCCATGTGGGTGCTGGAAATTGAACCTGGGTCCTCTAGAAGAACAGCATGTCTTAACCATTGAGCCATCTCTCCAGCCCCATTTCTTCAATAAGATTTTGTTTTGTTTTGTTTTTGTTTTTCAAGACAGGATTTCTCTGTAGCTTTGGAGCCTGTCCTAGAACTAGCTCTTATAGACCAGGTTGGCCTCGAACTCACAGAGATCTTCTTGCCTCTGCCTCCCGAGTGCTGGGATTAAAGGCGTGCGCCACCACCGCCTGGCCAGTAAAATGCATTTTTAAATTACATTTGTTTGTGTGTGCTATGGCATGCCTGTGGAGAAGAGAGGACTAACTGGGAGTTGGTTCTCTCTTTCCACTATGTGGGTCCTGGGGATAGAATTCGGGTCATCAGGCCTGGGGCCAAGCACCTTTATTTACTGAGCCATCTCGCCAGTTCTTTTCCTGTTTCCTGAGATGGAGTCTTACTATCTAGTCCTAGCTGGCCTGATGCTTGCTGTCTAGCCCAGGATGGTCTCAGTCATATGGCAATTCCTCGTCCTTGGCCTTCTATGGGATGGATGTACACAAGCTCATCGGGCTTCCCACTGCTTGATATAGCAAATATTTATTTGCTCGTCTCTGTCCTAGCACCATCCACTGCATGGAATCCAAATCCCCCACACTATCTGAGACTCTCCTTCCCTAGAATTTATCTGTTTCTGAGTCAATAGAACCCATCCTTAGGGGAGATGTCACATGTACTTTATACCTTGGTGACCTCTGTATGACAGAGACCACACCAGATCCTGGGCCCTTAAGCTATAGATTTATCTTTATGGAAGAGGTCACTTGTACATTACAAACAAGTTTTATTGTAATCACACTCTGTGCACACAGGATTGGGATAATTGTTACTAGGAATTTTTCCCCAGAATTACAGTACTTAGCTGCGTCTAAATAAACTGCCTGGGTCAGGCTCTAAGAGTTTGAATCAACACTGTCTAATGAAGTCTGCTGAACCTGATTTACTTCTTGCCTTACCCAGATCTGCTCGTGGCGTGTGCAGAGACCCTCATAGGTCAATCAAGGCAGCGCCCAGCTACACACCTTGGCACATTGGGCTTTGCTGAAACTCAGCTTCTGCCTTCAGTCAGCTTGAAAACACTGAACTCAGCCGAGGCAGATGCCTCTGCCAATGGCCCAGGTCTGTCTCTGGCTCCTTCCTCCCTCCTGTCATCTTTTCCTGTCTGGGTGCTTTAGATTAAGTTCCCCAGAACCTCTGATTCACTTGAGCTCTTTCCCCATCAGTACTACATCTTTGATCTGTCATTTCCCCATGAAACCTGGCTGTAATCTTCCCAGCGTGTGTTTTTGTTGATTATATGTATGACTGTTCTGTTGTCCCTAGGAAACTGTAGGTATTTCAGGGCAGGGACAGGTACAATCTGACTATCTGGAGCCCTCCTGAGGGACTTAGTAATCTCTGTGGCACCTGTGGGTGCCTGGATGCAGGTCATAGGGCGGACCACTGACTAAGTCTTCACCTCCAACATAAACACACTCCCTGCCTCCCCTCCAGCTCCTGGAGGTCGTCCTGAGGGCCTTATGCATGCTAGGCAAGCTCTCTATGACTGAGTTATATACCCAAGCCCCAAATACAAATACTTTTTGAAAGATTTATTTATTTTTATGTCTGTTCTTTGCATGTCTGTATATATGTGCACTTTGCGTGTGTCTAGTGCATGTACAGGACAAGGGAGAGAGAGCATCACGGTTGTGAGCCACCATGCAGGTAGTGGCCTCTGCAAGAGCAGTAAGTACTCTTGACCACTGAGCCATCGCTCCAGCTCCATGAATATGTTAAAACATTTTTTTTAAAAAAAAACCTGTTTTTATTAAGCTGGGTGTAGTAACACATGCCTTTAATCCTAGCACTCAGGAGTCAAAGGCGGGAAAACCTGCAAGAGTTTGAGGCCATCCTGGTCTACATAGAGAGCTCCCAGACAGCCAGGACTCTAAAGAGACTCTGTTTCAAAAAAAAAAAAAAACAAGTAAAAATAAAAAAGATTTATTTTTATGATGTGTGGGCTGTACACAGGCATCTGAGCTCAGAACAGGGCTGTGCATCCTGTGGGCTATAGTTATAAGTAATTGTGGTCTGGCCGACGAGAGTGCTGGGAACTGAACCCGGATCCTCTATAAGGTCAGTATTGTGCTCTTAACCACTGAGCCATCTCTCCAGCCCCCTAACACAACACAGACACTTTTCAGGGGATTTTAATCACCTGATCCCAGCCAGTTTTTCAAGCTTGTCTCCTACTATTTCCACCCCATAAAGCATTCTCTGTCCTGGAGACAGCTGCGAGCATTACTCAACATGAACTGTCCCATCTCCGTGTGTGTGAAGGCTGTCCCATGGCTTTGTATACTCTTCCACAGTCCGGTCGAGTTCCTGGGCCTCCATGAAGTCCTCCTCCTCTGTCTTCCGGTTAGGAGTGTACATTCCTCCTTCACCGACTACAATAAGGAGCCCTTTGGTTTAGAATGTTTCCTTCTAAACCCCAAGCTAGACAGGTAGACAGTGCCAACCGCCACGCGCTTAGCCCTGTGCAGAAGGAACTGCCCTCAACCAGTTCTGAATGATGACGGGGGAAGGGTAGCGCGGGTTCACGGTGAGGCTTTAGCAGGTGTCAGCCTTTCTTTATGTGTATCTGTGTTTTGTCTGATGTATGTCTGTGGACTGTGGGCATGCCTCAGAGGCCAGAAGGTGTTGTGTGCTGTGGAACTGGAGTTACTGATGGTTGTGAGTCACCATGTGAGCGTTGGGTATTGAATTTAAATCCTCTGGAAGAACAGTCAGTGCTCTTAGCCACTGAGCCATCTCTCCAGCCTCCGCATAAGATTTTTTTTTTTGGTCTTAGGAGACAGGGTTTCTCTGTGTCTCTCTATCTCTGACTGTCCTGGAACTCACTCTGTAGACCAGGATGACCTTGAACTCACAGAGATCTGCCTGCCTCTGCTTCCCGGAGTGCTGGGATTAAAAGCGTGTGCCACCACTGCCCGGCTTGGGTGCTACTTAAAAAAATGTGCCAGGCAGTGGTGGTGCCGCCTTTAATACCAGCACTTGGGAGGCAGAGGCAGGTGTGTCTCTGTGAGTTCGAAGCCAGCCTGACATACAGAGCAAGCTTCAGGACAGCCAGGACTGTTTCACAGAGAAACCCTGTCTCAAACAACTAAAAACAACAGCAACAACAAAAAAGTATTTTGTTTATTTTTTGGACAAGGCCTCCAAGCTTGCCTCAGACACAGTCAGTGGTGCAGGCTGACCTTGACTTCCTCTGGCTTCAGTTCCCAAATGCTGGGGCTCAAGCCTGAGTCACCATATGTGGTTCCTGTATTGACTTAAAAATGTATTAGATTTTTTGTTTGTTTTGTTTTGTTTGTTTGAGACAGAGTTTCTCTGCACAACAAAGAAATAACATAGCTAATTTGTATATAGGTTGCCAATTTCCTGATAACAACACTAGTGCCGGTCCCTGCTTGACAAGACTTCTGCTGCTGCACTTCTGCCCCATCTGAACCCCCTCATCTTTACTCCTTCAAAGCACTGCCAAGCTGAGCTCTCCCTGACTCAACCGCTGTGCTGTGCTGGAGCCCAAGCTGGAGCCTGCCATAAATGCTCTTGGCTTCTGCACACGAAGTCAGATCTTGGTGGTCTCTGGGGGCTTATGACATGGGCGTAGCAATATCTTTTTTGTTTTGTTTTGTTTTTCAAGACAGGGTTTCTCTGTGGTTTTGGAGCCTGTCCTGGAACTAGCTCTTGTAGACCAGGCTGGTCTCGAACTCACAGAGATCTGCCTGCCTCTGCCTCCCGAGTGCTGGGATTAAAGGCGTGCGCCACCACCGCCCGGCTCGTAGCAATATCTTATACCAAGATACCTAATACGGGCCTGGAACGACAGCCCAGCAGGTATGAGCACTGCTGCTTTTTGAAAGGACCTAAGTTGGGTTCTGTTTCCAGGTCTGGAAGTTTCACAACCTCCCATCGATCAGTTCCAGGGGATTCCATATCTTCCTCTGGCCTCAGAAAGCACCTGAATATTATATGTGACATAGATACACACAAATAAAAATAGAATCTTTAAAAGAAGTATCTTTTTTAAAAATATTTATTTATTTATTTGTTATGTATACAATATTCTGTATGCATGTATGCCTGCAGGCCAGAAGAGGGCATCAGATCTCATTACAGATGGTTGTGAGCCACCATGTGGTTGCCGGGAATTGAACTTTGGAAGAGCAGGCAGTGCTCTTAACCACTGAGCCATTTCTCCAGCCCCAAGAAGTATCTTTTAAAAAATATTTGCTACAGTAACTTTTCTCTCTCTTTTTTTCTATTTTAGATTTATTTATTATATACAGTGTTCTACCTGCATGTATGCCTGCAGGCCAGGAAAGGGCACCAGACCTCATTACAGATGGTTGTGTGTCACCATATGGGTGTTGGGAATTGAATCCGGGTCCTCTGGAAGAGCAGGCAGTGCTCTTAACCACTGAGCCATCTCTCCAGCCCCTTACTTATATTTCCAAATAACATATGGTTATATGATTATTTTTCCTTCTTTCCAGTTTCTTTTATTGTTTATTTTTGGTGATATTAGGGATTGAAACCTTTGTTCCTTGGCGTGGTCTCCTAATAGACTCCAAGCCATAAAATGGGGATCTAGTTGTCATTAATCCTCATTTCCTACACACTTCCCTATTACCTTTTTAATTTCAATGTATTCTAATTTTTAGCTAAACTAGTAATCAATTTTTACATTGTTATTGGTGTGAAAACTGAGCTCAGGAGGAATGTAAATAGCGCTAGCCTGGGATATATAATGAGTACCAGGCTAGCCCAGTCAGAGCTACAAAGCAAGGCTATTTAAGAAAACTTAAAAGAAAAAGAAAGGAAGGAAGGAATTCTGAGGAGAGAAAGACGAGAAGAGCCAGAGGAGTAGTGGGTCAGCTCTGAGGCTTCATCACCTAGAAATGTCAGAGAAGCAACATGTAGCCTAAACAGGACCACACGAGTAAACACGCGAAGACGGAGCAGGGAAAGCTCATGAGGTCTCAACCCGAGACAACTACAGGCGACTACGGAACCTCAGAACAGGAGCAACAGCCTTCCAAATGAGCGCGCCAAAGGTCAGTCCTAGAAACATACAAGTAACACTACAGTGACTGAACTCAGGAGTGCGAACGCACACATACACATGTAACAAAACAACAATTAAAGAAAAAGAGCCTGGGGCTCGAGAGATGGCACAGAGGTTAAAATCATATACTGCTCTTGCAGAGGACCAGTGTTCAATTACTGTCACACACGTTTTGCTCATAAACATCGGTAACTCCAAGTCAGAGGGGTGTGATACCCTCTTCTTACCTCCTTGGGTATCACATACACCACGCAAACACACACAGAAATACACAAGGTGTGGAAGTACATACCGGTACAACATGGATACGCACAGAATATAAGCCTAAAAGAATTAAAGAGAGGCCATGCATTTGAAAGAGAGCAATGGAGCGGTTGAGGAGGGGAATGAAGGGGGAAGTGATTTAATTATACTCTCAAAATTTAAAAAACTTAGCCTGGCGGTGGTGGCGCACGCCTTTAACTCCAGCACTTGGGAGGCAGAAAGGCGGATCTCTGTGAGTTTGAGGACAGCCTGGTCTACAGAGCGAGCTCCAGGACAGCCAGGGCTACACAGTGAGACTCCATCTTAGAAAACAAAACAAACAAAATGTTTTGAGGCTGAATCAGGAATTTGTGCCAAAACTGTCACTCTGTAAAACTTGGTTTGTTAATTAAATTCAAGGCCACAGGGCTAAGACTCCCCTTTCTAAAGTGATAGACACCAACTCCAACCCCTGCTATCTGAAATCAGTTGATGGAAACGGCACACGCTTCTCTTCTTGCCTGGTCGTCAGAGCAACGTTGGTTACTTTCTTTTCTTTTTTTTTTTAAATAATAATTGCCAATAAACAGTGAAGACTTTGAGAAAGTAAGTTTTTTTTTCTTGTAGACATATATTCCATTGGGTGCCAGCTCACAAAAATGATATGGAGACTTATTATTATTTTTTTAAAAATATATTTGATATGCATTGGTGCTTTGCTTACAAGTATGTTTGTGTGAGGGTGCCAGATCCCTTGGAACTGGAATTACAGACAGTTGTGAGCTGCCACGTGGTCCTCTGGAAGAACAGCCAGTGCTTTAACTGCTGAGCTGACTCCCCAGTCCTGTGGATCCCTCTTTGACATACCAAGGTAGTCTGGATTTCCACATCCAGCTAAAAAACTTTGAACAGTGGCTCTCTGAGCATCACAGTCTGCCTTTATCTTCATTTTCTAGTTCCCAAGTGGACCTTCAATCCACTCAGGCCAGAGTTTCTCTTTTAAATCAGGATCTTATGTAGCTCCCATTGGCCTTGAATTTGGAATAATCCTCCTGTCTCCTAAGTCTTGGTGTTTTAGGTGTGTGCCATCTTTTCCTGGCTTAGTCCAGGACTTCTTCTTCTTTTTTTAATATTTATTTATTTATTTATTATGTATGCAGTATTCTGTCTGTGTGTATGTCTGCAGGCCAGAAATGGGCACCAGACCTTATTACAGATGGTTGTGAGCCACCATGTGGTTGCCGGGAATTGAACTCAGGACCTTTGGAAGAGCAGACAATGCTCTTAACCACTGAGCCATCTCTCCAGCCTAGTCCAGGACTTCTTGACCCGCCCCCCAACTCTTCTGCTTACCTTGAACCCTACAGAATTGCTTCAGGCTGGGTTTGGTGACTTGTAATCCTAGCACTCGGAAAGCGGACACAGGAGTATCAAGAGTTCAGGGTCCTCAGCTAGGCCATGCTCTTAGGCCAGCCTGGAGTCATTAGCCTATGTCTCAAAGCAAAACAAAACCCAGGCTGGGAAAATGGCTCAGTAGTTCAGTTCTCTTGAGCAGTTTCACAGGATCTGAGCACCAATGTCACCCAGCTCACAACTGCGTGTAACTCCAGCTCAGGGGATTTGATAGGCTCGCCTGGCCTCCGCAGGCACCCGAATGTATATAGCATGTGCTCACACAGACACACGTATGCACACGTATGCACACGTAAAGACGTTAAACCAAAACGTACCCAAGATCAAACACCCCCCCCCCCTTGTTTGGTTTAAATTGGAATTCTAAAGGCAACTCTTTATCTTATCCTGCAGTGATCCTTTCTTCTTTTGTTGCGTTCCTCTGGAATCACAGGTATGTGGCATTCCGACCATGACTAGCCTGTTTCTTTCAGATAGGGTCTCAAATTGGAGTTCAAAGTCATCCTAAATACTTAGTAAAATCCTGTTTCAAAATAAAAAGGGCTCAGTGGTAGAGTTGATCTTCAGTGTTTGGTGGGAGTGTTGGAAGAATGATTTAATAGTTAAATAAGTGTGCTCTCTGCGCTGGAGAACTGCAACATTTGGCCTATCCTCAAACTTTCCACAAGTCCCAGTCAGTCCAGATCTGGGTGCCCAGGAAAACAGCGCAAAAACGCCTCTGGATTTAACCTGCAATTTCCGAAAGAGCGCTCTGTTACCTTCCCGGACCTGAGCGCGCCCGGAAGTTCCCCAGGCGCTGTCCTGAGAACTACAGTTCCCAGAAGGCAGCGCGGAGGAAGAGCGGTAGTAGAAGAGGACTTCCGGACGCTGATGCGGACCTTCACGCGACGCCCAGAGGTACGCTTAGGTGGCGGGCTGAGTGGAAAGTGGAAGAGGGTGGCAGTGAATGGGAATGCTTGTCAGATGCAGAGCGGGCAATGGTCGATAGGATCCTCAACCTAGATTCCTCTCCTTGCAGCGACCATGACGAAGTTAACCCAGTGGCTTTGGGGACTGGCGCTCCTGGGCTCTGCCTGGGCTGCCCTGACCATGGGAGCTCTGGGCCTGGAGCTACCTTTCCCTTGCCAGGAAGTCCTGTGGCCACTGCCTGCCTACCTGCTGGTGTCCGCTGGCTGCTACGCCCTGGGCACTGTGGGCTATCGCGTGGCCACCTTTCACGACTGCGAGGACGCCGCCCGAGAGCTGCAGAGCCAGATCCTGGAGGCCCGAGCGGATTTAGCCCGCAGGGGGCTACGCTTCTGACACCGTCACCCACTCCGTCCGCACATCCTTCCACGTTCCCCATTAAAGTGCAGTTTTTCGTTTCTAGCCTTGTGTATCTTGTGTATTGGGGATTAGGTAATAGGGTTCTATATATCGGAAGTCAAGAAGCGGAGGCAGGAGAGCCACCTTCTCAGGCTTTAGCGTTGCATTTTGGTGGTGTTCTGTCCCCTTCTCAGATCTTTTTCTTTTCTTTTTGAAATAGGGTCTCATGTATCCATGTATCCCAGACATATGTCTGAGGATGCCTTTCTCTACCTCTGCCTGACATCCCTAATTACAGGCAGAGGTTTCATGACTAGATTACGTGTTTGGGGATTGAACCTGCTGGACTTCAAACATGTAAGCCCTCAACTGAACTACATCCTCAAACCTGTTTTGTTTATCTGTTGGGATGGTTTTACTAAGTAGCCCAACTTGGCCTACAACTTGTGTTGCTCAGACTGCCCTCAACCTTGCAGTCCTCCTGACTCAACCTCTTTGTTTTGTTCGAGTTTCTCTGTGTAGCCCTGGCTGCCCCAAAACTCTGTAGACCAGGCTAGCCTCAAAGTGAGAGATCTGCCTGCCTCCACCTCCTGAGTGCTGGGACCACCCGGCTCTGCCTCAACCCTTTAAGTGCTGGGATTATAGGCTTCCCACATAAGGCTGTATGTATACCCAATTTCCATTTTTTTTATAACCTCCAAGTTTTTGTTTTTTCCTTTTTAAACGGACTTCCAGGTCTTTGTGACTTCTAGCTCTGTCAGAGGCCAGTCACAGACTCAACAGACTCAGCTTGTATAGAGTCAGGAAGGCTGAGAATCCTGCAGAAAGCACAAACCCTGCGGGCAGGGGTGGGGAACACTTTATTTTAAGGCACAGTCTAAAGATACCACCTCAGCCTCCAAAATGAGAAAAGATAATCTCTTAAAATGCGATTTCATCCCATAGGTCCCATCCAATCTACGTAAAGGTCTTTCTTTGATCCCTCTAGTTTCAAAATCAACTTTTTTCCTCACAACCCATTGCATCCGTGGAATTGGTCAGGAGGACCAGCAGAAACAGGAGCTCTTTTTGGTAACAAGTGGGCCCTACGGTGCCTGTGGTCAGGTCTGCAGAAGGCGGTACTTCCTGTCATGCTCTGGGGGATACTTGCAGAAAAGCCCAAGGCGGATCAAGCTGGTAAGGACTCCGGGAAGGTTGGGCACCTGCAATCACAGAGCTGCCATGAAGACAGGGACTGTTGGCTCGTAGACTCCTTGTCCCACCTGGGATCTTACCGTGATGTATGGGTCTCTGAGGCGAAATCCATAGATGGACCAGGAGGTGGAAGAGAGGAGGGTGGCAATGGTGAGTGAGAAGGAGAGCCGCTGGGTTGATTTAGTCTGAATGATCTTAGCCTAGGGCAGAAATACTCCTGGTTCAGGTCCACATTACCATTCCTGAACCCGTGCCTAGAAATTTCCGTGGAAAAAAGACCCAAATCCCTCTGCTTTTTCACCCAGCCCTCTCCTGCACCCTGCGCACCCACCTCTACTGCCTGGCCTCCTTCCAGGAGCTGGGTCTTCCCCCCTCCCCCCCTTTATTTTATTTTATTTTTTTTATTTAGTTTTTCGAGACAGGGTTTCTCTGTAGCTTTGGAGGCTGTCCTGGCACTAGCTCTTGTAGACCAGGCTGGCCTCGAACTCACAGAGATCCGCCTGCCTCTGCCTCCGGAGTGCTGGGATTAAAGGCCTGCGCCACCACTGCCCCCCCCCCCCCTTTTAGAATATCAGCCAGTCTCTGGCTAAGGTAGCCTAGCCCTTCTCTCCCCACCTCTTGGCCACCGCACTCACCAAGTCAGCCAGTGGCGAGAGGTACATGCTGATAGTAAAGACACTGCAGAAGAGGCCTAACTGCTGAAGCCGGGCCTCCAGGTCTGGCACCAGAAGCCAAAAGTAGCCATAGCCCAGGAGAAGGAGCCCCAGCAGGGCCGCAGTCTGCAGGAGCACAGTGTGCTGTGGAGGAGAAGCAGCTTACTTAGGCTACACCAGAACATGATTTCTCTGGTGGGATTGCTTCGTCCTGTCTTGGTCCATGCTCTAAAGGGGAAGTCAGCTTTCACCCCAGCTTCATGCCAGTCTCTGGCACCAGTTACTTGAAGGAAATCTCAGCCACAACACTGGAGGTCTCCAGGGAAGGGAAAGTTGATCTTTTTTTTTCTCTCTCCCCCTTTCATGTGAGCCTCATGTATACAGTAGGAGACAAATGAATGTTTCTGTGATTGAGTGGGAAAGCAGACCTAATGGCCGTTCTTAGCCCCTGGCCCTGGCTCTAACTCTAAGGGACCAGAGACAGTATATAGTCCCCTCTCCCCAGCACTGACACCACGAGAGAAGCCACCAGCCTCTGAGCAAGAGGAGGGCGGGTAGCTGTGAGTGCATTTTGTAGGCTTCCTGGGAAGGAGAACCAGAGGGGCCTTCTAAGAAAAGGAAGTAATGCTATCCCACTAGTCTTCCAGGAAACGGTCTGCTCTGCTAACACGGCAGGGCGTGGAGCAAAGGTGGGTGCGAGGGTAGGCCTCTACCTTCTGAGGACTGTAGTGCAGGTATGCCAGGATATAAAGAGTCTGAAGCACGGCACCCACGGTATTGACGATGATGAGGGTCCCATCTCCCTTCAAGACGCCATAACTCAGCCAGCCCAGGTTGCTGTGAGGGGAGGGATTATGGTCCAAGGGGCTGAATGTGGCAGGGGGGTCCCCAGGGACCTCTTGCGCCTCCCTCCACCTTTCCCATCACAGCCAATATTCTCACTTGACATCCGTGGTGAGAAAAGGCAGGAACTGGATGCTGTCCACGCTCCGTGTCCTCTGCATGTGCCTGAGGTCCGAGCTGGAAGGGGACCCAAAGGGAATTGTTAAGAAAGGGTCCTCGGTGCTTGTCATCCACCCTGAACGACAAGCAGATCTCCTCCCTCAGGCTGACGGGTCAGCCTCGCCCTAGCGCCCCAGATCATCCAGCCCTATTCCACTTTCATTCTGGGTTCCAGACACAGCCAATAATTGTAGCCTCGTCTCTTGACCACTTTCCTCTCCTGATATCCTGGTCCTGTCTCCAGCCCAGTCCACCCGCGCTCTCACAGGCCAGTGGAGAACATGCCCAGGGTGAATAGCACGCAGGCACCGGAAAGGAACGAGTCTGCCACGCCGCCCGCCTCCATCCCACCGGAGTCGGTTCCCTCGCCCAACGCTGTGCACTAGCTGTTTAGGTCCAGAGCAGGGGACTGCGAAGCCCCGCCCTCCCCGCGGACCGGCGCCGGAACCCGCCCTCGCCGGAACGGCACCGGAACTGGGGCCTCTGGCACACCAGCGCTGCACGCTGGAGGGCTGGATTGGTTCCCGAGCTTCCCCTTCGGATGGCGCTTAATGGTTTTAGTAGGGACCGCGCTACCGGGCTCCTCCTCACACTGCTCACTCTTTGATGACCACCAGCCTCAATGTCTGTTCCCACAAGACCTTGTATGCTAGAAGGCAAACACCAGATTTAGTCTCCCCCAGTCTTCAGCGCGCTCCAAATCAGAACCTCGGTTACTCAGCTTTAGAAAGTTTCCCCTGGAGGTCATTAAAATCCTTTTAGCCTGTCCCCTAAATCCCAGGAATTGCCATCTTTCTTCAGATGTCCTTCCCATCCATGGACAACCCTATGCGGCCCCCTGTTCAACATACTCCCTACTGGGAACTTTCCCTCCCATCCGCCCACGCGGCTCTGCTGGTGGGGCTGCGCACATGCTTCAGCTGGCATCTAGCTCCTGACTCACCCAGACAGCGTGAGTACCTGTATGGTAGCCAAAGCCCTGCGCTTGAGGCTGAGGCGAGTGGGGTAGAGTGGCCAGGAGGGGAAAGCATTTAGAACGGGGTGCGGAGGGGATCCAGCGCACGACTACAGGGAATTCTGCAGAGCCCTCAGAGGAGGAAACACCCTGTGGCCTGGTAAGAAGCATGTCTTTTTAGAAAGAGAAGTTAAACCAAGTTGTGTATTTTATCTACCCCCCCCCCCCATCCTAGTCATTTACTAATTTTGTCTTTTATTTACTTATTTTGTTATTTGTGAGACAAGGTCTCACACTGTAGCCCAGGCTGGCATCGAAGTTTTGACAGTTTTCTTACTCAACCTTCTAAGTGCTGGGATTCCAGGCTAGCGTCATGCCACGCCTGCGTCACGCTGTGCCTGGCTCCGTCTGCTTTGTGCTGCCAAGAAGCGAACTCAGGGCTCACACACACTACGCTAGCACTACCACTTCTTGAGGTGCATTCCCAGTCCCTTGTTTTTGCTTTTGAGGCAAGGTCTGAGTTGCCCATGCTTATCTCAAGTTTGCAATCTTCCGCCCTCAGCCTGGAGCGTAGCTGGGATTCTAGGTGTGTACCATAGGAGCCCCTATTGTGTCCTGCATGGCTCCTGCTGTGGCAGAGTCTAACACACAGTAGGGACTCTGTGATCATGAATCGACATACAGGGGCAGAAAAACATGTCCAAAAAAACCAAAAACATTGCTTTATTATGATCCAAGAACACTGTATAAAAAAAAGACTCCAGTTGTAGAAACGAGCAGACGCAGCACATTTATATACAGACACTGTACATGTGGGCCCTGCCCTTTTAGCTACATTCTACACAGACGGTACACATGGGCACTGCCCTTACAGCTATACTCTCAGTATAGTCCTTGTGTTGGCACAGCTCCAGGGAATGCTGCCCGAAGGACGGGGAGGATGCAGTCGGTGCCTGGCTACAAACCTCTCTGGCAGCTCAGCAGGTGGAAATCTTGCAGAGATGCTGGGTCAGCCCAAGCATGCAGCCTCTCCTGTACCTGGCTCCCACGCAGGAAGCTGTCTCAAGCTTTCCCTTCAGTCAGTTCATCTGGACATCAGAGTTTCCTTGGAAGGGCGTCTTTAGTGTCTAACTGCATGACCTCAGGCCCCCAGCTCATCTCCCACTGGGCCCTCTAAATGGTCCAGGCCCGCACAGCTTGTTTCTTTGGCTTAAAGGTAAAAATCGCAGGGAAAGGGCCTCCTCCTCTTCTTTCTCCATCCCTCTGAAGTAGAGGCAGGGATGGCACAGTCAGGCTGGCTGAACTCCTTTGGGTTGAAACCCTTAATCCTGAGCCTTCTGAGGCTTCGGGGTGGCAGCTTGAGCATGTAGTGGGAGTGATCCCCAGGGCTGGAGCTTTGGGGTGCTTCTCCCTGCTCCGCGGCCCAGTTCCAATCCTTAAGCCAGGTGAAGCATCCACCTTCACTGAGTCTGAAGTAGCAGCAGCGGCAGGAGCAGCACAGCCCAGACCAGTGGGAAGAGTCGGGGGGCAGCACTGTAACCGATGCTGTGCAGGACCTGAACCTCTGGGTCGTCTGCAGGTGAGAAGGCAGAGACAAGGTAAGTGGCCCCGCTGTTTGCACCACCTTCCAGCCAGCCCCTGGGTGGCAAAGGAGCTGCTTCTATTAGCAAACCCTTCCTGTGACCCAGGCCCACTTGGCTCTAGTGCCCTACCTGCTAGAATTCTCTTCTCCTGTGAATTGGCATGGGCATGAGGGCTATGAGCTGAAAGACAAGAATGGTAATAGATCAGGTATCACTACAGAGGCAAGGAGGCAACTTCCTCCCCATCCCAGGCTCATGCTCAGCAGGGAGGCACCCACAGGGCCTGACACTCACTGATTTTGCCATCGACGGTCACCCTCAGCTTCAAGCACTGGTTTTCTTGATGGTAGATAGGTTTGGCTGTAAAATAAATCCATAGGATGTTAAGGAAAGAGCCTTTGCTAGAAGATATGATTTCACATTGGACTCTGCTTTCTCAGTGCCCTGTTTACTTAAAATTTATTTTGTATTTATTTAAGACAAGATTTCACTATGTAGCACTGACTGCCCTGGAACTCCTTATGTAGACCAGGCAAGCTTTAAACTCACAAAAATCTACCTGCCTTTGCCTCCTGAGTGCTGGATAAAGCATCCAAACCATATACAACCTTTATTATTATTATTTATTTTTAAACCTTGCTTTCTTCTTTAGTGTGTGAAAGACAGCACAAATGTTGGGGGTTAGTTCTTGCCGTCCATCTTGCCTCTGTACTGCATGCTCAGTAAGGCTGTAAAAAGAACTCTGCTTTTTCTCCCTCTCTTTTTTTTTTTTTTAAGACAGGGTCTCTACAAACTCCCTGCAGTTCTGAGATTGACTCTGTAGACCGGGCTGGTCTCAAACTCAGATACACATGCCTCTGCCTCTCAAGTGTTGGAATTAAAGGCTTGGGCCGCCACACCCCACCAATGTTAATTTTCTTGTCCCTGCCTCCCATCACCAGATAGGAGTGCTGGGGTTACAAACGTGTTCTGCTGTCTTTGCCCTTTCCTGTGGGCTCCAGGGCCATGGCAGCCAGCACACATGGGCTCCAGACAGGATTCAGGTTATCAAGTTTATGCAGTAACTGCTTTCTTATTTTATTTATTCATTCATTTTATTTATTTATTTAGAGACAGGGTTTCACTGTGTAGTCCTAGCTGTCCTGGAACTCCTTCTGTAGACCAAGCTGGCCTCGAACTCACTGCGTGCTGGGATTAAAGGCGTGCGCCACCATGCCCAGGCCCTATTCAGTTTGTTTTAGGCATGGTTTTACTCTAGCCCACATTGACCTGAAACTTTGTAGCCCAGGCTACCCTTGAATTCACACGAGTCCTCCTATCTCAGTCTCTCGAGTGCTGGGATTATAGTTGCGAGCCCCCCATGCCTTGCCTAATCTTGATATTTATTTACCTTCAGTTTTTGCCTACTTTCTGATCAGTGTTCAGTCCTGTCTCTCATTCTCCGGAACAACACGCAACTTTAGCCGTGGTAGTGACAATGTCCCTTCTACACATCCCATTTCTCATGGCTCCCAGCCCGAAGTTGGGTGAGGTGTTGTTAGTGTAATTTCCCTTTCCTCCGGCCATTTTCTACTGTGCTAGCCTAGACCCAAGCAGAGAACAAGTCCTGGATCTAGCCTTCACAGAGCCCCGGACCTTGTAACTCTCAGGACTCACCAATGAGTTCTGCCACCCTCAGGACGAAGTATAAACGCCTAATAGTATTTCGGTTCCAAGAATCTGTCCTATCCACTTTTCAAGCCCATCACTTTATTTCTCGTACGCCTCTTATTCCGGGAGCTCTAGAAGTGGTCGCCCTCCTATGGCGCATGCGCCCTCCTCTCATGCCTCTCATTCAGGGAGCTCTACAAGTGGTCACTCTCTCTTGGCGCATGCGCCCTCGTACGCCTGTCATTCCGGGAGCTCTAGAAGTGTTTGCCCTCCCATGGCGCATGCGCCCTCCTCTCATTCCGGGAGCTCTAGAAGAGGTCACTCTCCCTTGGCGCATGCGCCCTTGCACTTGTCATTCCACACAGTCTTTGCTGTCTTTGACCTTGGCAGGCACACAGGTCATTTCCCCAAGTGCCCCTTGTTCACGTCAGTCACACCATACTCTTCTACTGGCCTGAAGATTTATGTGGGTTTCTTCCCAGCTTCCTTGAGGGCAGGGGCTAGGAATATTTTAGTTATTTTTGTGCCCATGTGCCAATCTGAGTGCCTAGCACACACCTGAAGCTTGTTCCACATCTGCGATGTGAATGAGAGAAAACTGAGTTTGGATCTGGAAGGGAGGCGGGGTCTTGCTACTTGACCCAGGCACGTGCTGCCGGCCACGAGGGCTCTGTGACCTGTCCCTTGTGTACTCACAGATGTAGTAGTAGCTGTGCCCTTCCTTGAACTCCTTGCCCAAGGTAAAAGGTGTGAAGCGCTGGAATTTCTCAGAGAGCTTCTCCGGGCCATGCTTGGCACTGGGCTGGTTGCACTTCCAACGGACCTGGTCCTTGGACTGGGGCTGGCACGCTGCGTACTCGGGCTGCTCCACCATGTACAGTGTATACCGCTCCATGGCAGCCTCCGCCACAGAGTCGTCCTCGTAATGCGGGCAGATGATGTCGAGGTAGTCGTTTAGTCGCACGTGGACGGTGTAGTCCTCCTCCCGGAACCTGGGCCGGTGCAGAGCAGAGGGAAGCAGTTCACTCAGAAGTCAGGCCGGAGAACGAAGCTTCCAATTGGCCACACATCATCCCTTACAGTTCACACTGGAGTACCAAAGAATTTCCCCCAAAATCTTTTTTTTTTTTGTGGTTTTTTTTTTTTTAAGACAGGGTTTCTCTGTGGTTTTGGAGCCTGTCCTGGAACTAGCTCTTGTAGACCAGGCTGGTCTCGAACTCACAGAGATCCGCCTGCCTCTGCCTCCCGAGTGCTGGGATTAAAGGCGTGTGCCACCACCGCCCGGCTTCCCCCCAAATCTTAACTCCCAGATTTTCTGATCTTGATCTCTTTCATCTTTCTCTACCACCTTCAACCGTTCCCTCGCTACCAGCATCTCCTACTCCTTCTCCAAATAACATCCACTAAGTATCTCTTAGGTACCGAAGTACTTTCTAGAACACCCAGGTATTTGCCCAAGGATAGGTTCTGTTTCCCCAGGTGATTCTTTAAATGCCAGGAAACTTCAGTCTGGGCTGTTCTGGATTCAGGAGCCAAGCTGGGTCTCTCTCTGCTGTTGCTGAGCTCCTCATCACACCCCTGGCTTGGCTTATCTCATCCTGTCCCGGTCGGTCACAGAGTCTCAGATTTCAACTACCCTGCAGCACCCAATCTCTGGTCCAAACCCAGACTCACAGATAGTAAAACCATTCTTATCAGGTGATTCAAATCTCCCTTTCTTGTTACTCAAATTTACGCCCTGATCTCCTGTCCCATTCCCTCAGAGCACCCCCAAACATCCCTGATCTCCTTGTCCCATTCCCTCAGAGCACCCCAAACATCCCTGTCTTTTTAGGTCCAAGAGCCTCAGTCTCACCTTTCCCTGATGAGATGCTGCAGTTCTGAGACCGGAGACTGCCTTGCCTTTCCGTCTCCCCAGGTGGAGCCAGCTCCCCTCCCCCAGTTGGTTCCCCCCAAAGCCTGGCAGGCTCCAGCCTGACTGCCCACCAGCTCCTCCCACTTAGCTTCAGACACCTGGCTCCAGCCTGGGTAGGGTCTTAGCAGTGGGAAAGTGCTTCCCCCCCCCCCTGCTTTGAAAGCCAGTCAGCACTCTGAATTCTCTCAAGCACTGCCAGTGGGAGGCTCAGCAGAGCTGGCTGCCAATTTGCTTTAAAACCAAGTCCTTGGCATGGGTGGTGCCCATAGTGATGGTGGGGTTCCATGGTGGCCACCCACTACCCAGTCATCATGACCCTTTAGAGGCCTGGCCTTGCAACAGCTTGCAGCCTCTGGAACTAGGCTTGGCAGGCCCCTCCCCCACCCCGGGGAAAAGAGAGAAGCAGAGGGAGGGCTTTTAAAATTCCTCTCTGGAGAGATAAACATAGAAGCCATTTCAGAACAGGTATTTCAGCTCTGGGCCTGGCGTCTTTCCCCCATTCCCGTGATGGGCACTGACTCATGCCTCATCCACCTCTGCTACCCGCCCAGGCGCTCTTGAACGCCTGTGAACATTTACCTTGTCAAATGAGGGCAGACCCCAGGACCCAGGACCCCAGGACTCCAGGGCAGCTCGGTACCGCTGGCAGAGGAGCTGGGATAGCCAGGGTGCCTGTGTCTCCAGGCCTCTGCCTGGAGCTTGGGGATCCCAGGGCTAATGCCCACTGCCCTGAGTCACCCATGCCAACCCTACATCCGTCCTGCTCACGGCCGCCTCATCTCTTCCCCCAAGCTGGCCCTGGCTAGACTGCCCATGACCTCCACGCTAGACCAGCTTTCCTGTTGCTGTAACTAAGTCAGGGTATGTGTGTGTCCAGGGGGACAGGGCCGATGCTGTACTTAGTGGGGCACCATCTTCTCCTCTTAGCCTGCTTGGGACACTTGGTCTCCATCTGGAAAGGGGGGCTACATTCGAGGTGGAGAAGACAGGGAGGGGGGCAAGGAAGAGGCTCCTTCCTGAAAGAGAGGAAACCTGGGAGCTTGGGAACGGAAAAGGCCAGAGATCCCCCCCTCCCTACTCCCGGCTTCCTGTCCCCTCCTCCTCCTTCAGCCAACACCTGGCATGGGCATAAACAGGGACTTTGCTCTTTCCCACTCCTAGAACAGGACTGGGTCAGGGGGACTGGGCTGCTGCAGTACCCCAGGGCCAGGAAGACACTTTCCTTAGGGTTGGCAGCTGGCTCTGTGCTGCCAGCAGACCCGCAATGCAATGCCACAATGCCAGGAGACCAGCACAGCGTCTGTCTCAGGGGAATGGGGTGGTTTAGTGGTATTTTGTGCCCCCCCCCAGTCAGGGTCGAGGCTTTTTTCTCCTTGTCTCACCCTAACCCCCTCTTGGTTTTCCCCAAATACTGTTCTCACAACTTGAGGAAACTCAAGGGCAAGAACAAAGGGTTTGACAGGGTCTTCCTCCCCAAACCGTTTGCTTCACAGCCCTAAACCTGCCCAGGAGAAATTACCTCCTTCCGGTTACAGCCCGCTTTGGCCGCGTGAAACCCCCCTGCTCCTCCCCAAGCTTTCCAGAGACAACTCCTCTCATGAGTTTCTTAGTGTGGCCACCTTGGCCACTCCCTCGGTTTGTCCATGCACAGCATGTGCCTAAATTATGCCACCCCAAAATCCTTGGGGGTACTCTCCAGGGTCATCTTAAATACAGAATGAATACCTAATGCCCGAACCTAGACTCCTACCAAGAGTCTTCCAGGGCTATGCCGAGCGTTGTGTTTACTCTCGGTGTCAATAGCTGCCTGTCAGTTCACAAATGCTCAAGCGGCCCACAAAAAGACAGGGCACAGACGTTTCGTGGGGGGACTTAAAGAGCCCTGGAGGCCAGGGCCAAGGCTACATTTTCAAGGCAAGGACGCTCGGCGTGAGATCCTTACTTTAGGAGTGATGGGATGCCAGAGGGCAGGAAGAGAAGGGCAGAAATAGCGCCTGTGCAAGTCTGCATGAGCCACGGTCGGGTGTTGCCAGTTACTAAGGTAAGGTGAAGACGGAGTAGGGACGCTGCAGAATCCTTCCCACTCCTGGCCACCCTTCCTAGGCTCAGGCCAGAGGGTGGCTAAGGAAAGGCACTGCCAACCAGGCGCCCAGGCTACCAGAGGGAGTCTCGGGGCTTACTTGGGATTTGAACTGTTCCAGAAGACGATGTGACGGTCAGCAGCGGCCAGACTGCAGCACAGACCCAAGAGAGGGGCCCAAAGGAACTCCATAGCGTGGGGCCGGGCCGGGCCAGGCCGGGACGAGAGCTCTGCAGAGTAAGGTTCCCACTTGCTTCTCCACGGTACAGTAGTCACGGCGATCACAAATCTGGCCTCTTCTCTGCTCGACTCCGCCTTTTGGGCCGGCGCCGCCCGACACCCGCCCCGCCCCCGCCCCGCCCGGCGCGCGCTGCCCCAGGGCTCGGTGGCTAGGGAGGTGGAGGATGGGAAAACGACCGGCGGGGGGGGGGGCTCCCTGCCCCTGGGACTGAGCGCGCTCCGGGCTCTGCACGGTTCTCCCCTTAGCTGCGTGTTCGCTTACGGGGGGCTGGGGGGGGGCACACGTCTGTGTGAGGCTCTGTAGGCTTTGTGGGACAGGGCGCGGCGCAGACACGAACTGGAAAAGGGAACTCACTCTTGTGGGTCTGGGAATCAGCGGCTTCTGGACCCGGTTCTGCAGCGCGGGGCGCCAATCTTGCCAAGGTGCGAGGTGGGGGCTATACCCACACCTTTCCCGAGATTCACACCAAGGCCCGCGTACTAGCCTTCTCACACTCTCTCGAGATTGCCCCCCCCTCCATGCCCAGACTCTGCGCTTGACTGCCCCTCCCCACACAGACGCGGCTGTTTGTTTTTGTTGGGTTTGTCAATGTTGTCTTTGTTCAAGAGATTGTGTCATCGCTTAGATGCCGGGAATAAAGTGCGACGCTGTGTGTGATCAAGTGTGTAAAGTGTGCGGCCAGGGCTAAGGACTCCTCAGTCCATCAGTACTTTGTGCGAGAGGAACAGATAGGACCCTTGGGCTCACGAGGGTCTTAATATTTTAACAGTGCCGAAGTACACTAATGATCTGTTTATATGTCTCACGTGTGCCTCGAGCGAATGCGCTCTTGCAGATGGACTGTGGGAATATGGTCATGAAGGGTGACAAACTAACCGATACATGTACATATGGCGTGTGTAAATGCGTGTGATGGCGGGTAGGTGTAAAGACACTTGTGAGTTTGTGTGGAAGCGTGTGGAAACGCCTGGCATACGTATGCTAATGTTTGTGAACAGTGTGTGAAGAAGAGGGGAAAGGTGTTTGGGCGTGCAGCGGGGGTGGGCTGGAGTAGGGGTAGTTTGGGCTGCTGTGTTTGGCTCAGTCAGACTTGGGTCTTCCAGTCCGCCGGGCCTCACTACCAGGCTCAGATCCCCCCTCCCCCGCTCCATGTAAACAACCTTGCAGGAATTCACCTCTCGATCACAGCTGTCTGGAGAGGGGTTGGCGGCGTCTGCGCCAGGGTTGGAGCTGGCGGGCAGGTGTTTGATTAGACTCGAGTGCGTTCCTGGAGCTGGAAAGCTGAAAGCTGAGTGTTTGATAGTTTGCGTGTGTGGCTGTGTGCCTGCAGGGTTGATGGGGCAGGGGTTTAATTCTTGCCCCCCCCCCTTTCTTTGCGGCTGCGCATCACAGCAAGCCGCCGACCCGGGGCTCTTTGCCGGCTCTGGCCCAGCTTCCTGGGTTTCCTGGACGTTTCATCCTGGTTTTTTACGGCCAGGCCTGGCGGCAGAGCCTGTAATTACGCCGTGCCGGGACGCCACGGCCAGTCCGGTGCTGACCCTGCTGGGGAGGAGCCTGGCGTTGAGGAGGGCTCTGACCTTCCTCCTCCTCCGGGAGGTGGGCCCTTCTTGTCACTCTCACCATAAATATTTACTGAACTCCAACTAGGTGCCGCGCCCTGTAATCCCGCTCTTGGGTCAGGGTCCGGCTTTTCACAAGCACATGCCACCTGCGAGCACACCTGCCTTAAGCGACGTGCCGGAGCCCCACGCAGATCCAAGGTGTGGCCCGCCCCTCCCTCCGGGTCCGAAGTTTATCAGCAGCCCTAGAGAAGTGCCTCACGCGCTTTTTGCTCATAGGTGAAGGTCCCCCAGGCGCTCCCCGTGGTGCGAGTACCCCCCTCCTAGTTCTTTTGCTTCGCAGAGTTTTGTTTTGTTCTCTGTCGCGTTGCCGGCTCCCGCGCGAACAGTAGCCGGTCAGAGTTTGTTGAGTGAGGTCACTCACTACAAAGGTGTAAACGTGTGAGCGCTGAGAAACTCGCAGAGGGGTTAGGCAGTAGTACATCTTTAGAGAAAATAGCCCAAGCTTGTCTCTGGGGGATCGCCTCCGTTGGCTGCCACTGGGCGAATACGTGTGGGTCCCCGCTGCGCAGCTCCCCGCCTGGCAGGTTCAATCTTCATGGGTCCAGCCTGGCAGGGACGTGGCGCCCCCTGACTGCCCGAGTCTGAGGCAGGAGCTAGCTGGGTGGAGAGGGGGGCGGAAACCTCGGCTTCGACAGGACGCAGAACCTCTGGTTTGGGACCTTCTCCAACATTGTCACTTCAGATCTTGATCTTATCCATACATTTGTGCTTTTAGAAGTGCTCATCTGTTTCGGCTATCCCTTGGCATGTAGAGCTCAGTGATGGGGCTGAGATAAAGTGTTTGCCCTCCCAGAGTCCCGCAGTAAGCAGGGCACTTTTGTTTGGGCATGTTTTCCTGGAACGGGGTAGTAGAGGAAATACGCCTGGCAAACTACAGTCTTGCAAAGTGCTGAAACTAGACCCACAACACATTCGCACCACCCCCGTGCTCCCAGAGCCGCTGCGCCGCCTGCTGGGCGGAGAGGAGAGCTTCAGGCTCTGTGAGATGCCGTCTTGGACGACAGAAGGGACTTCAGAACACAGAATAAATCTAGGCCTCCTGGGCATCCCCGTTCTAGCTCGCCCCGGCGTGTCTGACTTTGTTTGGGGCTACCTGTTACCCTAAAGTTGTGTACCTGCATTGTCTCCCAGCGCTCCCACCCCCAGGCAAACATCTGTGCTAGGTGACAAATATGTATGAGGTGTCTGTTAGTCTGGGGAAAACCCCTTTGTGAATCCCTTCTGGGAATTTTTGAGGGCTAGGCTTAACTCTGGGTGTGCTGGGTGGGGGTGGGAGATCCTGGTCTACCGAGAGCGCTGCTCACCCGCAGGCAACTTTTCCAGACTGGAGCAGCCGCAGCCACTCAGCCGCTCTCGTCTGATGCTTCAGAGTAGGGAGGCCAGAGCCGCTGCCATGGGGCATCTGTAAGTACTTGGGCAAGCAGTGGCATAGTGGGTCCTAAACTTGGAGCCATTTTTGCCTTCCTCTCTGAAGGTAATTTTGAAAACGAAAGTGTACAATTTCTTACTTTATTAGTAATGTGTGCAAATTTTTCAGTTTGGAAAGTAAGAGGTGAGAAAGAAAGGAGCTTCTGATAAGGATGTTTTTTTCCTTCCTTCCTTCCTTCCTTCTTTCCTTTCTTTCTTTCTTCCTTTCTTTCTTTCTTTCTTTTTTGATAGGGTATCACTAATATGTAGTAGCCCTGGGTGTCCTGGAAGTCATTATGTAGAGGAGGCTGGCCTCAAACTCGCAGAGATCTGCCTTCCTCTGCCTCCTGAGTGCTGGTATAAAGGTGTGTGTTATGGGACTGGAGACATGGCATAGCAGTAGAGATCACTGGCTGCCCATTCAGAGGACCAGGATGCTATTCCCAGGTCCTACATGGTGGCTCACAACCATCTGTGACTCCAGTCCCAGGGCACTGAGGTCCTTTTCTGATTTTTGAAGGCAGGCGCATGTAGGCGGTGCAGAGACTTTTTTTCTCGAGACAGGGTTTCTCTGTGGTTTTGGAGCCTGTCCTGGAACTAGCTCTGTAGACCAGGCTGGTCTCGAACTCACAGAGATCCGCCTGCCTCTGCCTCCCGAGTGCTGGGATTAAAGGCGTGTGCCACCACTGCCCGGCCTGGTACAGAGACTTTTATACAGGCAAAGACATCAATGCACATTTTTTTAAAAAAAAGTTAAAATATTAAAACAAGCAAAACACCAAACAATCACGTGCCACCAAGGCCAGCGCTTTGTTTTGCTGGAGTTCGGAATAGGACTCATTTCTGCTGGAGTGTGATGGTTAGCGTTTGAGCTTCAGCAGGAGACAAATTTCTGGGACTGTCTGGAAGGGAGTTTCTAGACTGGGTTCGGTGAGGTGGAAAGAGGAAGATTTTCTCTGTGAGTGACACCGTGGATGGGCGCCTGGGCTGAATGAGGAGGAAAAAGCCAACTGAAGAGGCGCACTCTTGTGTGCCCTGGGACCAGCTGAAGTCTCCCTGCTGCGGTGCACAGTGCCCAACAGGGTGAGCCATAGGACAGTCTTCCTTAAGTCGCTTTTGTTGGGTATTTTTCTCACAGTGTTCCTCCCGTTAATTCCCATCACACGCAAGCTCACATACCACACATTTAAGTCTGGGGATGAGATGCTGTCATAACACGCTAGGTATGAATTCTCCCTACCATGGGGCTACACCCCAGCTCTGGAATGGATTTATTTTCCAAACCTAAGACCCACATACTGGACACAAACCCTCTAATACAGACCTACATTCCCTAATGCCCATGAAGGATTTATTTTATTTTATTTTAAGACAGTGTCTCATTATATTATCTAGGCTGGCTTTCAACTCATGGTCTACTTGACTCAGCTTCCTAACTTTGAAGGCTACGGGCATGTGCCACCATACCCACCTGCAAAAAAAAAAAAAAAAAAAAGAAAAGAGAGAAAGAAAAAGAAAATGCTTTGGATAGTGCAGGCCGAAGGAAAATCTTTTGGCTACTAGTCCAGCTATCTTACCGAAGGCCAAAATCAACAGAGCCTAGTACATCTGCTCCTCACCCCCCTACCCAGGTGATACTCTGGGTTTTGGTGCGATTGGTGCGATTCCCCCTCTGGTTAGGGGGTATTGGACAGGAGGAGGAAAGAGGGGAGGAAGAGCTAAGGACAGGGCAATGGGTCCTTCACGGAAACACCAGAAGGGGATTTATAGTGCCTTTTACACACACACACACACACAGACACACACACACACACACACACACACACTTACTAATCACTGGTGAAATTTCCTAAAGCACTTGGCACAGTGTCCAACACCGTCCTGGGAGGGACTGGAGATACTGACATGCCCCCTTGTCTTAAAGGGATCCAGTGCACCGGGAAATGTGGGCAAATGTGATACAGCTAAGACTTCAGAGAGAAAGCATATCCTAGAGAAAAGGCCATTTAATACGGGTCTTCGAGGACACACAGAGACAGGGCTGTGCGGTGAGCACTATGCCACAGCAAACACCCCAGGATATCAGACCTTGTCTGGTGCCGTAGAACGGAGCTCTGTCCTCTGTATGCCCTGGCCATTACCCTCTAGAAATCAGAGTAGCTGACTTTACCCATAAGACCCTCTGACAGGACCAGGGCTATTAATGTCCCTGGTAGAAAGGTGGGGAGTGGAGGAAGGCTCATTAGCCCCTCACCTGAGATCCAGGGGCTCCCTCCTGCGCGCTCCTCACCCCAGTGTATGTAATCCTGCCACAGCCTATGGTCAGTGGTCTCTAGGTGTGTGTGTGTGTGTGTATGTGTGTGTGTGTGTGTGTGTGTGTGTGTGTGTGTATGTAGACAGGAGAGAGGCTAGCTGAAGGAAGGGCATTTTATTCGGTTTTTGCAGGGTGGTTACTCACGTCGGGCGCAGCCGTTGGGCCTGCCCTCGAACTTCTAACCCTTTACTCATGTCCCTGTGGGTAAGCTGAGTAAACCCCGGGTTCCCCAAGCCAGGTTTGCGTGGAATCATCACTTGGGCTGTCACTCATGTTCAGTCTGAACAGATAGATGTTCACTTCTCCCGAGAAAAAGTCACCCAGCACTGCCTCATGGCGTTCAGGGGCCACAGGAAGGAAAGGCTGGCCAAAGGTCTCCTCTCCGGGCTTTCTCTGTGGGGCTCAGGCTGGCCTGGTTCTTTGTTCTGTTTGTCTGCAGTGCTGGGCCAAGAGGACCCTGTGTTTACACCTCTAGCTCTTTTGCTATTTTCTTCAAGGTCAAGGATCTTGTTAAATTGCCCAAGCTGGACTTGATTTCATGTAGCACAAACTAGCTTTGGACTTTCAGCCCTCCTGTTCCAGTCTCTGGAGTAGCTGGGGATGCAGGTTATATTAAAATTTTTATTAAAATGTAATATTTTTCTAATTATGAATGAGATGATCACTGCAGAAATTTTGGGAAAAACAAGGAACAATGTTCGCATGAAAGGTGTCCTCAAACGCGTGCCCTTCACAGTCCTTTCCCCAGACTCTGCAGTTGTCATGGCAGATACCTCTGAGAGGTTATGGCTTGGTGCTCAGGGGCCCAGAGAGGAAGCTCTTGTATTTGCTGTAGGGTTTATGATAGCATTGTTCACCTGCGCTTTGATCATGCCTCTCTGGTCTTTATGGGCTCCTGCAAACACTGATTCAGGCCCAGCCCCTGAGCAGTACGGGAGAGTGGTTTGGGCTCCTTGATTGGTGCCCTTTGTGGGGCTCAGGCCCTAAGGTGCTGTTTCTGCTCCCACCCACTGCTTGGTACCCACAGTCCTGGGGATGGTGGAGAGGTTTCAAAGTGCTGTTTGCTGGGAGAGAACCGAGAACTTGTGTGCAGAGAAGGAAGAGGAAAGGGTTAGGGTCGGGTATCTGCCCAGAACCAGAACATTGTGGGTGTGCAGAAGGAGCTGGGTGGAATGGAAGGTCCTAGAAGGACAGGAGGACCTTCTTGAGACAGGCTTTGAGATGCTGTCCCCAGAGTATAAGCCAGCCTGGACTGAAGCTGAAGGTGGCAGAGGTCCCGGTGGTGAAGGTAGTCCTCCTACTAGGAGACATGATTCAGAGGATTCCAGACAAGGCCACCAGTTAGCCAGAATGGTGCCAAGAAGTCCTGTGTATGTTTTGGCTGTGGAAACCTAAGAAAGTTATATTCTGAGCCTTGCTGGCTGTTTTTGTCTCCCCCTCCCCAGTTTGTGAAATAGAGACACTTTCTCCCTAGAAATGCTGAACTGAATATGTGAGCTTGAAGGAGGCCTGCAGGAATAGGCTTCTCAGAGCAGTGTGAGCTCCCAGCCTTCACAGGCGCTTTGGAAGGAAGTGTGCTAATACCAGAGGAGAAGGGGGGGATCTCCAGAACACAATTGTGGGGGGAGGTAGAGACCCATGAGTTTCGATATTTGTTCTATTAGGAAGGATGTGACAGATTTCCAGGACTGTGGAGTCATGGTGGGCAGACAATGGGTGGCAGCCAGTGCTGTGGGTAAGGACAGCCAGGGCCAGAGAACGCTAGCAGCTCCACTGCCTGTGCCTGCAAGAGCAACGGAGAAAGTGGGGAGAGCGCCGGTCCCTTGGAGTCCATCCTGCCTCCTCCCCGTTTATTCTCTCTAGCTCCTCTCTAGTCGTCCATCCCTATCCTGCTTGAGGCCTTGGCACTAATAGTATGCTGGGCACTGGCTTGTGCAGTAGATTGTGAGCTAGGTGTTAAACAGGAGTGTGAGTGGACTTCATAATGGTGAGGACAGGTACAAGAGACAGATGGGAAACACCGCTCGGGTGGTGCAGAGAGGTTGGAATAGAAGAGTACAAAAAGCTGGAACACAGGGTGGTAAACGGCAGGGCTGGGGGCATTGTCTGTGTGAGGGTATAAGCCAGACAGACCCTGGGGAGCTTTTTTGGTGAAGGACTTACAAGTAGTCTGAGTTTAAACGAGCATCCATTTTAAGTTGGCCTGGAGAAGGGCCATAGGGTTACAGGGTGGATTTGACTGGGGATCCTTAGGCAGAAGGGAGACAGGGAACTGGGAAAGGTTTGAAGAGTAGAGAGTAGCCAGGGTGTCCTGGGAATAATAACAGCGCTAGCTCATGGCTCTAAAAGCCTTTTCCAGCCCAGGCTCGTCATCCGAAGCACTCTGCACGCAGCGGCGGGAGCACTTCATCGCTAAAGGCAGCGTAAGAGGCGGACTGCACTGGTGTCCTCATTTCGCATAGGAGCAAAGGAAGCACAGAGAAGCCGGCGATGTCCTTGAGAATACAGCCAGAAAGCGGTAAAGCCAGAATGTGTAACAAGGTGGTTAACTTGAGAGCCTGCATTACCCATTCCTAGGGAGAAACACCATAGTGAAATTTCATTTGTATTTTAATAAATAAAGCTTGTCTGAGGATCAGGAAAAGTAAAACGGTCACACTGGCCAGCCGTACAGACCAGGCAGCAATAAAACACACCTTTAGTCCCAGTAGCCACACTAGCTTGCCTTAGAAACCAGACGGTAGTTGTTCACGCCTTTAATCCCAGCACTAGAGATTATAGAGATTATAGCTCTGGCTGCACTCTCCACTCGGACTTCCATCAGTCAAGTTAGGACTGAGCTTTTCCTTCCGTTCTGTGAGCTACTCTTCCGTTTCCTTCCAGTGAGTTCTTTTAGTGCTTCACGTGAGGCGTAGATTGGGTTCTGTCCCTGACAAGCCAGTGCCTCGACCACCAGAGGGAGAGTAGGTAGTGGCCGTGAGGGTCTGTCAAGATGCACACAGCTGGGGAACTCAGAAGCACACCTGGGTTTGCAGGAGGGACGGAGTTCTGTTTCAGCAGGTCATTTCAGTGCTGGGAATTCCCTGAAGAATGAATGTCTAAGAAGCTACAAACTGGGGCCCAGACCTGGGGACGGCTCCTTGAGTACAGGGTGTGGAGGGGCAGAGGATTTGACTGCAGCCCTGCAATCACCATGTGAAAGGGCAAAGAGCTGGCAGCACCTGGAGGAGCCAGGCAGGTGTCGTCAGAGGGAAGAGCAAGGCAGGCTTCTGGCTGCTGTCCTCAGGAAGAGGCCCCACCACAGTTCAGCCAATGTCAAGGGGACTCATATTGACCTGTCCTGGCCTATAAGGTTATTCCCCAACCTATCATTGTGACCAAAAGCTGCGCTTAGAGACTAGCCAGGCTCAGGGCACTTACACTACCTATGGTACCTAAGAGATAGGGTGTTCCCTAACTAATCCATGTGTGCTGAGGATGGAAAGGGAACATCAGGGAAAATGTAGTCCTTATACCCTTAGGGTTCCGGGCCTGCACCACTAGGCTCAGTCTTTAGGGTTTCCTTTAGGATCAGGGAAATCTGGGCCAAGCTGTAGATTAGGGGGAAGAGGCGGCAGAGAGCCAGGAGCAGCGTGGGGATGCAGGCCCAAGGAGGAATAGGAAGGGATGAAGGTGAGAGTTTCTTTTCAAGGGGGCATGGCTATTTGTCAGAGTGAAGTGTGTAGCGCCAGCTCTCAGGCTTCCTGACCCAGGTGACAGACTTCGGGGGCACAAATCCCCATCCCATTGTACCCCTGGCCCTGGACAACTCTCAGCCACGTCTACTTCCTCACCTAGGAAATAAGGATCTAACTGCCTGTGCTTCGTATTAGGTGAGAGTGTTTTATAGTGTCTGGGGACCAGTGCATCCGGCACACAGAGACCTTATATGGGCTGTTTCATGGTGACTCTTACAACGACAGCAGCAAGTTCCAACCCAACGGGCTCTCTCCACTGCCTGCTGATGTATAGGCCTCCCATTGTCCTGCCGTGTCCCTCAGAGAATGGTTTATGTGTGCTCACAATGCACCTGTGCTCCCGTGGGCTGCAGCTATTACCACTGCAGCGTGGTTCCGTGTGTCCCACTGGCAGGAGCAGCAGAGCCTTCCCCCTGCAGCGTGGTTCCGTGTGTCCCACTGGCAGCAGGCGAGGCGGCAGAGCCTTCCCCATGCAGTGTGGTTCTATGTGTCCCACTGGCAGGAGCCGAGGCGGCAGAGCCTTCCCCCTGCAACGTGGTTCCGTGTGTCCCACTGGCAGCAGGCAAGGCGGCAGAGCCTTCCCCCTGCAGCGTGGTTCCGTGTGTCCCACTGGCAGCAGGCGAGGCGGCAGAGCCTTCCCCCTCCAGCGTGGTTCCGTGTGTCCCACTGGCAGGAGCAGCAGAGCCTTCCCCCTGCAGCGTGGTTCCGTGTGTCCCACTGGCAGCAGGCAAGGCGGCAGAGCCTTCCCCCTGCAGCGTGGTTCCGTGTGTCCCACTGGCAGGAGCCGAGGCGGCAGAGCGAGCCGTCCTGGTTGGGAGGATCCCAGGAAAGCTAGTTGTGTCTCCATGTGTCAGCTTTCATTTACAGCCCTGTCACCTTCTGTGGGCCTGGGCAGAGGGTGGCTTTGACTGGTCACCTCTTTGCTGTAATGCTAGGATTCCAGTTCTTTTCCACTGAGTCACTTGGAAACCTCCTCAGCCTGTCTGGTCATGACTCCTGGCTGATCGTTGACTGCTGAGCCCCACATGTACACAAGCTACCAGGCTCACAGTGAGTTACTGGTCACGGCAACCCAGTCCTGCAGAAAGCCTGAGTAAAGTGAGATGCTCTGCCCTACAGGAGAGCACCCAAAAATAAGAAGTGGGGCTAAAGACAGCATGTGGTCTATCAGCATCAGGAGGAGCCAGACCCCTTGCACAGGCTGAGGCGAAACCTCTCTCCAGCTGTAGGCTACATTAGTCACCTAAACCTAGGCCTGGGTGTGATGGGCCCTCATCGCAGTCAGCTACCTGGTGATCTGACTTCTGCTCCCAAACTCTGCCAGACTGAGGAGAAACTCAAGACCTTCCTCTGATGTCTGCCAGGCTGAAGGTGTAAGACTTTAAGACAATCCTGAAGCCATTTTTGACAATTCTGAATCCTCTCAGCCTCTGTGCCATAGTGCTTCCCCTCCTCCCCTGGGAACCAAGGACCTAACAGCTACACTCGCACGTATTCAGTTCCTGAACAATTACCCATATACGTATGTTTTGGTTCGGTCCCCTGGTAAACGGGGTCAAAATGACCTCTTACCTCATCTGATTTGGCAACAGCTCTCCAGTCAATTATTGGTAATAGCCTTTTCGAATAAGCCAATCAGAATAGTCAAAGAACAACCCCCCTTGCTTCTGTGGTCCCTTTAAAAATAGACTGTACCCGCTATTCGAGGTCCCTCGGCTTCCCGAATGCTGGGGGACCCTGTCATGACAGAATTAATAAAATCCTCATGCTTTTGCATCGGCTGTGGTGTATGGGATGGTCTCTGGGGGCCACTCCTTCTCGATGTTTGGACGCTAGAGTCCAACAAAGGCAAACTCAAGAGCCTCCTCCCAAGGCCTTACTCCCTCCCTTTCAGACTCTTGTTTCAACAGAACTCTCTCCTTCTGGTAGACATGGTTCCCATGCGTCATTAGGTGCACTAGAATGTTCTGTAAGGAGCTGGCAAGGCAGGTGGTGAAGGAGGGACAGCCAGACATCTGCTGCCTCACAGCAAAAGGGGACTTGATGGCAGAACAGCTCCTCCGTTGAATCCATAGTGACAAAAGACAGTTTAGTGACCATCTGGGATTGGACCAGGAGTAGATTTGGTGGTGAGTGATGGGAAGGGTCACAGTGGATTCCTTTGGGATGTGGTCACAGAAGTGTGTAAAAGTGCCAAAGTCATCTCCGGCATGTTCAGAGTGCTCCTAGGAGGAGGGGGAGTGGAAAGGGGAAGGATCGAAATTATTATATTGTGTGTTTACAAAATAACAACTGGAAGCTGAGCAGTGCTGGCAGACACATTTAATATTAGCACGCAGGAGGCGGAGGCATGAGGATCTCTGAGGTCAAGGACAGCCTGGTCTATGTATCGAGCTCCAGAACAGCCAGGATTACATAGAGAGACCCTGTCTCCAAAAAACATAACAAGTCAGGCAGTGGTAGTGCACACCTATAATCCCAGAGCTGGGAAGCAGAGGCAGGTGGATCTTTGTGAGTTTGAGGTCAGCCTGGTCTACAGAGTAAGTTCCAGGAAAGGCTCCAAAACTATACAGAGGAACCCTGTCTTGAAAAACAACAACAACAACAAACCTTCCTGAAAGAAACAATAGGCTGGGCAGTGGTGGCGCACGCCTTTAATCCCAGCACTTGGGAGGCAGAGGCAGGTGGATCTCTGTGAGTTCGAGGCCACCCTGGTCTACGAGAGCTAGTTCTAAGACAGGCACCATAGCTACAGAGAAACCCTGTCTTAAAAAACCAACCCCCCCAAAAAACAAAAGAAATAACTGGAGAGCTGGTTCATTGCACTCGCTGTTCTTCCCGAGACCTGAGTTCAGCTCCCAGCACCCTTAGCAGCAGGCTCAGAAACACCTAACTCCAGCTCTAGGGCATTGGATGCCCTCCTGTGTGTTAAGTTGGGAGCGTAGACCCCAGCCCCTTGCATGTATCCCAGCCTCCAGGCCTGAGAGTTTGTATTGGTCTGGACTCCAAATCCCAGCAGGCCAGGTCCTGACCCCTCCCTGGGGGTGGGGGGAGGTCAGGACCACTCCCAAGAGTATTTAAATGAACTCTCAGAAGAGGAACGTGTGGTCTCTTTTCCTTCCTCCTGGGGGTCGCCTTTGCGGCCCCTTAGGGCCATCCAAGAGTGCAGGACTCCCATTAAACCTGGATATTTTTAATTTGGCTTGATTTGATTTGGCTTGATTGGGATTTTGTGTCGGCTGAGAGCTTATGTTAGGAAAATATTCCTAACACTGTGGACTCCTCGGGTTCCCTGCACACGTGGCCCACACCCACATGGACACATACCCACGTGGCACACGCCCACACGGTCACATACCCACGTGGCACACGCCCACACGGTCACATACCCACGGGGCACACACCCACATGGACACATACCCACGTGGCACACGCCCACATGGTCACATACACACGGGCACACACCCACACGGTCACATACCCACGGGGCACACACCCACATGGACACATACCCACGTGGCACACGCCCACACGGTCACATACACACGGGCACACACCCACACGGTCACATACCCACGGGGCACACACCCACATGGACACATACCCACGTGGCACACGCCCACACGGTCACATACCCACGTGGCACACGCCCACATGGTCACATACACACGGGCACACACCCACATGGACACATACGCATGGGGCACACACCCACATGGTCACATACCCACGTGGCACACGCCCACACGGTCACATACCCACGTGGCACACGCCCACATGGTCACATACACACGGGCACACACCCACATGGACACATACCCACGGGGCACACACCCACATGGACACATACCCACGTGGCACACGCCCACATGGTCACATACACACGGGCACACACCCACATGGACACATACAAATAAGAACCATTAAAAACTTTTTCCTAAAATTTACTTTTTAAACAAAATGCCAACAAGAAAAAAGTCTAGATATGTTTAGTATAGACACATTTTTTTTTCCTGAAAATTTTTGTCCCTGGCTGACTGCCTAGAGGAAGAGCCCACAGACATGGATAAGGGGTCGGGTGACTGGCTTGGAGGTAGAATCTTGCGTAATGTCCTGGTTCAGTCTACATTACCCCAAAACAAAGCAAAACAAGAACAAGAAAATGTGTAACTATTACTGCGTGAAAATCATATATCAGCGGTAAAACACCACAGACAGCCAGAACTATAGTCAGCAGGGCCCAAGTCTGTGAACATCCGGAGGAGCACACGGCTCTCCAGAGCTTTCTTGGGGTAACGGGTCTGGTCCCAGGCCAGGGCCTAAGGTTTAGTTCATCTCAGCCCAGGGCTGCCAGCACTCTGTCTCTGGTTGTCTGATGGACTCAGAGGCTGGGAAAGCCTTTCTTTAAATCCCTTCCCCATAGGGACACTGAGAGTCTCCTAGATTTTTGTCTCCGCTTACTGGGTAGTCTAAGAAACAAAGAACATACCAACCCGTTTCGGCTACTGGCAGTGCCTATAAAATAAACATGATTAGAAAGGCCAGGGACCACCAAGACACCGAAGAAATGGTCCACAAAGCCTCCCCTCCCCTGCCTCCACCCCCATTTCAGCCTCAACAGAACTTCATGCCCCCACCCCGCTTCCCAAGCTGGGTGGGGTATAGCACAGGCCTGCTTGGGTGATATTTATATAAGAAGCTGGGTTCTTCCCTGGGGCAAGTAAAGTCAGTTGTAAAATTTGAAGGTGCGTTTTAAAATTGTTTCAAATCCTCCAGTGTGTTTCCTGTCTGGCGCTGTATACAGGCATTGGTAATGCATGTGTCTGTGTGGCCTGGAGGTCCTGTTAATGAGAGAGGTAGAGATGTGAGGGCCCCAAACATTCAAGCACGGGGTGGGGGAGACCCTGTTGTTGATGAGGGTGTGCCTCGTGGTGTTGGAATGCCTGTAAAGGCCTCACCCTCGGGAGGGCGGCTTAGTCCGAGAAATGAGCATCTTTGAAAAGCCACTATATTATAAATCATCAGTTAATGGCCCGGGGGCACAGGGATCCAGGTCTGTTGTTTTGTGTGATACTGTCGGACAACACATCCTAACTAGGGTGTAGCAACCTGTAATTTGACAGGCGAGATAAGGAGATGTGCGGTCCCCGTCACACAGACCTGTGTCCATCCAGTTTGCCTGGAATGTCTTCCCCAGAGATAAAATTCCAGCTTCTCGCTCTCACTCGGCTTCCTACCACACCACGAAGTGGGAGTCACTCCTTCTTTGGCCCGGTGACATTTCGTCCCTTCTCTTCTGAAATGTATCTGAGCAAGTCATTTCAGGCTCTGAGGAGCAAAAACAGCCTTTCTTGGCTATTGTGTTCCGTTCGGTAAACGCCATCACATTGAGGCTGTTTTAAAAACAATTTCATGCTCTTAACTTTGCAGTGTTTCATGTAATTACTTTAGATTTAGAGCTGGTGAGACAGGGCTGCCAAGGTGGTTCAGCAGGGAAAGGGCCTTGTCATCCAGACCTTGGAACCCACGTGCTAGGAGGAGAGGACTGACTTGAAGTTGTCCCTTTACTCCCCTCCCCCGGTGCCTACCCACAGACACTCACATGCATGCATGCACGTGCATGGAACACACACACACAATGTAAAACGGGAATCTGGTGAGACTGAAACTTTCATTTGAAGGAAATGAGGCTTTAGTTCTGTTTATAACTTCTGTTACATTATCTGCTTGGGGACCACATTTGTGTGGGATAGGCTTGTCTTTATTGTGACATTTCCTGGCCTTTGTTAATGAGGGATGTTGATGGGCACTCTTCCTATAGCTGTGGAACATGAAATTGAAATACAGAAAAATACTGATGCAGATGAATAATTCAGTCACCCAAGACGCAGCCTGCTTCAGCGGGAATTCAAGAGTGTGCATCTGTAATTGCCGCTCTTATGATCAGCTATGGAGAACGAGTTCCAAAAGAGAGGGAAGAAAGGAAGGAGGGAAGAAAAGAGAAAAGTGCTGTCGTGGTATTGTTCAGTACGACTGTGCTGAAGGGACCTGGGCAGGCGCCCTCGTTCTCATGGGCACTCATGTCCTCTCTGCCTTGCTCGAAACAGGCGCTCAGGAGCTGAGTCCTGGGTCTCCCTCGCCTGTAAATAGTCAGGAAGGACCCCTCAGGAGGTTGAGTCCTGGGTCTCCCTCGCCTGTAAATAGTCAGGAAGGACCCCTCAGGAGGTTGAGTCCTGGGTCTCCCTCACCTGTGAAGAGCCAGGAAGGACCCCTCAGGAGGCTGCTGATACGCTTGTAAACTGTCCAGCTTGGCAGCTGGCAGGTATGTACACACGGCGTTAGCTCTGGCTCAGCCCAGAGTTCCCACCACTCTCTCCTGAGGGCGTATCCACGCAGCCAGTTCTTTAAGTTTAGCCTGCACTGCCACATAGAATTGTGGGATACTCAGTTGAGTCTGAATTTCAGATAAACAATAAGAAATGTTCTAGTATAAATATGTTTGATGTAATATTTGAAATATATATCCACATATATTTACACATTTTACATTTAATTAATTAATTTATTTGTGTGTTTGTGTCAGAGTATGTATGTGGAGGCCCAAAGACAACTTTCTAGTCGGGCCTGGTGGCATACCCTTTAATTCCAGCACTGGGAGGCAGAGGCAGGGGGGTCTCTGTGTTTTCAAAGCCAGTCTGGTTTGCGAGGACAGCTACGGTTTTGTAGAACCTGTCTCAGAAAACACAACAGTGAGCAGGACATTGGTGGCACAGGCCTTTGGTTCCAGCCCTGAGACGGCGAAGGGGGGCAGAGCTCTGAGCTTTTGAGGCCAATCTGGTCTAGAAAGAGAGTTCCATGACAGCCAGGGCTACATAGAGAAACCCTATCTCAAAACAAACAAACAAAAAAACAATGCCAGACAGTAGTGGGCACACCTTTAATTCCAGCACTCGAGGGGAGGCCGAGGCAGGCAGATCTCTGAGTTTGAGGCCAGCCTGGTCTACAGCGGGAGTTCCAGGACCACCAAGGCCATCCAAGGAAACCCTGGCTCAAAAGAACAAAAATCAAAACAAAGGACCACTTCCAGGAGTCAGCTGAGGTCGTCAGGTTTGGTGTCAAGCCCCTTCCTGCTGAGCCATCTCACTGGCCCCTACTTTAAATTAGAACAAATAAACAAACATTGTCCACTTGAAACCCCCCCCGCCCCCAGGAGTTCTGCAGGCTGCCCTGTACCAGCACAGCCTGATGAGAGCCACGCGGCCTGAACTCCTGTGGCCTTCGTGATTCAACATTTTATTGACATCCCAGGAGCAGGAACACTTTCCCTTATTAGTGACAATAACTATGACCAATTGTTGATCGTCTATGATCTGCCAGGCACGTAGGCACGTCACACAGTCCCTGAAGTGACCCCAACAGCTAGAGTTAATGTCCTCATGGAGACGCTGGAGGGCCAGTGTCATGCAGTTGGCATCATCCTCCAGGCTCAAGGTTTCAGGACAAGATCCCAAAGCCCACAGAGCTGCTCCTGGCAGGCCGTGACTCTGATAGCCTCTGGCAGGGCTCACACAGTGGCATATGCCCAACTCTGTGGTCATGGAGTCTCACAGGACAATAATACCCAAAGGTGCTCCTTTCCAAAAAAGAAATCCTAGCAGCAGAGCTGGTTTAGAGGCTGTGGCATTGACATCTCTTCCAAAAGTCCTAAGCCACGTTGCGGCAAAGAGGTGAGTTTTAGACCAACAAGGAAGTTTCTAAGCTGTAGAAGTTTCTGGAGCTTGTTTGCTTTCTCATGTGAACTCTGGCACTGCTGATCAAAAGTCTTGTGAAACTGGTCCCCGAACAAAGTCCTCCTGGACACGGCTTGGGATGTGTGTGGCGTGATGTGTGACGTAGAGTGCGTACAGCAGAGCTGCCCTCACGCGCCTTTGGGCTTCGCTGGTTTGAGATTAGGAGCCGTGAGGATGAAGCTGTGGCCCTCTTTCAAGAGGACATAAGTCATTGAAATATTTAACCAGTACTTTCTGGAGCTTTTCTTGTTTTGTTTTGTTATAGGAAGGGTCATATTCTGCAATTTAGACTCCCGTGAACCTCGCTAGGTAGGTCAGGCTGGCCTCCGTCCTCAGCCTGCTAAGCGTTAGAATTATAGGAATGAACCACTATTTTTTTCCTTTTCCTTCTTTCCTTTCTTCCTCTTTTCCTCCTTTTTTTTTTCTGTGATGTTGCAGATGGAACAGACCCTTATGAATGCTAGGCAAGCAATCTATACTAGCTCTATTTCTAGTCCCCTAATTAAAATAAAATAAAATCTTTTTTTTTTTTGTTTTTTTGTTTTTGTTTTGTTTTGTTTTTCGAGACAGGGTTTCTCTGTAGCTTTGGAGCCTGTCCTGGAACTAGCTCTTGTAGACTAGCTCCGCAGAAACACATAGATTAGGGTGGCAACCCACAGAAAGAGGGAGGGCAAGAACTGGCCCCACAACTTGTCCTCCAACTTCCCCGTGTGCACTGTCACTATCCCCCACATCATACACACACTCAAGAGTAACGAGATAAAATTCTAAAAAACAGAGACTAACGGTGGTGGCACACGCTTTTAATCTCAGCACTAGGGAGGCAGAGGCAGGAGGATCTGAGTTTGAGGCCAGCCTGGTCTACAGAGTGAGTTCCAGGACAGCCAGGGCTACACAGAGAAACCCTGTCTTGAAAAACCAAAAAGGAAGAAAAGAAAAAAAGAAAGAAAGGAAGGAAAGAAACAAGGAGGGAGGGAGGGAGAGGAGAGGAGAGGAGAGGAGAGGAGAGGAGAGGAGAGGAGACCAAACTGGGTCCACATCTGTAATCCAAGTACTTTTAGAGGTGAAGGCAAGAGTATCAGATGTTCAGGGATATCCTCCACTACATAGCAACTTTGAGACCAGCCTGGGCTACAGGAATCACCTCCCAAAACACAACATAGACAAAACAGTCAAAAACCAGCTGGAGATGCGGGCAGAGGGTGAACCTTTGTCTAGCAAGCCTGAGACCTTAGGTTCTGTCTTCAGCACGGAGAGATAGAAGAGGGATTTGAAAAGTAGCCATACCCCAAAAGAAAACTGCCCCCAAACTCTGGCATCTCCGCGACTGTATCCAGTCTGCCCAGCCCTGAGGCTTCTGTCTACCCTGGAGCTAACAGCATCTGAGCATGCTTCCAGGCATAAAGCAGAAAGTGACATTAACAGGACAGCTGAGGTCCAGACAACAGAAAGAACCAAATTCCCATTTAGTAACGATAAACCTCCCAGTCCAGGATGCATGAGCGCTCGGGCCTACATCCTTTGTGACAGGGTGACAACAGACAGCCACCGAATAAAGACTGGGATTAGTCTGCCGAGGAGGCCTAAACCTGTAATCCCTTCAACCAAAAACTGAAGAGCGTCTCAAGGAGGAGGCCAGCATAGGCAACTTAAAAAGATTTTATTTTGCCTGGAGGTGGTGGCGCACGCCTTTAATCCCAGCACTCGGGAGGCAGAGGCAGGTGGATCTCTGGGAGTTCGAGGCCAGCGCTGGTCTGCAAGGTTTGGAGAGACTAAGGAGGACCAGCCTGTCCTCACTGCACCTTATTGTACCCCATCCCAGAGTGGGGGCCAGCTGGCCTAAAAGCCTTTGCAGGCCTTCCTTGTACATAGAGCTCTGGTCTGATCTGAATGTGGGTCTGCGTGTGGACTTTGGCTCTTCGGCTGTTTGTGGTGACACTCCAAAGACTCGGGGGACTAGGATGGGGTTAACCACCCGAATGTGACTGAAACTCCCCTGTGGACAGCAGCACCGCTCACTGAGAGAGGAGAGAAGAGAGATTGGCAGCAGATGTGGGTGGAGACATTTCTGGAGAGAGGAGGTAGCTCCAAGCTGAAAAGTTCAGCCAACAGTGAGTATGCCAGCTTCCTCCGATGCCAGGGAAAGCTAAGGGTTCCAGAGGCGTGGGGCTAAGGGTTTGAGGCGGGGTATAGCCCAGGCTCGAACTGGGAATGGGCCGGGTTTGGGAGGAGGGGTGTGAGGGCAGTCAGGGTCTCAGTCTTTCCTGACCCTCCAGAAGAGAAGCAGCTACATCCCACACCGGCTTTCTGGATCTCTACTGACTGGTCACGTGCCAGCCTCAGCAGGTTTGCTCTCCAAACATTAGGCCAGAAAGTTCTCCCTAGGTTACAACATGTGTCTCATTCGGATGGATTACCACTGGGGTTTCCTTTCTGAAGGCTTGAGAAGGCTCACAACAGCCAGTGCACAAAGCTACAGACAGGCTGTTGTACATCATCTGATTTTTTTACCTTTTTCTTTTCTTTCTTCCTTCCCTCCTTCCTTCCTTTCTCTTTATTTTTTTAAAGGAAAGGAAGTTTTTTAAAAAAGATTTATTTATTTATTATGTATACAACATTCTGCCTCCATGTATGCCCGCACACCAGAGGAGGGCGCCATATCTCATTACAGATGGTTGTGAGCTGCCATGTGGTTGCTGGGAATTGAGCTCAGGACCTCTGGAAGAGCAGTCAGTGCTCTTAACCAATGAGCCATCTCTCCAGCCCCTATTTTTTTTTCTTTGATACAGAGTTTCTCTGTGTAACAGTTCCGGCTGTCCTGGAACTTGCTCTGTGTACCAGGCTGACCTTGAACTCAGAGATCCACTTGCCTCTGCTTCCCGAGTGCTGGGATTAAATGTGTACACCACCACACCAGCTACACCTTTTTATTCTTTGTTTCTATCTTTCCTTTTTTGCGAAGACTTAGTGCCTATTGTATACCAGGCAAAAAGCTTGCATTCTGGGGAGGGTGCAGTCACAAAGCCGTCTGTGTACACCATCCCTCATCAGTGCTGTGCCTCGTGTTTACTTGTGGATCGACAGCAGGGGACAGGCAAAGATTTGAAGTCCCCAGCCCCTAAGGGGAAAAATATATCAAAACACACAGGGGCCAGTGTGAGAGCTCAGTGGGTAAGGAAGACCCCAATGATCTGAGCTTGATCTCCAGGACGTACTTGGTGGAAGGAGAGAACCAGTTTCCACAAGCTGTGCTCTGACCTTTGCTGTTCACACGTTTCTACCCATGGGAAGTAAACACAACAACAATAACACACATACACTCACTCACACACAATAACACACACACACTCACACACAGGAGCCAAAAAGAAAGAGAAGTGGGGCTGGAAAGTTGCCTGAGGAGTTAAAAGACCGGAGTTTGGATCCTAGCTTCACAGAGGGGAAGTTCACAAATGCTCATAACACATATGAGTGACCCACCTCCTTCTTTTGGCCTCCGAGGTCACTGTGGTCACATGAGCGCCCTGCCTCCCCAACCCTATCCACAAACACATACTACAAATGTCAATAAAATCTAGAAAGAAAGGAAGGAAGAAAGGAAGAAAGGAAGAAAGGAAGAGAAGCCAGGTATGGTGATGCTTTCCTGTACCTGCCCCTGGGAGGATCAGAAGTTCCAGACCAGCCAAGACCACTGTGAGAGCTCCTCCAGCCAATAGCCTTTAAGATAGCCCAACATGGCTCTAGCCAGTACCTCCACCTGAGGCTAGACTCTCAGAAAGTTAAGGAATGGGGTGGATCCAGCCGTCAAAGCCACCGCTTTAATCCTAGCCATATTGCTTAGCAGATTAAAGACTTGTGTGATCGGAAAAAGAGAGAGATACAATAAAGATAGATTCAGACAAAAAAAAACCCAACTCTAAACAGTTTACAGTGTATTTAAAATATATGTAGGCTTGGGAGAGAAAAGAAAAAGGATAAAGCCCTTAAAAAAAGAAAGAAAGGGGCTGGAGAGATGGCTCAGAGGTTAAGAGCACTGGCCGCTCTTCCAGAGGACCTGTGTTCAATTCCCAGCAACCACATGGTGGCTCACAACCATCTGTAATGAGATCTGGTGTCCTCTTCTGGCGTGCAAGTGTACATGCAGACAGAACACTGCATATATAATAAATAAATTTTAAAAAAAAAGAGAGTAGTTGGGTGTGGTAGCACACACCTTTAATTCCCACACTTAGGAGGCAGAAGAAGGTGGATCTCTGTGAGTTCAAGGACAGCCTGGTTTACAGAGTTCCAGGACATTCAAAGATACACAGAGAAACCCTGTCTTAAAAAAAAAAAACAAAAATAAAAATAAAAGAAATAGAGCTTAAAATAAAGCCACGTAAAGATGGAAAATACACAGAGAATCTGGATACTGTATGTTATTGTGCTGTTTTTGAATTGTTTGATGGCTGAGGAAAGAGCAATTTGATTATAAATGCTGCTGGGTTAATCCAACATATATATTTCGAAAATACCTTGACTTCAAAATTTAAGTCAAAAGATATGTTACTTTGAAGAAGATGTTTTGCTTTTGTTTCAACAGGAAATGAGAGGCTGTG